>NC_090936.1:308016465-309283873 GCF_040938575.1 Ambystoma mexicanum
ACACTAACACCTAGGACATCAAAGATGACATCACAAAAGTCATTGATGACACCATAACTGCCGAATTTCAGGGGGTTTTCGGTTCTACTTTGAACCATAACGTCCCTATAACAAAGTTTTTTTACTGAATTTCATAGGTTTTTAGTAGCGCAACTTAACCATAACGTCCCTTTTAACAAAGTTTTTTCACTGAATTTCATAGGTTTTTAGTAGCGCAACTTAACCATAACGTCCCTTTTAACAAAGTTTTTTCACTGAATATATATATATATATATATTTATATTTGTAAAAGAGTTGAAGCAAGTTTGTTTTTAGATGTAGATCTTGTTGAATCTGGAAATAGAAATCTTGGACTGTTGCACAGTAGTTTCTGATGCAGATGCCTTTCATTAACAGGAGATATGTACTCTCAGAGTTCAAGTGTACATCTGAATTGTTGAAGTGAGATGACAGGGTTAGGTATGGAGATTTTGGGTGTGATCGGTGGATGGATGTGTGACTCTTTGAAAGCAGCCAATGAGGGAGTGTTGAGAACATGGAAGCAGAAAGGGTAGAAGGGCTGCCCCTGTGCTACGGGGTCAGCATACACCACGGTCTTCCACAGACAGCACGTGCCACCTCCGGGTCTTTTGTGGCCTGGCATGGAAATGGACTTTGGGGATTAGCCAATCAGGTTTTCTGGGTGTGGTGTAGAGGAAGGGAGGGTAGCACACATTTTGTTTGCAGGAGTTGTGAGAGCACTGTCAGTGGCTATGGCTATGTGTTAGAGAAGGCAGAATGTGTGGATTCTGGGGCACTCTTCAATTCAGTCATTGAAGGTGTATAGTGAAAATCATGGCATCCTTGGAAATATTGGATTTCGCAGAAGTGGATGTTTTGTGGCAAGCAGGTTGTGGCTTAAACTGGGCAAGCTTGTTTTAATTCTGTGAGAGTATGGTTTACTTTAAATATCCAAACATTGTGATTGTGCATTGTGGAGGGAACAGTTTGGGGTTGGTGACTCCAGTGTCGTTGCAGGTTGCCCTGAAGGATTTCTTTAAAAGCCTAATGCTACTATTTCCTGCTGCTAAGATGATTTTGTTCTGAAATAAATTGAGGCAACCATGGAGATTTTCACCAAACCTTTTCAGTCCACAAATTGAAGAATCAAGGTAGCTTGTCAATAAAGCTGTATCTGTTTTTTTTAATATGCTGTATGAATGTCATCTTTTGAGAGTGGCAATATAAGTTCTAATGGTGTGAATTTTTTTAGCAAGATGAACTTCATTTCACAGATGTCGGAAATGCAATTTTCCTTTAAAATGTTAGGAATGCATTGAAAAAATATTCCTGTAAGGAAATTATAAAGGAAGATGTAGAGTGTACAGAACTATTGTACATACAAGCAAAAATAAGGTGCTTATTAACAAACCACCCCCCTAAAAAAAGGTTATTTTCAGAGCCACCACTAAAGATGACATAACTTAAATTGTGTTTAATTCACCTGCTACCTGCTTAAGTGACCGCAACGTTAGCAGACACTGTGGTAGTCCGCAGATGGCCCATGCCACATCTGGATCTTTTAAGCTTGTCTGGCATGGAAAGTGGACTGCGGAGACCACGAACAGTTGTGGTTGTCAGCGGACATTGGAGGATCAGCCAATCATGTTTCCTGGGTGTGGCGTACAGGCATAGAGGGTAGCAGGAGTTTTGTTAGTAAGAGTTGTGAGAGGATAGAAAATGGCCATGCCAATGTCTTTCAGCAGGCAGAGTGTTTGGATTTTGAGGGACCCTTTGGTCCATCGGTTGAATGGGTAAATTGAGCATTGTGGAATAGCCAAAAAACTTAGATTCTCTAAATTGGAAGTGTTCCGGTATGGATGTCGAGGCATGACGTGGGTGGACTTGCTTCCATTTTGTGAAACTATGGTTGAATATTACTTTTTATTGTGGAGGGAACAGTTTGGGGAACGTGACTGGAATTTCACTGTAGTTTGCAATGAAGGTGACATTAGGAAAGTTGAAGGAAATGTTCCCCAGTTCGAAAATAGTTTTTTCACACATTGCCCAGAGAGATGTGGATGCAATCAAGTTCATTTGGTCCACAAATGGAAAAAGCAAGGCACAACATCAATAAAGCTGTGTGTGCTTTTGTGCGAGATGTTGGAATGACATAGTTTCGTATAAGAACATTACGTTTGATAGTGCCAACATTTTTTGGAGAGATGCAGTCCATTTAATTGATGTGGGTAATCAGATTTTTGTGGAAAACTTTTAAAATGCTTTGAAGAAGTTTTAGTGAAAGTGAGAAGAAATAATTAAATTCAGTAAAATGTTTTCTTACTAAAGTTTGTAAAACCAAAAAATATTTTAAAAAATAAAAGCCAAAATAACAAAAAAGGTTCTTTTAAGAGCCACCCCTTTTGAATGCAAAATAATTAAAATTATTTCAATTGTCCCAAAGCCTGGAATTTTTTAGATGTCTGTGGACTATCGCACTGTCCGCAGACTATGCAGGCTGCACAGAGGCCTGTGACTTTTTTTCTCACTTCTATGTTTTAACTATGAATGGTGGCTCCTACAGGAACTTTTTTGTGTTTTTTCAATGTTGTATTTTGCTGACTTTTTTCAGGAGTGGCAAGGTAGGGGAGGGAAGGCAGGGAAGGACCACTAACCACAGGGACAAAGGGGCAAGTGCAGATAGGAAGATCTTGTGTGAGCCTTAATCAGGTAGGTGGCAGTGTTTATCATGCTCCTTGGTTACAGCCTTGAAAGCACTCCAAAACAGACTCCCCCCTACAGACTGGTGCTTCACAGTACATACATAGCACTGTGACCCACTGTGTATCCTTTGTGGTGAAAGGAGCATATGAAGATGATGGGGTGGAGGAAGTCGACCTGTTCTTACCTGAAAAAGGTATCGCCTTTCTCAGAGCAGTCGTGTGGGTCAATTTGGTGTGGCGCCTCATGGAAGTAGTCCCATAGGAATACAAGCCAGGTTTCCCGTGACTGAGTACAACTTTGCACTCAGTCCATCGAACCTTGTTTGCAAAAGCCTTTGGGACATTTCCAACAGTTGTGAAAAATTGCCACACCCAGGACTCACTCTGAGTATTGGTGACAGGCACTTCCTCCACTTTATCATCTTCTTCCTCTTTATCCTACTCTTCTGTATCACCGCGAATGTTTCCCTCTCAAGGCCTTCCAGATGATGGTGGTGGTGGTGGTTGGGGTGGCTGGGAAGTAGCAATGGCCATTAGAGATGCCATGGTCTCTAAGAACTAGTTCTGCAAAAGAAATGTGTCCAGCAGTTAAACAGGTGCTCTCTCCTGGATAGCCAGATTGAGAATGAGGAAAGGGAATGGGTGGGTCCCTTTGGAGGAAACATCCACAGACAGTCGTACTGTCTGCGGACTACTGAGTCGGTAATCAGCCTTGAAAAGTTATAAAAAGTTGCCAGATAAAAGAAGAATGGGTCTGGGAGCTGTGGATATCTGCTTGAAAACCCCTAGATTGGCTGAAAAAGGACTTGAAAACTGTCCGTGGCCACACACACCGTTCATGGACACCGCCATCATGCTGCATGGGTGCGGTCTTATGATAACGCCGGTGGCTGACCCTGGCCCTGAAGGTCATCTGCAGACACCAATCGGATGGGAATTGCAGGGCACATGCAACGGATGTCCTTAGAAGAGGAACAGTGTCCCACAGACTAATTAATAGTGCTTCACATGGAAACAGACATGGCAGGACAACACGCCTGTCCGGGGACACCTCCATCCTGAGTGAGTACACCGCAGACAGTCGCAGTGTCCGCCGACTCATAATGGGAGTTTAAAAACAAAATAGGAAATATCACACAACAATAAACAAAACATTTATAGTTCTTTAAATATATTTATTCAAGAAAGCGATGGGGTATCTGAATGGGAAACATACTTGGGAGAATCAAGAACGTTTGTACAATAATTATGCTGGGAGGAAGGGAATGAGGTTTAATCAAAGCGTCTTTCATTAAAATGCTCCAAATTTTCTGGTGATGATGACTGGGGACACGGGGGACAGGTGCAAGGACAGTGATAGGGAACATTTTTAATCATGTGATTTTTCACATAGTGTAAAAGTTCTTTCAAATCATAATTTTTCAGACAAGTTCATGATTTGATTATTTACAGTTGGGTATAGGGCTTCTGTTTGTAATTCTGGGGATTTAGTATAATTAAACTGGGAACTAGTTTCTTCATGAAAATTATGTACTGTAAGAAAAATAGAAATTATTATTTTAGTAAGGTGTGTACAAAATACATGATTTGATTACATTATAATAGCTATAGTATACCATTGGAGATGCTATTGTCGCTCTTTCTTCTTTTGGGAATTTCTCCTGTAACCACTCAAGTGTACTTGCTATTTCTGTGAGAAAAAAGTGCTTCTGTTTTATAACACATGTTTATATAATGAAAGCCAATAATAGCTAAATAAATACAGTGCACTTACTATTTAGAGTGGATTTCTTGGTCAATACGCACCTGGTGTTTTCAATGTGTATGCAGAGTTGTAGTGATGAGATTATGTGAAGTGTACAGCTATGGTTTGTGATTATGGGCATTCCATTGGAATGTGGGCTAAGTAAAAAAAAAGAAAATAGTATTTTTTAACATGTTTGTAGAAAAAGGTATATTTGCATGTTTTAAATATTAGTTGTGATTTTATGTACATCTGTTTGTTGGTTGATGTGTACATCTTTTTTGGGTCTCCCCTATGATAGTGAGCCTTGGAAATGCCGTCCGACATTCACAGACTACTGTGCTGTCCACAGAGTCCATATCTGACATATTGGGGTGGCGTATAATATAAGGAACTTGTAACCTATTAAAGGGGTACTAGTAAAAACCTATGCAAGTTACTGACTAATCTTTGTTAAAGGGACATTATGGTTAAGTTGCACTAGCAAAAACCTAGGAAAATCACTGAAAAAACGTTGTAAAAGGGACGTTATGGTTAAGTCGCACTAACAAAAACCCATGAAATTCAGTGAGAAAACCTTGCTAAAGCCACATTATGGTTACAAGTAAAACTGAAAAACCCTTGAAATTCGCCAGTCTTGGTACACTAAGCAACCATAACTCGTGCCACCTCTCTGTACTGCTAAAACTAACACCCAGGCTATCAAAGATGACATCATAAATGTCATTGATGACATCTCTGATGACATCACATATCTGGGCCACTTCTTATTGTTCACTGACATATCTGGGCCACATGGTTTTTTTCACTGATAGAGACAATCTTAAAAATCAAAAGGTGTTACATATGTAGACATGAACCGTGTTGTATGTTGTTAAAGCACTTTCCTTAGGCTTTGGTCTCAGCTCATTGTACACATGCATGGGGAACTAACAATCCTCAAACACACAAATAATTTCTGTACTTGATGATAAAGTCTAAGTAACCATCATTTTTTGGTGCTGTTGTTTCTTTCCGCCTTCCTGAGGTTTACCTGTATGTGCCTCATACGTGCATACATATGTATAGTTTGTACTAACACAAGTATGTAGTAAGTCTTCAACTATTACCTATCAACTATTAGCTATTTATTCCATTGTTATCATTACTCAAAACTCTGATAAGGTGCCATCCATTATTTTACTATCCAAAATTACCAGATTCAAAATAATGTACTTCTATGGTGCATGCTGCAGCTATTGCCTATGTGTATGTTTGATTAGGTTCCTGTATTAACAACAACACTCCAATATTGGGGGTAATTCATAGGATTCAGCGCACAAGTGGCGCAAGCGGCTGGCGCACAGTGTGCGCGTGCGAATCCCGGTGCCAGCCGCGTGCGCCAAAACCCATTTCCGCGCACAGCGTATTCATGGATTCCAGTTACCAAAACCAGCCGTGGCGCACAGTGGCGCAGCGACCCTGCAGCAGCGCCAGTTACGCCCCCAAGAACGCCTCTCGCGCAGGGAAAAGCCATCAAAATCCCCAATCCAGCACAAAGGGCTGCGCTAACCCTGTACCAGCATGGCAAGCGGGCTACGTGTATCACTGGGGTGCGCGGGAAGTACCTCACGTCATTTCAGCTGGGTACGTGCATTTCAGGAGTGCGCGGGAAGTTTCACACGCGATTCCATCAGGGTACGTGTATTTCAGGGGTGCGCGGGAAGTTCCACACGCGATTTCAGCAGGGTACGTGTATTTCGTGGGTGTGCGGGAAGTTCCACACGCGATTTCAGCAGGGTACATGTATTACAGGGGTGCGCTTGAAGACCACACGCAAATGTCTTGGCTACGTGTATTTCGGGGTGCGCGGGAAGTTTCACACGCGATATCAGCAGGGTACGTGTATTCCAGGGGTGTGCGGGAAGTTCCACATGCGAATGTCCTGGCTACGTGTATTTCGGGGTGCGCGGGAAGTTTCACAAGCGAAGTCAGCAGGGTACATGTATATCAGGGGTGCGCGGGAAGTTCCACACGTGAATGTCCTGGCTACGTGTATTTCGGGGTGCGCGGGAAGTTTCACACGCGATATCAGCAGGGTACGTGTATTCCAGGGGTGCACGGGAAGTTCCACACGCGAATGTCCAGGCTACGTCTATTTTGGGGTGCACGGGAATTTTCACACGTGAATTCAGCAGGGTACATGTATATCAGGGGTGCGCGGGAAGTTCCACACGTGAATCTCCTGGCTACGTGTATTTCGGGGTGCGCGGGAAGTTACACACGCGAATGTCCAGACTAGGTGTATTTCGGGGTGCGCGGGAAGTTTCACACGCAAAGTCAGCAGGGTACAGGTATATCAGGGGTGCGCGGGAAGTTCCACACGCGAATGTCCTGGCTACGTGTATTTCGGGGTGCGCGGGAAGTTTCACACGCGATATCAGCAGGGTACGTGTATTCCAGGGGTGCACGGGAAGTTCCTCATGCGAATGTCCAAGATACGTGTATTTCGGGGTGCGTGGGAATTTTCACACGTGAATTCAGCAGGGTACGTGTATATCAGGGGTGTGCGGGAAGTTCCACACGCGAATCTCCTGGCTACGTGTATTTCGGGGTACGCAGGAAGTTACACACGCGAATCTCCAGGCTACGTGTATCTTGGGGTGCGTGGGAAGTTTCACACGCAAAGTGAGCAGGGAACATGTATATCAGGGGTGAGCGGGAAGTTACACACGCGAATCTCCTGGCTACGTGTATCTTGGGGTGCGTGGGAAGTTTCACACGCGAAGTCAGCAGGGTACATGTATATCAGGGGTGCGCGGGAAGTTCCACACGCGAATGTCCTGGCTACATGTATTTCGGGGTGCGCGGGAAGTTCCACACGCGAATCTCCTGGCTACGTGTATTTCGGGGTGCGCGTGAAGTTACACATGCGAATCTCCAGGCTATGTGTATCTTGGGGTACGTGGGAAGTTTCACACGCAAAGTCAGCAGGGTACATGTATATCAGGGGTGCGCGGGAAGTTACACACGCAAATCTCCTGGCTATGTGTATTTCGGGGTGCGCGGTAAGTTTCACACGCGATATCAGCAGGGTACGTGCATATCAGGGGTGCGCGGAAAGCATCACACGCGATTCCATCAGGGTACGTGTATTACAGGGGTGCGCGGGGAGCACCACACGTGAATTGCACGTGTGGGTCCTCCCAGGTGTTCCCTCTACACCCTCCACGGCCCCTGCAGGTGGCTCACACCACAGGGACCTACTGTGCACATGTCCTGCAGGCACCCCATCCACCATGGCCATGCCCCCCAGCCAACCCACATGTCAACTTGCACTACTGCCCACCAACGCATGTCCCCCTGCACCCCCAGCCACCAGGGGCACCCTCCACCAGGCCCCACCCATGTCTCCCACCACCCCCACCCCCCAGCAGTGCAGGGGCACCCTCCACCAGGCCCCCATCCATGTCTCCCACCACCCCCCAGCAGTGCAGGGGCACCCTCCACCAGGCCCCCACCCATGTCCAACTCATGTCCCCACCACCCCCACCCCCCAGCACTGTGGGGCACCTGCCAGCAGGCCCCCACCCATGTCCAACTCATGTCCCCACCACCCGCACCCCCCAGCAGTGCAGGGGCACCGTCCACCTGACCCCCACCCATGTCCAACTCATGTCCCCACCACCCCCACCCCCCAGCACTGTGGGGCACCTGCCAGCAGGCCCCCACCCATGTCTCCCACCACCCCCACCCCCCAGCAGTGCAGGGGCACCCTCCACCAGACCCCCACCCATGTCTCCCATCACCCCCACCCCCCAGAAGTGCAGGGGCACCCTCCACCAGGCCCCCACCCATGTCTCCCACCACCCCCACCCTCCAGCAGTGCAGGGGCACCCTCCACCAGGCCCCCACCCATGGCTCCCACCACCCCCACCACCCAGCGTTGCAGGGGCACCCTCCACCAGGCCCCCACCCATGTCCAACTCATGTACCCACCACCCCCACCCCCCAGCACTGTGGGGCACCTGCCAGCAGGCCCCAACTCATGTTCCCCAGCCAACATGTCATCACAATCTAGATCCCTGGTCCCTATGGTCAGCCTCCAAATGCAAAACACCCAACCGAGTATTGCATCCACCCACTCATAATTGGCAATTACATGACAGAACACCAATTGCAAGTTCCAAAACAAACACATTTCCCTCACATACACCCAATGGGTGTCAGTGAATCTCAAAACCCATATCATGATATGCATGAAACCAATGAGATACTACACATTGAAGTTCAATAAAAACATATGTATTAAAGGAAACATAAATAGAATCAAAAATAAAGAAACAGAAATGGGAATGTACAAAAATGAAAAGAAGCATGTCCGTGAAAAAAAGCAAAACCAAAAATCATAATCCAAAGTAATGGTGTCCAAAGTCACTGTCCACAAAAGAAAATTCAATGGGAAATAATAATTGAAAGGCATTGCTCCATGGTCAAATTGTGAAAGAAAAATACAATCCAACAGTGAACTATGTACATACGAACAAGCCAGGGTCCATTATCCCAACAAAAGAAATGAAACCTATCTAACTACACTAACTAATAAAATAAACTATATACAAAAATGTGGCCAATGTCCAAAAGGTCCAAAATAAATCCAAAAAAAAAGGAAACCTAACACTACCTACATAACTATGTACAAGGGCAGCGGGCTAGTTTGACGGCTCACTTTTGGATGTCCCGGGCCAGGGCATCATCGAACTCCTGCTCAATGTCCCGGAGGCGGTCCTCTTCCATGGCCCCGAGGGTCCGCAGGGCCGTCGACATGTCCACCTCCAAACCCCTGCGGATTGCCTCGAGGCAATCGGCCCGCCTCAGGGCCCTCTGCTTGGAGTTCTCTGCCCTGACCAGATGGAGTGGTGCCAATGGGAGGTGTACACCACAATTGACCTGGGCAATTGGGGTGAAGGGGGTGGGAAGCAAGATGTTAACAGCCCCCCTGCACCTGCAAGGCTGTATTTGACCCCGGTGATGTGGTGACGGGTCGCGCAACGCTCAGGCACCCCAAAACTGCAGTAAAACCGTGCACGCAACCCTGCAGCCTACGTGCGTGGATTCAACCTCCCGCAGTACGCGGTGGCACCCAGTAACACGAATAACGCGTACGCGTGGGACACGCAGGCTACTATGACATCGAAAATGGGTGCGATACACAGGGGCACCCGCAGTGGGAAAAAAGAGCGTGTGCGACTCACTGTCTGACTAGCGCGATGCAGAAAAACATGCGTAGCCAATACCCCTGCCAAAAGAAGAGATACGTCCTTGATAGCTGTGAAGTTGTGATGACGTGCGAAACAACAGGAAGCAGCAACACACATCGGTCTCCATGAAAGGCACGTACAGCAAACTGCTGCGCCCGCTCACTTTTAACCCGTGCTGAGGGAAACGCACGCGCGCGTCACGTCACTTACGCGCATGGGCCCTTTCCACGTATTACACGCGGACGTGCAGTTTTTCACGCGCGCTGAAATGCCCATGCACGCCTGTGCGCGTCACGTCACAGGGGCGCTTGCGCTTCAGGGGCCTTCTGTCCAATGAAATTGCGTATGCGTGCAGACGCGCTTACGCGCTAAGGGCCTTTCCTCGAATTACACGCTGACGTGCCAAATTTTCACGTGCCAAATCACTCCGTATCAAGCTGGCCACGCGTAAGCACACGGAAGACCACGCTCCTGCCCAGAAGTCCGAACTACTGCCCCCCAGAGCCCCGAGCACGGTCCCACCTGCCATCTGCTGCTGCCTGACTGCCTGCTGCCCACGTGTCCTGCCATTTGCTGCCTGCACATCAGCCAGGGGTGCTGTTGCTGTGACCACCCCTGCTGGAACCGAAGACTCCCGACTGGGATTCCATCGCTCCACAGCCCAGCCCCAGGACCCAGTTGCCCACCCACTCCTGCCTCTGGGGTTGTCATGTCGGGGCAAACACCATCTGAGACCACTGACAACCCCCGGCCAGAGAGGCAGAGGGGCACCAGCTTCAGTGCCACCGAAGTTGGTGTCCTGGTGGAGCAAGTCCTGGGGCAGTATGATGCCCTCTTCGGAAGTTCCCGCGCTGACAAGGAAGGACGGACTCGGATCTGGACTGACATCGTGACTGCCATCAACGCGGAGGGGGTGGCAGTCTGCGACTTCCAACATGTCAAGAAGCGCTGGGAGGACTTCAGGTCCAGGACCATGAACAAGGCCTGGCGCCTCTTGAAGGCAGCGGATGCCAAGGGGCGCCGGGGCCACTTGTCGGAAGATCAGATGAGGGTCCTGGAACGCATATCCCCAGCGCTCCACGTCCAGGTCCTTGAGAGGCAGACCCATCTGGAGTCGAGCGGTAAGTGTACATGCATCCTGATTGTGAGCTGTGCATGTGGTGATGTTTCAGTAGTGTGCAGGTTGCACATCTGTTTGTATGGGGTCGAGTATGGGTGGGGGTGTACAGGGCCGTGGGGCTAACACATGCGAGGGCTGGAATGTGTGAGACATGGATGGTGCTTGTGTGTGTAGGCTTGCATGCCAAATGCAGTTGTGTGGGCACACATGTTTGGATGAATGTGTATGTAAGTAGACATGTCCGTGATGTCACGCATGTATGTTGTTTTCAGCTGCATGTATCAGCACTGTGTACATGTGCATTTGTGTGTATTTGAGAAGGGTGCAACAGTGATGCAACATGGATGTATGTGACAGCCGGATGTGGAAGCCTGATTGGCAGATGTGACATGGATGCCCATCTGAACACTGCGACACTTGGCAGAGGTGTACACATGCATGCAAGTGTGGTGGTGTGTGTACATGTGTGGTGCACTTCCTATGTTGCATGTGATGTCTGGCTCAGCTTTGCCTGCTCATGCTGTTGTATGGGTATGGATGCTGCTGGCAGTTGCGATATGGCTGTTGTATGGCTCATGTGTGCGAGTTGAAATGACATGTGTGTTGGGGATTGTGATGGCATGTCTGAGGTTTGCCAATGCCACTCATGTACAACTGTCATGTGTGTATGTGTCCATTGTACAGTGCCCTGATGCCTGTGTTTTATTTCTCCCTGTCTGCAGCGACAACTGATGAAGAGGGCGGAGAAGGTGCTGTGGAGCACAGCGGCGGGGATCCCACCGCCAGCCGGAGACGCAAGGCCCGGCTCCTCTCCCATGTTGTCATCTCGTCGGGGAGTGAGGAGTCCGGTGCCGCATCCCAGGCCGCAGCTGCCGGAGGGAGGTCCAAGAGGCGGAGGTTGGAGTTGGACTCCTCTGCAGCAGAAGGGGCAGCTGGGACCCCACAGGGCCCAACGGGGGAAGATGGCACGGAGTCATCCAGGTTGGTGGGGGTTTGGTGGAGGAGGAGGCCGTGCAAGCAACAGAGACGGGGTCTGGAGGTGGGGATCCCACTGGTGCTAGTGGTGCAGTGCAGGACCAGGGACAGGAGGCAGCACAGGCCGCCGCGGAGGTGCCTGTGTGCAATCCTGTCCCTGATCGTGTCCCTGCATCATCTTGCACCAGCAGGGATGCCTACGTCCAGACCCGTTTTCAGGCAGGGGATGAGCAAACGACAACTGGCCTTCCTCTGCCTGCAGACGTGGCTATCCGGGTCCGGGTTGAGCCTGTCCTGACTGGTGTGGCGTTGCGTCAACGGGCCATGCGAGGTGACCTGCAGTCTTTTCATGAGGAGACTGCACGTCATCTCGAATGGCTCGTTGAACACGTCATCCTGCTGGGACAGGTCACCCAGTCCGGATTCCTCCGTTTGCTGGGGCTTGCTACGACCCCCTCCTCAACTGAACCCCCTATGTGCCAGTCGTCCTCCGTGCCATCTTCCCACCCATCAGTCACCTGGGTGCCCTGTGGAGCTGCCTCTGACGGTGCGGCCAGGCTGGTGGAGGAGGCATCCCTGCCACAGTCGGGAGTCGGACGTCCAGCAGGGGTGGCCACATCAACGACTGCACCCCAGCCGGCGGAGGATGTGCAGGCAGCAGGAGGCAGTGCACGGGCAGAGGCACAGCAGCAGTAGCAAAGTGGTGGGAGCCATGAAGGCTCGGGGCCTTCAACATCGGAGGGGCAGGCATCGGCCGGAGGGCAGGAGGACCCAGGGTTGGGCCACGCCATAGATGTGGAGTGGCAGCGGGCGGAAGAGGCGCGGCTCACAATGGCACCACTCCATCTGTGCCAGCACTACTACATCTGTGCCATGGTTGGGAGGGCACCAAAGGTGAGCGGCGCCTCAGCTGGGCGTCCTCCTCGTGGCGGGTGTGGTCGGGGACGTTGCCGTGGTGACCAGGGAGTAGGGGGACTCCGGGGTGTCCAGGGCGGCCACAGAGGGGGAAGAGGCAGGGGTGCGCCACTTGAGCACAATGTTGTGACATGTGTCGGTGCAGTCATGCCACCACCCCCTGTGGTTCCGGGGGATGCAGCTTCTGCATCTGGCACTGGCGCCCGTGTGACCCGGCAGTCCATTCCATCGACTGCCACGGGCCCAAGGGTAGTGGTAGCTGCAGGAGCAGCTGTGGAACCGCCACCCAGGCTCGGGGTCTGCCAGTGCAGGCTGCGTTGGCACTTGAAGAGCCCTTGGTAGATCTCCAACAGGCCAGGGGGGAAACCATAGGGGCAGGCCAGGCTGCTCAGACCAGGACACGTGTCCCTGGGGCAGTCATGTCATCTGCTGCCCCGAACAGCCGGGTGTTGCCAAGTGCAGGGGCAGATGCACCCAACAGCACCGCGGTTGTGAGTCTGCCAACCAGGACCGTTGCAGCCAATGACCCTGCCACAGCTGATGTTGCTGCACAGGGTCCATTAGTGGGCACCCAGCTGCCACTGACACAAGTGAGGCCTTTGGTCATCCCTCCACCTGCCACTCCCTTGGCTCAATCCACCGAACCCACTGGCCATACTGGTCAGGGCGGCATTAGCCAGCCAGGGTCTGCGCCACAGTCCAAGAGGAGGAAGGTTGCACCTGCAGCACAGGCTGGGACCCCACACACAGCCACGACCTCCTGCACGTCGAGGAAGAAGCCTTTCTGTAAGCAGGAACTGGACTTCCTCGTGGACCATGTGCGGGGCCACAGCCGTGACATGCTAGTGGGTGCCAATAGTCAGACTACGGCTGCCCAACGTGACACCCACTGGAAGAATGTTGCGGAACATGTCAGTTCATTTGGCCATGAGGTGCGCACGGCGCAAGAGTGCAAAAAGCGTTGGAATGACATCAAACGCAGCACTAAGGCTAAGCGTGCCTCTAATTACAACTTGACTCTGGTGACTGGCGGTGGGCCTGCACCAGAGGAGGAAGAGCTCACTCCGCATGAGGCACTCGTTGCGGAGTTCACACCACCTGAATTGGTCGAAGGAGTGGGAGAGATGCTGGACTTTGATGCCCCTGTCCAGTGAGTGTTGATGCGTGTTTGTTGAGGACGTGTGTGTTTCACTTGTGGGATGTGTTGTGCATGATTGCCGCTACATGTGACGTGTACATGGTTCTGATGTGTAAGTAATGCAATGCTTCCGTCATGCATGTCTCCTCTGCCTGCATGCGGGGACTCCATGTAGGCATGCTCCCTTGCCCCTCCTCCGCCACTCTGCACCCCAGTTCCACCTTTGCACTGGTGTTCTTCAATCTTGCCAATGTGTACTTTCTTGTTCATGCGTCCTGTGTAGATGCTAACTTCCAGCGTAGAATCTGCCAAACATATGCCGTGTGGTACAGCCTTAGTACTTGATGCAGGGTATCTCACTTGTACTGTGCATAGGTCAGATCTCCCGCAGGGACATGAGTGCCCATTCATGCTCCATGTGCATTGCACGCAAGCCCCTATGTGTCCTTGACTGGATGATCACTGTAATACAAGTCCTTGGTTACATACATTGCCTGCCATCTCATCAGCCTTCCCATGTCAACTATGGCTCAGTCCTGCGTTGCACACATGTTTAGGGTATGACAATCTGTGTGGCTCACAGGCCTCAGCCTGTTCAATGGCCAATGACTCTGTCCAACTGTTGTTGTGTCTTCTTCACAATTGGGCGGAATGCAGAGTTTTCATCATGTGTCCTGCTTACTGTCCCTGCATCATTTTGCAGTGTTGTCACTTGAATCACATTCAGCTGTTGATGCCAGTCAACACTGCCTGTCAATACACAGGTGTATGGTCAGCCTTCTGATACCATGCTAGGCATCCCTGCTTTGGTACTGGGGTGGGAGGGTGCTTGGCTTCTAGATATGGTACACATTGAATGCACAATGCACGTGATGTCTGAATTTGACATTGCACTGCCTTCACATTTCCTGGCACACACCATGGAGTCCTTGTACATGTAGGTAGTGAGTGGCGTACACATGTTCTGCACTGCATAGACCCACTTCCATGGAAACTGCCACCTGTCAACAGGTCTGATCACAGAAGCAATTCATAGTTGACCCAGCATGCATGGCAGGTTATATGTTGTGTGTCACATGTCTGCCTGGTGCGTTTGCTGTCGGTGTGTGTGTGTGTTGTGTGTTTCTGACATGTGTAGTGACCTTTTTTCTCTCTATTTTTCAGGTGATGACGCAATGGAGGCGGAGGATGGTGTTGTCATGCCAGACACAGGGTTGGTACCGCTACATCAACCCGGCACTAGTGGGGGTAGTGGGGTGGTAGGCCACGAAACCCCCCAAGTGCTACAGTCCATCTTGTCTCTGGCTGCCCATGAGTCCAGCCTTGATGACGACTCTGACGTCCATGTTGAGTTAGATGAGCATCAAGTCCATGTGTCAGGGGTGAGTGATTCTGATGTGGACACTCCTCTGTCTGTGACACCTGCACTGAGGGATCAGACAGTCTTGGTTCCTCCGCCCGTGGCAGATCGGGACGCAGGGTCACCCTCCACACCAGTCACTGATGTGCCTGGGACATCACGTCGACGGGGGCATGTAGTCATGCAGCCGTGGGCGGTGGCAACACAGCGAGGACCCCCGGTCCTTGGGTCCCGCAGGGGTCAAGCCCGGCAACGCGGTCGCCACGCGCAACCGCAGTATACTGAGTGGGAGCAAGACATGACTGCCAATTCAGAACGTCAGGGGGCAGCAATGGAGAACATCGCTGAGAGCATGGAGCGTGTGGCCTGATCTGTGCTCCCCCCTGCTAGGCAGGTACTTCTCCAGCAGCAGGCAGCACGGTCCACGGCCCGCTCGCTCAGGCTGGGCATGGCGGCCTCAGACAGGGCATGCCAGGCTGAAATGTCGTCTCTGTGTCAAGCAATTGCTGCTCACGCAGAGGCGCACATGGATGCCCTGAGGGAGGAGTATGCTTCCCTCAGATCCACTCTGGGTGTCCTTATGATGTCCCAGAGGCAGCAGGCAGAGGAGAGGTTTGCACAGCTTGAGCGTACCATCTCGGCTGAGCTACAGGCTTGCCGGGAGGTGCAGCGGTTGTCCAGCCAGGCCTTGCAGAAGGAACTCCGTGTTACACGTGCTACCTTGCAAGAGGAAGCACGTGTATCACGTGAGCTTCTGCATGCAGACCTACGTCACATCGCCACACAGAACCAGGCTCACCCGTCCGGCAGACTTGCTGCCAACGAGGGGAAAGCTGCGGCTAGGGGTGGCCAGGCTACTGTGCCACGTCCTCCTTTCCAGGATGAGCCAGACTCGGACGACCATCTATCTCCCATATAGGTCAGGCTGTGCAGGCGTTGAGCCCATGGAGGTTTTTTTTTTGGCTCAGCATCATCGCATGTGGATGTTGAGCAGCACCCTGTACCTCCCCCCTCCTGGGTGCCTCCCCTCCCCCCGGGTCGTATGTGGCCATTTTTGATTTTTCTTTTAGTTTAGTTAGTTAAGTTTCTGTTTGATAGTTAGTTTAATTAGGTAATGTAGGTTTTCCATAGTTAGTGTAATTAGTTAATAGTTACTATAGTTTAAAATTGCCCGTCTATTGTGCTTTCATGTGACGGTGCAGTGCTTTGTGGCTTTTGAAGGCATCCACTGTCTGTTCCAGCTGGGCCCTTCAGGCTTGTCTTGTGTATGTGTTTGCTGCTTGGGGTCCTTGACTCACATATGCCACTCCTGCCTCCCTTATCCATGGGCTCGCATGGATGGTTCGGTGTTACAAAATTTTACACAAGGGCCTTGGACTGTCATATCTGTGGCATGTCTGGTGCTGTGTGACTTGTGTTTACACCCCTAGTGGGGATGATTTTGGTGTTATTGTCCACTGTTCAGCTTTTGCTAGATGGGGTGTTTCATGATTAATGTGTACATTCATTGCTATGCCTTGTGTAGTATGTTTCTTATCTTTACTGTACATGTGCTTGTTGCAATTCATGCTGTAGATAGTGTTACACACTTTGGATGTGAAAGACGGACTGATTTATGCTGTGACTCTCTGACATGGTCAAGTAATGAGATGCCTGAAGAGACACACACAGATGACTTTGAAGCATTAATCATGTGTTTCATGCCCTTTCTGCAGGGGGATGAGCCTCCAGAGCACCTTAGCCAGCAGACATGGCCCATTGGACAACGGAATTCTGGACACGTTTGTTGGTGCCCACATGCACATGTGTGCACAAGCAGAGGCACAGGGATTGCAGACCTACATCTTAGAACTGCTGACGTGTTCAAGGAACTCCAGGCAAGGTGAGCAGCACAGGGGGGCCACTACACAGCAAAGCTTGCACCAGGCGAGTTGCACATGCAGGCTTAGTCACAGCACTGAGGGTGAGCTTGGACGAATATTGGTGTTGAAGCACACAATGCAGCTCAGATGTGTTGGTGGACTGATGGCTGTTGATTGTAGGGTTGTCTGGGACACCTGCAGGGGCGATGGCACATGCCCTCCGGTACACCAAGGTCCATTGAGGCACTTGTATCAACCATGTAGCCTTCCGAGACATGGAAAGGGGCAGCTCACAGGGACATACAGCAAGGGACATACTCGGGTGCAGTGCATTTCATTTCCATGTACTTTATGATAAATGCACTGCCAACTTTGTTTCGGTCATGGTGGTACGCAACTTGCTCAGAAGTCATGGCTTGCTATATGGGTCTGTCTGCTTACCCAGGGAACATTGTATGTTGTGTGAATTGTGACACATTGGTGTTCCATTTGCCACGCACCCACCGGCGGCTGACTTACTGCATTGACTGTGTATGACCCGTCACAGGGGTACTGTTATATATGGGTACGAAGCATCTACACCAGATTGTCTGTTTGTAGAGTAGTTTGTTGCTATGGGGCATGTTTGGTGGTGTGTTTTTTTGTAATTGGCACGTACAGGTTGTTGACTGTGGCTCTCTTTGCAGCATTGCAGTGCTCCTGTAACCGGACCTGAGAGTGCGCCAGAGCTAAGTGTCTTGTTGTTTTTGTTTCAAACTGCTCTGCATAGGCTTGCTGGGGGGTGCACTAATGCATGGATGTATGTGTGATTCAATTTGGTATGTTTTTTTCCCCCTAATCACCTGGAATCCTATGCAATTTTGAACCCTGTACCCTCTACCCGGTGTTCCTGCTTCCCGTACCTATCCAAGCAACGTTCCCTAACCCTCTTTCCCCGCTGGGGTTGCGGATGCCTGTGTAAGCCCCGAACTTGCAGGCGCCAAAACCCTAGAGGGGGTGGTTGGTTCATACCACTCCTAAGCCTGGACTACAGAAGGCCATGACAATGATGTCCAAGTTTGTTTGGATTGTGTATGTGTTCATGCAGGTAGTACATTTTTGTGCATTCCCTACTTTCATGTGTCATTCCTCCTCCCCTCTCCTGCCGCTCATTCCAGTTATCCAGTATGCCAACACCTGTCCCGACTGCATATCCCTGAACCTCCTTCCCCACCAGGGTCTCAGGGACCTGTGTGAGTTTGACCTTGCAGGCACCCGGGACACGGTGGGGGTGGTTGTTTCGTGACACTCCCGCGCCTGTACACGGGACCTGTGACAATACACATACGTTCATGATGCATCATCCTATGTTATGTACCACACATGGTTCACATCCTGTTGTGACATTGTTTTAGTGTGCTACCTTGGTTGTTGCATCATTGTGGTAGTACTTGGCCTTTGTGAGGTACTGCTACGTCAAGTCATCTACTGGAGGGTGTTCGGGTTCGTGTTTATGCCTTGGATTTTGTAATTTTGGAAATGAGTGTGGATTCTGAGGGTGCAGGCATCTTTTTACACACAAGGTGGGAGATGGTGATGAAGGGTAAAGGAGATCCTGTGGCCAGGTGGAATTGAGGGTTGAAGGCTCCATGACCCAGGTGCAGTTGTTCAGTGGGTCATGGTCATTTGTGGGGGGGGTTGTTGTTGATAGTTGCCTTGCCCTGCAGTGTGATGGGAACTCTGACATTGTAATGGTGGTATCCCATGTACATGTTGTGTTCTGCTGATCAATGCCTGTTCATGTGTTGTGTTTAGCTTTCAGGTGCGAGGGGATAGTTGTGGTTTGACATGCTGGGGTGTACACATGGTGAATGTTCACATGTGATGTGTAGAGAACACTGATGGTCACTTGAGTGCACATGCATATGTTGAGTGCGTGTCCTTGCAGACCCACACACTTGCACTCTGATGCACTACATGTACTCTCACCCTTGCATATCCACGTGTACACTGTTTGCCTTCTGGTGGCCACTGTGTCCCTGCAGCACATGTTCTGTGACCAATTATGGATCCTGTACATGCCTAATTTGCTTTTTGATGTGGTCTGTCGCTTAGATGTGATGCTCAGGGTGTGCATCACACACAATGGCTGTTCACTGTGATGTACGCTGAGCAGTGTGTTGCAGGAGTAGGACACAGCAAACAGAAGCTGCAGTGTTGATTGTGCAATGCACAATGTGCATGTAGACAGGCATTCATTGTTATGTTACGTGTACAACTCTTGTAATGCATTTGGAAATGACTTATTTTGGGTGGGAGGTTGTTGGTCTGTCATTTCATCTGATTCCTGGTCAGGCATCATTGTCTGATGCCACTGTACATTTAGGACATGGCAATGTGTGCATTATTGTTGCTGTGTTGGTGTATGGGTATTGCTTGCCATGTCATGTTGTGGTTTGGGAGGGTTTGAGTGACATAACAGTGATGGCCATGACCTGTTGTGCAGGTGTGTGTGATGCACACCTTGCATGTCAGGGTCATCCGCTTCTCAGAGCAACTAGCTGGGGGTAGATCTCTCTCCGCGACAGGGCCCTCCCTCTGGAACAGCCTTCCTGCCTCACTTGAACTTGAGGGGACCATCTCCGGTTCGGGAAGCACCTCAAGACCTTCCTCTTTGCTTCTGCTTTCTCTCTGCCTCTCGCTTGCAGAATTCTTCACTGGAACTGCACTGGATCTGCAACTGGGCCACTCTCACCAACCTCGGTCCCTGGCCCAGCCACTCTCCACTTGCACTGGCTCCCTGGCAACCCCTGCACTGCGGTGCTGTCTCTCTATCCCTACAGCCCCCCCTTCCCAGCACTTGTCTGCACTTACCTTTGGAGTTGCCACCAGCTGACCTGTGTATTTCTTTTTGGTCTACTTCCCCTGTACTGCACTCCCCCCCTCCCCTTCCCCTTGCACTTTTCCCTGCCCCCTACCCCTGCACTTGCACAATCTGAATGAGACCTGGCCTAGTTGTACCGTTGTCTGTCTTCCCTTGTTCCCCCCACCCTTCCTCATCGCACCTTGAAATACTTGTGTATAGGCCATATTATGTCATATGTCATATGTGTGCCTTTTGGTCACACAGGATAGCTTGTGTTTAAGTAGCTAGGGATGCAGACGATGTGGCACTTCCATGGCAACATTCTCAGGGTGGTAGGGTTGTGACAGTTGACTGTCTCTTTGTCATCATCGATTGTCACCTGGTATGTGCCAGGCCTGTGTGCACTCCGCAGGAGTGGGAGTTTAGGTGAAAAATGTGGCCACACGCTGGGTCCGGGCTTCCTCGCCACGTGCCCTGTCCCCTCCCATGGGCAGCGCCTGTGCCTGTGGTTGGGGATGTGGGGGCACCACCATGTCCACCGGTACGTCCTGCCATGTTGCAACATTGTGCAGGACACATGCTGCCACAATGATCCTGCACACTACTGGTGGTGCATAGAGTAGTTGCCCGCCAGAGGGGTCACGGGAGCGGAAACGTGACTTGAGCACTCCGAATGTGCGCTCCACTATGGCCCTGGTTGCAATATTGGCGGCGTTGTATCTTACCTGGGGTGGTGTGGTGGGGTTCCGGATTGGCGTCATCATGTGGTTGCTCAGAGGGTAGGCACTGTCCCCTGGGGAGGTGATAATAGTTGAGATTGTTAGGGTTTGGACATTTGTCTGTGTGTGACTTGCATGCATGTGCAAGGGCATTTGTACTCACCTAGGAGCCATGTGTCGCCATGCTGCCCAGCTTCCAGGGTCCGGCTCAGGGCGGACATTCTGTATATGAAACTGTCATGGGTGGAGCCAGGGTAGTTTGCATAGACAGAGGTGATGATTCCCTTTGCATCGCATACCACCTGTACATTGATGGAATGCCAGTGCTTGCGGTTTTGGTAGATGTGCTCATTGGCCCTAGGTGGACGTAGGGCCACATGGGTGCAATCTATGGCACCGAGCACTTTGGGGAAGTGTGCCACCCTGAAAAAATCCAGGACAACGGCCTGCCTTTCTGCGGGTGTTCTGGGCATGTATATGTGCCTGCGGACTGAGGGGCGCGCTGTCATGATTGCCAGTACCTGGTGTAGGCAGCGTGACTGCGTGGCCTCTGAGACCCCCCCCCCACTATGGCAGTAGTCTGCTGAAATGACCCAGTGGCCAAAAAATGCAGGACATTGAGCACCTTCTCCAAGGGGCTCAATGCTTGGGAGCAAAGGGTGGGGGATGTAAGGTCATCTTCCCACTCCCTGACCAGGTCTAGGATGATGTGGGGTGGAAACCTATACCTGCCATAGACCTGGTTGTCAGGCATCCCAAAAAGGCTTGTCCGTGGTGCGGAAATGCGTGTCCTGGCTATTCTCCTCCTCCTGCGGTGTCCCAGGATCAGTTGCTGCGACAAATGGGGCATTCATCGTAGCTGTATATACGTGTTTGTTGTTTGCGCGCACTTTTGTACTGTGCGCGGGGACGCTTCCGCCTGCCTTCGTGTGGCGGACGCGTTGACGCCTGTGTGCGTCTTTTGCCATGCGCGGGTTTCCCGTATTCGGATCCATGAATACGGGTTGTTCGCGTGCGTGTGGGCGTTCCGTGTAGTTCCCTGCAGTACTTCCCCAGTTACACCTTCTTTTTCACACGTTGTTCCCCATTCCGCGTGTTACGCCCACTGTTCCGCCCACTTTGGTTGTGTGCGCCGCGCTATGTGCGCTTTTGCTGTGCGCGTAGCGCATGCCATGTATGCCTGCATGCGCCATGGCTGGATTGGGCGCACGGACAGCGGGAAACACGCGCAGCGTCTTCCTTGAATCGCACGCGTGCGCTGCGTTTCTCACGCTTGTGCTCCCTTGCGCCTGCTTGTGCCTGCATTTTCGGCGCACGTTTGTTCCATGAATCGGCCCCATTATGTTTTGTTCAGATGAGTACATTCTTTGATATATTAAGTGCTTCTTGACAGGTCTCTGGATCACCCCTGACATTATAAACACATGCCCTTTTAGAGACTTTTAATCAAAATTAATTTCACATATGATGACATTGATGATGTCATTGGAATTATGAAGATTGCAAAGCACTACACTTAAAAGGAATTGAGAATGTTGGCATGTCCCGCACTTGGATAGAATTATGAATATTGGCCTGTGCAGTATCTGGATTTTATTGTTAGGGTTGGTGAGTGCCACACTCAGACTAAATTGTGTAGGGCAGCAAGTGCCACACTTAGATAGAACTGTGAATGCTTGCATGTTAAATGTCACATAACCCACTAACCAATATAAACTCTAACTCTCTGCATACTTAAAAAAACTCACACAACCATCTCTCGCACAATCAGCTGCACGCACTTCACCACACTGCAACAGCACATAAGCGGCACCAACAGCACACACGGACTGACACCGATCCAATTCTCGCACCAAAGCTCAGCACCCAGTGTCTACAGAGTTGAAGCTGCCAACAGTACACCACTCCTCCAACTATCCTATGCCCACTTCACCTTACTAACCCATCCCACCTTCTCATTTACAGATCCTCCAGAGTGCCTGGTGACCAAGTCTGTTGGTGACGGTGCGCTATATAAGTACCGTTAACATAACATAACATAACATGTCATCAATGACATTTGTGATGTAATCTTATATGTCCAGGGTGTTTCAGTTTTACTTGTAACTATAACATCCCTTTAACAACGTTTTTTCACTGAATTTCAAGGGGTTTTGTTAGTGCAACTTAACCATAACGTCCATTTAGCAAAGTGTTTTCTGCAAATATAAATATATATATATATATCACGATGGTCACTACCGTGGCCATGTAGTTATGATTAAGTTGCTGTTTCCATAGGAAGAGCACTTTTTGGGTGGCTTATAACTTCGCTCTCCCTGGACGGATCCTCACCAAACTTTGCAAAAAAAGTAGTTGGATCACTCTGAATTTTTTTGCAAAGTTTGGTGAGGATTCGTCCAGGGGGGGAAAAGTTACAGGGGGGTCCCAAAACTTTTTTTTTCCCATAGACTGAATGGGAAAAAACTTTGCGCACGGCTACAGCCCGAACCGCTGGACGGATTTACACCAAATTTGCGGCAGGAGCAGAGGCCTGGTCCCAAAAGCGTGCTTTTGTAAATTTGGTGTAAATCTGTCCAGTAGTTTTTTTAAAAATGACCAAAATTTAAGACAAAAAATTAGTGATATCTGTGTTCGCTTCGCGGACGGACATCCCTGTTCGCTGCGCGGACAGCACCCCGATTGGCCCATGGCCTTGCGTCATGTCCCCGGACATGCGACGTGTTCGCTGATTGGACGGCGAGGGTCGTGGAGCGTGTCAGATTTTCTGTGGCGCCCGCCATCTTGTATTCGCAGTCGACCGCATACAGCGCAGTGAAATGTGGATAAAAAATTGTATTTAGTGCCGTGTGTTGGTGTGTAAGAGTGTTTGGGGAGGGTGGGGGAGTATGAGATAGGTTCAATGTTTTGTTTTTTTATGTGCTAGACGTTTTTGTTGCACTCGATTTGTCCACGGAGAACACGGCTGTTCTGACATTTTGTAAATAAACTAAATGGTGGGGTGTTTAGAGGACGGAGTATGTGTCATTTTTGTTCGCAAGGAAGGTAAAAATGAGCTATGAACACTCGCGGTGTACTTAATTGTTCGTAAATACACAAATTGGGGGTGTCCTCAGGACGCTGTCCGTATTGTAATCTGTCTAGTTGAATGTGTTCTAAGAACACTCGCAGTGTCCCGAAATGGTTGCAATTACACAAAATGGGGGTGTTCTGAGAACGTTGTTTGTATTGTTCGTTGTCAGGGTGAAAGTGTTTTAAGAGCACTCCTTTTGTCCGCTAATAGTACAATTTCCTAAGGGCGTCAACCGACTTTTTGTCCACTAAAGAAACGATAAATCCGGCTGGTGTGCGCCGACATTATGTGATAATCCTATGACTGGCGCTATTGACCTGGCTGACTTGCTTTTGCGACACTAAATCATATCTCCCGCCCCTAAGCCTGATATTATCAAAGCATTCATATTCCCCGCCACTCTCCGTGACGTTAGAGGGTGCGTAATCAAACGCGCCCAGTCGTCTCCAGTACTACGCGACTTTACACAGAACCCAGAAGACAACACACATTATGTCACAACACAGCGCGCCATAATTCGGAATATGAAACTGTGATTTAAAAGCAAACAGCAAGATTGTAAATGTTGTAAAGTACATTTATTTGACATCAAATGTTTAGAGAATATTCAGCAATTTACATTTGTCTTTGTTGTCGATCCACAAAAGTTCATGTTGAGACACGCGATGTTCCTTTGTGGTACAGAGAGTGTTAGATCAGCTTACAACTCAGTGCGCCACAATTCGGAATATGAAACTGTGGTTTAAAAGTAAACAGCAGGATTGTACATTTGGTAAAGTACATTTATTTCACATGAAATGTTTAGTGAATATTCAGCGATTTGCTATTGTCTCTGCTGTCGATCAGCAAAAGTTTATTTGGAGCCACGCGTTGTTCCTTTGCGGTAGATAGGCTGTTGGTTTATGATAAAAGCAGTAAATGGTCGCTCTGATAATCGGAAGGTTGCTCCAACAACGAGCCATTAGACCACCCTATTGGTTGGTATGTTGTTTGTAGCCGCAAGTACTGCGTAAGGGCATATTGGTCCTTGGTGATTGTCCCATAAAATGGTGAGGGTCATGAAGTTGCATATTTGGACCTGCACCTGGCAGTTGAAGACCCCATCCGCTGGAGTCTGTAAATCGTTACATAGGCAAAATGGAGCCACATACCTGTTTTAAAAAACATAAATTAGTATCACCAGCCGATCTTCATTAAAAATCATCATTTTATTTATTAGGGCGTGAAAATATTTGCTATCGAAGATAGTGCAACAGAGAATGTTAATAATAAAATAATAATATTTTCCCATTCATATAGCGCTAAGAACCGTGAGGTATCTAAGCGGTGCTTATTATTAACCACGGTGTGTGGTGCTCATTTATCGACCACGGAAGGATGAAAGGCTGAGTTTGGCCTTGCCGGGATTCAAACTTGCGTTAGCAAGCTGTGCACGGATGTCAAAACGAGCGCTGTACTTGCTGTGCCACTTGACAGGCTACAGTGAAGTGGCACAGCGAGTAGAGCGCTTGACTGCCTATAGACCGGTTAAATTATTTCTATTAACCCACCCTGTGTCGTCTGTCTTTTTCAGAGCCCTCTAAACGACAGGGGATCAATTTGGCGGTGATAGTGCGCGGTAGAAAACATTATGCCACTTTCAACTAACAAGTTCAACTTGAGGGGTCTTTTATGCTACGCTATTGTAATTATATTTGGTATAAAGTAATCTAAAGGGTAACTTACAGTACAATTGCAATTTCCATTGTCTACGAGTGGTGCAGTCCCAAAATACGACTCTGCGTGTGCCAACGATCTTTCGCATAGTGATATAATATATAAAAGTGGTTTCGTTTCAGAAATTTCATCTTTATCTTCTCTTACGTTTTAGCAGCACTCCTTCAAGAGAAGTCTTTCATCACAATCTCTGTCTGTCAAGGTCAAAACACAACACAACCTTATAGTCCGCTTCGTGAGCCTCTCTGGGGCCCGAGAAAAAAAATGGAAGCAGCTGACCTTCACTGTGAACGAGCATAAATTCTTACTTTGCAACATTCTGTGTAAAGCCATCTGTAGAAGTTGTGGAAGCAGCTGACCTTCACTGTGAACAAGCATACATTCTTTCTTTGGAACATTCTGTGTAAAGCCATCTGTAGAAGTTGGTTTTTGCACGCCATGTTTGTATATTGTTTTTGTGCTATTAAAAAAAGTTTGTTTAAAGGACGTTATGGTTCAAAGTACAGCCGAAAGACCCCTGAAAATCGCAAGTTATGGTAAGCTTTGAAAAATAACTGGCACCACCACCGTGCACTGCTAAGACTAACACCCAGGACATTAAAGATGACATCGCAAATGTCATTGATGAAATCACTGATGACATCACGTGTGTATGTACTTTTCAGGGAATTTGTGTACTAGGGATTTTTATTATAATGTTGCGAAAAAAGTGTCAAGGATATTGCAATAAATATCATACCATTATTAGTGCTTTGAACGATGCATTGATATAAATAGCATTGTATTATGGGATTCTATCTAGTATACTGAGCTACTAATGGAGAAACATAGCATTGTGTGCAGAGTACAAGATGAAAGTATAATATGTGTAATGTTAATATGTTGAATAATGAAATAATAATTGTCCTGAAATGTTCGAAAATTAACAAAATGGGGTTGTTCTGAGGACGTTATTCGTATTGTGTGATTGCTTAGCTGTATGCAATGAGGGAATGGCACAGAGAGTAAAGTGGACGCCGTCCGTGGACACCGCGGCTGTTCGTGGACAGGGCGTGCTGCATCCGGGTTTTTCCAGGAAATCCAACATGGAAAGAAGACTGTACGGATCAGCCAATCAGATGTCGAGGTTGTGGATTTGTGTTGAAAGAGACTGTGTGTGGTGAAGATGGCAGAAGTGGAGAAAGTCAGGGTGTTGGTGCTCGGAGATATGTTTGTGCATGGTTTACAGCAGTACGCTGAATGCAGGCATGTTGCAAAGAACTTTGATGTGAAAGGAGTGGAGGTGGTGTGGAGCAGTGTGCCTGATTGCAATGTACAGGGAATTGTACAAGTTTGTGAGGATATGGTAACGATGAACAGTCCGCATGTGGTAGTTTTGCACTATGGTGCTTTCCATTTGGGTAACATCAGTACCCCTACTTTGTTGGCTGATTTGGAATGCTTGGTTCAAGCAGTAATGAAGATCCTTCCAAATGGAAAAGTAATTTTTTCTGGATTACTACCTAGGGCAATATGGGACAATAGTTCAGTTTTCTGTCCTCAGAAAAATATTGCTAGGTGTGTCATCAACTGAGGCATGTGTGCCTTCATGCTTAGAGCTGGTATGTTCTTCTGTAACAATGAGAATATTGATGCCAGTAATGCTGTTAATTTTAAAGAAGATGGCATTTCTTTATCTTTTACGGGAAATGCCTTTCTATTTTGGAATGTAAGGGTTGCTTTGGAGAAGGTTATGTGAAGATTTTAGGAGTAATGTAAGAAAAAAAAACAAGAAAAAAATACAAAATAACAGGTGTCTGTCAAGCATCTGTAAAAAAAAAAAAAAACGGCTCTTTTCAGAGCCAACTTCAAAGGGGAAATGGGGCACACTATTTAAATTTACATTCACCACGCTCAGATTTTCGATGTGTCTGCGGACATGGCGGTAGTCCGCGGACATGAAAATCACTACGAGGGGGTTAGTATGTTCTATGTTACATGATTATGAAGTCAGGGATATTATGGTTAAGTTGTGCACTAAAAACCTATGAAATTCAGTGAAAAAACTTTGTTAAAGGGACGTTATGGCTCAAAGTAAAACCAAAAAACCCCTGAAATTCGGCAGTTATGGTAACATAAGCAACCATAACTCGCGCCACCGTGCACTGCTAACACTAACACCCAGGACATCAAAGATGACATCACAAATGTCATTGATGACATCACTGATGACATCACATGGCTGGCTCTCCCTTTTTATCCTTTACTGACAAATCGAAGCCACATAGTTTTCTTCAGTAACAGTCAGGAAGTAAAAATTGAAAAGGTACTATATTTGTAGACTTAGGGTCCAGTCACATCAGATGAAACATATAAATAGCGGAAGATACAGGCTTGAAAGAGAGCAATCCTTTCTGTGCATGAAGATAATCATTATGGTTATCAGCACTTTCTCATAGTTTCATTTTTATTACTCTACCATCCCTCTATATGCTCATATTTGTATACATTATACTCACTCTCCATATAGTGAATGGGAAAAAAATTTGCTCGCGCCTACAGCCCAAACCGCTGGACATATTTCCACAAAATTTGGACCAGGAGCAGCGGCTTGGTCCTGAAAGCGTGCTTTTGCAAATTTGGTGAAAATCCGTCCAGTAGTTTTTTTTTTTTAAATGACCAAAAAGTAGGTTAAAAAAAATGAGTGATATCTGTGTTGGGTTTGCGGGCACACTTCCCTGTTCGCTCGGCGGAAAGTGTCCTGATTGGCCAATCGTCTTGCGTGATGTTCGCGGACATGCAAAGTGTTCGCTGATTGGACGTCGTGGAGCGTGAAGCGCGTCAGATTTTTCGGTAGCGCCCGCCATCTTGGATTCGCGGACGTCCCCGGACAGCGCAGTGAAACTTTGTTCAAAATGTGTATATTGTAGAGTGTGTTGGTGTGTAGGAGTGTTTGGGGAGGGTGGGGAGGGTGGGAATGTATGAGATAGGATGAAAGTTGTGTTTTTTATGTGTTAGACGTTCTTTTTGTGTTTGATTTGTTTGCGGCCATCACGGGTGTTCTGAAATGTTCTAAATAAACTGACTAGGGGGTGTTCTAAGGACTCAATATGTGTCCGTTTTGTTCGCAAGCAAAGTGAAAGTGTTCTAAGAACACTCGCGGTGTCCGGGGAGTGTTCGTAGGGGGTGTCCTGAGGACGTTGTCCGTATTGTTCTCTGTCAAGTTGAATGTGTTCTAAGAACACCCGCGGTGTCCTGAAATGTTCGCAAATAAACAAAATGGGGGTGTTCTGAAGACGTTTTTGAGAACACTCCCGGTGTCCTGAAATGTTCGTAGGGGGTGTCCTGAGGACGCTGTCCGTATTGTTCTCTGTCAAGTTGAATGTGTCCTAAGAACACTCGCGGTGTCCTGAAATGTTCGCAAATAAACAAGATGGTGGTGTTCTGAAGACGCTTCTAAGAACACTCGCGGTGTCCGGGGAGTGTTCGTAGGGGGTGTCCTGAGGACGCTGTCCGTATTGTTCTCTGTCAAGTTGAATGTGTCCTAAGAACACTTGCGGTGTCCTGAAATGTTCGCAAATAAACAAAATGGGGGTGTTCTGAAGACGCTTCTAAGAACACTCACGGTGTCCGGGGAGGGTTCGTAGGGGGTGTCCTGGGGACGCTGTCCGTATTGTTCTCTGTCAAGTTGAATGTGTCCTAAGAACACTCGCGGTGTCCTGAAATGTTTGCAAATAAACAAGATGGTGGTGTTCTGAAGAGGCTTCTAAGAACACTCCCGGTGTCAGGGAATGTTCGTATGGGGTGTTCTGAGGACGCTGTCCGTATTGTTCTCTGTCAAGTTGAATGTGTTCTAAGAATACCCGTGATGTCCTGAAATGTTCGCAAATAAACAAAATGGGGGTGTTCTGAAGACGCTTCTAAGAACACTTGCGGTGTCCGGGGAGTGTTCGTAGGGGGTGTCCTGAGGACGCTGTCCGTATTGTTCTCTGTCAAGTTGAATGTGTCCTAAGAACACTCGCGGTGTCCTGAAATGTTCGCAAATAAACAAGATGGTGGTGTTCTGAAGATGCTTCTAAGAACACTCGCGGTGTCCGGGGAGTGTTCGTAGGGGGTGTCCTGAGGACGCTGTCCGTATAGTTCTCTGTCAAGTTGAATGTGTCCTGGGAACACTCGCGGTGTCCTGAAATGTTCGCAAATAAACAAGATGGTGGTGTTCTGAAGACACTTCTAAGAACACTGCCGGTGTTCTGGAATGTTCGTAGGGGGTGTCCTGAGGACGCTGTCCGTATTGTTCTCTGTCAAGTTGAATGTGTCCTAAGAACACTCGCGGTGTCCTGAAATGTTCGCAAATAGACAAGATGGTGGTGTTCTGAAGACGCTTCTAAGAACACTCGTGGTGTCCGGGGAGTGTTCGTAGGGGGTGTCCTGAGGACGCTGTCCGTATTGTTCTCTGTCAAGTTGAATGTGTTCTAAGAACACCCGCGGTGTCCTGAAATGTTCGCAAATAAACAAAATGAGGGTGTTCTGAAGACGTTTTTGAGAACACTCCCGGTGTCCTGGAATGTTCGTAGGGGGTGTCCTTAGGACACTGTCCGTATTGTTCGTTGTTAAGTTGAAAGTGTTCTAAGAACTATCGCGTTGTTCTGAAATGTTCGTAGGGGGTGTCCTGAAAACGGTGTCCGTATTGTTCGTTGGCAAGTTCAAAGTGTTTTAAGAACACTCACATTGTTCGCGGACATTTACAAGCCGATTCATGGAATAATTAGCGCGGCGCAAGTGGCCAAAAACGTGCGAATCGCAGTGGAATAGCGAAAATCGCAGTGGAATAGCGAAAATCGCACGAAAAGCAGCGCACATCGATTCATGGAAGGCCGTGCGCGAGAAAACCATCGGACGTGCGATAAGAAAGTGCGCGGCGCACGTTGGCGCACAGGCCATCTAACGGCGTGCGCCAGGCCACAGCGAAAATCGCACAGTCCACAGCGAAAATCGCACATAGCGCGGCGCACGCAACAAAAGTAGGCGGAACACGGGGCGTAACACTCGGAATGGGGAACAACTTGCCAAAATGTGGGCGTCACGGGGGAAGCACAGGGTAAAAGTGCGCGGAACGCCCACACGCTCGCCTACAACACGTATTCATGGAATAGAATAGGGCAAAAAAGCGCACGCTCAAACCAGCGCACAGGCACAAACACGACCGCCACAAGAAAGCAGGCGGTAGCGTCTCTGCGCCTGGAAGAAATGTGCGCTAAAAGGTGCGCCAACAAATAGCACCTATATACAGCCATGATGAATGTCCAATACTGTGGCCCTCCAGGATAAATGACGTACAAAGGGGTACCCACAAACACAGACACGCGCTGAGAGAAAAAATAAACGTGTGCGTGTATACCGGGGTGCGCGGGAAGTTGCACACGCGATATGGCCGGGTACGTGGATTTCAGGGGTGCGCAGGAAGTTCCACACGCGATATGGCCGGGTACGTTGATTTCAGGGGTGCGCGGGAAGTACCACACGCGATTAGTCAGGGTACGTGGATTTCAGGGGTGCACGGGAAGTCCCACACGCGATTAGGCAGGGTACGTGGATTGCAGGGTTGCGCGGGAAGTTCCACACGCGATATGGCCGGGTACGTGGATTTCAGGGGTGCGCGGGAAGTACCACACACGATTAGTCAGGGTATGTGGATTTCAGGGGTGCGCGGGAAGTCCCACACGCGATTAGGCAGGGTACGTGGATTGCAGGGTTGCGCGGGAAGTTCCACACGCGATATGGCCGTGTACGTGGATTTCTGGGGTGCGCGGGAAGTTCCACACGCGACATGGCCGTGTACGTGGATTTCAGGGGTGCGCGGGAAGTTCCACACGCGATTAGGCAGTGTACGTGGATTTCAGGGGTGCGCGGGAAGTTCCACACGCGATTAGGCAGGGTACGTGGATTTCAGGGGTGCGCGGGAAGTTCCACACGCGATTAGGCAGGGTACGTGGATTTCAGGGGTGCGCGGGAAGTTCCACACGCGATTAGGCAGGGTACGTGGATTTCAGGGGTGCGCGGCAAGTTCCACACGCGATTAGGCAGGGTACGTGGATTTCAGGGGTGCGCGGGAAGTTCCACACGTGATATGGCCGTGTACGTGGATTTCAGGGTTGCGCGGGAAGTTACACACGCGATATGGCCGGGTACGTGGATTTCAGGGGTGCGCGGGAAGTTCCACATGCGATATGGCCGTGTACGTGGATTTCAGGGTTGCGCGGGAAGTTCCACACGCGGTATGGCCGGGTACGTGGATTTCAGGGTTGCGCGGGAAGTTCCACACGCGATATGGCCGGGTACGTGGATATCAGGGGTGCGCGGGAAGTTCCACACGCGATTAGTCAGGGTACGTGGATTGCAGGGGTGCGCGGGAAGTTCCACACGCGATATGGCCGGGTACATGGATTTCAGGGGTGCGCGGGAAGTTCCACACGCGATATGGCCGGGTACGTGGATATCAGGGGTGCGCGGGAAGTTCCACACGCGATTAGTCAGGGTACGTGGATTGCAGGGGTGCGCGGGAAGTTCCACACGCGATTTGGCTGTGTGCTCCGAGGCATTACCTGTACACCCTCCACGGCCCCTGCAGGCAGCACACACCACAGGGGACTACCCTGCACACCTGCTCATGTCTCCCACCACCCCCACCCCCCAGCAGTGCAGGGGCACCCTCCACCAGGCCCCAACCCATGTCTCCCACCACCCCCACCCTCCCGCCACCAGGGGTACCCTCCACCAGGCCCCCACCCATGTCTCCCACCACCCCCACCCCCCAGCAGTGCAGGGGCACCCTCCACCAGGCCCCCACTCATGTCTCCCACCACCCCCACTCCCCCGCCACCAGGGGCAGCCTCTGCCAGGCCCCCACCCATGTCTCCCACCACCCCCACCCCCCAGCAGTGCAGGGGCACCCACTACCAGGCCCCCACCCATGTCTCCCACCACCCCCACCCTCCCGCCACCAGGGGTACCCTCCACCAGGCCCCCACCCATGTCTCCCACCACCCCCACCCCCCAGCAGTGCAGGTGCACCCTCCACCAGGCCCCCACCCATGTCTCCCACCACCCACACCCTCCCGCCACCAGGGGTACCCTCCACCAGGCCCCCACCCATGTCTCCCACCACCCCCACCCCCCAGCAGTGCAGGGGCACCCACTACCAGGCCCACACCCATGTCTCCCACCACCCCCACCCCCCAGCAGTGCAGGGGCACCCTCCACCAGGCCCCCACCCATGTCTCCCACCACCCCCACCCCCCCGCCACCAGGGGCAGCCTCCACCAGGCCCCCACCCATGTCTACCATCACCCCCACACCCCTGCCACCAGGGGCAGCCTCCACCAGGCCCCCACCCATGTCTCCCACCACCCCCACCCCCCAGCAGTGCAGGGGCACCCTCCACCAGGCCCCCACCCATGTCTCCCACCACCCCCACCCTCCCGCCACCAGGGTACCCTCCACCAGGCCCCCACCCATGTCTCCCACCACCCCCACCCCCCAGCAGTGCAGGGGCACCCACTACCAGGCCCACACCCATGTCTCCCACCACCCCCACCCCCCCGCCACCAGGGGCAGCCTCCACCAGGCCCCCACCCATGTCTCCCACCACCCCCACCCCCCAGCAGTGCAGGGGCACCCTCCACCAGGCCCCCACCCATGTCTCCCACCACCCCCACCCTCCCGCCACCAGGGGCAGCCTCCACCAGGCCCCCACCCATGTCTCCCACCACCCCCAACCCCCAGCACTGTGGGGAACCTGCCAGCAGGCCCCCACCCATGTCCAACCCATGTCTCCCACCACCCCCACCCCCCAGCAGTGCAGGGGCACCCACTACCAGGCCCACACCCATGTCTCCCACCACCCCCACCCCCCAGCAGTGCAGGGCCACCCTCCACCAGGCCCCCACCCATGTCTCCCACCACCCCCACCCCCCCGCCACCAGGGGCAGCCTCCACCAGGCCCCCACCCATGTCTCCCACCACCCCCACCCCCCCGCCACCAGGGGCAGCCTCCACCAGGCCCCCACCCATGTCTCCCACCACCCCCACCCCCCAGCAGTGCAGGGGCACCCTCCACCAGGCCCCCACCCATGTCTCCCACCACCCCCACCCTCCCGCCACCAGGGGTACCCTCCACCAGGCCCCCACCCATGTCTCCCACCACCCCCACCCCCCAGCAGTGCAGGGGCACCCACTACCAGGCCCACACCCATGTCTCCCACCACCCCCACCCCCCCGCCACCAGGGGCAGCCTCCACCAGGCCCCCACCCATGTCTCCCACCACCCCCACCCCCCAGCAGTGCAGGGGCACCCTCCACCAGGCCCCCACCCATGTCTCCCACCACCCCCACCCTCCCGCCACCAGGGGCAGCCTCCACCAGGCCCCCACCCATGTCTCCCACCACCCCCAACCCCCAGCACTGTGGGGAACCTGCCAGCAGGCCCCCACCCATGTCCAACCCATGTCTCCCACCACCCCCACCCCCCAGCAGTGCAGGGGCAGCCTCCACCAGGCCCCCACTCATGTTGCCAATCACCCCCACCCCCCAGCAGTGCAGGGGCAGCCTCCACCAGGCCCCCACCCATGTCTCCCACCACCCCCACCCTCCCGCCACAAGGGGTACCCTCCACCAGGCCCCCACCCATGTCTCCCACCACCCCCACCCCCCAGCAGTGCAGGGGCACCCACTACCAGGCCCCCACCCATGTCTCCCACCACCCCCACCCCCCCGCCACCAGGGGCAGCCTCCACTAGGCCCCCACCCATGTCTCCCACCACCCCCCCGCCACCAGGGGCAGCCTCCACCAGGCCCCCACCCATGTCTCCCACCACCCCCACCCCCCAGCAGTGCAGGGGCACCCACTACCAGGCCCCCACCCATGTCTCCCACCACCCCCACCCTCCCGCCACCAGGGGCAGCCTCCACCAGGCCCCCACCCATGTATCCCACCACCCCCACCCCCCAGCAGTGCAGGTGCACCCACTACCAGGCCCCCACCCATGTCTCCCACCACCCCCACCCTCCCGCCACCAGGGGCAGCCTCCACCAGGCCCCCACCCATGTCTCCCACCACCCCCACCCCCCAGCAGTGCAGGGGCACCCACTACCAGGCCCCCACCCATGTCTCCCACCACCCCCACCCTCCCGCCACCAGGGGCAGCCTCCACCAGGCCCCCACCCATGTCTCCCACCACCCCCAACCCCCAGCACTGTGGGGAACCTGCCAGCAGGCCCCCACACATGTCCCCCTGGCCCCAGGTCCTGACGATACACAATCATGGCAGTAATGGCCAGCATACCCAGCACAAACACCCAGGCAAGGATTGCATCCACCCACATAGTGAATGCAATCACATGACACAACCCCAATGGCAAGTATGCAAAAGAACACATGTCCGTCACACACACATACACAAAGGGTGCAAGTGAATGTCAAAACCCATATCATGACATGTAAGAAACCAATGAGAAAATAACACAAGTGTAAGAAAATATAAAAAATGTATTAAATAACAAAAATAAGTTAACTTTTCAAACATACAACTATGTGGCTAAGTAAAGAAATGTTCCATGTCCGAGAACAAAAGTGATAAACAAGAAAACAAAGGAATGAAAAAAAAAAAATAATTGTCCAAAGCAATATCATGTAGTAGGAAATTAATGAAAAACCATTACGTCATGGTGAAAACAATAAGAAATTAAAAAAATGTATCTCCCAAAAAAACAAACTATATACAGGAATGTACCAGGGTCCATGAGCCCAACACCATAAATGAAACCTACTACTAACTAATGAAAAATATATGTACAAAAAAGTGGCCATTGTCCGAGCGGTCCAAAATAATAAAAAAAAATAAAGGAAACCTAGCACTAACTAACTAAATAACTATATACAAAGGCAGCGGGCAAGTCCTGCGGCTCACTTGGTGATGTTGCTGGCCAGGGCATCATCGAACTCCATTTCGATGTCCTGGAGGCGGGACTCTGTCCTGGCCCCGAGGTCTCGCAGGGACAACCCCATGTCCACCTCAAACTCCCTGCGAGCTTCCTCGAGGCACTCAGCCTGCCTCAATGCCCGACGCATGGAGAACTCCGCCCTGACCATGGCGAGCCGCTCCTCTTCCGCCCGCTGCCGCTCCGCACCTATCTGCTGGCCAAACTCCTCCCACACAGAAGACACCACCATCCCAGGGTTGCCCTGCCCTCCGGCCGATGCCTGCCCCTCTGCTCTTGATGGCCCCGAGCCATGATGCCTCCCACGTCGAGCCCGCTGCTGCCTCCGACGCCACTGCCTCTGCCAGCACGACGGCATCCAGGCTGATGGAAACCACCGACGCCATCGTGCACGTGCCCTGCCCGATGATGCCGTCACATCTTCCATCTGCTGGGGTCCACTTGCTGTGTTGTCCACCCCTGCTGGACCTCCGACTCCCAACTGTGGCAGGGATGGGATCCCCACCGAGCTGGCTGCATTGGTCGGGGCAGGTCCACAGGGGGCCCTGGTGGCATCTGGGCCGGAAGACGGCAAGGAGAACGACCGGTGGATAGCCTGCACAGAGGAGGAGAGGGCCGTCAGATTGGCCAACACATGCAGGAAACCCCCGAACATGGCCGATCCCAATTGGGCCACGTCGGCACGGTGCACTTCGTGATGACGTGCGTGCTCCTCCCGGGAAGCACGCACGGCATCACGAATCACAGCCGTGCGCATCGCGACCCCAATCAGGACCTTCTCCACGCGGCCAGGGGTTCCCACGTCCGCAGGTGGAGGGGAGTCAGGTGACATGGACATCCCCTCTACCTGCGGACGGGCCTGGGACGGGGCATCCCTGCTGGTGCATGGTGGTGCACTCACAGGGTCAGGGACAGCGACATGCACAGGCCCCTCCACGGTGACCTGTGCTGCCTCCTGGCCCTGGCCCTGGACTGCAACACTTGCACCAGCAGGGATGCTCCCACCAGGCCCCATGTGTGCACCAGTGTCAGCCTCCTCCTCCTCTGTGCAAACCACCAACCTGGATGGCTCCTCACCGTCTCCCGCCGTAGCAGGCCCCTGTGGGGGCTCACCCACCCCTTCCGCTGCAGCCGTGGGGGCATCCCCGCCGCCTTGCTCCACAGCGCCGTCTCCGCCCTCTTCTTCACTAGCCGCTGCGTAGAGGGAGACAAAGGACACAAGCATCAGGCTACTGTACAATGGTCCCCTAGACAGGAAGCAATAGCAGATGAGCACCACTGTCAAAGTACACTTCCATCATGTCCCTCCACAACACATGGGTCAGTCCAGGCAAAACACACACAGTAACAGGCATGGTGCATGCCATGGACATTTCCATGCATGTCCAATGGACTATTGAAACATTCAATGATATGTAACTCACATGCATCATGGCTCATGCATATCACATGCACACACTTCACCTCAGTCACATCCATCTGGCCCCAAACACACCAAACACAGGGGAAACAAGGGTAAGTTGGGTGCGTCACTGAATCTGTGCATTGTCACACACATGTGTCATGCATCCATGGCATGCACAAGTCACAGACACACAGGTCAGGCACACAGACATGGCTACCATATATGTACCTGGCATCAGCACCCATCCTTCACCCCCATCCATGTCCAGGTACAGAGACTGGCATGCTCTCATGTCCAAAATCTGCATAGGGCTCCCCATGCCGCATTTCAACACATGCAACAACCATGTGGGTCACACATCACTGGTCGCACATGCATTACCATGATGTCCCTGCACACATACATGCATACATGGCCCATGGCACACATACAGGCAAGTATCATAGAACCAGCACACCGCAACATGCCCTGTCTCACACAGTAATGCTTGGACACTTACCGCACAACTCCAGACGGGCCTCCCTCTCAAGGACCTGGGCGTGGAGCGCTGGGCGTAAGCGTTCCAGGACCCTCTTCTGGATGGAACTCATGCGGCCCCGGCCCCCCTCCACGAGGCGCCGGGCCTTCACAAGGGTCCTGGACCTCAAGTCCTCCCAGCGCTTCTTGATCTTCTGGACGTTGCGGGTTGCCACCCCCTCCGCGTTGATGGCAACCACACAGTCGGCCCAGATCCTCTCCCGTCCTTCCTTGCTGGCGCGGGACGATCCAAAGGGGGCATCATACTGCCCCAGGACATGCTCCACCAGGACACCAACTTCGGTGGCAGTGAAGCTGGTGCCCCTCTGCCCCTCTGGCCTGGGGTTGCCACTGGTGCCAGATGTGGAAGTGCCCGACATGGCAACCCCAGAGGCAGGTGTGGGTGGGCATCTGGGTCCTGGGGCTGGGCTGTGGAGCGATGTAATCCCAGTCGGGAGTCTTCAGTTCCAGCAGGGGTGGACACAGCAACTGGACCCCTGCAGATGGCTGATGTGCAGGCACCAAATGGCAGGGCACGGTGGCAGCAGGCAGGCAGGCAGGCAGGCAGGCAGCAGCAGATGGCACGTGGGAGGCTGCTCGGGGCACTGGGGGGCAGTAACTCGGCCTTCTGGGCAGGAGCGTGGTCTTCCGTGTGTTTTCGGGTGGCCAGCTTGATACGGAGTGATTTGGCACGTGAAATTCCTGCACGTCAGCGTGAAATCCGAGGAAAGGCCCTTAGCGCGTAAGCGCGTCAGCACGCATACGCGATTCTATTGGACCAGAGTCCCTCAGCGCGTAAGCGCGTCTGACGTGACCCGCACGGGTGTTCCCCACTCAGCACGTGATGACGGAGCACACGTGGAAATACTGCAGGTCAGAGTGTCATCGCGTGTAATTGGACAAAAGTGCGCGTACACGCGATTGGCCTATGTACGTGTATTTCAGGGGTGCGTCATCGCGTGTAATTGGACAAAAGTGCGCGTACACGCGATTGGCCTATGTACGTGTATTTCAGGGGTGCGCGGGCACTTACACACGCAAGTACGTCAGCGCACTTGATCCCGTGCTGCGTGGGAATTTCCACACGCTATTGGACTGGGAACTAGATTCCAGGGGTGCGCGGGTCACACGCTCGCCTAGAACACGCGCAAAGCATTAATTTGCGCACTTTTCAAATAACAAGCCAGATGCCAGGATGAACATACCGTTCCTAGCAGCAGTGGCAGTGGGCTACCAAAGGAGGAGGAGGAGGAGAGTCAGGGCCAGAATATTCACACCCAGAACCAGCCTTTTCGGGATGCCTGATGACCAGGTGTATGGAAGGTACAGGTTTCCACCACACATAATACTGGACCTGGTGAGTGAGTGGGAGGATGACCTCACATCACCCACCCTGTGCTCCCAAGCACTCAGCCCCCTGCAGAAGGTCCTCAATGTACTGCACTTCTTAGCCACTGGATCATTTCAGCGGACAAGTGCCATAGTGGGTGGGGTGTCACAGGCCACCCAGTCACGCTGCCTACACCAGGTCTTGGACATCATGACTGCACGCCCATCAGTCCGCAGGCACATATACCTGCCCAGAACACCTGCTGAAAGGCATGCTGCCGCCCTGGATTTTTACGGTGTGGCACGATTCCCCAAAGTGCTAGGTGCCATCGACTGCACCCATGTGGCTCTACGTCCCCCCAGGGCATCTGAGCACATCTATAGGAACCGCAAGCACTGGCATTCCATCAACGTGCAGGTAGTATGTAATGCCAAGGGAATCATCACCTCAGTATATGCCAACTATCCCGGGTCCACCCACGACAGCTTCATTTACCGAATGTCCACCCTATGCCGGGACATAGATGCTGGGCGGCATGGCGATACATGGCTTCTTGGTGAGTATGTATGCCACTGCACATGCATGCATGTTGGATACTGAGCAAGGTCACAACCCCACCAATGATACCAATCACCACCTCCACAGGGGACAGTGCCTACCCTCTCAGCCCCCACATGATGACGCCAATTCGGAACCCCACCACGCCACCCGAGGTAAGATATAACACAGCCCACATTACAACCCGGGGCATAGTGGAGCGCACATTCGGAGTGCTAAAGTCACGCTTTCGCTCCCTTGACCGTTCTGGCGGGCAGCTGTTATACGCTCCCCCAGTAGTGTGCAGGATCATAGTGGCAGCATGTGTCCTGCACAACGTTGCAACACGCCGGGGCCTGCCCGTGGACATGGTGGTGGCCCCACATCCTCAACCACATGCACAGCCGCTGCGCATGGGAGGGGAAAGGGCACGAGGGGAGGCAACCCGTACACAGCTAGTGGCTAATTACTTCACATAGTATACACTCCCCTGTGGAGTGCACACTGGCCTGGCACATTCCATCTGACAATCAATGATGACTCAACCTGACACTGATCCTGGATGTCTGGAGATTCAACCGTGAAAAGCATATCAGCCTGAGATTGTTCACCTGGAAGTGTTACAATGTGTGCATCCCTACCCACACACAACACCAATGCAGTTTTGTGAAGAAACACATTCAAGCAGCCAAAATGAATACCCACTGGCTAAATGCAACAAGAGGACAGTGCCATGTCACCCAACCCATCCCCAGCACCGCCACACAACACACCGTGCCATGTCATGCTATGTGCAGGTAAACAAAGTAATCCCCACAACATGACAAGTTTTGCGATGTACAGTGTCCCTAATTGAAACTTCCTACACCTGAAATGCTCACTGTAATGCAGGACAAACAACAAACTTGAGCACGTACTACCATTAACATGACTTCAGTAATGTAATAGATCAGTTGTCTCACCACCTGGATATGCCTGCACTCCCACCACTTCCAACTGAACAGTGTTGGTGGTTGTAGGTGCACTGCTGCCAACAATGACCCCATCTCCAGACTAGAGGGCCTTGTGTAGACATGAGGAAGGGACCTGCAAATTGGGAGGCAGACACAGATGATGAGTTACACATCAATGCAACATGCAGTGTACAACACAACAGCAATATGCACTAGGAATGTATACACAGTATTGACTAGACTACCCACACATGTAGTGGGAGTCCAATGTCACCATGTACTTCAATGTCACTTGGGCACACCCTTTGCAAGCCCATGGAAACGGGAAGCAGGAGGGGTGTGTGTGACTCAAACCCAGGCATCTGAACCTAATACATGACAAGCCTGCATGTGCCCAGCCACAATGCAGCGTATGCCCACAGGAACCACGGAAGCCAACAAATTGTCCCAAAAAAATTTGGGAAAAATATAAAAAAAAAAATTAAAAAAAAAAAAAAAATCAAAAATGGCCATTAAAGGGCCCGGGGGGGTTGGGGAGGCCACCCAGGAGGTCCGAGGTCAGGGTGCACACCAGAAACCACCTGTGTGGATCCTGGGAAAATAAAACACCTCCATGGGCTCATGGCCCACACGGCTACCCTATTGTGGGAGTATCACTGCTGTCGCTATTATCACCCTGTGCAGCTGCATCCGGAGGTGGTTGCACTATGGGAGGCAGCCCACGCAAGGCCCTACTCTGTTCCTCCATGGCTGCAAGCATGCGGGTGTGGTAGGTCTCGTTCTGGAGGATGAGTGTGCGGAGGTCCCCATGCAACAACTCACGGGATGCCCGGACCTCCGCCCTCGTTGCTTGCATCTCAGCTGAGAGCGTACGGGTGAGACGCTCCAGCTGCTGTTCTGTCCTTTGGTGTGTTGAAGCCTCTAGCTCAACAAGAGTCGTCCTGAGTTGATGTAGCTCCTGCCTCAGGGCTTCCCTGTGGCCCTGGGACTCTATGGAGATGGCCTCCTGCAGAGTCGCCAGTGCCGCCCGCCTGTCCCTGTTGGACGCCAACATGTCCTCCCTGTGTGACTGGCAGATGGAGTCGGTTGCCTGCTCTAGTCGCTCCATCAGCCTTTCAGGGGGGACAATGGAAGTGGCCACCCTATCCATGGCCTGAGCCATCATCTCGGATGATGCTGCCTGTTGGGTAGCCATACCGTAAATGGATTGCTCCCATGCGGTATTGCCAGGTGGCGTACGGCCACCACGTCGGCGGGCACCACACCTGTCTGGGGCAAGGCGGACTGCGCCTTGCTGTGCCGGCACTGCCTGAGGCTGCAGGACTGCATTCCCCCTCTGATCTGCTGGCCCAGGAACAGGATCAGATGTCGCGGAGTGTGACCCTGCATCCGTAACCACCAAAGGCCTAGCTGCCAACACTGACATCCCCATTGAGGGTTCTGACCCTGGTGCAGGTGGGTGGGACAGAACAGATTCCCTCCCTGGAACACTCACCTGCGACGGCACGTAGGTCTCATCATCCGAGTCAACAGCTGAGTACAGCTCGGGGGAGGTGCAGCCAGAGACACCCCTTGAGAGCACGACCTGCAGCACTTGTGGGTTTTCACCCACCAGCACACCACGTCCCTCACTGGTGGTTGGTCGGCCCTCGGAACCCTCCTGGGTCTGCACCATCTCCACAACCCCAGCAGTATCAGGTGCGTCTTCCCCTGCAATGACATAATGACAAAGAAATGGAAACCCGCATTAGCACCATGGCACACAATGAGGGCTGAGAAGCAAGAGAACCAGTACTTGATTGACACATGTCCCACATGACTAAGACCCTCCCATGCATGCACCCTCACTGCGTATGAAGGGCAGGCAAATGGCACACACTCATTACACAAAGATGGAAGTTGAACACATTTCATGCATGCTGCCTGGCAGTGGCATCACACATTGCCCTGTGATTGCCAGGTGACACACACATGCCATCACACAGATGGCATGTGCCATTGCTATTGAGTGTAGATGGAGAGGAGGGCAGCACTTATTCATTCTGTCCAGTTCCCACATGCAATAGCTTTTCTAATTCAAACAGGTCTGCTTTATCACCTGGAGCTGGCAGTCCAATATGGTCCAATTGCACAGGGACATGTGTGAACATATGATATCCAGGTAACAAAGTAACTCCACTTTACCATGGCCATGCCATACATGTGACTAGAGGACTGAGGAATGCCTAGTATAAGTGGTGGAATGCATACAATCTGTCTGATTGAACATAGGAAAATAAGCAACAATGTTGTGGCAAGGTGACACTTCAAGGCCAACTTGGGTGATGTTGGCCTAGATGTCTACTGTTGGCAGAAGGGATACTGCAATGGAAAAATGCAGCTGCGCAGGATGTATTGCATGAAGCACATGGCTGACCCATTCGACTCAGGCGCACACACTCTCACCTGGCACACAAACAGATGCCCTCACACACACACCATGCACATGGATGACACACACATGCATGTGCACTCACCGGACAATGCCTCGTAATCAGGCAGATCTCCCACGCCTTGGATCTGTTCCTCCGTGACGTAGGTCCCAGCGACTGACTCATGTGGAGTGAGTTCCATGTCTTCTACTGGAGACCCACCTCCAGTCACTAGAGTTGCGGCATGACTTGAGGCCAGCTTCTTCTTTGCCCTGCGCTTTAGGTCATTCCAGCGCTTGTAGCAATCATTGGCTGTGCGCCTCACGATTCCAAGGGCACTTACGATGTCCGCAACGGTCTGCCAGTGTGCCTGGCGTTGTGCAGGTGTGGTCTTGGATCCTGCAACAATGACCATCTCGTTATCATGTCCGGACACATACTGGACAAGTGCATTCAGTTCGTCATCCGTGAAGCTGGGCTTCCTCGACGGACCGGACTGTGTAGCCGTGTCTGGGGCATCAGCCTGTGCCGGACGAGCACTCTTCCTCTTCCGCTTGGAAGGTGGTGGTGATCCTGAGTGTCCTGCGCCGCTCTGGACACTAGGGGCAGGAGCCCTGGTGGGCTCTGTATCAGGTGTGTGGGATTGCACACTCAGCATGGGAGTTGGTGCAGGCATTGGCTCAAGTGTAATGGTGTCATGGGGAATGTCAGCAGAATGGACTAGGACGGACACTGTCCTGGCTGGGTGTGTGAGAGCTGGGGTGGATGGAGCCGCAGCTGCCCCTGCAGCCTCTCCGCCCTGCCTACTTGGGGCAGCAGATGACCTTGCTGCCCCAGATCCACGTGGCATGATAGCATCAACATGCACCAGCGCACGTGTCATAGCCCTGCTGACCTGGAAGTCAACCATGGAGTCAGCCAGGTCTGGTGCCACAATGGGCTGGTCCAACAAGGGCTGAGCATGGATGGTGTCAGCCACTTCAGCCTCAACGGGAGGGGGGGGGGGGATGATGGGTGCCCTTGACTGGTCCTCCACACATGTGGGGACAGGCTCACCCTGCAAGTTACGACCACGTCCCCTACCGGATTCACCACGGCCACCACTTGTGGCTCTTCCACCTTTGCCACCCTTACGGAATCCTCGCCTCCCAGCCATGGCACTGATATTAATGTGCGTATGGGAGTGGCTGTAGACAATTGTCCTGGGCAATTGGGGGTCAAAGGGGTTGGGTACCAGATGGTAATTGTACCCTAGTGCTCTAGCACGGCTGATTGTAACCCCTGGGGAAAGATGACGGGTCACGCAATGCACAGGAGGCCCAAAAAAGGGAGATGACGTGCACGCAACCCCTCCTAGACCACGTGTGCAGAAATAAAAACCTGCACTACGCTGTGGCACCCAGTAACACAAGAATGAACGTATGCGTGTCACACGCAGCCTAGAATGACCTCTGAAGGGGTAGGCTACACACAGGGCAAGCACAGAAGTTAGATACGTGCGTGACTCACCGTCTGCCAGGTAAAAGAGCGTGAAAAATGAGCGCGTTTGGTTGGCAATACCCCCGCCAAAAGAAGATGTGTACGCTGTCTGAGAAGACAGGACAACAGTAGAAGGGGACACTGTTTGAGGGAACAGGCCCAGGTAAACCAGTACAAGAGAAAAAAGAGAAAAAGCTGTCAGAGGTAACAGGGAGTACGAACTGGAAACGCCGTGAAGTAAATCGCGTGTGAAAAAGTACAGAATTCACCCACTCGCTCTCCACGAAAAGCACGTACACGGAAATGGTGTTCTACACGTACCTTATATACAGGCCCACACGTACAGCGTCACTTACGCGGCGTGTACGTTCACCAATCACACGCTTTGTCACTCCTGCATGTAGATCCATTTTCACCAATCACACGCTTTGTCACTTCTGCGTGTAGATCCATTTTCTCCAATCACACGCTTTGTCACTTCTGCGTGTAGATCCATTTTCTCCAATCACACGCTTTGTCACTTCTGTGTGTAGATCCATTTTCACCAATCACACGCTTTGACACTGGGACGTGTCACGCAACATTTTCCTGCACGTGCAGGTGACTATAGGCGTGCGTATGCTGGTGACGGGTTTACGCGCTAAGGGCCTTTCCTCGATTCACACGCTGACGTGTGGGATTTTCACGTGCAGAATCACTCCCTATCAGGCTGTCCACGCGTTCACACACGAAAGACCACGCTCCTGGACAGGAGGCCAAATTACTGCCCCCCAGAGCCCTGAGCACGCTCCCACCTGCCATCTGCGGCTGCCTGACTGCCTGCTGGCCACGTGCCCCACAGTGCTGGTGGGTGGGGGTGGTGGGAGACATGAGTGGGGGCCTGGTGGAGGCTGCCCCTGGTGGCGGGAGGGTGGGGGTGGTGGGAGACATGGGTGGGGGCCTGGTGGAGGCTGCCCCTGGTGGCGGGAGGGTGGGGGTGGTGGGAGACATGGGTGGGGGCCTGGTGGAGGGTGCCCCTGCACTGCTGGGGGGTGGGGGTGATTGGGGACATGAGTGGGGGCCTGGTGGAGGCTGCCCCTGGTGGCGAGAGGGTGGGGGTGGTGGGAGACATGGGTGGGGGCCTGGTGGAGGCTGCCCCTGGTGGCGGGGGGGTGGGGGTGGTGGGAGACATGGGTGGGGGCCTGGTGGAGGGTGCCCCTGCACTGCTGGGGGGTGGGGGTGATAGGGGACATGAGTGGGGGCCTGGTGGAGGCTGCCCCTGCACTGCTGGGGGGTGGGGGTGATTGGGGACATGAGTGGGGGCCTGGTGGAGGCTGCCCCTGGTGGTGGGAGGGTGGGGGTGGTGGGAGACATGGGTGGGGGCCTGGTGGAGGCTGCCCCTGGTGGCGGGGGGGGGGGTGGGGGTGGTGGGAGACATGAGTGGGGGCCTGGTGGAGGCTGCCCCTGCACTGCTGGGGGGTGGGGGTGGTGGGAGACATGGGTGGGGGCCTGGTAGTGGGTGCCCCTGCAAAGCTGGGGGGTGGGGGTGGTGGGAGACATGGGTGGGGGCCTGGTGGAGGGTGCCCCTGCACTGCTGGGGGGTGGGGGTGATTGGGGACATGAGTGGGGGCCTGGTGGAGGCTGCCCCTGCACTGCTGGGGGGTGGGGGTGATTGGGGACATGAGTGGGGGCCTGGTGGAGGCTGCCCCTGCACTGCTGGGGGGTGGGGGTGGTGGGAGACATGGGTTGGACATGGGTGGGGGCCTGCTGGCAGGTTCCCCACAGTGCTGGGGGTTGGGGGTGGTGGGAGACATGGGTGGGGGCCTGGTGGAGGCTGCCCCTGCACTGCTGGGGGGTGGGGGTGATTGGGGACATGAGTGGGGGCCTGGTGGAGGCTGCCCCTGGTGGCGGGAGGGTGGGGGTGGTGGGAGACATGGGTGGGGGCCTGGTGGAGGCTGCCCCTGGTGGTGGGGGGGTGGGGGTGGTGGGAGACATGGGTGGGGGCCTGGTGGAGGCTGCCCCTGCACTGCTGGGGGGTGGGGGTGATTGGGGACATGAGTGGGGGCCTGGTGGAGGCTGCCCCTGGTGGCGGGAGGGTGGGGGTGGTGGGAGACATGGGTGGGGGCCTGGTGGAGGCTGCCTCTGGTGGTGGGGGGGTGGGGGTGGTGGGAGACATGGGTGGGGGCCTGGTGGAGGCTGCCCCTGCACTGCTGGGGGGTGGGGGTGATTGGGGACATGAGTGGGGGCCTGGTGGAGGCTGCCCCTGGTGGCGGGAGGGTGGGGGTGGTGGGAGACATGGGTGGGGGCCTGGTGGAGGCTGCCCCTGGTGGTGGGGGGGTGGGGGTGGTGGGAGACATGGGTGGGGGCCTGGTGGAGGCTGCCCCTGGTGGCGGGAGGGTGGGGGTGGTGGGAGACATGGGTGGGGGCCTGGTGGAGGCTGCCCCTGGTAGTGGGGGGGTGGGGGTGGTGGGAGACATGGGTGGGGGCCTGGTGGAGGCTGCCCCTGCACTGCTGGGGGGTGGGGGTGGTGGGAGACATGGGTGGGGGCCTGGTGGAGGCTGCCCCTGCACTGCTGGGGGGTGGGGGTGATTGGGGACATGAGTGGGGGCCTGGTGGAGGCTGCCCCTGGTGGCGGGAGGGTGGGGGTGGTGGGAGACATGGGTGGGGGCCTGGTGGAGGCTGCCCCTGGTGGCGGGGGGGTGGGGGTGGTGGGAGACATGGGTGGGAGCCTGGTGGAGGGTGCCCCTGCACTGCTGGGGGGTGGGGGTGATAGGGGACATGAGTGGGGGCCTGGTGGAGGCTGCCCCTTGTGGCGGGAGGGTGGGGGTGGTGGGAGACATGGGTGGGGGCCTGGTAGTGGGTGCCCCTGCACTGCTGGGGGGTGGGGGTGGTGGGAGACATGGGTGGGGGCCTGGTGGAGGCTGCCCCTGCACTGCTGGGGGGTGGGGGTGATTGGGGACATGAGTGGGGGCCTGGTGGAGGCTGCCCCTGGTGGCGGGAGGGTGGGGGTGGTGGGAGACATGGGTGGGGGCCTGGTAGTGGGTGCCCCTGCACTGCTGGGGGGTGGGGGTGGTGGGAGACATGGGTGGGGGCCTGGTGGAGGGTACCCCTGGTGGCGGGAGGGTGGGGGTGGTGGGAGACATGGGTGGGGGCCTGGTGGAGGCTGCCCCTGGTGGTGGGGGGGTGGGGGTGGTGGGAGACATGGGTGGGGGCCTGGTGGAGGCTGCCCCTGCACTGCTGGGGGGTGGGGGTGATTGGGGACATGAGTGGGGGCCTGGTGGAGGCTGCCCCTGGTGGTGGGAGGGTGGGGGTGGTGGGAGACATGGGTGGGGGCCTGGTGGAGGCTGCCCCTGGTGGCGGGGGGGGTGGGGGTGGTGGTTTGAGACATGAGTGGGGGCCTGGTGGAGGCTGCCCCTGGTGGTGGGAGGGTGGGGGTGGTGGGAGACATGGGTGGGGGCCTGGTGGAGGCTGCCCCTGGTGGCGGGGGGGGTGGGGGTGGTGGGAGACATGAGTGGGGGCCTGGTGGAGGCTGCCCCTGCACTGCTGGGGGGTGGGGGTGGTGGGAGACATGGGTGGGGGCCTGGTAGTGGGTGCCCCTGCAAAGCTGGGGGGTGGGGGTGGTGGGAGACATGGGTGGGGGCCTGGTGGAGGGTGCCCCTGCACTGCTGGGGGGTGGGGGTGATTGGGGACATGAGTGGGGGCCTGGTGGAGGCTGCCCCTGCACTGCTGGGGGGTGGGGGTGATTGGGGACATGAGTGGGGGCCTGGTGGAGGCTGCCCCTGCACTGCTGGGGGGTGGGGGTGGTGGGAGACATGGGTTGGACATGGGTGGGGGCCTGCTGGCAGGTTCCCCACAGTGCTGGGGGTTGGGGGTGGTGGGAGACATGGGTGGGGGCCTGGTGGAGGCTGCCCCTGCACTGCTGGGGGGTGGGGGTGATTGGGGACATGAGTGGGGGCCTGGTGGAGGCTGCCCCTGGTGGCGGGAGGGTGGGGGTGGTGGGAGACATGGGTGGGGGCCTGGTGGAGGCTGCCCCTGGTGGTGGGGGGGTGGGGGTGGTGGGAGACATGGGTGGGGGCCTGGTGGAGGCTGCCCCTGCACTGCTGGGGGGTGGGGGTGATTGGGGACATGAGTGGGGGCCTGGTGGAGGCTGCCCCTGGTGGCGGGAGGGTGGGGGTGGTGGGAGACATGGGTGGGGGCCTGGTGGAGGCTGCCTCTGGTGGTGGGGGGGTGGGGGTGGTGGGAGACATGGGTGGGGGCCTGGTGGAGGCTGCCCCTGCACTGCTGGGGGGTGGGGGTGATTGGGGACATGAGTGGGGGCCTGGTGGAGGCTGCCCCTGGTGGCGGGAGGGTGGGGGTGGTGGGAGACATGGGTGGGGGCCTGGTGGAGGCTGCCCCTGGTGGTGGGGGGGTGGGGGTGGTGGGAGACATGGGTGGGGGCCTGGTGGAGGCTGCCCCTGGTGGCGGGAGGGTGGGGGTGGTGGGAGACATGGGTGGGGGCCTGGTGGAGGCTGCCCCTGGTAGTGGGGGGGTGGGGGTGGTGGGAGACATGGGTGGGGGCCTGGTGGAGGCTGCCCCTGCACTGCTGGGGGGTGGGGGTGGTGGGAGACATGGGTGGGGGCCTGGTGGAGGCTGCCCCTGCACTGCTGGGGGGTGGGGGTGATTGGGGACATGAGTGGGGGCCTGGTGGAGGCTGCCCCTGGTGGCGGGAGGGTGGGGGTGGTGGGAGACATGGGTGGGGGCCTGGTGGAGGCTGCCCCTGGTGGCGGGGGGGTGGGGGTGGTGGGAGACATGGGTGGGAGCCTGGTGGAGGGTGCCCCTGCACTGCTGGGGGGTGGGGGTGATAGGGGACATGAGTGGGGGCCTGGTGGAGGCTGCCCCTTGTGGCGGGAGGGTGGGGGTGGTGGGAGACATGGGTGGGGGCCTGGTAGTGGGTGCCCCTGCACTGCTGGGGGGTGGGGGTGGTGGGAGACATGGGTGGGGGCCTGGTGGAGGCTGCCCCTGCACTGCTGGGGGGTGGGGGTGATTGGGGACATGAGTGGGGGCCTGGTGGAGGCTGCCCCTGGTGGCGGGAGGGTGGGGGTGGTGGGAGACATGGGTGGGGGCCTGGTAGTGGGTGCCCCTGCACTGCTGGGGGGTGGGGGTGGTGGGAGACATGGGTGGGGGCCTGGTGGAGGGTACACCTGGTGGCGGGATTGTGGGGGTGGTGGGAGACATGGGTGGGGGCCTGGTGGAGGCTGCCCCTGGTGGTGGGGGGGTGGGGGTGGTGGGAGACATGGGTGGGGGCCTGGTGGAGGCTGCCCCTGCACTGCTGGGGGGTGGGGGTGATTGGGGACATGAGTGGGGGCCTGGTGGAGGCTGCCCCTGGTGGTGGGAGGGTGGGGGTGGTGGGAGACATGGGTGGGGGCCTGGTGGAGGCTGCCCCTGGTGGCGGGGGGGGTGGGGGTGGTGGTTTGAGACATGAGTGGGGGCCTGGTGGAGGCTGCCCCTGCACTGCTGGGGGGTGGGGGTGGTGGGAGACATGGGTGGGGGCCTGGTAGTGGGTGCCCCTGCACTACTGGGGGGTGGGGGTGGTGGGAGACATGGGTGGGGGCCTGGTGGAGGGTGCCCCTGCACTGCTGGGGGGTGGGGGTGATTGGGGACATGAGTGGGGGCCTGGTGGAGGCTGCCCCTGCACTGCTGGGGGGTGGGGGTGATTGGGGACATGAGTGGGGGCCTGGTGGAGGCTGCCCCTGCACTGCTGGGGGGTGGGGGTGGTGGGAGACATGGGTTGGACATGGGTGGGGGCCTGCTGGCAGGTTCCCCACAGTGCTGGGGGTTGGGGGTGGTGGGAGACATGGGTGGGGGCCTGGTGGAGGCTGCCCCTGCACTGCTGGGGGTGGGGGTGATTGGGGACATGAGTGGGGGCCTGGTGGAGGCTGCCCCTGGTGGCGGGAGGGTGGGGGTGGTGGGAGACATGGGTGGGGGCCTGGTGGAGGCTGCCCCTGGTGGTGGGGGGGTGGGGGTGGTGGGAGACATGGGTGGGGGCCTGGTGGAGGCTGCCCCTGCACTGCTGGGGGGTGGGGGTGATTGAGGACATGAGTGGGGGCCTGGTGGAGGCTGCCCCTGGTGGCAGGAGGGTGGGGGTGGTGGGAGACATGGGTGGGGGCCTGGTGGAGGCTGCCCCTGGTGGTGGGGGGGTGGGGGTGGTGGGAGAAATGGGTGGGGGCCTGGTGGAGGCTGCCCCTGGTGGTGGGGGGGTGGGGGTGGTGGGAGACATGGGTGGGGGCCTGGTGGAGGCTGCCCCTGCACTGCTGGGGGGTGGGGGTGATTGGGGACATGAGTGGGGGCCTGGTGGAGGCTGCCCCTGGTGGCGGGAGGGTGGAGGTGGTGGGAGACATGGGTGGGGGCCTGGTGGAGGCTGCCCCTGGTGGTGGGGGGGTGGGGGTGGTGGGAGACATGGGTGGGGGCCTGGTGGAGGCTGCCCCTGGTGGCGGGAGGGTGGGGGTGGTGGGAGACATGGGTGGGGGCCTGGTGGAGGCTGCCCCTGGTGGTGGGGGGGTGGGAGTGGTGGGAGACATGGGTGGGGGCCTGGTGGAGGCTGCCCCTGCACTGCTGGGAGGTGGGGGTGGTGGGAGACATGGGTGGGGGCCTGGTGGAGGCTGCCCCTGCACTGCTGGGGGGTGGGGGTTATTGGGGACATGAGTGGGGGCCTGGTGGAGGCTGCCCCTGGTGGCGGGAGGGTGGGGGTGGTGGGAGACATGGGTGGGGGCCTGGTATAGGCTGCCCCTGGTGGCGGGGGGGTGGGGGTGGTGGGAGACATGGGTGGGGGCCTGGTGGAGGGTGCCCCTGCACTGCTGGGGGGTGGGGGTGATAGGGGACATGAGTGGGGGCCTGGTGGAGGCTGACCCTGGTGGCGGGAGGGTGGGGGTGGTGGGAGACATGGGTGGGGGCCTGGTAGTGGGTGCCCCTGCACTGCTGGGGGGTGGGGGTGGTGGGAGACATGGGTGGGGGCCTGGTGGAGGCTGCCCCTGGTGGCGGGGGGGGGTGGGGGTGGTGGGAGACATGGGTGGGGGCCTGGTGGAGGCTGCCCCTGCACTGCTGGGGGGTGGGGGTGATTGGGGACATGAGTGGGGGCCTGGTGGAGGCTGCCCCTGGTGGCGGGAGGGTGGGGGTGGTGGGAGACATGGGTGGGGGCCTGGTAGTGGGTGCCCCTGCACTGCTGGGGGGTGGGGGTGGTGGGAGACATGGGTGGGGGCCTGGCGGAGGGTACCCCTGGTGGCGGGAGGGTGGGGGTGGTGGGAGACATGGGTGGGGGCCTGGTGGAGGCTGCCCCTGGTGGTGGGGGGGTGGGGGTGGTGGGAGACATGGGTGGGGGCCTTGGTGGAGGCTGCCCCTGCACTGCTGGGGGGTGGGGGTGATTGGGGACATGAGTGGGGGCCTGGTGGAGGCTGCCCCTGGTGGCGGGAGGGTGGGGGTGGTGGAAGACATGGGTGGGGGCCTGGTGGAGGCTGCCCCTGGTGGCGGGGGGGTGGGGGTGGTGGGAGACATGAGTGGGGGCCTGGTGGAGGCTGCCCCTGCACTGCTGGGGGGTGGGGGTGGTGGGAGACATGGGTGGGGGCCTGGTAGTGGGTGCCCCTGCACTGCTGGGGGGTGGGGGTGGTGGGAGACATGGGTGGGGGCCTGGTGGAGGGTGCCCCTGCACTGCTGGGGGGTGGGGGTGATTGGGGACATGAGTGGGGGCCTGGTGGAGGCTGCCCCTGCACTGCTGGGGGGTGGGGGTGATTGGGGACATGAGTGGGGGCCTGGTGGAGGCTGCCCCTGCACTGCTGGGGGGTGGGGGTGGTGGGAAACATGGGTTGGACATGGGTGGGGGCCTGCTGGCAGGTTCCCCACAGTGCTGGGGGTTGGGGGTGGTGGGAGACATGGGTGGGGGCCTGGTGGAGGCTGCCCCTGCACTGCCGGGGGGTGGGGGTGATTGGGGACATGAGTGGGGGCCTGGTGGAGGCTGCCCCTGGTGGCGGGAGGGTGGGGGTGGTGGGAGACATGGGTGTGGGCCTGGTGGAGGCTGCCCCTGGTGGTGGGGGGGTGGGGGTGGTGGGAGACATGGGTGGGGGCCTGGTGGAGGCTGCCCCTGCACTGCTGGGGGGTGGGGGTGATTGGGGACATGAGTGGGGGCCTGGTGGAGGCTGCCCCTGGTGGCGGGAGGGTGGGGGTGGTGGGAGACATGGGTGGGGGCCTGGTGGAGGCTGCCCCTGGTGGTGGGGGGGTGGGGGTGGTGGGAGACATGGGTGGGGGCCTGGTGGAGGCTGCCCCTGCACTGCTGGGGGGTGGGGGTGATTGGGGACATGAGTGGGGGCCTGGTGGAGGCTGCCCCTGGTGGCGGGAGGGTGGGGGTGGTGGGAGACATGGGTGGGGGCCTGGTGGAGGCTGCCCCTGGTGGTGGGGGGGTGGGGGTGGTGGGAGACATGGGTGGGGGCCTGGTGGAGGCTGCCCCTGCACTGCTGGGGGGTGGGGGTGGTGGGAGACATGGGTGGGGGCCTGGTGGAGGCTGCCCCTGCACTGCTGGGGGGTGGGGGTGATTGGGGACATGAGTGGGGGCCTGGTGGCGGCTGCCCCTGGTGGCAGGAGGGTGGGGGTGGTGGGAGACATGGGTGGGGGCCTGGTGGAGGCTGCCCCTGGTGGGGGGGGGGTGGGGGTGGTGGGAGACATGGGTGGGGGCCTGGTGGAGGGTGCCCCTGCACTGCTGGGGGGTGGGGGTGATAGGGGACATGAGTGGGGGCCTGGTGGAGGCTGCCCCTGGTGGCGGGAGGGTGGGGGTGGTGGGAGACATGGGTGGGGGCCTGGTAGTGGGTGCCCCTGCACTGCTGGGGGGTGGGGGTGGTGGGAGACATGGGTGGGGGCCTGGTGGAGGCTGCCCCTGGTGGCGGGGGGGTGGGGGTGGTGGGAGACATGGGTGGGGGCCTGGTGGAGGCTGCCCCTGCACTGCTGGTGGGTGGGGGTGATTGGGGACATGAGTGGGGGCCTGGTGGAGGCTGCCCCTGGTGGCGGGAGGGTGGGGGTGGTGGGAGACATGGGTGGGGGCCTGGTAGTGGGTGCCCCTGCACTGCTGGGGGGTGGGGGTGGTGGGAGACATGGGTGAGTGCCTGGTGGAGGGTACCCCTGGTGGCGGGAGGGTGGGGGTGGTGGGAGACATGGGTGGGGGCCTGGTGGAGGCTGCCCCTGGTGGTGGGGGGGTGGGGGTGGTGGGAGACATGGGTGGGAGACATGGGTGGGGGCCTGGTGGAGGCTGCCCCTGCACTGCTGGGGGGTGGGGGTGATTGGGGACATGAGTGGGGGCCTGGTGGAGGCTGCCCCTGGTGGCGGGAGGGTGGGGGTGGTGGGGGACATGGGTGGGGGCCTGGTGGAGGCTGCCCCTGGTGGTGGGGGGGTGGGGGTGGTGGGAGACATGGGTGGGGGCCTGGTGGAGGCTGCCCCTGTACTGCTGGGGGGTGGGGGTGGTGGGAGACATGGGTGGGGGCCTGGTGGAGGCTGCCCCTGCACTGCTGGGGGGTGGGGGTGATTGGGGACATGAGTGGGGGCCTGGTGGAGGCTGCCCCTGGTGGCGGGAGGGTGGGGGTGGTGGGAGACATGGGTGGGGGCCTGGTGGAGGCTGCCCCTGGTGGCGGGGGGGTGGGGGTGGTGGGAGACATGGGTGGGGGCCTGGTGGAGGGTGCCCCTGCACTGCTGGGGGATGGGGGTGATAGGGGACATGAGTGGGGGCCTGGTGGAGGCTGCCCCTGGTGGCGGGAGGGTGGGGGTGGTGGGAGACATGGGTGGGGGCCTGGTAGTGGGTGCCCCTGCACTGCTGGGGGATGGGGGTGGTGGGAGACATGGGTGGGGGCCTGGTGGAGGCTGCCCCTGGTGGCGGGGGGTGGGGGTGGTGGGAGACATGGGTGGGGGCCTGGTGGAGGCTGCCCCTGCACTGCTGGGGGGTGGGGGTGATTGGGGACATGAGTGGGGGCCTGGTGGAGGCTGCCCCTGGTGGCGGGAGGGTGGGGGTGGTGGGAGACATGGGTGGGGGCCTGGTAGTGGGTGCCCCTGCACTGCTGGGGGGTGGGGGTGGTGGGAGACATGGGTGGGGGCCTGGTGGAGGGTACCCCTGGTGGCGGGAGGGTGGGGGTGGTGGGAGACATGGGTGGGGGCCTGGTGGAGGGTGCCCCTGCTCTGCTGGGGGGTGGGGGTGATTGGGGACATGAGTGGGGGCCTGGTGGAGGCTGCCCCTGGTGGCGGGGGGTGGGGGTGGTGGGAGACATGGGTGGGGGCCTGGTGGAGGCTGCCCCTGCACTGCTGGGGGGTGGGGGTGATTGGGGACATGAGTGGGGGCCTGGTGGAGGCTGCCCCTGGTGGCGGGAGGGTGGGGGTGGTGGGAGACATGGGTGGGGGCCTGGTAGTGGGTGCCCCTGCACTGCTGGGGGGTGGGGGTTGTGGGAGACATGGGTGGGGGCCTGGTGGAGGGTACCCCTGGTGGCGGGAGGGTGGGGGTGGTGGGAGACATGGGCGGGGGCCTGGTGGAGGCTGCCCCTGCACTGCTGGGGGGTGGGGGTGCAGGGGGACATGAGCAGGTGTGCAGGGTAGTCCCCTGTTTTGTAGGCTGCCTGCAGGGGCCGTGGAGGGTGTACAGGGAACACCTGTGAGGACCCACCCAGCCTAATCGCGTGTGTGACTTCCCACGCACCCCTGTAATACACGTACCCAGCCAAATCGCGTGTGATTATTCCCACGCACCCCTGTAATACACGTACCCAGCCAAATCGCATGTGATGATTCCCACGCACCCCTGTAATACAACTACCCAGCCAAATCGCGTGTGATGATTCCCACGCACCCCTGTAATACACGTACACAGCCAAATCGCGTGTAAAACTTCCCGTGTACCCCTGTAATACACGTACCCAGCCAAATCCCGTGTGATCATTCCCGCGTACCCCTGTGATACACGTGCCCTGGCTAATCGCGTGTAAAACTTCACGCCTACCCCTGTAATACACGTACCCTGGCCAATCGCGTGTTAAACTTCCCGCGTACCCCTGTAATACACATACCCTGCCTAATCGCGTGTATTACTCCACGCCTACCCCTGATATGCACGTTACCCGCTTTGCGTTCCTTGTTTGGCAGCCCTGTAAACTGGTCCAGGGTTAGCGCAGCCCTTTGCGATGATTTAGCGATTTTGATGGCTTTTCCTTGCGCGAGGGCGTTCTTGGGGGCGTTACTGGCGCTGCTGCAGGGTCGCTGCGATACTCTGCGCCACGGCTGGTTTGGGAGCCTAAAATCCATGAATACGCTGTGCGCGGAAATCGGTTTTAGCGCACGTGCCTGGCGCAGACAATCGCACGCGGACACTCTGCGCCAGCCGCTTGCGACACTTTTCTGCGAAATTCTATGAATTACCCTGTAAAAGTTTCCCATAGATCATAGTTGAAATGTTTGACTCTATGGATGTGATATGCTGCGGTGGTTGTTGCCAGGGCATAGAGTCTTGGGTGCATGGCCATTTGGCCATGCACCCAAGACTCTATGCCCTGACAACAACCACCGCAGCATATCACATTCTTATTTGCTTATAACTGTGGGTGAAAAACAAATGTATAAGGAACAAAGGTATTAGATACTATGGATGTGATATGCTGCTATGGTTGTCCTTATTATTGTATACTTACTGTTTGGTCTAGTTATGGGAGTCCATGTTTTTCTTCTTCATTTCTGTGATAAAAGAAAATAGCATGTTAGTATTAGTATTTTGTAATGACTTATTACATTGTATAAGCAATATACTTTTATTTTTTTTCGACCCTCATATTTAGTAGAGTACAAATCAGAGTACTGTGCAATTTGCTCAGTTTCTGTATTTGTTGCTAAAATCATTGGGTCTGTGGGAGAAAAAAAAATCCATGTTGGATTAAAAAAAAAAACTTTTTTCTGTTATGCTACAGTTTATTTGTTTGTTTGTTTTCAGTGTTCACTTGTTGTTTCTGGCTAATGCTTTATACTTTGCTTTGTTGTATTTTCTTTGGAGCAGTAACAGATTCTTCATTTGTTTTGATATTATAAAATTTTGGAGCAGTTAGATACCAATTGGCGTATTCTAACTGTCTCTTTTTTTAATATATTTTAGTGGTTTTGATTTATCTATTTGGATATTGTTAAATTTTGGGACAGTTAGATACCAATTGGCGTATTCTAACTGTGTATTTTTTGGCCTCATTTAGTGGTATTCATTTATCTGATTAGTTGTTGTAGAATCTTTGAGCTGTTAGATAGCTTTTGGAGTATTCTAACAGTTTATATTATTTTAACACAAATTTATAATTTTGGGACAGTTAGATACCAATTGGCGTATTCTAACTGTGTATTTTTTGGTCTAATTTAGTGGTATTCATTTATCTGATTAGTTGTGGTAGAATCTTTGAGCAGTTAGATAGCTTTTGGAGTATTCTAACAGTTTATATTTTTTTAACACAAATTTACTTACAGGTTTAAATACAGTTTATTTATCAAATTTTGGTTTTAAGAACATCAAATAAGCTTTTGTAAGATTTGCTGGTAATCTCTGCTTTAGAGTAATGGTACTATAATTACATTCAAACCATCCACATTTCTTTTTTATATATGCAGTGTAGTGCCCTGAATTGGTTGTGGCTCCTGCGTGGTAGATTATACCTATTGTTGTGAAGGTTTTCTTACCAAGTGATATTTGACCATGTGTGAATCCAGTCAGCTTGCAGTTGTTTTTGGTACCATCTGCATTGTAACGTAGAAGCATTAGTATTACGTATTTACTATGTGTTTGTATTACTAAGGTGGAGCGATTATCTGAATTGCAGGTAGAGCATAATCTACCATGGTTTGCATTTTGTACAAGTTGCTGAAATGGAATGGATTCACAATTTGGTATTGATATATATATGAAGCGTTCATTGGGGATTTCTTCTTGTGTCACATTGTTGCAGAGTGCATGTATGTTTCCACATGTATGAAATCTGAAAGATATCATTTATAGGTATGTTTTTGTTTTCCTGTACTTGTAGTAAGTACATTAGAAATTCTTGTGGATCTTCCTGTGAGTTTATAGTGAATTTCACCATTCCAGCACAGTAGTGCAATTGTCGTCTTATTCCAAAAACACTATATGTGTTGTCAGGATTGTTTGCTGCATTTCTGTGAAGTACTAACATTTGCAAACACAATGGGTCTGTACTGTGTAAGTAAATGTTGTAAACAATTGGTGGTAATTGAAATAGAATATTCATTGCTACATTTGCATAGAAACTTACACCAACTATATTTGAGAATTTAAATGGTCCAGGTAGTTCTGTATCTAACTGCTTTTTTTGGAGTTTGCCTTCCTTCTTTAAAGAAGTACCTGGTTTACTTTCTCTAATTGATTCTTTTTTGTTTGTGGTACTTGATGAAGTATTAGTTTCTTTTACTCTCTTTGGAGGATTTGCAGTGACGTCCTGTTGCATTTCTGTTTGATTTAGTTTTCTTTTACAACGTTTTAGTTTTTGTGGAACAGAATATGTGTTTAGATGGGGAGTGTATAGTGAGCGAAGTTTATTATATTCTAAAATGCAAGGAATATCAGCGTTTACTTTACTTGCATCAAAGTTGATTAGAAATAGACCGTCAAGTATACGTAAGCATGTTAGTGCTTTGTAGCTCATGCCTTCTTTAAAGACTGTGTTAGCAATATCTATCATTGCTTTGTCTAGGGTAAGACCTTGTGATTTATGAATGGTGACTGCGTATGCAAGAGTTAGAGAAAATTGTTCTCTGCGTACATACATATCTTTGAAGAGAAGGAATCTAGCTGTTGAGCGTCCTATCCGTTTTACTTCTGAAAGTTTGTCAAAGAGTATATTGACAAACTGAATTTTGTTGTCACGTGGGTATGTTTGAAAGCCAACAACTGTACCCAGTGCTCCATTAACTAGTCCTTGGTCGACATCAAGGTTACGTTTAAGCATTACTCTGCAATTTAAGGATAATTTTAACATCTTTTCTAAGCCTGCTGTGTTTGAGATTGCTTTTTCTAAATTATTTAGTCTTGTTGTGGCTTGGTCAGACATGGGTAGTGTCATACCATTTACATCTAGTTTGTCTGTGGCGCTAATTTCCATTATTGGTTGCATTTCTTTACTTAACATTATTTCATTGAATTTGAGACAGCTTGCAAGAGTTGGCATTAAGGCCATACAATTGACATTTTTGTGGGCTAATTGTTCCATAACATCTGTAGCACATGCATTATCGCCATAAAGTGCATTAATGTGCCGGGTTTTCATTGTTGCTTCTGCTTCTTTAGAAAGTATACCAACTCTCAAACTTTTTAAAATGTTGGCATAAGTTAGATCTGCAGATTGGCGCATGTTTTCTGTTAATTCTCTGTATTGGAAATGTTGCCAAAGGTCGACATTTCCAATGCTGCCAACAGTTTTACGGCAGAGTTTGTGTCCTAATGTTTTAGAAATAGGTTCACCTTTTACTGGTGTTAATTGAAGCAGATCTCCAAAAACAATAATGTGTTTTCCTGCAAAGAGCTTTTCATAGTCTGTTTTGAGTACTACTTGTAATCTGAGGTGAATCAAAGCTAACATTAGGTTGGAGACCATGCTCATTCATCTATTAGTAGCATTTTCATTTGTTTCAATACTCTGCGTAATTCCATTGCAGCTTCTGCAGAAAGTTTGTAATAGTCTAATTTGTTCTGGTGTTCTACTGGTAATAGTAGTAATCGGTGTAATGTAACACCACCTATGTTGTAGGCAGCTAAACCTGTGGGGGCAGTGACAACAGCTGACAGTTTGTTGTTTGTCAATTGTTGAAGGAACTTACTAATGATTTTGAATAGGAATGTTTTGCCAGAACCAGCTTCACCACTGACGTACAGTAGAATAGGTTTATAATTATGGCAGGAACATTCTTTATTTTCATGTTTTACACCATGTGCAATTTGTTTTGTTACTTCTTGAAAAATGCTACTTTGCTCATTGTTTAGTTTTGATTGTAGTATAGTTAAGTCTTCCTTATCTTCATACTGACACATGGTGTTTTCTACTTCTATCATAGCTAATTCTGCCTCATTTGTTATTAGTGGTTCTCCCAGTGGTTCTTGGCTTCCTGTTACAGAAGGTTGACTACTGTCAGGAGTATCCTTATCTAGTTGGGCTTGGAGTTCTTCTTCATGTTGCTGTTCATTGTGCAACATTGTTTTGTACTGTGTAAAGTTTACATCAGTTATAGTGCTTTCATTTGCTTTGAAAGCATCCTCATATGAGTCATAGTTATCTAATAATTGTTCTTCTTTTCTCCATGGTTTGAAGAGTTGTAGCAGGGACATGTAATATACTTCTTTATGTTGAGGAGTCTTCAATGACAATTTGATATGATTAATTAAATTTGGTTTAGTGAGTTTAACAAAGCTGCCTTCACAGTCTGTCACTCTATATTTAATTTTTTTTTTCATCAGGTTTCATATTATTTTTTTATGTGTAGTTTTGGGCTATTTGGTATAACCACACTTTTTCCAAAGTATTACTTCTGTTTGGGTAGTATGTGTCCAATAAATTGTTTTTTAAAATGTCTTGGCTGTTGGGATCATGTTTGGCTATTGTTTCTATATCTTCATATGATTTTAGAACTCTTTTTCTAGATTTAGCTGGACCAAGACTTAGCCATACTATATTTTCAGATTAACCATACAATGAAGTTCCAGTTAAACAATCAGCTGCTTCATTATATATCCACATTCTCTATGGGTGAGCATTTTTATGCCCAAACTGTATAATTTCTGAGATACTGTTTTATCTGATGACAGGTCATTCCAGAGGTCTCGGAGCTCTGTCTTTTCTGCTTTAGTTAAGTATGCTGTGACATATCGTGCAACTGCAGTAGAATTGTCTGCAATGTACTGCACATCTATGTTTGCATTCCATAAGTGGGCAATGATTGCATTATAATCATTGATATATTTGTCTTCTTCTTTTCTTTTTATGTAATATGTATTTTTAGGTGACTTACCTTTAACACTTTGTCTAACTGAAGACATGAGGTTGTTTACTTGACCTGTATTTGTAACTGGTCTAGGGAAACCAAATCAGCATTTGGTGTAGTATTTGCCTTTTTTTTTGTATTTGCGACAACAATATTTTCCACATTTGTGTCTTTGAAATTGTAAATTTTGTGCACGAAGATCACTATTTGTGGCTTCTGATGGAATTTCACAAGTGACATATTTTTCAATAAACTGTAAAACAGTGGCATCACTGTCTTGACCAAATTTAGGGGCATCTTTAATCCATAAAAGCATGTGGATATGTGGTGCTCCTCTGGCTTGAAATTCTTTTCTCCAAAAGAAGTTTTGCACTTCTCCAAGGGGAGGAACAGTTTTATTACAAATAAAATGTAGCATAGCAATGAAGCGATGGTGAAAATATCTTGAAACATTAACAGGATCCAAAGAACAAAGTTCTCCAGGTGTTAGAATATCTATGTTTGTTTTGTTTTTATTTGATATGCGTAGGAAATCATGTAAATCTTCCCATGCATATTCTGCACACCTTAATGTAACAAACCAAGTGGGTGGGCCAAGGTTTCTGATCATTCAACGTACATCTCCATGACGTCGAAACCAGTACTCTTTAATACCACGCATATTTGCTAATAGATTTGTAATATTTGATTGTAAAACCTCATCCTTTTGTTGCACTTTCTCTAATAATTGTGTAGCTGTCATATTTTGAAAGTGTGATCCTGATTTTAATATGTGTGCAACTCCGTAACATAAAGTTGCTAGTTCACTTTCAAAGAGTAGGTGGAATATGTATTCCACATTTTGTCTAAATCTGGGATCTTCAGAATACATCCGTAATGAGCGGTATTCTGAAGCTGATATTTGAATAGGTCTATCATCATACCTTCCTCCTTTGCCAGTAGGAAAGAGTAGAGGAAAAGCACGTGCTTCTATACTTTTTTCCCATATACTGATTGGCGATCCTTTTGTTTGACGCATTTGGTAAGTTTCCAGTGCATCTTGTACGGTGTCATTACAGTGCAAAGGATGAATTTATAATGGTCTAAAGTATTTGATATTGTAGCAGGTTCTAGTAGCTCAAATTGACCAGCTTCTTGTGTTTCTTGAATTATTTCAGTTGTATCTTTCAAGTTTTCTTCAATATTAATTTCTTTGTAATATTCATTATTCTCTTTAAGATATTGGAAGGCTTGTCTAACTTTATATAAATCTACCAGCTGTTGCCATATTTTTTTGTCTTTTGTAGGTACTCCATTTACTAATATAATTAAAGATTGCTGCATTGGACGTTGCACTCCTAGAGTATGCACATTTTCTTTTAGATTTAATGGTAAATAAACTACTTTTCCACGAATGCCTTTTACCAATTCAGAGGGAGGTAATTTTGCTGTTTTTGGTTGAAGGCGTATTATTGCTTGAAATGGGTGTACTGTTTGAATTATGATGCTCTCATATAAATTAAGTTGTTGTAGAGGTTTTGGTACTGGGTATAATTCCAAATTATTTGTGATAGAACGTGAAGGAGTTTGGTTGTTGTCAAGTTTTGTAGTGCAATAACTGCAAAGTATTAAGGGCTCAGTTATTTCATATTTGTTTTCTGCTAGAAGGTAGAGAGCTAATTCAAACCATTTAGAATCTTCATTGTCTTCTATTTTGTATGATAGGTCCACAGTTTTTGTGTTACTTTTATAAAAATTCTACGGCAACATACACATACTTGGTTTGGTACTTCAGCTGATGTACTTTTAAATTTTAGTATTTCTTTTTTGTATGTGTTTAGCAAAAGGTTGCCATGTGTAGAATTGTTGCTTAGTTGGTTTAAAGCTATTTCATTCTGTAAATGGCTTTCACTTCCAAAATATTTTTTCTGGATATAGTGAATTTCTTCAAGTAGGTCTTTTGCTGTACCATGTAGAAGGATGTTATTTAACTTTGCTAGTGCTAAAGCAGGACTTTTAGCATAGTACAGTTTATAGACTAGATTTCCTATAGTTGAATGATGTGTTGATATCGTTTTGATATCATGTAAAGTGGTTTTACAAGTAGGTCCTGTAATGCAGGCCAATGAATGTCCTTGTAGTCCTGTGTACTTGCGCACTGGACAGGTATCTATATTTTGCAGTGATTTAATTTTGATTTTGTCTTTGCTTTTTACATATTTATGGAGGAATTGGTGTAAAGATTTGAAACATTGTTTGGGAATGTTACACATTGACGTGCATGGCCATTTGTAACTAGACGTTCTGATTCAGTTGAATGGAGGGGTAATTCTATGTTTTCAGGGCATATTTTTGTAAGGAGTACTTCTTGTTCCATTATGGTATTATTCACTTTTTCATAACCTCGACCACTGCTATTTATGGCAATTGTATTCGTTTGCTTTTGTTTGTACGCTTCTTCATTAAAATATGGTTCTGTGCTCGTAGTGTGATTCCATTCACCTCCGCAGATATTTAAGAAGTTCTTTCTGTGGACATTTCGCTTATTGAGAAGTCTTTTTTGTAATTTAGTTATCAGTTTTGTTAGTGGTTTCATTTTGTTTAACAGTAAAATAAATAAATTTCTTTTGAGAAGAATTGCACTGTCCATCAATGCTTCTAAGATTAATTTCCTACGATAGGTTTTAAGCTTTGAACCTGATTTCTCTCCTGTTTTTATAAGATTTTGAAGGACTTTGTGACGGTATATTTTGGATAAAATACTTTTCTTGGTATGCTTACTTTGCACTATATTAAAATTTGAAGAAGTAGTTTTATCTGTACTGATAGCTGATTTTCTGTTAATTGTTTTTTGGTTTGTTTTACATTTTGATAGAGGAAGCGAAGTTGTTGTACTTGAAACTTCTTGTGTTTCACTAAATGATTGTATTAGCTGTTTTGTTTCAACATTTTTTACAAATTCTGCTAGAGATGGATGCTTATGTTGGACACCTTTATTTTCATTTGCTCTAATTTTGCGTTGCTTTCTACGGAGTTGTCTTTTCGTAGGCATTCTTTAGGGTCTGTTGAAAAAAATAAAGAAGATATGGGTTGGGGTGTTCTGGAATGTATGTGTGCTGTGTGCATGAGTGTTTGAGTAAGATGATAAAGATGTGTGTAATGGTGTGTGATTGTGCATTGGGAACTAAAACTAGTAGGGATAGGTATTCTTGAATTTATGTGTTACTAAACTGGGGTTCAGATGACAAAAAAAAAGTAAGCTAGTGGTGTGGAAAAGTACAAATAGTAAATCTAATGTATACAATTAAAACAGTTGTTTGTTCTATAATATGAAAATTGTAGTGGTTCAGTTGGCTAATTTGTGTGTCCAAAAATAGAAATTTGTGGGCCATTCTGGCTGTAAATTGCTGTTTAAGACATGGACATTTTTGGACAAAATGGTACAAAATCTCTATTTTAAGAAACCAAAATAGCTTGTATTAATGTTTTAGTATATTTGATTAATAATATAAATATTATGGTGATATTTTACTTACTTTTCTTTTAAATTAACAGGTAACTTCTTAGTTTTTCTTTCTTCTTCGAATTTGGCTGCTTCTTTTCAGGAAACTGGTCTTCACTGTAATTGTAAAAGCTTCAAATTAGTAACTTTGTTTGTATATAGCACTGTTTTTAATTTAGATATTGATTTTTTTGATTGAAATCCTCAGTGCCTTCTGTAAAACCATTAAACTAATTTATTTATATAAGATACACTGCATCAGTTTAGGACATATGATATGTTCTTAATGAACAAATTGTATTGAATGACTAACTGTAGCAAAAAAAAAATATCTTTACTGTGTCTTGTGAAATTTATAATATATTAGTGAATACCACTATTTCTGTAAGTAAACTGTTCTAGGTAATAGCGCCTCAATGTTATTTCTAATTTAAAGTAATTAAGTAAATAAATAAATAAAAACAAAAAAAATGAAATTGTATAAGTATTTTTATAAAGGTTTAAACATAGATTGTGTTTGCATGCAATTTTGTTTAAATATATGTAGACTATATAGTTCATTTAAAAAATGTTAGTTTAACATGATTTGAGTGTGTGTGTATAAAGAAAGTAAAAAGTATAAAGGTTTATAAGTGATAGTTGATTTTAGGAAATTGAAAAAAGTACAGTAAATTCATTTTACAGATTTTACAAGATAACAGTCTGTTTGAAAATGTGTTCATCTACCATAGCTCTCAACTCACACACTTTTGGCGGGTGTCACACGCCTTGTAAAAGGCAGACTCATCCGCCAAGCCTCCTGCACGCCCATTCATTCCAATGGGCGTCTCACTCGCCAAAAACAAAATCGGGTGATTTCACCCACCTGTAAAACAAAAATGGTTGAGAGCCATGTCATCTACTATACAGAAAATATGCATACCTGAAGTTTGTGTTCATGCATATGGATATGCATGGAGCTGCAAGTAGAAATCTTGAAGACTTGTACAGTATTTCTGGTGATGCTTGCAAATGATATGACACTTGTACTCAGAGAGATTCAGAGTACATTTGCAGTGCTGATCTATGATGATGCAGTTAGATGTAGAGGTCTTGAATGTGATTGGTGCATGGTCATGTGATTTTTGAGGTACATCCAATGAGGGAATGGCAGAGAGAGTGTAGTGGAAATGGTAGAAGGGCTGTTCATGTTACGATATGTCCGCGGACATGGCGGTAGTTCGCAGACATCGGGAGTTACTTCTGGGGATTTTTGGGTTCAGAAGTCATGCAAATGAGAATAAGTACTGAAAGGGATTGGTCAGGAAAGTTTGGTGGGTGTGTTGTGCAGGAGAGATTTTCTCAGATACTCTTTTTGCTGAGAGAACAAAAGATAGCTATGGCTGTGTGTTTCAGAAAACAGATTGTTTGGATTTTAGGAGATTCATGGATACATTGGTTGAAGGTGCATGCAGAAAGCTGTGGAGTAGCTGTAGATCTTGGATTCCCACATGTGGAAGTACACTGGCATGGAGTACGTGGAATGAAGTGGTTGGACTTGCTACCTCTCTGTGCTACTTTGGAGACAGAGCAACATCCAGACATAATTGTAATTCATTGTGGAGGGAACAGTTCAGGACATGTGACTGGAATTTATTTGCAATTTGCTATGACAGAAGGACTGAAGAAGGTTATGGACATGTTTCCTAATTCTCAAGTGATATTTTCACGGATTGCGCAGAGACAAATGTGGCTTTGTTCTTCTTCATTTGGTCCACAAATCGAAAAAGCAAGGCGCAATGTTAATAAGGCTGTTTGTGCCTTTCTAAGAGATTTTGGCATGTCTTCTTTTCACAATGAAAATATTATGTTTTGTAGTACATACATTTTTCGCAGAGATGGAGTCCATCTTACTTATGCTGGCAATCAGATTTTTCTGAGAAATGTACAAAATGCATTGCGACCTTTTTTGGAATTACAACAACGATTTTGAAGTAGATGTTAAGCATTTACAATTTCTGACTTACAAACACCACCCAAAGGCTCCTTTCAGAGCCACCACTTCTTTCCAGAGAAAATTACAATGTTTGTGATGGAGTAGCAACCCAATTTTTTTAATGTTCGCGAACTGTCCGCGGACTTCTAAAAAATACAAAGAGCCCTGCTTCATTTATTTTCACTTCTATTATTTAACTGGGAAAGGCGGCTCTGAAAAGAGCCTTATTTTTTTTTGATTTTTGTAATTTTGTATTTTTTTTGGTTTTTCAGACATGACACACTAGGAGAGGAGGGTAAAGGAGGGTAAAGGGGGGGACACCAACCACAGTGATAAGAAAGGGCGAGCTGAGAGAGGAAGATGTAGAGTGGGTTTTATTTGGGTAGTGAGCGGGTCTTCTCGTGCTCTGAGACGATAGTCTCAAAAGCACTCCGAAGTCGCTCCCACCTGCAGAGTGCTGTGTCACAGTACATACATACAACTGTGACCCTCGAAAGGTAAGGGTCATCAGCATTCTGTATGGCCTGTGAGGCAGGTTGAGAAAGACGCTGTCCCACAGAGGTGGTGCTTGTGGTGACAATATCAGAAACAGAGGATGAAGTAGAGGAAATCAACCTGCTACGTTCTTCGCAAGGTACAACCCTGCGAATAGCCCCAGAGTGAAATGACCTCAGGTGTCGCTTCATAGTAGTGGTCCCAAAGCTGTAGTTACCGTGCTTCCCGCGACTGAGTATCATTTTGCACTCATTGCAGGTAACATGGTTCGCACGAGCCTTAGGACCATTCCCATGAATGGTAAATAACCGCCACACCCAAGACTCACGCCTAGTGCGGGTACTAGGGATTTCCTCTGACTCATTCTCATCATCCTCTTCTTCCTCCTCTGCATCCTCAGTCCTGTTCCCCTCTTCAGGCCCTTGGGGAGGTGGTGGTGGTGGAGGGGGTGGTGGTGTTGCTGAAGCAGGTGCAGCACCAAGTGGCAGTTCAGCAGCCAAGGATGCCATCTCGATGATGGTGTAGTCTGCAGGTGGCAGCAAAAATCACTGTGTTCTGAAGAATAGCCAGAAACACAATGGGAATAAGCTCTTGGGCGTGGTCTTTTATAGGGGTGCTTGTGCGCGGTCCGCGGACATGCGCACTGTGCGCGGACAGATCGAACACAAAAAAGGATCGGAAAGTTTCAAAAGGTATATAGAAACTCAAGATTGCTATGTGGGACTTGTGGCATGGTGAGATTTTATTGAAAAATATTATGGATTAACTGAAAATGTACTTTTAAATTGTTCGGGGACACGAACAGTGTCCGCATTTCAGGACACACGATGAGCGTGGGCGCGGTCATTTGATCTGTTTGCGAACTAGTCTGTGAAGGAAGCGCCTGTCCGCAGGACACCAAGTGCACGGAGATTGGTTAGCGCATGCGCATTGATGTCCTATGGACACTGTTCGGGTTCTGGAGTAATTAAAAGTGCGTCACACGTGAAACGAACATTTCAGGACACCACGTGTGGTCTTAGAACAGTTTAAACTTGGTTGCGAACAGTAAGGACAGATATAGTGTTCTTCAGGACACGTGTAATTTAGTTTATGTACGAACATTTCAGGACACCAATTGTGTTCTTAGAACAGTTTCAATTGGGTAGCGAACACTACGCACAGGTATAGTGTTCTTCAGGACATCTCCATTTTCGTTTACGTACGAACATTTCAGGACACCAATAGGGTTCTTAGAACAGTTTCAATTGGGTAGCGAACACTACGCACAGGTATAGTGTTCTTCAGGATACATCATTTTCGTTTATATACGAACATTTCAGGACACCAATTGTGTTCTTAGGACAGTTTTAAGTTGATAGCGAACATTACGGACAGATATAGTGTTCTTTAGAACACTTTAATTTTTGTTTCTTTACGAACATTTCAGGACACCACGTGTGTTCTTAGAACAGTTTCAACTTGCTAGCGAACAGTACGAACAGGTGTGGTGTTGTTCAGGACACCTCCATTTTCATTTATGTATGAACATTTCAGAACACTCGCACTGTCCGCAGACACTTTTATTGTTTAAAGAAAAAAAACAGAAACTATTCACAATGCAATATAAAAATGTAACTTTATTTAACGTATATTAATAATTTATGACAGAGAAGGTGAGGCAGAAACAGAAACAAAAACAGGAGCATTTGGGGTTTCAACATGATTGGTATTAGGTGAAGAAGGGATGGAAATCTCATCAAAACGTTTTGGATTATGGAGAGGGTTTGGGGATGATTGACTGGGATATGGTGAGGAGGGACAAGTACATGTGGGGCAATGGTATGACGTTTTTGTTTTAAAATGATCTTCAACAAAAGTTTTCAAATTATTAAAATTTGTCAACAGTAAATCAATTTTTTCTTTTATGTTGTCAAGCGTGTTTTCCATAACAGCTTCTTCAGAGGTAGTTTCTATTTTGTTATGCTCTGTACAAAAAAAAATATATATGTTAAATGTATACAAAATAATAATATTTAAATGGTTTATATTATAAAGTGTTTACCATTAGTTTCACTATCTTGTGACATTTCTTCATGTGGGAAATTGTCCTCTAGCCATTCCAGAGTACTAGACATTTCTGTGAGAAAAAAAAAAAAATATAATATATTTTTTAATCTTATACAGAAAGTTTATAAAGATGTCATCTTTGATGTCCTGGGTGTTAGTCTTAGCAGTGCACGGTGGTGGCGCGAGTTATGGTTGCTTAGCTTACCATAACTGGCGAATTTCAAGGGTTTTTCGGTTTTACTTGGAACCATAACGTCCCTTTAACAAAGTTTATTCACTGAATTTCATAGGTTTTTAGTAGCGCAACTTAACCATAACGTCCCTTTAACAAAGTTTTTTTCACTGAATATATATACATATATATATATATATTACATGGCCACGGTAGTGGCCATGTATTTATGGTTAAGTTGCTGTTTCCATAGGAAGAGCACTTTTTGGGTGGCTTATAACTTCGCTCTACCTGGACGGATCCTCACCAATCTTTGCAAAAAAAGTATTTGGGTCACTCTGAATTTTTTTTGCAAAGTTTGGTGAGGATTCGTCCAGGGGGGGCAAAGTTATAGGGGGGTCCCAAAACTTTTTTTTTTTCCCATAGACTGAATGGGCAAAAAATTTTGCTCGCACCTACAGCCCAAACCGCTGGACGGATTTCCACCAAATTTGGACCAGGAGCAGCGGCTTGGTCCCGAAAGCGTGCTTTTGCAAATTTGGTGAAAATCCGTCCAGTAGTTTTTTTTAAAATGACCAAAAAGTAGGTAAAAAAAAATTAGTGATATCTGTGTTCGGTTCGCGGACACACTTCCCTGTTCGCTCCCCGGACAGTGTCCTGATTGGCCAATCGCCTTGCGTGATGTTCGCGGACATGCAACGTGTTCGCTGATTGGACGGCGTGGAGCGTGAAGCGCGTCAGATTTTTCGGTAGCGCCCGCCATCTTGGATTCGCGGACGTCCGCGGACAGCGCGGTGAAACTTTGTTCAAAATGTGTATTTTGTAGAGTGTGTTGGTGTGTATGAGTGTTTGGGGAGGGTGGGAGTGTATGAGATAGGATGAAAGTTGTGTTTTTTATGTGTTAGACGTTCTCTTTGTGTTCGATTTGTTTGCGGCCATCACAGGTGTTCTGAAATGTTCTAAATAAACTGACTAGGGGGTGTTCTAAGGACTCAATATGTGTCCGTTTTGTTCGCAAGCAAAGTGAAACTGTTCTAAGAACAATCGCGGTGTCCGGGGAGTATTCGTAGGGGATGTCCTGAGGACACTGTCCGTATTGTTCTCTGTCAAGTTGAATGTGTTCTAAGGACACCAGCGGTGTCCTGAAATGTTCGCAAATAAACAAAATGGGGGTGTTCTGAAGATGTTTTTGAGAACACTCCCGTTGTCCTGAAATGTTCGTAGGGGGTGTCCGGAGGACGCTGTCCGTATTGTTCTCTGTCAAGTTGAATGTGTTCTTAGAACACCCGCGGTGTCCTGAAATGTTCGCAAATAAACAAAATGGGGGTGTTCTGAAGACGCTTCTAAGAACACTCGCGATGTCCGGGGAGTGTTCGTAGGGGGTGTCCTGAGGACGCTGTCTGTATTGTTCTCGTTCAAGTTGAATGTGTCCTAAGAACACTCGCGGTGTCCTGAAATGTTTGCAAATAAACAAAATGGGGGTGTTTTGAAGACGCTTCTAAGAACACTCGTGGTGTCCGGGGAATGTTCGTAGGGGGTGTCCTGAGGACGCTGTCCGTATTGTACTCTGTCAAGTTGAATGTGTCCTAAGAACACTCGCGGTGTCCTGAAATGTTCGCAAATAAACAAAATGGGGGTGTTCCGAAGACGCTTCTAAGAACACTCGCGGTGTCCGGGGAGGGTTCGTACAGGGTTTCCTGAGGACGCTGTCCGTATTGTTCTCTGTCAAGTTGAATGTGTTCTAAGAACACTCGCGATGTCCTGAAATGTTCGCAAATAATCAAGATGGTGGTGTTCTGAAGACGTTTCTAAGAACACTCCCGGTGTCCTGGAATGTTCGTAGAGGGTGTTTTGAGGACGCTGTCCGTATTGTTCTCTGTCAAGTTGAATGTGTCCTAAGAACACTTGCGGTGTCCTGAAATGTTCGCAAATAATCAAGATGGTGGTGTTCTGAAGACATTTCTAAGAACACTCGCATAGTCCGGCGAGTGTTCGTAAGGGGTGTCCTGAGGACGCTGTCCGTATTGTTCTCTGTCAAGTTGAATGTGTCCTAAGAACACTCGCGGTGTCCTGAAATGTTCGCAAAGAAACAAGATGGTGGTGTTCTGAAGAGGCTTCTAAGAACACTCGCCGTGTCCGCGGAGTGTTCGTAGGGGGTGTCCTGAGGATGCTGTCCGTATTGTTCTCTGTCAAGTTGAATGTGTCCTAAGAACACTCGCGGTGTCCTGAAATGTTTGCAAATAAACAAGATGGTGGTGTTCTGAAGAAGCTTCTAAGAACACTCCCGGTGTCCTGGAATGTTCGTAGGGGGTGTCCTGAAAACGGTGTCCGTATTGTTCGCTGGCAAGTTCAAAGTGTTCTAAGAACACTCACATTGTTCGCGGACATTAAAAGTTTCCCATAGATCATAGTTGAAATGTTTGACTCTATGGATGTGATATGCTGCGGTGATTGTTGCCAGGGCATATAGTGTTGGGTGCATGGCCAAACTCTCCATGGTTTGAAGAGTTGTAGCAGGGACATGTAATATACTTCTTTATGTTGAGGAGTCTTCAATGACAATTTGATATGATTAATTAAATTTGGTTTAGTGAGTTTAACTAAGCTGCCTTCACAGTCTGTCACTCTATATTTACCTTTTTTTTCATCAGGTTTCATATTATTTTTGTATGTGTAGTTTTGGGCTATTTGGTATAGACACATGTTTTCCATTTGGCCATGCACCCAAGACTCTATGCCCTGGCAACAACCACCGCAGCATATCACATTCATATTTGCTTATAACTTTGGGTGAAAAACAAATGTATAAGGAACAAAGATATTAGATACTATGGATGTGATATGCTGCTATGGTTGTCCTTATTATTGTATACTTACTGTTTGGTCTAGTAATGGAGTCCATGTTTTTCTTCTTCATGTCTGTGATAAAAGAAAATAGCATGTTAGTATTAGTATTTTGTAATGACTTATTACATTGTATAAGCAATATACTTTTATTTTTTTTCGACCCTCATATTTAGTAGAGTACAAATCAGAGTACTGTGCAATTTGCTCAGTTTCTGTATTTGTTGCTAAAATCATTGGGTCTGTGGGAGAAAAAAAAATCCATGTTGGATTAAAAAAAAACTTTTTCTGTTATGCTACAGTTTATTTGTTTGTTTGCTTTCAGTGTTCACTTGTTGTTTCTGGCTAATGCTTTATACTTTGATTTGTTGTATTTTTTTTGGAGCAGTAACAGATTCTTCATTTGTTTTGATATTATAAAATTTTGGAGCAGTTAGATACCAATTGGCGTATTCTAACTGTCTATTTTTTTAATATATTTTAGTGGTTTTGATTTATCTATTTGGATATTGTTAAATTTTGGGACAGTTAGATACCAATTGGCGTATTCTAACTGTGTATTTTTTGGCCTAATTTAGTGGTATTCATTTATCTGATTAGTTGTTGTAGAATCTTTGAGCTGTTAGATAGCTTTTGGAGTATTCTAACAGTTAATATTATTTTAACACAAATTTATAATTTTGGGACAGTTAGATACAAATTGGCGTATTCTAACTGTGTATTTTTTGGTCTAATTTAGTGGTATTCATTTATCTGATTAGTTGTTGTAGAATCTTTGAGCAGTTAGATAGCTTTTGGAGTATTCTAACAGTTTATATTTTTTTAACACAAATTTACTTAAAGGTTTAAATAAAGTTTATTTATCAAATTTTGGTTTTAAGAACATCAAATAAGCGTTTGTAAAATTTACTGGTAATCTCTGCTTTAGAGTAATGGTACTATCATTACATTCAAACCATCCACATTTCTTTATTATATATGCATTGTTGTGCCCTGAATTGGTTGTGGCTCCTGCGTGGTAGATTATACCTATTGTTGTGAAGGTTTTCTTACCAAGTGATATTTGACCATGTGTGAATCCAGTCAGCTTGCAGTTGTTTTTGGTACCATCTGCATTGTAACATAGAAGCATTAGTATTACGTATTTACTATGTGTTTGTATTACTAACGTGGAGCGATTATCTGAATTGCAGGTAGAGCATAATCTACCATGGTTTGCATTTTGTACAAGTTGCTGAAATGGAATGGATTCACAATTTGGTATTGATATATATATATGAAGCGTTCATTGGGGATTTCTTCTTGTGTCACATTGTTGCAGAGAGTGCATGTATGTGTCCACATGTATGAAAACTGAAAGATTTCATTTATAGGTATGTTTTTGTTTTCCAGTACTTGTAGTAAGTAGATTAGAAATTCTTGTGGATCTTCCTGTGAGTTTATAGTGAATTTCACCATTCCAGCACAGTAGTCCAATTGTCGTCTTATTCCAAAAACACATTATGTGTTGTCAGGATTGTTTGCTGCATTTCTGTGAGGTACTAACATTTGCAAACACAATGGGTCTGTACTGTGTAAGTAAATGTTGTCAACAATTGGTGGTAATTGAAATAGAATATTCATTGCTACATTTGCATAGAAACTTACACCAACTATATTTGAGAATTTAAATGGACCAGGTAGTTCTGTATCTAACTGCTTTTTTGGAGTTTGTCTTCCTTCTTTAAAGAAGTACCTGGTTTACTTTCTCTAATTGATTCTTTTTTGTTTGTGTTACTTGATGAAGTATTAGTTTCTTTTACTCTCTTTGGAGGATTTGAAGTGACGTCTTGTTGCATTTCTGTTTGATTTAGTTTTCTTTTACAACGTTTTAGTTTTTGTGGAACAGAATATGTGTTTAGATGGGGAGTGTATAATGAGCGAAGTCTATTATATTCTAAAATGCAAGGAATATCAGCTTTTACTTTACATGCATCAAAGTTGATTAGAAATAGACCATCAAGTGTACGTAAGCGTGATAGTGCTACGTAGCTCATGCCTTCTTTAAAGACTGTGTTACCAATATCTATCATTGCTTTGTCTAGGGTAAGACCTTGTGATTTTTGAATCGTGACTGCGTATGCAAGAGTTAGAGAAAATTGTTCTCTGCGTACATACATATCTTTGAAGAGAAGGAATCTAGCTGTTGAGCATCCTATCCGTTTTACTTCTGAAAGTTTGTCAAAGAGTATTTTGACAAACTGAATTTTGTTGTCACGTGGGTATGTTTGAAAGCCAACAACTGTACCCAGTGCTCCATTACCTAGTCCTTGTCCACGTCAAGGTTACGTTTAAGCATTACTCTACAATTTAAGGATCATTTTAACATCTTTTCTAAGCCTGCTTTGTTTGAGATTGATTTTTCTAAATTATTTAGTCTTGTTGTGGCTTGGTCACACATGGGTAGTGTCATACCATGTACATCTAGTTTGTCTGTGGCGCTAATTTCCATTATTGGTTGCATTTCTTTACTTAACATTATTTCATTGAATTTGAGACAGCTTGCAAGAGTTGGCATTAAGGCCATACAATTGACATTTTTGTGGGCTAATTGTTCCATAACATCTGTAGCACATGCATTATCGCCATAAAGTGCATTAATGGGCCGGGTTTTCAATGTTGCTTCTGCTTCTTTAGAAAGTATACCAACTCTCAAACTTTTTAAAATGTTGGCATAAGTTAGATCTGCAGATTGGCGCATGTTTTCTGTTAATTCTCTGTATTGGAAATGTTGCCAAAGGTTGACATTTCCAATGCTGCCAACAGTTTTACGGCAGAGTTTGTGCCCTAATGTTTTAAAAATAGGTTCACCTTTTACTGGTGTTAATTGAAGTAGATCTCCAAAAACAATAATGTGTTTTCCTGCAAAGAGCTCTTCACAGTCTATTTTGAGTACTTCTTGTAATCTGAGGTGAATCAAAGCTAACATCAGGTTGGAGACCATGCTCACTTCATCGATTAGTAGCATTTTCATTTGTTTCAATACTCTGCGTAATTCCATTGCAGTTTCTGCAGAAAGTTTGTAATAGTCTAATTTGTTCTGGTGTTCTACTGGTAATAGTAGTAATCGGTGTAATGTAACACCACCTATTTTGTAGGCAGCTAAACCTGTGGGGGCAGTGACAACAGCTGACAGTCTGTTGTTTGTCAATTGTTGAAGGAACTTACTAATGATTTTGATTAGGAATGTTTTGCCAGAACCAGCTTCACCACTGACGTACAGTAGTATAGGTTTATAATTATAGCAGGAACATTCTTTATTTTCATGTTTTACACCATGTGCAATTTGTTTTGTTACTTCTTGAAAAATGCTACTTTGCTCATTGTTTAGTTTTGATTGTAGTATAGTTAAGTCTTCCTTATCTTCATACTGACACATGGTGTTTTCTACTTCTATCATAGCTAATTCTGCCTCATCTGTTATTAGTGGTTCTCCCAGTGGGTCTTGGCTTCCTGTTACAGAAGGTTGACTACTGTCAGGAGTATCCATATCTAGTTGGGCTTGGAGTTCTTCTTCATGTTGCTGTTCATTGTGCAACATTGTTTTGTACTGTGTAAAGTTTACATCAGTTATAGTGCTTTCATTTGCTTTGAAAGCATCCTCATATGAGTCATAGTTATCTAATAATTGTTCTTCTTTTCTCCATGGTTTGAAGAGTTGTAGCAGGGACATGTAATATACTTCTTTATGTTGAGGAGTCTTCAATGACAATTTGATATGATTAATTAAATTTGGTTTAGTGAGTTTAACTAAGCTGCCTTCACAGTCTGTCACTCTATATTTACCTTTTTTTTCATCAGGTTTCATATTATTTTTGTATGTGTAGTTTTGGGCTATTTGGTATAGACACATGTTTTCCATTTGGCCATGCACCCAAGACTCTATGCCCTGGCAACAACCACCGCAGCATATCACATTCATATTTGCTTATAACTTTGGGTGAAAAACAAATGTATAAGGAACAAAGATATTAGATACTATGGATGTGATATGCTGCTATGGTTGTCCTTATTATTGTATACTTACTGTTTGGTCTAGTAATGGAGTCCATGTTTTTCTTCTTCATTTCTGTGATAAAAGAAAATAGCATGTTAGTATTAGTATTTTGTAATGACTTATTACATTGTATAAGCAATATACTTTTATTTTTTTTCGACCCTCATATTTAGTAGAGTACAAATCAGAGTACTGTGCAATTTGCTCAGTTTCTGTATTTGTTGCTAAAATCATTGGGTCTGTGGGAGAAAAAAAAATCCATGTTGGATTAAAAAAAAACTTTTTCTGTTATGCTACAGTTTATTTGTTTGTTTGCTTTCAGTGTTCACTTGTTGTTTCTGGCTAATGCTTTATACTTTGATTTGTTGTATTTTTTTTGGAGCAGTAACAGATTCTTCATTTGTTTTGATATTATAAAATTTTGGAGCAGTTAGATACCAATTGGCGTATTCTAACTGTCTATTTTTTTAATATATTTTAGTGGTTTTGATTTATCTATTTGGATATTGTTAAATTTTGGGACAGTTAGATACCAATTGGCGTATTCTAACTGTGTATTTTTTGGCCTAATTTAGTGGTATTCATTTATCTGATTAGTTGTTGTAGAATCTTTGAGCTGTTAGATAGCTTTTGGAGTATTCTAACAGTTAATATTATTTTAACACAAATTTATAATTTTGGGACAGTTAGATACAAATTGGCGTATTCTAACTGTGTATTTTTTGGTCTAATTTAGTGGTATTCATTTATCTGATTAGTTGTTGTAGAATCTTTGAGCAGTTAGATAGCTTTTGGAGTATTCTAACAGTTTATATTTTTTTAACACAAATTTACTTAAAGGTTTAAATAAAGTTTATTTATCAAATTTTGGTTTTAAGAACATCAAATAAGCGTTTGTAAAATTTACTGGTAATCTCTGCTTTAGAGTAATGGTACTATCATTACATTCAAACCATCCACATTTCTTTATCATATATGCATTGTTGTGCCCTGAATTGGTTGTGGCTCCTGCGTGGTAGATTATACCTATTGTTGTGAAGGTTTTCTTACCAAGTGATATTTGACCATGTGTGAATCCAGTCAGCTTGCAGTTGTTTTTGGTACCATCTGCATTGTAACATAGAAGCATTAGTATTACGTATTTACTATGTGTTTGTATTACTAACGTGGAGCGATTATCTGAATTGCAGGTAGAGCATAATCTACCATAGTTTGCATTTTGTACAAGTTGCTGAAATGGAATGGATTCACAATTTGGTATTGATATATATATATGAAGCGTTCATTGGGGATTTCTTCTTGTGTCACATTGTTGCAGAGAGTGCATGTATGTGTCCACATGTATGAAAACTGAAAGATTTCATTTATAGGTATGTTTTTGTTTTCCAGTACTTGTAGTAAGTAGATTAGAAATTCTTGTGGATCTTCCTGTGAGTTTATAGTGAATTTCACCATTCCAGCACAGTAGTCCAATTGTCGTCTTATTCCAAAAACACATTATGTGTTGTCAGGATTGTTTGCTGCATTTCTGTGAGGTACTAACATTTGCAAACACAATGGGTCTGTACTGTGTAAGTAAATGTTGTCAACAATTGGTGGTAATTGAAATAGAATATTCATTGCTACATTTGCATAGAAACTTACACCAACTATATTTGAGAATTTAAATGGACCAGGTAGTTCTGTATCTAACTGCTTTTTTGGAGTTTGTCTTCCTTCTTTAAAGAAGTACCTGGTTTACTTTCTCTAATTGATTCTTTTTTGTTTGTGTTACTTGATGAAGTATTAGTTTCTTTTACTCTCTTTGGAGGATTTGAAGTGACGTCCTGTTGCATTTCTGTTTGATTTAGTTTTCTTTTACAACGTTTTAGTTTTTGTGGAACAGAATATGTGTTTAGATGGGGAGTGTATAATGAGCGAAGTCTATTATATTCTAAAATGCAAGGAATATCAGCTTTTACTTTACATGCATCAAAGTTGATTAGAAATAGACCATCAAGTGTACGTAAGCGTGATAGTGCTACGTAGCTCATGCCTTCTTTAAAGACTGTGTTACCAATATCTATCATTGCTTTGTCTAGGGTAAGACCTTGTGATTTTTGAATCGTGACTGCGTATGCAAGAGTTAGAGAAAATTGTTCTCTGCGTACATACATATCTTTGAAGAGAAGGAATCTAGCTGTTGAGCATCCTATCCGTTTTACTTCTGAAAGTTTGTCAAAGAGTATTTTGACAAACTGAATTTTGTTGTCACGTGGGTATGTTTGAAAGCCAACAACTGTACCCAGTGCTCCATTACCTAGTCCTTGGTCCACGTCAAGGTTACGTTTAAGCATTACTCTACAATTTAAGGATCATTTTAACATCTTTTCTAAGCCTGCTTTGTTTGAGATTGATTTTTCTAAATTATTTAGTCTTGTTGTGGCTTGGTCACACATGGGTAGTGTCATACCATGTACATCTAGTTTGTCTGTGGCGCTAATTTCCATTATTGGTTGCATTTCTTTACTTAACATTATTTCATTGAATTTGAGACAGCTTGCAAGAGTTGGCATTAAGGCCATACAATTGACATTTTTGTGGGCTAATTGTTCCATAACATCTGTAGCACATGCATTATCGCCATAAAGTGCATTAATGGGCCGGGTTTTCAATGTTGCTTCTGCTTCTTTAGAAAGTATACCAACTCTCAAACTTTTTAAAATGTTGGCATAAGTTAGATCTGCAGATTGGCGCATGTTTTCTGTTAATTCTCTGTATTGGAAATGTTGCCAAAGGTTGACATTTCCAATGCTGCCAACAGTTTTACGGCAGAGTTTGTGCCCTAATGTTTTAAAAATAGGTTCACCTTTTACTGGTGTTAATTGAAGTAGATCTCCAAAAACAATAATGTGTTTTCCTGCAAAGAGCTCTTCACAGTCTATTTTGAGTACTTCTTGTAATCTGAGGTGAATCAAAGCTAACATCAGGTTGGAGACCATGCTCACTTCATCGATTAGTAGCATTTTCATTTGTTTCAATACTCTGCGTAATTCCATTGCAGTTTCTGCAGAAAGTTTGTAATAGTCTAATTTGTTCTGGTGTTCTACTGGTAATAGTAGTAATCGGTGTAATGTAACACCACCTATTTTGTAGGCAGCTAAACCTGTGGGGGCAGTGACAACAGCTGACAGTCTGTTGTTTGTCAATTGTTGAAGGAACTTACTAATGATTTTGATTAGGAATGTTTTGCCAGAACCAGCTTCACCACTGACGTACAGTAGTATAGGTTTATAATTATAGCAGGAACATTCTTTATTTTCATGTTTTACACCATGTGCAATTTGTTTTGTTACTTCTTGAAAAATGCTACTTTGCTCATTGTTTAGTTTTGATTGTAGTATAGTTAAGTCTTCCTTATCTTCATACTGACACATGGTGTTTTCTACTTCTATCATAGCTAATTCTGCCTCATCTGTTATTAGTGGTTCTCCCAGTGGGTCTTGGCTTCCTGTTACAGAAGGTTGACTACTGTCAGGAGTATCCATATCTAGTTGGGCTTGGAGTTCTTCTTCATGTTGCTGTTCATTGTGCAACATTGTTTTGTACTGTGTAAAGTTTACATCAGTTATAGTGCTTTCATTTGCTTTGAAAGCATCCTCATATGAGTCATAGTTATCTAATAATTGTTCTTCTTTTCTCCATGGTTTGAAGAGTTGTAGCAGGGACATGTAATATACTTCTTTATGTTGAGGAGTCTTCAATGACAATTTGATATGATTAATTAAATTTGGTTTAGTGAGTTTAACTAAGCTGCCTTCACAGTCTGTCACTCTATATTTACCTTTTTTTCATCAGGTTTCATATTATTTTTGTATGTGTAGTTTTGGGCTATTTGGTATAGACACATGTTTTCCAAAGTATTACTTCTGTTTGGGTAGTATGTGTCCAATAAATTGTTTTTTAAAATGTCTTGGCTGTTGGGATCATGTTTGGCTATTGTTTCTATATCTTCATATGATTTTAGAACTCTTTTTCTAGATTTAGCTGGACCAAGACTTAGCCATACTATATTTTCAGATTTACCATACAATGAAGTACCAGTTAAACGATAAGCTGCTTCATAAGATCCACATTCTCTATGGGTGAGCATTTTTATGCCCAAACTGTATAATTTCTGAGATACTGTTTTATCTGATGACAGGTCATTCCAGAGGTCTTGGAGCTATGTCTTTTCTGCTTTAGTTAAGTATGCTGTGACATATCGTGCAACTGCAGTAAAATTGTCTGCAATGTACTGCACATCTATGTTTGCATTCCATAAGTGGGCAATGATTGCATTATAATCATTGATATATTTTTCTTCTTCTTTTCTTTTTATGTAATATGTATTTTTAGGTGACTTACCTTTAACACTATGTCTAATTGAAGACATGAGGTTGTTTACTTGACCTGTATTTGTAACTGGTCTAGGGAAACCAAATCGGCATTTGGTGTAGTATTTGCCTTTGTTTTTGTATTTGCGACGACAATATTTTCCACATTTGTGTCTTTGAAATTGTAAAATTTGTGCACGAAGTTCACTATTTGTGGCTTCTGATGGAATTTCACAAGTGACATATTTTTCAATAAACTGTAAAACAGTGGCATCACTGTCTTGACCAAATTTAGGAGCATCTTTAATCCATAAAAGCATGTGGATATGTGGTGCTCCTCTGGCTTGGTATTCTTTTCTCCAAAAGAAGTGTTGCACTTCTCCAAGTGGAGGAACAGTTTTATTACAAATAAAATGTAGCATAGCAATGAAGCGATGGTGAAAATATCTTGAAACATTAACATGATCCAAAGAACAAAGTTCTCCGGGTGTTAGAATATCTATTTTTGTTTTGTTTTTATTTGATATGCGTAGGAAATCATGTAAATCTTCCCATGCATATTCTGCACACCTTAATGTAACAAACCAAGTGGGTGGGCCAAGGTTTCTGATCATACAACGTACATCTCCATGACGTCGAAACCAGTACTCTTTAGTACCACGCATATTTGCTAATAGATTTGTAATATTTGATTGTAAAACCGCATCCTTTTGTTGCACTTACTCTAGTAATTGTGTAGCTGTCATATTTTGAAAGTGTGATCCTGATTTTAATATGTGTGCAACTCCGTAACATAAAGTTGCTAGTTCACTTTCAAAGAATAGGTGGAATATGTATTCAACATTTTGTCTATATCTGGGATCTTCAGAATACATCTGTAATGAGCGGTATTCTGAAGCTGATATTTGAATAGGTCTATCATCATACCTTCCTCCTTTGCCAGTAGGGAAGAGTAGAGGAAAAGCACGTGCTTCTATACTTTTTTCCCATATACTGATTGGCGATCCTTTTGTTTGACGCATTTGGTAAGTTTCCAGTACATCTTGTATGGTGTCATTACAGTGCAAAGGATGAATTGTATAATGGTCTAAAGTATTTGATATTGTAGCAGGATCTAGTAGCTCAAATTGACCAGCTTCTTGTGTTTCTTGAATTATTTCAGTTGTATCTTTCAAGTTTTCTTCAATATTAATTTCTTTGTAATATTCATTATTCTCTTTAAGATATTGGAAGGCTTGTCTAACTTTATATAAATCTACCAGCTGTTGCCATATTTTTTTGTCTTTTGTAGGTACTCCATTTACTAATATAATTAAAGATTGCTGCATTGGACGTTGCACTCCTAGAGTATGCACATTTTCTTTTAGATTTAATGGTAAATAAACTACTTTTCCACAAATGCCTTTTACCAATTCAGAAGGAGGTAATTTTGCTGTTTTTGGTTGAAGTCGTATTATTGCTTGAAATGGGTGTACTGTTTGAATTATGATGCTCTCATATAAATTAAGTTGTAGAGGTTTTGGTACTGGGTATAATTCCAAATTATTTGTGATAGAATGTGAAGGAGTTTGGTTGTTGTCACGTTTTGTAGTGCAATAACTGCAAAGTATTAAGTGCTCAGTTATTTCATATTTGTTTTCTGCTACAAGGTAGAGAGCTAATTCAAACCATTTAGAATCTTCATTGTCTTCTATTTTGTATGATAGGTCCACAGTTTTTGTTTTACTTTTATACAAAATTCTACGGCAACATACACATACATGGTTTGGTACTTCAGCTGATGTACTTTTAAATTTTAGTATTTCTTTTTTGTATGTGTTTAGCAAAAGGTTGCCATGTGTAGAATTGTTGCTTAATTGGTTTAAAGCTATTTCATTCTGTAAATGGGTTTCACTTCCAAAATTTTTTTTCTGGATATAGTGAATTTCTTCAAGTAGGTCTTTTGCTGTACCATGTAGAAGGATGTTATTTAACTTTGCTAGTGCTAAAGCAGGACTTTTAGCATAGTACAGTTTATAGACTAGATTTCTTATAGTTGAATGATGTGTTGATATCCTTTTGATATCATGGAAAGTGGTTTTACAAGTAGGTCCTGTAATGCAGGCCAATGAATGTCCTTGTAGTCCTGTGTACTTGCGCACTGGACAGGTATCTATATTTTGCAGTAATTTAATTTTGATTTTGTCTTTGCTTTTTACATATTTATTGAGGAATTGGCGTAAAGATTTGAAACATTGTTTGGGAATGTTACACATTGACGTGCATGGCCATTTGTACACTAGACGTTCTGATTCAGTTGAATGGTGGGGTAATTCTAAGTTTTCAGGGCATATTTTTGTAAGGAGTACTTCTTGTTCCATTATGGTATTATTCACTTTTTCATAACCTCGACCACTGCTATTTATGGCAATTGTATTCGTTTGCTTTTGTTTGTACGCTTCTTCATTAAAATATGGTTCTGTGCTCGTAGTGTGATTCCTTTCACCTCCGCAGATACTTAAGAAGTTCTTTCTGTTGACATTTCGCTTATTGAGAAGTCTTTTTTGTAATTTAGTTATTAGTTTTGTTAGTGGTTTCATTTTGTTTAACAGTAAAATAAATACATTTCTTTTGAGAAGAATTGCACTGTCCATCAATGCTTCTAAGATTAATTTCCTACGATAGGTTTTAAGCTTTGAACCTGATTTCTCTCCTGTTTTTATAAGATTTTGAAGGACTTTGTGACGGTATATTTTGGCTAAAATACTTTTCTTGGTATGCTTACTTTGCACTATATTAAAATTTGAAGAAGTAGTTTTATCTGTACTAATAGCTGATTTTCTGTTAATTGCTTTTTGGTTTGTTTTACATTTTGATAGAGGAAGCAAAGTTGTTGTACTTGAAACTTCTTGTGTTTCACTAAATGATTGTATTAGCTGTTTTGTTTCAACTTTTTTTTACAAATTCTGCTAGAGATGGAAGCTTATGTTGTACACCTTTATTTTCATTTGCTCTACTTTTGCGTTGCTTTCTACGGACTTGACTTTTGGTAGGCATTCTTTAGGGTCTGTTGAAAAAAATAAAGAAGATATGGGTTGGGGTGTTCTGGAATGTATGTGTGCTGTGTGCATGAGTGTTTGAGTAAGATGATAAAGATGTATGTAATGGTGTGTGATTGTGCATTGGGAACTAAAACTAGTAGGGATAGGTATTCTTGAATTTATGTGTTACTAAACTGGGGTTCAGATGACAAAAAAAGTAAGCTAGTGGTGTGGAAAAGTACAAATATTAAATCTAATGTATACAATTAAAACAGTTGTTTGTTCTATAATATGAAAATTGTAGTGGTTCAGTTGGGTAATTTGTGTGTCCAAAAATAGACATTTGTGGGCCATTCTGGCTGTAAATACCTGTTAAGACATGGACATTTTTGGACAAAATGGTACAAAATCTCTATTTTTAGAAACCGAAATAGCTTGTGTTAATGTTATAGTATATGTGATTAATAATACAAATATTATGGTGATATTTTACTTACTTTTTTTTAAATTAACAGGTAACTTCTTAGTTTTTCTTTCTTCTTCGAATACGGCTGCTTCATTTCAGGAAACTGGTCTTCACTGCAATTGTAAAAGCTTCAAATTAGTAACTTTGTTTGTATATAGCACTGTTTTTAATTTAGATATTAATTTTTTTAATTGAAATCCTCAGTGCCTTCTGTCAAACCATTAAACTAATTTATTTACATAAGATACATTGCATCAGTTCAGTACATATGATATGTTCTTAATGAATAAATTGTATTGAATGACTGTAGCAAAAAAAAAATATCTTTACTATGTCTTGTGACATTTATAATATATTAGTGAATACCACTATTTCTGTAAGTAAACTGTTCTAGGTAATAGTGCCTCAATGTCATGTCTAATTTAAGGTAATTAAGTAAATAAATAAATAAAAACAAAAAATATGAAATTGTATAAGTATTTTTATAATGGTTTAAACATAGAATGTGTTTGCATGCAATTTTGTTTGAATATATGTAGTCTATATATTTCATTTAAAAAATGTTAGTTTAACATGATTTAAGTGTGTGTGTATAAAGAAAGTAAAAAGTATAAAGGTTTATAAGTGATAGTTGATTTTAGGAAATTGAAAAAAGTACAGTAAATTCATTTTACAGATTTTACAAGGTAAAAGTCTGTTTGAAAATGTCTTCATCTACTATACAGAAAATATGCATACCTGAAGTTTGTGTTCATGCATATGGATGCAGAAATCTTGAAGACTTGTACAGTATTTCTGGTAGATGCTGCTTGCCAATGATATGACACTTGTACTCAGAGAGATTCAGAGTACATTTTCAGTGCTGATCTATGATGATGCAGTTAGATGTAGAGGTCTTGAATGTGATTGGTGCATGGTCATGTGATTTTTGAGGTACATCCAATGAGGGAATGGCAGAGGGAGTGTGTTGTGGAAATGGTAGAAGGGCTGTTCATGTTACGATATGTCCGCGGACATGGCGGTAGTTCGCGGACATCGGGAGTTACATCTGGGGATTTTTGGGTTCAGAAGTCATGCAAATGAGAATAAGCACTGAAAGGGATTGGTCAGGAAAGTTTGGTGGGTGTGTTGTGCCAGGAGAGATTTTCTCAGATACTCTTTTTGCTGAGAGAACAAATGATAGCTATGGCTGTGTGTTTCAGAAAACAGATTGTTTGGATTTTAGGAGATTCGTGGATACATTGGTTGAAGGTGCATGCAGAAAGCTGTGGAGTAGCTGTAGATCTTGGATTCCCACATGTGGAAGTACACTGGCATGGAGTACGTGGAATGAAGTGGTAGGACTTGCTACCTCCCTGTGCTACTTTGGAGACAGAGCAACATCCAGGCATAATTGTAATTCATTGTGGAGGGAACAGTTTAGGACATGTGACTGGAATTTTTTTGCAATTTGCTATGAAAGAAGGACTTAGGAAGGTTATGGACATGTTTCCTAATTCTCAAGTGATATTTTCACGGATTGCGCAGAGACAAATATGGCTTCGTTCTTCTTCATTTGGTCCACAAATGGAAAAAGCAAGGCGCAATGTTAATAATGCTGTTTGTGGCTTTCTAAGAGATTTTGGCATGTCTTCTTTTCACGATGAAAATATTATGTTTTGTAGTACATACATTTTTCGCAGAGATGGAGTCCATCTTACTTATGCTGGCAATCAGATTTTTTCTGAGAAATGTACAAAATGCATTGCGACCTTTTTTGGAATTACAACAATGATTTTGAAGTAGATGTTAAGCATTTACAATTTTTGACTTACAAACACCACCCAAAGGCTCTTTTCAGAGCCACCACTTCTTTCCAGAGAAAATTACAATGTCTGTGATGGAGTAGCAACCCAATTTTTTTAATGTTCGCGAACTGTCCGCGGACTTCAAAAAAATACAAAGAGCCCTGCTTCATTTATTTTCACTTCTATTTTTTAACTGGGAAAGGCGGCTCTGAAAAGAGCCTTATTTTTTTTTGATTTTTGTAATTTTGTATTTTTTTTGGTTTTTCAGACACGACACACTAGGAGAGGAGGGTAAAGGAGGGTAAAGGGGGGACACCAACCACAGGGATAAGAAAGGGCGAGCTAAGAGAGGAAGATGTAGAGTGGGTTTTATTTGGGTAGTGAGCAGGTCTTCTCGTGCTCTGAGACGATAGTCTCAAAAGCACTCCGAAGTCGCTCCCCCCTGCAGAGTACTGTGTCACAGTACATACATACAACTGTGACCCTCGAAAGGTAAGGGTCATCAGCATTCTGTATGGCCTGTGAGGCCGCTTGAGAAAGACGCTGTCCCACAGAGGTGGTCCTTGTGGTGACAGGATCAGAAACAGAGGATGAAGTAGAGGAAATCAACCTGCTACGTTCTTCGCAAGGTACAACCCTGCAAATAGCCCCAGAGTGAAATGACCTCAGGTGTCGCTTCATAGTAGTTGTCCCAAAGCTGTACTTACCGTACTTCCCGCGACTGAGTATCATTTTGCACTCATTGCAGGTAACACGGTTCGCATGAGCCTTAGGACCATTCCCATGAATGGTAAATAACCCCCACACCCAAGACTCACGCCTAGTGTGGGTAGTAGGGATTTCCTCTACCTCATTCTCATCATCCTCTTCTTCCTCCTCCGCATCCTCACTCCTGTTCCCCTCTTCTGGCCCTTGGGGAGGTGGTGATGGTGGAGGGGGTGGGGGTGGTGCTGAAGCAGGTGCAGCACCAAGTGGCAGTTCAGCAGCCAAGGATGCCATCTCGATGATGGTGTAGTCTGCAGGTGGCAGCAAAAATCACTGTGTTCTGAAGAATAGCCAGAAACACAATGGGAATAAGCTCTTGGGCGTGGTCTTTTATAGGGGTGCTTGTGCGCGGTCCACGGACATGTGCACTGTCCGCGGACAGATCGAACACAAAAAAAGGATCGGAAAGTTTCAAAAGGTATATAGAAACTCAAGATTGCTATGTGGGACTTGTGCCATGGTGAGATTTTATTGAAAAATATTATGGATTAACTGAAAATGTACTTTTAAATTGTTCGGGGACACGAACAGTGTCCGCATTTCAGGACACATGATGAGCGTGGGTGCGGTCATATGATCCGTTTGTGAACTAGTCCACGAAGGAAGCGCCTGTCCGCAGGACACCAAGTGCACGGAGATTGGTTAGCGCATGCGCATTGATGTCCTACGGACACTGTTCGGGTTCTGAAGTAATTAAAAGTGCGTCACACGTGAAACGAACATTTCAGGACACCGCCTGTGTTCTTACAACAGTTTAAACTTGGTAGCGAACAGTAAGGACAGATATAGTGTTCTTCAGGACACGTGTAATTTAGTTTATGTACGAACATTTCAGGACACCAATTGTGTTCTTAGAACAGGTTCAATTGGGTAGCAAACACTACGAACAGGTATAGTGTTCTTCAGGACACCTCCATTTTCGTTTACGTACGAACATTTCAGGACACCAATAGCGTTCTTAGAACAGTTTGAACTTGCTAGCGAACAGTACCGGACAGGTATAGTGTTCTTTAGGACACTTTAATTTTTGTTTGTTTACGAACAATTCAGGACACCGCGTGTGTTCTTAGTACAGTTTCATGTTGCTAGCGAACACTACGAACAGTTGTACTGTTGTTCAGGACACATCATTTTCGTTTATTTACGAACATTTCAGGACACCAATTGTGTTCTTAGGACAGTTTTAAGTTGATAGCGAACATTACGGACAGATATAGTGTTCTTTAGAACACTTTAATCTTTGTTTCTTTACGAACATTTCAGGACACCACGTGTGTTCGTAGAACAGTTTCAACTTGCTAGCGAACAGTACGAACAGGTGTGGTGTTCTTCAGAACACCTCCATTTTCGTTTATGTACGAACATTTCAGAACACTCGCACTGTCCGCAGACACTTTTATTGTTTTTAAAAAAAAAAAAACGGAAACTATTCACAATACAATATAAAAATTAAACTTTATTTAACATATATTAATAATTTATGACAGAGAAGGTGAGGCAGAAACAGAAACAAAAACAGGAGAATTTGGGGTTCAACATGATTGGTTTTAGGTGAAGAAGGGATGGAAATCTCATCAAAACGGTTTGGATTATGGAGAGGGTTTGGGGATAATTGACTGGGATATGGTTAGGAGGGACAAGTACATGTGGGGCAATGGTACGAGGTTTTTGGTTTGAAATGATTTTCTACAAAAGTTTTTAAATTATTAAAATTAGCCAACGATACATCCATTTTTTTTCTATATTGTGAAGACTGTTATCCATAACAGGGTTTTCTGAAGTTTTTTCTATTCTGGTATGCTCTGTACAAAAAAATAATATATATGTTAAATGTATATAACAAAAATAATAAATAAATGGTTTATATTATAAAGTCTTTATCATTAGTTTCACTATCTTGTGACATTTCTTCATGTGGGAAATTGTCCTCTAGCCATTCCAGAGTACTAGACATTTCTGTGAGAAAAAAAAAAGATAATATATGTTTTAATCTAATACAGAAAGTTTATAAATATATGAGTAAAATGAAGTACACTTACTATTTCTGGTAAGATAAGTCCTATGTATTCAGTGGGTCTGGTCTTGTTCTCAGTTCTGAGTGTCTGTGAGGTAATTATGTTGGAAGCCAATTTATCTTCTTGTGGTATATTCCATTTCAGAACATATTGTATTTAAATGAATGGTTAGTGTGTTACATATATGGGTTACATTTCTTATGTATTACTATATATAATGTGTTTGTGTGCTGCTTTTTGAATTTGTTAAATGTTCCTATATTATGATATAACAATCAAACATACCCCCCACCCCCCCCCACAGTTTTTAGGTAGTGGTACTGTTCTCCGAACATGTCCGCGAACATTAAATAAGTTCGCGGACATCAAGTTCATAAGAAGAGATCTAGTCAGTTCCATATGACATGTATATAAAGTCAAAATCATTATTGTTAAGTTGTGCTACTAAAAAACTGTGAAATTCAGTGAAAAAACATTGTTAAAGGGACGTTATGGTTAAGTTGCGCTACTAAAAACCTATGAAATTCAGTGAAAAAAACTTTGTTAAAGGGACGTTATGGTTAAGTTGCGCTACTAAAAACCTATGAAATTCAGTGAAAAAACTTTGTTAAAGGGACGTTATGGTTCCAAGTAAAACCGAAAAACCCGTGAAATTCACCAGTTATGGTAAGCTAAGCAACCATAACTCGCGCCACCACCGTGCACTGCTAAGACTAACACCCAGGACATCAAAGATGACATCACAAATGTCATTGATGACATCACTGATGACATCACATGTCTGGCTCACTATTTTTTCTTTTGCTGACATATCTAGGCCACATGGTTTTCTTCAGTAACAGTCAGAAACTAAGAATTTTATTTTATTTGTAGACATATCCTTCTAGTAGGTTCTTACAGTAATTCCCTTAGAGTACAGTCACATCATATGAAACATATACATATGGGAAAACACAAGCTTGAAAGACAGCAATCATTTTTGTGCATAAAGATAATCAATAGAATTATGAGCACTTTCTGATAGTTCTGTTGTTTTTTTTTTATGGCTGTACTTTCCCTGTATATGGTCATATTTGTATACATTGTACTCACACTACTTTCCTTAGGGTCCAATCACATCGAGTGATACATATACATAGGGTAAATAGCAGCTTTGAAACAGAGCAATCATTTATTTGCATGAAACTAATCAGTTAAGTTATGAATTGTTTCTGCTACTACTTGTGCTTTTTTGCTAACTTCACTTTCCCTGTATATACCCATATTGGTATGTGTTCTTGTGTCTTTGTGTTTTGTCTATAGTAATGCAATTATGTAATACATGGGTTTTATTAGCTACTTAATACATATTTCACAGTACACAAAAATCTATTAAGAAAACAATTATCATTTCATTATTCAACATATTAACATTACGAATATCACAACTTCATCTTGTACGCTGCACACAATGTTATGTTTCTGTATGAGTAGCTTAGTATACTAGATAGAACCCCATAATAGGATGCTATTTACATCAATGCATCGTTCAATGCACTTATTAGGGTATATTTCTTGACACTTTTTTCGCAACATAATAAGAACCCCTTCTACACATATTTCATGAGAAGTACATACACATGTGATGTCATCAGTGATGTCATCAATGACATTTGTGATGTCATCTTTGATGTCCTGGGTGTTAGTCTTAGCAGTGCACGGTGGTGGCGCGAGTTGTGGTTGCTTAGCTTACCATAACTGGCGAATTTCAAGGGTTTTTCGGTTTTACTTGGAACCATAACGTCCCTTTAACAACGTTTTTTCACTGAATTTCATAGGTTTTTAGTAGCGCAACTTAATCATAACGTCCCTTTAACAAAGTTTTTTTCACTGAATATATATATATATATATATATGTTTCTCCAAGACCTGGCTAGCCCGCCAGTCGATGAGGAGCACCCTCCTTAAAATAAGTTACTCAGTCCAGAACTCCGAGTTCAGTAAACATTTCTTCTTTATTCAGTCAAATAATATATTGCACATCATGGCTCCATGACATACAGCCGCCATCAATCTCGGCTCTCCCAAACAAAACAGTTGACGTGTTTCGCGGCACCACTTGCCGCTTGCTCACAACACTGAGTCTCTGACACCACCTTGTTAAAAAATACTAGAGGCATGGTATTAGACATGGAAAGGGGTTATGACAATGGACATCAAAAAGGGACTCATATCTCAATAAAACTTGGCGGCCATTTTATAATGGGCTTCATACCCAACAGGCATTCACACCAAATAGTGTGCTGCCCCTGATATAGTAATCAAAAATGGGCCATCATAATAACAAATGTGTTAAAGCATTAGTTCTTGTTTTAACTTAGCCGTCCAAGTTTACATTTCATTTACCACCATTGTTACTTGTCCATATCGTCATTCTGCATTTTCACATTTAACATTTATAAAGTGCAAAATGTTCTAGTCTCAATGCATAAAAGTGCTTAGTGCATAAAAACAGGTTCGCCTGACATTGAACCATAAAGTGCATAGTGCTAGCAGCATAAGTTTACTAAACCAATTATTTGGTTTGTTTTAAACAACATTTTACCATAAAGTGCTTGCAGCATAGATAAAGTGCATAGTGCTAAAGTGCTGACTTTGAATGCATAATGTTTGCAACTTCAATGTGTTGAACCATGATCTCATATGTTTGGAAAATGCAAAAGGGGTTAGTTCCATATCTACCATGTCTAGATTCTCAAGCTAATCAGTTGCCTTAAAAGTATCAATTTCCGAGACATTCAACACCCCACACCCGTGACACTTAATGTATACAAAAACACCCATAAGAAGGTTGTTAAAACCACAGTTAAAAACATTCAACAGAAACGTGATCAGTCATTGTTAAGGAGTTGGTAATGATTGTATTATTCTAGTATCCTAAAAAAGTATAAAGTTCTTAATCTACGTTGTGTCCATTTGGCTGTTTAGTTTCAAAATCAAGGATACAATGGGTCTCTTGTTGTCGCAGCTTAATCTCTCTGTCACCACCTCTTGGGCCACTCTAAATGGCGTGGATTCCAAAGAAGGCAAAACTCTTCATGTCACTATCATGATGATCTGTAAAATGATTTGCCATTGGATAATTTGCGTCTTTGTGTTGGATAGCTCTGACATGTTGCTGCACTCTTAATTTTAATTTACATTTAGTGCTCCCAACGTACCACTTTTTACATGTACATAGCAGTATGTACACCACATACTCTGTCTCACATGTGATTTTCTCTTCTATGAACACTGTGCTTCCTGTTATGGGGTGCTCAAAGGTGGCACAGTTTTTTGTGAATTTGCAGATATTGCATCTTGTGGACTTGTAAAAACCCTTCCTTCTGTTTGTCAGCCATGTATTCACATCAGAAGCTTCTTCTTTTTGCATAAAACTGTGTACCAACATATCCTTAATTGAGGAATTTCTTCTGAAGCTGATATCAGGGTTCTTTTTCAATGTACTTCCAATGTCCTTATCTATGGTTAATACTTTCCAATGTTTTTGTAGAACCCGTTTCACATCTGGCGTTTGACTATTGAAAGTCAAAATGAGGCGTGTCAGTTCATTTTCTATTTCCGTACTTGTTGGCATGTCTGTACTGCCTTCTCGCTTTCAGATACGCTCTTACCTGTTTTGGATAGCATTGTCGTCTGAAACCTGTGGCTGTTATTTTGCTCTCATGATCGTAACTAGCCAGAGTGGAGCTATTTCGTCTTATCCTTATGAACTCCCCATATGGTACGCTCCAAATTAGGCTTTTGGGATGCCAACTTTTTGCATGTAGTGGTGTGTTTCGAGCCCGTTGGTTTTCTATGTAACTCACACGTCAGTGTTTGATCGACTATGCATAAATTCACGTCTAAAAAGGTTATGAAAGAGTAACTATGGGTTTCGGTGAACCTTAAATTGTTCTCATTTTGATTTAGTAGTTTCACCAATTCCACCCAGCCTTGTTCAGTTCCTTTCCAAATTATGAATAGGTTGTCTATGTATCTGAGCCAGGTGACGACATTTTCCATTAGTTCCTGATTTTGTTCCGACCCAACCTCTGTGGCTTCCCAGGCACCCATGGTTAAATTTGCATAGTACGGGGCGAAAGTAGTATCAATAGCTGTGCCTTGCACATGTCTGAAAAATTCCTCGTTGAAAATAAACACATTGTTGGTCAGGCATATATCAATCATTTGAAGGGTCAGTTGCGTATGTTCATAGTAATTGAGTGATCTTGTGTTGAGGTATCGTTCACATGCCTTTTTTCCATACTCATGACCAATCAACGTATATAATGACACACCGTTCATTGTGGCCATCATATAATTAGATTCCCATGGAATGTCATTTACCCGGTATAGAAAGTCCTTGGTATCTTTCAGATAAGATGGCAATGAGGAGACAAATGGAAAGAGGGTTTTGTCAATAAATGTGGACATGTTCTCCAGAACAGAACCTACCAATGATACAATTGGTCTCCCCGGAAGTTTTTAGATGTTCTTATGAATTTTGGGGAGAAAATATATCGTTGGTGCAGTGGAGTTTGTTATCTGTAAGAATTTACAATTCTCTTCAGTCAGGATGCCCTTTTTTCTCAACTGGCTACAACGTCTTTTACCTTCCTTTCTAGTTCTTTAGTGGGATTCTTTTTGACTCTTTCATAGAATTTCTTATCGTTCAGCTGTTTATATGCCTCCTTTATGTAATTTTCACGGGTCATAAAAACGATATTCTGCCCTTGGCCTGAGGGCCTAATTATACAGTTGGTAAGATAATGTAATTCTCTGAGGGCCATTCTGTCCTTGATAGTGAGATTGTCTGTTGCTTTCTGTCCTTTTCGCCTTCTGAGTTTCGTAAGATCTTCAATAACCAGGGTCTGAAACGCATCAATGTTTTTGCCCATATTTATCATAGGATTAAATTTGGGCTTTTGTTTAAAGTTACTTTTTACTGTCCAATCCGTTCTGATGTTTAATTCTCCAAAATCTATAGGTTCTAGTTCTTATACAGCGTTTACTTCCATGCCTTTTTGTAACTCTACCAAGTCAGTTAACACACCTATTTCAGCAATGGTTATTTCAGTTCTTCCTTCCAATGCTGTGGTTTTCCGTGCCTTAAAGTCTGTGGTGGCAAAGAACTTTTTTAGACGTAGCTTTCTAACAAAATGGTCGAAATCGATCCGGGTTTGTACATAATTGAGACCAGATGTGGGGCAGAAGTTAAGGCCCATACTGAGCAGTTTCTCTTGATTTGCCAAGTGATCTGACAAATTCATAATTTTCAAACTTGCCTCCGTATCCTGACTCATTTCTTCTACTTGCCAGAGCGCAGCGATCTGCCCGGGGTAATGTTCGATGCACTTGTTGCCCCTCTGCCCCCTCCTCATTTTTTTTTGGCCACCTCTGCCTTTTTTTTTGGACACCTCTGCCTCTTCCCCTCATTTGATTTCCACCTCTTGCTTGTTTTTATTTTTTGCCGTCTTGGCAAAGCAGTCTCATTTTGTCTAAAAAATGTAACCGTGTAGTGGACTCCTCACTCTCACTGCCAGTGATATCTGACTCGGAGGCCGACGAGTTTGTTCCACCCTCTTCTTCAATTATTTCTGGGATTGTAGATTCGCCCATGGTTGATGTTTGCCTTAATTGCTCGAACCTTCTACCAAATGTGTCAACTCTGCCTTTTCCATAATCCTCCTTGTCTCTCAAAAACGTCCTTTGTTTCCTCTGCTTGATTTCTTCTTCGTAATTGGTCATATTTTTTTCCATGCTATTGTTCATTTTGGCCTCTTCACTCTCTAGTATCAGCTTAAGTTTTTCCTCTATTTCATGAATTGTATCCAATAATTTGTCCCTGTGACCGCCAGCATACTTTATTAGTATTTTTAGAAAGGTTTTGGAACACCCATGTGTTGCTTCATTCTATTCCTGGAGCATTTCAGGGTCCTGTTCTTCGAATGAAGGAATTGTCAGTATCCGTCAGCCGCGTGGGATTCTTCCTACGTCGATGTAATTTTTTAATGAATGCTCCTCCTACCATTTGCTCACTTCTTTCCTTTGTAATTTTTCAAGGACCTTAAGTAAAGCAATTTCATTGTCATCTACAACCGCTGGCGTGGCACTCAATTGTTTATGACTGATGCTTAATGTTTCGTTGAAAAATTCAAGGCTTGTGCCTTTCTTGTTGCTTCCTTGTGGGCTTGGGAAGTGGCCATAATGTGCTGGAACTTTGGAAATGTAACAGAGTGCTGGTTATGCAGTTAGTGTCCCTCTTCCTCTATGCTAAATAGCATTCTGAGTGTACTTTAAGGAACAAAAATTGCACGTTTACGATTCACTCATGCTTGTCATGAGTTTAAAGGTTGAAAAAGTATTTATCAGTCCGAAAAATACGGTATTAAGTTGCACTAATAAAATTCACTGAAAACACTTTGTTAAAGGGTCGCTATGACTAAGTTGCTCTAATAAAAACCTTTGAAATTCAATGAAAGGACATTGTTAGTATGGTTACCAGAAAAACTGAAAAACCCAAGAAATGTGCCAGTTATGGTAAGCTAAGCAACCATTACTTGCGCCACCACCATAAACTGCTACAACTAACACCAGGAATTTAAAGATAACATAAAAAATGTCCACAAATCCAACATGGCAAGCATTTTCAAAATCTGACGCACCTTGCGCTTTTCACCATCCAATCCCCATCCGAACAGGGAAGTGTGTCCGTGGACTGAAACCAGATTTCACTAATATTTTGTTACCCACTTCTTGGTTGTATTTTAAAGAACTACTAGACGGATTTACACCAAATTTACAAAAGCACACTTTCGGGACCAAGCCCCCAATACTGCCACAAATTTGGTGAAATTCTGTCCAGCGGTTTGGCCTGTAGGCATTAGCAAATTGTTTTTCCATGGCGTCTATGGGAAACATCACAAAGTTCGGGCCTCCCCTACAACTTGGCCCCCCTGGACAAATTCTCACACAACTTTGCAAATGAAGTAAATGGTCCAGTAGAATTGATTCTACAGAGTTTGGTGAGGTTTCGTCAAGGGGGGGCAAAGTTATAGGGGGTCCCAAAATATGTGGGTTTTCCAATAGTATGGATTTTCACCAAATTCGTGGCAGGAGCGACCGCTTGGTCCCGAAAGAGTGCATTTGTAAATTTGTTGTAAATTTGTCCAGTATTTTTTTTACATGACCAAAAAGTAGGTACAAAAATTAGTGATATCTGGAATCGGTCTGCCGGCTTACTTCCCTGTTTGGTCTGTGGACGGACCTCCAATTGGCCCAGGGGCTGACGTGTGGTCGACGGACATCAGACATGCATGCTGATTGGATGGGGAAAAGCATGAAGTGCATCAGATTTTTAAATCAACCGCCATGTGGGATTCGTGGACATCCGCAGTGTCCACGAACATCGTGGTAAAAGCATATTGAAAAACACAACATTGCACTTGTCAAACTTATTAAACAATCTTTGGGGAGGTGAAGGGCGATGAAGATGGGATGGGATATGGCCTTAAAAAGCCATAAAATGGGAATTGTTCTTCTCCGATGTCCGCGAACAGTTCGGGACAGCCCTGTAATGTTCGCGAACATCTCAGATATTCGGGGCATCTATGCTTATTTTTGCAATACAGGGTTGTTCAATGAAACTGCATGAAATTTTGGAATTTCATTCTAGACCTGATTCCGAATGGTTTGGGAAAGTGTGGTGCTGTTGTGTCATGAGGGAACACATAATTATAGGGGGGGTCCCACAATATTGTAAAGCCTTATACATTTGGTGCCATTAGAAGAATCTGCACAACACTTTACAATTTAGGATCTAGATTTGAATGTTTTTGCAAAGATTGGTGGGATTTTGTCAAGAGGGGGATAAATTAGGCAGGGGATCTCAACATTTGTAGATGGCTTATAACTTTGTTGCTGTTTGACGAATGTGGACAAATGTTTTCAGAAAGATTAGAGACCCAACCTTGAATGTTTGTGCAAAGTCTGAATGTATTTTTGTCAAGTGGGGGCTAAGTTATATGTATGTACAATTTGGCACTTTTGAAAAAACTAAACATTGGCGGATTTCCAGCAAACTCGTGTAAGGAGTATTGGACCTGAAAGCATGGTTTTGCAAAAGTATCTGTGTTTTATTTTTTGACAAGTGTCATAATATAGGTACAACATGCAGTGATATACCTTTGGTGACTGAGCTATAGCCTGTGCCCATGGGCAGTGGCCAGATTGTCTGGGTCATGGCATAAGGTCATGGTTGGTAATATGGCCATAGGGTTCTCTCTTCCCCTTCTGCAGGCCACCATGGAAAGGGAAGAGGGGCTCTGTAATAATAGCTGATAGGTAATAGTTGAAGACTTACTACATACTTGTGTTAGTACAAACAATAGATATGAAGACCCAAAATGCATGCAGATGTGAGGCACATACAGGGAAACTTCATGAAGGAGGAAAGAAACAACACCACCAGAAAATTATGGTTACATTAGACTCTGCCTGCATGCTCGGTCAGTGTGAATGCAGAGGCCCCCGTGGCCCCACTGATGCTACCTAGCACCTTACTCAAGGACCATCGCAGCATTATACCTCATCGTCTTGATAAAGACCCATTGGTCGAAACACGTGTTGGATTTTTTCTCATGCAAATGGCAAAACCGTTGCTCACAAGAACACAGCAACCACTTGCCAATTAAAACCTGTACTATGCACACCAAATTGTCTCAGAACTCATGATTTTCCCACCATGGAGGCATCAACATAATCAGTCAAAACCACTATACCCAGAGCCTATTGCAAACAGGGTTCCACCACCCTCCTCTCCTATCTCAATACTCAGGACTATCGGAGCATTGTCCGGCAGGAACACTGAAACGGAAGCAGGAGCAACTAGACCACAACCAGACTAGCACACGGATCCATTATTCCTTAAAGCTCCTCCCATCTACAGCTGTAGTTCTATGCAATTTTACATATACATTTCTTTTATACCCTCATAAACAGTACATTCTAGGTACTATGTTTGGTGTAACATTAGTATTTGACACACTGCTCCTGTCTTGACATTAATAATCATTGGGTCAATGGAAGAAAGAAATCCATAATGGATTCAAAAGAACTGATTACAGTTATGTGAGTGTAAGGTGATAGTATATTTGTTTGAAGTATGTTGTGATTACGGGAATGCTTGAAATACTTAGATATCTGTTGGCATATTCTAACTACATTACAGGTTAGAAGACATTTTGTCATATAAGAATTGAGATGGCGTATTTGAGGTGTTTTGGAATTAAGAGTATTTTTCAAGTAGTTAGATACCTGTTGGCATATTCTAACTAGATTGACTTTGAAAAGTACGATTGTAGTATTATGGATGTAGTTAAAATCTGTTGGCATATTCTAATTGTTAATTGTGCTATAGTTTAGGGACTACATTTAGGTTGAAGAAATATTAAGTCAGAATTTGTTACATTTGTTGGTAACATATGTTTTGGAGTAACTGAGGTACTGTTAAATTGAAACCAACCACTACCTTTTTTTGACATATGCAGTGTTGTACCCTGAAGTGGTTATGGAACCGGTGTGGTATACTATACCTCCTGGTGAGAAGGTTTTCTTTCCAACAGATACGTGGCCATGTGAAGCCTGTAATCTTGCAATTATTTTTGTTACCATGTGCATTAAACTTTAGAAGCATTAGTATGACATATTGGCTATGTGAGTTTATCTGTATGGTGGAACAATTGTGTGAATTGCAAAAAAGGTCATAAAATGTGATGATTTGCATTCTGCAGAAGCTGATGAAATGGAATGGATTCAGAATTTGGAATGGTATTTGGGATGGCTACATATACAAACCATTCACTAGGGATGTGGGCTTGTGACATGGTAGCATTGAGTGGATGTATGTTTGCACATGTATAGGGATGTTTTTGGCTTCCAGTACTTGTAGTAAGTACATTAGGAATTTGTGTGGATCTTCCTATACATTTATGGTAAATGTTACCATTCCTGCATGGAATTCCAATTGACACTGAAAGTGTTGTCAGGATTATTTGTGGCATTTCTATGAAGGACAAGCATTTGCAAACACAACTTTTCTGAGTCGTTTAAGTAAATGTTGTGAACAATTGGTGGCAGTTGAAAGAGAAGATTCATTGTTACATTAGCATAACAATTTGCTCCATTTGTGTTACATGGTGGATTCATGGAAGACTGGGATTTTGCGTCCAAAGAGTAATATCTGCCTGTGCGGTTGGAGCCATTTGTGATGAATTTGCAAGTGACAGCGGACAATACTGTGGATTGATGTAGCCAGTTCCTCAACCGCAGCAGTATAATTTGTAGTGTCATTGATATCCACCTTACCAAACTAAATACAAATATAAAAAACAATTCAAGCTAAACAGTTGTGAGAAATTTTTGTAAGTGCACTACACGTCCAAACATATAAGAGTATTGTTACATATTGGTGTGCAATAACATGTGAATTGGCCTATGCTACTTGCCTCATCCTCATATTCCCCCTCTCCAGTATCAGTGGCAGTTGGCACCTGTTATTGTGCGCTCGCAAGCGGGCTGGGTGGATGGGGACGCTCAAGGTGCGGAACACCATGTGCACCTCAAAGGCATTTTATGCACCGTGACTATTGTCCACATGACCACCTCAGTCCCATTTCTCCAGACTGACTCCCCTTTGAAGACCCCATTCCTGCAATGAATATATGTATATGTCCCTTGGACATTGCTCACATGCTCACCACATCCTCCTCTACCCCCCTAATTTTACCTAGAAGGTCAGTGTCTGTAGAGCTCTGGTACTTTCTGGGCTGTACTATTGCAACAGCCCCTTCCTTAATCTACCCACTTTCTCTCTCGCCCCTCGCGCTAATTTGAACTACGGCTGCAAGACTTATCCTTGGGCAGAAGACCAGGTACTGCATATCTCACTGTGGCTCTTCAGCCTTCATTTGGCACCTCTAACCCACCTAATCTCTACATTCTTTTCTAACTTTCAGTGTTCTGTGGATGACACTCAGCTCTCCTGCAAGCTCTGCGCTGCATCCTCTCCTCTCTCGCTTAATCCTGACTGTGTATTTGCGATTCAGTAATGGTGTGCCTCCAACAATGTCTGCCTTAATGTAAGTAAGACTGAAATAATTCTTACTGGAACCCTGCTACAGCTTTCCCTCTTTCACTCCAGATGCTCTCCTTGGGTCCTGTACCTGTGTCTTCCAGCGAGGAAAAAACCTAGGTGTCATCTTTGACTCTACCCTCTCCTTCTGTCCTCACATTACAGACATCTCTTAGAAGTCTCACTACCAGCTGCACCTACTGAGAGGTATTCTTCCTTTTGTCACTTTCCCCCAGAAGCTCACTCTCTCAAGAACCCTACTTCTGTCTAGATTGGACTATTGTAACAGCCTCTTTTGAAATCTCCCTGTCTCTGCTCTTCACCCTCTGCAACTTATCCTGAACAGGACTGTAAGACGTTTGCTGGGCCTTAAGCAAAGGGATTGTATATATTCAGTCCTGAAATCTGTACACTGGCTCCAATTGGTAGCTACCAGGAAGGAAGTTCAAGACTCTCTGCATTGTTCACAAGGCTTTCTGGGGCCAGGGACCACACTACATGCAACTTTATCTTCTTAAGCATTTTTGTTCTTGTGCCCTCTGCTCATCCACCTCCAACACTCTGAGCGTTAGACGCTTCTCCAGGTAGATAGTGGGGGGTAGATTTCTCTAATCAGCTGGTGCCTCCCTCTGAAGCAGTTTCCATGCCTCTCTCAAACTTGAGCAGGAACACTTTGGGTTCTGGAAGCAATTGAAGACTTTCCTTTGCGCTTCTGCTTTCTCTCTCTCTCTCTCTCTCTCTCTCTCTCTCTCTCTCTCTCTCTCTCTCTCTTTCTCTCTCTCTCTCTCTCTCTCTCTCCCCCTCCCCTGCTGATGTTCTCATTCTGCTGCACAAAATGGTTACCTGGCCACCCTATAATCCTTATGGGGACCAGGTTCCCACATGACCATTAGCCCCATGTACTGTCTCTGGGCCCACCTCGCTATATGGACTGTATCTTCAACCCTACAGTGCCATGCCTATTTGCACTTACTTAGAGCCGGCCACCCCAGCATGATTGACTGGAGGTTGCTTATTGCACTCTCCCCATCCATCCCCCTAGCACTTCTCCTCTCGTTTCCCCTTGCACTTGCATGATCTGAATGACACATGGCCTAGTAAGATTGTTTGTTCTGTTTCCCTTTGTTTTTACCATCCTTGTCTTGTCGCTCCTAGAAACACCTGTGCACATATATATGACTTATCATATCATATCATTGTTGTTTTGTTCCCTGCCCCGCCACCCTTTTTTCAACTTGTGGAGGTGTGAAAAAACATTTTTGGTGTAGGCAATTCACAAATAACCAAGAAATAAATGAATAAAGTAAATGAAGTCTGGACATGCTGGAAAGTAGGTACCATGAGAAGTGGCAGCTGATTGCAATAGACCAAAGGTGTATGTGCCTCAGTGTTAGCCAACGTTGAAATAACGGGCGAAGGAATTTGTATTGCCAATATGTATTATGACCTTGCATGTGTGACCTTTGCACATTTACTTCTTACTGTGGAGTGCAACGATGGGTGCCTACATGAATGCAGAAATGGATATGATTGTGGGAATAGATCTACACAGAATCTAGTGAGCCTGTACTCCACTGTTTGCATCTCTACACTTTTCCATGATCACTGCACCTCTCTTTCCATCACTATCATCCCTTCAGGTCCCAGCAGTTATGCCAGACAAACTATGATGCCTTTGTTGATGCTTTAAGGATCAAATTCAAGATCCTTGCATTATCCACAAGGCTGTCTGGAGCATGGGAACACACTACCTGCAGCTCTCTCTTTGAAACTACACTTCTTCACAATACCGTCAATACTGTCGCTCGAACTCTCTGCTGGGGAAACGATTCTCATAGTAGAGAGCAGGGGGCAGATCACTATTGACGTATAGGGAAATCCGTGCCTATGTGGGCCGCGCCTGAGGTCATCTTTGAAAGAAAACGTAAATGTATTGGGAATAGGCGCATTGATACAGTTAAAATGGAAGTAAATATTGTGATATGTTGTTTACTTGAAGTATTTTGTTGTTTAATAGTACATTGTTTGCCACTAACATTGTTCATTTTTGTGGCATGTGTTACCAACAACAAAACAGACTCTGGCACACTGTGATTACTAGATGAAAGGTCACATTGTTATGTGTCCTTGAATACACAGCACTAAGAATTTGAAGTACTTAATTTGTCGAAAAATCCACGAAGAAATTATAAGATTCACTAAATTGAAAGCTTACGCTGGAAAATAAAGTTTCTATTTCAGAAAACTGTGTTTTCAAGCGGTTGGTCCTCCGCTACATTGGAAGAATGAATTCTCAAACGCAATGTGAACAAGATTTTAAATAATATTTATGCAAGCGTGGATAGAAAGTGTGCTGTGTGCCTCATGATGAACGTTTTGACAGATGAATGTTCAATTTGATGCAAAGAATAGACGTTGTACGTGTTCATTGTAACTTAAATGTATAGCCAACATAACAATGTACTGTGTATATTCAATTAGAAAGTGGTTACTGAAATGTTTTTGCATTCTCGATTGTGTGTCATGGGTAGAGTCTACCGGCCAACGGCTTTTTCAACAGTATTTGGACAATAATTATCAACAACGGGGCTGTGATAACGATCATCTGGGAAGATCGCTAGAAAACAATCTGTCCTTTCGCGGTTGCAGTAACAAGGAGCAACATGGGAGCATATAGGTTCTAGAAACGTGTGTATGTGAAAGTGTTGCATTTATTTCAATTTTAAAGCACTCATTTCTCCACCACATGCAGAGATTACGCATTGGTCATGGAAGATAACATTTTGTGAAGAACGCAAAGACTTAGACTAATCGATTGATGATTGGATTTGGCATTAGAAGATGACCGTTGACAGTTACACTAAAATGAGAATGATGCGAGGTTCAGTAGCCATGAACTGTGTTAGAAAAATGGAACAAAGTTTTTGTGGACTTAATTAAGGGGGTAATTCATAGAATTCCGCGCAGAAGTGGCGCACGTGGCTGGCGCACAGAGGGAGCGTGCGCCAGTCTACACTAGCTGCTTGCGCCAAAAACCATTTGGACGCACAGCGCATTCAGGATACTAACATCCATAATCAGCCGTGGCGCAGAGTGGCGCAGCGACCCTGCAGCAGAGCCAGTTATGTCCCCAACTCCGCCCCATGTGCCAAAAACATTGCACAAATCCCATACATGGTGCAAAGGCCAGTGGACCAGCATACAGTCCCCCAACCATGAAAACGCGCTAAAAATGCCACACAGCCCTCACACGCCTGCCGATATCGCATGGAAAACACCCCACCCATCACTCGGATTACAAGCACCCCACTCGTGCCAGCGAAATCGCATGGAAAACTCCCTGCACACCCCTCGAAATAAGCATATCCCGCTCGTGCCAGCAAAATCACGTGCAAAACTCCCCGCGCACCCCTCGGAAAGCGCGTACCCCACTCGTGCCAGCAAAATCATGTGTAAAACTCCCCGCACACCACTCAGAATACGCGTACCCTGCTCGCACCAGCGAAATCGCGTAAAACTCCCTGTGCACCGCTCAGAATATGCGTACCCCGCTCACGCCAGTAAAATCACGTGAAAACTCCCCACGCACCACTCAGAATACGCATATCCCGCTCACACCAGTGAAATCGCGTGGAAAAAGTCCCCCCTGTGGTGTGGGCTGCCTGTGGGGCTTGGACTGGGGTGAAGGGCTGCCTGCGGGGCATGCCCAGGGGTGAAGGGCTGCCTCTGAGGCATGCCCAGGGGTGATGGGCTGCCTGCGGGGCATGGCCAGGGGGGATGGGCTGCTTGCCCCTCCCCATGGCCCACAGGCAGACCATCACCCCTGGGCATGCCCCACAGGCAGCCAATCACCCCTGGGCATGCCCTGCAGACAGCCCCTCAGCCCTGGGCATGCCCCGCAGGCAGGCCACATGCCACTATGCACTTGGGAGCCCCCAATCATGCCCCCCACCTACCCCCATTGATGGGCACCTGCCACCAGGCCCCGACTCATGCTCCCCTCACCCCCCATTGATGGGCACCTGCCAGCAGGCCCCAAATCATGCACCCGCCACCCACCCCCCATTGACGGGCAACTGCCAGCAGGCCCCGACTCATGCCCCTCCAACTACCCCCCATTGACGGGCACCTGCCAGCAGGCCCTGACTCATGCACCCCCATCCCCCATTGACGGGCACCTACCAGCAGGCCCTGACTAATGCCCCCCCACCCACCCCCAATTGACGGGCATCTTCCAGCAGGCCCCGAATCATGCCCCCATCCCCCATTGACGGGCACCTGCCAGCAGGCCCCGACTCATTGTCCCCCCAACCCCCATTGACGGGCACCTGCCAGCAGGCCCAACTCATGCCCCCCACCCAACACGTCTATACAATCCAGAGCCATGGCCCTTATGGCCACCCAAATCCCACCACACGCCACCCCAGTCCAAAGAACCAACCAAGAATTCCAACCACTCCACATAGAATTCCCCATGTCCTGATAGAAAAAAATAACCAGCATGCCCATGAATACATGTCCCTCAGAACCACACAATGGCGAAACATGACTTAGAAAACCCAAATTGTGACATCCACAAAACGAATGAGAGAAGACCACACAAGTAAAGTAGATAATAATAATATATTAAAACGTGAACTAAATGAATAAAACAAAAGCACACAATAAGAAAATAAGAAAATCAAAGTCCGGAACTCCCAAAATGATTAAAAAAAATGAATGCTGTAACCAAAAAAATCCAAAGTATAATGGCTCCAATGTGTCCATCCATTAAACAAATTCCAAAGTAAAAAAAAAATCAATGTATTCTACCATGGGCCCAAAAACAAATTCAGTCAATCCAGGTCCAGAACTATATACAAAAGAACATCCAAGGGCCCATGAGCCCAACAATCCAAAGGAAACCTAACCAAAATCCTGCCTAATAAATAACTATATACAAATAGGTGGGGCATAGTCCATGCACCCCAAAGAAAAAAAGAAAACAAAAAAGAAACCTACACCTACATAACTATTTACAAAGACAGTCGGCTAGTCCCACGGCTCACTCATTGATGTCCCGGGCCAGGGCATCATCGAACTCCACTTCAATGTCCCGGAGGTGGGCCTCTTCCCTGGCCTCGAGGTCTCGCAGGGATGCAGCCATGGCCTCCTCCAACACCCTGCGAGTTGCCTCGAGGCATGCAGCCCACCTCAACGCCCGGTGCATGAAGTTCTCTGCCCTAACCATTGTGAGCCGTGCCCTCTCTGCCCACCGCCGCTCCACGTCTATCTGCTGGCCCAACCGCTGCCACACGGAATACACTCCCAATCCTGGGTCCTCCTGCTTGACGGCCGATGCCTGCCCCTGTGATGTTGATGGCCCCGAGCCAAGATGGCTCCCACCCTGAGCCTGCTGCTGCTGTGCACGTGCCCTGCCTGTTGATGCCTGCACGTCCTCCTCTTGCTGGGGTCCAGTTGGTGGGGTGGCCACCCCTGCTGGACCTCCAACTCCCAACTGTGGAAGGGATGTGTCCTCCACCAGCCGGGCCGCTGGCTCAGGGGCAGCTCCACAGGGGGCCCAGGTGATACTTGGGCTGGAAGATGGCACGGAGGACAACCGGCGCATAGGGGGCTCAGTTGAAGAGGGGGTCGCAAGAAGTTCCAGCACACGGATGAACCCAGTGCCGACCACCTGTCCTAGTAGGTCGACGCGGCCAAAGAGGTATTCAAAATGACGTGCATTGTCCAGACGAGAACCCTGCACGCCATCCCGAATACCCCGTTGGCGCAACGCCAGCCCAGCTAGGACAGGCTCAATACAGTCACGGATTGCAACGTCTGCAGGGAGAGGAAGGCCAGTTGTTGTATGCGCATCCCCTCCCTGAAAACGGGTCTGGACGGAGGCATCCCTGCTGGTGCTAGATGATGCATTCACAGGATCGGGGACAGGATTACACACAGGCACCAGCTCAGCGGCCTGTGCTGCCTCCTGTCCCTGGACTGCACCACTAGCACCAGTGGAATCTCCCCTCCAGGCCCCGTGTGTGGGCCTTCTGCGGCCTCCTCCTCAACCAAACCCCCAACCAACCTGGATGACTCCGTGCCATCTTCCTCCATAGGCCCCTGTGGGGGCTCAGCTGCTCCTCCTGCTGCCGAGGAGTCCACCTCCAAATGCTGCCTCTTGGACCTTCCCTCTGCAGCTGCGGCCATGGACGCGGCACGAGCCTCCTCACTCCCCGAAGAGATGACTACCCGGAGGGGAGCTGGGACTTGCGTCTCCGGCTGGCGGTGGGATCCCTGCTGCTGTGCTCCACAGCACCATCTCCGCCCTTTTCATCAGTCGATGCTGCAGACAGGAAGAGACAGAACACAGGCATCAGGGCACTGTACAATGGTCGTATACACACATGACAGTTGCATATGAGTGGCAGTGTCAAACTTCACAGATGGCATCACACTCCCCAACACACATATCATTTGAACTCACACACATGAACAAATTAACAGGAATGGTACAGCAGGCAGCAGCATCCATACACACACAACAGCATGAACCTCCGAAGGTCAGCCTGACGTCACAAGCAACATGGGCAGTGCCAAATACATGCACACACGCCACCAGACAGACATACATCTGTACATCTCTACCACCTGTCACAGTGAAATCACCAACAACTATGTCACATCTGCCAATCGGCTCCCTACATGTCTGTGTCACATGCATCCATGGTGTATCACAGTCACACACATGTCAAACAGACACAGGCACATGTATGCCATGCATATACATGAAGGTGGAATCAGCATCCATTTGTCACACCCCAACCATGGCATAGTGCATGCACAGAAATGCTAACATGTGTGCATCTCCACATGCATTTGTGCATCATGCTTTGTAAAATATACACCATTGATGTGCATCACACATGACTGGACTCACATGCAGCAGGCTAATGTCCCTGCACATACACATCCATACATGGGCCTTTCCAGACATATGTCCAAGCTGCACACTCCTGGCACTCCTCAACATGCACTGCGTCCAATCAGTACACATGAACACTTACCGCTCAACTCCGAACGGGTCTGCCTCTCGAGGACCTGGCGGTGAAGAGCTGGGCGTATGCGTTCCAGGATCCTCATCTGGTCATTGGTAAGAAGGGCCCGGCACCCCACTGCATCCGTTGCGTCCAAGAGGCGCCGGGCCTTCCTGAGGGTCCTGGACCTGAAGTCCTCCTAGCGCTTATGGATGTGTGGTAAGTCGCGGGTTGCCACCCCCTCCGCATTGATGGCAACCACGATGTCCAAACAGATCCTCCTCCCATCCTTGTTGGCATGTGTTCTTCTGAAGAGGGCATCATAATGCACCAGGACTTGCTACACCAGGATGCCAACCTCTCCTGCTGTGAAGCTGGCACCCCTCTGCCTCTCTGGCTGGGTTTGGCAGTGGTCTCAAATGGTGTTTCCCCCGACATAGCAACCCCTGAGGCAGGTGTGGGTGGGCAACTGGGTTGTGGTGGTAGACTGTGGAGCGATGGAACTGCAGTCGGGACTCTTCTGTTCCAGCAGGGGTGGTCACAGCAACTGGACCCCTGCAGATGGCTCACGTGCAGGCACCAAAGAGCAGGGCACATGGCCAGCATCTTGTGCATTGCGTACCCGTTTTCGAGGTCAGAGTAGCCTGCGTGTCCCACGTGTACGTGTTTTTCGTGTCCCTAGGTGCCACCACGTACTGCGGGAGGTTAATTCTACACACATGACCTACCGGGGGTTTGTGTGCATGGTTTTACTGCAGTTTTGGGGTGCCTGAACATTGCATGACCCCTCACTTTATCGCCGGGGTCACATACAGCCTTACAGGCACACATGGGTGGGGTTAACATCTAGTACCCCACCCCCTTCACCCCAATTGCCCAGGACAATTGTCATATACACCCCCATTGGTACGACTAGATCTGTGCCGGCACTACTACATCTGTGCCATGGTTGGGAGGCCATGAAAGGTGAGGGGCGCCCGCCTCAGCTGGGTGTCCTCCATGTGGCAGGTGTGGTCAGGGACGTGGCTGGGGTAACCAGGGAGTAGGGGGACTCCAGGGTGTCCAGGATGGCTGAAGAGGGGGAAGTGGCAGGATGCTCTGCCATGTGTTGGTGCAGTCATGCCACCACCCCCTGTGGTTCTGGGAGATGTAGCTCTTGCATCTGGCACTGGCGCCCATGTGACCCGGCAGTCCGTTGCATCGACTGCCACAGTCCCAAGAGTAGTGGTAGCTGCAGGTGCCAGCTCTGGACACCACCACCCAGGCGCAGGGTCTGCCAGCGCATGCTGCGTGGCACCTCAAGAGTGCCAGGATGATTTCCAGGTGTTCAGGAGGCATGTGGTAAGTGTGGTAAGTGCACGCAGGGCTGCCCTGACTGAGCCACATGTCCCAGGGTCAGTATTGACATCTGCTGCCCCGAGCAGCCGGGTGTTGGCAACTGCATGGGCAGATGCAGCCAAAACCACCCCGGCTGTGAGTCTGCCATACTGGGCAGTCTCGGTCAATGACCATGACACAGCGGATGTTGCTGCGCAGGGTCCAGTCAAGGGCACCCATCAGCCACTGACGCAAGTCCTAGTTCCACCTGCAACTCCCTTGGTTCAATCCACCAGCGCCACTGTGCCCCTACTGATCAGGGCGGCATTTGCCAGTTAGGGTTCGGATCACTGCCCAAGAGGAGGAAGGTTGCACCTGCACAAGAGGCTGGGACCCCAGACACGGCGCCAGCCTCCAGCACTTCGAGGAAGAAGCCTTTCTGCAAGCAGGAACTGGACTTCCTTGTGGACTACGTGTCGGGACATGACCGTTATATGCTAGTGGTCCCAAATTGTCACACTACGGCTGCCCAGCGTTTGTACCACTGGAAGCATGTTGCAGAGTGTGTCAGTGCATTCGGACATGAGGTGCGCACAGCTCAGGAGTGCAAAAAGAACTGGGATGACCTCTGACGCTGTGCTAAGCTAAAGCGTGCCTCCAATTATGCCATGACTCGGGTGACTGTCATTGGGCCACCACCTTAGGAGGAAGATCTCACTTTGCACGAGTTGATCGCTGCGGAGTTCATACCGGCAGAATTGTACGAAGGAGTGGGAGAGATGCTGGATTTTGAGTGTTGTTGCATGTTTGTCCAGCCCATGTGTGGTTTGCGTGTGTGGTGTGTTGTGCTTGACCGCCACTACATGCTATGTGTACATGGTTCTCATGTGCGAGTCATGCAATGCTTCGCTGATGCGTGCCTGCTGTGCAGCATGCTGGACATGTAGAGCAGATGGGGACTGCCCTCATTACCACACTTGCACCATACTCACATGCTAGTCACCCGGCTGCCCCTCTTGTCCATCAGTGGCCCCTCTGCATGTAGCCTGGGCTGTCTTTCCACTCAGCACTCGGACTATGTCATCGCATGACTGACGTACATGTGTGTTCTGCCTGCATGTGGGTACTCTGTGTAGGCATGCTCCCTTGCCCCTCCACTCCCTGACCCCAAATTCACCATGGCACTGGTGGGTATCATGTTGTACTACTGCAATGGCCTGTTCAACGCTCCTCTGTTCATGAACACTTCCCCCTGCCAACCTGCCAGACACATACTGTGGGGTACATCCTTTGTCCATGATGCAGGGTGTTTCACTTGGACTGTGCATATGGCAGATGCTCTGCAGGGACATGAGTGCCCATTCATGCTCCATGTGCATTCCATGCATGCCCCTATGTGTCCTTGGCAGGATGATCAATGTACTATGTATCCAGGATGACATACATTTAATGGCATTTGATCATCCATTTCATGCCCACTCTGGCTCAGTCCTGCATCACGCACGTGTTTAGGGGGTCATAGTCTGTGTGGGGCACAGGCCTCCCCCTGTTTCAGGCCCCCTGATTCTGTTCAACTGGTGTAGTGGCTTCTGCACCAATGCGTGTACTACTGTGGGTTAATCATGTGTCCTGCTTACTGTCCCATGCTCATCTGCTGTGTTGTCAGTTGACTCAGATGATGCAATTGACGCTAGTCAACACTGTCTGCCAATACACAGTTCTCTGGTCACCATTTCACAGCCATGCAATGCCTCCCTGTATTTTCACAAGGGGGGGGGTCACCTGTAGTCATGCAACACATTGCATGCACATTGTACGTGATGCCTGAACTTGCCCTTACACTGCCTTCATGTTTATTGATTGACATCATAATGTACTTGTTGATGTAGATAGTTGGTAATGTACACATGTTATGCACTGAACCAACCCACTTCTGAGCCATGTTACACCGTTCTACATGCCTAGTCACTGCTGCAATGTCAAACTGACCTGGCATGTATGGTCAGATTGTCATCCCTTCACTGTCATGAAGGCACGGGCACAGGTGCATCCTGTGACGCATGTACTCAGTATTGGAACACCCTAATGGGTGTTTAGCAAAGTTGCTTGGTCAATCTGCGTCCTATACTCACTGGTATAGGCCGCAGATTGATTATAGCCTGCCAATCGGGTTTTAATGACTGTGGAGCTGCCTTCACGTGTGTATGTGTATGTTCTTAGTCACCATGCGGGTGTATATGAACACAGGTGTTCTTCAACACTTTCACATGTACATATGCAAGCAGCTTCAATGTTGTGTAGTGCAACATTGCAGCTACTCACTTATGTGTGTGTGAAGGTGTTCATTTACACATGTGTTCTCTGCAGCTTTTTTGTTGAATGACTAAAATGTAGTTGATTAACGTTAATGCTTCTGCGATTTCAGCATTCTGCACGTTATGTTCAACTGGCACAATCATGAAGGTGTACTGTGGTGCAGTATGTGTACTCTGGTGGGGCCTGGTTGTGATGATTTGACACACTGAATAATGTTTTAGGGCACAATAAATGCACAATGTGCTCAATCAGGCCCTGAAGGGTGTTCTGGAGGCTTCATGGCCGACAGCTTGGACCGTACTGGGCGGTATGGTCCCTCATGCCTGGTTGCAGGTCCTCGCTTTGCTCGTGACATTCACTATGTCTACATGGCCCATGACGCCCGGTACGGGCCGAGCTGCAGATGGATGAAGCTATATTTGTGATGATGGTTTAAGTGATGCATGTGTACATGCATATTACGTGTGTCATGGTGTGTTTGGAATCACTTGCAGCTGTGGCCATTTTGCAGTTCAGACATGCTTGTGGTATGTGCAATCTCTTTGTTGCCATCTGTCTTTTCTGCCTATGACATGTGCCTGACCGAGGTGGTGTCTGATGGTGGTGATATACTACATTTTGTACTTGTGTAGGCTTTGCTATTTAGACACATCCATTTCTGCTTTTTGGATGTGTTTGCATATCAATGCCACTGGATGCATGCCGGATTTTCATTTGTGTGTCACATGTCTGCTTCATGTGTTGGCTGTCGATGTGATATATATGCGTGTGTGGGTTATGTACTTCTAAGAAAGGAACAACCTTTCCGGGAGCATTGCAGTGGTTGTACTTGGTGTGGCTGTGCATGGAGGTGGTCCCGTAGAAGTACTGTCAAGGTAGTCCGCGACTGCACTAAGTGCATTTCACTTTGGTAGCTTTAGCCTTTGGTACATTCCCAACAGTGGAAAAAAACTACCACACCCATAATTCTCTCTGGGTGCTAGAGGTAGGCACTTCCTCTACCTCATCTTCTTGGTCCTCTTCATTGTCTTTTGAAGTACTTCAGTTTTTTTGTTGTTTAGGTCCTCCAGCAGGTGGTGGTGATGGCTCTTGGGGAGGGTGGATGTCAATAGCTGATGCCATTTTTAAAATAAATTGCAGTTTTGCTAATATTCTTCCAAGTATGTGCTGTGTGCTAGATTAATGGATAATGAGTAAGAATAGGTTTAGGAGCTGTGCAAGGGTACATTTTGAGCTTCAAAGTTCCTGGATGAGCTCAAAAGTGCAGGTCCAAACTGCTCAAGAGACACAGACCTGTTCACGCGCGTGTTCACGTGACACTGTCCAGAAAAGTCTGCGATGACGTCAGACATCCACGAATGTCGGTGAACATGAAAACAGTGGAAAAAGTTGCAAAAAGTGCATAGAAGTGTTAAAAATTATACCAGAAGATGCAAAATGGCAGTGGATTAAGGTGAAACTTTGTAAATTGGACTTTCACTGAAAAAACATTGATAAAGGGACGTTATCATTAAGTTGCACTTATAAAAACCTTTGAAATTCACTGAAAAAAACTTTGTTTAAGGGACCTTATGGTTAAATTGCCTCCATCCTATGTAAAGTAGACTCCATCTACTTTACATTTCTCAGTAAAGTAGATACACTCAATGAGATTTTGCAACATTCCCATTAACATTTTGTTATGCTAATGGGAATAATGTGGTGTTCATCCCCTGTTCAAGGGGCTGGAATGGGAGATAGCGGCCCGGCAGCCCAAGTTATCGGCCCAAGCGAAGCAAGGGCTGATAACGAGGGCTCCGGACCATTATCCCTGGTTCCAGCCCCTGCAAAAGGGGATGAAGGCCATTAGCATCCCAGGTTGCTAAAGCGGTAACCCGGGGTGCTAAACAAATAGGGATTTTCCTTCCTACAGTGGGACGCGTGCAGTGTCCCGTTGTAGGAAGGAAAATCCTTTTGCAAGATGGGCATAAAGGAAAGGGAAGGCAGGGCTACATATAGAGCCCCTCTTCCCTTTACATGTCGGCATGCGGGAGGCAAACAGAAGGAGCAAATATGGCAGCGGCACCCGCCGCAATAAGGTAAGTGTGGGGGTGGAAAAGAAATGGAATGAAGGGTGGTATGAGCAAGATAGCAGCGGAGACAGCCAGCTGTCAGGCGGCTTGGAAAACAGGATTTTACTGGCAGTTCAAGACTGTGTTCCTAGCCACCTGATTGGCTGGCTCCCCCACCCAGAGTGCCAATGTAAAGTTGTACATTAGAGAAAAATATAAAATGACAGAAACAATTTTCTGTTCAAAATACTTTTCTCTACCTTACAATAAGGATCATAATTAATGGACCTTAATAACTATCCACGGTGTCCACACTCCGTGCTGCACGCAAAGGATCATTAAAAAACCTGGATGGCACATGCACACTATTGCACAGGGCAGCCCTTGTACCCTTTTTAATTTTATATTTGCAACACTCCCTCAATGCCTGCTTTCAAACAGTCACACATCCAACCACCAATCACTTCCAAAAACTGTACATGAATCCTATGACCATATTAAGCTTCGACACACAAACTACCACTTAACAATCTTCTACAAATCTTTTGCATCTGCATTTCCCTTACTTATACAAGTACATTGCATGCAATGCTCCTATAAATGCACATATGCATTGTGCAGTGAGAGAAGTGCATAAATAGAAGGGGCAGTCTGGACTGGCAAGTGCTCATGAGAACCCAGTAGGGAAATACCACGGTATGCTAAGGTGGGATGCCACTGGATAACAACTACTGGAGCAGAGGTGTCCCAAGGGTGGGCTGCATCTTAACCATAACATCCCTTTAAAAAAGCTTTTTCTGTCAATTTAATAGGATTTTATAAGAGAAAATGTTTCAAAGTGTTACATCACTGTATATAAGTTATTAATAAATCATTTTTATGAAAGAACTATACAACTTTAAGAAACATATTTTTGCAGCACATACTTATGTCTGTTGTTATCAGCAGTGCATGCTGGGGATGGAAATCATCATTCAGTTGCCTACAGCATAAGGCTCCACCATGACCCCAGCTGAACCAAACAACCCCTGTTATTCCCTGCAACTGCCCTGCATCCTAGCTCAGGGTCCACTATGCCCTAATAGTGTAAACAATGGCCAGTGCCCATGGCTTGCAGCAATGGCCACTCTCCAAATCTATGGGGCATGGGCTTCCCCAATAAGCAAATCAGAGTACACATTTGCATTTGTCAAGGGCCAGGCCCAATACCCAGACACCAAATGTGTATCACTAGTTTTTTCAACTTACATTCTTACACTTTGAAAAAATAAAACACAAGACATATTTCCAAAAACATGCTTTCAGGTCCTTGCTAATGCTCCTTGAGCACATTTTTTAAAAAATCTAGTACACCACTTCAGGCTGTAACCGCAAGCAGAATAGGTTTTCCCATTCAAACCTACTGCTTCAGCCATGATGCATGCCCCAATAAGCAATATACAGTAGACATTTCTCTTTGCTGACGGTCAAGCCCATTGCCCAGACACCAATGTCTCAGGAGGATAGCACAGGGGCAACGCGCTTGCCTTGGAAGCAAGACAACGCGGTACAAAACAGGTTCGATCCCCGGGTCCATGCTTAGAAACATCTGGGTATTAAGCAAGTTATAAATAACCCATAACAATGTTATATTACAGTATTGTGTACTTATATTTTACTAAAATGTTTGCAAAACCATGCTTTCCAGTTCTTGCTGACCCTCCTCGTGCATCTTTGCTACAATACCATCCAACATTTCAACCTGTAACCACAAGCACATTTTTATTTCCCTAACTAACCTATCCCAATTTTGAAAAACTTTACCACATTGCCAGTCCCTGGTGGCCATATCCACTTTAACCCCATTACTGGTCCCACATGGTCATGGACAGTAGTCATATTGTCTAGGTAATGGCCTTATGCCATGACCCGGACAATCTAGCCACTGCCCATGGCCAGAGGCTATACCTTAGTTACCAAAGCTATTTCACTATTTTTGGTGCCTACATTATGACATTTGTCAAAAAATAAAACACAGACACATTTTCAAAACCATGCTTTGAGTTTCTTACCAATGCACTTTACAAGAGTTTCCTGCAAATGCGCTCATGTTTATTTTTTCAAAAGTGTCAAAATGTACATATATACAATAGTCATATAACTTAGCCCCCACTTGACAAAATACATTCAGCCTTTCCACAAACTTTCAAGGTTAGGTCAATAATATTTCTGAAACGTTTGTCTACATTCGTCAAACAGCAACAAAGTTATAAGCCAACTAAAAATGTTGAGATCCTGCCTCTAATTTTGCCCCCTCTTCACAAACCCCCATCAAACATTCCAGACACATCTAGATCTCGATATAAAATCGTTTTGCAAACTTTTGTGCAAATTCGTCAAATCGCACCCCATTTATAAGCCTTTACAATATTTTGGCACCCACCCTCGGATTTTGTTCCCTCTTGACAAAACAGCACCACACTTTGCATTACCATTCAGAATCAGGTCTAGAATAACATTCCCAAATTGGATGCATTTTCATTCAGTGGCGCCAAAGTTATAAGCCATCCAAAAACTGCTTTTCACCAACCCTGTAATGCAGAAATAGGCAGAGCTGCTCCCAAACATCACAGGACTGCCCAGACAGTTCACAGATCGGAAAAGAAAAACTCCCGTTTTTTGCCTTTTTAATGCCATATCCCATCCCATCCTCATCACCCCTCACCTTCCCAGACATTGTTTGATTAGTTTGAGAAGTGCAATGTTGTATTCGTTAATATGTTTCTACCACATTGTTTGCGGAAACAGGCTTATTATACTGTAAAGATCTTCATAATAGAATGTTATTTATATCAATGCATTGCTTAATGCACTACATAGCTCATGACATCTATTCCAATGATCCTTGACACTTTTTTGTCAAAATTCTAATAAGAATCCCTTGCACAGACTTTTCATGAAAAGTACATGCACATGTGATATCATCAGAGATGCCATCAATGACATTTGTGATGTCATCTATGATGTCCTGGGTGTTAGCCTTAGCAATGCACGGTGGTGGTGTGAGTTATGGTTGCTTACCTTACCATAACTGGCGAATTTCAGTTTTTTTTCAGTTTTACTTGGAACCATAATGTACCTTTAAGAAAGTTTTTTTTCTGAATTTTATAGGTTTTTAGCAGCACAACTTAACCATAATGTCCCTTTAACAAAGTGTTTTTTACTGAATATACATATACATAGTGTGAATTTGATAGATGTTTACTAAGATTCCCTTACTTTAATTACTACTTACATAGAAAATGCTGAACCCCCTGCTAGTGATTTTGATGTCCGCGGACTGTGCGAATGTCCGTGGACGAACGCGGACAACATCAACGCTACCCAAAAACTCAGGGGGTATCTTAGATTGTTCTATCATGCTATATATACATTGAGCAAGTCCAAAAAGCAGCATACAAACATATTATATGTAATAATAAATAAGAAGTGGAACCTATATATGAAACACATCAACCATCCATTTAAATAACATATGTACTAAATTGGAATATACCAAAACAAAAAAGATATGCTTCCAACATAATTACCTCACAGAAACTGCAAAGCTAGGAGCAACAGCAGACCTACACAACAGTAAGAACACAATTTACCAGAAATTAGTAAGTAGACTTCATTTTTCTTATATATTTCTTTTTTTTTAAACTCTTTTTTATTAGTGGTCACATAAAGGCTATTAGCACCACAGCACATATGTTCAACTGTTACAGCAAGAGTAAAACATCCCTTACATTTCACATAGCAATATTATGGCGACAAGTCATCAGTAATCATATTGCATAGGTAGACTCTGAACGGGCCCCAAATGTCCTTAGGTCTGCATGTCGAGGGTCGGGTCAAAACAAACTGTTCCTCTAATTCGTTGACAGGTGTCAATTCTTGTAGGAATTGGTTCATGGTGGGCGGAAGAGAACTTTTCCATTTCTGTAAAATACATTTTTTGGCAATAGCGCATGAAATGTTAAATAATCTTCTAATTTTTTCTGACTGCTTGCCAATGTCCGCAAACAAGTACTTCTGGGGAATCAAATCGGGGGGCACCTGAGTGATTTCTTCCAGCAGCTCAGCCACCGCCCTCCAGAACCCCCTCAATCCCAGACAGTCCAGTATATGTGAAAGGATCCAGCTTGAGGAGCATTACATTTAGGGAAAGCGTCAGAGGTGTCTGGTGAACACATTGCGATTTGGCCGGTGTATAATGTAGCCTGTTCAGGATTTTAAATTGGATCACCCTCAGGCCAGCATTAAGCAAGACCTTCTTGGATAACGCACAATATCTGGCCCATTTCTTCTCTTCAATGGGCCCTTGTAAATCAGCTTCCCACTGCTCCTTTATCTGTTTCGATGTGGGGGTGTGAGCTTGAACAGCTGTACATAGCCTAGAAATCCCCAGGCCGTTTTTAGATGTTGCTAACTGCACACATGGATGAGGTGGGGGTTCATCCGGGAAGAGAGGCCACCTCTTCTGGAATGCAGATCTCATACGGTAATATTGCAACGTTTTCAGGGGTCCACCCCCCAGTGCCCTCAGAAAAAGACCCAGGTCCAAAAAAACACCATTAACAAACATGTCACCCAGCTTCATTTCCCTGTTAGGGTCCCAGGACTCCTGTATGTTAGCGTCAGTAGTGGGGGGTATACCTAGGAAGTCCCAAAGCGGTACCTCTGGATTATAGGGGACCTCCAATCCCAGCCTCTTGAATATAGCCATCCATGCCCTGACTGTACAGCTAACTGGATTATATGCACATGTGTCTTTATACTTTGGATATAAATAACTGATTGTATATTCATGGGATGTGTGGTATGTTCCTCTATCCATGCATGGGGTGTACTGTTCTCGTCATTATACCAATATTTCGCAAATTGAGCTTGGGAAACATAATAGTAAAGCTTGAAATCGGGAGCCGCAATCCCTCCAGAGGAATAGGGTTCTGTCATTTTCTTCCAGCTAATCCTAGCTGTTTTACCGTTCCAGAGAAATGTTACCACCATTGATCTGAGCTTGGAGAAGAAGGCCCTGCCCGGCCATGCAGGGAGCCCTCATGGTTATCTGCATAGAGTGTGAGCTTGTTCCTGGAGACCAGTATTCCCAGGTATCTAATGTGGTCTTCGGACCACTTGAGTCCGCCTGTGCCTGCAGGGCATCGGGTGGCAGGTTTTAGAAGGAATATTTCCGATTTGGACATATTTATAGTATACCCAGAATAGTCTGCAAACCCCTGGATCTCTGTCATGATGGGTGTTATATTTACCTCAGGCTCCCTGATATATAGCAATGTGTCATCCGCGTAGAGCAAGATTAGTTGGGTGGAGCCCTTCATTGTGATCCGTTTGTCTGAGTGTCTAAGACGGACAGCGGCCACCATAGGTTCAATGGTCAATGCGAATAGTAGGGGCGAAAAAGGACACCCCTGTCTGGTCCCTCTCCCCAGGAGGAACATCTCGGAAATGGCTTTATTGGTCAGGACACAAGCCCCAGGTTCCGTATATAGGAGTTTTACGTATCGAATGAAGGTGGGACCCACCCCAAATGCCTCAAGCACCGAAAGGAGATAGACCCACGAGACCGAATCAAACGCTTTTTCAGCATCAAGAGATATGGCCACTGCGCTCCTCGTGGTGTCGATCTGTGCCATAAGAGTCGTCTGAGGTTTAGGGCTGTAGATCGAGTAGGGACAAACCTGTTCTGGTCGGGATGAACTAGGTTTGGGATTGCTGGCAGAAGGCGATTCGCCAGGACCTTTGCAAACATTTTAGCATCAGTGTTGATGAGTGAAAAGGGCCTGTAGGACGAAACGTCCTGTGGTGGTCGCCTGGGCTTATGGAGTACCATTATTATGGCCTCTCTCATAGTTGAGGGCAACCTGCCGGATTCGAGCGCCTCCTCCCACACTTGTAATAGTATCGGCACGAGTTCCTCACGAAACTCCTTGTAAAATTCAGCACCCAACCCCTCCGACCCCGGTGCCCTGCCTGTTGACAGATCCTTGATTGCTTCCACAATCTCTTCCGTCGTTACCGGCTGATCCATCGTTAGGCGCACTTCGTCGAGGAGCTTAGGGAGGGAGAGAGCTTCAAGATAGGTCTTGATTTCTGCAGATGTTTTCTTATCTTGGTTTGAATATAAACGCTTATAAAATTCCATAAATTCTCCGTTAATGTCCTCATCCCCAAGGAGAACCCTTCCCTGTTGCGTGCATATACTTGTGATCTGTGTGGGTTGTTTATCGTGTTTAAGTAGGTTGGAGAGCACCCTGCCAGCCTTGTTGCCCTCCCTGTGCCTGCACGCCCGAATAGGTGCCGCCACATATCGGACCTCCCTCAGTGCAAGCTTGTCAAACTCCTGGAGATGTGTGTATATATCAGCCAGTACTGTCTTGTCTTGCATATTTGAATATGTTTTCTCGAGTGCATCTAACTTTCCTTCAACAGATGACATTTCGGACCTCACAGCCTTCAACATACCTGCAGTTCTGGACATCAACAAACCCCTCATCCAAACCTTGAAGGATTCCTTCACCGTTGAGAATCTGTCAACTGATCCGATATTATTGGACAGAAACTCCGAAATTTCAGCATGGAGTGACTCCACTACTCCGGGGTCACACAACATTCCACCAGACATCCTCCACCTCCGGAAGGGACGTGGGGTGTTCCAGAATAGTAGTTCCAACAATACTGGGGAATGATCTGAGAGAGTGCGGGGCAGGATTTCACATCGCTCAACCGAGGGCGTCATGGGAGTGGAGACCAACCAGTAATCAATCCTGGACTCGGAATCATGCACCGAGGAATAAAACGTGTATCTTCTACTGCCCGGGTGGACCTCCCTCCATGTATCAACCAGTGAGAGCTGTGCAATGACATGTCTAAGATTCAGTGCTGTCCTGCTCGGGGGTCTCACCACCGTAGAGGATCTATCAAGAAGCAGGTCAATGGCCAAGTTGAAGTCCCCACCCCACAAGACGCTTGAAACATCCAGTGATATAACCCTCTGATATATATCCAAGTAGAAAGCCGGGTCATCGATGTTGGGGCCGTATGTATTGGCCAGGAGAAGCTGTTGGTTAGCCACCTCCCCCCAAACCATGACAAATCTCCCCTGGGGATCGACCTTGTGACCTCCAACCCAGAACCCAAGGCCTGGGTGAATAAGGGTGAGAACCCCTCTGGACTGAGATGAATAGTCCGTGTGGAACCTCAGGGGATCCCACCCGGACAGAATGTGAGAATTACCCATCCTCACTGCATGGGTCTCCTGCAACATCAGTATTTGGGGATTATGCCTGGAAATGTAATTGGAGATCTTCCTAACCTTAACTGGATTGTTCAAACCCCGCACATTCCACATCAGTAGTTTAACCTTTAGCCCATTACAGAGGACCTGCGATGGAGAATTATCCATTGTCAAATCTGACCCAAATGCGACCAAAACTTTACTTTTCAACCAACAGGTCGTCCCAACCCACCCTCCACTTAGAGGTAGCTCCGGAAGGTAGCCAAAATCCTCAACAAAATGCCACCGTAAGTCCATCCAACAACTGAACGAAACAGCCCCTTCACCCTGTCCCACCCGCCCCCCCTCATCATCATCCCCAACTTGACGATGTACCCCATCAAACTTATGGAACATTCCAAGGGTAGCCATGTTGCTTAACATGGCCACCGATCAGGTCCAACAATTCCACCAACCAAAGTGCCTGGTGTACCTTAACCAGCTACCCATCTGGGCCCCAGGCCCAACCAGGGTCGACACACAAGTGTTTCTCATTCCACGGGTCTGGGCCTGTTGTTTTGTGCTGGTCTGCCCCCTCTGGGAGGAAGGGGTATGGAAGTTTCAATATAATGCATGGCCTCCGCTGGGTACTCAAAGAAATGGGCCCTGCCCACATGTTGAAGCCTCATTTTCGCCGGGAACATTAAAGTGTATGGAATTTGGCGCTCTCTTAGGAGCTTCTTAACTGGCTCATAGGACCTTCTGCTCGCTTGAACTCCAGAGCAGAAATCAGGATAGAAATGTATGCGACTTTCCTCATAGTGAAGGGTGCCCACCTCTCTCGCTTTGCGTAGGATTGTATCTCTGTCTCTATAGTTGAGGAGCCGAGCAATTATAGTGCGTGGTGACGCGCCTGGTTTAGGTGCAGGAGCCAGCGTACGATGTGCTCGCTCCACCAGAAATTGTTCAGAGAATGCCTCCGGTTCAAACAGGGTTTTAAGCAGTGTCTCAAGATGTTTCTCCATTTGGCCCTTTCCAAATGATTCCGCTACGCCCACGACACGGATGTTATTGCTCCTGGAGCGCGATTCTAGGTCCTCGCACTTGTTCAGTAGTTTCGTCATGCTTTCCTTAATTTGGATGATATCACTGCTGTGGTGCGAGATAGTATCTTCATTAGTGCTAATGCGGGTTTCAGTTTCCGTTATGCGTAAGCTTTCCTTCTCCACTCTAGCCTTTAAGGAGCCGATGGTAGAGACTATGTCATCCAATTTTGTATTTATTGAGCGAAACCCAGTTTGGACTATAGCAGTTAGGTTGTCCAAATTCTCACTGGATTCAGCAGCAGGGTTCTCGGTGTCGGCCGCGTGGACGTCAGCCGACGCGGCCTGACCCTAACCACCCATGTAGGCATCCATGGGGCCCTTCCTCTTGGAGCCTTTTGCTGGCCTCTGCGGTTCCCCCTTGATGAATGGCATTCCAGGTGGTGCAGTATACTGTCTGCCAAAATTTCTTTCTTGGTATGCGGTCGCGGCTTGCTGTGGAAACAGTGTCCCAGTTCTTAATGGGAGCCGAATAGGGGCCCGGAGGCGTTATGGGCGACTAAGCAATAGAGACCCCAGCCGCAGCCCAGCCTCCGAATGGACTGTGTCCCCCCACGTATTGATCGACACGGTCACCGCGTTCGTGGATCATAAATGTACTGCAGTTTTCCAGGAGGGGTCCCGAGCCACCGCCAGCACCGGGGCCTACACCCAGCCCGGCCACCCGCCCAGGGTGTGCTCCGCTTCACAGAGGCAGCGGCGTTAACCCGTGCTCCTCTGGGGCGCGATGTCACGTACTTCACAGCGCCCGATTCCCGCCACAGGAAGCCGGCCCAGCGACCCCCCCATCGGGTACTGGAGCCTACCGCCTCAACAAGGGTGATTGCGGGTCCGATTCAGCTGCTACCCCGGCTGACCATGTGATACCCCGCGGGAGCTCCCTCTCCGCCCAGCCTCGCCTCCTTACCAGTCGACAGCACGGGTATTACCTCAGGAGTTCATCTTGTCAACCACGGGCAGCCGGGCCAGCCCCTCAGATCGTCCGAGCTGAAACAAGCAGTGCTGCACGGATAAACTAGCTCAGGATTTCTCGGTGGAGCGGGAGCTCTTAGATCAGGTGGCCATTTGCAACGTGCGCAACAGCGCCCCCCCTTTCTTATATATTTCTAAACTTTCTGTATTTGGTACAGTAAAAGTAATATTATTTTTTTTTATACAGAAATGTCCAGTACTTTGGAATGGCTTGAGGAAAATTTCCCACGTGAGGAAATGTCTGAAGACAGTAATACTAATGGTAGACACTTATTTATATAAGCAAATTAATAATCATTACTTTATGTGTACTTAATATATATATATTTTTTTAACAGACCATACAAACATTGAAAATTATACGCCAAAAGAGACATTAGAAAATACTCTCCAGCACATGGAACAAAACATGGACATGCTTATGGAAAATTTCAATCTTTTGAAACATTTTGTGGAGGACCGCATGAAAGAAAAAAATTAAATATCATTGTCCCACATCCCCCTCTCCATGTCCCAGTCAACTATCCCCAAACCCTCAACACCAAGTTTGTTTTGATGAGACATCCATCCTTTCATCCCCTCCCATCCATCCTCTCCAAACCTCTAATTCCCCTGTGTTTGTGTCAGTTTCTGCTTCCCCATCTCTTTCATACATTTTACATATGTATATAATAAAAAAAATATTAGGTGTGTTTTAATTTAGTCCTTTGTGTATACATTTTTTCAAAAAGGCAGTTAAGGTGTCCGCGGACAGCGCGCCTGTCCGGGATGTCCGTAATTAGCAAAATGGAGGTCTCCTAAGGACACTATACCTGTCCGTACTTTCTGCAAGCAAAATGGATCTGTTCTTAGAACACAAGCGGTGTCCGGGATGTCTGTAATTAAACAAAATGGAGGTGTCCTAAGGACACTATACCTGTCCATACATCCGCAAGCAAGATGGAACTGGTCTTAGAACATGCGCGGTGTCCGCGATGTCCGGAATTAACCAAAATGGAGGTGTCCTAAGGACACTATATCCGTTCGTACTGTTCGCAAGCAAGATGGAACTGTTCTTAGAACACACCCGATGTCCGGAATGTTCACAATTAACCAAAACAGAGGTGTCCTAAGGACACTATATCCATCCGTACTGTTCGCAAGCAAGATGGAACTGTTCTTAGAACACACCCGATGTCCGGAATGTTCGCAATTGACCAAAATGGAGGTGTCCTCAGGGCACTACACATGTCCGTACTGTCCACAAGCAACATGGAACTGTTCTTAGAACACAACCGGTGTCCGGAATATTCGCAATTAACCCAAATGGAGGTGTTCTAAGGACACTATACCTGTCCGTACTGTATGTAGAACATGTACGCACATGCGCACCATCCCTATACGTCCTTTGAACATCGTACCTGTCCGTAACTGATCATCTCACTTGTGTCACACTTTTAATTAGTTTGAGGACCCGAACACTGTCCATAGAACACCCGCACACATGCGCACGACCGTTCTCGTGAATTTGGTGTCCTGAGGACACCCGTTCCCTTCACGCCCGTGTTCGTGACATCACCATGTGATCGCATCCACGCTGAGCATGTGTCCTGATTTGCGGACACTGTTCGGGTCCCCAAACATTTTAAAAGTACTTTTTCAGACAATCCAAAAAATGTTACAGTAAAAATTCACCATTGCACATGTTCCAAACAATGACCCCGGCTTTCTACATACTGTTTGGAACTTTTTGAGCCTTTTTGTGATTTTTGATCTGTCCACGGACAGCGCGGCTGTCCGCTGAGCATTCACCTGCACCCCTATAAAAAGCCACAACCCAGAGGTCATCTTCATTGTGCTTCTGGCTATTGCAGATTGACTTTTGCTGCCTTTGCTGCTCTTCCTGAGATTATCTCACCAACCCTGATGGCATCCATAGCTGCTGCTGCTCCAGCTGGTGCTACATCTGCCTGAGCACCACCCCAACCCCTCAACCACCACCGCCTCCCCAAGGGCCTGCAGAGGGGAACAGGCGTGAGGATGTAGAGGAGGAGGATGAAGAGGATGAAGAGGATGAGGTAGTGGAAGTCCCTACTACCAGCACTCGCCGTGAGTCTTGGGTGTGGCGGTTGTTTGCCATTCATGGTGACGTACCAAAAGCATGTGCGAACAAGGTCACCTGCAACAAGTGCAAGATGGTGCTGAGTCATGGGAGGTCTTGTTCATACAGCTTTAGTACCACATCCATGAAGCGACACCTAAGGTCGTTCCCTGGTGGAGCCATTCGCAAGGTTGTACCTTGTGATCAATGTAGTAGGATTTTCGCTCCTGTCACCACAAGAGACACTCATGTGGGACAGCGCATCCCACCAGCTGCCTCACAGGTCATTCACAATGCTGTTGACCCTTACCTTTGGAAGGTCACAATATTGTGTATGTACTGCGACACAGTACTCTGCAGGGGGGAGAACCTTCGTAGTCCTTTCAAGACTGTGGTCAAGGAGCACCAGAAGGTCTGCTACCTATCTAAATAAGGCCCACCCTAGATCTTCCTCTCTCCACCTACCCTTTCTTATCCCTGTGGTTGGTGTCCCTTCCTTATCCTCCTTTCCACTCCTCTCCTAGTGTGTCGTGTGTGTAAAAAACCCAAAAAATATAAAACAACAAAAAAGGCTCTTTTCAGAGCCGCCTTTCACAGTTTAAAAATAGAAGTGGCAAATAAATGGAGCAGTGCCCTGTGCATTTGTTTGAAGTCCACGGACAGTTCACGGACATCTTACATTTTGGGGTGCTGCCCTATCAAAACATTGCACTTTTCTCTGGGAGGAAGTGGTGGCTCTGAAAACAGCATTTTAGTAAGGTGTTTGTTTGTGTTTGAAAAACTTCAAATGTTCAACACCTACTGCAAAATGGATGTCTGTAATTCCAAAAAAGGTTACAATGCATTTTGTAAATTTCTCAGAAAAATCTGATTGCCAGCACAAGTAAGATGGACTCCATCTCTGCGAAAAATGTATGTGCTACGAAACATAATATTTTCATTGTGAAAAGAGGACATGCCAACATCTCTTAGAAAGGCACAAACAGGCTTATTGACATTGCGCCTCGCTTTCTCGATTTGTGCACCAAATGAAGAAGAGCGTAGCCACATTTGTCTCTGTCCAATACGAGAAAAATATACTTGAGAATTTGGAAACATGTCCATAACATTCCCAAATCCTTCTTTCATTGCAAACTGCAATGACATTCCAACACATGTCCTAAACTGTTCCCTCCACAATGAATTATAATTATGTCTGGATGACACTGTGTCTCTAAACTAGCACAGAGAGGTACCAAATCCAGCCACCTCATTCCACGCACTCCATGCCAGTGCACTTCCACATGAGGGAATCCAAGATGTGCAGCCACTCCACAGCGTTCTGCATACATCTCCAACCAAGGTATCCACGAGTCTTCCAAAACCCAGATAATCTTTTTTCTGAAACACACATCCATAGCTATCTGTTGTTCTATCAGGAAAAAGACTTTCTGACAAACTCTCTCCTTACACAACACACCCAGTAAACTTTATTGACCAATCCCTTGCTTTACTCATTCTCATTTGCATGTCTCTCCACCCCAAAATCCCTGTATGTAATACGAGGTGTCCGCGGACTACCGCCATGTCCGTGCACATATCGAAAATCTAAGCGTGGTGAATGTAATTTTAAATAGTGTGCCCCATTTTTCCATTGAGGTTGGCTCTGAAAAGAGCTGGGGGGTTTTTGCAGATGCTTGACAGACACCTATTGTTTTGTATTTATTTGTGTTTTTTTCTTACTTTACTCCTAAAATATTCACATAACTTTCTCCAAAGCAACGCTTACATTCCAAAACAGAATTGCATTTCCCATAAAAGATAAAGGAATGCCATCTTCTTTAAAATAAACAACATTACTGGAATCAATATTTTCATTATTACCGAAGAACATACCAGCTCTAAGCATGAAAGCACACATGTATCGGTTGATTGCACACCTAGCAATGTTTTGCTGAGGACAAAAAACAGAACTATTGTGCCTTATTGCCCTAGGTACTATCCAGAAAAAAATTACTTTGGCATTTGGATGGTTGTTCATTACTGCTTGAACCAAGTGTTCCAAATCTGCCAACAAAGTAGGGGAACTGTCATAGCCCAAATGGAAAGCACCATAGTGCAAACTACGACATGGGGACTGTTCATCCTGCCCATATCTTCACAAACTTGTACAATTCCCTGTACATTGCAATCAAGCACAGTGCTCCACACCACCTCCACCCCTTTAACATCAAAATTGTTTGCCATATGCCTACATTGAGCATACTGATGTAAACCATACACACATATATCTCCAAGCACCAACACACTTTATTTCTCCACCTCTACCATTGTCACTACACACAGTCTCTTTCAACACAAATCCACATCCTCAACATTTGATTGGGTCATCCCTACAGTGCCCTTTCCATGCTGGATTTGCTGAAAAACCCCAGATGTGGCATGCCGTGTCCGTGGACCGCCGTGGTGTCCGCGGGCTGCGTAACTCTTGGACAGCCCTTCTACCCTATCCACTTCGCTTTCTGTGCCATTCCCTCATTGGATACAGCTAAGTAGTCACACAACCATCCAGCAATCACATCCAAGACCTCTACATCCAACTCCATCATCAGAGTTCAGCACTTCAAATGTACTGTTGATCACTCTGAGTGCAAGTCTCATATCATTGGAAAGCACCTACTACAGAAACTACTGTACGAGTCTCCAAGATTTCTACTTGCAGCTGCATGCATATCCACATGCATCAATACAAACTACAGGTATGCATATTTTCTACACAGTACATGTACAACTCTTATGAATGCATATAAACAGAGTAACTGCCACTTAACCTGTATAACCTATAAAATTAACTTACTGTCATTTTTCCCATCTGCTATAATCAACTGTCACTTCCAAACCTGTCTGCTATCGAAAACATGTTTTACGCACACAGCTACCTAAAACATTATAATATTAAAAGATGGGAGAAATAACAATATAATTGTAGAAAAACACTTAGTACTATATTATAAGAATTACACACAGCCAGGATAAGGTCATGCATCTTCATACTCTCACACAGATAGACACTATCATGGAAAAGCTCCCAGCTGAAATAACACCACTGCCTGTAAATCACATCCTTCTGTTTTATTACCCATACCTTCACAAATGCATACATTCCATGCTTTTCTGTACAGTTTCTGCCATTTACCTTATAAAAATTGCAAAATAAGTATATCATTATTTCTCCTAACAATCTATAACACAGCCTTAAGAAAGCAAGTGAGTTTCATACACTTAGCATTCTATCATTTGCAAAGCATGTTGAACTAACATATTCTAAGTAAAATATGAAGCCTGCACATAGTCAAAGTAAACTGCATTCACACACTATGTTCAGTTATCAAACAAGAATACTACTACAAAAACATAAAAATCAACGTCTAAATTAACATCAGTGCTATAAACGCACAAAATTACTAACTTCGTTCTTTTACAATTGCAGTGAAGACCACTCTCCTGAAAAGCAGAAGCATCTGAAGTACAAACAACAACTCAGAAGAAACCTGCTCAGTCCAAACAAAAAAAGTAAGTACAATACTACCATCATATTCTTACTGTTACTCAAACACACTGTGGGGTTGATTCATCGAATTTGTGTGCCAAAAAACAGAGATGTGTGCACCATTCTGCCCAAAAATCCCCATTTGTTGAACAGGCAGACAGGCAGGCAGAATGGTGCACAAATCCCTGTTTTTCGGCGCACAAATGACATAACTTAGTCCCTAGAATGTTAGTATTACAGAACAAAGAACTGTTTTAATTGTATACTATTAGATTTAGTATTAGTGCTTCTCCTCACCACTAGCTTACTTTGTACTGTCATCTGAACCCCAGTATAGTAACACACAAATACAATAATAACCTACCCAACTAGTTGTAGCTGCCCAATGCACAATCACACACCACCACATACATCCTTACCATCATACTCAGACAATCATGCACACAGCACACATACATTACAGAACAGCACAACCCACACCTTCTTTTTTTCAACACACCCCAAAGAATGCCTACCAAGAAGCAAGTCCGTAGAAAGCAACGCAGAAGTAGAGCAAATGAAAATAAAAGTGTCCAAAATAAGCATCCATCTCTAGCAGAATTTGTACAAAAAGTTAAAACAAAATATCTAATAGAGTCCTTAAGCGAAATAAAACAAGCTTCCAATACAAAAACGTTCCCTCCTCTTTCAAAATGTAAAATGAAACAGAAAGTTACCACTACTGCTAACACTGCTCCTATAACTCTTGATGTAGTGGCAAGTAACCATACCAAAAAAAGTATTTTAGAAAAAATGTTCCACCACAGAGTCCTTCAGAATCTTATAAAAATCTTACAAGAATCTTATAAAAACGTGAGAGAAATCATGCACAACCCTTAAAACCTACCGCAGAAATTTAATATTAGAAGCTTTGATAGACAGTGCAATCCTTCTCAAAAGAAATGTATGTATTTTAGTGTTAAACAGAATGAAACCACTAACCAAACTGAATGAACAAACGGAATGTCAACAAAAATAACTTCTTAAATATCTGTGGAGGTGAATGGAGTCATGCCACGAGCACAGAACCATATTTCAATGAAGAAGCATACAAACAAAAGCAAACAAACACAATTGCCATACCTAGCAGTGGATAAGGATACAAAAACCTTAATAATACCAAAATGCAACAAGAAATGCTGCTTACAAAAATGTCCCCAGAAAACTCAGTATTAACTCTCCATTCGACTGAACCAGAACGTCCAGTATACAAATGGCTGTGCACGTCAATGTGTAATATTGCCACAAAATCTTTCAAATCTTTACGTCAGTTCCTCAATCAATATGTGAAAGGAAAAGACAAAATCAAAATGAAACTACTACAAAATATGGATACCTGTCCAGTGCGCAAACACACAGGACTGCAAGGACATTCATTAGCCTGCATTTCAGGACCTATTTGCAAAAGCACCTTCCATCATATCAAAATGATATCAACACATCATACCACTATAAGACATCTAGTCTATAAACTGTACTATGGTAAAAGTCCTGCTTTAGCACTAGCCAATTTAAATAACAATCTTCTACATGGTAGAGCCAAAGACCTGCTTGAAGAAATCGAGCATATCCAGAGAAAATATTTTGGAAGTGAAAGCCACTTACAAAATGCAGTAGCTTTACAACAGACTAGCAACAATTGTACAGATGGCATCCTTCTATTACACACATACAAAAAAGAAATACTAAAATGTAAAAGTACATCCGCTGAAGTACCAAACCATGTGTGTGTGTGTTGCCACAGAACTTTTTATAAAACTAACACAAAAACTGTAGACATAACATTCAAAATAGAAGACAGTGAAGATTCCAAATGGTTTGAATTAGCTCTCTACCTTATAGCAGAAAACAAATATGAAATAACTGACCCGTTAATACTTTTCACTTACTGCACTACAAAACTTGATAAGAACCAAACTCCTTCACGTGCTATCACAAATAACTTGGCATTATTCCCACTACCAAAACCCCTGCAACAACTCAATTTATATGAGAGCATCATAATTCAAACAGTGCACCCATTTCAAGCAATAATACGCCTTCAACCAAAAACAGCAGAATTATCTCCCTCTGAATTAACGAAAGGCATTTGTGGCAAAGTAGTTTATTTACCATTAGATCTGAAAGAAAATGTGCACACTCCGGTAGTGCAACGTCCAATAGAGTAATCTTTAAGTGTCTTAGTAAATGGTCTACCTACAAAAGACAAAAATATTTGGCAACAACTAGTAGACTTACATACAATTAGACAATCCTTGAAATATCTAAAAGACAATAGTGAATACTACAAAGAAATGAATATTAAAGAAAACTTGAGGGAAACCACTAAAATAATTCAAGAGTCACCAGAAAGTGTTCAATTTGAACTTCTATATCCTGCTACAGTAGCCAATATTTTAGACCATTATACAATTCATCCATTACACTCTAATGACACCATAGATGATGCACTAGATACGTACCAAATGCAACAAACCAAAGGATCAAAGATCAGCATTTGGGAAAAAAGTATAGAAGCACATGCTTTTCCTCTACTCTTTCCTACTGGGAAAGGAGGAAGGTAGACCCTTTCAGATAACACATCAGCATACCGCTTGTTACAAATGCATTCTGAAGATCCCAGATTGAGACAAAATGTGGAATACATATTCCACCTACTCTTTGAAAGTGAACTAGCAACATTATGCTACGGAGTTGCACACACATTGAAATCAGGTACCCACTTTCAAAATATGTCAGCTACACAATTACTACAAAAAGTGCAAGGAAAAGATGAGGTTGTACAATCAAGCATTACAAATCTGTTAGCAAATATGTGTGGTACTAAAGAGTACTGGTTCTGACGTCACAGAGATGTATGTTGTATGATAAGAAACCTTGGCCCGCCCACTTGGTTTGTTACATTAAGTTGTGCAGAATATGCATGGGAAGATTTACATGATTTCCTACGCATATCAGACAAAAACAAAACAAACATAGATATACTAACACCTGGAGAACTTTGATGTCTAGATCCTGTTAATGTTTCAAGATATTTCCATCATCGCTTCATTGCTATGCTACATTTTATTTGTAATAAAACTGTTCCTCCCCTCAGAGAAGTGCAATACTTCTTTTGGAGAATAGAATGCCAAGCCAGAGGAGCACTACATATCCACATGCCTTTATCGATTAAAGATGTTCCTAAATTTGGTCAAAACAGTGATGCCACTGTTTTACAGTTTATCTGAAAATATGTCACTTGGGAAATTCCAACAGAAGAAACAAATAATGATCTTCATGCACACATTGCACAATTTCAGACACACAAATGTGGGAAATATTGTCATCGCAAATACAAAACAAAGGAAAATACTACACCAAATGCCACTTTGGTTTCCCTAGACCAGTTACAGAAAAAGGTGAAGTGAACAACTTCATGTCTTCAGTTAGGTAAATCACCTAAGCGCACATATTACATAAAAAGAACAGAAGAAGCAAAATATATCAATGATTACAATGCAATCATTGCTCTCTTATGGAATGCAAACATAGATGTGCAGTACATTGCAGACAATTCCACTGCAGTTGCACTATATGTTACAGCCTACTTAACCAAAGCAGAAAAAACAGAGCTTCAAGACCTCTGGAGTGATCTATCATCGGACAAAACACTGTCTCAGAAATTGTACAGTTTAGGCATAAAAATGCTCTCTCATAGAGAATGTGGCTCCTATGAAGCTGCAGATCATTTAACAGGTACTGCTTTGTATGGAACATCTGAAAATATAGTATGGCTAAGTCTTGGTCCTGCTAAATCTAGAAAAAGAGTTCTCAAATCATACAACGACATAGAAACAATAGACAAAAATGATCCCAACAGCCAAGATATTTTGAAAACAATTTACTAGACACATACTACCCAAACAGGTGTACCACTTTGGAAACCATGTGTCTATACCACATAGCCCAAAACTTTACATACAAAAATAATATAAAACCCAATGAAAATAATGGTAGATACAGAGTGACACATTGTGAAGGCAGCTTAGTGAAACTTACCAAACAAAGCTTAATTAATCATATCAAATTGTCATTAAAAAATCCTCAACATAAAGAACTATATTACATGTCCCTGCCACAATGTTTTAAACCATGGAGAAAAGAAGAAGAATTACTAGATATCCATGACTCCTATGAAGACGCTTTCAAAGCAAATGAAAGCACTATAACCGATGTAAAGTTTACACAGTACAAAACAATGTTGCACAATGAACAGCAACACGAATAAGAACTCCACGCCCAACTGGATAAGGTCGCCCCCTCAGTAGTCAACCTTCTGTAACAGGAAGCCAAGAACCACTGGGACAACCACTAATAGCAAATGAGGCAGAATTAGCTATAACAGAAGTAGAAAATACCATGTGTCACAATGAAGAAGATACAGAAGACTTAATTGTACTGCAATCAAAACTGAACAATGAGCAGCATAGCATTTTTCAAGACGTAACAAAAGAAATTGCACATGGTGTAGAGCATGAAAATAAAGAATGTACCACAAAATTACAAACCTATACTACTGTACGTCTACCTATTTCAGAATAGCAAAGAGCTCTTTGGTATTAGACTTAGCTTGGGCAATTCGGAGGTTGCATGAAGTTTGCTTGGCTAGAATAATTTATTTTTTGTAGAGGGCGGCTATTTTTCTCAAATTGGTCTTGTTAGTCTCTGGAGGATCTAACCTCCAAGATTTTTCACATTGACGTTTCTCTTGTCTCGTGGCTTTTAGGTGAGGGGAGAACCAAGTATTTACGTGTTTGTGAGGTTTACTCTTTCTCATTTTCAGTGGTGCTATGGCGTCAAGTGAGGATAACATCACTTTTATTATATATGTCTACAATAGTGAAAGGGTCCGTGTTGTCCGAGATGGTATTAAGAGTAGGGAGAATTAGAGGGATGAGGTTTTCAGGAGTAATGTTTCTTTTATTTCTTGTAGGGACAGCTGGAGCTATAGTGTCGGTATGCATGTGAGGTGAAACCTCTAAAGAGAATGTGATCAGATGGTGGTCAGACCAGAGCTGGGGCATTATAAACAAAACAGTGGTTGGGCAGTTATGCTCTGCGATCCAGTCAAGGGTTCTCCCTTTAATGTGGGTAGGCCTTTGTATGTTTTCGGAGATATTCTTCAATTGACACAGTGAAAGGTGAACCTATTTTTAAAACCTTAGGACACAAACTCTGCCATAAAACTGTTGGCAGCATAGGAAATGTTAACCTTTGCCAACATTTCCAATACAGAGATTTGTGTGCTTTCTCAAGAAGCACAAGAAATATTAAAAACCTGGCACATCCATGCACTTTATGACCATATCTCATGTGCTACTGATATCATGGAACAATTAGCACACAAAAATGTCAATTGTATGTCCTTGATGCCAACTCTTGCAAGCTGTTCCAAATTTAATGAAACAATATTGAAAAAAGAAATGCAACCAATAATTGAAATTTGCTCCACAGACAAACTGGACGTACATGGTATGACACTACCCATGTGTCAACAAACCACAACAAGACTAAATACCTTAGAAAACTCTATCTGCAACACAGCTGGTTTGGAGAAAATATTAAAATGATCTTTAAACTGTAGAGTAATGCTTAAACGTAACCTGGACGTGGAGCAAGGACTAGTTAATGGAGCACTTGGTACAGTTGTTGGCTTTCAAGCATACCCACGTGACAGCAACATTCAGTTTGTCAATATTCTTTTTGACAAATTATCAGAAGTAAAAAGGATAGGGCGCTCAACAGCTCGATTCCTTCTTTTTAAAGACATTTATGTACGTAGAGAACAATTTTCTCTAACTCTAGCATATGCAGTCACCATTCACAAATCACAAAGTCTTACCCTAGATAAAGCATTGATAGATATTGGGAACACAGTCTTTAAAGAAGGCATGAGCTATGTAGCACTATCACGCTTACGTACACTTGATGGTCTATTTCTAATCAACTTTGATGCAAGTAAAGTAAAGGCTGATATTCCTTGCGTATTACAATACAATAGACTACGTTCACTATACACCCCCCTCTAAAAATCTATCCTGTCCCACAAAAAGGAAAACGTTGTAAAAGAAAACTACTTCAAACAGAAATGCAACAGGATCTCACTGCAAATCCTCCAAAGAGAGTTAAAGAAGCTGATACTTCATCAATTACTACAACCAAACAAGAATCTACTACTAAAAGTAACTCAGGTACTTCTTCAAAGAAGCAACACACACTCCGAAGAAATGACATGGACACAGAACTATCGGGTCCATTCAAATTTTCAAACATAACTGGTGTAAATTGCTAGGCAAATGTAGCAATACATATTCTATTTCAATTGCCACCAATTGTTGACAACATTTACTTACACAATACAGACCAATTGTGTTTGCACATGTTAATCCTTCATAGAAATGCAAGCAACAATCCTGACAACACATACAGTGTTCATGGAATAAGACAAGAATTGGACTACTGTGTTGGAATAGTGAAATTCACTATGAACTCACAAGAAGATCCACAATAATTTCTAATGTACTTAATACAAGTACTGGAAAACAAAAACATACCTATAAATGAAATCTTCCAGATTTCATACATGTGGAACATACATGCACTCTGTGCAACAATATGGCACAGGAACAAATCCCCAAGAAACGCTTCGTGTATGTATCCATACCTAAATGTGAATCTGTTCCATTTCGGCAACTTGTACAAAATGCAAACCATGGCAGATTATGTACTACCTGCAATTCAGATAATCGCTCCACCTTACAAATACAAACACATAGTAAATACGTAATATTAATGCTTCTACATTACAATGCAGATGGTACCAAAAACAATTGCAAGCTGACTGGATTCACACATGGACAAGTATCACTTGGTAAGAAAAAAATCACAACAGTAGGTATAATCTACCATACAGAAACCACAACCAATGCAGGTCACTACACTGCATATATTAAAAAGAATTGTTGATGGTTCAAATATAACAATAGTACCATTACTCTAAAGCAGAGATTACCAGCAAATTTTATAAACGCTTATTTAATCTTCTTAAAAACAAAATTTAATAACTAATCTGTACATACACATTAACAAAACTTTAATTAGAAAACTATAAATCAATACCACTAAATTATAAGAAGAAATAAACAGTTAGAATATGCCAACATGTATCTAACTGCCCCAAGATTTTGCAACAACCAAACAAATAAATCAATACCACTAATAACTAATCTGTGCATAAGCATTGATAAAACTTCAATTAGAAAACTATAAACAGTTACAATACACCAACAGGTATCTAACTGCCCCAAAATTCTGCAACAACCAAAGAGATAAATCAATTACACTAAATTATAAGAAGCAATACACAGTTATAATACACCAACAGGTATCTAACTGCCCCAAGATTTACAACAACCAAACAAATAAATCAATACCACTAAACTATAACAAGAAACAAACAGTTAGAATATGCCAACATGTATCTAACTGCCCCAAGAATCTGCAACAACCAAACAGATAGATTAGCAACTGGGGAATATAAATAAAACACTATAACCAGTTACAATTCGACAACAGGTATCTAACAATCTGCAACAAGCCATCAAATAGAACATTAGCCAAAAACAACAAGTAAACACTAAAAACAAAGATTTTTTTTAATCCAACATGGATTTTTTCCCCACAGACCCAATAATTTAAGCAATAAACACAGAAACTGAGCAAATTGCACAGTACACTGGTTTGTAAACTACTACATATGAGGGTCAAAATAAAGCAGAAATGTCTATTATGCAGTGTAATAAGTCTTTATAAACTACCTACAATAACATGATATTTTCTTTTATCACAGAAATTGAAAAAGAATATCTGCTCCAGTTACCCAAGTCATGAAAAAAATATATCCAATCCCAAAAAATCAAACAGTAAGTATATTATAATAGAACTCATAAATACTGCTCCATAACACAACCATTGAAGCAAACATCTAACCATACACCACAATAGAAAATGTTTACTTCCATGGATATGTTATACTGCAGTGCTTGTTACCAAACTCTACAATCTTAATGACATGACGTAGCCAAAACTTCACATACAATCTATAAAAATCAAACAGTATACAAACTGAAGATTTGCAAATATTTGATAGATGTTTGATTCTATGGGTGTGATTTATGGGTGTAATATGCTGCGGTGGTTGTGGCCAGGGCCTAGAGACTTGGGTGCATGGCCTATGGCCTACAGCCTTCGGCCATGCACCCAAGACTCTAGACTCTGGCCACAACCACTGCAGCATATCACACCCATAGATCACACCCATAGAATCAAACATTTTAACTGGCTATGTGGGCTACTGCATTGCATTTTTTATGTCCGCGGACAGCCTACAAGAAAGTCAGATGGTGCTGGATCTTGCATCACTTCTCTGCATCATTCAGTGCTGTGAGTTCTGTGCTGTGAGCTCCTGCAGATTTATGGTCTTTTGGCAACACAGAATGTATGCATCTGCATATCCCGTCAGTAAGTCCCTCCTTGACTGAAAAAGACAGCTATCCTCACCATAACTAAAAAGCTGATGTGCAGATGGTGATGGTAATACTGCTGGTGTATCCACTAGTGCAAAATGATCATTGCTATGTACAAAGAGCAGAGGTACATGAGCTGTATCAGAAGGTCAATCTCATTCTTCTTAGACATCTGCTGAGGTACCAGAACTGCCTTAATCGCCTGTTTCTCTTCAGTCTCCCATACGACTACCACATTCATGCCCTACTCATCTTCATCTAGGGTGCCTCATTATTTATATTTATCTGTGACCCCTCTTTCTTAGGATTTGCTTCTAACTCTTTCTAAATTTGAGTCTGATCTATTCAGAAATCATCCAGGAAACCCTGTAGTGCATCATGTTTCCACAACCTTCTCCCCTGATGACATTATGCCAATGGCCTCCTAGTAATTTTGACATAAGTTTCCACTTGCTTTGTAACAAGGACTCCATGACCTGGCAATCCCCCAACAATAGCTTAGCCTCCTCTACTTCATCCTATACCTCATCTCTCTATTTCTCCCCTGATGATATGGAAACCCTCTTATGTTATTCTTATCTTCTATCCACTTCCTTCCAACAATCATACACCTCACATGACACTGGCTATGGGTGTGGACACATGGTACTATGACCTACCTCCACAAACACAACAGACTCTAAAAGAAAGAGAAGAGTGGAAATCCGTTTTTGTGCTTTACATTTTGAGAATTAGGAATACAAAGGAAAAGTAAGGGAAGCACATGGATGATGTTACACAAAGCCTAATAGAACAAACACACAACAAAATCTCAGGAGAAACAAAAAAGGGAAATAGCTACTTTTTGAGTTTGCAAACATTTGAAATACACAGTAAAAGAGGTTGGGAAACTTGGATTTCTTACTCCTAAACTCACTTCCCTAGAATTGAAACATTTTAACTGGCTATATAGGCTGTTGCATCGCATTTTTTATGTCCGCGGACAGCCGCGTTGGCCGCAGACATGACAAACACATCAGGGGTGCCGGCCACCTAAACAAATACAGCATTTGAACCATCTCTTACTCCTGCACCATCCCCAAGCACTCTTACACACCAACACACTTGCCAAATTTGTATTTCTTCCCCATTCATCGCTGCACTGTCCACGGATCCAAGATGGCGGGCACATCAACACAATGCGACGCACGTCACGCTTCATTCCAGCCAATCAGCGAACAAGCCCTTTAGCCAATGGGTGTCCTGTCCACGGAGCGAACAGGGAAGTGTGTCCACGGAGCGGACATAGGGCCTCATTACGAGTTTGGAGGTAGCCATGGTGCTATTAGCGCCATGGCTGCCTCCAAACCCGTGTCCGGGTAGTCAGAATGGGGACTTACCTGGTCATTCCAACCTTAGAGGACCCGGTAAGTCCCCATTCTGAAAACCATTCCCCATTCCCATTCGAGTCCCCATAGGGCTCAATGGGAATGGGGAAGGAGCTAATAATGGGCCCGTAAATAGCGGGCCCGTTATTAGCTCCCTGGTCCCTTAGCGGCTCGCGCTATGGGTGGCTGTTAAAACCAGCCGGCCTTAGTGGGACCCGCTAATGGACCTCGGAATGCGGCGGTAGGGGTTTAACGGTACCGGCATCTTTCCTGGTGCCGTTAACCCCCTACCGCCGTACTCGTAATGAGGCCCATAGATATCACACATTTTTTGTGACCTAATTTTTGGTCATTTAAAAAAAAAAACGACTGGACGGATTTTCACCAAATTTACAAAAGCACGCTTTTGGGACCAAGCCGCTGCTCCTGCCGCAAATTTGATGAAAATCCGCCCAGCGGTTTGGGCTGTAGGCGTGAGCAATGTTTTTTTCCCCATTCAGTCTATGGGAAGAAAAGACATTTTGGGACCCCCCCTATAACTTTGCCTCCCCCTGGAGCAAACCTCACCAAACTTTGTAAACTAATTCAGTGGTCCATAAACTTTTTTTTGCAAAATTTGGTGAGGATTCGTCCAGGGAGAGTGAAGTTATAAGCCACCCAAAAAGTGATCTTCCTATGAGATTAGCAACTTAACCATAGCTACACAGCCACTACCGTGGCTGTGTAATATATATATATATTTATATATATCTATATATATATATCTATCTATATCTATATTCAGTGTGATCAGTGATGTCATCAATGACATTTGTGATGTCATCTTTGATGTCCTGGGTGTTAGTCTTAGCAGTGCACGGTGGCGGTGCGAGTTACGGTTGCTTAGCTTACCATAACTGCCGAATTTCAAGGGTTTTTCGGTTTTACTTAGAACCATAACATCCCTTTAACAAAGTTTTTTCACTGAATTTCATAGGTTTTTAGTAGCGCAACTTAACCATAACGTCCCTTTAACAAAGTTTTTTCACTGAATTTCATAGGTTTTTAGTAGCGCAACTTAACCATAACGTCCCTTTAACAACGTTTTTTTCACTGAATTTCAAAAGTTTTTAGTAGCGCAACTTAACCATAACGTCCCTTTAACAAAGTTTTTTTCACTGAATTTCATAGGTTTTTAGTAGCGCAACTTAACCACAACGTCCCTTTAACAAAGTTTTTTCACTGAATTTCATATGTTTTTAGTAGCAAAACTTAACAATAATGACTTTGACTTTATATACATGTCATATGGAACTGACTAGATCTCTTCTTATGAACTTGATGTCCGCGAACTTATTTAATGTTCGCGGACATGTTCGGAGAACAGTACCACTACCTAAAAACTGTGGGATGGGGAGTTGGGGGGTATGTTTGATTGTTATATCATAATATAAGAACAATTAACAAATTCAAAAAGCAGCACACAAACACATTATATATAGTAATACATAAGAAATGTAACCCATATATGTAACACACTAACCATTCATTTAAATACAATATGTTCTGAAATGGAATATACCACAAGAACATAAATTGGCTTCCAACATAATTACCTCACAGACACAACAGAACTGAGAACAAGACCAGACCCACTGAATACATAGGACTTATCTTACCAGAAATAGTAAGTGTACTTCATTTTACTCATATATTTATAAACTTTCTGTATCAGATTAAAAAATATATTATCTTTTCTTTTTTTTTCTCACAGAAATGTCTAGTACTCTGGAATGGCTAGATGACAATTTCCCACATGAAGAAATGTCACAAGATAGTGAAACTAATGGTAAACACTTTATAATATAAACCATTTAAATATTATTATTTTGTATACATTTAACATATATATATATATATATATATTTTATACAGAGCATAACAAAATAGAAACTACCTCTGAAGAAGCTGTTATGGAAAACACGCTTGACAACATAAAAGAAAAAATTGATTTACTGTTGACCAATTTTAATAATTTGAAAACTTTTGTTGAAGATCATTTTAAAACAAAAACGTCATACCATTGCCCCACATGTACTTGTCCCTCCTCACCATATCCCAGTCAATTATCCCGAAACCCTCTCCATAATCCAAAACGTTTTGATGAGATTTCCATCCCTTCCTCACCTAATACCAATCATGTTGAAACCCCAAATTCTCCTGTTTTTGTTTCTGTTTCTGCCTCAACTTCTCTGTCATAAATTATTAATATATGTTAAATAAAGTTTAATTTTTATATTTTATTGTGAATAGTTTCCGTTTTTTTTTTTTAAACAATAAAAGTGTCCGCGGACAGTGCGAGTGTTCTGAAATGTTCGTACATAAACGAAAATGGAGGTGTCCTGAAGAACACCCCACCTGTTCGTACTGTTCGCTAGCAAGTTGAAACTGTTCTAAGAACACACGTGCTGTCCTGAAATGTTCGTAAAGAAACAAAAATTAAAGTGTTCTAAAGAACACTATATCTGTCCGTAATGTTCGCTATCAACTTAAAACTGTCCTAAGAACACAATTGGTGTCCTGAAATGTTCGTAAATAAACAAAAATGATGTGTCCTGAACAACAGTACAACTGTTCGTAGTGTTCGCTACCCAATTGAAAGTGTTCTAAGAACACAATTGGTCTCCTGAAATGTTCGTACATAAACTAAATTACACGTATCCTGAAGAACACTATATCTGTCCTTACTGTTCGCTACCAAGTTTAAACTGTTCTAAGAACACACGCGGTGTCCTGAAATGTTTGTTTCACGTGTGACGCACTTTTAATTACTTCAGAACACGAACAGTGTCCGTAGGATATCAATGCGCATGCGCTAACCAATCTCCGTGCACTTGGTGTCCTGCGGACAGGCGCTTCCTTCGCAGACTAGTTCGCAAACAGATCATATGACCGCGCCCACGCTCATCGTGTGTCCTGAAATGCGGACACTGTTCGTGTCCCCGAACAATTTAAAAGTACATTTTCAGTTAATCCATAATATTTTTCAATAAAATCTCACCATGCCACAAGTCCCACATAGCAATCTTGAGATTCTATATACCTTTTGCAACTTTCCGATCCTTTTTTTGTGTTCGATCTGTCCGCGCACAGTGCGCATGTCCGCGGACCGCGCACAAGCACCCCTATAAAAGACCACGCCCAAGAGCTTATTCCCATTGTGTTTCTGGCTATTCTTCATAACACATTGATTTTTGCTGCCACCTGCAGACTACACCATCATCGACATGGCATCCTTGGCTGCTGAACTGCCACTTGGTGCTGCACCTGCTTCAGCACCACCCCCACCCCCTCCACCATCACCACCTCCCCAAGGGCCAGAAGAGGGGAACAGGAGTGAGGATGCGGAGGAGGAAGAAGAGGATGATGAGAATGAGGTAGAGGAAATCCCTACTACCCACACTAGGCGTGAGTCTTGGGTGTGGGGGTTATTTACCATTCATGGGAATGGTCCTAAGGCTCATGCGAACCGTGTTACCTGCAATGAGTGCAAAATGATACTCAGTCGCGGGAAGTACGGTAAGTACAGCTTTGGGACAACTACTATGAAGCGACACCTGAGGTCATTTCACTCTGGGGCTATTTGCAGGGTTGTACCTTGCGAAGAACGTAGCAGGTTGATTTCCTCTACTTCATCCTCTGTTTCTGATCCTGTCACCACAAGGACCACCTCTGTGGGACAGCGTCTTTCTCAAGCGGCCTCACAGGCCATACAGAATGCTGATGACCCTTACCTTTCGAGGGTCACAGTTGTATGTATGTACTGTGACACAGTACTCTGCAGGGGGGAGCGACTTCGGAGTGCTTTTGAGACTATCGTCTCAGAGCACGAGAAGACCTGCTCACTACCCAAATAAAACCCACTCTACATCTTCCTCTCTCAGCTCGCCCTTTCTTATCCCTGTGGTTGGTGTCCCCCCTTTACCCTCCTTTACCCTCCTCTCCTTGTGTGTCGTGTCTGAAAAACCAAAAAAAATACAAAATTACAAAAATCAAAAAAATAAGGCTCTTTTCAGAGCCGCCTTTCCCAGTTAAAAAATAGAAGTGAAAATAAATGAAGCAGGGCTCTTTGTATTTTTTAGAAGTCCGCGAACAGTTCGCGAACATTAAAAGAATTGGGTTACTACTCCATCACAAACATTGTAATTTTCTCTGGAAAGAAGTGGTGGATCTGAAAAGAGCCTTTGGGTGGTGTTTGTAAGTCAAAAATTATAAATGCTTAACATCTACTTCAAAATCGTTGTTGTAATTCCAAAAAAGGTCGCAATGCATTTTGTACATTTCTCAGAAAAATCTGATTGCCAGCATAAGTAAGATGGACTCCATCTCTGCGAAAAATGTATGTACTACAAAATACTACAAAACCTAATATTTTCATTGTGAAAAGAAGACATGCCAAAATCTCTTAGAAAGCCACAAACAGCCTTATTAACATTGCGCCTTGCTTTTTCCATTTGTGGACCAAATGAAGAAGAACGAAGCCACATTTGTCTCTGCGCAATCCGTGAAAATATCACTTGAGAATTAGGAAACATGTCCATAACCTTCCTCAGTCCTTCTTTCATAGCAAATTGCAAAAAAATTCCAGTCACATGCCCTAAACTGTTCCCTCCACAATGAATTACAATTATGTCTGGATGTTGCTCTGTCTCCAAAGTAGCAGAGAGAGGTAGCAAATCCAACCACTTCATTCCACGTACTCCATGCCAGTGTACTTCCACATGTGGGAATCCAAGATCTACAGCTACTCCACAGCTTTCTGCATGCACCTTCAACCAATGTATCCACGAATCTCCTAAAATCCAAACAATCTGTTTTCTGAAACACACAGCCATAGCCATCTTTTGTTCTCTCAGCAAAAAGAGTATCTCAGAAAATCTCTCCTGGCACAACACACCCACCAAACTTTCCTGACCAATCCCTTTCAGTACTTATTCTCATTTGCATGACTTCTGACCCCAAAAATCCCCGGATGTAACTCCCGATGTCCGGGAACTACCGCCATGTCCGCGGACATATCGTAACATGAACAGCCCTTCTACCATTTTCACTACACTCTTTCTGCCATTCCCTCATTGGATGTACCTCAAAAATCACATGACCATGCACCAATCACATTCAAGACCTCTACATCTAACTGCATCATCATAGATCAGCACTGCAAATGTACTCTGAATCTCTCTGAGTACAAGTGTCATATCATTGGCAAGCAGCATCTACCAGAAATACTGTACAAGTCTTCAAGATTTCTACTTGCAGCTCCATGCATATCCATATGCATGAACACAAACTTCAGGTATGCATATTTTCTGTATAGTAGATGACATAGCTCTCAACCATTTTTGTTTTACAGGCGGGTGAAATCACCCGATTTTGTTTTTAGCGGGTGAGACGCCCATTGGAATGAATGGGCGTGCAGGAGGCTTGGCGGGTGAGTCTGCCCTTTACAAGGTGTGTGACACCCGCCAAAAGCGTGTGAGTTGAGAGCTATGGTAGATGAACACATTTTCAAACAGACTTTTACCTTGTACAATCTGTAAAATGAATTTACTGAACTTTTTTCAATTTCCTAAAATCAACTACCACTTATACACCTTTATACTTTTTACTTTCTTTATACACACACACTCAAATCATGTTAAACTAACATTTTTTAAATGAAATATATAGACTACATATATTCAAACAAAATTGCATGCAAACACAATCTATGTTTAAACCTTTATAAAAATACTTATACAATTTCATATTTTTTGTTTTTATTTATTTATTTACTTAATTACTTTAAATTAGACATGACATTGAGGCGCTATTACCTAGAACAGTTTACTTACAGAAATAGTGGTATTCACTAATATATTATAAATTTCACAAGACATAGTAAAGATATTTTATTTTTGCTACAGTTAGTCATTCAATACAATTTGTTCATTAAGAACATATCATATGTACTGAACTGATGCAATGTATCTTATGTAAATAAATTAGTTTAATGGTTTTACAGAAGGCACTGAGGATTTCAATTAAAAAAATCAATATCTAAATTAAAAACAGTGCTATATACAAACAAAGTTACTAATTTGAAGCTTTTACAGTTGCAGTGAAGACCAGTTTCCTGAAAAGAAGCAGCCGAATTCGAAGAAGAAAGAAAAACTAAGAAGTTACCTGTTCATTTAAAGAAAAAGTAAGTAAAATATCACCATATTATTTATATTATTAATCAAATATACTATAACATTAATACCAGCTATTTTGGTTTCTTAAAATAGAGATTTTGTACCATTTTGTCCAAAAATGTCCATGTCGTAAACAGCGCTTTACAACCAGAATGGCCCACAGATTTCTATTTTTGGACACACAAATTAGCCAACTGAACCACTACAATTTACATATTATAGAACAAACAACTGTTTTAATTGTATACATTACATTTACTATTTGTACTTTTCCACACCACTAGCTTACTTTTTTTTGTCATCTGAACCCCAGTTTAGTGACACATAAATTCAAGAATACCTATCCCTACTAGTTTTAGTTCCCAATGCACAATCACACACCATTACATACATCTTTATCATCTTACTCAAACACTCATGCACACAGCACACATACATTCCAGAACACCCCAACCCATATCTTCTTTATTTTTTTCAACAGACCCTAAATACTGCCTACCAAAAGACAACTCCGTAGAAAGCAACGCAAAATTAGAGCAAATGAAAATAAAGGTGTCCAACATAAGCATCCATCTCTAGCAGAATTTGTAAAAAAAAGTTGAAACAAAACAGCTAATACAATCATTTAGTGAAACACAAGAAGTTTCAAGTACAACAACTTTGCTTCCTCTATCAAAATGTAAAACAAACCAAAAAACAATTAACAGAAAATCAGCTATCAGTACAGATAAAACTACTTCTTCAAATTTTAATATAGTGCAAAGTAAGCATACCAAGAAAAGTATTTTAGCCAAAATATACCGTCACAAAGTCCTTCAAAATCTTATAAAAACAGGAGAGAAATCAGGTTCAAAGCTTAAAACCTATCGTAGGAAATTAATCTTAGAAGCATTGATGGACAGTGCAATTCTTCTCAAAAGAAATGTATTTATTTTACTGTTAAACAAAATGAAACCACTAACAAAACTAATAACTAAATTACAAAAAAGACTTCTCAATAAGTGAAATGTCAACAGAAAGAACTTCTTAAGTATCTGCTGAGGTGAATGGAATCACACTACGAGCACAGAACCATATTTTAATGAAGAAGCGTACAAACAAAAGCAAACGAATACAATTGCAATAAATAGCAGTGGTCGAGGTTATGAAAAAGTGAATAATACCATAATGGAAAAAGAAGTACTCCTTACAAAAATATGCCCTGAAAACTTAGAATTACCCCTCCATTCAACTGAATCAGAACGTCTAGTGTACAAATGGCCATGCACGTCAATGTGTAACATTCCCAAACAATGTTTCAAATCCTTACACCAATTGCTCAATAAATATGTAAAAAGCAAAGACAAAATCAAAATTAAATTACTTCAAAATATAGATACCTGTCCAGTGCGCAAGTACACAGGACTACAAGGACATTCATTGGCCTGCATTACAGGACCTACTTGTAAAACTACTTTCCATGATATCAAAAGGATATCAACACATCATTCAACTATAAGAAATCTAATCTATAAACTGTACTATGCTAAAAGTCCTGCTTTAGCACTAGCAAGGTTAAATAACATCCTTCTACATGGTACAGCAAAAGACCTACTTATTAATATTTTGGAAGTGAAGTGAAAGCCATTTAAAGAATGAAATAGCATTAAACCAATTAAGCAACAATTCTACACATGGCAACCTTTTGCTAAACACATACAAAAAAGAAATACTAAAATTTAATAGTACATCAGCTGAAGTACCAAACCATGTATGTGTATGTTGCCGTAGAATTTTTTATAAAATTAACACAAAAACTGTGGACCTATCATACAAAATAGAAGACAATGAAGATTCTAAATGGTTTGAATTAGCTCTCTACCTTCTAGCAGAAAACAAATATGAAATAACTGAGCCCTTAATACTTTGCAGTTATTGCACTACAAAACTTGACAACAACCAAACTCCTTCACGTTCTATCACAAATAATTTGGAATTATACCCAGTACCAAAACCTCTACAACAACTTAATTTATATGAGAGCATCATAATTCAAACAGTACACCCATTTCAAGCAATAATACGCCTTCAACCAAAAACAGCAAAATTACCTCCCTCTGAATTGGTAAAAGGCATTCGTGGAAAAGTAGTTTATTTACCATTAAATCTAAAAGAAAATGTGCATACTCTAGGAGTGCAACGTCCAATGCAGCAATCTTTAATTATATTAGTAAATGGAGTACCTACAAAAGACAAATAAATATGGCAACAGCTGGTAGATTTATATAAAGTTAGACAAGCCTTCCAATATCTTAATGCGAATAATGAATATTCCAAAGAAATTAATATTGAAGAAAACCTGAAAGATACAACTGAAATAATTCAAGAAACACAAGAAGCTGGTCAATTTGAGCTACTAGATCCTGCTACAATATCAAATACTTTAGACCAGTATACAATTCATCCTTTGCACTGTAATGACACCGTACAAGATGTAGTGGAAACTTACCAAATGCGTCAAACAAAAGGATCGCCAATCAGTATATGGGAAAAAAGTATAGAAGCACGTGCTTTTCCTCTACTCTTTCCAACTGGCAAAGGAGGAAGGTATGATGATAGACCTATTCAAATATCAGCTTCAGAATACCGCTCATTACGGATGTATTCTGAAGATCCCAGATTTAGACAAAATGTGGAATACATATTCCACCTACTCTTTGAAAGTGAACTAGCAACTTTATGTTACGGAGTTGCACACATATTAAAATCAGGATCACACTTTCAAAATATGACAACTACACAATTATTAGAGAAAGTGCAACAAAAGGATGAGGTTTTACAATCAAATATTACAAATCTATTAGCAAATATGCGTGGTACTAAAGAATACTGGTTTCGACGTCATGGAGATGTACGTTGTATGATCAGAAACCTTGGCCCACCCACTTGGTTTGTTACATTAAGTTGTGCAGAATAAGCATGGGAAGATTTACATGATTTCCTACGCATATCAAATAAAAACAAAACAAACATAGATATTCTAACACCTGGAGAACTTTGTTCTTTGGATCCTGTTAATGTTTCAAGATATGTTCACCATCGCTTCATTGCTATGCTACATTTTATTTGTAATAAAACTGTTCCTCCCCTTGGAGAAGTGCAACACTTCTTTTGGAGAAAAGAATATCAAGCCAGAGGAGCACCACATATCCACATGCTTTTATGGATTAAAGATGCTCCTAAATTTGGTCAAGACAGTGATGCAACTGTTTTACAGTTTATTGAAAAATGTGTCACTTGTGAAATTCCATCAGAAGCCACAAATAGTGATCTTTGTGCACAAATTTTACAATTTCAAAGACACAAATGTGGAAAATATTGTCGTCGCAAATACAAAAACAAAGGCAAATACTACACCAAATGCCGATTTGGTTTCCCTAGACCAGTTACAAATACAGGTCAAGTAAACAACCTCATGTCTTCAGTTAGACATACTGTTAAAGGAAAGTCACCTAAAAATACATATTACATAAAAAGAAAAGAAGAAGAAAAATATATCAATGATTATAATGCAATCATTGCCCACTTATGGAATGCAAACATAGATGTGCAGTACATTGCAGACAATTCTACTGCAGTTGCACGATATGTCGCAGCATACTTAACTAAAGCAGAAAAGACAGAGCTCCAAGACCTCTGGAATGACCTGTCATCAGATAAAACAGTATCTCAGAAATTATACAGCTTGGGCATAAAAATGCTCACCCATAGAGAATGTGGATCTTATGAAGCAGCTGATCGTTTAACTGGTACTTCATTGTATGGTAAATCTGAAAATATAGTATGGATAAGTCTTGGTCCAGCTAAATCTAGAAAAAGAGTTCTAAAATCATATGAAGATATAGAAACAATAGCCAAACATGATCCCAACAGCCAAGACATTTTAAAAAAACAATTTATTGGACACATACTACCCAAACAGAAGTAATACTTTGGAAAACATGTGTACCAAATAGCCCAAAACTACACATACAAAAATAATATGAAACCCGATGAAAAACAGGTAAATATAGAGTGACAGACTGTGAAGGCAGCTTAGTTAAACTCACTAAACCAAATTTTTACATATGTACAATCCGTACATTGCTCTAGTTACTCTTGTTATAGTTACAGCACGCGTGGACATTGTCAGGGACATGGGAAGGTATAAACATCACTCACAAAGGAGCAGACCCACCGGCCATCCATTCAACCCAGCTCAGGCCCCCAACTGACACTCACAGAACATTCACACACATATCCACCAACATTCTCCTGAGCTGCATTCATGCACCAACATTCTACAGCAAGCATCCAGGCCAGTGGCAAGACAATACAACATTACAACAATGTCCCTGCTACAACTCTTCAAACCATGGAGAAAAGAAGAACAATTACTAGATAACTATGACTCATATGAGGATGCTTTCAAAGCAAATGAAAGCACTATAACTGATGTAAACTTTACACAGTACAAAACAATGTTGCACAATGAACAGCAACATGAAGAAGAACTCCAAGCTCAACTAGATAAGGATACTCCTGACAGTAGTCAACCTTCTGTAACAGGAAGCCAAGAACCACTGGGAGAACCACTAATAACAAATGAGGCAGAATTAGCTATGATAGAAGTAGAAAACACCATGTGTCAGTATGAAGATAAGGAAGACTTAACTATACTACAATCAAAACTTAACAATGAGCAAAGTAGCATTTTTCAAGAAGTAACAAAACAAATTGCACATGGTGTAAAACATGAAAATAAAGAATGTTCCTGCCATAATTATAAACCTATACTACTGTACGTCAGTGGGGAAGCTGGTTCTGGCAAAACATTCCTAATCAAAATCATTAGTAAGTTCCTTCAACAATTGACAAACAACAAACTGTCAGCTGTTGTCACTGCCCCCTCAGGTTTAGCTGCCTACAACATAGGTGGTGTTACATTACACCGATTACTACTATTACCAGTAGAACACCAGAACAAATTAGACTATTACAAACTTTCTGCAGAAGCTGCAATGGAATTACGCAGAGTATTGAAACAAATGAAAATGCTACTAATAGATGAAGTGAGCATGGTCTCCAACCTGATGTTAGCTTTGATTCACCTCAGATTACAAGAAGTACTCAAAACATACTATGAAGAGCTCTTTGCAGGAAAACACATTATTGTTTTTGGAGATCTGCTTCAATTAACACCAGTAAAAGGTGAACCTATTTTTAAAACATTAGGGCACAAACTCTGCCATAAAACTGTTGGCAGCATTGGAAATGTCAACCTTTGGCAACATTTCCAATACAGAGAATTAACAGAAAACATGCGCCAATCTGCAGATCTAATTTATGCCAACATTTTAAAAAGTTTGAGAGTTGGTATACTTTCTAAAGAAGCAGAAGCAACATTGAAAACCCGGCCCATTAATGCACTTTATGGCGATAATGCATGTGCTACAGATGTTATGGAACAATTAGCCCACAAAAATGTCAATTGTATGGCCTTAATGCCAACTCTTACAAGCTGTTTCAAATTCAATGAAATCATGCTAAGTAAAGAAATGCAACCAATAATGGAAATTAGCGCCACAGACAAACTAGATGTACATGGTATGACACTACCCATGTGTGACCAAGCCACAACAAGACTAAATAATTTAGAAAAATCAATCTCAAACACAGCAGGCTTAGAAAAGATGTTAAAATTATCCTTAAATTGAAGAGTAATGATTAAACGTAACCTTGACGTGGACCAAGGACTAGTTAATGGAGCACAGGGTACAGTTGTTGGCTTTCAAACATACCCAGGTGACAACCAAATTCAGTTTGTCAATATACTCTTTGACAAACTTTCAGAAGTAAAACGGATAGGACGCTCAACAGCTAGATTCCTTCTCTTCAAAGATATGTATGTACGCAGAGAACAATTTTCTCTAACTCTTGCATACGCAGTCACAATTCATAAATCACAAGGTCTTACCCTAGACAAAGCAATGATAGATATTGGTAACACAGTCTTTAAAGAAGGCATGAGCTACGTAGCACTATCACGCTTACGTACACTTGACGGTCTATTTCTAATCAACTTTGATGCAAGTAAAGTAAACGCTGATATTCCTTGCATTTTAGAATACAATAGACTTCGCTCACTATACACTCCCCATCTAAACACATATTCTGTTCCACATAACCTAAAACGTTGTAAAAGAAAACTAAATCAAACAGAAATGCAGCAGGACGTCACTGCAAATCCCCCAAAGAGAGTAAAAGAAACTAATACTTCATCAAGTACCACAAACAAAAAAGAATCAATTAGAGAAAGTAAACCAGGTACTTCTTTAAAGAAGGAAGACAAACTCCAAAAAAAGCAGTTAGATACAGAACTACCTGGACCATTTAAATTCTCAAATATAGTTGGTGTAAGTTGCTATGCAAATGTAGCAATGAATATTCTATTTCAATTACCACCAATCGTTGACAACATTTACTCACACAGTACAGACCCATTGTGTTTGCAAATGTTAGTACTTCACAGAAATGCAGCAAACAATCCTGGCAACACATAGTGTTTTTGGAATAAGACGACAATTGGACTACTGTGCTGGAATGGTGAAATTCACTATAAACTCACAAGAAGATCCACAAGAATTTCTAATGTATTTACTACAAGTACTGGAAAACAAAAACATACCTATAAATGAAATCTTTCAGATTTCATACATGTGGAAACATACATGCACTCTCTGCAACAATGGGACTCAAGAAGAAATCCCCAATGAACGCTTCATATATATATCAATACCAAATTGTGAATCCATTCCATTTCAGCAACTTGTACAAAATGCAAACCATGGTAGATTATGCTCTACCTACAATTCAGATAATCGCTCCACGTTAGTAATACAAACACATAGTAAATATGCAATACTAATGCTTCTACGTTACAATGCAGATGGTACCAAAAACAACTGCAAGCTGACTGGATTCACACATGGTCAAATATCACTTGGTAAGAAAACCTTCACAACAATAGGTATAATCTACCACGCAGGAGCCACAACCAATTCAGGGCACTACACTGCATACATAAAAAAGTAATGTGGATGGTTTGAATGTAATGATAGTACCATTACTCTAAAGCAGAGATTACCAGCAAATCTTACAAACGCTTATTTGATGTTCTTAAAACCAAAATTTGATAAATAAACTGTATTTAAACCTTTAAGTAAATTTGTGTTACAAAAATATAAACTGTTAGAATCCTGCAAAAGCTATCTAACTGCTCAAAGATTCTACAACAACTAATCAGATAAATGAATACCACTAAATTAGACCAAAAAATACACAGTTAGAATACGCCAATTGGTATCTAACTGTCCCAAAATTATAAATGTGTGTTAAAATAATATAAACTGTTAGAATACTCCAAAAGCTATCTAACAGCTCAAAGATTCTACAACAACTAATTAGATAAATGAATATCACTAAATTAGGCCAAAAGATACACAGTTAGAATACGCCAATTGGTATCTAACTGTCCCAAAATTTAACAATATCCAAATAGGTAAATCAAAACCACTAAAATATATTAAAAAAATAGACAGTTAGAATATGCCAATTGGTATCTAACTGCTCCAAAATTTTATAATATCAAAACAAATGAAGAATCTGTTACTGCTCCAGAAAAATACAACAAAGCAAAGTATAAAGCATTAGCCAGAAACAACAAGTGAACACTGAAAACAAACAAACAAATAAACTGTAGCATAACAGAAAAAGGTTTTTTTTTGATCCAACAGGGATTTTTTTTTCTCCCACAGACCCAATGATTTTAGCAACAAATACAGAAACTGAGCAAATTGCACAGTACTCTGATTTGTACTCTACTAAATATGAGGGTCGAAAAATAATAAAAGTATATTGCTTATACAATGTAATAAGTCATTACAAAATACTAATACTAACATGCTATTTTCTTTTATCACAGAAATGAAGAAGAAAAACATGGACTCCCATTACTAGACCAAACAGTAAGTATACAATAATAAGGACAACCATAGCAGCATATCACATCCATAGCATCTAATACCTTTGTTCCTTATACATTTGTTTTTCACCCAAAGTTATAAGCAAATTTGAATGTGATATGCTGCGGTGGTTGTTGCCAGGGCATACAATCTTGGGTGCATGGCCAAATGGCCATGCACCCAAGACTCTATGCCCTGGCAACAACCACCGCAGCATATCACATCCATAGAGTCAAACATTTCAACTATGATCTATGGGAAACTTTTAATGTCCGCGAACAATGTGAGTGTTCTTAGAACACTTTGAACTTGCCAGCGAACAATACAGACACCGTTTTCAGGACACCCCCTACGAACATTTCAGAACAACGCGATAGTTCTTACAACACTTTCAACTTAACAACTAACAATACGGACAGCGTCCTAAGGACACCCCCTACGAACATTCCAGGACACCGGGAGTGTTCTTAGAAGCGTCTTCAGAACACCACCATCTTGTTTATTTGCGAACATTTCAGGACACCGCAAGTGTTCTTAGGACACATTCAACTTGACAAAGAACAATACGGACAGCGTCCTCAGGAAACCCCCTACGAACATTCCCCGGACACCGGGAGTGTTCTTAGAAGCGTCTTCAGAACACCACCATCTTGTTTATTTGCGAACATTTCAGGACACCGCGAGTGTTCTTAGGACACATTCAACTTGACAAAGAACAATACGGACAGCGTCCTCAGGACACCCCCTACGAACACTCCCCGGACACCGCGAGTGTTCTTAGAAGCGTCTTCAGAACACCCCCATTTTGTTTATTTACGAACATTTCAGGACACCGCAAGTGTTCTTAGGACACATTCAACTTGACAGAGAACAATACGAACAGCGTCCTCAGGACACCCCCTAAGAACACTCCCTGGACACCGCGAGTGTTCTTAGAACAGTTTCACTTTGCTTGCGAACAAAACGGACACATATTGACTCCTTAGAACACCCCCTAGTCAGTTTATTTAGAACATTTCAGAACACCTGTGATGTCCGCAAACAAATCGAACACAAAAAGAACGTCTAACACAAAACGTTCATCCTATCTCAGACACTCCCACCCTCCCCAAACACTCCTACACACCAACACACTCTACAAAATACACATTTTGAACAAAGTTTCACCGCGCTGTCCGGGGACGTCCGCAAATCCAATATGGCGGGCGCTACCGAAAAATCTGACGCGCTTCACGCTCCACGCCGTCCAATCAGCGAACACTTTGCATGTCCGCGAACATCACGCAAGACGATTGGCCAATCAGGACACTTTCCGCGGAGCGAACAGGGAAGTGTATCCGCAAACCAAACACAGATATCACTAATTTTTTTTACCTACTTTTTGGTCATTTTAAAAAAAACTACTGGACGAATTTTCACCAAATTTGCAAAAGCACGCTTTCGGGACCAAGCCGCTGCTCCTGGTCCAAATTTGGTGGAAATCCGTCCAGCGGTTTGGGCTGTATGCGCGAGCAAAATTTTATTCCCATTCTCTCTATGGAGAGTGAGTATAATGTATACAAATATGAGCATATAGAGGGAAGGTAGAGTAATAAAAATAAAACTATGACAAAGTGCTGATAACCATAATGATTATCTTCATGCACAGAAAGGATTGCTCTCTTTCAAGCCTGTATCTTCTGCTATGTACATGTTTCATATGATGTGACAGGACCCCAAGTCTACAAATATAGTACCTTTTCAATTTTTACTTCCTGACTGTTACTGAAGAAAACTATGTGGCTTCGATATGTCAGTAAAGGATAAAAAGGGAGAGCCAGCCATGTGATGTCATCAGTTATGTCATCAATGACATTTGTGATGTCATCTTTGATGTCCTGGGTGTTAGTGTTAGCAGTGCACGGTGGCGCGAGTTATGGTTGCTTATGTTACCATAACTGGCGAATTTCAAGGGTTTTTCTGTTTTACTCGGAACCATAACGTCCCTTTAACAAAGTTTTTTCACTGAATTTCATAGGTTTTTAGTAGCACAACTTAACCATAATATCCCTGACATGTAACATAGAACATACTAACCCCCTCATAGTGATTTTCATGTCCGCGGACCACCGCCATGTCCGCGGACACATCGAAAATCTGAGCGTGGTGAATGTAAATTTAAATAGTGTGCCCCATTTCCCCTTTGAAGTTGGCTCTGAAAAGAGCCATTTTTTTTTTACAGATGCTTGACAGACACCTGTTATTTTATATTTTTTTTCTTGTTTTTATTTCTTACTTTGCTCCTAAAATCTTCACATAACCTTCTCCAAAGCAACCCTTACATTCCAAAATAGAAAGGCATTTCCGGTAAAAGATAAAGAAATGCCATCTTCTTTAAAATTAACAGCATTACTGGCATCAATATTCTCATTGTTACAGAAGAACATACCAGCTCTAAGCATGAAGGCACACATGCCTCGGTTGATGACACACCTAGCAATGCTTTGCTGAGGGCAAAAAACTGAACTATTGTCCCATATTGCCCTAGGTAGTAATCCAGAAAAAATTACTTTCGCATTTGGAAGGATCTTCATTACGGCTTGAACCAAGCATTCCAAATCAGCCAACAAAGTAGGGGCACTGATGTTGCCCAAATGGAAAGCACCATAGTGCAAAACTACCACATGCGGACTGTTCATCGTGGCCATATCCGCACAAACTTGTACAATTCCCTGTACATTGCAATCAGGCACAGTGCTCCACACCACCTCCACTCCTTTCACATCAAAGTTCTTTGCAACATGCCTGCATTCAGCGTACTGCTGTAAACCATGCACAAACATATCTTCGAGCACCAACACCCTGACATTCTCCACTTTTGCCATCTTCACCACACACAGTCTCTTTCAACACAAATCCACAACCTCGACATCTGATTGGCTGATCCGTACAGTCTTCTTTCCATGTTGGATTTCCTGGAAAAACCCGGATTTACCACGCCCTGTCCACGAACAGCCGCGGTGTCCGCGGACGGCATCCACTTTACTCTCTGTACCATTCCCTCATTGCATACAGCTAAGCAATCACACAATACGAATAACGTCCTCAGAACACCCCCATTTTGTGAATTTTCGAACATTTCAGGACAATTATCATTTCATTACTCAACATATTAACATTACAAATATTATACTTTTATCTTGTACTCTGCACACAATGCTATTTTTCTCCATTAGTAGCTCAGTATACTACATAGAATCCCATAATACAATGCTATTTATTGATATAAATGCATCGTTCAAAGCACTAATAACGGTATGATATTTATTGCAATATCCTTGACACTTTTTTCGGAACATTATAATAAAAATCCCTAGTACACAAATTCCATGAAAAGTACATACACATGTGATGTCATCAGTGATTTCATCAATGACATTTGCGATGTCATCTTTGATGTCCTGGGTGTTAGTCTTAGCAGTGCATGGTGTTGGCGTGAGTTATTTTTCATAGCTTACCATAACTTGCTATTTTCAGGGGTCTTTCGGCTGTACTTAGAACCATAACTTCCTTTAAACAAACTTTTTTTAATATCACGCAAACAATATACAAACATGGCGTGCAAAAACCAACTTCTACAGATGGCTTTACACAGAATGTTGCAAAGTAAGAATTTATGCTCGTTCACAGTGAAGGTCAGCTGCTTCCATTTTTTTCTTGGGCCCCGGAGAGGCTCACGAAGCAGACTATAAGGTTGTATTGTGTTTTGACCTTGACAGACAGATATTGTGATGAAAGACTTCTCTTTAAGGAGTGTTGCTAAACCGTAAGAGAAGATAAAGATGAAATTTCTGAAACGAAACCACTTTTACATATTATATCACTATGCGAAAGACTGTTGGCACATGCAGAGTGGTATTTTGGGACTGCACCACTCGTAGACAATGGAAATTGCAATTGTACTGTAGGTAACCCTTTAGATTACTTTATACCAAATATAATTACAATAGCGTAGCATTAAAGACCGCTGAAGTTGAACTTGTTTGTTGAAAGTGGCATAATGTTTTCTACCACGCACTATCACCGCCGAATTGATCCCCTGTCGTTTAGAGGGCTCTGAAAAAGGCAGACGACACAGAGTGGGTTAATATAAATAATTTAACCGGTCTATAGGCGGTGAAGCGCTCTACTCGCTGTGCCACTTCACTGTAGCCTGTCAAGTGGCACAGCGAGTACAGCGCTCGCTTTGACATCCGTGCACAGCTTGCTAACGCAAGTTCGAATCCCGGCAAGGCGAAACTCAGCCTTTCATCCTTCCGTGGTCGATAAATGAGCACCAGACACCGTGGTTAATAATAAGCACCGCTTACATACCTCACAGTTCTTAGCGCTATATGAATGGGAAAATATTATTATTTTATTATTAACATACTCTGTTGCACTATCTTCGATAGCAAATAGTTTCACGCCCTAATAAATAAAATGATGATTTTTAATGAAGATTGGCTGGTGAGACTAATTTATGTTTTTTAAAACAGGTACGTGGCCCCATTTTGTCTATGTCACGATTTACAGACTCCAGCGGATAGGGTCTTCAACTGCCAGGTGCAAGTCCAAATATGCAACTTCATGACCCTCACCATTTTATGGGACAATCGCCAAGGACCAATATGCCCTTACGCAGTACTAGCGGCTACAAACAACATACCAACCAATAGGGTGGTCTAATGGCTCGTTGTTGGAGCAACCTTCCGATTATCAGAGCGACCATTTACTGCTTTTATCATAAACCAACAGCCTATCTACCGCAAAGGAACAACGCGTGGCTCCAAATAAACTTTTGCTGATCGACAGCAGAGACAATAGCAAATCGCTGAATATTCACTAAACATTTCATGTGAAATAAATGTACTTTACCAAATGTACAATCCTGCTGTTTACTTTTAAACCACAGTTTCATATTCCGAATTGTGGCGCACTGAGTTGTAAGCTGATCTAACACCCTCTGTACCGCAAAGGAACATCGCGTGTCTCAACATGAACTTTTGCGGATCGACAACAAAGACAAATGCAAATTGCTGAATATTCTCTAAACATTTGATGTCAAATAAATGTACTTTACAACATTTACAATCTTGCTCTTTGCTTTTAAATCACAGTTTCATATTCCGAATTGTGGCACGCTGTGTTGTGACATAATGTGTGTTGTCTTCCGGGTTCTGTGTAAAGTCGCGTAGTACTGGAGACGACTGGGCGCGTTTCATTACGCACCCTGTGACGTCACGGAGAAAGGCGGGGAATATGAATGCTTTGATAATATCAGGCTTAGGGGCGGTAGATATGATTTAGTGTCGCAAAAGCAAGTCAGCCAGGTCAATAGCGCCAGTCATAGGATTATCACATAATGTCGACGCACACCAGCCGGATTTATCGCTTCTTTAGTGGACAAAAAGTCGGTTGACGCCCCTAGGAAATTGTACTATTAGCGAACAAAAGGAGTGCTCTTAAAACACTTTCACCCTGACAACGAACAATACAAACAACTTTCTCAGAACACCCCCATTTTGTGTAATTGCAACCATTTCGGGACACTGCGAGTGTTCTTAGAACACATTCAACTAGACAGATTACAATACGGACAGCGTCCTGAGGACACCCCCAGTTTGTGTATTTATGAACAATTAAGTACACCGCGAGTGTTCATAGCTCATTTTTACCTTCCTTGCAAACAAAAATGACACATACTCCGTCCTCTAAACCATAGCTCTCAACTCACACACTTTTGGCAGGTGTCACACGCCTTGTAAAGGGCAGACTCACCCGCCAAGCCTCCTGCACGCCCATTCATTCCAATGGGCGTCTCACCCGCTAAAAACAAAATCGGGGTGATTTCACCCGCCTGTAAAACACAAATGGTTGAGAGCTATGTCTAAACACCCCACCATTTAGTTTATTTACAAAATGTCAGAACAGCCGTGTTCTCCGGGGACAAATCAAACGCAACAAAAAGGTCTAGCACATAAAAAACAAATCATTGAAGCTATCTCATACTCCCCAACCCTCCCCAAACACTCTTACACACCAACACACGGCACTAAATACAATTTTCTATCCACGTTTCACTGCGCTGTACGCGGTCGACTGCGAATACAAGATGGTGGGCGCCACAGAAAATCTGACGCGCTCCACGGCCCTCGCCGTCCAATCAGCGAACACGTCGCATGTCCGCGGACATGACGCAAGCCCATGGGCCAATCGGGGTGCTGTCCGCGGAGCGAACAGGAAAGTCCGTCTGCGAAGCGAACGCAGATATCACTAATTTTTTTGCCTTACATTTTGGTCATTTTTTAAAAAACTACTGGACAGATTTACACCAAATTTACAAAAGCACGCTTTTGGGACCAGGCCGCCGCTCCTGCTGCAAATTTGGTGGAAATCCGTCCAGCGGTTCGGGCTGTAGCCGTGCGCAAATTTTTTTTTCCCATTCAGTCTATGGGGAAAAAAAAAGTTTTGGGACCCCCCCTATAACTTTTCCCCCCCTCGACGAATCCTCACCAAACTTTGCAAAAATTCAGAGTAACCCAACTACTTTTTTTGCAAAGTTTGGTGAGGATCCGTCCAGGGAGAGCGAAGTTATAAGCCGCCCAAAAAGTGCTCTTCCTATGGAAACAGCAACTTAACCATAACTACATGGCCACTACCGTGGCCAAGTAATATATATATATATATATATATATATATATATATATATATATATATATATATATATATATATATATATATATATATATATATATAATATGACAAGGCAACTTCCTTCCCTTCACAAATGTATATAACATACTCTTTTGCATAACCTAATCTCTGTTTTATTCCTGGCACTACCCCACTACCCCAACCCCAGTACTCCAAATGTACTCTGTTGCGTTACCCTCATCTCCCTCTACTTCATCCCTGTACCCTATCATAAATGTTACATAATCACCACCCGTCTTGCTCATCACAGTACTCCAAGGCTCACAAATCTTTTTTACTCGCCCTAGTACCCCATTAGGAATCCATTACATAACCCCAACCTCCCTCTAACCCAATAGTCTTTTGGCATTTTTCCTACCTTCATCTCCCTTGCTCCAGTATCCCAATGGTATCTCAGTAGTAATACATTGAATTACCTCCACTTCCATCTACTGCAGCACAGTACCCCAAAAGTTGTTGATTGCCTCCCCATGATCTCCCTTTTGCTCATGCCACTATCCCATTAGCAATAAGTTACATTAGCCCCAGCTCCCTTATCCTCATGTCAGTACCCTATTAGTAATCTGTTACATTGTCATCATCTCAATGTTCCCCACCACACTGTTCCAATACTCAAATGCCTGTCTTCCTCATCCCAGTACCCCATTAGTAATCTATTACATAAACCATACCTGCCTCCTCCTCCCCCGAGTATCTCATTAGTAGTCTGTGGCATTATCCCTACCTCTATCTTTCTTGTCCCAGTAACCGAAGAATAATCCTTGCATTGCTTCCAACCTCCTCTTCCTCATTCTGGTACCCCAATAGTAACCTGTGGAATGACCTCCAATTCCCCTACCCCAGAACACCACAGGTAACCTGTTATATTAGCACCACCTCCCTCTTCCTGATCCCTCCAATCCATTATCCTTGTCTTTGTTTTCCATGTCTCTCTTCCTCATTCAAGTACCCCAATAGCATTCTGTTGCATTCCCCTGCCTCCCTCCTTCTCATGTTACTACTTCATTATCAATATGTTACTTTAACCCCACCACCCTCTTCCTAATGCAAGTACCCCATTAATAATCAGTGCATTATACCCTGTTGCCAGTTCCTCAACTCCAAGACTTAACACTATCTCTTCCTCATGTAAGTACCCCATTAGTAATCCATTGAATAACCCCCACCTCCCTCTTCCTCGTCCCAATACCCCATTAGTAGTCTGGGGCATTACCACCTCCTTGTTTCTCGGAACAGTACACCAATAGCAATACAATGCATTATGTCCACAAATGTCTGCCTCATCACAATACCCCAATAGTAATCTGATGAATAACCCCTGCCTCTCGTTTCCTTAACCCAGTGCCCCATTAGTAATACATTATGTTACAGTGACCTCCCGCTTGCTCATCCCAGTACCCCATTAGTAATCCAGGGCATTACCAAACTCCATCTTGCTCATTGCGCTGCCCGATTGGTAATATGTTACATTAGCATCTCTCTGTCTTCCTCGTCCCAGTTCCTAAATAGTAATCTGTTACGTTACCACCACCATCCTCTTCTTCATCCAAGTAACACAATAGTAATATTTTGCATTAACCCCCTCTTCCTCCATCCAGTACCCTCTTTCCACTTTATATGTGAGATAGCATATTGCAGCAAAAAAATAAAACATTCCAGACAATACGTTTCTTTTTGAAACAACTCTTACATATAAATTGCATTGTTGTTTCCCTGTCCATTTTTAAAGACTGAATGGTCAACAAAAGTCAATGCCATTACTTATTAACTAACTAAAATATTGTTGATTAGTTAACACGTTATCAAAAACAATGTTTATTTGCTAATAGTCTGACATTTCCAACATAATGTGTGAAAGATTGCAAAACTTCTAAGTCCTAAATAAAGCACCCTCCAGTGACTAAAACTCCACTACTTCTACTTTGAAATGTGCTAAAAAAGCAACCAATATAAAAAACTAGTCATTCATCCAAACTCCTTCATTAAAAAATCTAAAACATCTCCTAACACACACACACACACACACACACACACACACACACACTTTGTTGGAACTCCAATGTGTACCTAAAATGCCAACTAAAACTCCACTAGGAAGAAAAAAGAACATTTTGGGAAGGTAAAGACAAGAGCGAGTCATGCACTCATTCTCTACTTAAACAAATAATGGAAAAAGTACAAGCAAGAGAAGAAAAAAGCACTCATCTTGCAAAGTACAACCACATCATGCAACAAAATAGGTGCAATTCCCCCACCTCATCAGACAAGAAATACAAATAATTACCTCCCAAAGCTATTTCAACACAGAATGACCCCCAACAAACAACAGACACGGAAACCATATCTTCCAATTTCATTGTAATCCCAATAAGAAATTCCCCAAAATCAATTTTGCAAACACTGCTCCATCGCAGAGTCCTCACCAATCTCATACAAACACTGAATAGTAATTTATCCTCACTTGTGAATCACAAAAGAAAACTAGACATAGAAGCAATACTTGGCAGTACATTCAAACTAAAACAAAAACTATTTATAGTGGTTCGAAACAAAATGATTCCATTAAAAAATATATCTAAAACACTTCAAATTAAATGTATAAACGTGCAATATCAATGGAACTTTGTGCAGTGAATGGTGTCACATATACTTTAATGAAGTGAACAATCAAGAAGGATCACATCCATTTGCCGTAGACACGTATGGTAGAGGCTATGAGACAGTAGGAAAAACTATTATTAATAAAAGAAACTTTAGTTGAATAATTTTCATAAAAAAACCCTCAACCAAATCCTTCTCATGTCCAGACAATTCATTCAGTCTACAAATCGTCATGCAGCTCAATCTGCAGTGTGCATCAACAGACATTCAAATGTTTACAACAATTTCTAAAGCAGTATGTTAAACAAAATGACAAAAGTAGAACCAAATTCTACAAATCTCGGGGCCTCATTACATGTTTGGTGATCCAGAAACAAGGGCGCTGGTAGCAACGTACCGGCACCCTTTCCGCACCATCAAACTGCGAGTTTGCCATTAGGGGCATGAAACTCCCAGCGGGCCTGACCTGCCGGGAGTTCAGGCCCCAACCAGCAGTGTTTTCACTGAAGCACTGGCATCATTAGCAACGGTGCTGGTGCTTCAGTGACCCCAGTCCCTTGGAGTCCTATAGGAGTCAATGGGAATGGAGACTTACCGTTTTCGCTGCCTGCCATAATATCCCGGTGGCACCGGGAAGTCAGGGAGTAGAAACAGTGTTACGGGGTTGCTGGTAACCCACCATCGACCAGCATGTTTTACCGCAACCCTGTAATGAGGGCCATGGACTCCTGTCCAGTGTGCATCCGCACCAGACTACAAAGACATTAGGATACATTTCAAGAGCGTCCTGTAAAATGACTTTGATCGCATAAAAATGTTAGCAATACACCATTCTACAATGTGCACTCTTAACATAAACTGTCCAGTGATAAAGGTCCAGCTCTAGAATCACAAAAATGAAACTGTCCTAACTGGCACAGCACAAAAAGTGCTGCAACCAAATAACGCATGCGTTGTCAAAGCCAATCATTTTGGCGTTTAGTGATACTATTTGCTGTTTGCATTTATACTCACCAAAGTGTAAGGACAAGAGTGCAATGTTTCATTGGAGGATGCAATAAGGGGAATGAAAAGGATGTAGAATAGAGCAAGGGAGGAAATTATTGAGTGGGGGTGCCATTAATGATGAGCAAGAGTAGATATGAGTAAGAAAGGTTGAGACTGAGAGGGTAAGAAATAAAGTGACAGGGTGAAAGGAAGGATTAGAAGGGGTGGAGAGAGGGGTGGGATTGGTTGATTGAAGTGTAGGGAGAGATGGGTGGGTTGGAGTTGAGATAGTGGGGGTAGGGTGGGTGGTTGATGGTAGAGAGAGGTGGGTTGGTAGAGTTATAGACAGTGGGGGAGAGTGGGTGGGGTAGAGAGAATGGTGGTAGGGTGGGCGGAACTGGAAGAATGTGGCTGTATGGTGGGTGGGGTAGAGAGAGTCAGGTTAGTGTGGGTGGGTGTACAGAGTGTGAGTGGGTTGGTGGGGGTAGAGAGTTGAGGGAGGGTGTATGAGCGGGGTTAGAGAGAGAGTGGAGGTAGGGTGCGAGGAGTAGAGGGAGTGGAGGTAGGGTGGGTGGGTAGGGAGAGTGGAGGAAAGGTGGGTAGTTGAAGGTAGAGAGAGTGGAGGTAGCATGGGTGGGTGGGGGTAGAGAGATGGGAGCTTGGGTGGGTGGGTGTCCGGGTGGCGGTAGAGACAGTGGAGACAGTGGAGGTGGGTGGTGGCAGAGAAAGTGGGGGTAGGTAGGTGGGGTTAGAGAGAGTGGGGATAGGGTGGGTGGATGGAGGTAGAGAGAGTTGGGGTATGGTGGGTGGGTGGTGGTAGACTGAGTGGAGGTAGGTTGGGGGCAGAGAGAGTGGAGGTAGGGTGGGTGGGTAGGGGTAGAGAGAGTGGAGGTAGGGTGGGTGGGTAGGGGTAGAGAGAGTGGAGGTAGGGTGGGTGGGTGGGGATAGATTGAGTGGAGGTAGAGTGGGTGGGGGTAGAGAGAGTGGAGGTACGGTGGGTGGGTGGGGGTAGAGAGAGTGGAGGTAGGGTGGGTGGGTGTTGGTAGAGGGAGTGGAGGTAGGGTGGGTGGGTGGGGGTAGAGAGAGTGGAGGTAGGGTGGGTGGGTGGGGGTAGAGAGAGTGGAGGTAGGGTGGGTGGGTGGGGGTAGAGAGAGTGGAGGTAGGGTGGGTGGGTGGGGGTAGAGAGAGTGGAGGTAGGGTGGGTGGGTGGGGGTAGAGAGAGTGGAGGTAGGGTGGGTGGGTGGGGATAGAGAGAGTGGAGGTAGGGTGGGTGGGTGGGGGTAGAGAGAGTAGAGGTTGGGTGGGTGGGGGAAGAGAGATTGGGGGAAGGGTGGGTGGGCAGAGGTAGAGGGAGTGGGCACAGAGAGATTGGAGTTAGAGTGGATGGGAGGAGATAGAGCAATGTGAGGTAGTGGGAGTAGGGGTAGGGTGGGTTGATGAAGTTAGAGAGAGTGGGGGTATGGTGAGTGGGTAGGGGTAGAGCGAGTGGAGGTAGGGTGGGTGGGTAGGGGCAGAGAGAGTGGAGGTTTGGGAGATAGACAGAGGAGGTAGTGTGGGTTGATGTAGATAGAGTTGATGTAGGGTGGGTGGGGGTAGGGAGGGTTGAGGTATTGTGGAAGGGTGGGGGAAGAGAGAGTTGAGGTAGGGTGGGTGGATGAAGGTGTAGAGTCGGGGGTTTGGTGGGTGGGTGTCATTTCATGGCCACAGGCCCAACAACGCAGAAACCACGTCATCTGGTGATGGGACAAGGGGTAACATATCTCCTTCTTGTCCCTTTGGGATGTTTAGACACAAGGGGCCCGGCTGGACTATGTCCTGGCGCCTTTGGTGCCAGGCTCATGAATGAATACAAGCTGAAACATTTATTTAATGCAGGAGTGCTTTATTTATTTTCACTGGAATTCTCCACTTGCGCACTGGTCGAGCGTGTCTATTTACAAACTGGAAGGCACGTGCAGAATCCAAGAGAGGCAGGGGGTGGAGACTGAAAAACATGTGTAATATCTTTGTGGGGCAGGGTGTGTCAGGCAGGCCAGAAGCAATGGGCGTGGCCCAGAACTAGGCTATATAAACCCACCTATTCCTCAGATAGGCGCGTCACATTACTTTGCCCCTCCGTGCAACGTGACGCTCACCGCCGCCTGACCCAGCTAACTTACCTTGCGGGAACCTGCAGCGGCTGCAACCATACCTGGACTCTGGTACTAATCAGCCTGGCAGCAACCCATCTTCTTGGTGGATTCTGAATCTAATTCCGCAGCATCCGCACTCCTGCTCTCGAAACCGAAGACCTGAAACGAGAAAGAAGATAAGACAAGGTTAGAATAAATAAGAACACCAGACCCAGGCTCACGACTTGCCTAAAATGATACGCGCACCCATAAAGATTGCTTACCAGTTGGCGGACATTTGCTGCTCCGCTCCTGTGTACCACTGGTGGCATTTCGATCACCGTAGCTACCGCCTGAACCGCTACAACACCTGCAAAGGAAGAGAGAAAAGAGAAAGAGACATTAGATGTAAAACTGACTTTAAGTTAAGAACAAACTTTACCAATTCAATTGTGAAAGTCGGAAGACAAGCAAGCAAGTGGAAACAAGGGAAACACTTACCAGCTAGAGAAGTGGATGAGTCACAGCTGGCCTGGACTTCCACAGCACGGGACAGTGAAGAAACTCGGTCCCCTTCGGCAGTCGCCCCCGGGAGAGGCGGCAAGACCAGAGCTCATCATTATCATTCAGCACATGAGCCTTCCAGAATAGAGAAGAGGTCGGGAGAAGGGATTAGAACCACAGCCTGCATAGCCTCACGATCCCACATCCCACTTTATATTCATGCAGGAACCGCGCTGCTCATCACTGCAGTTCCCGTTTAGGTGCAGAGGAGAAGTTTCATCCCTGGGAGGGCTGCGACCGTGCCCCAATGCCTCCGCAGAGACCAAATGAGCGTAACAGAACACAAAGCCTCCTAGGAATCTCTGCCTGGGCGCAATGGACACTTCAGAAATGGACCAGTTGGCCCAGTCACTGGGAGAGTTACGGGCTAAAGTTCATGCCTCAAGACAGGAAACCAAAGCTTTAAGGAGGGACCTCATTGTGAACTGAGAACGCACGGACGATTTAGCAAGACAAATGCTCCAGCACAGGCTGGCCTGATCCTGTACCTGGAGTTGTCCCAGCCAATACCATCAATGCCAACACCAGTACCGATGGTTCTTCCAGGGGCGGTTCCCTTAGCCCTGCCCGAACATTTCACTGGGGATCCAAATAAGTATGCAGGATTCATGAATCTATGCCGCCTTCATTTCCTGTTCAGGCCTGGGGCCTTCCCCGGTGATCAATCCAGAGTGGCCTTTGTACTTTCATATCTGGGAGGAAGTGCAGCAGACTGGTCTGTACCCTTGGTAAATAAAGACAATCCCTTGCTTTGGGACTTTGGGGGTTTTCAGCGCAAAATGAAGAAACTATTTGCACAACATGGCAAAGGACAGGCTCTGGACAACAAACTATTGTCACTCCGACATGGTAACCAAGATTTGTTAGCCTACATCACTTCTTTCAATCGTCTTGTAGCCCAAACTAATTGGCCCAAGGAAAAAAGGACTACGCTCTTTTACCGTGGATTGCGAGGAGATCTGAAGGATGTGCTAGCTCAAGTAGTTAATCTCCCGGAGGGGTCTGCCGAATAAATTGGCCTGACAGTGCAACTAGATCCTAGGCTTCAGAATCGGACAATGGATCGAGCAAGAACAGAGGGGCGGTCAGTTTACGTGCACCCCCGTGAGAGTCAGAGCAAACCACATGACCAGTCAGAACCAATGCAGATCGGGGGCTTGTGGAGCCCTCTCACCAAGGCTAAAAGAGAAAAAAGGAGACAGCAGCACCTCTGCCTATATTGTGGCAAAGCTGGACACTTTCTCCGAGATTGTACGGTGAAACCACCCAGAAAAACAATCAGAGCAACTGACAAGAGTGAAGATTTAGAACCGGCCTCGGAAAACTTCAACGCCCGGCAAGCGTAGAGGTCCGTTTGTCGAGCGGTGAAAAGGAACCAATACAGACCTCACACCTAGACATCCCGGTGCTCTTGGTAAACCACAAATGTCCATCAAAAATGCATGCTTTCGAAGCATATATTGACAGTGGAGCTGTGGGGAATTACATAGACCAAGATTTGGCTATCCGGAGAGGCCTTCCTCTTCGACAGAAGCAAAAATCGGAAAACATCACAGCGGTGGATGGATCTCAGTTATCATCTGGCCCGGTGATGCATTATACCAAAAAGGTCAAACTCCTGTGTCAGGACGGTCATAAAGAGAACATCACCTTCGATCTCATCGGTGCTACTGAGTCCCAGATGATATTAGGGATGCCCTTGCTGGAAACCCATAACCCAAGGATTGACTGGCGTAGAAGAATTCAGACTTTTCTCCAAGATTGCAAAGACACCTGTTACAACAGAAAATACTTAGGAAAGGATCACACTAAATCAAGTTTGGAGAAATAAATCGTGCTAGGCCTTACCAGTTCAGTACCTTCTGAATATCTGGATTACCAAGATGTGTTTCAGAAAGAGCAAGCAAACACCTTACCTCCGCTCAGAACATACGACTGCCAATTTGATCTTGTACCCAGAGCCCAGATTCAGTTCAGTCGGATTCACGCATTAACAGAGCAAGAGAACCAGCATTTAAAGACCTAATTGGACCAATACTTAGCCAACGACTTCATCCGCCCATCCAAGTCCCCGGCTTCCTCGTCCCTCTTCTTTGTGCCTAAAAAGGAGGGAGACTTGGGGACTTGCATTGACTATAGAGCCCTCAATCAGATCACTGTAAAAAATTGGTACCCGTTGCCACTCATTTCCGAACTTCTGGATCAGGTAAAAAATGCGCAAATCAATACCAAATTGGATTTACGAGGGGCCTAACATTTGGTAAGAGTCAAAAAGAGGGACAAGTGGAAGGCAGCATTTTGCACTAAATATGGCCTTTTTGAATATCATGTTATGCCCTTCGGGCTATGTAATGCCCTAGCGGCGTTCCAATACTTTATGAACAACATGCTCCGTGAACTATTGGACGTGTGCATGCTCGTCTATATCGACAACATCCTCATTTACTCAACCACCAAGGAGGATCATATCAGACATGTACGGGCCGTTCTGGAAGGACTTTGGCAACACAGGTTATATGCCAAGTTGGAGAAATGCTTCTTTCATGTAACAGAGGTTGAATTCCTCGGGTTTATACTCACACCGCGAGGAGTACACATGGACACACATAAAGTAGATAGCATCCTCCAATGGCCTTCACCTACTTCCACGAAAGGTGTACGAAGTGTGCTCAGGTTCGCCAACTTCTATCATCGGTTCATCCCTGGGTTTTTCTCAGATCGTTCACCCAATCACATCCCTGCTATGGAAGAACAAACGACTCCAGTGGACCGCAGAAGTAAAGGAAGCCTTCCAGACCATAAAACGAGCCTTCACATTAGCACCCATTCTACAGCATCCCCGGCCCGACTTGCCAAACATAGTCGAAACTGATGCTTCCAATGTAGCAATGGGAGCAGTTTTATCTCAACGAGATCCCGACACAGGTCAATTACATCCCGTGGCATTCTGGTCTCGCAAATTCTCCACTCTCCCGAATTGAACTATGCGATCACATGTAAAGAACTGTTAGCAATAAAAACAGCATTCAAGGCATGGAGACATTGTGCCTCATTACGAGGTTGGTGCTAGTCATGGCGCTAATAGCGCCATGACTAGCACCAATAACAGGACCATGTCCACCCTCATTCAAAGGGGACTTGCCGGTCCAGTCTGACCTTGGCGGGACCAGTAAGTCCCCATTGTAAAAGCCATTCCCCGTTCCCATTTGAGCCCCAATAGGGCTCAATGGGAAGGGGGAAGGCGTCAATAACGGTACCGCAAATGAATGAGGCCCATTATCTTCCTGGAGCCAGGCACACAGTTACCGTCATCACGGATCATCGTAACCTACAATAGATAAAAACTGCGACAGCAGAATCATCACGTCAACTCCGCTGGGTTCTCCTTTTTGTGGAATATGATTTTGTCATTACCTATAGACCAGGAGTACGCAATGGGAAAGTGAACGCAATATCAAGAATGAGTGAAGAGGAAAGGGCATTCACCACACCAGACCCTGTGGCAATCATACCTGAAGAGCGAGTCCTAAACTCGATTGCAGTCACTGCCTCTTTAGAAGACTTAAAAATTGACCTGCAACACCTGATGAACCAATCAGAACAACAGGATTGGCTGTCAAGAGGAGAGCAATACACTATCGTAAACAATCTACAATACTTTCAAGGGATATTATATGTTCCGGACAAAGACCTGCAAAACCAAATCATAGCAAACTATCAGGACTCTTTAATTGAAGGACATCCCGTAATCGCTAAAACTCAAGCCAAGATAAAAAGGAATTATTGAAAGTGTGGGAGTGCTAGGCCTCCGGCCTTGATTGGTGCCGTGAGGATGGCCCTTGCAACCCTGGGGGGTTTTCTGTTCCATAAGAATAGCGATATGGCCTTGGACAATGCTTTGAAGAATGAGTTCGGGACTGTCACAGGAAGGGTGTGAAAATAATAGAGCGCCCTGGGGAGAATGTTCATTTTAACCGACTGGACTCTGCCCCACCAAGAGACCCTAAGTGGGGACCATCTGTCTAGGTCCTTCTTTACACCTTCCAGCAGTTTAGGAAAATTGTTTAAATAGAACAGGTCTACCCGGCTCATGAGTGTCACCCCTATGTACTTAATGCCTCCTTCTGTTATTTTTAGATCAAGCTTTCCCACCACCTTGCCCAAGGACCCCCTATCTCCCGCCAAGAGCAAAATTACGGATTTTTTTCTGTTTATTTGTAGACCTGACAGCCCCCCGAATATATCCAGTTCTTTTAGGGTCTGTGCTAAGGAGTTCTCGGGATCTTCCAGAGCCAGCAGCATATCGTCTTCATATGCAATGACTTTGTGTTGTCTGCCCGCCATCTCTATCCCCCTTATTCCTACTGTTTCCCTTATTTTGATTAGGAGGGGTTCTAAGAATATAGCATAGAGGAGGGGGGAGAGGGGACACCCCTGTTTCGTGCCTCTTGATATCTCGACCTTATCCGTTACTTCCCCGTTTATTGTGATTCTTATCGACGGGGAGTTGTAGTTGGCCTTTACCATATTGATAAATTAGTCCTCGAACCCCATGTGTTTCAGCGTTCGAAAGAGGAATGACCATTCTACCCGGTCGAAGGCCTTTTCGGCGTCTAGGGAAAGCAATACTGCCGGAGTGTGGGTAAGGCCTATTTTGTCTACTAAGTGGATAATCCTTCTTAAGTTATCATGTGTTTGTCTGCCAGGAATAAAGCCTGATTTATCGGGTTGATTAGGGATGGGAGGAGGGGTGACAGCCTGGCAGCGAGTATTTTGGTGTAAATTTTTGCATCCAAATTAATCAGGGCAATGGGGCGATATGAGCCAGGGAGGATTGGGTCTTTACCTGTTTTGTAGAAAACTAGGACTTTCGCCTCGTTCATGGATGGGGTTATATTACCGCTGTCCTTGAATGTATTGAACAGCCTAGTTAGTCTCGGGACTAGAATGTCTGCATACTTTTTGTAGAAGGGGGCCGTGAAGCCATCTGGCCCTGGTGCCTTATTGTTCGGGAGGCCCTTATTGCCCTGTGGACTTCTTCTTCTGTAATCCTGGCATCCAGGCGCTTTTTTTCTTCTTCCGTTATTGCTTGAATAGTGAGAGAATGCAGAAACCTATCCTGTTCATGTACGTTCGGGTGCTCTGTCGTGTAAAGGTCTTGGTAGAAGGCTTTGAAGGTCTCTCCTATGCCCTTGTTGCATGTTTGAGTCTCTCCTTTGGCATCCATCACTTTCAGAATCGCCAATGCATTTTGTTTCCCTTTGAGTTGTCTTGCAAGGTATCTGTCCACCTCATTGGCCTTGATGTAGTCGCATTGCCTTAAGTACAGAAGGGATTTCTCTGCTTTTTGGCTTCGGAGCATATCTAATTGGCCCTGCACGTGCCTCAGCGCCTTCTTGAGGCTTCTATTGGGGTGATCTAACATTTCCTCATGAATGTCCGCTATTTTTCTTTCCAATGTCCTTTCCCACTCATAGGTCTGCTTATCTTTAGTGGCTTTTAGGGCTATTATTATTTATTTATTTATTTTATTTATTTGCGTTTGTTACGAATGGAACTATACAAAGCTCTTGATCAACTGGTTTTCAAATCTTGAGTATCCTCAGCCTAACATTTTCAATGTTTCTTGTATGATCTTCACCGGGGCAATTTGCCATGTTGTTCTGTCGCCTCCGATTAGTCTGTGCCACCACTGGTCGATGTCGAAAGGCCCATTTGCCCGGAGTGGATCGAGTTAGGCTGATCTGATCTTTTGGTTCCCTGGGCAAGTCATTAGTAGGTGACGTATGGTTTCCTTTTCTGCTCCACAAAAGCAGCATTCACATGAGTCTGAGATACCTCTGATGTAGCGGATCTCATTGGTTTCAATTAGTTTGAGTCTTATCCTGAGTAAAAAATTCCGGGATGGTCTATTAGGAAATTTTTAAATAAATCTCTGTAGTTCGTTTACTTTGCACAGGGTCTGTGGCAGATGAGCTAACAGTTTGTTGTTTGATGCTTCGATTTGAGCATTGGCCCAGTCGAGGTTTTTGAGTTTTTCGCACACTGTGACTGGATTAGAGTGGAGGTCGTATTCAGAGCATGCGACTGAGTCCAAAAGAGCTACATTTCCCTCTCTCCATTTTGTCAGCATTTTCACTGAAAGGTATTTTGTTTCTTCACCTATCATTGTGTAGATGTTCTGGGCGTCCTGGCAAATGCACTTTCGCTAGAGCAATATTGAGTTGATGGTTACCGTGCCTGCTAATGAGAGAAGGCTAAGTTTGCGGCGAATTGCCGGCATTAAAGTTGAGTTTGGCAGGCATAGGACCTTTTTCCAAAAGAGGCCTTCTAGTTTTGGCCAGAGGTTTTTCGGTATCTCAGGCACCACCTTTTTTTTGTAAAATTCGATAAACGGAATCATTGAAAATTTTCCGTATTTTAGGTCTATGGCTTTTCCTTGAGCCGCCAACTTTTTGGTTTTGAGTTTCAGACTGTCTTGCATTGCACTTTCTGTGCGGGAACTGTCTAAGGTCACACCCAAGTATTTGAAATCTTTTATTCTCTCGATATCTGTGTTTTCTAGGTACCACTTATCCTTGTCGGTTTTTTTGGCGCTGATTCCAGATTAGTATTTTTGTTTTTTCTTTGTTAATTAGGAGGTTGTTTTCCTCTGTGTAGTGAAAAAGATTTGTTAATTGTCTCTGCAATCCAATTTGAGTCTGGTCGAACAGAACCAGATCGTCGGCATACATGAGCCTGCTGATGTGTACTTTGGCCAATTTCGGTGGAAAAGTTTTGTGAGATCTTCAGTTTCTCCAAAGTCACCCATGTATGCTAGGAATAATTCAGGGGCAAGAGGGCAACCCTGTTTTACCCCTCTGCTCGTCGGGATTACTGCAGAGACTTGGCCTTGGGGAGTCAGTCGCACTCGCAAAGAGGTGTTTGTGTGCAGTGCTTTTAGTGGCAAAAGAATTTCCTTTGGGCAGTTCCATCCTTCAAGTTTTGTCCAGAGTCGGGACCTGTCTACCAGGTCAAAGGCCTGGGAAAGGTTAACGAAGGCCATGAAGCATCTAGATTTTCCTTCAATTGCTTTGCTCTTTAAGGTGCTGATAGCGAGGATATTCGCCGATGTGCCGACATTTTTCTTGAAACCAGTTTGGAATATGTCGTGGCATGGTGCCAGTTTTACCCAGGCTTGGAGTCTTTTCAGCAACAGTGCCCCAAAAACTTTTCCAATACAATCCAAAAGTGCGATTGGACGGAAGTTCAGAGGGTCGCCCGCGTCCCCCTTTCTGTAGATTGGGACTATAATCGCTTTAGTCCATGAAGATGGAATGGATTTTGTTTTTGCACAGCGTTCGAAGATTTTTTTTAAGAGAGTTGACCATTCTATTGTTTTTTTTTTTAGGTCCATATTAGAGATTCCGTCTGGACCGACCGCTCTAGAGTTTTTCAGTTTTTTCAGGGTTTCGAAAATTTCTTCGTAGTCGTCGAAGTTTGACCAACTCGAAAGGTCTTTTTTGATGTAGTCGACATTTTCATTTGGGGGGGCTTCGAAAAAGGGTTTGGAAGTGATCGATCCATTTCTGTTCCCCAATCGAGTTGATGATGGAATTTTTGATCGATGGATTTGAGGACTTTATAAGAGACCAGAATTCTCTGGCTTTGTTGCCACAGATCATTTTCAGGACTTTTTCTGAGTCTTGCTGGTAAAGGAGGGCGCAATGGTTTTTTATCCAGTTTCTGTAGTTTCTGGTAATTTCCGACAGCTTTTGCTCCTGTTTACTGGGCGATGATCGTTTCAGCTGTCGCTTAATTCTTCGAAATTCACTTCTTTTTAGGACCAGCTGTTCATTGTAGCTGTGTTTGTGTGTGGATTCAGAATTTTGAGAGTTCCTTTTCTTTGTCGCTAAAGCCACAAGAAGGGGCACATAGTCTGGTTTGGGGTGTTTCTCTGACAGACCCTCTTCTGAGTATCTTTCTGAGAGCAACCTCACTGCTGATGTTGAGAGTTTTAGGTGGTTTTCTTGGTTGTTTACTTCCATACCATATGATTCATCTTTGGTTCTCTGGAAGTTAGTAGTCCAAGTAGTTGTTAATTGGTTGTGGTCACTAGCCGTCGTTTTGTAGACCTTGAAAGTTTTTATAGTCTCTATAAAAGGGCGGGACACATATATGTAGTCGATGGTTGCTTTTGACGTTCCCTGTTCCCATGTCGGGAGACAGTCTTTTTCCTTGAAGATCGTGTCGAGGTTCAACATGTGTCGTGATGACATCAGCTTACTCCAGAGCTTACTTCTTTGGGCTGCAAGTGTGGATATTGGGTTTTTACCCTCTCTCAAGCCTGGTTGCGTGCATGGAATATTAAGGTCTCCACAGATGATAAGAAATGGAATCAGGCGAGTAGACTGGATTTCGTCGATGGAGTCTTCCATCATTTGGATGAAGTCCTTCGAGTCTATGTTTGCAGGATTCCAATAAGAGTTTAGGATTGCAATTTCTGAGTTTCGCTTCTTTCCAGGTTCTTCGAGTTCGATAAGGACTGCTAGTATAGATAGATTTGTCAACAAGGTTTCTTTCATTTTTATGCCGGCACTGTTTCTGCAGGCCACGAGCAGACCCGAAGATGGACGGCCCCAAGGGCCCTTTTTTGCAGGTGCCAAGACTAGGTCGTATCCGTCTAGAATAGGTTTGTCAGTGAGCCATGTTTCCTGAAGGCAGATCACGTCACATGATGCTAAGTCCGCATCATTCTGGGTCGTTAAGTGGGTGTATCCTCGTGTATTCCAAGAGCACAATTTTAGCGTAGTCTGGAACTGGTCGGCTTGCAAGATGTCGTTGACGTGACTCTGCCGACCTTCGCATTGCTATTTGTTCATAGTTTTTGAAAGTGCTTTTGGCAACCAGGACCAGATTCCCTGTGAGTTTTCTTTCAGTTTTAAAGTTTCTGGCACTTTCAGTTGTTCTGGGTTTTTTGGTCGCGGTTCCATAGGTGTTTTCATTGTTCCCCTGGTTCCATGGGTTAAAGCTTGGACTTCGGTCTCTGTTTTCCCCACTTGTCAATACTCTTCGGTTTCTTCTGTGGGGGCTTCTTCTTTGCTCTTGACACGATTTATTTTTATAAGAGTGGTCTTCGATCTTTTTGCTTGTGTGGTCTAAGCTTGCAGGTTATTCTCGCACATTTGTCTGTATTTCTCTGTGTTCTGCGGGTGATGATGGAATTTCAGTCACCCTGGGCTATTATATGCCCTCGTGTTACCGCCTTAAATGCTTCCCAAACAGACACCAGAGGTACCTCTCCATTGTCGTTCAGATCAAAGTATTCACTCATTTTTTCCCCCATGGTCCCACCCAGGGCTCTGTCCCCCAGGATGTCTGGAGGCATTCTCCTTCTCCATAGACCCCTTCCTCTGCCTGGGATCTGGAAGTCCAGGCACAGTGGAGTGTGGTCAGAAATTGTAATAGCGCCCAAGTCAATACCTCGGATCTTCCCCAGGCCACCGAAACCCAAAAGTAATCAATCCTTGACATTGTGTTATGAACGTATGAATAAAAAGTGAACCCACTGGCCTGGCCCTTTTTTTCTCTCCAGACATCATGTAGTGCCGAGTCTTCCATCTTTTGTTTCAATTGTTTGGACAGGGCTCCCTGAGCATGACTTCCCCCTGTGGTCCTATCCAGCTTCGGTTGCCAGGCTAGGTTTAGGTCTCCTCCCAGTATTATCTCCCCCTTCGCGAATCCCTCTAGTTTCCCCAGGGTGTCTCTCAGAAAACCACCCTGTCCTGTGTTTGGCGCATATATGGACGCCAGAGTAAGCCTAAGACCATCTAACGTGAGGTTAGCAAATGCATACCTCCCTTCCTTGTCCACCTGTGTGTCTATGAGGATTGCCCCAAAGCCCCCCTCACCACAATCATCGCCCCTGCTCTTTTTTCCCCCGCATTCGCCTGCGCCCATATCTTGTACCTTTCAGAAATATCTATCTTCTTTTTATCTTGTGCCTTAACATGTGTCTCCTGGAGGAGCAGAATATCCGCCTTCTCCCTTCTAACCAGTCCCTCCACTTTTTTCCTCTTCACCGGCGATTTCAGCCCTCTTGCATTTAGTGAGAAGATTCTAAACTTCGTCATCTCATCTACTCAGTTACTGCTATCTGCCAACCTGCTATTTGTGATCCCACCCCTCCCACCGAGGCACACCCTCCCCCAACCCATTCAACTTACCCTCAACTAGTAACTGAAACTCAACTTTGATCCCGAGGAGGGCCCAGGTACCTAAGGTTGCTAGGGCGTTTTGCCTATCGCTCCTTGCCCTAAACCCCACATCACTCACAGACCCAGGTAGTGTACCCTCCGGAACCTCTGCCCGCCGCCCCATATATGATATTCCGTGATACAATCGAGTCCGTCCACACCCGCCTTCTCCATTCTGAACATCTTCCCCTCTTTGTTCCTTTTGAAGATATCTACTTCTCACCCGTGGGGTGTCTAGCTGTCCCCCCTCCAGTTTGTTTTTTCATGTGCCTTGCCACCTCCCATCCCTGAGGCCTCTTGTGCGGTTCTCCCCGGGGCCTGTCCCCACCTACCGCCCCCTCCTCTGCTTGCAGGCCCATTGTTTGGAGACCTTCCTCACAAGTTGATACTCTTCTCTGTTTACAATCCCACACAAACAGAAGGCCAAAAAGGAATGTCCACTTATATCTGATTTCTTTCCCCATGAGTTCTTTCACTAAGGGGGCCATCTCCCTTCTTTTTAAGAGTGTCACCGAGGCCAGGTCTTGGTATAGTTGGATTTCCACCCCATTCATCCTTATGTGGTCAAATTCCCTTGCCTTCCTTTTTGCGGATACGATGATAGGGCAGCAAGCACGTCCCTTGGCCTCTCTCCTGGGGCCCCCGGTCTTTTCAGGCCCACCCTGTGGATTCTGTCAATCCCAATAATCTCCGCGTCTTTTCCTCTAATATGTCCCGAAAGACTTCTTGCACTGCGCTCTTCAGGTCTTTATCCAGCACCGACTCCGGCATTTATTTTATGCGGATATTGGACCTGCGGGAGCGGTTTTCGAGATCCTCACATTGAATTTCCAGGTTGTGAGTCAGCCTGACCAGGTGTTCCTGTGTTTCACTGCACTGTTTCGCTTCCTCCTCCACATTTTGTACAATTCTTTCTAGGATGTCCGTCCGTTCCTCCAGCTGGGCCACCTCAACCCTTAGCTCTTGGACCGCCTGCTTCATGTCACTCCTCAATGAGGTGAACTGTTCCTGGACCATGGACATGAACTTGTCCTGGAGCTCCACAAACCAGGCCCGCATTTTGTCCTTTGTCGGCTGCAGTGAGCTCTGGTTAGGGGAGGTGATATCTGGTACGGGTTCTTCTCCCGGCCTGTCCTTTGAGGACATAGTTGTTTCTGTGGACCACATTTGTAGCAGGTTTGGATCCTGCCTGAGAGGTTGCGATGCGTTCTGTGGCACTCCCCCCTTCATTTTAGCCCTTGACATCTTCGCCGGTTCGAGGGCTGGGGTCCGACCGGACTTCCCTGTGCTGGATGTGGGAGCTGTGTGTTGCCTTTTGTTGGGGGTGCGACTTCGCTCCGCACTGTGTTTTTCTTCCAGTCCTAAGAGTTCCTGGCTAGAACCAAACCTTCATTTTACAGACAGATACTTCAAATACAGGTATAGGTGCAGTTCTGAGTCAGCTGGATGAGAAAGGTAGGGAGCACCCCATTTGCTTCATCAGTAGGACGCTGAAGGGACCTGAGACAAGGTGGGCAACCATTGAAAGAGAATGCGTTGCTATTGTGTGGTCACTGAAGAAGTTTAGACCATAATTGTATGGATCTAATTTTGTGATTCAGACTGACCACCAACCCTTGAGATGGTTGATGCAAATGAAAGGGGAAAACCCTAAACTAATGAGATGGTCAATCAGTCTGCAAGGGTTTGATTTTACCATTGAACACAGGTCTGGGTGTCACTATCAAAATGCTGATGTCTCTCCAGGATGTTTGACCGACTGGAGTAAGGAGATTCATTCAGGAGTGGATTAAATCCTCCTGTCCCTTAGTCTGGTGAGGGGAGCGAGTGTTAGGGAGAATTCTCAAGAATGTGCTAATTTCCCTTACCCTTTGAGACCCCCAGCAACTTTTCTGGATTTCGGGGTTTTTAATTTTTACCCGGAAAGAGTGTCAGCCTTTTTTCCCACTCTTTCATGTATTTTGATGTGTGTTTTACTTTTGTGTTCTTTGGATATGGAGTTTTAAAGCACCTCCATAGGCATCATCTTTTTCTTGTGTGTCAAACAGCACCTGCTGTGCAGTGGCTCAGGGGTGTCTTTCAGACTCTCCAAGGTTTCAATACCTTCTCTGGGACTGAATACTCTCTCCCAGAGCATGTAAAGTTAAATTGACTATACTAGTCTTTTCAAATTTACAGACCCACAGACCCAGCACACACTATCTTTCTATAGAGTGCTAGAGGGGTTGCCTAGCATCCCCTGAGTCTAAACCCTCATGTAACAGTCAAATGTTACTATTTTCTACTTCATATGGCTGGTGGCAGTGGTTTTTAACAAACTACCATGATTTTTCCCGACAGCGAACACCAGTAGCCGAAAATCGGGGCAGCCATGTTTTCCAATATGGCGCCCAAGACCTATCTGTAAAAAAAGACTCTTGTCGACTTTTTTTGCCATTTCTTTTAGAAAAGGTCCTTCTTGTGTTTAACTCTGTGCGTCAAACCAGGTTTAGTCCCTTTTTGCATTGGACTTTGGCAGGCTTCAGTGCTGAAGCCCTCCTCGGGCACCTGAGTGTCTGGGGTGGACAGGATGTGAGGGAGTTGCCTGAAACTCCCTGTGCTTAGTCTCCTAGGAGACCTGAATGACAGTGAGTGAGTGACAGTCAGACTGGAATAACTGGGGGAAAACTGTTTAAAAGCAGACCTCTGGGGCTTGGAAAGCAGAGCCGACCACGGGAACAAAAGAACCAAAGATGAGCTGAAGGAAAACGACTGCTGCAACACCTGGTCCACTGGTGAAGCCCTGCTACGGGTCCGAATTGCCTGAAACTCCATCGACAGAGAAGCCCTTCAAGGATAACTTCTTCCCTTGAGTTTGTTTGGAAGAACCAACTCGCAAGTCACCTGGATACCGTCCATATACTGGTCGAAATTTCTTCAGAGTCCTGTTGAAAACCATATAGCCAGTGGGAAGGATACCAGTTTGTGGTCTTTAAGGCACTCCCACCTTAAACCAATCTTTTTCCAAGCTTGTGGCCTCTTCCCTGGGCAGTTCAGGAATCTCCCAACGTCCTCCTTCTTGTCCCCACGACTGAAGCTCAGGAACAGCAAGATCCGCAGGAACTGCCAGGAACAACTGCCTTAGCTACAGCTCTTCTTCATTTGAAAGGTACTGTGCTAGTGCGGTCAAGAACTCTGTTCGGCCACGGTGAAAGTATGTGAAACTTTCCCAACTTTGAAGGCTTGTCCTTCCCTAAACCAACTTCTAACTTTAAGTCTGACCAACTGCTTCTAAAAATCGTGGCAAAGACTTAACCATTTACTTCCAGAACTATGCTATCCTAGCCAAGACTCTGAACCATTGACTTTGGCCAGGCCTATTGAATTGAATTGCTGGTTGTAGTGAACTGAACATATTTGCCCTACCTCTGAAAGTATTTGTGCTTTTGATTCATTTAACCTTGTCTTTTTACCCCTTTCTAAAGTAACTGAAGTGCCAATGTGCTCCCATTTCAGGGGATCTGAACTTGTTCAGAAACTGATTGGTTGTGTATTGTATTATATTAGATTGTGATATTGAGCTGCTCTTGCTAGTGGAATGTTTTCCAACTGCCTGTGTAAATAAATGTATATTCTTTTGCCAAGAAACCTTGAGTAAGTGTTTGTTTGAATGGTTTAGGTTGAAATTACCTAAAAAAATGGTTGCATTGACCAAAAGTTCTAAACATGCTACCACCAAAGGTTCGAACACCAAAAGTTCGAACCTTTGGTGGTAGCATTGAAGAAAAAAGAACGATGGCTGCTGGGGTGTCCGCCGCATCGCCCTGCTCACTATACATGGTATAGTGAGCGGGGGTTGTGGGGGACACCCCCGCAGCCTTCCGTTTAAAAAAAAAAAACAGGGGCTGCGGGGGTGTCCCTGCATCGCCCCGCTCACTATACTTCATGGTATAGTGAGCGGGGGTTGTGGGGGACACCACTACAGCCTGCCTTCTGTTTAAAAAAAAAGAAAAGAAAAGGACCCTGTGGCGCCGGTTCCCAATCACGGAAGTGAAAGGGAATTGGGCTGCAGGAACCCAGCGTGAAGGTGAAGGTAAGTGGGGTTTGTTTATGTTGGGGGTGTCGGTGCGGTGTGCTGAGGGATTGGGTGGCGGGTGTTTTATGGGTGTGTTGTGGGTGTGTTGTGTGTGTGTGTGTGGGGGTGTGAGTATGTATATGTGTTCACATGAGAAAGGTGCAAACTTTTATTAGTTTGCACCTTTCTCATGCAAACGATTTGCCTGCGGTACTTTCAGCCGTGATTGCTAGTCCTTAGTGTAACCTCTTGTACTGCTCACTTTACTCTTGAGATAAGTCTGGCTGCTCAGCCACTTCTATCACATTACTGTGTAGTACAGGTGTGTACTTACACTTGTAGTCTTAATTGTGTGTAGTGTTCCCAAAGGGTACTGCATGTGATTCTGCCTAACAGTGGGAGTAGAGAGAGTGGAGATAGGGTGGTGTGGGTAGAGAGAGTGGAGGTAGAGTGCATTTGATTAGAGAGTTGCGGTTGGTTGGATGAGTGGTGTTAGAGAGTGAATGCAAGGAGAATGGAGGGAGAGTGGATGTTGAGTGGGTGGCTAGAGGGTGTGGGTTGGGTACAGAGAGTGGGTGTAGGGTGGGTGGGTATGGATAGAGAGAGAGTGGGTACATGGTAGGTGGGTATGAGTAGAGAAAGCGGGGGTAGCATAGGTGTGTAGTGTTCACGAGAGTCAGGGTAGGGTGGGTAGGTGGGTAGGTCGGGTGGAGAGAGTGGGGATAGGGTGGGTAGATGGGGTTAAAAAGGGTTGGGTAGGGTGGGTGGTGTTAGAATGAGTGGGGTATTGTGGGTGGGGTAGAAGGAGTGGATGAAGTGTGGGTAAGGGTAGAGAGAGTGGGATTAGGATGGGTGGGGTAGAGCAAGTGGGGGTAAGGTAGGTTGAGTGAGTGGAGGTAGGGTAGAGTGTGTGCATTAGGGTAGGTGGGTGGGTGTAAAGTGATAGTCAGGGTAGGGTGGGTATAGAGAGACTGGTGATAGGGTGGGTGGACATAAAGAGAGTGCGGTAGGGAGGGCAGGGTAGAGAGAGCAGGGATAGGGTGGGTGAGTTTGGGTAGGGAGATTTGGGGTAGGGTGGAGTAGAGAGCATGGGGGTAGGGTTGGTGGTTGTAGACAGGATGGGGGTAGGGTGGGTGATGGTAGAGAAAATGGAGGTAGGATAGATGGGTGTAGAGAGAATAGAGGTAGGGTGGGAGGTCGGTAGAGAGAGAGTGGGAGTACAGTGTGTAGGTAGGGGTAGAGAGGGTGGGGTTAAGGTGGGTGGGTTCTGGTAGACAGGTTGGGGTTAGGGTGGGTGGGTGTGGGTAGAGAGAGCAGGTATTGGGTGGGTGAGGGTAGAGACTGTAGGGATTGGGTGGGCAGGGGTAGAGAGGAAGGGGGTAGGGTGAGAGGGTAGGTTAGGGTGGCAATGGGTGGATGCATGGTTGGAGTTAGAGGGAGTGGTGTGGTTGGGAAGTGGGTGTAGAGAAAGTGGAGATTGGGTTGGTGGGTGGTAGGGGGGAGAGCGAGTGGTGTTAGGGAGATCGTCCTGGGAGAATAGCTCAGCGGCAACGTGCTCACCTTGGAAACAATGTGGTAGTGAGTGAGGGGTTAGGGTGAAAAGGTGGGTAGGGGTAGGTTAGTGGATGGTATTATAGAGATTGGGGGATGGGTGGGTTGTAGTAGAGAGAGTGGGGTTGGGTAGGTGGGGTAGAAAGGTTAGGGGTAGGGTGGGTGGCTGCTCGAAGACAGGGTGGTGATTAGGGTGGGTTGGTGGGGGTAGAGAGAGCAGGGACAGGGTGAGATAGGGTAGAAAGGGTAGGGAATGGGTGCGTTTGGGGTAGAGATGTAGGGTGGGGGTAGCGTGATTGTCCTGGGAGAGTAGCTCAGCGGCGACATGCTCGCCTTGGAAACAAGACATCACGAAGCAACACAGTTCTGATCCCAGGGTCCGTGCTTAAAAACCCCCGGGTATTAAGCGTGTTATAAATACGCAACTAAGAGGCATATTCCTGTAACAGTGCCTCGATGCCCCTGGGCTGTGTGAGCGCTTTAAACATGCATATTAAAATAAATAGGATTGGGTAGGGTGTGTAGGGGTGGGTGCAGTGGAAAGAAAGGAGGGTAGGTTGTATGAGTGGGAGTAGAGAGAGTGGATATTAGGTGGGATTTAGTTGTTAGAGAGAGTGGGGGTATGGTGGGTGTGGGTAAAGAGAGCGGTGGTAGGATGGGTGGGGGTAGAGAGAGTGGGGATAGGGTGGGTGATGTAGAAATAGCTGGATAGGGTGGGTGGGTTGGGGTAGAATGATGGGGTACGGTTTGAGGTATAGGAGATGGGGGTTGGGTGAATGGGGTAGAGAGTGTGGGGTAGAGATCCAGGGTGTGGACATGGTGGGTGATGGTCGAAAGGCTGGGGTGGTAGTTTTAGACAGTGTTGGGTTCGGGTGGATTGATGAGGGTAGAGAAGGAGGTGGGTAGTGTGAGATGATGGGGGTAGGGTGCGTAGGGGTGGTGAGTGTTTGGGGGTGGAAAGAGCAGGGTTTGGTGTTTGAGGGTAGAAAAGGTGGGAATTGAGTGGGTGGGGTTATAGAGGGAAGTGGTTGGGTGAGATGGTAGGGGTAGGTTTGGTAGGGTTGGGTCAGTCGGATGGGTTAGCGAGAGTGGGGGTTGGGTGTATGATTAGGGAAAGAGAGTGTGGACATTGGGTTGGTGGGTGGGGGTAGGCTAGGTTGTGTTACAGAAAGTGACTGTAGGGTGGGTGGGAAAGAGAGAAAAGGGGTTGGGAGAGTGGGGGTATGGTTGGTGGGAATAGAGAGAGTGGGGGTAGAGTGAGTGAGTGAGGTAGGGTGGGTGATGGTAAGGGGAATGGTGATAGGGCGGGTGTGTGCAGAGAGAGTAGGGTAGGCTGGGTGTAGAGAAAGTAGTGGTAGAGCCGGTAGGGGTAAATAGAGTGGGGGTGAGGTAGGTTGGTGTGGGTACAGATAGTTGTGGTAGGATGGGTGGGTGGGGTTAAAGAGAGTGGGGGTATGGTGGGTGGGTTGGATAGAGAGATTGGGGTTAGTGTGGGGTAGAGTGGGTTGGCAGGATTGGTGGTACGGTAGGTGAGGGTGGAGAAAATGGAGGTAGGGTAGGTAGGGATTGAGAGAGTGGAGGTAGGCTATGTTGGGGTAGAGAAAATGGGTGTATGGTGGACAGGTGGGGTAGAGAGTATGAGGTAGGGTGGGTGTGTGAGTCTAGAAATACCCCTACCAAAGCATAGACAGTATATTATGTTGGCCGTAAACCAATCGTATCATATGCCCTATATCGCCAATAACAGAATCGTCAGTATAACCATAGAGCGTCCATTTTGTCTCGAGAACCGCCATTTGCTTTCCTTGCATTTCTGTTCAAACGCTTTGCAAAATGTATTTTATTTCGTTCTGCTCTAACAGAAACCAAGGCCACAAGTTACATGTTGAGAGACCGGCCCAGACAGAGATGCCAAGCAGTACAGAAATACATTGTTTTCCTCCCTCTCAAGTCCTTGAAGGTGAGCAGAGAGGCATTTAATCACCAAGCCAGGTGCCAGCCGGTCTCGCTGAAACTGCAGAAACAGGCCGTTAAAGGAATGAATTATACTTTTCTAGCGGCCCCCCTTTTGGGCCCGTCTTAGATCAGGCTGACCCTTAGTTCACGAATAAAAACTAGATGATAGCATGCTTTGGAATATGTCTCTCATACAAACACAGTTTGCTCGCTAAACAAGTGTTTTAGGTTCTCCATAACAAAGAAACATGTCTGCTCCCTGCAAATTGCAACTGTTGCTAAACCAAGTAATATAGATTAAGAAATACTGTGTCATATTTGTCATAATTGTCAATCACCGAAGCCTAGCTCAAGAAGATACATTATGGGCGGTTTTTGATGTGTCACAAACAGATTGAACGATTGTCTATTTGTATATATGATACTGTTGTTGAATGCTCACTCTCTTGCGTCTCATGAGTTCTGGGTGGCACACGTTGCGAGACGTGAGACCCTGTCGGCCGACTGAGAATATTTGCGTTGCAATAAACCCTAGATTTTGGGAATTGAACCTCGTGTCTGTCGTATCAGTTTGTTTATGGTGATTGTGCCTTGTTTCCATGCGCGAGGGTATTTAGGGCCTAGCAAAAAATGGCAACCAAACAGGGTCCCTACCCCATTTGCTCCATCGTGTATGTTGAATTTGAAGAAGGCGAAAACTAATCGAGGACAAGGCTCTCAAGCTGGGATTGGAAGGTGTTCGGGGCACCGCTGTGAAAGTGATGAGAGACTCCTTTGCAGATCTGTACACAGCCGGTCCCTGATCGACACACAGTGGCCAGAGAGCAAGAAGGTGAGGGTCCTGAAACAAGGAAGATTGAGCCGGATACCCAGTCACGACGATCCTTGGTTGCGTCTGCAAACGGACGAATTGCGTCTTTAGAGATGAGCTGATTGATCAGGTGAGTCGTGCCCCGATTCTTCGCAGACTGATATTGGTTGAGAGTTGCTCTTGCAAGATCAAACACCCAGGGTAAGGTACGAATAAGATCAAACATGCCTGGGAAATTGTCTTCGTGTCCTGTGGGATTTTCCACTGTGGTAGACAATCTTTGGAAACTGGCCAGGCTGCGCCACCTGTAGGGTCGCCAGCGTTCGAGATGTATGTGAAATATGGAATAGGAGAAATAATGTTTAATGAACTTTGGCATAGGCAGACCAGACATGTAGAAGATTTGCATTGGCCGAAAGGCAGTACTTTTGAGATGTCCTGAATAGAGCATTTGGAATCAGTTCTGCTGCGCAAGAAAGCACGCCCTGTGACATTTGACATCATTAGAGACTGGAGAAAGGAAGCTAAACTCTGTTTAAAAAGTAGAGAGAAACATGCGCAAAGGAACAAATCAAGCATAGAGAAATCAAGGGAACTGGAAGAGCTAAACTGGGATGAGGATATTAGAAGAGGGGATAGGAGCATCCAATTAGGCATACAAAAAATATATCCACAACAAGAGTTACATGCATCAGATGAACTAATAAATAAGATTTTGAATGAAAAAGACAAGAACGTCCTCAAAGCAAGATTGACATTACTGCACCATTACCCATTGCTCCATTTCAGTTGACACTCCCCATTCCTATTTTTCCAACCGCACCATCTCCCCCTGAGCACGTAATCCCATTTCCCCCTCCACCGACAGAGTATGAATTAGCAGCTATCAGAGAAGGCAGCTCTGTAGAGGCGGGGCCCGCACAGAGAGGAGGCACCAGAGTAACCCGTAGTACAGTTAGCAGGAAGAGAAGAGAATTACTCAAAGAATGGGCAGAAACATATATTGAAGGAAATGACGAGGGATCCACGCTGAGTGTAATGTATGATTATAAGAAGCTCGGTGAAAAACAGGTACTGTTAGAATGCATGGGAGAGTATCTTATGGATAGATGGAGGCAAAAACTTGGTATTGTAGCGCCGTAGAAGTTGCAGGATATGAATGCCTTTTCACGTATGAGGGAAAGTGAGGTAGAAATAAAAGAGCACATAGACAGGCTATTTGAGATGAACTTGATGAATTGCATGCAGAGTTGTTTTCTGTTCCTGGGTTTTGGCACAAAGAGGTGAAAAGAGGGAGACAAGAGGTGACACCATATGTCGTGCGGCGATTCTTTCCGCCATCAAAACCTGTTAGTGAAGAAATGAAAATGTGTACAAGAGAGGCACTTAGATGGATTATGGATGCTAGCATTCCTATAATGGAGATGTAAGATACGTTTGAACAGTACACGATAGAAATACAAAGGTAGGTACTGCAAGTGATGGTTGAGTATTTGCAAGATAAATGTGCTGAGAAAAATGATTGTTGTCCCTCTGAATTAATGACAATATACAAGAGAGTGTTTTCACCTGAAACTGGAAAGACTGCCCTATCCCTCAATCTAGTTATAGTGCTTAATAAGAGAACAAAGGAGGAAACGGCCAGTTCAATATTTCCCATGAGAGAAGTCCCTCCCACTTTTGTGCCAAAAGTGGAAATTCCTGCCGCTTATGGGAATCCACCGAGCATAATAGAAGCCCATTATACAACACAGTACGTACATGTCCCTTTTTCTAGACAAGAGGTGAATAATATAAAACAAATAAACCCTGATTTAAGAAAGCATTCAGCAGGCTTCTATAAAGAGATTGAGTTCCATTTGAAATTGTCCATTTTTACAATGAGTGATATTGACCTATTATTTCCTGTGATTCTCCCAGTAGCTATATGGAAGCAAATGGAATGTAGATGACATTGAAATTTTGGGAGATGCATGGGAACATTTGATAAAAGAGGATACAGACAGAAAAGCTGGCGAAAAGCCATCACCAGCCCTGTCAGCATTACGAGCACGAATAGTACAAAAATTAAAGATTTTGGTGCCTGAAAGAAGAATTATCTGGGACAAATTAACTGCATGCGTGCAAGGTAAAGATGAATTGGCCACTGACTATTTTAATAGATTCAAAGAAGTGTTTGCAGATTTTAGTGGCCAAGATTTAAGCACTGAACCCGGGAAGAGGCTATTTGTTGATAAATATGTGAGAGGGTTACTACAGAAAATTCAAAATTTAATAATGACGTCTGAAAGTGCGTGGCAAGCGAAATCGCAAAGTGAAGTATTACACATGGCACAGTACTATGAGAGTAAATACAGAGACAGAAAAAGAGGTGAGAGACAGAGTGAATCTAAAAACAAGAGTGTTACTGCAACAGGTAACAAATAATAATAGGGGCAGAGGAAATGCACAAATGAGGGTGAATTACTCCAACATGCACGGAGGTCCAATTGGACTGAATCAATATGCATATTGTAAGGAAGAAGGCCATTGGCGAGCACAATGCCCAAATTTACAGAATAGGAATGGGATAGGAATGGGAATGCCCCAAGAAGGCAGAATAGAGGTCGCCCGGGAACACAAGGACACAATAGAAACACTGCAATGCCATAAAATCAAAATAACCAAGGAAATAACAACCCGAATCAGTATGAAAACCAACATCAGCAGAATGTGCAGGAGAAGGGAATGTTTTTGACACTCAATCGAATAAATACTATTCTGGTGACTTCACATCGGATGATTTATTGTTCAACTAGGACAGCCCAAGGCAGGGGTTGGAACCAGTGTCTATTCCCGTTGATCGGAAAGGACCCTACATAGAAATGAAAGTCGGGAATAAGGAGCACACTTTTCTAGTGGACACAGGTGCACAGAAGTGATCAATAGACCAACACTTGGTCCCGGAGATGCCACTGTCAGGGCAAAAGAATGTTTCAGTAGGGTTCGCATGCACCCCAGTAATTAGTCCAGTGTCACAATGAGTACCCATAACACTAGGTTGATTCACTGAGTCTTGCCCGTTTCTTTTGACACAAAATTGCAGCGAGAATTTATTAGGTTTAAATTTGTTGAAAAAATTAAGTGTGGTTATTCATTGTTCTCCTGATCGAGTGTTTTTGACAATTTCACCACAAAAGATGCCAGTATCACAATTTTTGTCTAAACCATTACCAACTGAGTTAAGCAAGGTACCGATTTGTATATGGGCAATGAATGACAACGATGTTGGTTGTTAAAAAATAGAGCCAGTGAGAATTGTTTTGAAAGAGGGAGACACATTGCTGTGTATCTCACAGTATACAATTTCGGTGGAAGGTGAGAAAGTATTAAAATGCATTGTTTCTGATTTGGTTAAATGAAACGTGATTGAAGAAATGACTGATAGCTCATGCAATAGTCCGATTCTCCCAGTTTATAAAAAAGGAGGGAATGAGATACCATATTGTTTTATAATTGATTTACGCACATTGAATAAAGTAGTTGCTCCCCAATTCCCATTGGTCCCAGATGTCACTATCATTTTGATAATGATTCCAGCCTCTGCTTCACATTTTAGTTTCGTAGATTTTAAGAATGCATTTTTTAGCATCCCAGTACATCCAGATAGCAGATATTTATTTGCTTTCACACTAGGAGGACGTTCCTTCACCTTCACATACACGAATTCCACAATGTTACACTGAGAGCCCAAGTATTTATAGCAGAGCATTAAAAGAACAACTAGACATGCTAGAGCTACCTACGGGTTGTGTACTATTGCAATACATCGATGACCTGTTGATTGCTGCAGACACAGAAGAGATTTGCAAAGAGAGTACTGTTAAATTGTTGGCACATTTGGCTGCACATGGACATAAAGCATCATTGAAAAAATTCTGGTATTGTCGAAATGAAGTGGCCTACTTGGACTACCTCCTTTCGAAAAAGGATGTTGCTTTGCCTTTACCATGGATTGAGGAATGTCAGAATGCATTTGGTCTGCTCAAAGTTGCGTTGTGCTCAGCTCTAGTTTTTGGCACACCAAATTATGAGAAGGATTTTAAGTTATTTGTGCATGAAAATGATGTCTGTGCGCTGGCTGTTTTGACTCAGGAATAAGGAGGAAGAAATAGACCATGCAGTTATTTTTCTTCCGCGCTGGATCCTGTTGCATGCGCTTTGCCACGCTGTTTGCGAGCTGTCACGGTGGCTGCCACGTCAGTAAAACAAATAGAGGGAATGGTTTTGGGTCACGCCTTAACTTTGATGGTGCCCCACACAGTAGACATTCTTTTAAATAGAACGCAGATGCAACATCTTACATCAGCTAGACTGACTAGATACGAAATTGTCCTCTTTGCACCACATATTCAAATTCAGAGATGTTGCGCTTTGAATCCTGCAGAGTTAATGCCCCCTCCCAATGAAGACGTGGATGAGAAGAAATCACCACCCCATGATTGTTTAATGGTTACTGAACAAGAACCAAAAGGGAGAATTGACATAGCAGACACCCTACAGAAAGAGCCAGACGGAGAATTGTTTTGTGATGGTTCCTGTTTTAAATTGCCTGATGGCACATCAACTGTTGCATATGCCATCACGACACTGAAGAGTATTGTAGAGAGCAAAAGAATTCCATACAATTCAGCACAGGCTGCGGAGATAATAGCATTGACAAGCGCATGTGAAATTTCTGAAAATTTGAATGTAAACATATATACTGACAGTCAGTACGCATTTGGGGTGGTACACAATTTTGGTCAACTCTGGGATGAGAAGGGTTTCCTAAAATCACATGGAACTAAGATTCAACATGGCCCTTTGATAGCACGATTGTTGTCTGCACTCACGTGTCAAAAGCGACTAGCAATAATGAAATGCGAAGCGCATAAGAAAGTAACGTGTAGCATTGGAAAAGGAAATGCCGTTGCAGACAAAATTGCAAAACAAACTGCCACTGATCCACGTACAAAAATGTTCATAGCACAGACAGAAGAAGTACCCTGTATGATAGAAAATGGGATTGCCACAGTCAAGGAGATACAAACAGAAGCAACTGCAGATGAAATAAAAACGTGGGCTGAGGGCGCTGTAGAATTAGACGTAGAGGGTTGCTGGGTAGACAAAGAGAGTAGAAAGTGCATGCTGCCCAACTCCTGTGTAACTGCGATAGTCCTCATGGCCCCCAGCCCCACACACATATGTGCAAAAAAAAATGATTCAGCATCTGGCCACGGTATGGCAGAATCCACACATTAGAAAAACAGCCGAAAGGCTAGTCCAGAATTGTATGACTTGTTTACAACATAATATTGGAAAAAGAACAACTACTCCCACAGGTAGTTTTGGCCCCCCTCTATGCCCTTTGTAGTTAACCATTTTGATTTCATAGAAATGGAAAGATGTCGGAACCTAAAATACATTTTAGTGGTAGTGTGTGCATTCAGTAAATGGGTGGAAACATACCAGTTTACGGACTGCACAGCAATGAGCATGGCAAAAGTGATTCTAAAAGAATATTTCTCTAGATTCCGCCTACCACGGGTCATATGGTCAGACAACAGCCCGCATTTTGTTGCCGTTCTGATATTACAGATGTGTGCAGGCCTTCAGATTGATAAACGATTCCATTCCGCCAGGCACCCGATGAGTGCCGGTCTTGTTGAATGTGAAAACGGCACCTTGAAAAATAAAATAAGCAAGATCTGCTCAGGGAGTCAATTGAAATGGCTGGACGCGCTACTCTTAGCTTTGTTGTGCATGGGCACGTCTGTGCAAGCAAGGACTGGGCTCTCCTCATACGAAATTGTAATGGGGAGACCTGCGAATGTTTGGTGTGCACCACAGCCTAGGCACCTGAGTGAAGTTGAATACCCTTTGCTCAGCATTTATTGTAACCTGTTAATGCAGAAACTCTGTTTGATTCATCAGCAGGTGCAGGAGGCTCTTCCTGTCAGATACACAGGCCCGGGGCATTGTCTGCAGCCTGGAGACTGGGTGTTAATCAAGAACTTCGAGAGGAAGTCTTCGCTCGCACCCAGGTGTAGGGGCCCATATCAAGTTCTCCTGGCAACGCAGACTGCAGTCCGTGTGGATGGTCGAAAAGGTGTGGATCCATTCCACCCACACAAAAAGAATCCCATTTTCGTTGAAAGAACTGCCTGATCCAGACGACAAGAAAGAAACAGCTGCCCTTGATTCGAAAGACACCATTGCCAGTTCTCTGCCACAAATACTTCCTGAGACGGAGAGGAAGCCTGAAAAGATTGCCAAAGAGGAGAAAGGGCTGAATGTGCCCCAACGTTGCCCTGCTGAACCTGCATCATCACAGGCTGACATAAAGCCTGCTTCATCACTTACTGCATCACAGGCTGACACTGAGCCTGCATCTGGAAGTGCACCTGCACTGTTGATTGATACAGTACCTGGAGTGATAAGGTACAACCTACGTTCTCAAAATCGAAAGTGAACTGATCTACGTGTTTTGTTTTTGCCTCTATTCCCATCACGGATGAATTGGGAATAGGAGGACTAGGGAAGTGGAGCGTGGGGGCTGTACCAATCTGCATCAATTTGGGAGCTCTGGAAAGTGGCTTCCCGGTGCTATCTTTGAAAAAAAATCAATGTGTTCATCACCCCGTGCGAACAAGCGGGGCTCATATGGTACAAAGGCAATTGATGTCTGCTCTGGAGTCTTTTGAGCAATGTGCAGAGGCACGATAATCTTGCCACATGTTTAGCAATCAAGGCTGCTGAGAACTGGCCTAGACACTCTGCTGACCTCTTCGGACATATTGGTGTTTCAACAGGCGCTGCTGTGAGAATTATTCAGGACGAACATTGTTGGAGAAGAAGAATTGCACACAATGCCCATACTTGCTTCTGTTCCCTCCTGCACCAACACTGATGATGTGATAGATATAAAGACTATAAAAAAATCTCCAAGGAGTTGCTTTAAGAAATCAATGCTTATGATTACAACACTTCTGTGTATTCTGTGTAAACTGATCCCAGTATTATGGTATTTGGAGAGTGTGCATCCATTGAGTTCCCTTTTGCCTGCCACAATAGCACCTGTCACAGACAGTCCAGTCCATGAACTCTCTTATAGTCTCCCCCCAATAGAAGAAAGACACAGGGAAGGTTATGGTAATAACACGTTGCTTTTGATTATGAATATGACTCACTCCATCCTGAAAAGAACAAACTGATGGGTTTGCACCCATCTACCCCTGCATGGCGGGAAAGGAATGGGTTGGTATGTACAGCCATTACCCCTTAATACAGCATGCTATGCATCACTAAGGGCACTATTCTATGGAAAGTGGAATAAGAGTGACACAGGTCAATTAGACAGAACAAATATAGATGAGTTTGAGAAAGTGGTGATGAAACCTGTAGGTTGTTCCATATTTAACAGAGCAAGAGTGATAAAACCTGTGGTGGTAAGGCCAGAAGACAGACTGTATGTGCCTTATAAGTCATCTGTAATCACGTTTCATATGAACCCAGTGGGGAACAAGGATGTAGTGCCCCCCTCGTATACAATAAATTACAATCCTCACACTGTCCCATTTTGTGTACGGAAAGAAGGTTCCTATGCAGTAGGGACATCCGATAGATGCATGAATATTGCAGTACTTGAGAGAGAAGAAGAACCAATATATGTAGGTGATCTCATTTATTTTGTATGTGGAGAAAGAGCTTATCCCTGGTTGCCTAGAAATTGGGGTGGGACCTGTTACTTAGGGATCCTTTTCCCCGGGGTATCCCTTTCCCAAACATCAGATATATCAAAACTATCTAGATCAAAGCCCCGGCGGGTTGATGAAGCAGGATTAATTGCGGAAGATATAGCAAAATCATTTATACCATTTTGGGGCCATGCAATAAACTCCTGAAATATACAAAGATTGTCCAGAATTTTAGAAAAAACGATAAATGGAACGACCGATATATTGTATAATATGACCCTAGAAGAAAAGGCAGTTAGATTAATGACACTTCAAAATAGAATGGCTCTTGATATAATTTTGGCTGACCGTGGAGGTTTTTGCAAAATTGTGGCGTCAGCGTGCTGCGTATTTGTAAGTGACTCCTCCCCTACTATTTTTGAGGCAATAAAGAAATTACAAATTCTGAGCTCTGACCTTCGTACCCCGACAGCTGGTTGGGAACTGAATATAAGTTCCTGGTTTTGGGAGTTACTGCGCTCTTGGGGATGGAAACTAATTGCAATTTTAGTAACGATACTCGGAATCTTCATGATATGTTGTTGTTGCATACACTGCCCGCCAATTATGTGTTCTGAAATACCTGATGAATGCGTACACATGGTAACAGAGTAAAGAACTCCCAAAGTGGATACAAATTCAAACAACGAAACACAAACTATGAAAGAGTTCATGTCGATTAATATTGATGATGACAATTATAGTAGTATGGATAGCTCAGAGCTAGACACATGGTCAGAGGAAGATGTGATGTATGGTTGATGTTCTTGGTTTACGGCCAAAAGGTGGGTTTGTGAGTCTAGAAATACCCCTACCAAAGCATAGATGGTATATTATGTTGGCCGTAAACCAATCGCATCATATGCCCTAGATCGCCAATAACAGAATCGTCAGTATAACCATAGAACGTCCATTTTGTCTCGAGATCCGCCATTTTCTTTCCTTGCTTTTCTGTGCAAACGCTTTGTAAAATGTATTTTATTTCATTCTGCTGTAACACAAAGCAAGGCCACAAGTTACATGTTGAGAGACCGGCCCAGACAGAGATGCCAACAGCACAGAAATACATTGATTTCCTCCCTCACAAGTCCTTGAAGGCGAGCAGAGAGGCATCTAATCACCAAGCCAGGTGCCAGCCAGTCTCGCTGAAACTGCAGAAACAGGCCGTTGAAGGCATGAATTATACTTTTCTAGCATCCCCCCTTTTGGGCCCGTCTTAGATCAGGCTGACCCCTAGTTCACAAATAGAAACTAGATGATAGCATGCTTTGGAATATGTCTCCTACGAACACAGTTTGCTCACTAAACAAGTGCTTTATGTTCTCCATAACAAAGAAACATGTCTGCTCCCTGCAAATTGCAACTGTTGCTAAATCAAGTAATATAGATTAAGAAATACTGTGTCATATTTGTCATAATTGTCAATCACTGAAGCCTAGCTCAAGAAGATACATTATGGGTGGTTTTTGATGTGTCACAAACAGATTGTATGATTGTCTTTTTGTATATATAATACTGTTGTAGAATGCTCGCTCTCTTGCGTCTCACAAGGTCTGGGTGACACATGTTGCGAGACGTGAGACCCTGTCGGCCGACTGAGAATATTTGCTTTGCAATAAACCCTAGATTTTGGGAATTGAAACTCGTGTCTGTCGTATCAGTTTGTGTATGGAGATTGTGCCTTGTTTCCATGCGCGAGCGTCTTCAGGGCCTAGCAGGTGTGATCTGGTAGACAGGGTGGGGTTAGGGTGGAAGGGGGAAGGGAGATTGGAGGGAATTGTGTGGGTGTGGGTAGAGAGAAAGGGGGTAGTATAAGAGGTTGGGGTAGGGTGGGTAGGGGTGGGTGAGTGTATGGGGTTAGTGAGAGAGATGGTAGGGTGTGTGAGTGGGGGTATAGAGATTGGAGACTGAGTTGGTGGGTGAGAGGTGGTAGAAGGAGTGGGGGTAGGATGGGTTGGTAGCAGTAGTGTGGGTAGGGTGGATGGGATAGAGAGAGTCGGGGTAGAGAGGATGGAGGTAGGGTGGGAGGGGTAAAGAGGGTGGGGCTAGGGTGGTGTTTTTCTGGTAGACAGAATCGGGTTAGGTTGGGTGGGGTAGAGAGAAGGGATGGGTGGGAGAGGGTGGAGAGGGTAGGGATTGAATGGGTCGGGGTAGGGTGTGGTATGGTGGGTAGGGTGTGTGATGTTAGAGAGAAAGCAGGGTAGGGTGTGTGCGTGGGGGTAGAGAGATTGCAGATTTGGTTGGTGGGTGTTGGTGTAGACAGTAGTGGTAGGGTGGGTGGGTAGAGAGAGTGGGTGTAAGGTGGTTGAGGGAGACAGATTGGGGCTGGGGTCAGTGGGGTAGAGAGGGTGGGGGAATGGTGGTTAGAGAGGGTGGTCATAGGGTGGGTCAGGCTAGAGAGTGTGGGGGTAGACTGGGTGGTGATGGAGAGAGTGGGGTTAGGATGGGTGTTGGTTGAGAGAGTGGGGTAGGGTAGGATGAGTGGGGTAGGGTAGGGTGAGTGGGGGTAGGGTGGGTGAGTGGTTGTAGGGTAGTGTCAGTGGTGGTAAAGAGAGTGGGGTATGTTATGTGGGTGGGTGTAGAGAGAGTGGGATAGGGTGGGTATGGATTAAAAGAGTGGGGTAGGGTGTCTGGTAGTAGAAAGGGTGGGAGTAAGGTGTGTTGGGGTACAGAGGTTGGGGTATTGGGGACAGGGTTAGAGAGAGTGGGGGTAGGGTGGGGTAGAGTGAGGCAGGATATGGTGGGTGGTTTAGGGTGGAGAGAGTGTGGGGTAGGTTGGGTGGATGAGAGTAGAGAGGGTGGGGTAGGGTGGGTGCGTTTTGGTAAACAATGTGGGTTTAGAGTGGGTTGTTGGGGAAGAAAGCATGGGAATTGGATAGGTGGGGTAGAGAGAGAGGGGTAGGGTGAGAGGGTGGTGGTAGGGTGGGTAGGAGTGGGTGAGTGTTTGGTGTAGAGAGAGCCAGTATTCTGGTGGTTGAGGGAAGAACTGGTGGGGATTGGGTGGATGGGTTAATAGAGGCAGGGGGTAGGGTGAGTGTGTGGGGGTTTGGTAGGGTGGGTGAGTGGGGGTAGGATAGGGTGGGAGGGGGTAAAGTGAGTGGTGCTAGGGTGCTGGTAAAGAGAGTGAGGGTAAGGTGGGTGGGTAGGGGTAGAGAGAGTGTTGGTCAGATGGGTGGGTAGGGTAGAGAGTGTGGTGGTAGGGAGCGGGGCAGATATAGTGATGCTAGGGTTGGTAGGTTGGGGTAGAGTGATTGGGGATAGGATGGAGTAGAGAGGATGGCGTTAGAGTGTTGGTATGGTGGGAGTATGGGAGCTGAGATGGGGTAAGGTGGAAGGGCATTTGAGACAGTGGGGGTAGGGAGGGTGGGGACAGAGAGAGTGCAGGTAGAGAGATCCAGTGTAGAGTGGGTATGTTGGGGTAGAGAGAGTGGGGGTTGAGAGAGCTGGGGAAGGGTGGGTGGTTTGGGGTAAAGAGAGTGGGGGTAGTGTGGTTGGGGTAGTGTGGGTGGATGGTGTCGAGAGGTTGGGGAGATGGTGGCTGGGTGGTGGTAGACAGGGTGGGGTGAGGGTGGGTGGAAGCGGGGAGACAGAACAGGGATTGGGTGGGTGAGGGCAGTGAGGGTGGGTATTTGGTGTGCGGGATAAAGAGGGAGGGGTTAGGTTGAGAGAGTGGGAGTAGGGTGGGGTTAGATAAAGTAGGCGTGGGGTGGGTGGTTGATGGTAGTTGTTTGGGGGTAAAAAACATGAAGAACAATGCAGCCTCAGGAGGATTTGTCATACACAGCCCACAATGGCTCGAACAAAACCCAACTAGCACATGTAATATGTGTGGGGTGGGTGAGTGCTGACAGAGAGAGAGTGGAGGTAGGGTGGGTTGGTGGGGTAGTGAGAGTGGTGTTTTAATGGATGAGTGAGGGTCGAGAGTAGAGATTGGGTGGGTGGGGTTAGAGAGAGTAGGGGTAGGGTGTGCAGGTATAGAGACTGGGGGTTAGGTGGGTGGGGGTAGTGAGTGTCGGGGCAGGGTGGGTGGGAGTAGAGATGGTGGGGTAGGGTGAATCAGTGGGGTTAGAAAGGGTGAGGGTAGGGTGTGTGGTGGTAGAGAGGGTACGTTGGGTGGTGTTAGAATGATTGGGGTAGGGAGGGTGGGGTAGAGGGATTGGCTGTAGGGTGTGTTGGTGGAGGTAGAGAGAGTGGGGGTAGGGTGTGTCAGGGTAAAGAAAGTTGGGGTAGGGTAGGTGAGTGAGTGAGTGAGTGAGTGGGGGTAGGGTAGAGTGGGTGGGGTAGAGAGAGTGAGGGCAGAGAGAGCTGGTGTAGGGTATGTGTGTTGTGGCAGAGAGTGTTGATTTGAGAGAGCCAGGGTAGGGTTGGTGGGATGTGGGTAGAGAGGGTGGGGATACAGTGGGTGGGTGGTTGGTGGTGGACACGCTAGTGTGAGGGTGGGTGGGATGAAGTAGACAGAGCAGGGATTGGGTGAGTGAGGGTAGAGATGGTGAGAATTGGGTTTGTGGGGGTAGAGAGGGAGACGGTTGGTGTGAGAGGGTGGGGATAGGGTCAGTAGATATGGATGAGTGGATGGGGTTGGAGAGAGGGAGTGTGGGGTGGGTGTTTGATGGCAGTTGTTTGGGGGCAAAACAATTGAAGAACAAAGCACCATCTGGAGGATTTGTCAAAATGGGCCCAAAATCGCCTAAATAAAACCCAACCAGCACATGTAATGGGTATTTGGGGTAGAGAGAGTGGCAGTAGGGTGGGTTGGTGGGGGTAGAGTGAGTGGTGTTACAGTGGATGGGTGCGGGTCAAGAGTGGACACTGGGTGGGTGGGGGAAGAGAGAGTGAGCGTAGGGTGGGTAGGTGGGGTTAGAGAGGGTGGGGGTAGGGTGATTAGGGGTGGAGGGGTGGTTGTAGGGTGGGTGGGTGCTGTTAGAGAGATTTGGGGATGGGTGGGTAGGGGAGATAATGTGGGGTTAGGGTGGGTGGGGTTAGAGAAAGTGGGGGTAGGGTAGGTGAGTGAGTGGGGGTAGAGTAGAGTGAGTGGGGTAGCGAGAGCTAGGGTAAGGAGAACGAGGGTAGAGTGGGTGTGTTGGGGCAGAGAGGGTAGGGGTTGAGAGAGCCAGAGTAGGGTAGGTGGGAGGCAGTAGAGATCATGGGGACACAGTGGATGAGTGGTGCTAGACAGGGTGGGGTAAGGGTGGCTGGGAGGGGTAGACAGAGCAGGGATTGGGTGGATGAGGGTAGAGAGGGTGAGGATTGGGTGGGTGGTTTTGGAGAAGGAGGGGTTAGGGTGAGAGGGTAGGAGTAGGGTCAGTAGAGGTAGGTCAGTAGGTGAGGTTAGAGATAGTGGGCATGGGTTGGGTGGGTGATGGTAGTTGATTGGGGCAAAGAACATGAAGAACAAAGCAGCCTCAGGAGGATTTGTCAATAGTAGCCCAAAATAGCCCCCCAAAAAAAACAAACAGCACATGTAATGGGATGGGGTTTGTGGCTGGGGGTAGATATAGTCGAGGTATGGTGGGTGGGGGAAAAGAAAGTGGGCATGGGGTGGGTGAGTGGGGGTGGAGAGAATGGGGTTAGGGTGGGTGGTATTAAAGAGAGTTGGGGTAGGGTAAGTATGTGGGGGTAGAGAGAGTGGGGGTAGGGTAGGTGAGTTCATGGGGTAGGGTAGAGTGGGTGTGTGGGGGTAAGGCAGGGTGGGTGGGAGTAGAGACAGTGGCAGTAGGGTGGGTACAGAGAGAGTGATGGTAGAGTGGGTGGGCATAAAGGGAGTGGGGGTATGGTAGGTGGATGGGGTTATAGAGAGTGGGGGTAGGGTTGGTGGGTCAGGGTAGAGAGGTTGGGGGTAGGGTGGGTGTGGGTAGAAAGATCGAGGTTTTGTTGGGTGGGCTGGGCAGAAAGATTGGGGGTAGGGTGGAGGTAGAGTGGGTGGGGGAGGTTTTGTGGTGGGATTAGGGTGCGTGAGGGTAGAGAGAATGGATATAGTAGTTGCTTGTAGAGAGAATGGGGAAGGGTGGGTTGTGGTAGATAGAGTTGGGGTAGGGTGTGCAGGTGGGATTAGAGAGAACCTGGATTTGGTGAGGAAGGGTAGAAAGGGTAGGGATTTGGTGGGTGGTTAAGGCTGCATGAGTGGGTGGGGTTAAAGAGAGTGGAGATTGGGTGTGTGATTGGGTGGACGTAGAGAGAGTGTGGTAGGGTGGGTGAGTAGAAAGAGTGGGGATAGGGTGGGTAGTTTAGCGAGGGTGGGTGTAGGGTGGATGAGGACAGAGGGAGGGGGGTAGACTGGGTGGTGTTAGAGACATTTGGGGTTTGGTCAGTGTCAAACAGAGTTAGGAGCAGGAGGGGCCGGTGTGGATAGAGAGAGTGGGGGTATGGTGGATGAGAGTAGAGAGATTGGGGTAGGATATATAAGGGTAGAGAAAGTGTTGTAGAGTGAATGAGTGTGGGTAGGGTCAGGTGGGTGAGTGTGGGTAGTGTAGTTTGAGTGGGGATACAAATAATGGTGATAGGGTGGCTACAGAGGGAGTGAGGTAGGGTGGGTGTATAGCGCGTTGTGCTAGAGTATTTGGGGGTAAAGTGTGAAGTAGGGTGTGTGGGTTGTGGTAATGAGAGTTGAGGTAGGGTGAGTGGTAGTAGAGAGAATGGGAGTAGTGTGAGTGGGATAGAGATAGCAGGTTAGGGTGGGTGGGTTGGGGTTGAGTTATTGGGGAAGGGGTGGGGTATATAGGATGGAGGTAAGGTGGGTGCTGGTAGACAGGGTGGGGGTAGGGTGCGTGGGGATAGAGATTTTGGAAGTTGGGTGGATGGGGAAAGAGAGTGGAGGTATTTGGTGTGTGAGGGTAGAAAGGGTAGGGATTGTTTTGTGTGGGTAGACAGATAGGTAGTAGGGTGGTTGGGAATAGAGAGCGTAGGGTGGGTGGTGGAAGACAGGGTGGGGGTAGGGTGGTGGGAGTAGAGAGGTTTGGAGTAGGGTGGATGGGGGAGAGAGTCGGGGTACAGAGAGCCAGGGTAGAGTGGGTAGGTTGGGGTAGAGAGAGCAGGGATTTGGTGTGTGAGGGTAGAAAGGGTGGAGAGTGTGTGTGTGGGTAGAGAGAGAGTAGGCATTGGATGGTTGGGTGATGGTAGTTGTTTGGTGTAAAAAACCATGAAGAACAAAGCAGCCTTGGGAGTGTAAGAGGATTCAATTCAACACTACAGCTAAGTCAATGCCTAGTCTGGGATACTGAATGGAAACCTTTATTGATATATCTTTATGTCCAGTTCATGAGTTCTGGATGACTACCCCTATATAACACCCCTCTCTTGGAATCCCCCTGACCCCACTGAGCCAAGAAGTAGTTCTGTTTTGCAAGTTAAAAGGTTTATTTGATAATTTAAACAATATATATATATATATATCACACTTTATAATAAATGAATAATTGAATATCACACTTAATCTGTTATGATAAAGATTAACAACGGAGAATCTGTCACTAGCCCACTTCTTTATAATCACTAAGGAGTTGACATGAAATGGATAAGGTAGCACACTGGTAAATAGGGACAGAAGAATAATGTGGTAGAGAATGCTTTATAGGATTCAAGGAAATGCAAGGTTGAATGAATGAAATGCAGTATAGAAGATAAACTGATATGGTTTCACAAAAGACAAGGTAATCACTTTCCCTTTGTGGCAATTCACCCCCCCTATACAATGTAAGGAGATGGAAGAAAGAGCACACGGTTCAGGTATACAATCACAATGTAATACAGAGTTCCAGTTTCCCAGCAAGCTTAGAGGAGAATAGATATGAGTTTTACACAGGCTCAAAATGCTTTAAAATGTGATAGCAATATATTGGAAAATGTGCTAAAATGATTTTAATTCCCTCTGGAGGTTCAGGTTGAGGATTAGTTGGTTTAAATAAGTTCAGGCTTACTTTAGCAATGTTCTAGGAATGATTGGCAGGTTAAACGAATTTTTGGCAAATGAAAGCAAGCGAAATGCGGCAAAAGTATAGGGAATAGGAACGCGGTTCTAGGTTCGTTGAAAAGCCAAGATTCCCAGCTTTCAGAGGACAGTTACTGCAAGTCTCTAAGACAAACGGTCACGGAGATATGAGCAATATGGTAAAGGTCGTTTTTCAGATTTGAAATTTTAAAAGTTCAAAGTGACAAGTTACAGCTAGCAACTAGAAATGACAGGTGACAGCTTTGCAAATGACAAGGTACAACTTCTAGGAGACAGTTCTGGTTAGATTAAAATAGATTGAATTATATTATTTTAACTAAGAAATTGGTTCTGCACAGTTCTGCTAGGTACTCACAATATATTTTAAAATAGGCCTCGCCACGGACGGTTTCTGCGCACAGCGTCGGGGTCAGCTCTACTCTGCTGGTCTGGTCTGGGTCTCTGGTTCTGATCAGGTCTGTGGGTCCGGATACAGCGGTCTCCGGTTCAGCTGGTCTCTCTCTGGATACAACACTGCTCTCTGGCAAATGGCAAGAGTTCTTGCAAAGAATTCAAACAGCTCGCCTGGCTGTGGTAATGGCAATGATTTGAGGCCTGCTAAAGAGGGATTTAGCTTGTAGTTGACCTCTCTGCTACAAATTCTGAAGTAACGTCTTGGTCTCTGAAGGTGGATAGATTGAAGTCTCTATGTTGGCTCTCTGGAGGTTGATGGAGGTAAAGTATGGATTTTCCCGGCAGAGCGTCCCGCAGCAGATGGAATAGAATGTCCCTATCTGTCCTGACTGTCTACTTTTATGTGTTTTGAAAGTGGGTGGAGAGGCTAGCTTTCTAGACCCTACCCCTCTCCACTTGTCATTGGCCACTTCCTCCTCTTCCCCTTGATTGGGGGAATGAAATGAAGTGTCATCATGATGAGGTCTGTTTATGATACAGAGAACCCACCCATGTCAAATTACACACAATCTATATTTGATCAAAAAGACATATTTGCACAGGTACACATTTGTTTAAAATTACATGCACCCATCACATATCACAGGAGGTATACCCTGTCCAAATCTGCTCTTCCTGGGGGCTTGCATTCAGAAATGGCAACATTTGCACTTTTTAACTGGTTTTGCAATATCGGACATTAACCCAAATTTACACACATGTGCGCAAGTAGTATGGACATTAATTGATGAAGTGTCAGATTTTTAACATGCATACATTTTAAGTAATACCCTCTTAACTGCTAGCTTGCCCCCAGATCATACCACCGGTTCTAAAAACCTCTTAAAATGTGGGCAGAAAAATCACAAGAATTATGGTATCATTTATACAATTTTCACAAGTCCGCTCTATGAATGATCCATCTTTTTAGAGTTATGTTCTGGCCCCAAAGGGGTGTGGTTTCCCCCCAGCACAAGGTTGAATTTCTGGTTTTTCCAGTTCTGCCAAGCCAGCTTGCTCTCACAGGCAGTGCTCCTCCCCTTTCCTTCCAGGAGGAAGCCACATTTACGACTCCCACCAATAAAACATTTGCCTGAGTCAGGACAGGGCTTTGTTCAATTTCCTGCAGAGCCCAGGTAATACAATCAGAGAAGTGTCATATCCCTTTTGGTGGGAACAGCAAAAGGCAGCTAGGCCTGGGAACACAGCTGTTGTGCAAGTCTCAACTCCTGTCGGGGGTAGCTGGTGGGCAGAATTCAGTTCCGTAAGCCAGGCCCCAGCTAATGTCACTTTTAGTTACCTAGTTTTCTGCATTCAAATAAAACTAACAATTTTTACATATGCAGCTAGAATGCTGATTCTAAGTTTAAAACTATGACATTTAAACAATTTCAACCTATGTGACACTCAAAGTAGGTCACTCATTTCTTTTAAACATTTAGATTTTTAGTGTCTTTCAGTCCAAATTTACTTAAACTGCTGAAATCCACAGCTCAGCCAGTCTTGTTATAAACCTTCAAGTCACTTCAGAATATAACTTTACATTGTATCCACCTCTCAGTAAGTCTTTCTTTGGCCTGCTTTGGGTTCATTTATTCAGTTTTACACAAAAAAAAAGTCTGGTGATGTTTTAAAACGCCGGCTTTCTGATAGTGGTGAGTACTGGTAATGCACCCATTTTTGGGATTTAAGAAAATGAATTCCCCACAATTCTAGGTTGCTTTTGGCAATCAGCATTGCCATTCCCAATGGTTTCAGGCTACTGTGTGGGTAGTCCAATGGTGGTTTTAGGCAGTGCCCTTCTGTGCCCATAACATCGGCAAAATGGGTGGCAGCCTATTCTTCATGCACTTCCCTGGGCATTTTCTGGGAATCTCTGGCCATCATGATGTTTTCAATGCCAGTACTGCACAGTTTTTGAGGTAGGGCTCGGATGCATGGGTAAAAACACCCCACAAGTCCCCCTCTTGCGATGGTCATTCTGTTTCTCTGATGGAACTCGCAAGACCTGGGATGTTTCCTCATCTTCTTCCAATAGATGGCACAGTTCAGCATCTTTTCCTCCATCCGGTACTGATCGATCGGTTCTCCTCGCCGGTCCTGATGGGAATATTGGGCGGTACACTGGGCCCCTTGCGTCTCTGCTCCCGGTCTCCGGATCGTCCTCCTTGGCCAGCCTGCAGGTTTTCCTTCTCCTAGGACGACAAAGGAAGAGCGGCAATACCTATTCATAGACATTTTTCCCCCACCATTGATATAGTGGGGTGGCATATAAATTTATAGTCAAAACATATGAACATGCACATTTCTTTTTGCATTCAAAAACGAAAACACCCACATTGAGAAACTCAGAATTTGATAGGCGATATGTAGGATATTTTAAGTTAGAACTGAATTAATCTGAGACAGTACCCTCTAGGATTCCAGAGGATTCCTCCAGTTGTTGCAGAGTGTGCCTGGGATGGCAACACTTCAACTGGTTAATGTGGACCCACTTGTCTTCCCCCTCTGCCAAACCGCCTTTGGGGATGCAGATCTTGTAGGCCACAGGGGAGATCTTGTCTATAATCTCAAGGGGTCCCTTCCATGTAGGCAAATATTTTCGCTGTTTGGCCTGGTTCCTTTGGAAATTGTATAGATAGACCCGGTCCCCCACCTGATATTCCTTCCTGGAAGTCTTCAGGTCATAGTGGGTCTTCATGCTATCAGCTGATCTTTCTAGATTCAGCTGAGCATAAGCAAAAGCATGTTCAAGGTGTTTCCTTAAATTCTCCACATACTCATGAGTTGTGGAGGCATTTATTAGTGTCTGCTCTTGGGTCCTGTAGAGCAAATGCTGAGGAAGCACCATCTTGCGTCCAGTCATCAACTCAAATGGTGACATTTTGGTTGCAGGTGAAGGGGTAGATCTGATGGCCATTAGGACCAGAGGTAATCGGATATCCCAACTTGGCCCAGAATCTGCCACAAACTTCTTTAATATGCTCACAATGGTTCGGTTATATCTCTCTACTGCCCCAGAAGAAGCTGGCCGGTAAGCAATATGCAACTTCCTTTTGACCCCCAGTATCTCCCACATCTTTGTCATTACTTCACTGGTGAAGTGGCTACCCCTGTCTGACTCAATCCTTTGAGGTAGACCGAAACGGGAAAAGATGTGGTTAATCATCAGGGCAGCTGCAGCTTCTGCCTTGCAATTTGGCGCTGGGACACATTCCACCCACTTGGTAAACAAGAATGTAACGGTCAACATGTACTTGTTTCCTCTAGACGAGCGAATCACAGGGCCTACAAAGTCGATTTGCAAATCTGACCATGGCAGTGTCATCCCCCGCTTTTGGAGAGGCGCGCGGTGTGTGAGGGACGTCGGCTGAAATTGCGCACACACAAGACACCCCTTCAAGTATTGGTCAAGGTCCCGCCCCATGTGTGGCCAGTATGCAACTTCTCTTAAGATTTCCAGTGTTGTGTGAAACCCCCTATGACCGGCGGTGGCCGCATCATGGGCGTGACTTAACATCAGGCTTCGGAATGAGGTAGGAACCACCCACTGATCGTGGCCAGCTTTGGATTTCCTTACCAGCAAACCGTCTTGGATTCGGAACATTTTTGGACATTTCATCAACACTCTTAGGTCCTCTTTCCCAATATAATCGGTATCCGTCAGGGGAAAGTTCTCAGGGTCCTCAAGGTGTTGGTAAAACTTACCAATAATTGGATCCCCCTTCTGAGCGGTAATCAAATCAGCATCACGGGTCTCCTTACTTTAATTGTGCAATTGAAAGGTCGTTGTGAGCATTTGTCTGGGACCTAGTGATAGCAGTGACCTGGATTTCCCCCAACAGGGACTCAATCTCAATTAGATCCCCTTGGACGGCCCTGGTTTTGGCCAGCTGATCAGCTAAGTCATTTCCAGTTTTGTCTGGTCCCTCTACTTTGGAATGACCCTTGATCTTTTTCCAATAGATGGTCATCTCATTCGAGGTGACCAGATCATCAATGTTTTGGATCAACTTCCCATGTTTCAAGGGTTTGTTGTTAGCACATAACATGCCTCTGGTTTTCCAATTAACCAGGTGCTCCACGAACCCGTTCCGTACATAATCCGAATCTGTGATTATGACCAGTTCGTGGAGTTGATGCTGGACAGCAGTGAGGATGGCCTGATGCACAGCCATCAATTCTGCCACCTGACTACTTCGGGGACCAATTTTGTATCCAGCGGAGGGTTCTGGGGACTCATTCACCCATGCATTCCTTACACCGGCCACCAGTTCTTTCTCCCCGTCGTTGTCAACATGGTAAGAGCATCCATCCACATATACAGTGGGCATTCCCTCACACTTGTCTTCTTCAAAGACTTTGTGGGGGGAATTAAGGTATGCCTCCATGTTGTCCTTTATTTTTAGACTTTCGTCCTCGAGACAGTTTTCTCTGGCACAATCATGCAAGTCAGCCAGAACTTGCGCGAGGGGACTCTTCTTGTTTTGGCCATATCTGACCTCCACAGGAAAGCCTTGCATTGACAGAATCCAGGAAGTAATTTGGGAATTACTCACATTTCTGGCCCGGATTCTGTCACTTTGGAGATATTGCAGAGGCTGGTGTGGAGTCTCCACTATGATGTGTTCCCCCTGGATAAACGGGCGGTAATTCTTCAATGCCCACACCGTTGCCAGGAGTGCCTTCTCACAATCGTTGAATTTTTCCTCCACAGAGGATAAAGTTTTGCTCGCATAGGAGATTACTTTATTGACCTTGTCATGCTTATGGTATAATACTGCCGTCAAGCACGTATTAGAGAACCCCGTCTCCAGGAAGAACTCCTTGTTTCTGACAGGGTAAGCTAGGCAAGGTGCTTTTGAGAGGCTTCTTTTGAGTTGTTTTACCGCCTCGGCTTGTTCTGGACCCCATTCCCACTTGACCCCCCCCTTCAGGAGATGAATCATGGGTCTGGTGATCTCTGCGTAGCCCTCAATGAACTTTCTGCTGTAATTAGTCAGTCCAAAGAGGCTCCTTAGTTCCCGCAGAGTTTTGGGGTCTTTCAGTTTCTGAAGTGCTTCCACTTTCTTTTCCTGGGGACAGAGACCCTGAGGAATAATCTCATGCCCCAAGAAATTAACACGGGTTCTACACCACTGTGCTTTCTGAAAGGAAAGTTTTGCTCCGGCGGCCCTCAACTGCGTCAGAACATAACGGATCTCCGCTATGTGTTCCTCCACAGATGAACTTTTGATGAGGACATCATCTACATAAGTCAGGTTACCCCTCGCACCCAGGTCGGGCATGGCCTTATGTAGGAAAATATTGAACTCATTACCGGAGTTAAGGTATCCGAAGGGAGTCCGGGTCCATGTATACTGCTGGCCCCCAAAGGTAAAAGCCAGCTTGTATTGGTCCTCCCTACTGACCAGCACGGTCCAGTATCCATTGGTCAGGTCTATTGCAGTGAATACCTGTGACCCCTGGATCTGGACCAGCCCTTGGTCAATGTAGGGCAGAGGCCATCGGGAAGTATGGACCCATTTGTTGAGCTCCCTGAGGTCGGCGCAGAGTCTCCACTGGCCGTTTGGCTTCAATAATCCCAGCACCGGATTATTGAAGGTGCTGTGGACTGGACGGATTATTACCCGGAACACAAGGTTCTTAATTATTTCAGTAAGGGACTACATTGATGCGAGAGGCAAGCAATATTGCTTCACAAACACAGGAGTCATGCCAGGGTCCGTGGGGATTGTTGTTGTGTGGATGTCAGTGCGACCACAGTCATATGAGTCTACCGCAAAGAGATCTTGGAAATCCATGAAAACTTGTTTCAACTTTTGCTTTTGTTCCAGAGTCACACAGGCATCAGCTAGGTTGACTCTCTCTTCCACCATCTGCCTGAAGCCTGGAAAGCCTTCTGGTTTGGCTATTTCCGCGGCCTCCTCCAGCTAGGTGGAGAAGTCCCTGGTCAGAGCGCTGATTTGGACCGGAGGCTTCAGGTGGGAAAGGCAGCCCTCATGGGCTAGGAAAATCACCTCATCCCTCCTGAAGTCACAAGTCACATCTTCCTTACCATAGGGGCAGGAAGTGTACACCAGGAAGTTCCCTCCATGCCGGGTAAAAATCCTGTCTGGTGTTGTATTGTCCTCACTGTCACTGTCAACGCAGTCCTTGGGGATTGGCCCTAACAGTTCATTAACTAAATCAATGGAAAAATGTCGGTCATCAACCGCCATTCCAATAATGGTGCCTGCGGCTAGAGTAATACTCTTTAAGTCGCTGTTATCCACCTCTATTAGAATGGTGTCATGTTCTATGTTGACTACTGGTGTTGGGTTTACCCCTAACCCTTGCTGTTGGAGAGAAGCATTTAGATGTATGTAAGCATCAGGGTTTTGCAAATATTGTCCTCTTTTAGCTTTCACTTCCAGGGAGAATTGTCGGGTCCTTTCTGGGATGGTGACTTCCTCTTTGATCTGAATTTCAACTGCATAAGGTAGCAATTGAGCTGACCTAAATGCTTTTTCTGGATCATCAAAGCCCATGGGATTATCCGCTAATCGGGACCAAGCTTTGAAGTTTATTAGGTCCAAACTAATGGCAAAGCGATTGAGAATGTCAATGCCTAAGTAAAAGGCGGCAGGGACGTCTCGCACGACCCAACAATTGTGGACTATGCTCTTGTTGCCAATGGAGATTTTCAGCATACACCTGCTTGGCAGGAGATGTTTGGAATTAGGTGCTTCCAGGTCCATTTCCCATTTGTCTATCAGTTTGAAGGTGGGAATGGCTGGATCTTTTGGGAGTTGGCGAAACATGGCTTCGCTGATGAAGCTCTTACCATTGTTCATGCACACTCGAGCGAGAACAGAGTCCTTCCCATCATTTAACTGAACAGGGATGAACAACTGCACTCCAATTTTCTGAATATCAGCCAGGCTCTGAGCTGATTTCACATCTTTCTGGACTATAGGAGTGGGAGTTTCTGATTGTGGATTAGTAAAGAATTTCAGGGTGTTTCCTTCCAGTGTGGAATACCACCTTAAACTGGAAGGAAGGTTGATTTTCAGAAATAGAGAGGACCCCCCATCACCAGTCTGTTGTCCTACTGCTATTACTGTCACATCTGGAATTTGGTTGTTCTGGAAGTGAAATTCTACTTGGTCAGATTTTTGTTCAACCATGTGACAGGTGCCGTTTAAACTAACATGGTTGACACTCTGTCTTAATGTTATTGGTCGGCTAGTCTGGGTCCAGAGGACCTTGTTTATGCAATCTATTAAGGGTGACAACCTCCTCAGGAGGTCATTCCCCAGTAAACAAGGGGTGCCCTCTGGAGTCACTACTATGACCGGGTGTTTCACCTTGTGTCGCCCGATCTTAATGTCCAAATCTGCAGTCCCCTCAACGGGAATTTCCTTCCCGTCAAAGTTCTGCAGTTGTCCAGGAAGAGAGGTGAGAGGAATTTGGTAATTCTCTCCCCTTCCTGCATTCAGTTCGTCAAAGGCCCTTCTGGACAGAAGGGTAGCTTGAGATCCAGTGTCCACCAGTGCCAAAATTGTACCCTGCCCCTGTACTTGTACCGGGGCATAGTATCTTCCCTCCTTCTCCTCAAGGGGGCACTGATAATGCACATTTTTGGACAACTGGTGGGCTAACTTTCTGGTTTTGGACATCGCTAGCGAAGAGATTTGGGCAGAATTCTGTGGAGAGCCTTGGGAATCTGAAAGAAAAAATTGGCAACTGGAGATCAGAGCCATTGTGGGTTCCCCTGGCTCCGGTTCCGGGCCGCCCCCCCCCTTTTTGGAGGCAGTCACCAGGATGGGTTTGAACCAGGGGATTTTCTTGCTGTTGGTTCTGGGATGAGATGGTGGCCGGCGGTAGCTCAGTCTCCACATCTCCCCAGTCTGGATTTGCATCCCTAGGGACCCATTTTTTTTTGGGAGGAGTTCCCCCCTCTCTGAAGGAGAAGATTCTGAGGATCCCTCTCCCTCAAATTGGAATATCAGTACCTCCTCCTCAAACTGAGTCTGTTTGGGTCTTTTGTTTCTCCTACCCCCCCTCTGCTCCTTAGGAGGCAGACTTTCAGGGGCAAGAGATTTTGTTTCCGGTTCCTGGGTTTCCAGGGGCTGTTTACAAGTGAGGAAGGAAGCTTCCTCCAAGGCTTTACACCCCCCTTCCCTTTGTGCCTCCTCCCTGGGAACCGGTGAGTTATCAGGGTGCTGCCCCCGTCATTGTTCTGGAGCACCAGGTCAGGAGTTGGGTGCGTTCTGCGCCAGCATGCCGATCTGAGGGTTCTGCTGAGCCCTCAGTATGTGACCCAGATCCCGCGCCATGTTTTGAACCTGGCGCTCTAACTGGGAAACCCGCTCAGGCTGATACGGGGCTCTATTTTCTCCCCTGGGCTGATCCCGGGAAGGGTAGCTATCCCTTCTCTGGTAGTACCCCTGGTTGGGAAGATTTTGGTACCCCTCCACCCTTGGCCTCCCCTCTCCCGGATTAGGTTGTCTGGGCTCAGGGAATTGGGGAAAGAAGGATGGATGATTTTGGGGCTGGAAATTGGGTGGATACCTGGGGAAAAAGTTCTGCCCAGGATTTGGAGAATTTCTGCCCTCCTGGGGGAAGTTAGGAGGGAAGATCCCCGGGTCAGGTTCTTGGCTGGATCCCCCCCCTTGGGCTGGAGGAGTCCACACATAACCCAGGATGGGTCGATTTCCCTTGTAACGGGGACTTACATAATCAGGAGAGCGAGGGACCCCGTTTGTGGGACTACCTCTTTCACTCCCTGTCTGTGACTGGCCCGAGGACCTTTTGGGCCTAGCATTATTAGGTGCAGGTAGGTTTTTAGGCCCCCCCCATCTCCAAATCTAAAACGGGGGTGACCTTTACCTCTGCCACCTTGGCAGCAGCAGGGGTGTTGTTGGCTTTGGGGTTTTTGGATGCATTATTTTTATTTTCTATTGGCTTCTGCACCTCATAGATCCGGGTCGCCTGTTCAATGACCCAGTCTAAAGATCTTTTCTCGTGAAAATCCCTCACGAGCTGGGCCATTATGTATTTGGGCAAGGCATGGAAAAATGTATTAATAAATTCTCTGCTATCCGTGCGCACCCTTCTTGTGGTCTGTGCAAAAGCACGCTTTAACTCCTGCACAAACTCTTGTGGGGCCTGATCTTCCCCACATTGTAAATTGTAGACTGCCTTGCGAGCCTCTTGAGGATTTCTATGAGTAGAAAAATGTTTCAAGATGGCCGCCTTATAGGTGGACAATCTTAAATGATTTTGGTCCTCCAGCCCCGCAAAGAAACTGAAGTATTCCGGGGAGAAGGTCCACTTTACATATTGAATACAGCTTTGGCTGTCCTTCAAATGGAAAGTCTCCATCATTTGCTCAAACAGCTCTAAGTGCTCCCAAACAGAATACTTGGCGTTCTTATGATAAGGCGTGATGACGCTCCTGATTGCCTTAATCTGCTTTAAGGGGTCCTTAAGCAAGGCCCTTTTTGTCTTATTGGCCCTTTTGGTCCGGGTAACCCTGGTCCATTCATCTTCTGACTCAGAGGCACTGCTCCCAGAGGTTCCCGTCTGTTCTTCCAGGTTTTCCTGGATTCTGCGAGCCTGGGAATGGCTGGCAGAATGTGGGGACCTGGTCTCCTGTGTCCTGTACCGCTCAGAGGAGTCTTCAGATCCCTCCTTGCTGCCGGGATTTGATGGGTACCCCCCACTGACCTAACTGGGCAGAGGTTTTCAGGATGCCCTTAATGGGCCTACTCTCCTGGGGTTCCCCATTAAATTGCACTGTGCTTGGGTGCCCATACCCGGATGCCCGCCCCTCCATTCCTGGGTGGTACTGGCCTATGAGCCCCATGCTTCTGGCTGGATAGTAATCTGCCATCCCTGTGGCCCTGTGCCATTGTGCGCCGGGGGTCATGGGGGTGGCAGAGTCCAGGGACTGAGAGAGATAAAAGCCTCTGGTACTAGGGCTCCTGGGGTTATGCTCAGGAGTTTCTTTTTCCCAGCGAACCTCATCTCTATCCGCCCCTGCTTCCTGTTGCAATGCAAGAGCCTGCGCCTTCAGTTCCTCAGTTAAGGCCTTACCAGACTCTATCAGTCTCTCCTGCATCGCTACCTGTTGTTGGAGTCTATCATTGTGCTGGCAGATAGCCTCATTCTCTCTCTGTGCCTCCTGATTGGTCCTGGAGCACTGGGCCAGTTTTTGCTGCAGGAGGGTTACCTCCTGAGCTGTGTCCCTATTGGCCTGCTCCTTTCTTGCCAGAGCATCCTCCACCCTCCTGGTGTGTTCTAACAAGTTCTGGTGTTCTTTTTGGAGGTCACCCAGCCCCTGGAGGGCCAAGTGATTTTCTTCTGTTTTTCTTTTTAAATGGCAGACTTCCTGGCCTAAGGCGTCTCTTTCCTGACTAAGAGCCTGCATTTGTGCTGCCAGGTCGCCCCTCTGCCTTTGAAAGGCACCAGCTTTCTGGCGTTCTTCATCAAACTCTGCCTGGGTATCCAGGTCTTTCAAAATCAGCTTGTTGCTCTCTGCCTTCACTCTATCTAGATGACTTTGCAGGGTGGCTACCTGCTCCGTGCATGCCCTGTTAAAGTCTAATTGTTGCTCCAGCTTTTTCTGGCTCTGCAGTAAGGAGTCCAAACTGTCTTGGTGCTCCTTCTGCAGGGCCAGAAATCTAGTATCCTGGTCAGCCTTTTCCTGTTGCAGTATATCCATGTCCTCTTTTATTTTAATGATATACTGCCTATTATCATTTTCTGACTCCTGGCTCCTCGGCAGCCTCTGCTCAGAAGAGTCCAGATCAGATTGGGCCTTCTGTAATGCCAGCAGTTGCCTACTCGCCAGATCTTGGCCTTCAGCACATTTGTCCTGCATGGCTCCCATATGTAAATATAAATATGCCGCTACCCTGGCAATCTTGTTGTGCTCATCCTTGGCCTTAGAGGACATATATAGTTCACTCAGGGCCACATGTAAGGGACCCTGGTCTCTCCATGTATCTGACCCTGTTTCCGTGATCTGGGGTGCGATTGCTTGCAACCAGACCGTCTGGTCCTGATGAGTCCACTCACATCTCACAAATAGCTTATGTAAGAAGTGCTCTCTCGCTATTTTCATATCTACCAAGGTCGTCATTCTGGAATTTGAGTTCCTTCCTGACTTACAGAAGTTTGTATTTTATTTTTGCAAAACAGACTTTTTCCTTAGAGCGTTCCTTTGAGGAGTGCTTTACAGCGTAACACAGCGTGGTGATCCGACCGGATATGTGTATCTGGTCAGCTGGCACACTGTATTAATCTGCACAAGTGATCGATCTAATCCGGAATCCCCGGCTACGAGCCCCCAATTTGTAAGAGGATTCAATTCAACACTACAGCTAAGTCAATGTCTAGTCTGGGATACTGAATGGAAACCCTTATTGATATATCTTTATGTCCAGTTCATGAGTTCTGGATGACTACCCCTATATAACACCCCTCTCTTGGAATCCCCCTGACCCCACTGAGCCAAGAAGTAGTTCTGTTTTGCAAGTTAAAAGATTTATTTGAGAATTTAAACAATATATATATATATATCACACTTTATAATAAATTAATAATTGAATATCACACTTAATCTGATATGATAAAGATTAACAACGGAGAATCTGGCACTAGCCCACTTCTTTATAATCACTAAGGAGTTGACATGAAATGGATAAGGTAGCACACTGGTAAATAGGGACAGAAGAATAATGTGGTAGAGAATGCTTTATAGGGTCCAAGGAAATGCAAGGTTGAATGAATGAAATGCAGTATAGAAGATAAACTGATATGGTTTCACAAAAGACAAGGTAATCACTTTCCCTTTGTGGCAATTCACCCCCCCTATACAATGTAAGGAGATGGAAGGAAGAGCACACGGTTCAGGTATACAATCACAATGTAATACAGAGTTCCAGTTTCCCAGGAAGCTTAGAGGAGAATAGATATGAGTTTTGCACAGGCTCAAAATGCTTTAAAATGTGATAGCAATATATTGGAAAATGTGCTAAAATGATTTTAATTCCCTCTGGAGGTTCAGGTTGAGGATTAGTTGGTTTAAATAAGTTCAGGCTTACTTTAGCAATGTTCTAGGAATGGTTGGCAGGTTAAACGAATTTTTGGCAAATGAAAGGAAGGAAGCTGCTGTTTTCACACGTGGAGAAATTTGCAAATCGCGGTAAAATTCGCGAGTGCGTTTTTCGCGATTGCGGCAAAAGTATAGGGAATAGGAATGCGGTTCTAGGTTCGTTGAAAAGCCAAGATTCCCAGCTTTCAGAGGAAAGTTACTTCAAGTCTCTAAGACAAACGGTCACAGAGATATGAGCGATATGGTAAAGGTCGTTTTTCAGATTTGAAATTTTAAAAGTTCAAAGTGACAAGTTACAGCTAGCAACTAGAAATGACAGGTGACAGCTTTGCAAATGACAAGGTACAACTTCTAGGAGACAGTTCTGGTTAGATTAAAATAGATTGAATTATATTATTTTAACTAAGAGATTGGTTCTGCACAGTTCTGCTAGGTACTCACAATATATTTTAAAATAGGCCTCGCCACGGACGGTTTCTGCGCACAGCGTCGGGGTCAGCTCTACTCTGCTGGTCTGGTCTGGGTCTCTGGTTCTGATCAGGTCTGTGGGTCCGGATACAGCAGTCTCCGGTTCAGCTGGTCTCTCTCTGGATACAACACTGCTCTCTGGCAAATGGCAAGAGTTCTTGCAAAGAATTCAAACAGCTCGCCTGGCTGTGATAATGGCAATGATTTGAGGCCTGCTAAAGAGGGATTTAGCTTGTAGTTGATCTCTCTGCTACAAATTCTGAAGTAACGTCTTGGTCTCTGAAGGTGGATAGATTGAAGTCTCTATGTTGGCTCTCTGGAGGTTGATGGAGGTAAAGTATGGATTTTCCCGGCAGAGCGTCCCGCAGCAGATGGAATAGAATGTCCCTATCTGTCCTGACTGTCTGCTTTTATGTGTTTTGAAAGTGGGTGGAGAGGCTAGCTTTCTAGACCCTACCCCTCTCCACTTGTCATTGGCCACTTCCTCCTCTTCCCCTTGATTGGGGGAATGAAATGAAGTGTCATCATGATGAGGTCTGTTTATGATACAGAGAACCCACCCCTGTCAAATTACACACAATCTATATTTGATCAAAAAGACATATTTGCACAGGTACACATTTGTTTAAAATTACATGCACCCATCACATATTACAGGAGGTATACCCTGTCCAAATCTGCTCTTCCTGGGGGCTTGCATTCAGAAATGGCAACATTTGCACTTTTTAACTGGTTTTGCAATATCGGACATTAACCCAAATTTACACACATGTGCGCAAGTAGTATGGACATTAATTGATGAAGTGTCAGATTTTTAACATGCATACATTTTAAGTAATACCCTCTTAACTGCTAGCTTGCCCCCAGATCATACCACCAGTTCTAAAAACCTCTTAAAATGTGGGCAGAAAAATCACAAGAATTATGGTATCATTTATAAAATTTTCACAAGTACGCTCTATGAATGATCCATCTTTTTAGAGTTATGTTCTGGCCCCAAAGGGGTGTGGTTTCCCCCAGCACAAGGTTGAATTTCTGGTTTTTCCAGTTCTGCCAAGCCAGCTTGCTCCCACAGGCAGTGCTCCTCCCCTTTCCTTCCAGGAGGAAGCCACATTTACGACTCCCACCAATAAAACATTTGCCTGAGTCAGGACAGGGCTTTGTTCAATTTCCTGCAGAGCCCAGGTAATTCAATCAGAGAAGTGTCATATCCCTTTTGGTGGGAACAGCAAAAGGCAGCTAGGCCTGGGAACACAGCTGTTGTGCAAGTCTCAACTCCTGTCGGGGGTAGCTGGTGGGCAGAATTCAGTTCCTTAAGCCAGGCCCCAGCTAATGTCACTTTTAGTTACCTAGTTTTCTGCATTCAAATAAAACTAACAATTTTTACATATGCAGCTAGAATGCTGATTCTAAGTTTAAAACTATGACATTTAAACAATTTCAACCTATGTGACACTCAAAGTAGGTCACTCATTTCTTTTAAACATTTAGATTTTTAGTGTCTTTCAGTCCAAATTTACTTAAACTGCTGAAATCCACAGCTCAGCCAGTCTTGTTATAAACCTTCAAGTCACTTCAGAATATAACTTTACATTGTATCCACCTCTCAGTAAGTCTTTCTTTGGCTTGCTTTGGGTTCATTTATTCAGTTTTACACAAAAAAAAGTCTGGTGTTGTTTTAAAACGCCGGCTTTCTGATAGTGGTGAGTACTGGTAATGCACCCATTTTTGGGATTTAAGAAAATGAATTCCCCACAATTCTAGGTTGCTTTTGGCAATCAGCATTGCCATTCCCAATGGTTTCAGGCTACTGTGTGGGTAGTCCAATGGTGGTTTTAGGCAGTGGCCTTCTGTGCCCATAACATCGGCAAAATGGGTGGCAGCCTATTCTTCATGCAGTTCCCTGGGCATTTTCTGGGAATCTCTGGCCATCATGATGTTTTCAATGCCAGTACTGCACAGTTTTTGAGGTAGGGCTCGCATGCATGGGTAAAAACATCCCACAGGAGGTTTAGTCAAAAGCAGCCCAAACAAAACCCAACCAGCACACGTAATGGGGTGGGGTAGGTCGGGGGGTGGAGAGAGTGGGGGGGATGTGGGTCAGGGTGGAAAGAGCAGGGGTAGAGAGTAGAGAGAGTGGACGTACGGTCAGTGGGTGGTTGTAGAAAGGCAGCCTCAGGAGGACAAACAACAGATCTGCCTTCAAAAGAAGCCCACAAATCACACAAATGTCTGTCCATTATGAAATCACGGTGCAGCTGAAAAATGGAAAGCCCAGCACCCCACTTGCTTCTTACAAAGCTGCTGATTCGAACACATATTTTAGGGAACTTCTTAATGGATAGAACGGTAGATTTTGGTGATTTGTAGTTTTTATGCCATGCCAGTTGCTATGTCAACCAGATAGTGTCTTTTCAGAACCCCATTCCCCCTCTCTCTCTTCTGTAGCAATTATTTTGGTAATTTTGTGCCGCAAGCACCACAAAATACATTCACCAAAACCAATGACCTATAAAATAGATATTTGGCATTGAAGCAGAACTAGAAATAACAACTAACCCACAAAGTAGTGACCAACAATTCCTAACAAGTACCCTTCTTTGCAATACTTTGAAAAAATATATAGCAATGTTTCAAATGACCACTTCTGGAGTTCCAGAAATAGTATGCTTTTGTTGTTGTAGAACTTTCTACAAGCAAGGTACAAAAACAGGAGATACCTGTCACAAAATTGAAGACAATGAGCATTCATTAAGGTTTCAATTGGCCTTATTTCTAACAACAGAAAATAAAAACAACATAACAGATTCCTTACTAATATACACATATTGCATTAATAAGCTTGACAACAACCAAATGCAATCTCGAGTTATCAATAATATTCCTACTTCCAAATGCTCTCCAACAATTCCATCTATATGAGAGTATTATTATTCGAACAGTAGAACCATTCCAATCTATAATACAATTGCATCCCAAAACTGCCAAATTGCCCCAATCAGAAATGTGGCAATTAGACCTCAAAGACCTCAAATAAACAGTTGACATTCTAGGAGTAGTGTGACCAGTACATCAATCTTTGATTGTACTGGTGTAACAACAAATGATTAAAACAAATTGAAAAAACACTATTTGACTTAAACAAAGTAATAGAAGCCCTAGAGTATTTCAAAGAAAGACATGAATACTACAAAGATTAAATCATAGACAGAATATAAAAGAAACACCCACAATATATGATAGATACATAAGAAATTGGTCAATATCAATGTCTTCATCCTTACAATGCGAGTAATATTCTTACCACTACACAATCCACCCATTGTTTTCAAGAGACAACCGTGGAGGATGCATTAAAAAAATAGCAAATTAATCAAGCCAAACGGTCTACAAAGAGTGTAGGGGAAAAGAGTTTAGAAAAAACACTGTTTTCTACCACTCTTCCCTACAGAAGGAGGAAGACATAATGAAAGACCTATACAAATTAGTGAATCAGAGTATTGTTGTCTCAGAATGTATTCTGAAGATCCAATATAACGTTAAAACATTGAATACTTTTTTTCCATCTTTTTGGAAAGAGAAATAGCAACTCTATGCTTCGGAGTTGCACAAGGACTAAAAACTGGAACCCACTTTATGAATATGTCATCTAGTGAACTACTTCAAAAGATATTAAAAAAAATATGAAGTATTAGAGTCAAGTATTACAAATATTTTGGCAAAGAGGGGTGGCACAAAAGATTACTGGTTCTGATGTCACGCTACATGCTAAGGAACGTAGGTCCCCCCACATGGTTTGTTACACTCACTTGAGCAGCATATGCATAGAATGATGTATATGACTTCCTATACACAGCAAATAATAACAAATAAGGAAGGAAAATACTTAAAAGGTACAGGATAACTGTTCTTTAAATCCTGTAAATGTTTCACATCACTTCCACCACCAATTTATTGCATAAATACTACATTTCAACTGCAACAAAAGATGCCCTTTATTTAGAGAAGTTGAGTAACTTAAATGTGGCAAATCGTGCCAACATCAATATAGAAACAATGGGGAATGCTACACCAAATGTCCCTAGATCATGTTATATCCAAGGTCAAGTAAATAGTTTAATGTCTGTTATTAAACACAGTGTGAAAGACAAGTCTCCAAAAAACATGTATAATATTAAAAGAGATGAAGCCTCAAAGTACATAAATGATTACAATCCTATCAGTGCATCCATATTGCACGCTGTAGCATGCCGATGTTAGGCAGAATCACATGCAATGCCCTCTAGGAACACTACACACAATTAAGACTACTCGTGTAAGTACAATTTCACCTTTGGGACAAGCCTGTACTACACAGTAATGTGGTAGCAGTGGCTGAGCAGCCAGACTTATCTCAAGAGTAAAGTGAGCAGTACAAGAGGTTACACAAAGGGGCAGCAATCACAGTGGTTCAAACAAACAATTACTCAAGGTTTCTTGGTAAAAGAATATACATGTATTTACACAGTCAGTTGGAAAACATTCCACTAGTAAGAGAATCTCAATATCACAATCTAATATACTACAATACACAACCAATCAGTTTCTGAACAAGTTCAGTTCCACTGAAGTGGGAGCAAAATGGCACTTCAGTTATTTTAGAAAGGGATAAAAAGACAAGGTTAAAAGAATTAAAGCACAAGTACTTTCAGAGGTAGGGCAAATAGTTTCAGTTCACTACAACCAGCAATTCAATTCAATAGGCTTGGGCAAAAGTCAATTGGTCAGAGTCTTGAATAGGATAGCACAGTTCTGTTAATAAACGGTTAAATCTTTGCCACGGTTTTTAGAGATAGTTGGTCAGACAAAAAGTTATATGTCGGTTTAGGGAAGGACAAGCCTTCAAAGTTGGGAAAGTTTCACAAGCTTTCACCGCGGCAGAAAGGATGTCTTGACTGCACTTACACAGTACATTTTAACTGAAGAAGAGCTGTAGCCAAGGCAGTTGTTCCTGGCAGTTCCTGCTATCTCGCTGTTCCTGAGCTTCAGTCGTGGGGACAAGAAGGAAGACATTGGAGGGTTCCTGCACTGCCCTGGGAAGAGGCCACAAGCTTGGCAAAACGTTGGTTTAAGGTGTGAGTGCCCTAAAGACCACAAACTGGTATCCTTCTCACTGGCTATCGGTTTTCAACAGCACTCTGAAGAAAATGTGACCAGTATAGAGACAGTGGGCCTCATTAAGAGTTTGGAGGTAACCATGGCGCTATTAGGGCCATCGCTGCCTCCAAAACCTTACCGATTCCGCCCTCGTGAATGGAGCAGTTACCGGCCCATTCCAAGGTTGGCGGGACCGGTAATTCCCCATTCACCAGGGCCCTTCCCCATTCCCATTTGAGCCCCCACAGGGCTCAATGGGAATGAGGAAGGCGCTAATAACGGTACCGCAAATTGCGGTACCGTTATTAGCTCTAAAGTCCCTTTGCGGGTCCCGTCCTTAACACCTGCTAAAAGCAGACGTTAAGGGATGACCCGCAAAGGGAACTCGTAGTAGGGCGGTAAGGGATTACCAGCACCGGTGCCCTTACCGGTGCCAGGAATCCCTTACCTCCCACCTCGTAATGAGGCCTAGTGTCCAGATGACTTGTGAGTTGGTTGTTCCCACCAATCTCAAGGGAAGAAGTTAACCTTGAAGGGCTTCTCTGTCGATGGAGTTTCAGGCAATTTGGACCTTCAGCAGGCCTTCACCGGTGGACCAGGAGGTGCAGCAGTCGTCTTCCTTCAGCTCGTCTTTGGTTCTTTCGTTCCAGTGGTCGACTCTGCTTTCCAAGTCCCAGAGGCCTGCTTTTAAACAGTTTTCCCTCATTCATTCCGGCCTAGCTGTCACGCACCCAGCAGGGTGGCTGTCCTTGCTGGACAGCCAGCCGGCCAATCACGCCAGAGTGCATTAAGGTCTCCTAGGAGAGTAAGCACAGGGAGTTTTGGGCACCTCCCTTGCATCCTGTCCATCCCAGACACTCAGGCACCAGAGGAGGGCCTCAGCACTGAAGCCCGCCAAAGGCCGACGAACAAAGGGACCAAACTTGGTTTGGCGTGCAGAGTTAAACACAAGAAGGACCTCTTTCCTAAAAGAGATGGTGAAAAAAGTTGACCAGAGATTGTTTTTACAGATAGGTCTTGGGTGCAAATTGGAAAAAAGGCTGCCCCGATTTCTAGCTACCGGTGTTCGCATTCGGGAAAAATCATGGTAGTTAGTTCTAAACCACTGCCACCAGCCATTTCAAGAGGGAAAGCGTAACATTTGACTGTTACATGAGCGTTTAGACTCAGGGGATGCTAGGCAACCCCTCCAGCACTCTATAGGAAGATAGTGTGGGCTGGGTCTGTACATTTAAAAAGACAAGTACAGTCAATTTAACTTTACATGCTTTAGGAGACGGTAGTCAGTCCCAGAGAATTTATTTAAACCTTGGGAAGTCTGAAAAACATCCCTGTGCCAGTGCACTGAAGGTGCTGTGTGACACACAAGAAAAATATGATGCCTATGGTGTTTTTTTAATACTCCATATCCAAAGAACACAACGTAAAACAAACATCAAAATACATGAAAGAGTGGAAAAAAGTCTCACAGTCTTTCCAGGTAAAAATTAAAATCCTAGTAATCCAGCAAAGTTGCTGGGGGTCTCAAAAGGTAAGGGAAATTAGCACATTCTTGAGATTTCTTCCTAACACTCGACCGCCACAGACTAAGGGACAGGAGGATTTAATTCACTCCGGGATAAATCTCCTTACTCCAGTCAGTCAAACATCCTGGAGAGACCATCAGCATTTTGGTGGTGACACCCCGACCTGTGTTTAATGGTAAAATCAAACCCTTGCAGGCTGATTGACCATCTCAATAGTTTAGCGTTTTCCCCTTTCATTTGCCTCAACCATGTCAAGGGTTGGTGGTCAGTCTGAATCACAAAAGTAGATCCATACAAGTATGGTCTAAACTTCTTCAGTGACCACACAATAGCAAAACATTCTCTTTCAATGGTTGCGCACCTTGTCTCAGGTTCCTTCAGCTTCCTGCTGATGAAGCAAATGGGGTGCTCCCTACCTTTCTCATCCAGCTGACTCAGAACTGTACCTATACCTGTATTTGAAGCATCTGTCTGCACAATGTTAGGAGTTCTTAGGACTGGAGTTGACAAAGGGCTTTCTTAAGTCCTTCAAATGCTTGAGTGCACTCCTCATTCCACATGACCTTTTTAGGAAATGTTGGTGAGGAGATGACATTCAATGGAGAAGCTATGGCCCCATAGTTCTCTATGAAGTTCCTATAGTAACCAGTGAGGCCTAGGAAGGCTATCACGTGGGTTTAAGTAGTAGGGGTGGCCCAGTTATGTACAGCTTGTACTTTGCTAGGCAATGGCCTGATTTCACCTCCTCCTAACTCATGTCCAAGGTAAACCACTTTAGTCTGAACTATTTGACACTTACTCGCCATTATGGTTAGATGGTACTGCTCAAGAGCCTGCAAAACATATCCTAAGTGGTCAACAGGTTCTTTCCAAGTAGGGCTGAACACTGCAATGTCATCCAAGTATGCCATGCTGAAGTCCTCCATCCCATTCAGAACCTGGTTAACCATCTGTTGGAATGTTTCAGGTGCATTCTTTAGTCCAAAATGCATTACCTTAAACTGGTAGAGGCCTGCTGGGGTTGAGAATGCAGTTTTCTCCTTGGCATGGTCTGGCAGTGCTATTTGCCAATAGCCTGAAGTGAGATCAAATGTACAGAGATACTTTGCTGAACCAAGCTAGTCCACCAGTTAATCTGTCCTTGGTAAAGGATGGGCATCAGTTATAGAGACTGCATTGAGAGCGCGATAGTCCACACAGAATCTCAACTCCTTGGATCCTCACTTTGGTACTAGTACAACCTGAATAGACCATGTACTGGTAGAGGGCTCTATTACCCTGAGAGCAAGCATCTTGTTGACCTCTTCCTTTATGTGGGTTCTGACATGATCTGACATCCTGTAACCTCTGTTTTTAACAGGTAAACAGTCACCAGTGAGAATATCATGCTGGCCCCAAGGGGCCAAGCCTGGTGATAGTGAAAACAGGGAGGCAAACTAATTTAACAGAAACTTGCACTCCTCCTGTTGTTCAGGTGTCAAATTAGAAGAGAGATTGACTCCTTCTATCTTCTCATCTAAAGGCTGTCCTCTGAGTAGGTCTGGTAGAGGTTCACTCTCCTCCTCCTCTTGAGCTGAAGCAAGAAGCAAAGCTCCCACTTCTGGTCTTGCGATATAAGATTTTAGACCGTTGGTATGAAAGACTCTGGGAACCTCCTTAGGATTGCCTAGGTCTATCAGATAGTTGACCTCTCCAGGTTTGCCCACAACCTTGAAAGGTCCTATCCACTTGTCCTGTAAGGCCCTCTGCCTTGTAGGAACCATTACTAGAACTTGCGGGTCTTGAGTAAAATCAACCATTTTGGCCTTCTTGTCATGCCAATGCTTCACCAGAGCCTGACCTGCTTACAAGTTATCTGATGCTTCTGCCATCATGTGTGACATTCCCCTCCGGAGACCTATCACATAGTCAGTGACTCTCACTGGCATGGGGGAAGGAGCACTCTCCAACCCCTCCTTAATCAGGGCCAAGGGGCCTCTAACTGGATGGCCATAGAGAATCTCAAAGGGACTAAATCCAACTCCCTCCTGAGGGACTTCTCTATAAACAAACAGAAGGCATGGCAGTAGAAGGTCACATTTTCTTCTAAGGGGTTCTTCTAAAGCACCTATCATGCTCTTCATTGTACGGTTAAACCTCTCTACCAATCCATTTGTCTGTGGATGGTAGGCAGTTGAGAACTTGTAAGTTACTCCAGAGTTTTCCACATGGCCTGCATGTAGTGGGATATAAAATTGGATCCCCTGTCAGAGATAACTTCCTTGGGAAAACCTACCCTGGTAAAAATACCAAGTATGGCCTTAGCCACAGCCTGAGCTGTAACATTCCTCATAGGTATTGCTTCAGAACACCTAGTAGCATGGTCTACTACAACCAGGATAAACCTGTTTCCTGAAGAGGTTGGAGGGTCTAAGGGACCAATAATGTTGATTCCTATCCTCTCAAAGGGGACTCCCGCCACTGGGTGAGGCACCAAGGGTCCCGCATTCTTGGCTCCACTCTTGCAGATGTCTGACAAATTTGACAGCTCCTACAGAATTTATCTACATCAGACCCCAACTTAGGCCAGTAGAAATACAGAGAGAGCCTTTCTTTGGTTTTCTTGAAACTCAAGTGACCAGCTAAAGGAATCTCATTGGCTAACTGTAGGAACTGGAGTCTGCTTTCTAGGGGCACGACAAGTCTTCTGTAGTCCCCTGGGATGGACTCAGTCAGTTCACTGAAGAAGAGGCCATCTTCCCAGTACAACCTATGCTTCCCCGGCTCTTGTCCATCCAGCTGGGAAATTGCCTGTTGGCAAAGACCTTCAAGAGTAGGACACTCTCTTTGACCGCTGCTGAAGTCTTCCCTACAGGGTCCACCTTATGCCAGTAAAGACTGCAGCTCCGAATAGTCTGCAGGATCCATATCTCCAACAGGCGCAAGGTCCTCTTTCAGCTCTGATTCCTCAGCAGCTGATTCAACCACACTAGGTTGTTCCTTACACTCAATCTCTGCTGGTGGAGGAGTCACAGGGGTGACTTTGGATAGTCCTCTCTAGGATGTTCTTGTTGGTTGCACAGGAGTGCTGGCTGCTTTCTTCATGGAGGCTTTAGGTTTCCCTTTTTCCTCTTTCTTCTTAGAAATTGCAGCCAGTAAGTCCTGTAGACTGGGGGTTATAATTTCCTCTATAAGTTCCCCTGGAGAGCCGCTTAAGGTACTCTCTCTGGCCATCCTAGTATGCTCCTGTTTCTTTCTGCTGGGAGGCCTGGGGGTGCTTGATACAACTCCAAGAGATTTTAAGTCAATCCCCAACAGGACTTTCCCAGGTACTTCACTCGGCACACTAACAGGTATCTTGACAGTCATGTCATTGCACTTGATGACTGCTGGTAACTGTGGAATCATTTGGACAGGGCCTCCAGCAAGCTTATTGAGGTATATGGGTGCCTTAGCAACATCCTCTACCTTGAAAAAAGATTAATCAACTACGGTACTGCTGACCCCAGTGTCTCTGGTGTCAGGGGTCTCCTGACCATTCACAAGAACACTGTCTTTGTAATACTCTTTAGTATTGTCTGGAATGGAATTGTAGACATCTAAGTTCTGCTGTTCCCACAGACCCAGGGAACTAAAGAAACACTGGCTGAGACTTTCATGGGTTCCTCAGCCAGTAAGTGAAAGTTTCCACTTGCATTGGTAGTTCATCCTCTGTGGGGAAGGCTAAGGAGACAGTGTGGATCCCTGAAGGTTTACCCTTACATATTGGATCCCCTTTCACATGGTTAGTTGACCCGCAAGCAGAACATTTTCCAAATGTCTTTATGAATGGGGGTTTGGTCTGACCTCCTTCTGGTTTAGCACCAGGAGGTACACTAGCCTGATTTGGTTTCCCTTGTTATGTTTGGGGCCCTCTTTTGGATTGGAGGTATTCAAATTCTCTTTGTTATCTTTCTTGTGCTGCTTTCCCTCATCCTGTTTCTGAGTTGCCCCACAATCCTTGTGAGTAGCCCTGTTGGCAACCCACAAGTCAGCAGCCCTTGCTAACTTCTTTGGATCAATTTCTTTCGAGTCAGACAAGTGCTGTCTCAGCTCAGTAGAGCAGGCATCATAAATAGATTGCAACATAAACAGATGTCTCATAACTTCATAAGTGTTAACTCTGTAACCTTTAACCCAAATGTCGAAGTCTTTCAAACATTCACACACCCAGGTAGCTCATGGGTACCATCATTCTAAACCTCTGAAGATACTGGGAAGGTGTCTTCCCAAACCTAGCTATCAAAGCTAGTTTCACACTTTCATACTCCATTCTGTCTACTTCTCCCATCTCCATTACAACATCAGATGCAACTTGGGGTAGCCTAGAAAAGAGCCAAGGAATCAGCTGATTCCCTGTAATGTTCAGAATCCCATGGTTATATTCAAATTTTGCCAGCCAATCTAATATATCAAGCTTAACCTCATACATACTTACTGATTCTTTGGGCATGTGAGGCCTCTTAGGATTGGAAGACCTAGAAGATTCTGGGAGAGAACCATTCTCAAGAGACAACCTTTCATTTCAAGGGCATGATTCAACTCCATTTCTCTGAGCTTAAATTATTGATGCTTACTTTCAGTTTGGGCTTGGATTCTTTTGAATTCCAATTCGGGCCTCATCCTTTCAAGAGAGACAAATTCAGGACTTAGTGTTGGATCTGATGGGGTCCCTGTGGCCAAAGGTTGAGGTCTATGAGCAAGTAGAAGTAAAAGAGGGCCTACATTTTGAGACTTTTCTGCCTCATCTAACTCACCAATAACATTTGATTTGGACTCTGAAACATTATCATCCTAAACATCATTTTCCACATTTGCTGCAGGGGTAGGTATTTCAGACCCACTCCTCAGACTTAGATATTCCAACAACTTTTCTATCAATTCAACCATTTTGCCTTTTACAGTGAGGTTCCTAGCTTTACACATTTCTCTCAATTGATCAACTGTTAAAGTGACTATGGTCTCCTGTCTGTAGTTATCCATATCAGGCATGATAAAAAACAATTGCTTCTTTAGTTGTGCATAGCCTTGTGAGGGTTATTTGAACAAATGTAATTATGAGCAGCACTCTCAATGTAACAACTATACTTTATCCTCACCACTGTACACCAGTATTAGGCAGAATCACATGCAGTACCCTTTGGGAACACTACACAAAATTAAGACTACAAGTGTAAGTACAATTTCACATTTGGTACAAGCCTATACTACACAGTAATGTGGTAGCAGTGACTGAGCAGCCAGACTTATTTCAAGAGTAAAGTGAGCAGTACAAGAGGTTACACAAAGGGGCATCAATCAGAGTGGTCCAAACAAACACTTACTCAAGGTTTCTTGGTAAAAGAATATACATTGATTTAAACAGTCAGTTGGAAAACAGTCCACTAGTAAGAGCAGCTCAATATCACAATCTAATATACTATAATACACAACCGATCAGTTTCTGAACAACTTCAGCACCCCTGAATGGGAGCAAAATGGCACTTCAGTTACTTTAAAAAAGGGGTAAAAAGACAAGGTTAAAATAATTAAATCACAAATACTTTCAGAGGTAGGGCAAATAGTTTCAGTTCACTACAACCACAAATTCAATTCAATAGGCCTGTGCCAAAGTCAATGGTTCAGAGTCTTGGATAGGATAGCACAGTTCTGGTTGTAAACGGTTAAGTGTTTGCCACGGTTTTTGGAAGTAGTTGGTCAGACGAAAAGTCATATGTCGGTTTAGGGAAAGACAAGCCTTCAAAGTTGGGAAAGTTTCACAAGCTTACACCACGGCAGAAAGGATTTCTTGACCGCACTTGCACAATACCTTTTAAATGAAGAAGAGCTATAGCTGAGGCAGTTGTTCCTGGCAGTTCCTGCAGGTCTTACTGTTCCTGAGCTTCAGTCATGGGGAAAAGAAGGAGGATGTCGGGAGGTTCCTGCACTGCCCTGGGAAGAGGCCACAAGCTTGGCAAAACATCGGTTTAAGGTGTGAGTGCCCTAAAGACCACAAACTGGTATCCTTCTCACTGGCTATCCGGTTTTCAACAGCACTCTGAAGAAAATTCGACCAGTATAGAGACGGTGTCCAGGTGATTTGCAATTGGTTGTTCCCACCAAACTCAAGGGAAGAATGTAACCTTGAAAGGCTTCTCTGTCAGTGGTTTTTCAGGCAATTCGGACCTGCAGCAGGGCTTCACCGGTGGCCCTGGAGGTGCTGCAGTCGTCTTCCTTCAGCTCGTCTTCCGTTCTTTTGTTCCAGTGGTCGACTCTGCTTTCCAAGTCCCAGAGGCCTGCTTTTAAACAGTTTTCCCCCATTCATTTCAGCCTAGCTGACACCCAGCAGGGTGGCTGTCCTTGCCAGACAGCCAGCCAGCCAATGATGCCAGAGTGCATTCATGTCTCCTAGGAAAGTAAGCACAGGCAGTTTCGGGCACCTCCCTCACATCCTGCCCACCCCAGACACTCAGGCGCCAGTGGAGGGCTTCAGCACTGAAGCCCACCAAAGGCCAATGAACAAATGCACCAAACCTGGTTTGGCGCGCAGAGTTAAACACAAGAAGGACCTTTCCTAAAAGAAACAGCGAAAAAAGTTGACCGGAGTCTATTTTTACAGATAGGTATTGGGCGCCATATTGAAAAGACATGGCTATCCCGATTTTTAGCTACCGTTGTAGCGGTCGGGAAAAATCATGGTAGTTTGTTCTAAACCACTGCCACCTGCCATTTCAAGAGGGAAAGGTCAACGTTTGACTGTTACATAGGTGTTTAAACTCAGGGGATGCTAGGCAACCCCTCCAGCACTCTATATGAATATTGTGTGTGCTGGGTCTGTAAATTTAAAAAGACTAGTAAAGTCAATTTAACTTAACATGCTCTGGGAGATGGTAGTCAGTCCCAGAGAAGGTATTTAAACCTTGGGAAGTCTGAAAGACACCCGTGTGCCAGTGCACTGAAGGTACTGTGTGACACACAAGAAAAAGATGACGCCTATGGAGTTGTTTTAAAACTCCATATCCAAAGAACACAAAAGTAAAACACACATCAAAATACATGAAAGAGAGGGGAAAAAAGGCTCACACTCTTTCCAGGCAAAACTTAAAATCCTAGAAATCCAGCAAAGTTGTTGGGCATCTAAAAAGGTAAGGGAAATTAGCACATTCTTTAGAATTCTCCCTAACAGCCGAGGTACACAGAAAAGGGCCCTGCTTTTTATGTTTGTTTAAATTGTGTTTTACACTTCTTTCATGTGCTGATAATTTGAGTATTTGTTTTTTCATGTGTGCCATGTCGTAGGTGTGAGGCCTTGTTGACTTAGTTACGGCGACCAGTCTTCATACCTCTCAATCTCCTTTGTCCCCAGGGTTGTGAAACCCAATGATTTGGTTTTTACCTCTCAAACTTTTTTGTCCCCAGAGCGGGTGACACCCAATTTGTTTTTTTTTTTTATTGGAGATTGAGAGCCCATTGTAATACATCACTGTATTAGGGGTTTGGCTGGTGAGTGGGCTGATTCTATGGCGGTTGACACCTGCCAAAAGTATGTGAGTTGAGGTCTACCACTTGTACTCATTGAAATAGCATCCGCTCTGAGCATACCCATCCCACTCGGGGTGACAAAGCAAAAACTAAGAGGTGATGGCTGGAAGGTTTAGAATGATGCAGAAGGGATGAGACCCAAGCTACTCCTAACCAATGAGGCCCAACAAGGCTAAAACATGTTTGGGGATGCTTGTGGTCACGTGCAGAAGGGATGTGAGCTAGCAGTTTGTGCTGGACTGTCCCTTTTGGGCTGGGACCAAGTCTGATTTGCATATGGTCTTTCCCCCTTCTATAATGGCTTGGTAGGTGAAGAACGATGGTCTGGAGGGTTGCCCAGAGCATTGCCAGTGGTTAAGATTCATTCTAAACCTTCCAGCCATCACCTCTTTGTTTTAACTTTATTGTTGGCGCATTCCGAAATGGGCTAATGCATGATTTAAAGTGTTATTTTAAAGCGTAATCTCAAGATGTGAGATGAGGCATAAGCGCAAGGCAGTTACAACGCTTGTGTTTATGCAACGCTTTCATGCCATAAAGCATACATGCTCATTCTTCTTTGATGAATGTTACCCAATGCGTAAAATTGAGGCGTACTTTTTTATACCTCAATTTTACACCTTGGAACTAAGACAATGACCCCTGTGAGTATAGATTTAGTTTTACTCTGCCACATTTTAGGTGGCTGTAATCATTATTGACGGTCTTTATTCTTAAGATTTGTACTCATGAATAGAAGGGTAGGATGCAAGAGCTGTATTCAACTACATTTTTGCTATTATTAAACACTACTTATTGTTTAGCTGTACTATTTTAATTCTCGTATATATTCTCTACAACAACATAAATATACAAAAAGGCTAATCAAATAAGTTAGAGCATCTGTTATGTGTTTCTATTTATGAGTATAAAGAGGTGCTATATATTACAAGAGTACATGCTTGTTTCCTTTAGTGATAAAACTGTGTAGGGACGCTTTTGAGAACTAATGTCAATCATTGACATAAGGGTAGTAAGGAATAGTTCCTAAATGGTCAGGGGTAGCCCACAAAAGTTTTACTGCCCAACAGTAAACATCTACGCTGCTTAGCAGCAGAGGTTTTAATGGTGCTATGAGCAGAGATCCAACTATCCAGAGCCTAGCATCACATATAGCAATATTCTCTACTAGAACAACCTGCCACAGCCCACGGTGGGCATTTGCAGCACATCTGGGGTGGTTGTTATGCTCTGCCAGGTGGGCTGTGATGAAATGATGACAGGAGGACCCTTGTTTTGGGTAGAGGGTGTCTAGTGTTGCAGACAATTATTTTGTCCGCATTTTTAGTTATCCTATCCTGCCATAGATTAAAATCGTCTATGATGGTCAGGTTTGTAACTGGGTGAGTGAGTATTTCCACAAACTAAGAATGCAGTATGGTGGTTGTTAGATAATCAGAAATGTGAGCATAGCAGAGTGAGCAATTTTGCAGTACACCAGGAGGGATTCACAGTCCAGTTTCGAGGTAATCGGTAGTTCCTTTGGTGGATGTATTCCTTTTGTACAAGAGCAAAACCTTCTCCCTTCTAGCCAGTCAAGTTGATGAAAGTGCACTGCACAAATGTGAGCAGAGCAGGTGGTGTTGATTCACATTTATGTGCACAAACAGTAGTCTCACCTTTGTGAAGATGGTGACCATCACATTATGTAAACCTGAGGAGGCACTGCAGAGGTGATATGATATGATATTTTATTCATATTGCGCTCATAGACAAGTGTTTCAGAGCTTGACCAAGCAAAGGGAGGGGAACAAGGGAGAATAAAAACAACAAGCTTACTAGGCCCAGTGATATTAAGAACATGCAAGTCCATGGAAAAGGGAAAAAGGCGGAAAATGCGAGGAAGGTGAGAAGTGGAGAGTGCGGCACAACGGAGCAAACAGAATAAATAATAAGTGCAATAAATAACTAAATGCAAAAAAAAATACAAATAAATACAGGCAGAGGCACGTGCATGATTTGTCAGATAGGGTATATCTGATAAGTGCTGAAGAAAAATATGGGACTGCATGGGTACAGATACATATCCCAGTGCAAGGGGTGGCTCGGAGGCAGTGCAGGAGGGTGAGCAGGTACCTGGGCCCAAAGGACAAAGGGTGGACAAGAGCATGGTGTCGAGAGAGAAAACAGATCAGCAGGGGAGAAAAAGGGCAAAGGCAGAAGCGAAGAGGAAGGTTGTGATGTGCTTCCGGAACCGGAGATGGTTCTCCTCAAGTTTCAAGGTGGCCCGGAGGCTGTTCCAAAGGGAGGCCACTGTCGAAGACAGAGATCTACCCAAGCTCGTTTCTTTGAAAAACAACTGACCCTGAGGGAGTTAGAAGTAGAGGAGTGAATGGCTTGAGAGGGGAGGTATTTACGGAGTGATAGTTGAAGGTATTTTGGACCCAGGCCCCAGAAAGCCTTATGGACAATACAGAGGTTTTTTAATTTAATCCTTGCGTCCACTGGGAGCCAACAAAGGGATTTCAGAGCTGGAGAGATACGATCCAATAACTTGAGGCCAAGGACAAGTCTCACAGTCATTTTCTGGATTAGTTTTAAAGGGCGGAGAGTGAAGGCAGCTAGATTTAGAAAGAGGCTGTTACAGTAGTCCAACATAGAGAGAACCAGAGCTTGGGAGACATTGAGCTTCTGGGGGAAGGAGAGAAAAGGCGGAGTACCTCTAAGGAGGTGCAGTAGGAAGTTTGACTTTTTGGAGACGTCAGAGATGTGTGCTGAGAAGGAAAGTGCAGAGCCAAAGGTGGCCCTGAGATTCTTAGCCTCGCAGTTAGGGGTAGGATGAGGGCCAAGGGAGGCCAGCCAGAGATTGAGGAAAGGATGGTGAAGGTGTACCAATGAGGAGGATCTCAGTTTTGTTGGTGTTTAGACAAAGATCATTGGCGGCACAGCAATTCTGAATGGCGATTAGGCAGTCGGAAATGAGGGAAGGAGAGCAGGTGACTGAGGGAAGCCTGAAAATGAGTTGGGTGTCATCAGCATAGCACTGAAGTTTGAGCAGAAAGAAGTCAGCCAAGCCATAGCCTGATCGGTGATACCCAGGTTGTCACAGAGACGATTGAGCAGTATGGAATGGTGACCATGTCAAAAGCAGAGGAGAGATCAAGTAGGGTGAGGACAGAGGGAATATTAGAGTCATGGTTAGAGAGCAGGTCTTTACGGATGTTCAGGAAAGCAGTTTCAGTGCTTCTGGCAGCTCTGAAGCCAGATTGGAGGTCATGGAGAGAGCCAACAGAGTCAGAAGGAAGATTAAGCTGCGAAATGGCTAGCTTTTCCAGGAGCTTCCCCAAAAAGGGAGTAATGGAAATTGGGCGATAGTTAGCCAGACAGGAGGGATCAGCTGTAGGTTTCTTGAGGAGAGGATGCACAAGGGAGTGCTTGAGAGGGGATGGGAAACATCCATAGTCAAAGGAATGGTTACAGAAATTGGCAAGGGCTGGAAAAAGGGTATTGATGTGGTCCTTAATGGTTTTAGAGGAACAGGGATGGACCTGTTTTGATGAGGTTTTCATAGATCGGACTTGTCTAACAACCTCATCCAGCGAGAAAAAAGGAAAGGAGGAGAAAGAAGGGGAAGGAGGTCAGAATGAGGGTCAGCAGACTGGGAAGGAGAGGGGAAAGGGGGGGTGGAGGAGAGGGAGGACAATATGTCATGCATTTTGGAATTAAAGTGTGAGGCAAGGGAGTTGCAGAGAGCCTGGGAGGCGAGAGGAAGGGTGGAGACTGCAGCAGGGTTGGCCTGCTCCTTGCAGATTTTAAATAGTTTGGCTGAGTTGTTGGATGCCGCAGAGACGCGGGCTTGAATGTGGCCTCTCTTCTTTGAGCAGACAGCAAGACGGTATTGCCTTTGGAGCAGGTAGCAGGCCAGTTTGTCAGAGGATGACCAGGAACCCCTCCATTTTCTCTCAGCCGCTGTACACTTATGTTTAAGTGTAGCTAGTTCAGAGTCATACCAGGAATTACACTAGCTTTGGACTTCAAACGGATCCTCATGACAGGGGCAAGAACATCAAGAGTAGCAGAAATAGAGGAATAGAGCCGGAACAGGGCTGTGTCAGGGTGTGAGTCAGCCTGAGGTGGAGGAGGGGTGGGGGGAGGTGGCAGCGAAAGCCTCGACTGACACACGCTTCATGGGCCGGATGTCCGAGAAGGTGGTTGGCAATCTTGGGGTAGGCTTGGCTTGGAGGGAGGAGATGGAAAGATGAAAGGAGAGGAGGTAATGATCACACCAGAAGAGAGGAGTGGTGAGGGGAGTAGTGATGAGGAGGCCGGAGGACATCAAGACATCAAGTGTCTGACCGGCAGAATGAGTAGGGCCCGAGGGGAGGATAGAGAGGGAGAGTGAATCGCAGAGGTCACGAAAGGGCACAGATGAGAAACAGGGAGAAACAAGATGGATGTTGAGGTCACCAAGGAGGATGAGTTGAGTGGTTGAGGCTAGGAGAGAGGAGGAGAGGTCTGCCCATTTGGAGAGAAAAGAGGTAATTGGCCAGGGGCTGATAGAAAGTAGCAACAGTGAGAGAGTGGCTAGGAGAGAGGGAGAGCCTGCAGACAAGGCATTTGAAAGAAGAGTAAGTCTGAGTGGGGATGGTGGAGGCAGGAATCCACTCAGATAAGATCAGGGCTACACCCCCTCCATTCCAGTTGGATCAGGGGGCAGAGATGATCTTATAGACGTCAGGGAGGAGAGTGTCGAAACTCGTGACAAAGCTGGTCATGAACCAAGTATTAGCAAGGCCAAGGACATCAAGGTCAAGTTTTTCTAGGAGGTGACAGATGTCAGAGGAGTGTTTGACATCAGAGCGAGAGTTGAGAGTGGGAAGATGAAGAAGGTTGCCAGCCTTAAAAACCTTCCGGGGAGGGGTACAAATCAGAGGTACGCCCTGCAGAGTTGTGGAGAGAGCTTGAGATGGGGCAGAGCCGGAAGATGAGGAGGGCAAGGTAGCCAAATGAGGAGGGTTGGGGACAGCTGGAGATGAGAGGGAGCTGCTGAGGTGGGGGAACCATTTATCAAAGTGGAGGACATTAGCCTGAGGGCCTTGCACCATGACAGTGCCATTCAGGTGGACATTCATGATCACTCTGGAGGAGTCAAAGAAAGCCATGAGGACTTCCCAGGGTTTGCCACCATTAATGGGAGAGGAGGCGATAGGACAGAGCACAGAGATCATATGAGGGGCCCATAGATCCGGCGAAGGAACGAAAAAAAGAATGTCAGTGAGGGTTTGTCTGGCAGATATGCTGGAAAGGGTGTCAGCGATGGGGAGGCCTGGGATGGAAGCCAAGATATCCTTTTTAAATGTCTTCTTGCCAGACTTAGTGAGAAAAGAAGGATAGTTAATAGAGAAGCAGTTAGAGTAGATATGAGAAACAGATAGCACCAGGAATAAGTAAAGAGAGGAGGCAGTAGGAGAAAATATGCAAGTACAGCGGTATCAAACAGTCACTGGGCTAGCAGGTACACATGGGGGTCTGGGTAATGAGACAAACAACCCAAATTTGAATTACAAAACACACCCAGATTTCAGTTACACAAACAACCCAAATTTGAATTACAAAACACACCCAGATTTGACTTTCAATACACACCCAAATTTCAGTTACAGAAACAACCCAAATTTGCATTACAAAACACACCCAGATTTGACTTTCAAAACACACCCACATTTCTGTTACAGAAACAACCTAAATTTGAATTGCAAAACACACCCAGAATTGACATACAAAGACACTAATAAGGGAACATAGGTGAAGGAATTGAGGTATGAGTTCGGGGCAGGTGCTTAGATCAGGGCATTTGAGAGCGAACAGGGAGACCAGTTGGGGCAAGCAGAGGGAATTGTGAGGGTCAATGATGGGAAAAGGAAAGGGTAGGCAGAAGGAGGGAAACTAACCCATGGAGAGGGAGGTTCAAGAGTCTTGGTAGTCCAGAATCATGGTTGAGTGAACTGGCAGCACCAGGGAGGGTCAGGTTGTGGTAGTAGCCTCATGTAGCATACAGGGAGCGCACAGGGAGCAGACAGGGGCCTCAGAAGTGGGCTTTTGAACCACAGCCAGGCTCCTGCCTCCCGGTTCCAGTGATAGGAAGATGAAACCGAGGTACCAATGATCAAGGGCCAAGGGTGGACACCACAGGCTGCAGTAAGATCAGGTGGCCATCTTGTGAAGGGTTTGTGGCCATTAAGATGGAAAACAAGAGCACAAGCTGCACAAAATCAGAGCACACAGAGCAGGATGCAGGGCAAAGAACATGTGCATTAAAACATGCTTCTCTAAGCAAGCAGCTGTGTTTTCACTGTGAAGAAAATCAAGGAAGGTTGCACAAACTTTTTCTTTTCTTCGCCCAACCACATCATATAATTTCCACTGAAATACAAGATTCAGGGAGGCCACAGCCAGAGAAAGAGGGCACGAAGACCTACCCCAGATAAAGAAATGAAGCGCCGGTAAAGAGCGAGGCAAGTGACTCCAGGAAGCGGCTGATCTCAAATTTTAATTGTCTGTGCACGTCGAAAGCACAAGGCTTGCAGGCCGCTGCAAACAGTTGATCTGGATGCAGCCACACGGAATAACAGCTGATCACAGCCTGTAGATTGATGTTGTTGATACATGCAGGGGGCGCAGGGATTGAAGACCTCTGGAAGCAGCTGATTCGATACAGCTTTGCTGAGTAACAGCTGATCGTCCCTAGTAGATTGGTATTGATGCGTGCAGGGAGTGAGCGCCTTTCTCTTTGCAGGCCGTAGAACGAAAAAAAGAAAACTGATCCCAAGTTCAAAGATGCGCACTGAGAGTGCGAGGGCAGCCAGGTGAAAGGAGTAAGGTAGAATGTAGAATGTAGGTGGGCCCATTCAATGTTAAGAACCCTAGACAGGGCAATCTAAAAGAAGTTTTGGGAACCGTGGCACAGATTACTTTTGGCCTCCCCCAAAACCAAGATATGACAGGGTTTGAAATCTCTCGACATGCCCCCATCAATGCACAAAGCCCGCGGCAATCAAAATATGCATGGGGGACCCCTTCCTTTGGCCTTACTCCCATTAGAATTGCGGGAATCAGAATAACAAATAAGTAACTTGCATTGCAAGTGCAACTGTAGCAGTCCACAATAGGGGTACAGGACACATTTTAAATTAGCTGACATGCGGAGGGTTTAGTCTTAGATGTAAGGCGCAGATCAGTAGCTGCATGAGGTCTTACCTTGATCTCTCTGGCACAGTGTTTCACTGGTTCTCCTCTTACCTCTTCAACCACTCTTTTTCTGTTCCTTAGAAGCGTTCTTCTTCTTGTTCCTTTGCTCTTTCCGATGGTGCCCCGCAAGGGTCTGTCTTGGTCCTGTCTTGTTTTCTCTTGACACCCCTTCTCTCCCTGTCTAATCACAGGTTTTGGGAACCAGGCACACCTCCATGCGGATGAGACCTAGCTCCTTCTCTGATTGCCTACCTTCTCTGATTCCATCCTGAGTGGTTCTTGTTTGTCTGATATCTCTGCCTGGATATCTTCTGGGCCTCAACTCAAACGAAATCTTGTTGTTTCCTGCTTCTTCTAAGATTCCCCCTCCCTTATGAATCTATTTTTCTCTGCTGCACCTTCCCCTGTCCCTTCAAGCACAGAACATGGGGTTTATCTTTGACCCCCACCTTCTACTTCTTAATTCACATTTCATCTGTACCCCTGTATCTGATCTTGTCACTTTTATTTGTTCAATATCAGGTAAATGTGCCACTTGCTTACTTTCTCCTTTACCAAAACTCTGCTTAAGTCCCTGGTCCTCGCTCTTTAAAACTGCTCCTCACTTTAGGTTGGTTTACTTAACATCTCTTTTCCTCTACATTTTATTCTGCAGTGAGCGGTCAGGACTCTGTTCAGGTCTCCCTCCATCTGCTCACATCTCCCCCTACCTTGCTCGCCTACCTTTCCCACCTTAAATGGATTCCAGTTCAGTGTTGCTGCAAACTTAGCTTTCTTTTCCTTGTCTTAAAATGTATCCATGTTCTTTCCCCTTCTTACTTTTTTTCTTTGATCTCCCTCTTTCAACCCACTCAGAATCTTCGATCATCTTCAGAATTCTTTCTCTCATTTCACCACCCGCCTTGCATGGCCTCTCGCTTTCGATCGTTTTATCTTCCTACCCCTAAATACAGGAATTCTCTCCCTTTTGAAATTAACTCTTGCTCCTCTCTTTCTTTAAAAAACATCTCAAGTCTGAATTACCGCCCCTCTACTCCTCTTGACTTCACTTGTTATCTTGGTCTTTGATCCCTATTCCCTATTGTGATTGATCTTTCGTTTTAATGTACCATTTTCCTTTTGTAAAAGTGCTTTGGAAAAAAGCACTACATAAGGTACACACCACAGCATAGGCAGAGGACTCATCACTATAACAGAATGACAGAATGTAAAAGTGGTGAAGCATTGGGGACATATTTGAAACAAAGAGAAAGGTACATATACCACTGCATAGAATAGATAGTGAACATAAATTAGAAACTACTAGAAATGTGCATGTATAGTAAAATAGACTCAGATTAGAAGAGAGCTACATTTTTCAAGTGCTATTAAAATTAGTCAGTGAACAAACAAATGACGCTGTCCTGTGCAATATAACAGGGCCACTAATATTATACATGAAGCAACACTATAGCCAGTTAGAACATGAGTGAGATTGTGTTGAACAGCATACCTTGAGAACAAAATCACTCTTGCGGGCTGACAATATCAAATTTTTCAGAGAGTGGCAATTTGAATAGGTAAGTAACCACAAGATTAAATGAGTTGCCCAGGATCACACACATTGGATAAGAGGTGAAGCTGGGATTTGAGACATTTGGCACATTTTTCGGAGATCAGATCATATGATATGATGTAGCATTTATAACACGCCTATACACAAGTGTTTCAAGGTGTGACGAGCTAAGGGAGGGTAACAAAGGGAGGACAGACAACAAACCTACTTAGCCAGGTGTCATTCAGATTGCGCACGTGCGTGAAAAGGGGGCAGGGACAGTGCAGCACATGCGAATAGATAATAACAATAAGTAAAGTAACGGCCATCATGTGGCAAGTGCAAGGGTAAGTGCAGACATCAAGTGTCAAGGGCTGGTAGGGACACTGTAGGGATACAGAAACAGTCCCAAGTGTGGGGGTTGCCAGGAGGGCAGTGCAGGTGTGTGACATTGGCGGGGGAGGGACATGGGCCCAAGATCAGAGGGTGTCCAGGTAGCCAGTGCAGTTCCGGTTACTGCCAGGAGGTTAGCAGAGGAGAGGTGGAGAAAAGGTAGAAGCAAAGAAAAAGGTGTTTTCGGAACCGGAGATGGATCTCCTCAAGTTTAAGGGAGGCAGGGAGTCTGTTCCAGAGGGAGGCACCAGCCAAAGAAAGAGATCTACCACCATCTTGTTGTTTGGAGAAGCGACTGACCCTGAGGGAGTTGGAGGCGGAAGGAGCAAAGAGCTTGAGAAGGAAGATATTTAGGAAGAGAGAGTTGAAGGTATTGAAGCCCCATGGCCTAGAATGCCTTGTGGACGATGCAGAGGGTTTTGAACTTAATCCTCACAGCCACTGGGAGCCAGTGAGGAGATTTCAGTCCTGGAGAGATACGATCCCTAGGCTTGAGGCCAAGGACAAGTCTTGCAGTCCTGTTCTGGATGAGTTGCAGAGGGCGGAGAGTAGAAGCAGGCAAATTTGGAAAGAGGCTGTTGCAATAGTCCAGCCTAGAGAGAATCAGAGCTCTGGAAACAGTGAGCTTCTGGGGGAAGGAGAGGGAAGGAAGAATATCTCAGAGGAGGTGCAGCTGGTAGTGTGAATGCTTGGAGACTTCAGAGATGTGAGGAGAGAAGGAGAGTGTGGAGTCGAAGATGACACCGAGGTTTTTAGGGTTGCGGGTGGGAGCAGGAAGAGGGCTAAAAGAGGCTGGCGAGAGAGCTATGGGAAAGGAGGGAGTGGGTGTGCCGATGAGGAGAATCTCAGTCTTACTGGCATTAAGGCAGAGGTCATTGGCGGCACACCATTCCTGAATAGCAGACAAACAGTCAGAGATGAGGGAAGGAGAGGAGGAGGCTGAGGGTAGCCTGAAAATGAGCAAGATGCAATTATTTGTGAATGTTTGACTTTCATGAACTAAAATAAGTTAAAAAATCACATACTAATTGAAATTGACAATATTAAAATAAATGCATGATACGCAAAAGGAGAGGGATTCAGGCTTCATGCTCTCCATCATCATGGTAAGTATACAAGTACCAGAATAGTGGGTTTTTCTATTGCATTTTAAAGCTTTAAATGCACCCAACACACAGACTTGTTTGTTATTTGTGATGTGCAGACATACCTTTGAAATTGTATAAAAAAGCAACACAATTCTTGAGCCAAATAAGCACACCTGAAAATATTCTTCTCAGAGGCCTGTGAGAGTTGGTTATCTCTCTTCTGCCTATGACCCCTTCACTCAAATGACCTACACAAAGAGAAAGATAGGGCAACAGGTGAAACAATGCCACCAGTATGTGACAAAGCAAACCCTCACAAGGAAGACAGCAGAGTATTATACAGTGAGATACGATGATTTGTCCATGATCAGTGTATGGTCCTCTGGCAAAGCCAGGATATGAGCCTCAACAATTTGGTTCTACAGTTCTGTTTTTGAATAGCCACCTCTCCCAACTAATATGTTAAATCCTATATGGGCAAGGCTAGTAGTATGTACAACCCGTTTGTGGGAACCTGCGTAATTATAATGCTGTATTACTTTTTATAGTTAGAGCTATCTGGTGCAGGTGCATTGTGTTGTATCGCATTAGGTGTCACTATCACAAATGTATAAATATTCACAAATGTATCAACCTGGGACATGGGAATTTGTGCTAAGTCAACAAACTGTGGCAGATTCTCCAATGACTGCAAATAAAAAAAGAACGCAGAGGATGCGCTTTTTTCATGTGTGCTACTTTCGGTAATTCACAGGCCAATTTATTCTCAAAGGTGACCTGCAGACTAAAGGGGTGGCTTAACAGTAGTCCAAAAATGTGGTGCCCCGCCCCCTTATACTAATGTAATTTAGACTCCCAGAGCCCTGGTGGTTGGTTGGAGCGTATTTTAGAGCAACAGGCGGTTAAATGGCCTTCCACTGTGAAATGCGGCAAAAAATAAAAATCCATCTCCTTCCCTTTTTGAAGGCTAGCAATTCAAGTGGGAGAGCAGTGGTTATCACTGTTTCTCTCTCACTTCAAAGAACATGCATAAGAGGTTCAGGCATGAGCTCTTCATGCAGTGAGACTTCTCCTGTGCCTAGTCCAAACAGGTACAGGTGGCGGTCTTTCATGTTTGCGGGTTTGAAAGCCCCTCGCATGCCATTTGTGGATTCATGATGCGCTTTGAAATGCGCAGGCATTTCCCGTTATTCGCTTAAATGAGCAAAGGCATTGAAAAAGTACCTCTGAATGTATGCATCTAAGATGCACACATTTAGAGAGCCCTGTGTGGAGTTGGGTGCACCTTTTTTGTGCAAGTGAATTGCGGTGCAAATGCATTTCATCGCTTGTGCACACCTCTCAACTCACACGCTTGGAATTCATTCATCCACCCGCCAAGCCTTCTTCTCTCTATTCATTTCAATGGGGTCTCACACGGCCGAAATAAAGTTCTAACTTTTCACCCTGCCTGGGAAATTTAAACGTTGAGAGGTATTTTTCACCAAAAACAAAAGAGAATGTGTCCCACTGGGGGTACCACAGTGAACACAGAATGTTTCAGAGCATTATGTGAACAACATCCAGGCAGCATGTGGCTAGCTGCAGCAGTGCACCATGAAACATGGGGGCCAGATTACAGAAAATGTGCACCAGTGCAAGTGCAAACTTTGCACTGTATCAACACTAGGGCAAAGTTTGCCCTATTTTTAAAAACACTGGTACACATTAAAAAACCATTGCACCTGGACAAGTGCAGTTTGACATATTAAAAGCACCAGGGCTAAAATTTTCCCAGTGCTAAAAAGATACATCTTTAATGCATTTTTGCATCAGGGCTGCAAGACGGCATTTAAAGGGTGAACAAATAGCAGAATCTTCACAAGTAGAGGAGATCCATGATTGGAGATCTACTGATTCAAGATGCTTTGGCAAAAACATATGCCAGCTGCTGGTTTTATATAAGGCACCTTGATCGTGAGCAGTTCAATGCTGCTAGCAGAAATCAGTGTGAAGTGTAAACGGTAAATTAGAAGGGACTGATTTACACGGCGTTTTTCAATGAGATTGCGCCATTGTGAAACACTTTGATAAATCAGGCGCTTTCAAATGCTTGCACTGCAAGAAAAGAAAAGAGCTATAAAAAAATCCATTCGATTATGGAGTATTTTTCCCACTGAGTTTTTTTTTATAAGTGCACATCTAGGCGACCACACTTTGACCCTGTGATTTAGTCTTCGAAAAGAGGAATTTAGGAAGGATGAATCCAGTGTCGAGGCACAATGCAGGAGAGAGGGAGAGGCAGAGAAGAGGGACAGGGGGCGGGGAAGGTGGGCTATTGCCAGAGGCCTCGTCTCCAGCTGGGTGCCTGTTGTTATGAAAGCAAGGTGCTGCACACGATCTAATCACAGCACTAAACCTTGTTACAAGCGCTTTTGCAGCTCCGATATCTAGGTTACATGGAAACACGCCGGAGAGCCTCCGTGGGCGCGAAAGAAATGTCGTTCTGACTGGCATCCTCTTTCCAAGCCAGCCATTCCCCTCCGCTGATAAATCGATATAGAGAAAACAAATGAGTGCGCACAAAAGGGAGCTGATGGCGCCCCTTTTATCCATTTCAGAGGCCCTCGAAGGAGAGGCTTTTTAACACAAAAGGCAGAAAATGATGTACTTGAGGTGAAGCACAGAAAGGAGTGATGGGGGCTGGCGTGGCAGAAAGACGAAAAACACAAAGAAATCTCTCCTTCCGTCATCGCTAAAACAAAGCTGCAAAGATGCTGCTAATGTTAAGTGCCTTCAAATAGGATCCGTGCACGATCCTTCTTATGAGGGAGGTCAGTTCGGACAGTGCAAGCGAACCATCAGTCACCAGGGATGGACTGGCCTATAGGGAACTCTGGAGATTTCCCAGTAGGCCTCTGCACCCTTGGCCTATTTTCTTTGGTAACCTATTTTCTTTCCACATTTTCTCATAGGAAAAGGGTTGGACTTGCTGAAAATGTGTAACATGGGCCCACTTTGAACATTATTTCCAGGGCCTCTTTTGGTTCCCAGTCCACCCCTGTCAGTCACCCTCCCTCTCACCAGTTCCTGCGTTAAACCTTTAGATCGTCCACACTGATTGGAGCACATGCAATGTTTCCCGTGCTAAAGAGCTTTAACATGTGGCAAAAGTCTACATATTATGTACATGGCCAGTTCAAAAATAAAATGCGATAATTGTGTGAGCACTCATGGAGCGCGCCTGTATTTTACTCGGTATGTACGTGCTTTCTTATGCACGTGTAAGTGTTGCGCGCAAACACAAACACAACCTATGCAAAGTGGGCGGAGCCGTCACACTTCATTCGGGCCAAGGACAGTGGCAAACATGTGGAGGGCTTGAAATATAAAGGGATTTTCAGTGGGATTGAACCATTGTAAAATGCTTTTGTAAATCAAGCCCAGAGGGTTTAGCAGCATCAGCAGTGGAACAGACACCCATGCAGGAAGGACGGCCTCCACGTTGGCCCAAGCCTTTTTTAATCATCAGTCCCCATGTCACATCAAATTTTGCGGATGCCACCCGTTGTTTAGCTTTAGAGGTAATGGTGGCTCCTTAGTGCCACCTACAAGCTGAAACTAATGCATTGGAGTAGAGCTAGGGAGAGGTGGCATATCAAGAGGGACACAATGATTGTGTGTAGTTGGGTTATTTAGTCACCCATTGACTGTCCATGGTCATGCAAATCTCTATGGCCATTCCCACCCACGTCCTGCCCTGCCCAAAACACACCCTCCTGGGATCTCTTTGAAATACATTTCTCAAGCAGCAAAATCAAATGTTGCACTCAAAGGACCTGCCTGGGTTTTTCATAGCAGTCTTTGATGGCTAATGCTTAAATTGGTGCTGTAAACAGAGCCGGCCTTGGGAGGGGGTGGGGGGAGAGCTGGGCGAATGCCCTGGGCGCCACGCCCCCAGGGCACCCTTATCCACCACCACGCCAGCTCGGGGGAGTCCCCCAAAGGCTCCCCCGATCTGGGCTGCGGGCGAAGTCACGGCAGGCGGCCCCTTTCTGTCAAATGCGCCTGCGGTGGTGGGCGCATTCAATGAGGGTGCTGTTAGCACTCCATTGTCATCAAATGCACCCCTCTGCTGCGGGTGCTTCCAAGACAAAAGGTGCAATTAGCCCCCCACCACGCCAGCCCGAGGGAGCCCCTCAAGGGCTCCCCCGAGCTGGCGTAGCGGCAGAAGGGGTTGCAGGCGCCTCAACGTCACCAAATGCAACCACAGGGGGGGGGGCTCATTGAATGACAATAGGGTGCTAATGTGCCCCATTACCTCCTCGTCGGAGCGGGGAGGTTAAAAAAAAGAAACAGAAAAAGTTGCCCATCCTGGCGAGGGGAGGTGCCAATTCGCCCAGGTCGCTGCTGCCCTTAAGGTCGGCCCTAGCTGTAAAAGAACTGCTAGTGTAATAAAAATGTCTTAGGGCCTCATCACGAGTTGGGCAGTATGCCGGCTGGGATACCGCCCAACTTTATTTGCATTAGCGGCCATCCATCACGAATTGGGCGCTAACTGTTACTCCCCATTCCCCATTGGGTCCATTGAACCCAATGGGGAATTTTCTGTGCAATTACCGCATGGTAATACCGCTGATGGTAATTGAAATGAAAATGTCAATTTTGCCAGCATGTTTACCCCCAGCTGTGAGCTAGGGGTAAACACGCCAGGCTCGAGATTGGGCAGACACATAAGTGCAGTTGTAACGCTGTAACCGCCTCATTTAACGGCAACTGCCCAACTGGTGATAAGGCCCTTAATCAGGTCTGTATTTAGCCACTTGATGTATAAGCAGTGTGTATGTCCCTCACTGACATCGCATTGAAAACAAGCATTAGCAAAGCCAACAGTTTTGGCTTGTGTGTATTTTCTACGCACTGCTATCATGCCCAGGTACTGCACACCAGTTAATACTATTATGGCAATGCCTGGCAAATACCTTTTCAATATCTACACAAAAGCAAAAACTGTTGACATTGCTAATGCTTGTTATGTTAAGCCATCGGGCAGTGGTAAAGAACCGAGAATAATGCAGTATAAAAAAATACAATTATGTTTTCTTATAAAGAGCTTTACTGGAAAATGATATTCTAAGCATATTTTTACAGCAATGCAAATAATATCCACTGGGTCCTATGCGTTTGAGTATGTTGAGCTCATATAGGCTGCAAAGGCCACTACTTCTGAGCTGCCCGTAGAGATTAACAAGCCACTAAATCACAGCCTTTGTGCTGTTTACTTGCATTATCCTGCATGGTAATTAGCTTGGCTGCGTTCAATTTTCTGATCTCCTTTGTTTGTCGTCTTTTGTTTCTCTGCTCTTTGCCTCTGAAAAGCTTTGGTAATCACAACATGTACATGTATAGTGCTCCTAAATCTATTTTCAAACACTTGATTTATAATTACAGTACTAAGGTTAATGAAAAACATCGTTTACAAATAGAATATAAGGGAATGGTGCATACATGTTGTGTTAAAATAAAGCAGATGGAGTTTGTTTTTCTCCATGAAGTAAAATTCCAGGGATAATTGTGTAAACATTCTAAGACAATCTTCCGATTACATCATGTAATATATATGTTTTTCATTTTTGAAGTATATTATGATTTAAATCAACTTGATGTACAAAATTCATAACGAGTTAAAATGATCCCCTGCAACCATATTTGATCAATTGCCAATATGTACAAACATTTATCAATAATTATCATCATGCATCATCAATCATGGACATCATACAAATGTAGCAAGTAGGTTTCCTAAAAACAATCCCTCATCTTAACAACTGATAATTACTATACCGTTTATACATTTCCAATAAGCCTTACAAGACAATATTACATGGAACTCACCACTGTACACTGCCAAAAAGACTCATTTTTATAGTTAGCTATCATTTTGAACAAATCTGCTCAAATACATCTGATAACATTTATTGAATACTACACATAAATGTCTCAGAGTCTACATTATATGAAGTTATTTACAAAAATGACAAGCCTGTGCACCGTACAAGTCCTCAACGAAGCCTCAAGAATTTCATATGTCAATAAAATATCAAAACAGATTTTCGTAAATATTCTCCTAATATCACTGAAAGGGCATTGTTTGGTGTATTTCATTCCTTTTACAGTCTGTGAACAACATTTCACATATTTTCCAAGGTTTTTTTGCTGCTTTTGAAAGTTGCTTATTAGTTTGGTAATCTAAGAGTCGGGATGTATTCTTAACCATAACCTTATATTGTGAAAAAAGCTTGCATTGAATAAGGGTTTATTTGAAAACTAGCTAACCAAAACAAGCAATTCTGGCCATGCATCTGACCATCACACAAACTTTCTGATTGAAGTGCTTCGCTTTTTAAAGTCAAGAAGCAAACTACTGGGGCAATGCGGAGTTTACCAAAAAATGCAGAGCTTTAGTTTTGGCTATAGCCCTAAGAGGACTCAGGCAAAAATCAATCCATATCAATTTTTGGGATGAGTTAGATGGTAGCCCCAATGCCTGCTTCCAAAATTGCTCTTCCGCATTCTACACATTAAGGTTTCCAAAGCACAAAGTTAATCTGTGAATTGCAAAGATGAAATCACTTTATCTTTTTAAGATTTGCTTAATGGTGTGAGATTTGAAACCCTAATGTTGGTAGAAGCTTTGTAGCCCTTGTCACCTGCAGATATTTATTATTTAAGTAAAGCCTATCACTAGTCCATTTCAGATGGTTGTTGATGTTCACTCCCAGTTACTTTATGTTGTGAACCACCGGAATAGTAATAGAAGCTATATGCCACCTAAACAACAGAGCCCACTTGCCATTATTAATCTTATTCTCTTTTGTTTTAATGTGGTTAAGCTTCAAAAGAAAATTTCACCTACACAAATATTCACACAAACATTGTATGTTTCATAAAAAAAACATGCACTAAATGAATTTACAAATCTCATGATATGATATGATATTTTATTTATATTGCGCCTATACACAAGTGATCAAAGCGCAACGCGGCAAGGGAGGGGAACAAGAGGGAACAATACAATGATATTACTAGGCCCAGTTACATTGAGATCGAGCAAGTGCAGGGGAGAGGGAGGGGACAAGTGCCAGGGGAAGGGGAGGAGGAGCAAGTGCAAGACCTAGGATCAGACAATGAAAAAAGTGCGGCCAGCAGGTGGAAGTGCAAGGGTTAAGTGCAGAAAAACAGGTGATAGATAAGTGCAACTATGGGGGGGTGTTGGGTTGAAGAGACAGCACCAAGTGCAGGGTTTCCAGGGGCAGTGCAGGTGTGCAACTGGGAGGGCAGGAACCTGGGCCAGTGGTTCAGAGGATAGCCAGGTAACCAGTGCAGTATCTGACAGGATTCCTAATTTCATCCAAATATTGACAAGTTACTAACTAAACATCTAAAAATATCCCTAGCGAAAGATACAGTAACATCTTTACCATATAAAAAGACTAAAATCAATCAATATTCAATTTAGCAGGGATATGAATCCATGTTCTTTAAAGTGCATTGTGCAACGCTAAGTTCCTTGTACTGAGACAGTATTTCCAAAAATCATGACTCTTAATTGAATGGTACCTGTAGACAAACTCACCTAGCTTTTTCATGTACAGAGACTAAAAAATCATGTATTGCATTAAGATATGTCTGGGTGACTCTATCATAAGTCAGATATTACTTGACCGACATATTGTAGTTTCCGGAGGTAAGCCTTATTGAACGCCCACTGCATTTAAAGGCCCTAAACAGAAATTCCTTTCACCTGCAAAAAACTGCATTAAAAACTGCCAACTAAAATGGCCATGCTCTGCTTTCCCTGTCACATGAGTGGCAAGCAGTTGTGCACTGCGGTTCGCGTTGCTTTTATTTCACCTAAATGACAAGAGGTTATGAACTGCATTCAAAAGCAGCACTGTGCTCCTTTTATTTCTGTTGAATGACAAGAAGGTATACACTGCATTAAAAGAATGGCCTTGTTTTACTTTTAATTCACATGAGGGGCAGGAATTTCAACACCTCAACCAGGCACGGCATTTGCTTTCCATTTCACTTGAACAGCAGCCCTTGAAACACTGCAAATGAAAAACAGCTTGGCTTTTTCTTTTGTTCACGTTGAATCAGAGAGCTGTGTGGAAGGAAGCCAACCCCTCATTATCAATGGAACAACAGCAAATGCAAACTTGCTCAAAAAGGAGAAATTAAAGAAACCTGTGACATACAAGACAGGATTTCAAACAGAAGACGGAAAAAACGGCTTGCACATGTGTGAAAAAGAAAAATTACTTTAAACGGCCACATGGAAAATATAGCAATGCTCGCACAGAAATGTCAGGGAAGTATTCTGTGGGGGGGGTTGAATAAAGCAATGTACATGATGTTGCCACCCACAAGACTTCACTCACCTTTGAAGAGGGACAGAATACAGGAAAAAACAGTTTGGGCTAAGGCAGGAAACTTCACAATTAAAAGCCCCGCTTCCCACTGGAAGTCACACATACCAGTGAACCATCCCGCAGTCAAATTTGATATTACTGAGGGTGGCATAATTCCCTGCCCTGCCAAAATTGAATGCAGGGTCTCTGGGATTTCAAAGAAATCAAGTGTGGCTAAGCTTGTGTAGGTGGTGTGAGCTCCTTCCTGCACCCACTACCAAGAACAAACTGACAACTTCAAAGGGGGTCATAAAAATCTCTGGTCACCGGCTGTGGGAGTTGAAGTGCCCCTCCCACAGATGGGGACAGATCCACCCCATTGACATTAAAGGACTGATTTCATTTTAGCCATCTTTCGCAGTAATTAGAATGATACATAATTTAGTATTATGCTATGTTTCGATTTAATTTCCAGGCGGTTTTAAAGAGACAGTCTTTTTCTAGGACTTTGGATACTGAAATGGGCAGTTAGAATGGTTTTCTAGCTGATCTAAAAATGGGACAAATATGACAATTGGTGGAAAGATGGAAAATGAAATTATGAGCATGCTTGATCAATTACAGATTTATGACTGTTATACATTTTGTGAAAAGGACAATGCTACATCATATAGAGTTGGCGATTGGCTTACCTAAGTCCCTATGACCAATTAAAACCACTTATCATATGCATATAGCAGGGGCTAATAGAATTATGAAGTTATGAGACATAAGTGTTCTTTGTCAAAAAGTGGCCCAGAGAACAAAGAATAGTAATACATGCAAGCAGACGGATGGTGCTCTCTTCCCTTGAACCAATCATACTAGGGGGCAGAGAGAGGAATGGTAAACTGTCCTATCTGAGCAGCAGGGGTAATTACAGAGTACTCCCCGAGATTGTAAAGCGAGTGATGTAATTTGTGCTATATAATGGGGACTGTACTAAGTCAGGGGACACACACAATTCCGGGGAGACAGGAGAAGGAGGACGGAGAGAAGGCGGCTGTACCTTACCAAATTTGAGAGTGCAGTGACCAGACCCCTTGCATAGCTGTGCAGAGTATCCTAAAATCCAGCTGACTTTCCAGAATCCCAAACCAAGGCAGAGCACAGTGACCAGGCCCCTTGCCTAGCTGTCCAGAGTGTCCTAAAATCCAGCTCACTTTCCAGAATCCCAAACCAAGGCAAAGTGCAGTGACCTTGCCTAGCTGTCCAGAGTGTCCTGACATCTAGCTGGTTATCCAGAATCCCAAACCAAGGCTTATTGTGAAAGAAGCAAATAAACCCAGCCCTAAGTTGTATAAGACCTTCCTATTATATCATTGCACCCAATAATTCCCCATTTAAAACCCCACATTGTAAGTGCAATTCAGTCACCTTCCATAGAAGAATCTGTATTTAGCCTGTGTATGTTAGCATATTCCCTTTGGTAAACCTTTCAGTGTCTGTGTAAATCCTTAGCATATGTTTAAGTAAATCAATTAATTCCCCCATCTAAATTCACAGTACTAGATGGTTGAAATTCAAAATTAACCACCTTGTCCCTGGTGTCTTTCTTTAATAATTATAGTAATTCAAGTGTTACCTCAAATGATTTAGTCTGCTTGTAACTGAAAACTGAGTTTGTTCATGTATTGTGTGCATCAACCCACAAATTCCTACTTGCATCTGTCCTATTAAAACCCCATACTGTAGTCCCATTGAGAGCAATCCCTTTTGCCTACAAGTCGATCTGTTATGTGCATCTGTCCTGGTCATTGAAAACCAATTTTCCTATTCTGAGCTAAATCCCTTCCCCGACCTGCCAGTCATTGTAAATCCAGTGTAAACTAAAGCTCCATTTTCCATTGTATGTTTCCCTTTTGCATTTCTTTGTCCCAAAACCGATTTTCCCATTTCATCTCTACTCTGCCCTGGTATGCTGATTAGTATTATCTAAGATTCCCTATCTCCTCAAGTGTAAGCAACATGAATTTCATGTCATTCTGTCGCCTATCCATTGTGAGTAATAATCAAAGTCCCATTCTGCCATTTGACTCCAAAAAACGGGTTTTCACTTTCTTTGCTGGCTTCCCATCTTGGGGTGGTGGGCGTTTACCTCAAATCTGACTTTCTCTCTCTATTCCTACTCCTTTCCACTGCTTTCCGTTCAAAGGAATCAAGTTATCTGATGTTTGGGGATGGGTGTTGCAGGGAGGAGTGCTAAACCGGTGGTGTCATCTCTTTATAAAATAGTTATTTTTCTGTGTTGCCATTGAAGATTGTGTGAATTGTAACAGGATATCTTAATCTTATTGTTTTGTAGAGATTAGTGCATTTGTGTTACCACAACATTGGTGGCTGTGAAATTGTTTGATTTTACTTTTGCATTAAATATTAAATTAATAAAAAACTTATTGAAACACACCGGCCTGATTCCTGATCCATTGTGAAACGGGGTAATTGTGGAGGGTGGATGCGAGACGGGTTGGATGCCTACTCAAAGAAAAAGAATCTCTGGTTCATTAAAAATAAAAAGCGCGTTATTATACGCCACATTCATTGTCGAGGAAGGAGTCCCTGCCTGGAATGTGCTGTGTAATAAAACTGTGACACTACTGTGCTCAACACATGGAATTGATTAGCCCAAAGGGCCAGCATCAAAGTGATGCATCTTGAGAAAATATTGCAGCCACTTGAGAACTAGCACAAGCCATGGCATTGTCCAAGTGACTCAAATAATATGATGTAAGCCAAGGAATCAGAATCAACAACAAGAGAGAGGTGGGGTATATTTTACAACCACGGGAATCGCCCCAGAATAAACTCTACACAAAGCAAGGTTCCAGTGGTTCCATGTCATTCCCGAGGGATTAGGCCACTCTCACAAACCTACACCAAAGGCTACCAAGTTTGGTCACAAAAGTTCAAGGACATTTTTCTTACAAAAGTATACCTACATCTTTTATTTATTTATTACATCTATATCAAAATCATGAACAAATTCAACTAAAAAGACTTGTGACAAACCACTATTATTGGTGAAGGAGTGGTTACTTAGAAACAGAAGACCTATCTAACACATACAATATTTAAAAATAGTGTATTTCACACTAAATTCACACCACTTCAACATCCATTCTAATGAATTATTTTATACCATTCCTGCTGACATACTCAACATGTTTCATTCCATCCATTCAATGTTAAACATTTTTTTGCTGGAAATTCTTCTGGGGAGGTACTGTGTAAAGACCACTCAATCCTATTTGACAAATTCTTAATCACTTTCAAATCACAATTAGACACCTAATTTACTAAAGGTTATTTATTCATCACTTCCAAATCAACCACACTTCCTGGTTCTTCTTCATCCCATCAGTGTTGGTTCATCTGCGGCAATGACCTATTGAATGACATATAAAAAGGAACTTAATACCTCGAATATCAAATTCATATTCCCTTAACAGCTGATTAATAGTATATAATCGCTCTAAAGCACCTTTAATGTGCAAAGGAAACCCAATTCCTAAAGTTCTCAACTCAACATTGTTAGAACATGTATACTCACCCATCCCAATTTCACTTCTTGTTACAAAAGGATGAAGGATTACTTCTACTCCTATCTTCCGGGCCCAGCCACCTCAACAGGGGCAGCTGCTGTTCACCATGCATTTCAAGAACATGTCCTGAAGGAGTGATTTGGAACCAAATGACTACTATAATTAACAGCCATTTGATAAAAGCAGCTCAATGGGTGACCTAAGGCGTCCATACTCTTTTCGCTAAGCACCAAACTGCTTTCTCTCATGATTTCTCTCTATTCACCACTGTGTGGAGACTCCACACTTCTTAACTCGGGGTTAAATTACAATTACCCCTCCACCTTGCTGCACAACCAAGAGCTTGACCAGGCTTCTAAAAGCGTGTGTCCTGTTTCGAAAATTCCCAATTCTAAATGGCACCTCATCCTCTCATGGTCCCTGTGTCATAAAAGGCAACATTCAGGAAAAAACAACAAAAGCCGCCACATTCTGACTTACTATTAGTTTGACAGCCGTACTTTGTCCTCTTAATGATTTGCCAATGCTACGGCTCTACACCATGCTACCGCGGCTCGCAGAGGTCCCGCTCTCTTGAAACATTCATAGTCCAACCTGCGTGGCTTTTCTGCCTGCATCTAGTGGAAATGAAACAGAGATAAATTAAAACAAATTGAGCTTCTGCGCGCTGCATCCCTCATTCTAACGCTTCTGCATTGCAACGCTTACCGTATCCTTCACCTTGCACTCTCACTTTGGGATCAGTTACCTTGTGACGAGAAGTTTGTGACTCGTTGTTATAGTAATATACCCATGAACCTCTAGGTTCTTTCTTGCAAATCACACAACTGTGTTTACAATGCTCATTCAAACTGAGCCATATACTTCTAATTTAAATGACTTTCATAGCTGACACCCCTCTCCCGTCGTGGTGTCAGATGTTCCTCAGAGAATTAACCTCCATCCTGCGCATTTTCCTACCTCAGCCATCTCTGTCTCCATTCTTAAAGGGAAATCGACCAAAATACTTAATCTCTCGCTGGGAACTCACTAGCTCCTGATACTTTAAATGTCTCTAGGATCTCACAAGCACCTAGTCTGTAGTTCATTTTTTATCCTACACATAATCACACGACTAACGTGTACTGCATCTGCCCATCTCCAATAATGGGTTGGGGTATTGCTAATAGATTTAAGGCTCCATCTCACGCATCTTCCAACAAGGGATGTCCTCATTATGCCTATGCTATGTTATCCATCACTGAGGTCAAAAGATTACCAATCGGCTGCTCATTCATTTGAATTTATGACCTACCATTCTGCAGCTCTTTCATTCAGACCTATGGTTGCACTTTTGGTCAGGTAAATTAATTCATTTTCTTTTTCATAAAGTTTCCTTTTGTCCAGGTTCCTGTCACTACCCGGCTTCACTTGATACAGGATAGTCCATTTCATACCCTCTGCCCTATGTATCAATTCAATAAAATGATTGACCATTGGAGCAGTATGGATTCCATTTTTTATACAGCTTTTGTGTTCAGTAATCTGGGTTTTTATTTTTCTCTCTGTCTTCCATATATATATATCTTGTTACAGGTGCAACGGATGACATACGCCGCCATAGTGGAGTTACAGTTCATTAGGGTATTTTGAGTCCAATGTCTGGTAAAACCTATGTCGACCATAGTACTCCTCTGTGTTTATAAACAACATGTACAATTACCACATGGTGTGTGCCCTACTGATTTGTGAAGACCACAGGACTCTGTGACTGTTGTTTGGAGTCACGTCCTACTACCTTGTTCCTGGTCACTTGATTCCCTGATGTTCTTACTTCACGTAAACGCTATCATTGGTCTCTTTAACTGACTCTCACCCTGTTCCAACACATGCCAATTCTTGCAAATTATTTTCTGTATTTCATTTGAAAGATGACTAAATGTGTTCACAAACATAAGTTTTTTCTCTTCATCTCTTTTGTGATGATCTAATAAGGCTTCCCAATTACAATGTTGTGCTAGTTACATTGCTCTCCCTGTTAGTTTTGACAGGTAACCTCTTTTATGAAGTCTTTCCCTTAGATGTTCAGCTTCTTGCTTGTAATCTATCCGATTGGTGCTGTTTCTTTTCAATCTGAGGAACTTTCCTTGAGGTAAATTGTCCCATGTATATTTCTGGTGGGAGCTGCTATGATGCAATAACACATTTTTATCTGTTGGCTTATGGAAGGGTTTAACCCCCAATGTGTTGTTTTCAGTATTCACTGAAATTGTTTAGTCAATATAATTAATCATATTGCAATGTCTAGTGTGTGTGAACTTCAAATGGACATCCTGCCGATTAATCCAATCAATAAAGTTGTCGGCTTCAAATTTGCTCCCTGGCCAGACAATCAACACATCATCAATGTAACGACGCCACAGACTTAAATGGGCCTTGTAGGGATTAGCATCTCCATAAATTAACTTAACTTCAAAGAACTCCATATAAAGGTTGGTGACACTTGGGGCCAAATTTGCCCCCATCGCCGTCCCCTGTATCTGCTTGTAGTACTGTCCATTAAAATGAAAATAATTTTCTTTAAGTGCTATTTCCACACACCACACTATAAAGATCACATGTGTCTGTGTGTCTGTTATAGTATGCCTTAGCCTCTCTTCTATAACTTCCAGCAACACATCCTGCGGAATGCTGGTATACAACGCCACAACATCCAGTCTGATAAGTAGTTTGTGGCTTGGATTCAGAACACAAGAGATGAAAACAAGGGTACATACACTGAGAGCTATTCCTGGGTGTACCCACACCTGCTTTTCTTTCTCTGTTATTCAAGTGAAAACAAGGCCCTCATACCTATGCTGTGAGTCACACTCCAATCCTAATTCTACAAACATCTTTTCATATGTTAATGCAAGTAATGATATTACTCCTTCAGAGCTACCTGGACCGGGATCTCACTGGATATGGTCGAATGAACACAAACTGCTGTCAATCCCGGCACACAGGAGGGGAGTCCGGCTAACAGTGCTCCTTGAGCCATCAGACGTGTCCTCTACAGGAAATTGTGGTGGCTTTTTTATGACCTGCCACAGAAAGCAAAGGTGCCCCACACAGGGTTTCATGTTGTTCTTTTCGCTGGTTTACTGTATTACCAGATGCAGTGGAGGGGAGGCGGACACGGAGACCATTGTCTATGACCCTCTCTTTTTTTGTACTCCTTCATAAACTGACTGACCGTATGTTCACATCTTTGTACAATTGTGCAATTTTACAGACATCCTTTGGGTGCCTCTGCTATCAATAAATGTGTTATTATAAGTCTGATTGAAATTGACATCCCTGTTCTGCAAATAAATTAAAATGCTAATACAAACCTTGTTTCTATTTCAAAACTCTACATAATTGAGAAAGCAGCTACAATCACATCGGCAACAGGGAATTTGAATGTTTTCCTTATAATTCAATTCTCTTTCTAATTGTGTTGCTAAATTGGACCACATCTGCAGAGATGCATCCAAAATGCCTACTTACTCTCCTCCTCCTCAAAGTATTAGCTGTCTCTCATGGATATTGGGGCAGAACCCCTTTCTCTTGCAGGTCACCTCTGCCAACGCTTTTCAGTTTCTGGGCGCCCATTCTCCTCCCAACCATACATTCTTGTCTTGGTCGTCTTCCCCTCCCCCTCAATCAAGTGTCTGACACACTCTCAAGATTGGCTTTTTGACAATGGTTGATTCAACATATTTTGGCTCATGGGCTGGTGTTCACAATCCTGTCTACTGCCTAACTGTTCTTTCCCACTTACTTCAACCCCTCTCATGACTCTCAGTCATCAGTGGATATGTCCTCAGCCTTCACACTGACAACAGGAGTTGGGGGCTCATTACGAGTTGGACGGTAGTACAGCAGTAAGTCCGCCTCAGCAGAATTACAATTACAGCCATGGTCTCGGCGGAATTACCGCCATATCACATCTTGACGAGAGCACACACCACTGATGGTAATGCTTACCGCTACCACATCTGGTGGTAATTCTGCTGGAATCACCACCATCTTGAAAACCACAATTCACACTCAATCTCACATTCCCTGTTGACATCCAGATACCAAACTTGGGAAAACATGTGTCAGTAAAAGGGAAAGTCAAAACTCCCTGAGATGAGGCTGCGAGAGCAGAAATGTATGGAGTCTAAAGTACAGGTCCTAGCAGACAGATCTATGCGATGTTAACGAATGAAATTACAGAGAATGTTTTTTACCAACATTTTTTTAATGAAAATATATTGTTTTTTTTCAAAATAATTATTTGGGGTCCCAACTCCCCCGTTTCCCTGTGCTTTTAAACCCTGCCCAACCCCATATACATTTTAATGAAAAACTCTGTATTTTTTCGTAATTATGGTTTCGGTAAAAAAGTTATTCTCTGTTTTCAATTTGCTAAAATTACTGGATACCTCGTAGACAACGTAGTCTGCCATGCTGAGGAGCTTATTGCATCAGGCAGCGCAAAACCTCTGCCCAGAGGAAGGCTCCCATCTGGTCCTCCATCAGAGTCAAGGTGGGTGCAGCGGGCATCGTCTCATGGAACTCCCAAGATTGCAGGAAGAGATCGAACAACCTAACGGCTGGGATCCACAGCCTCATTTCCAGGTACAGGAGAGGGAGCTCAGCCACAGGAGGTTTCACTGTGGAATCCCTTGCACTGACACAGTGGGAGGAGAAGGCCAGCTTCACATGGAGGGGATTGAACGGATTGGCAGTGCGGAGGCAAGCCAAGGGGATGGTGGTAAGTATATCTATCAGTCTCAACCCCCATGTGAATGCACTGGCCAAAAGCATGCGTCCCCCGGCATAGATGAGCATAATGGGCAGGGGAATGGTATTCAGTACAAAGACACAGTGAGTACACGCATGTTCCAGGGAAGGTGGGATAGTGTAGTAATGCACATGCACAGCAGGTAAAATGTGCATGCAAAGACATGGCATCAAGAGATGCACCCATGTGTGCAGTGACAATCCATGTTGCCAAGTGAACCCCCAGCGCCGCCAGAACAACAAGCAACATTGGCAGGCCAGCAGACAACTTGCACATACATGCACCATGTACACCCTCAGCAGGTTCTACTTCCACCTAGCAGTCACAGTGTGCATTGGCCTAAAACCACCCATGATCATCATCAAAATGTGTATAAGCAGAACAAACCCCATGTTGCATGTGTGTATTGCTAGCCCACTTACATATATGCAAGATGACTGACAGCATGCCAATATCCACCAAACAGGTACACAGTCGACTGATGCCAACGAGCCTGGGCCCTCCACTGCCCAGGACACCTCCTCTGCTGGAAATACATCCAACTTCACCCCTGAGCAGGCCCAACTCGAGAGCAGCAGGAGGAAGAGCAGGAGGCAGGCAGCAAGCCACAGCAGACCACCAATGTGACAACTGTGGCAGGTGTAGAGGCACCCATCATCCCCACATTGGTGCCCAGTGGCCGCTCCACCAGCAATGCTGGTGGCACGGCACAGGCTGATGCAGGAGCAGCCACAGCCACATAACAGCTGGCCCCTGTGGTGATTCCAAAGGCTGCTGTCCACGTGCCAGCGCCCACCCATCTGGCTCATGACACCCCGTAGTCATGATTGTGAGACGTACGTCACTAGCGCCAGTCTGTTGTGGATACAGGCAGCAACGGCTTCACATGTGAGGAGGAGGAGGATACAGGCTTCTTCTTGCTCTGTTTTAGCCCCATCCCTCCCCAGTTCAGGGACAACATTTGGGGCCTGCCAGGGGTTGCACCCACGCCCCATTAGGTCTCACCTGCTACGCCTGTGGTCTTCCTTGCTACCCCTTTTTTAAATTGAGGTTCCTGGGCTGTGGCCAGCAGCATGTGGCTCTTTGTTCATGGATTGGCTGCCTTTCTGATAGCTATAAATGGTAAAATATCTCAGTGGGTTCAGCACTCACTGCTGCAATGTGTGTTTGATGTACAGGTTGCAGGTTCGACTCCGGGCAAGGTCACCTCCGCCTTTCATCCTGCTGAGATTGATAAAAGTGCACCAACACAGGTTGGGTGATATTATATGTATATTTGTTCCTTACAAAGCGCTTAAGCGTAAGTACTATGTAATAACACATTTTTATCATTTGACCTTGGATGTCTGCTAGCATTCACATTAATTTGGTAATATGGGCATATACACACTGATAGTAATGATACATATGGTGATCCATTCTTGTATCGAATGTACATCACTTTACAGTGATATTGTAACCATATTTTTTGTAGTGCATTTAGAAAGAATGCTTTGTGATGCCACTTCCTGTTTTGTCAAGGGGTGAACAGTCATATTCTGTTGCTTTCCGTGCTGTCACTTCAGGGTGGGGTCAAAACACATCACTTCCTGTGATGTCATCAGAGTTCAAGGGTCGTGTGATATCACTTCCGCTACCCCAGGCATTTTGATGAAATGACGTCCCTGGCCCAGTTCCAACCACTAGTAGTGCTGCACACCATAGCAGCGGTATGAGTGAGGCTGGATCCCATGCAGCAGCACCATGCCTCCAGGGAACAACTGGAAGGCCAGCAGGTGCAGCACATGCAGGCAATGAGGGACTGCCTCCAAGGTTCATACAGAGGATTTCTCAATCCCTCTGCCCGGCCAACGCTGTCATCACCACAGTAGGGCAGAGGATGAGGGAACACACAGAGGGCATGTCGGGCTTCTCTGAGTCCCTCAACTCCTGCATACAGTTGACACTGCAACACATTTGGGGCCAGGGGTTCGAGGCCTCCACCTTTGACACCCCCACAGAGGAATCTGTGGCCAGCACCCGTAAGGCATCGCTCCTTGTGCTACCTGGCACCAAAGGTGATTGAGGAGGCTGCATGGCAAAGAGGCCACAATAGTAACATTACTATGCACATTTTGTACATAGTCACAAGGTAGGTAGGTAGGCGGGTGTGTTGGATATGGTGCATTCGGAAGGAGGTAGGTGGGTAGAGAGGGTGTTTTGGGAAGTGTGCAGTGGCTAGAAAGGAGCTGGATGGGGACAGTGTGTTGGAGATGGTGCATTGTGGAGGGGGAGGTGGGTGGCTAGGGTGTTTTCACATTGCATTATTAAATTGTAGTTCACTTGAAGCAAGCAGTGGTAGGACATTCTTTATTGTGTGCATATGTTTTATTCATTATTAGGCCATATACAGAGGTGCGTAGCATGTGCTTATCGATGTGATTAAAAATGATCAGCCATTAGTTGTTGTCTAACCAGGCGACCATCCCTACCGTCCTCCGAGTAACTTTGTGGCAGCACAGCACCCGCAGATGGTGAGTCCTTATCTTCTGAGGGTGGCATGTTCTCATCAGGGGATGCGGGGACATTTCGCCTGAAGCAAAACGTTTTGCAGCATGGCACAGGCAAGTACAATTTGTCCAACCTTCTCTAGTCTGTACATCAAGGCCTGTCCGTTCTGGTGCACACACTCGAAACAACCCTTTAACAGGCCAGCGGTGTGCACAAAGCACAGCCTGGTCCTGGCTTGTGACTCATTGTAGGCCACCCCCTGTGACATACGTGGATTTTGCACAGGTGTCATCAACCATGGCCTGTTTTCTTTTTACTTGCTAGACTAGTTACAGTCTGCTTAAAAGGCATAACGCCCAAATTGTAAAGACAGATTGACAGCTGGAAGCTATTTGGATAACCGGTTGATAGATTAACATGAGAGATTATACACGTTTTAGTTGGACGCACTCTCCATCTTCAGAATATATGACCCCAATTACAAATGTCTAATCAGTGGTCGACTCATGTAGAGCTCTCCCTCTCTCGCTCTCCCTTTAGTCTTCGGCTTTGAAATCCAAATTGGTCAATGCGGGATAGAGTCTCAGGAGCCTGGTTTGACAGAACCTTGATTTCACTAATTGGCTCTTATGGAACACAGAGCATAGAGCGAACACGAAGCAGTCATTGACGGGTAAAGATAAGGCGAGATCTACCAAGCCTTTATCTTTTGATTGAATAAGCCATTAGATCTTAACGGGATTCTCCTTTCTCTCACATTTATTTTCTCTAGTCGGTTGAGACCTTTTGACTTCCAGCAAGCAGAGGATTCTTCCGATGCATTACCAGCCTACCAACTAGTGGACAGAACCTGGTTACCAATAAGGGTGAGTGTTCAGTTTATGGTGCCAACAAGGGTAGATAAGGGTAGAGTGACGGTTCGCTCCCCTCTCTCTCTTTCTCCCTCTCCTCTACCTTGTCATTATAGGTTTGATAGTGTTGTGTCGTAATTATAGCTGACAAACTCCCCCATTGATATTTATCTTTGCCCTCCTAACCTTAGGTTTACTTTGATTGGTTGCCATGATTTAACCATGGCATATGTTGAGCGCAGTAGTGGAATGGGCCACTAATATGCCTATTCTCTCTTTTTGTGTTTTGCTGCTCCTCGATAGGTGGTGGACCCCCTTTTTCCTTGATAGATGACCGGGTAGGGGACTACAAACCCTGAATGAGAAGAGACAATTTGAACCACAAATTGAAATGTGTTTATGGATTGTTGTTTTTTAGCGATAGATTTTATTCCGAGCTATGATGACCTTGCTAGATTGAAATTGCACGTCACGTCTATCCTTCAAGAAAGCCCCTGATGAATTTCCTAATACTCAAGACAGCTACACATTATATGGAAAGAAACATGTTGGGCAACAACTGTGTGTGTTTCAAATGAAAATGGTGAAAATGTCGGAATTTGAGAGTGAATGAACATGAGAATAAGTGAGTTGTGTGAAGTGAGGTATGTCCGTGTGTGAAATAACACAGCACAGTACACTTTAAAAGCTTCTTGAATTTAAATCACGTAGCTTATCAAATGAAGGACTGAAGTTGTTGCATGCAATCTTGTGATTTGTTTTTTAGAGATTCACTGCAAATGCTTACTAAAAGGTCAATGAGTTTACACCTTTGGTGTTCTTAAAATATTGCTTGTATAATTGAATAATAAAATATGTATATGTTTATATTTAAACCTGTATTGAAGTAATTCTTGCTCATGTGCCGTACAGCGGTTAAGAGATAGGAATAGGGACCACCGCGAGTGAGCAGCTAGGAGTAGCACTAGCTGTGTTGTTGCGCGTTTTGAAGGGTTAATCCCTTGATCTGGGGGTGTGCTAGTGCTCCTTATCCCTTTATCTCCTTCTTTTGTTTGAATGTGTCATCAACCATGCTAGCAGGAGGTATCCAGAGTCACCTGCAAGGGCACACGTCATAGGTGTCAGTCACAGTGCATTGTGAATGAGTGGCATTTTCCAACATCATGTTGATGGACACCCTGTGCATGCATTTTACAAGAATTGTCGTTCAACATGATTTAGCATCACAGTACTTGAATGTGGAGCCTTTCACTATGGGGGAATATATGCATTGTCGTTTTGATCATGCACACAGCTCACGGGTAGTACTTGTCACTTTCAGGGTCTGTAATTGGCATAGCAGAATGCATGTTGTCTGTGTTGGGCCTGTGCATTGCCCTCATGCATGTGTCCTGATGGGTGATTACTTGTACTTGTGCAGGTTTGTGATGTTTGTGTCTATTCACATACATGGTTACCAGAGTACATGGCATTACTTCCTGCAACGGTTGCATTTACTTTGTGCAGTTTTAAACTGTGTAATCCATGCACAGGGATGTATTGTATTGCATTGTGGTTAATGTAGTCCTGTGTGTGTGTGTTGTGTGCTTGTTGAGGCAATTTGGATTGGCAACTTACTACTGCATTGCCAGGCATGTCTTACTCATGTGGGTTGGTGGCTCTTATGCGTGGGATGAGAAGGCAGGTCCTGCATATGCAGGGCCTTGACCAGGCATGAATGGTTCAGTTGTGGTAATTCCACACACACCCACTTCACATGACATTTCAACGGTGCTACGAGGTTAGTTTGTGTTTAGCACTTGTACTCACCCAATATCCATGTCTGTTGCCCTCTGTGCCTTTCCATGTATGCAGGCAGTGAGCTGTTTCGCATTACTATGGCATTTTGGGTGGAACCAGGGAAGTTGTCACAGCAGTGTGTTATTATAGTGTTGTAGGCTTGCATTTTGAATCTCGATGTTTGTCTTGTGTCACGACTCTGCATCTTTTTCCACATGGATAGTAATTCTCTGGTATGTACAGCACACCATCTCAATGGAACATAGTCATATACCTCTTATGGCACAGCCACCCACCAGCAAACATCTGCAACAATTCACTATTTGACTTCATATCGCACATCCCCTCTGCCATTAGAATGCAGTCAAGCCCCATGAAATAATTCAGTCCAGCTTGTTTGTTTGTTTGTTTATTTTATTTCTATAGCGCTCCGGACCCAGGAGTAAAAGGGCATGCATAATCAGACTCCTTAATTCCCTATTCTCCTGACAGTCTGTCATAGCACTAATACACTCACCAGATCTCCATGGGTCACAACCAGGGACTTAACCACCACTCCCTACCTTCAGTTTAGCTAAATTGTGCACCGAAATCCTAAAAATCCACTTTTCAATTTGCATACAAAAGACTTAGTTCCTCCAAGAGCGTTCACCCCTCATCGCTTTGAAGCCTTACCAATGGCATTAGGCGCTATGCAACCGCCATATAGCATGACATGAAGAGGTTGGCATTGCAGGTGACCTGGACTTTCAGGGAGTTATACTACTTTCTATTGCAGTATTCCACTTTGGATGCCTGGGGGGCAACCACCGCCAAATGGGTGCAGTCCAGAGCAGCATTTACATTTTGCATATAGGCTTCTGCATAAAAACGTGCCTTTATGGCATTCACCCTGCCAGGCTTCTTGGCAGGGTGATGTGCCGGGAGACATGGTTCAGGAGTGCTTCTAGCACCTGCATAAGAACATTGTATCATTCATACATTTCTTTAGCAACTGGCACCTACCAGCACACTCTGGGCATGCTGTATGGCATGTCCCAGCCCACATTTTCAAATGTCACACCAACCTTGCCCGAATAGTGTTTGTTTATTGGGCTATGAGTAAATACCTTGCACAGAGCTTTTCTGTAGCATATATGGTATTTACCTTCCTCTACATCTCTGACGCTTTATCACACTCAGACCTCCTAGACATAGCTCACACATTGTTCTTCCCGTCTGTTGCAAAACAACAGGTCTTTGCCAGTTCAGGTTTCCACTCTCTGCAGGGCTGCTCAGATGACCATGGATACCCACTTTGTACATAACCCATCAGTGGCACATTACCCCGAATAGTAACTATCCAAGATTAGTCAGTCAATCAGTCAGTCAATATGTTTATTCGGATCAATTAATCCATCAAACACATAAAAATACACACACAATGCATATCGACATTTGCCATTTCTTCTCACTTATATAATACAGTGTCCATATCTAAAAAAGACAATTTGAAAACATTCTACGACATCCGGAAAAACATCCAATTCTTTTCACAATTGACCTCGAGAGAATTGACCTCGGGAGAATTGACCTAATTTAGAAGGTCAATTAGGACATATATGCGGGGTGAACCCCCCGCAACTCCCCACCCAATCCAAAAACCTGCAACCCCTGCAACCCCCACCCAATCCCCTTATATTATTTATAATCCAATACCAACCCAATACATATATAAAATAACTAAAATAATATAAAGGTCAATTTTGCAGAAGGTCAATTAGGACCACTATAATCAGGTCAATTGTGCAAAAGGTCAATTGTAAAAGGTAGATTTGGGTAATACCCATATTCAGTGGATTATGACATTCATTATAATTCAATTGGCCTAAAATCCCCTTTCTCTGATACATGGCTCTTTTCAGAAAGGATAATAATGCTCACGCTGTCAATTCAGAGTCTGCAGCTAAGAGAAACAACACTGCCAGCCTACAGGAACAAATATTAGCTGACCTAAGGACCGGCAATACAGTGGACCGTCTAACAATGTTGTAAACTGGCAGAACTGTAAGAGGTGGTTCAATTCCTCTCTATCTGCCCCACAGACCTGGCATCCTGGTGTATTGGGACTCCCACACCATGTTGCTGTTGTTCGCCCCAGCTGTATGTAGTCAAATCTGGCACGCGTTATCAGCCAACGATCTCCCCTTTTGCAACCCCTTTAGGATCTCATTCACCATGGTTATCGCCGCATGTGCTCTATCTGAGTTCATAGTGAACTCGGTGAAATCCATTTTCTCCTTCATTGCCCGACCCAGAGTTAGTTTATAGGACCACATTTAACCGGTGGTCAACAGATTATTAGGTGTTGATAGTGCCTGAATATTACTTTGGTACAGAGCCTTGTCAATAAAGACCAGCCACAGGATTATTTTCCAGTTTTCCCTTTCCATGTGCATCCTAATGATGAAATGACATAAATTGGCATGTTCTTTCCAACAGAGACAAAGACAAAATGTAATTGGTGCCAATGCCCATTGGTCCATTGGTCCTCCCAGAAATCCATTCCCAGTTCCCTATGAATAGGAATACAGCGAGCGAATCCTGGGAGTCCCAATAGCCTTCTAAAAATGTGTTCTCCTTAGCCTGGATCTCAAGTTCTTTTAAAAAATCCCATAAATGTGCTCCACACAAAATCACTGCATTTGTCTGCTCTGCATAGACTTTTAAGACTACATCCAGGGGTTGACCCTGGCAGTGGGAAAAAAAGCGAGAAATCCCTCCTACGTATTGGCTTAGCTTCGCCAATTGTTTTTTGATGTGCGCGTTACCATAACTGTCTCTGAGAATCTTACACCTAGATAGTCAAATTCCTTGACTCTAGGAATTAAGTCCCCATTGCATATCATAGGGTGCATCTTTGCCAGCCTCTTCTTTCCCACACAATTTAATTACAGCTGATTTCGTGGAGTTAATTTGAAGCCCTAGGTTGTTCATAAAGGCCGTGTAGGCGGTGATCAGAATCTAGAGAGCCCAGGGGGTCCTGGCTATTAACACGGTATCACCTGGCTAGGACAGGACTGGAAGTACCCCTACATTTGGATAATCTGCCCCCATATCCTCCAGTGTCTTTAAAAGACCATTGTTGTAAAGGGTGAAAAGAATTAGGACTAAAACACAGCCTTGATGAACCCGACATCCCACCTTGAGGCACATAGTGCATTGTCCCCCAGTGCCACGAAGCTCACAAACCTGGTTCTCCCTGTGAAGTTCTTGTAACACAGCTAGAATTTCCTCCGGACATCCCAAGGACCCGAGCACAGCCCACAGCTTCGATCTATCTACTTTGTCCAAGTCTGTGCACAGGTCCCAAATGCAAGGTATACCACCTCCCCGCTGCAAAAAAATAATGAATTGGAGACCACTAAATAGAGGTTTAAACTCTGTTTTATGGTACCCACACCGGGACGAAAGCCAAACTGCATATCAGAGAGGACCGCCTTCTCTGATAACCCGGACTCAATGTGCCCCACCAGTACCCTCCCAAACATTTTAAAAGATGTATCCAGCAGGGGAATTGGTCTATAAGATGTGGGACTAGCAGAGTCCCCTTTTTAAAACATGGGAAACATTATGGCTGATTTCCACAAGGATGGGAAGTAGCCAGTGTACATGCAGGCATTAAACACTATGGTCAACAAAGGGGCCCATAGATCTAGCTGATCATGAAACAGGTCTGAGGAATCACATCAGGAGCTGGGGCTCAGTTATGGGCCTGTTGATTGATGTCCCGAGAGAAACATCCTCTAGCCTGAAGCGCAATGAAGTACAACTTCTCCTAAGCATTTCCGCTTGTGTTCCTCCTCCAAACAAATTTCCAAAATACCCCACTCAAGCTGCCTCTTGCACATGCGTTCCGATTGGCCTCTCCATCGGTTTAGGAGGGGGACCCCTTTCACAAATTCCCAGAATGCTTTCTGATCATTGCGCCTTGATGCCTCCAAAAAACCCTCACAATATTCCTCTTCAAGTTTGCTTTTCATTCTCTCCAGCACCAGGCGATAGTTTGCTCTAAAATGAGCAATCTTCTGCCTTCTTCTGATTGGCACTTTCAAAACTCCCAGGAGTGATATTTTGGCAGAAGAACTGGACTCATCAAACCACCCCTTTTAGTGGGTGTTAGTGTTCCTGCTGCACTGTGCCATGATGCCCTTAATTAGTGCCCCCAATAGCTTTGCAAACTGTTCCACTACCTGCCCTAAATTTTGTATTACTGTCTAGGATGCCATGAATGAGGGATATGGTCACTGCTAGAGTGTCTATATGCAGGTTAGTATCCCAAATTCTTGCCCATTTAATTCTCCTGTTGGACGCATTGTTCATTTTTACCATCCAGGGAAGGCTGTCTGGCAGACCTATTCCCCCATAATACCACTTAATTTCAGGGTAATTGGATGGTGGTCACTACTGGAGTCCATCATCACTTCGAAGGCCTCGATCTTATCCCACAGCTCTAGGGAGATGCGAAAATAATCTATGGTAGAGGAGAGCTGATGATTGTTAAAAGTGTGATTTCCCGGTATATCGGGAGCTATGCATCCATTTACCGAACGCATCCCCATTCTATAAACCAGATACACATCTGTAGGCCCTTTGCACTTACCTGCCAATCCTTTATTATAGTGTTAGGGATATTCTGTGACAGATCCTCTAACTGGTCGATCAGATCCGCTGATGGTCCGATGCCCATTTTGAGGTTAAAATCTCCACCCAATATAAAGTTCACTCTGCTGGTCTTCCTTTTCATTAGTAGCTCATCGATAAAGACCTTGAGCTTCTCCAACCTATTCACCTCTGCCTTATGAGGGTTGTTATAGAGGTTTCAAATCACTGCCTGGTCCTACCAGGAAGGGAAGATATGTAACAGCTGTAGGTAATCCATATTTGACTCGACTACCCTTACCCTACAAGTTAAAGAGGCCTTAATCAAAATGGCCATGCCCCCAAAACATCTGCTGAAAGAACAAAGGAAATATCGAGGGTTAGTACCACCAAAATGAAATCTACCAGTCACAAGTTCAGAGGTACATGTACAATTTTAATATGCAGTTACAGATAGCTCTCTGGATCCCAACACCTCGCAGTGTGTACCAGCAGACACTATGAGGGGAGAGAGTGCTGCACATTACAAAGCATGTGTCTTTTATATACAATCCTGGATACATAGTCCAGCCCTTCTCCAAGTTAACATTTTACAAGGGTTCATACCCAGTTCACATTGCTTATACAGAATCAAATAGTTGTACATTGTTTAATGATTTCTGTAAACACTTGATATGTTTTCCTGCACACCTAGCACAATGGTGACATTTGATTTCCGGCTTAAAGTAAGTCTAGTTTCAAGAATTACCACAATGGATTTCTGCAAAGGCACACGGTTTCAGCTATTCAGTATTCTGTTCCACTGTTTGAACAAGGATGAAGCTATTGGTGCAGACAACATCTAAATTGAGGTTCAGTTCAGCTCCAAGGTTTCTTAGTACAGGACAAACATTCTGCTCGAGCAGCCTCAACATGTTGACACAGTACAAAGTTCATTTTTCTCTGCTCAAGCCGAAACCACAGTTTAACACTAGACAGAAAACAGGAGTTTAATCAAAATGGCGGATGGTTCTAAAATGGCGGCAAAGTCAGCTTCATTCAGGTTTATTCGGACACGGTTTTCAGTGCGATGTAAATGTGCTAGGCCAATGTTCATTATCAGGCACTATTATGTGAAATATGCTTTTACAAACCCTCCTTTAAGCCTAAGACACAAGCATTTACTTAGACATTTTCACTATACAAAAGACATCTTTCATTGTCAGAGCGACCTGAGTCACTGGTTTCAGAGATACCAATCACCATTAACACCTTGATGGTAATATCCAGCTTTTTCAGGTATATGTATCTTAGGTCTTAGGGTACCTATGGCTTGTGCACAACATCCTCCTATCATAGAACAAATGACAGGTAGATATTGTATACAACAACAGCAGAACAGAAAAAAGGCAAGGATTACCATTAAGGCTGCAAAGATTTTCCAACCCCAAGATAGCAACAAGTCCCAGAACCATGTACTAATATTCCAGTTTCCCTCTGGGACATGTATGTAGATTCTGAATTGCCTTAAATATGGTGGGAGAGGAATCGGGTACAAAAACACAGCATGCATATCCCACCATTTTGCATACTCCTCCACGCTCAGCTAGAATGATGCCTAACACCATCCTATTTTGGAGAGCCATTAAACTAATTGCCTTCTGCTCTAGTGTCATGTTATACAACATATCAGTGTTCCTATTGATGATTTTCTCCAATACCCTTGCTAGTTTTCTGATATCTTCAGAATTCATTATCTGTCCCCAGAATGGCACGAAAGATTTGGCAACATCACCCAAGACTTGTGAAGGAGTATCACCATCTTCATCTCGCCTGGGACGAGCTTTAGAGACTTCAGCAGTGGTGGCGACATATACTCCTGGCAGCAATATACCCAAATAACAAGTACTGTCCCAATCTCTGGGGAACCACGGATAGGCCTCGTTGCCACAAACAAAGTAAACATGATCTCCTACATGCAAATGTCTATCCTTGCTAGTTAGTACTGCAATATTCGTACATCCCTCAAATGTACCTATTGGTTGGGAACCTTCTCTCTGTATGCGGAATGGAATGGAGTTTGGACTATTGTCGATAGTATAGGAAGGAGGCATGGCATCCTTATTGCCTACGGGAGCCATCTTAAAGGTAATCAACGATTGAAAAGGTCTAGAGAGTCTGTCAAAAGGCCTAGTAGAAGAAACATTTAGCTTGCTCCTTTTTAAGAACATCCTAGAGGTGTTAAAACTCGCTTTTCAAATTCATTAAGATTAGTCCCGTCAAAATTCCAGTGACACTATCATTCCAACGACCAAAGAATAATGCCCTAAGTGAAGCGTAGCAACCAGTAGTTAAAGGAAGAGGATGTATATACCACCCCAGTCCTCTTTCCCCATGTTGCGGCAAATGCAAACAGATCTAGCAGTTTGTCCTATTTAGAATGGCATTGGTTGCATTCATAATCATTAAAAGAGTGTTATTATGATAACCCCCTCTGTGTTGGAGGTCTCGAGGAGGAAGATTTTTCAGATGCACATAAGGTGGAGACACAGTGGAGATACTTGTAGTCGGTAACAAAACATCAAGCGGATGCCCATTTTCCAGATACCAGAACCCAAATGTTAATGTAATCATCAAAACTGCTGCTATTGTAACCAGTAACCATTTGGTTCTCAAAGACTATGACCCTTGACAGGCAGATTCATCATCAAACAAGTTACCAACATCCTTTTTAGTAACAGTGGCTTTTTCAATGGGCATTGTCCATTAAGAAACCTCACTGTTAGGCTTTTTTAGTTCACCCGGCGGTGGCTCCTGACCGCGTGGCCTATGTTGATTGAAGGTAACTTTGCCGGTCCCTGCCTATTATTTGTATTCAGCAGAGAAATCACGAGGGACTGGCTCAATGGTTGTTTCCTCTGAGCACAGCCTATGCTGCACTTTAAGTTTGATTCTGTGGTCGCAGATTGTACCTTAAGACTCCAGTTATGGTGTGATCCGTAAACAAAGTGTCGTCGTTTTGTTAAGACAATGTGGAAGCAGAAGCAAGATCGCTCGACGCTGAAGAAGAATTTGGAGAAGAAGCAACAATCTCCCCATGCCCCACAGGCTCAGGAATGACTTTCATAGACAAAGCAGCAGTCTCCCCAGGCCCCACAGGCTTAGGAAGGATTTCCATGACACCCTCTGGTTCGATTAGAGCAGGATCGTTGTGAGCATCAAGATCAACAATTCCCTTCTCCTCTCCTTTGTCGTAGGTCAGAAGAAAAGGAATCCTCTTCACATGCATCACGTGGATCCAGTTCTTCTTTCTGGCCACTCGTACGGCGGTCTGCGTGGCCAGAAGGACTTGGTGCAGTCCCTTCCATTGAGGTGCGAGACAGGAGGCCCTTTCAAAGTTCTTAAGCAAGACCCATTGGCCAGGTCAGAGTCAATGACCTGGTCCCTCGTATTTTACTGGGTGGGCTTCTCGCACCTGTTGATAAATCAAATACAAGTTTTGAGTTAACTTGTTTTCAATAGTCAGAAAGAAGCAGGTTTTCAAAATTTTTCAACAGTTTGGGTTTTGGTATTTCCATATATTGGCTGGCCTCCCCATGATGATTTTGTAAGGGGAGAGCCCTGTCTTTCATTGTGCGGTCATCCACATTGATAATAAAGCTATTGGTAAGGCGCCAGGCCATTTTAAATTACTATGTGCACAGACCTTTGCTATCTTGTTCCTTAATATTCCGTTATGCCGTTCCTCAAATCCGGCACTCTGAGCGTGCCCGGCCGAATGGAACTGTTTATCGATCTGTAATTCCATGCATACTTGCAGGATGACAGCAGCGATAACATGTGGAACATTATCAGACCAAATGACTCTCGGCAAGCCAAACCTAGGAAAATATTCCTTAAGCATTGGTTTCGCCGTTGACATTGCTGTGGCATCTTTTAGAGAAAAAGCTTCAACCCATTTACTGAAGGTGCAGATCACTACTAAAACATACTTATAGTTCTGACAACGCTCCATCTCAATAAAATCAAAATGTATAACCTCAAAAGGCATGGAGGGGGGACCAAAACTACCTTTGGTGTCAGTGTTCCTTTTCCAATATTATGCTGTAAGCATATCATACAACTTTGAACAAATCTATCAGCCTTCTTTTGAATATTAGTATTATACCAGACAGGATTTAATAGTTTCCAAATCTTTTTGGCACATATGTTTTTTGGACCATGAGCCATTGTCACCATGGCAGTAACATAGGCATTCGGTACATCCATCTTTGATTTTCATTATCCAACCAACAACACTCTTCTCCTAGACCCTCTGGACCCTCAACCCACTGTTTGATTTCTTCTGGAGTAGCGTCAGCCTGAATTCCTTTTATACAACCAATTCCTTCATCTATCATACAAGTGTCAGAGTCACCCCTTTTGTTGGATCTAACACATATATCTTTGAAAGCAAATCAGTGGCGGTCTGTTTGGCTATTCTGTCAGCAAAAGTGTTTCCTTTACCTACGTCGTCCATCACTTTCTGATGTGTGGCGCACTTCATTAATGCTAACTAAGTAGGAAGCGCAAGAGCTGAAAGTAACCAAACTATTAAAGTACCATGCTGTATCTTTGTTCCATGCAAGGTCAAAAAACCTCTCTCAGCCCATAGTCGACCAAAGTTGTGAACTACCCCGAAGGCATATTGGCTGTCTGTGTATATATTCACACTAAGCCCTTCAGAAAGTTCACAGGCTCTGGTTAACGCAATAATCTCTGCGGCCTGCACAGAATTATGCGAAATTAGTTTGTTTTCCACTATAGTGCTTAATGTAGTGATTGTGTAAGCAGCAGTGGATGTACCATCCAGGAGTTTAAAGCAAGAGCCATCACACAACAGCTCCCCTTGCAGATTCTTTAGAGGTGTATCACTTAAATCAATTCTGCCCTTAGTTTCTTGTTCTGTGGTATAGAGACAGTCATGTGACATTTTGTCACTACAATCAGTTTCTTGCGGAAGAGGCAATAGTTCGGCCGGATTTAATGAGCAACTTCTCTTAATTTGGATATGCGAGCAAATAGAATCAGCTGGCACCTTGTTAGTCATGCTGATGTGAGATGTTGCTTCTGCGTTCTGTTTAATAGAACGTCTATGGAGTCGGGTACCATCATGGTTAAAGAATGACCTAAAACCATACCCTCACTTTGTTTTACGGATGCAGCAGAAGCAGCTACAGCTCTCAAACAACTCGGAAAAGCGCATGCAACAGGGTCTAACGTGGAGGAAAAATAACTGCACACTCTATTCTTGCCCCCATGTTCCTGTGTTAAAACAGCCAAAGCACATCCTTCACATTCATGCATATACAACACAAAGATCTTTTCATAATTTGGTGTGCCCAAAACTGGTGCTGAACACAACGCAGCCTTGAGCAGATCAAAAGAATTCTGGCAATCCATGTTCCTTGTTAAAGGCAAAGAAATGCCCTTCTTTGTCAGTGCCAACATAGGTTTTATCATTAATGAAAAATGTGGGATCCACTGTCTACAGTATGAAGCCATGCTACTAAAACTCTGACCTCTTTCTGTGTATTTGGGACAGATATATCATTGATGCTTTGTATCTGTTCAGGTGTCAGTCTTCTTCCCTCCTTCGACAGGAGGTAGCCTAAATAGGTGACTTCCTGTTGACAACACTGACACTTTTTTAATGAAGCCTTATGCCCACGTGCTGCTAAATGGATAAGCAACAATACGGTTCCGTCCTTGCAAGCAACTTCAGAATCTGCAGCTAGAAGCAAATCTTCTATGTACTGCAACAACGTGCAAGTGGAAGGTTACTCAATATCAACTTGTTCTTTCAATGCTCTACTATAGATGCTTGGACTCTCAGTGTACCCTTGCGGCACACAAGTGAATGTAAATGAGCATCCCCCTAGGATGACGCAAACAAATATCTGCTATCAACATGCACAGGAATACTGAAAAATGTGTGTTTCAAATCCACAACACAAAAATGTGTAACTGTGGCTGGAATCATGGTTAATATTGTAGTAACGTCAGGTACAATCGGAAACTGTGGAGCAACAACCTTATTAATGGTGCGCAAATCAATAATGAACCGAAAAGGAATCACATTATCCCCTTTCTTATAAACTGGTAGAATCGGACTATTACACACGCTCCCTGCAATTTTCTCAATCACACCAATATGTACAAAATCAGAAATAATGCTCTTCAAAGCCTGTTCACCTTCAACCAAAATCTTACCCTCTGGCAATTTAACACCTGGTTTCAACCCAATTTTTACTGGTTCAATTTGTAAAATTCCAACGTCATAGTCATTAACTGCGCATAGACATGTCGGGACCTCATTCAATTCAGGCGGTAAAGGTCCAAACAAAAATTGTGGAACAGAAGTTTTGTTGAGGCAAAATCGTTAAATGCATTTCGTCTGGAGAACAGTAAATTACAGCACTCAATTCTTTTAATAAATGTAATCCCAACAAATTTTTGCCACAATTTGTCATCAAAAGAAATGGACATGAATCACTGAATGGCCCCAGTGAAATCGGTACCGGCAGAGAGACTGAACTAACCACTGGCGTACCAGAAAACCCTACTGAAATGTTGTTCTGCCCTGACAGTGGAATATCTGGACTGCATGAATGATCAATAGAACAATTCTGTGCTACACTATCTATCAAGAATAGATGCTCCCCATTCCCCACCTTCATTTCAACTTAGAGCCCTTTCTGATCAATGTGAATAGGTACCGGTTCCACACTCTGCTCCGGGCTGTTTTAGCTGAACAGTATATCATCAAATGCGAGATCCTCAGAAAAATGGACAGTCAAAGGATTAACGAAAATGTTCCCACTATTAACACTTTGTTACTGAATGTCTTGTGAAGGTGTCTGTTGATTCTGTGCAAACTGACTTCTACTAGGACTCCCTATCCCAGGATGGCCTCTGGGTCGTCTACCCATGGCACCATTTGTGCTATTCGATTTCTGCTGAAGGATAGGGAATTGTGCTTGCCAATAGCCTTCCTGTCTATAATATGCACATTGGTTTATATGTAAAGGACCCAGTTGTGTGTTACCCTGTGGTGTAAATTGACCTCTAAACTGTGTATTCCCACTTCTGGCTCCTCTAGCAATCTGCTGCAACAATACTCTAGTTTTCAAGTCTCCCTTCTTCTTTTCTACTCTTTCCATCTCTGTATTAACTCTTCTTTCATAGTACTGAGTCATTTGTAATACTTCAGATGGTGATTTTGCTTGCCAAGCACTTTCAAAAGTCATTATCTGTGATTGGATTTCAGGAAACAATCCACGCACAAACATTTCTACAAATAGCCTTTTCCCTGACTCTGTACTTAAGTCTTGACTACTAAAATCTGAAAATACTTGTTCAAATCTATTAAAATATTCAGTTGCACCCTCTGACTTCAACTGTATGCAAGCAGTAAGTTTGTCCCATATGATTCTTTTCTCAGGAACCAGAGTTTTCAATTTAGCTACTATTCTGTCTGGCAACATCGGCATCACCTGTGGCAGTTTCTCACCAGCATTCCTTTCCCCATCTATTCGTACTAAGTTATCCCATGTATCACCCATCCCCGCCTGATCGTCTACAGTTCAAATCTGCTTCCATACATCAGCAGGAAGGATCACGGGTAACAGAAAATCTATATCACCCAGTGTGAAAACTGACAAATGCAAAACAGATACAATTTCTTTATAAAATCCTGTTGGATTCTCCCTAATATCTGGAATAGTTTTTTTAATGGTATTCACTTTCTGTCTAGAAAATGGAACATGAACAAACTGTGAGACATAATGTTCTTCAATAGTAGTAGCAGGCGTTCCTACTGCAGCATCAGCTGGAATTTCTACTTTCGGAACAAATTTTGGAGGAAGCTCCCTCATCGGCAATTGTAAAATAGACAAATCTGAACATTTATTAAGCAACAAAGCTAAATCAAGTGACAAAGCAGATAGGCAGTATCGGGCGAAAATGCTCTCCTATAAATGTCTATCAAATCTGCGGGACAACAAACCTTTTTTTTTCATAAACTCATCCTGTAGATACTCTACCATCACCTGTAACACTTTCCTTTGCATTGCCGGAGCATACTGACTAAACGTGTCATGCACTTCAATGGGAGAAATTGAAACATCCGAAATCCATCTAAGAGCGTCTCTTGTGCAAATGCGCATTCCTCCAGTCATTGGTTTCAATGGAGGAAGAAATTGTTTTTGCACATATGAGGCTTCACGTCCATTACCATCAAATTCATCTTTCTGTAACTGATCTAGCTCCCTTTTAAACTCAAATACCTTTTCAACATGCTCAGTACTTTCTCTCCAGTGTCCCTTGAGCGGGCAAGGGCATTCAAATCCCTCAACACTGTTGGACATTCATGTCCGTCAAATCACTCCATATATCAGCTAAATGCGTTCCCATCCCTCTATCAAAATAGTCAGTTCATGAATACTTTCTTGGACAGAAAACACAACTAAAACAGCCGATTCCTCACCTTCCTCTATATATTTTTTAGCCCATTTATGCAATTCTGTTTTTCTAGCTTAAGATACTATACCACGAGTCACTATTCTTGAATAAACTCCTGCCCCTTCAACTACTGCAGGTGAAGCAGAACCACTTGGTAAGGAATCAATAGGTGACAAAGGCAATACCGCTGGAGGTGCAGATGGAATTAAAGGGACAGCAACTGTCAATAAGGCTGGAGGTGATGGAGGAGGAACAACAACAGGAAGAGGAGCAACAATAGGAAGAGGAGGAACTACAACAGGAGGAGGCACAGCAATGGGAGGAGGCACATAAGGAGGAGGTGCAGTGGAAACATTTCTACGTTCATCTAATAATGTATTAATCAACTCGTCTGAGGTATGAAAATCCTGAGACTGATATATCTTTTACACATCAAGTTGAGAAAGCCCTATCCATACTTCTAAGAGATTCAGACTGTTTCTGCTGATCATGCAATAATGCTTTTTCAGTATTCGTCATGTGTCTCCGTGCATGTTTTACTTTACTTTTAAATTGCTGCATAGCTTCCTTTCTCCAATCTTTAATTGCATTAAATGCTGTAGGCCTAGCCTTTTTCTTCAACAATATAGATTCTAAATACTCTAGGTGGGCAATTTCAAAACTGCCATAAACTGGCCACTGAAGTTCAGAAACATGTCTGGTGTGTCCGTGCCAAATATCATTAAAAACGATACCTCCTAGGCCATACTTACAGTACATTAAACAAGACGCTGACTCAATGAGTGGCGCCGGTTGGCCTTGTCCCAAAGATTGTCTATCTCTTCAGAATAATACCCTGAAACAGGATGACAATTTCCCAAGCATGTCAGATTACTGGTGTTACCTGGCATCGTTTGCATTCACAAATCCAGAATTACAACCAATATCAGGATTCTTAGGAATCGGGGCACGACTCACCTGATTTCAAAGATACAAAGGGTCCAATTGGATTTCACAGGATCATCGTGGCTGGCGATTTCAGCAAAGAGCCCTCCTCGATATGGGGACCCTCATCAAGATGTACTCCTGACCCGCTTGCTCACCGTCCAGGAATCGGATTGTGCAGTCTGCTTAGGAGTCGCGTCTCGCTTTTCAGGGGCCCCTTCACTCTCCGATCCCAGTCCGGTACCGGTTTCTCTTTTTCAGTGATGTGACATTAATCTTGAGGGTCCCTATTCGGGTGCCACCTGAAAGACCAAAGGAAATACCGAGGCTTATTACCACCAAAATGAAATCTGCCAGTCTTGAGTTCAGAGGTACATGTACAATTTCAATATACAGTTACAGATAGCTATCTGGCTCCCAACACCTCGCACTGTGTACCAGCAGATGCTGTAATGGGAGAGAGTGCTGCACATTACAAAGCATGTGTCTTTTAAACACAATCCCGGTTACATCGTCCAGCCCTTCTCCAAGTTAACATTTTACTAGGGTTCATACCCAGTTCACATTGCTAATACAGAATCAAATAGTTGTACATTGTTTAATGTTTTCTTTAAACACTTGATATGTTTTCCTGCACACATAACACAATGGTGACATTTGCTTTCCGGCTTAAAGTAAGTCTAGTTTCAAGAACAACCACAATGGTTTTCTGCAAAGGCACACGGTTTCAGCTATTCAGTATTCTGTTTGACTGTTTGAACAAGGGTGAAGCTATTGGTGCAGACAACATCTAAATTGAGGTTCAGTTCAGCTCCAAGATTTCTTAGTGCAGGACAAACATTCTGCTTCGGCAGCCCCAACATGTTGACAAAGTACAAAGTGAATTTTTCTCTACTGCAGCTGAAAACACAGTTTAACATGAGACAGAAAACAGGAGTTTAATCAAAATGGCGGATGGTTCTAAAATGGTGGCAAAGTCATCTTCATTCAGTTTTATTTGGACGCGGTTTTCAGTGCGATACGAATGTGCTTAGGCCAATGTTCATTATCAGGCGGTATTATGTGAAATATGTTTTTTCACTGCATTTGGCATTTTCCTTTGCAGGAACCCTACAGGATACATATTTATCTAAAAGGGGAGTCTCCAGTGTCCAGGTCTCCTGCAAAAGTATGGCATCGTAAGACTTTAGATTCTCTACAATGTCTTCCCTTTCAAATTTCACCCTGGCCCCAGCTATGTTGCATGACAACAGGTATGCCACCCAAGGGGCAGCCTATTGGGCCGCTGGCATCACCCCTGTCTCAGTGCCCAAGATGCCCCTCACTGCCCTCCTGGTCCTTTGTGCTAGGACAGTGGGCTGTCCGTCAGTGTAACTCTTCGCAAGAAGTTAGAGGATCAAACCGGTTAGTAAGTTGGACTCCCATGGTAGTTGGTCCTCTACACTTTAGAATCTGTCTTTCTAAATTGAGGGTTGGACCTTGGCACAGGGATGTATCTATTATTAGAATTTGAATGAGTAATTCCCCGCTGATGGGCACCCTTCCACTCTTCCGTCATCCCATGCTCTCCTGGGCCAATCACTTTTCCACCACCCTCCCTGTATGAGGGTAAAAAATGTCCAATGATACCAGCCTACAATGAAGTCTGTAACATTTTGGTTTGAGCCCTCTGGACAGATCGGAGATAATTAAGAGTTGTCAGTCCAAAAAAGTGACCAAAATGCAGTCACCCTCCACCATTTTTGGTTTTTAACCTACCCAACCCACCCTACGGGCCATTAAGACAAGGCTGTGATCGCTACTCAGGCCTAACAAGTGTGCATTAATCCAATGGTTCATATTATTTATTAATGAAATTGTGGATTCAAACACACCCATAATAATCTCCACAAGTGGGGCAGCTGCGAGCGGTAAGTTCAGTACACTCCTCTTTGACTCCCCAATTTATTTATTTTATTTATTTATTTGCATTTTTAAAGCGCCCAGCTGCCCTCGGGCATCGTGGTGCTGTTACAAGAAAGTTTACTGGCATGAAGAGATATCGTGTGAACACAGATGACGACATGGTTACAGGCATGGCTACAGTTCTGAGGTTACAAGGGAACAGTGAGCGTGGTACAGTTGTAATTTACAGACATTGATGTATGCAGTGGTATTATAAGTGGGGTTCACTTAAAGAGGGTGGTTTTCAGAGCTTTTCTAAAAGCTATGAGGGATATTTCTGCTCTTAGTTTAGGCGGTAGGGAGTTCCAGGCTCTTGGTGCTAGGACTTCAAAACTCGAGCCGCCCGCTCTGGCTCTAGTGAAGTTGGGAATTGAGAGTTGGTTAGCGTATAAGTCCCTTTTGGGTCTAAGTGACATGCTCCTTCCTGCTCCATATTCCCCTGCCAGAGGCCCCTCACTAAGTCTTGTTTCAATCCTTGTACCACCAGCTTGGTCCTTATTAGTTAATATGGGTTTTGGTTTTAATTGCCCTGCCACTTCCATTTCATGCTCCTGTATCCCTGACCCCTTATCCTCTGCCCACGGGCCTTGTCCCACAACACCCACCAGAGCTGCTTTGTCATTTTCCTTGGCCCTATCCAAACCAATTTCCACCATCCTTTTCTTTAGAACTCTGATAGAATCATCAAGAATAGCCATGGTGTTCATTTTCCCACACTTAAATGCCTGCAGTGACTCAAATATTGTTACAGAGGCTCAAGCTTTTCGTCAAAGAGGCATTCCAACCAAAGCTTGTCCTCCTCTCCTGCAAAGGAGGTATTTGGATCATGAATCATCCCCCTTGCCGTCCTATAAGTCTTTGGGAGCAGTAACAGCCCCCAACACCACTCCCTTCCCTTTTCCATCCACCTCCCCTTCAGTTTCTTTAATAACCAATGCTACCTGGCCAGTCACTGTGCGTTCCCTTATCATTGTTACCTGTGCAACTTTTTCCTTGTCTGTCATTGTTCATCAAGCTCCGTGTTTTCCCCAGGCCATCCATACAAATATTCTGGACAACACTACTGTCACCCTTCATGTTCCCCCCTATACCCGAGGCAGCATCCCAACTGGCCTTTTCGGTGACAAGAATGCGATTTTCTGTTTTCCCAGCCATGTCTTCAAAATACAGGTCCAAGGAAAGTTGTGAGAGGTAGGTTTTGTCTTTAGCTTGTTACTGGCATTTTTTAGTTTGATTGGGTTTTTTAGCACTTGTTGCCAGTTTCCACGGTCTACCCTCATCCTTAGCTGTAACGCTCACCTGATTCTCACAGAGGCGCCAGTCTTGACTGGGCAACTACCGTATCTTCAAAGGTGATGTGTAGCACCCGGTTGGCTCTTTGGGCTGGACCTCTGTGCACTGTATGCCTGACTTCAAGAGTGAGATGTCTGCAGATAGAAAATATGGGATTAATGAACTGGGGTTATTGGGGTGTCCCTATCTCTTCCCTTTTTTGCTCTCCTGTAGACCCCCAAAGGTTAACACTCTCACCTTAGGTAAGTGAATGCCGAGCTCTCCATCTGCCTCGGGGCAGGGTGCTGTAACCAGTTTCTTCACTGGGTAGGTAGCGCAGGCCTCTTGACTTCAGAGGACTGCTGTCCGTTGTTTTCTGCACGAACGGTAAGTTTCGAGTAATTCTATTGTCTTTAAAGTCTCTAGTAATGATGTCTCTTGTTTTGCAGGGTTCCGGCGATGGCGGATGACGGGCTGAAGTGAGTTGAAGATGGAGTCCGTGTGATGAATAGAAGCGCCTGGAAGCACGTAAGTAAGCGCTTGTTGCCTGCTTCACGATGCGCTCTAACTGTCTTTTTATTTTGCAGGTACGAGTTCGGAGCGGCTGCAGGGTGCCGGAATACCCACTGGGTTAGATGTGGAAAGGAGTAATGGCACGTGAGTATTAAAGTTCCCCAATGTCTTTAAACGCACCTTGTTTTGTCTTTCAGATGCGGGATGCAGTGCCGAAGGCCTCCGGAGCGTGCGAAGAGTTGGTAAGCTTTTGCCTTTCAGATGCCGGAATGCAGTGTGAAGACCTCCGGAGCGCACGAAGAGTAGGTAAGCCTTTGTCTTTCAGATGCCGGAATGCTAACCTGTTCTTTCTTGTCTTTTTAGGTGTTGCTGAAGACTGGATTCAGGATGGTAAGCCTTTTTTCCTTAGGCCCAGGATCTGATGCAGAAGACACGATGAGCGTTCTGCTGCAGAGGATGCAGAATAACGCAAAACAAGATTCATCCACCGGGTGTGGTTTAAATAGCCTCCTGTAGTGCTTAGGTGTCTCCTTCCACAGCCACACCTAGGTAAGAAAAGAGTTCCTGCCTTCCAGAAGAGTTCCAGTGTTCTGAATCTAGGGAGTGGCTCCTGCCCCACCCAACAGGAAAAGTAGTTCCAAACAGAAGAGGATCAGAGGCTCAACTGGCAGGCAAGTAAGCAGCATGGTCTGCTGCAGGTAAGTCCACCCAAGCATTATGAGCCCGGCGCTTCCAGCGCTGGGACTGGGCATATTTATGAGCCTGGTGCCACTGGCACCAGGACTGGGTCCAAAAGGTCCCAATTGGGACTGGTTGGCACTCGGAACCTGGGTTATGGATCTGCTTCCAAGGGAGTTGGGAAAACCCTGACCTTTTGGAAGCAGATATCATGACAGTACCCCCCCTCAAGGCCCCTCCTAAATCGGGCTTCTCCGAGGGTTTTGGCTTGTCAGGAAATGTTCGGTGAAATCTTTTGATTAGGCGAGGAGCGTGGACATATTCAGCAGGTTCCCAGGATCTCTCTTGGGGACCGTAGCCTTTCCAGTCAATTAGGTAAAATAGTTTAGATTTGGAGATCTTGGAGTCCAGAATGCTTTTGACTTCAAACTCGAGTTCTCCATCAACTAGGATGGGTTTTGGAGATTTAGTTAGTCGGGTTTGAGGTTGCACGGGTTTTAATAGAGAGACGTGGAAGACCGGATGTATCTTCATGTGCGGGGGCAAGTCCAACTTGACCGCTACTGGGATTACTATGGTAGTGATGGAATAGGGACCAAGATATCTTGGGTTGAATGTGCGTGGCCCTTTTAGAGGTAGATATTTGGTGGATAACCAGACTTGGTCCCCTAATTGATATTGAGGGGCTTCCTTCCGATGTTGATCTGCTCCTTTCTTGTATTGTTCTTTAGCCCTTTGAAGGTGAGAAACAGCTTCCTTAAAGGCTTGGGTGATTGTAGAATGCAGGTAGTCTACTGCTGGTGTTTCAAGATCTTGGAGGGGATCCAACTCCGAGGTTCGAGGGTGACTGCCGTACAAAAGAAAAAACGGTGTTTTCCCAGTTCCCGAATGGACAGAGTTATTGTAGGCATATTCGGCTATCCAAAGGATGTCTTTCCAAGTTTTTTCAGTTTGTTGCAGCATGCAGCGTAAATACTGTTCCAGAGTTTGATTGGTCCTCTCGGTTTGTCCGTCGGTCTGAGGGTGGTGACTGGTCGATAGTCTCACATCAATTTGAGCCGACCGACAGCAACTTCGCCAAAAATGAGAAATAAATTGGCTACCTCGATCCGAAATTAGAACCGAAGGAAAACCGTGTAGTCGGACGATGTTTTCGAGAAATTCTCGGGCCAGAGTTGCTGCTGTTGGCAAGCCTTTGAGCGGAATGAAATGCGCCATCTTGGAGAATAAGTCCACGATTACTAGAATCGTATTGTATCCGGAGCAGGGAGGTAGATCGGTGATGAAGTCCATAGAAAGCGTATGGCAAGGGCGAGGTGGGATGTCAATAGGGCGTAAGAGGCCTGCTGGTCTTTCCTCTTGACTCTTGTTTTGGGCGCATACTCCACAGGACATTATAAAGTCTCTGATATCTTTTTTCCAAGACGGCCACCAGAAGTAGCGCTTGATCTTTTCTGAGGTCTTGGCCATACTGGGATGACCTTCCATTAAAGAATCGTGATAACAAGAGATTACTTTTTTCTGTAAATCTGTGCTGGGTAGGTATAATCGTTCTTGGAAATACAATAAGTTGTACTTTACTGCAAAGTCCTTTCCCTGCAGATGCCAATTCTGTATGTCTGCTGGAGTTACAAGTTGCCTGGCTTTATCCTTAACTTCCTCTATGGATTCTGTGGCGATTACACCCAGAATTCTTTGTTCGGGAATGATTGGTACAGGTTTAGGGTTGATCAAGTGTTCTTCCACTCCCATCCGAGAAAGGGCATCAGCTTTACCGTTCTTTGTACCAGGTCGATAGGTAATTATGAAGTCAAACTCGGCAAAGAATAATGCCCAACGGAGTTGTCTAGAGGATTGGGCTTTTGCGGTTTTCAAATATTGCAGGTTTCGGTGATCCGTAATCACAGTAACGGTGTGTCGGGCCCCCAGCAGATAATGCCGCCAAGCCTTAAAGGCAGACTTGATAGCCAGAAGTTCCTTGTCAGTAATCGTGTAATTGATTTCAGGAGGCGAGAATTTGCGGGGCCAAAATGCCACGGGATGCAACTGATTGGTTACCGGGTCCTTTTGTGATAGAACTGCCCCCATGGCAAGGCTTGAAGCATCAGTTTCCACGATGTAGGGGAGTTTGGGGTGAGGTTGTTTTAAGATTGGTGCAGAGATAAGTTTAGTCTTCAAATCCTGGAAAGCTTGTTCCGCCTCGGTAGACCATTCAAAACGTTTGTTTTTCTTTAATAAGGCAGTGATGGGCTGGACTATTCGAGAGAATTCGGGGATAAACCTGCAGTAAAAGTTAGTGAAGCCTAACATGCTTTGCACACCTTTTACGGAGGATGGTGATGGCCATTTGAGAACTGCATCGACCTTCTTTGAATCCATACGTACTCCGCCAGGTGATAATATGAATCCCAAGAATTCAACTTCAGTCACGTTGAAAACACATTTTTCCAACTTAGCGAAAAGTTTGTGTTGACGCAATCTTTCGAGGACCATTTTCACGTGTTTCCGATGTTCAGATTCCGATGAAGAATAAACGAGGATGTCGTCAATGTAAACAACAACACACACATCTATGAGCTCTCTGAGGACATCATTCATAAAATATTGAAAGGCGGCCGGGGCATTGCAAAGTCCGAAGGGCATGACCTGATATTCAAATAGCCCATACTTGGTGCGGAAGGCCGTCTTCCATTCATCGCCCTCTTTTACTCGTACCAAGTGGTAAGCTCCTCTAAGATCCAGCTTTGTATATATGCATGCTTTTCTGACTTGGTCCAGGAGTTCAGGGATCAAAGGTAACGGATATCTATTCTTAACGGTGATCTGGTTCAGGGAGCGATAATCGATACAAGTTCTAAGGTCTCCTTCCTTTTTTGGAACGAAGAACAAAGCTGAAGAAGCAGGGGACTTGGAAGGACGAATAAACCCATTCGCCAGGTATTGATCCAGGTATTGTCGAAGGTGAAGGTTCTCAGGCTCGGTGAGGGCATAAATTCTACTACAAGGAGGAGTAGATCCAGGTATCAGGTCTATCTGGCAGTCATAAGACCTATGAGGAGGTAGAGAGTTAGCCTGATCCTTCCGGAAAACATCTTGGTATTGTAGGTATTCGGGAGGTAACTGGGGAGTCTCTGAAGAAATTGCTGCCAGTGCAACACCAAGTGGAGGGTGACAAGTAGAGACACATTGTGGAAACTGGACCGTTCTTGCTCGCCAATCAATCAGAGGATTGTGTTTCTCTAACCAAGGTATTCCTAGAATAATCTGAAACTGAGGGGCCTTGATCACATCGAACACGACCTTCTCATGGTGTCCATCTTGACTTACTAGCGTCACCTCTTGAGTGGTATGCGTTACTGGCCCGGAGGCTATCTCCGTACCATCCACTGTAGTAATGACGTCCTTTACAGCCTTGGGACAAAGAGTTAGATTCATCCTCAAAACCATTTCATGATCCACATAATTGCCAATGGCACCGCTGTCGACGTAAGCTTCAATTGCATGTAATCGATCCGGATTATCAGGGCTAATGAGGACCATAGGTATCACGTCACGAAATGCGAGGTCACGGAACTGGTTTTCACGCTCGGCAAGAGGACCTCTATTCTTGTCGGGCGAGGTCGTTTCCCTGCTCAGAGTTTGTAACTTTGGTAACTGCAGCTCCTACTGCCTTCTTGGCAGGTTTCACCGGACAGTCTCGAAGAAAGTGCCCTGAGTTTCCACAATATAGGCATAATTGCAACTGTTTTCTCCTTTCCCGCTCCTTTTGTGTTAGAGGACCTTTCAGACCCCCTATTTGCATGGGTTCCCCGGAGTCTACTCCTTTGGTAGGAGTTGGCGACTTGGAAAATACTCGAGCATCAAACTTGGAACGGTCGGCCTTCCTGTTCTGCAGTCTAAGATCTATTTGAACGACCAAGTCTATATAATCCGAACAGTCTTTTGGGGGATTCACTACTTGGGCTAAAACGTCTTTGAGCTCTCCACGTAGACCTCTATAAAACAGCGTAATCCTTTTGTCCTCAGGCCATTGAGTTTCCACTATTAGTCTATTGAAAGATGCAATATAAGCCAAAAGGTCTTGATTACCCTGTCGCAACGAAAGAAGCTCATTGTCCAAGGACTGCCCCTGTGAATGTCTTGCGAACAGTTTTTCCATACTAAGCTGAAAGGCTTGAAAATCATGGAGAACCGGATCATCTTGATTAACTAGAGGGATCGACCAGTCTGCTGCATTGCCACTAAGGTACGAAAGTACAAAAGCTACTTTAGCTTGATCAGTTGGAAAGGCTGCTGGCCGGCATAAGAAGTGCAACTGGCACTGATTGATAAATACTGCAAACCTCTTTGGGTCACCAGAAAATCGTTCGGGCGGAGCCAGAGGTACATTCCCAGGTAGGTTGATCTGCACTGGATTCATAGAGGATGTTGAAGGAAGATTTGCCCCTGATGCGGGTAACGGGGTCTGTCCGGCTTGTGACTTTAGCAATTGTCTAGCAAGACCGTCTGTTCTCTCCTTGGAAATAATGAGTTCCCTTCTTAGAGCATTCGTTTCCTGACGAGCTGCATGCACTTCTGCCCTTAGTTCCCCAAGTAACCGGGCTAGATGGTCAGTATCCGAGGTTTCCATAGCGCCTGGGCGAGAGTTTTGCGGTAGGCTTTGCGTTCTGTAACGCTCACCTGATTCTCGCAGAGGCGCCGGTCTTGACTGGGCAACTACCGTATCTTCAAAGGTGATGTGTAGCACCCGGTTGGCTCTTTGGGCTGGACCTCTGTGCACTGTATGCCTGACTTCAAGAGTGAGATGTCTGCAGATAGAAAATATGGGATTAATGAACTGGGGTTATTGGGGTGTCCCTATCTCTTCCCTTTTTTGCTCTCCTGTAGACCCCCAAAGGTTAACACTCTCACCTTAGGTAAGTGAATGCCGAGCTCTCCATCTGCCTCGGGGCAGGGTGCTGTAACCAGTTTCTTCACTGGGTAGGTAGCGCAGGCCTCTTGACTTCAGAGGACTGCTGTCCGTTGTTTTCTGCACGAACGGTAAGTTTCGAGTAATTCTATTGTCTTTAAAGTCTCTAGTAATGATGTCTCTTGTTTTGCAGGGTTCCGGCGATGGCGGATGACGGGCTGAAGTGAGTTGAAGATGGAGTCCGTGTGATGAATAGAAGCGCCTGGAAGCACGTAAGTAAGCGCTTGTTGCCTGCTTCACGATGCGCTCTAACTGTCTTTTTATTTTGCAGGTACGAGTTCGGAGCGGCTGCAGGGTGCCGGAATACCCACTGGGTTAGATGTGGAAAGGAGTAATGGCACGTGAGTATTAAAGTTCCCCAATGTCTTTAAACGCACCTTGTTTTGTCTTTCAGATGCGGGATGCAGCGCCGAAGGCCTCCGGAGCGTGCGAAGAGTTGGTAAGCTTTTGTCTTTCAGATGCCGGAATGCAGTGTGAAGACCTCCGGAGCGCACGAAGAGTAGGTAAGCCTTTGTCTTTCAGATGCCGGAATGCTAACCTGTTCTTTCTTGTCTTTTTAGGTGTTGCTGAAGACTGGATTCAGGATGGTAAGCCTTTTTTCCTTAGGCCCAGGATCCGATGCAGAAGACACGATGAGCGTTCTGCTGCAGAGGATGCAGAATAACGCAAAGCAAGATTCATCCACCGGGTGTGGTTTAAATAGCCTCCTGTAGTGCTTAGGTGTCTCCTTCCACAGCCACGCCTAGGTAAGAAAAGAGTTCCTGCCTTCCAGAAGAGTTCCAGTGTTCTGAATCTAGGGAGTGGCTCCTGCCCCACCCAACAGGAAAAGTAGTTCCAAACAGAAGAGGATCAGAGGCTCAACTGGCAGGCAAGTAAGCAGCATGGTCTGCTGCAGGTAAGTCCACCCAAGCATTATGAGCCCGGCGCTTCCAGCGCTGGGACTGGGCATATTTATGAGCCTGGTGCCACTGGCGCCAGGACTGGGTCCAAAAGGTCCCAATTGGGACTGGTTGGCACTCGGAACCTGGGTTATGGATCTGCTTCCAAGGGAGTTGGGAAAACCCTAACCTTTTGGAAGCAGAGATCATGACATTAGCTTTCCTTTTTACCATATTGGCCCCAATTTAAATATAAAAACAATGCACTGTAAGAAGCTTAATAAATCTATAAAATCTATGAAGTTAAAAAAACACCTAAAACAATAAAACTATAAAAACTTTCCAGGAGATGGCCTACATGGCACCTGTGTCCAATTAGCCTGTATTGGGCTAGAAACCTTCAAACATAGGTAAGTAAACATACAATCCATTAACAGAAATGCAGATAAAACCCACCCTGGGTTACCAATGACTCAAATCCAAGGCAAGTCCAGATCAGATGCGCCCAGACGAGGGGCCAGGGAACGTCCAATAGCTTAAGGAGCAGCCTTAAGTAGGGCTAATGGGGGAGAAAACTTAGAAGGTGTGCCCAACATTTATCGGGTCTTCAGAGGGATGTTATTCAGTCAGGTACGCTCTCGGGCACTCAAGCTTATACTGGAGATTGCACCTCCAGAGGGAATGACAATCCCCAAATATGGGCGGAAGCCTCTATTCCAACACAGTCTCATTCACACAAATGGGGATGCAAGTAACTTACTGGGCCTTATTCCGAGTTTGTCGCAAAGGGATACATGGCACCGGTAAGGACACTGGTGCCGGTAATCCCTTTGCGCCCTATTCCGAGTTCCCTTAGCGGTACCCTTCCTTAATGCCTGGTTTTAACAGGCGTTAAGGATGGGACCTGTTAAGGGACTTTAGAGCTAATAACGGTACCGCAATTTGCGGTACCGTTATTAGCGCCGTCCCATTGAGCCCTATAGGGCTCAAATGGGAATGGGGAATGGCTTTTTCAATGGGGCTTACCAGTCCCGCAAAGGTTGGAATAGACCTGTAAATCCCCATTGAACGAGGGCGGACTTGTTACCAGTATTGGAGGTAGTCATGGCGCTAATAGCACCATGATTACCTCCATGCTCGGAATGAGGCCCACTGCCTGCTTCTTTTTAGTCATCCCTTCACACCGTTCCACCACGAAGTGCCATTAACCACTTCCTCCTCCACTTCTGCTCTGCACTGCGCTCCGCGCTCAGCGAGGAGTTATGTGAACTGGGACACCAAATGTGCTCCTCCTCCAGTAACAGTTGACAGTGAAGACAGACCGCCACCATACCTCCACCAGTGACCGCTTCCTCCTCTACGTCTGCTCCGCGCCACGCTTCGTGCTCAGCTGGGGGTTATGTGCACTGCGACACCAAACGTGCTCCTCCTCCAATAACAGTGGACAGTGAAGGCAGACCACCACCAGTAACCACTACCTCCTCCACTTTTGCTATTTGGGAAGAGATTAAGTATTCTCTATATACCTGCTGAAGGAGTTATTCTGTTCCTGGATTACATGCAGAAACGAATTGAAAAACAGCTGTCTGTGTATTTTCCAATGTCCTTGTCAATTCCTGCATCTGTAAAATAACAGGAGCTGTGGGTTCTCGCATGCGTGCATACACCTTCCGCACTGCACCTGGTAACTTAATGGAGGCCTGCACCTTCAAACTAGAAGGTAATCAGTGCCCTGGGTATAATACATTACGCCAATTTCTTTGAGCTGTAAAAAATCATATGCTAATGTATCCATTGGCCGAGGTTGATGTTCTGAGTGATCGGTTGGGTAAAATAAACTGATACTACATTTACAACTGATAGAACACACACACACACACTGTACGGGTAAGGTTATGTGAATATGTTGTCCATTAACGATGTACACAATTTTGGGCTAATTTGTAAAGTACAAAATTAGATTAAAAGTCTATTTCAACATGTGTTTGCCTTGTTACCCTTAATCTAGACTCTTCTTCATAGTAGCCTATTTAACAGATGGAACACAACCTTAAGTGATGTATCCAGTGCACGCCATGTATTGTTTATATTTGTGTAACTACAATTCATAACACACTATGCACCCGTTTCTTTTCCACCATTGTCAAACAAAGCAGCAACTAAACTACCAACCCTGCCGGACAGATCATACAAATGTGGTAAGTGTAGTGGATGGTGCTAATATTTTTCGCTTAACATATGTTGTGATTATGTTAGTATTTATTTGCATGTGGATCAGGCTTTGAGTGGTCTTTATTCAATAACACAACTTTTTGTGTGCTTGCCTTATGTCATTGTGATTTTGCTAGTCCCAGTTCATGTAACTTCTACATCGCATTCCCCATCTCATGCTATATATGGCTTGAGGTGCTTAGTGAAAGGAAATAGTTGCAGACAGTGCTGACCTGACTAGCCAGTGAATGTATGTGACAGAGTTGATCTTGGTATCCTCATTCTTATTACGAGCTACGTCAGTCTATATGACAGAAGTATCCACCTATGCTGCTCCACTATTATGATTTCCCAAATTTGAAAGAACTGACCATTGCATTGTGTGCAAATAACCTCTTGCAGGCACGTGTGTGCATATGTGGGGCTGTTCCACTGGGTTTGCTGGCTCATACATGGGTTTGGATTATTTCCCAGCACCTAGCATTTCTGTGTTCAAATAGGCATACATTCTTGGGGTTCCATGTCTTTAAACGACACCCTAAATAACGACATACATTTCAAACGACACCTGATTAATGATTTTATTTTTTCATTTGGGCGGACCCCCCTCCTGACCCCCCCAGCCTCTTGTTTCTACAAACCTCTTACCCTCCCCCAACTACCCCACCCCTTTTAATCCATTAACCCACCCCATATATACTTTTATGAAAGAAATCGACTTTATTTTGTCATTATTGAGATGTAGTTTAAAATGTGTGTCGCTATTTTTTTGTTCCTTATTAACACTGCATACCCATTGTTGTAGTTGATTGTTGTTTACTTTAATGTCATTCATTTCATGGAGTGTGCAACGTTGCAGGACTTCCTTTGACACATTTTATGTTTACAAAACAATAAAGTTGTGAGGTGCCTAAAAATGCTTACATGGAGACTCTGTAGTTGTAATTAAGTAGGACTTGTAGGAGGTTTTGTCTTTTTGGGTAAAATCTGGATTTGGTGTTTTTTTCTTACTGTGGTAATGCTGCAGTAATTTTGCAGTAATCTGTTCTTATCGTTAGGAGCAGTTCAGTATTTTGGTGATCTATAGTATTAGCTTATGTTGGCAGTATTTTTTGTGAGATCTTATTTTGGTGGTATTATAGAATTATCTTATTTTTGTGGTATAGTGGTGAGCATGTGTTTTACACTACTGCCCCATCATAGAGCAAACTCTCCCTCATTACAATTGTCACCCACCTTTGGTTGACTGTAGGTACTCCGTGGACCTAGTACACCTTCAGGGAACCCAGTGAGTTTATTCAGAATGTCACTTATTGCATGTAAATCATGTTATTGACTTATTTACATTTAGTATCCTATGTGCAATGGGGCACCACTTTCTCTTCAGCATGCAGAGAAAGTGCATCCATACACACACATAACCTTCTATCTTGCTTATTTGTATATATTTACTTTTGTCCTAACTTTATCCCATGTGGTAAAAGAGGTAGCAAAAATCTTTACCGCAGTTATATGACACTAGGATCACACACTGACTTTTCCCATAACACAGAGACATAAAATAAAACCCAAAACAAATTGCACCAGCTTTGCTTTTTGTTATATTATTGGTCTTTGTTATACACAATCCAGAATGTTACAATTACACATATGCTTACTAACAGCGAGCATAACCTCGTCCTCTAGAAGATAAACACAGAAAAGAGAACAAGTACATGGCAACACAAAAAAACCTGATACATTTCTTTTTCTTTTCTTTTAAACAATTGCACATGGAAAGGAATGAAAATAAAGCATTTTGTATTATAATTCAGCACCCTGAGCTAATCTGATCACATGTCAGCCACCCACATACTCCTGAATTACATAACTTTATTTAATTACAAGTCTGCTTCAATGTTCTGTCTACTTCTCTTGCTGCCAGGGTTTATCTTCACGACCTCACAGCTCATGGACACAGCCTTTGGAATTCCTTCTATTTTGATGGCAGTAACCCGACCCCTTTCTGCTTGGTTTGCCAGCTGTTTTCAAAGCTGCTTTCCTTGAGCCCCGTCCAGCAAGACACCGAAAGCTTTTGAATCTCTGGAAGCACTACCTTCTCTCCCCATCTTAGCTAATTAAAAAAACTCTGACTGTCTGTAAAACTGAGATCAGCCTTCTCCGACCTCAACACTACAACCTCTTGATTCTCGCCAATCATATTACAAGAATGTTTTATGTATCAAGTCATTTCCTGCAAGGACAATGGAAGTTCTCAGCCTGGATTAAAAAAAAAAAAAAAAACTTGCACAAAACAAACAGCCTTTCCTTTTTTTACTGTGCATCTCCCCATGGAAAAACACAAACTGAAATGACTTTCAAACTGTGCCTACCGAACTCCATTATGAAGTTAATTGGGACAGTTAATTGGTTAGTGGACTTTTTATTAGTTATTGGCTGGTTATATATTTCCAATGCAGTTCCACACAAATATAAAAGTATCCAATTTGTAAATATGCACACTTCTTCATTTTAAAATGACTGCCCCCTTTAGTGAATGATTTTAACAATAATGCTTGCTGGCATGCTGCTAAAAAAACGTTTTGGTAAATGCTTTTAATAATAAAGCTTGCTGGCCTATTGCTAGAAAGCTGTCCCTTACACCCATTTCAAAAAAGCTGCATCTGCATACTAAACAATGAAACCCCCACTTTTACTTCCCTTTGAATCTGTACACATGTGCTGTTGTTTGCACACATATGTCATGCATGAATATATCCCTCATACCCCTCATTTTTCATACAATTATGATCAGTAAATCTATAATTGAAAGAAACACATCAATCTCAAAAATATATGTGTATATGTATCACGGGATAGCGCTCCTTCCCCATTGCTGCCAGATGAACCACGTTTGAAATAATAACATCTTAATAAAATGAACATTTGAGCATTTCACAACAAACAATTGCTTAATCATAAAGCAAAAGTGAAGCAGAACCCAAATAGGGCCTCTCAGTGTGATGAAACATTGTATGCAAACTTCCAACCAAAGTGCACATTTCCATGCGTCCATATTTGTCCATATTCTATAATATCTTTTTCAATTATAGTCTCTGTATATGTATGAAATTAACATTTCTCATCAGTGTGTATGCATGACGATAAGACAATAAAATAAAATAAATAAATAAAATAAGTGGCTAACATAATTAACTAAAACAATTAAATACAATAGCAAAATTATGGGTTAAAATTAAAATAAACAATCTCCATTGTTCCCAGTACCAGTCTCAATTGGTAAAGCACAGCACAATACTATGCCCCACCAACAATGCTGTGGAGTTAAGTTCAACTGACCACTGTTCCATAGATGGCATTCACCAGGACCACATGGACCATGGAAGGGTTAAACCTCTTTTCATTAATGGAGCTCTAACCATTGGTGAATCAGGTTTAAATTATGCACATACCAGACACCCCCTACAGTATAATTCCACATCCTGGGACATATGCAGCCAGTAAGCATAGTCTTTCAGTATTTCTAACGTTTTTTGTGAACCTCTGTGTGCTGCAGTTATCACAATCATGTGCATGGTGCAACATTAGCCCTCTGAATGAAAGAGGTACCACCCACTGTATCTGCCCTGTTATGGATTCCCTGTTCATCAGACCCTCCTGTAGTTTAATTAGTTTTTTTGTTCTTTAATAACACTCTCAACTGTTCTTTTCCTGTACAATAATTTTCAGTTAAGGGATTTTGTTTGGGGTCTATCAAATGATTATAATAAACCCCCAATACTGGGTCTTCTTTTGTGCCTTAATCAAATCCTGATCTGGCGTATCATAACTCCATTGCATTACAGGTTGTTCAACATCTTTTGGAGCTTTGGAGCGTGTAACTGCATCTACTTGTATTTGACCAGTTAGGTGTTCAATGGGCAACAATTCTCCCATTACAGCCCCAATCGTGGCCAATTGATCTGCTCTATCATTTCCCTCCTTATCCTCTCCTGGTGTTTTCATATGTCCATGAATTTTCCTCCAGTTTATTGTTAAACCATTCTCTAATTCGTCTATAGCTTGAATCATTTTCCCATGTGTAAGGGACTTTTTGTTATATGTGAGCATGCCTCTTGCTTTCCAACCACGCAAATATTCTACAAAACTATTTTGTACATAATAATAATCAGTCCCCAGGACAATTTCACTGAATTTGTTATCAACTGCAGTAGTAATTGCTTTATAAATTGTAGCTAACTCTGCTATATGGCTACTCCTGACCCCAATTATCATTCCTATACTAGGGATGTCCTCACATCTCAACCAGACATTTCCTATCCCTGACACAAGCTCTTTATTGCTGTCATTTTCAATGTGAAAAGCACACCCGTCAACATTCACAACTGGCAAGTCTTTACACTTGTTTTCATCAAAAACTTTGTGTGGTGATTGTTCAAACTCCTGCAAACTGAACTCCACCTCTACCTCATCTGAGACACACTCAGCTGCACAGTCATGTAGGTCTGCTAACCCCTGAGCGATTGGGCTCTTTTTATTCTGTCCATATCTTACTTCTACAGGGAACCCCTGCAACGCCAATGTCCGGAAGTAATCATGGACTGCGCTAAATTGCATGATTGCATGCAATGGTTGATGATTTGTTTCAATGATCACCTTTTCCACTAGAACAATGGGACGGAAATGTTGCAATGCCCATGCAGTGGTCAGAAGGGCCTTTTCACATTCACTGAATTTAGTTTCGACCTGAGAAAAAAGCCTTACTTGCATAGGCAATAGTTTTATGGTTCAAGTCATGTTTTGAGATAACACTCCTGACATACACTGCTCAGTGAATCCTATTTCTACAAGGAAATCTTTATTCATTATGGAATAGGCCAATCATGACACCTTTATAAGACATTCCTTCAATTTAGCTACTGCCTCAAAACTGCTCTTTTTACCATTTCCAGGGCACATTTTGCTTCAATAATTTAGTCAAGGGTTGAGTGATTTCAGCATCATTTTCAATACATTTCCTGTAATATCCTGTCATTCCTAATAGACTTTTTAAACCTATCATGTTTTTTGGGATTTTTCAATTTCTGTATCGCCTCCACCTTTTTCTTCTGTGGATTTAGCCCAAGTTCAGTTACTTCATGGCCTAAGAAATTCACTTTTTTCTTGCACCATTGGGCTTTCTGTAAAGATACTTTGGCACCCGTCTTCTGCAACTGGCCAAGTACATGTCTAATTTCATCAAAATTACTTTTTAGGCTTTTATTTTTTATCAGGACATCATCCACATAAACTATGGTCCCTCTTTCTGCCGCATCTGGCATAGCTTTTCTCAGAAATATGCCAAATTCGTTTCCCACTATTGACATACCCAAATGGTGTTCTGGACCAAGCGTATTGCGTTTTATCAAATGAAAATGCAAACAAATTCCGAATATCTTCTGCCAATGGCATACACCAGTACCCAGATGTAAGATCTAACATGGTAAACACCTTTGACCCATGCACCTGAGCAAGGCCTTGATCAATGAATGGCAGCAGAAATCTAGACACTGGCACTCTTTTATTTAATTCCCTCAGGTCTGCACACAGACGCCATTGACCATTTGTCTTTAATACACCCAAAATGGGAGTGTTGAAGGTACTATGAATGGGCCTGATAATTCCCCTAGACTCTAAGTTTTTAATTATCTCTGCCAATGACACCAAGCATGCCAGTGGCATTCGATATTGGCGCACAAAGAACGGATTTCTAACATACCCTTCTGCTAATGTAGCAACATGTAAATCAGTTAGGCCGCAATCAAATGCATCCTTGGCAAAAACCTCCTTAAATTCCATAAATATTTTTTTCTTAATTCATTCTTATCCTCTTCGCTATCACAGGCATCTGCTAACAGAATTTGCTCCTCTACCATTTTTGAACATTCTGGGAAATCCTCCAATGGAGGAACCTCTCTGCTTTCTTCCAACTGTGTGGCTGCATCTCTTTGCAGAGTTGACACTTTAAAATATTTTGGCATATCAGCCTCCATTTCAATGTGCTAATTTCCTGTTACATTTCCATTTAAATCAAATAATATGCAATGCTCTTGGTGGCAGCACACTGTCTCATTGGAATCATAAGGGTATACAGACTTAATTTTGAACATCCCTCTGGGTTGTGAATCCAGTGACTCTGGCAACGCACCCTGTGCATCTACATACCTCTCAGGGATATTCCCAATCAACATATTGTTGAAATCTGCAGTAAAATGGGATTTTTGTATTGCCATTCCTAGCACATAATTCTCTTCTAAATAAATATCTTGACACCCTTTATTATCCACCATGATTTTGATGGACCCCTCCCTAATATCTACCAATGAGGTATGATCATAGTACAGCCCTTGCTGTTTCGTAGACTCATTCAAGCACACAAATGCATCACAATCCTTCATTTGCTGTCCATTTTTTCGCTTTAGTGTGATAGCAACCTGCCTGGTGAATGCAGGAATAGTAATGTCCTTCTTCACCTGTAGTTCAATTGCATAAGGTAGCAATTGTGCACAATGATAAGCCTTTCTTTTGTCTTCAAATTCGGGCACAGGCCCACCTAACCTGGACCATACTTTTTGGTTAAGGAAATCTAACACCATACACATCCTGTGCATTACATCATTGCCCAGGTAAAAATCATTTTGTGTTCCACTCACTAGCCACACATTGTGGTAGATGGTTTTTTGTCCAACAGTAATCTTTAGCATGAACCTACCTGCAATTCGATTTTCAAAATCTGAATTGTCCAATCCAGAGATGTATTGGTTTTTAATTCTAAACTTCGGGATCTCCTCCCTTTCCATAATTCTCTGAATTAATTTCTCATTAATAAAACTAATTTCCTTTTCAAGTGCCAAAGTGGCTTTTATCATTTCAGAATGGCCATTCGTACCAACATGAATCCATGGCTGCTCATCTTCCATATACATTTCAGCAAGGGTTGTGATATGTTTTTCTGTGTCTGCTTTAGGAATTGTGTTTTGTTTGGACTTCATTTCTTTTAAATAGAAGTGCAATATGAGTTCATCTATTTCAGTCTGGCATGTTTTCCTAGGATCCAAACAAATCTGCACGGATTGTTTTTCTTTTTCAGTTTGCATTTTGTCCTGACACATTAAAATAACAGTGACACTAGGCACACAGCTTTTCTGGAGATACACTTCCACTGCATCGTTTGATTTAGTAACAGTAAGGCATTCGTTTACACTTCTGTTTTGTGACTTTATTTTCTTAGGCCTTAATGGTTTTTTGGTTAAGGACCACAGAACCCCATTTACTCCATCAATAAGAGACGACAATCTTTTCAGGTAATCTGTTCCCATCAAAAATGGAATTTCACAGATAGATGTGGTCATTACTTCCTATCTCATTCTGTGTTTTCTATCTTAATGTCAACTTCATTGACACCTTCAATAGGTACCTTCTCAACATTAAAGTTATGTACTCAACCTTCTTTTTGTATCACTTTCATCTGATTCTGTGGGGATCTCCCTTCATTGATATTTTTGATCAATTCTTTGGATATAATCGTGGCCTGTGCACCTGTGTCAATCATTGCAAATGTATTGCACCTCTCTTCCACAGTAATGGGAGCATAATATCTGTCCTCAACTTCCTCGAATACACACAGAAAGTGTGAATTTCTGCTGATTCCAGGACTCACTTTTCTCAGGCCATTCTCACTCTTGGCTAAGCACATCGGTAAATGAAAGGACATTTTTCCCTCCTTTTTTCCCATTTTAGCATTTCCTTTTGATAAACCTTGCCCATCTGCCCATGTTCAGAGGTCATTTGAAGTGTGGCCACAGTTCGCCCCTCTCTCTGGGGATCATCAGCGTTCACACTGCAATTCTCCAACTGAACATTCTCATAAACATCACATGATATGTTGTTGTTTTCTAATTCTGGACATTAATTGGTATCTGGCATGATATCAGCCTTTTTGATTTCCTCAAAAATATCTGGCTGAAAAAACTCTTCAGGTGACTGAACCATACCCTCCTTTTTAGTACTTATTTTTCCTGTCTGCATTTTATCGGCATCTTGATTATCTATGGAGGGTGTTCTAACAGTCACATCTACACCCCCATCAGTTATTTTATCAGTGCATAAGTTGTCTTTTTTGAATCTGTCTCTTTGCTCCTTTGGAACTTCATATTTCTCTCCTTTTCCTTTTTCATTTGTACATACTTCCAAGATTTGATTCAAAGCTAGGTTAAACCAAACCTCTTTTTAGAGGTAGTTGCAATTTCTGCCTCATCTTCATTTGCAGGCATTTTCATGTTTAAATCAGCAAGCAGCACAGGACCGTTTCGCAAAACTGGCTCATGGCAATCAGTCTGAACATTTAGTCACTTGTTATCAGAAGCCACTAGGTCACTTCTATGACCTTCTGCACCCTCATTTGATGACTGTTTTTGAACTGTACAGAGTTTCCCTATTTGTTCAGCCAACATGTTTACCTGGGCCACAAGACATTGAAACCTGTCCATCTCTCTAGAATCTTCTCTTTGCGGCCTAGGCCAATATTGGTTGTTCTCCCCATGGTTAAATCTGTTTTGGTATATCTCAGGAGACTGATTTCTATTTGAATTGTTTATGAACTCTTGATTCATGTGAGGTGGAGAACGGGGTGTGCCCATTCTTTGGTTGTGATCCCCTGGTGGCGTTGATTGATTGTATTGACGTGGAGCATAGTTCATATTCTGCCTCATGTTCTGTCTCTCATTTTGTGGGTATTGTTCCCTATGCTGATTCCTGTTTTCAATAAAGTGATCCACATACCGTGGTCTGTCCTGGTTACCATATACCATGGTGTTGGGGTCAAATCTGCTCTGTGTCCCCAATGTCTGGTAGGGACTATTACTTCTTTGATCTTGATTTTGTCTCTGATTGTTGCTCATGCCTGACATATCGGGCCGGTATCCTACCAGGGGTCTGTCTCCAAGGTACCTAGGACTAATGTAACTCTCTCTATTACTTGGATCATGTGTCTGAAACATCGATGCCTGGGGTGGCAGCCTCTGTGGAGTAGCCCTCTGTTCAAGTTTCATATTATTTTTACCTGAAGTTTGAGCGGACTCAAGTGACATTTTAGCAGATCTGATCTCCATCACTGTTGCTGAGGATTCCTTAGGTTTTTATCTTGTTTCTTTTATTTTATCTCCCTCTCCACTCTGGCAATAGAGCACCTCATTCAGTTTAGTACTTTGGTGTACAATCCATTCAAGAGACTTCTCATGATCAAACTCACAAAATAACTGCGATATAATATCTTTCTGCAATCCATAGAAATAGGCAGTTTTAAACTCATTGGAATTGGGATTAAAAGATACATCAAAGTGAGAGTATGCTCTTTTTAGTTCTTGGAGAAATTGGCGAGGTGACATATTTGGCCTAGCTGTCATCATATAGGCAGATTTATCTTCACATCCTGCAATGACTGAAATGGAGAATATTGGTGCCTAATCTCTTTTTCAAATTCTGCCCATGATATGTTCTCCTGTTCTTCTATACAGCACTCCCCTCCTTTTTTTAACGGTTTTATTAGGGGCTTGATTGACTTCATTATCTTGATAGGGCTACTCAGCTCTATGTTTGGAGTTGCATTACTTTGTTGTCCATTACTTTTCTCAGTTGTATGGGATTGGTGGTTTCCCCCAATGGGTGAGTCAAATCCCCCAAAGGTGCTGCAACCAAGTCTAGATACCGGCACAGCCACCGGGACACTATTTCCCCATGTAGAAATGGAGTTAACCTCAATCCCATTGAATGTGGTACCTTGTTGCTTATTCTGAGACCTGAAATCCCATATCTGTTGTTCCAAATCTTTGCACTTTTTAAGTAGCCAGTTTACCTCCTAAGACAGGTAAGTGTTTTCATCACCCATTTTATCAATCACCTTCTGCATCTCGCTCATCTGTATTTGGCGTTCATTAAACTCTTTGTCCTGCTTGTCCTTGTCTTGAAACATTTTTGCTATCTCTTGTTCAACATCTTGGAGCTCACATTCTTTCTCTAGATTCTCTCTTTGTAAAGCTTGTATCTCAAAACTAGCCTCCTCTTTGTCTTATCTAATGTGGCTTACCATCCCTTTCAGGTGTTTTAATTCTTGTTCACTGTCCTCAAACTGTTTTCTTCTTTGAGACAATTGGGTGTCAAATTCATTGCATTTTGATTGCATGTCTTTTGACATACCTCCAGTTCTGCTTTTAAATTGTTTACTGTTCACTAGCTCCATCTATTTTGATTTTTAGTCTGGTAATTAGCTTAGCATCATTTTCTTGCATTCGCAAAGACCTATTTAAAATGAACCACGTTTTGGCACAGAGATGTATCAAACAGTCGCTCTCTGAATGTTTGTCAGCAGCTTTAAATTATCTCCGAAGACAGACCTGAATTATTCTGCCCTCTTCAAAAATGCTGTCCAGTGGTTCTTTCTGAACTTCCCCATTGATACGGTCATGCCATTCTATGGCATCATCTGATGTGCATATACTTTTGCCTCTAAGTATTTCACCAATTCTGGGAATGTGGCATCAATTTGAGACATCCTGAGATTCCACTTTCAGTGTCACACTGATCTCACAAAATGAGTTCCCTTTAATGCACCTATGGCTGTGTGGGACACACTTGCCACACCCAGTAGTCGCTCTACAATCTGTTCCCACAAGGCTAACACATCATATAGAGCAAACACCTTTGAGTTGCTAATAACTTATGAGGGGTCCCAAAAGTGGCATTACCCATTCAAAATCTGATTGGGAAATTCTTTCTCTTACCTACAGCAAAAAACTGCTGAATGGATTTACATCAAACCTGAGGGAAAAATTGGGTTGAAGCAAGCTTAACTGGCTTACATTTGCAGAGGATCTTGAATTTTTTGACCGAACTGCCTTAAGCCGGAAAAGAAAATTGACCTTATTTTCAAAGTGTGCAATTGATATTAATTTGTTAGTGAATGGCTCAAAGTCCAAAATCTTTGTATATACCAAAAGAAAAAAAAATGTATTGGTTGGACGGTGACTTACGTTATTTTGGGTTTCATGCTATTGAAATTGGTCTCAAGCGGTGAGCTTAAAGAGGTGAAGACTAAGATGAAATCCACTGTTTGCTCAACACAAAAGCCTCTACAGGAGATTACGTAAATATTCACTGGCACTGAATCTGCATTTTTACATTGCCAAAGCTGACCCTGCTATATCCTATGGGTTTGATGTGTTGCCGGTGGATTTGGGCCCATATTTGAACACTGTACAGGGTATTCCAAATGCAGTTGCCAGGCATGAACTGGGTTTGATCTCACTTGAGGCTGAAGTACAATGGAAACAATTGCGTTATTATGCATACAAATATAGGCCCTCCACGCAACTCACTATATATGGATTTAAATGTGGCTGTCATGAGAGGATCGGTGTGCTCTGTTAGTATGGCTAAAGATAAGATGTGTGCTCTTTTATCCAAGATGGAGCCTGACACTGATGAGCAGTTTACAAACCCTCTTAACACCAAAACAAAGCTACATGGATTATATTGGAGAGAAACTACAGAGCAGCTCGGTGTATATCCTATGTACTAAGAGAAAGCAGGTTTCATTAAAAGACGGGACGATTTACTGAGATATATTAATCTATTTCCGTGTAATAAGGCACACTCTTTATATTTGAGGCTCATAATAAAACAATTGCCTGAATTGGAATGCCTTGGCCCTAGGATCGCTTGGACCACTCACAACTCTGTTGTAGATTATGTTCTAGGAAGGATTTGATGGAGACCTTGAAACATTTAAGAGTATATTGTGCTGCTATAGAACATTTTACGTAGACTGCATGCTATCTTACATATGTATGCCAATTTGGAATATGCTGGCGAGGTGTCGTGGCGTCGTTTTATGGAATACAACAGTATAGCTGTACTTTTAGCACTTTACAGGTTTCCAAGTTATTGGATCTTTTCATGTTGCCTCAGACTCCAATAGTCACCACCACTTTGGATGTTGATTAGCGATTTAGCAGAATAGTTAACTTTATAATTGTAACGCATGAGATGAAACTAGGATTTCTACTATTAGATTTTACAGAATGTTTCTATGATGTATTTATAATGTAATTGTTTTATGGTTTTTTAATGTTATTTTTCTGTCTATTGGGATTGCAATGTCGTGTGTTTGCCTTAGTTGGTGAAAGGTTGAAATTGGCAACCATAACACAATAAAACATGTTTTTAAAATACTTGACGGTGAACAGGTGCCTGGGTCAATTCGCTATCTTCCCTTGTTTCGGTGAAAATTTGCCCAGGCATTTTTATAAAAACAAGTGGGTGATAATACTTTGGAGATACATCAAGTCGACTGGCAAACATCCAGTTATGTGCTTCATGGAAGAGAAGACGCACAATATCTGCCTCGGTGTCTTCTTGGAGTCAGTATCTGGGCTGCAAACATGTTTTTAGTGCACACATCACAGCATCCAGATTCATGTTCTGACACTCTTCACGACAAGTGCAGGGGTGGACGGGGAACCAAAAGAGGCCCTAGAAATAATGTTCAAAGTGGCCCCATATTACACATTTTTAGCAAGCCCTAACATTGTCCTATGGAAAAAAATGGAAATACCACACAAAAGAGGCCCAGAGTGCAGAGGCCTACTGGGAAATCTCCAGAGTTCCCTATAGGCCAATCCACCCCTGGACAATGGAGTGCCTTAGAGGAGTGGCATATGCCCTTTTAAAGAAGAAAAAAAACTGCTCGTTTGGCTGCCAATTGTGCGGACATGGAGGAACATCTATGGACCTGAGTGGTTTGTGTAATGACCATTTTTGCATCCCCTGAAAAACAATAAAATTAAACCATTCAAAAAGGCAATTTTGGGAGACTTACAAATTTTGCTGCGTGGATGAAATTACATGAAACAAGTAAAAATGACTAAACAGCATATGTGTGTGAAGTTTTGTGTGCTTTACTGCTTGCGAGGAAATGTTATGAGGAGTTTCAAATATTGTTTTCACCTTTCACGTTTCCACTTGTGGACCGAACATCACGCAACTTTTCAAAAATATGAATGCATTTTCCCAGTACAAAATCATATACTATTAAAATGATTCTGCTATTAAAATTCTTAACATTAAAGTGACCGTTTTTCAGCCACCAACTGCCATATATGGTAGGCCGTCATAGCAATCACTAATGGCTCAGCGCAACAAATTGTACTCCAAAATGTATCAGATTTACGGAGCCCAATTTTCATATAAGCTTAATCATACTCCAAACTAAATGCTTCCCATTGAGTAAGAATGTGTCGCAGGGTCTCTACCTCTTTGCCACAGACTCTACAAAGTCAGTCTCCACTAGTGAGGTCCACCAAAGCACACGTATTTTCGAAAAATGCACTGATAAAATAAATCTAATCAATGCATGTAGACTGAGCTTTATAAGATTGCATTGGACGATCTATGGAAAAACCTTGGTGTGAGTAGGTCTCGTACCTATGCAGTTTAGCCGAATGGTTCAATGCCTGGGCCGTATTGTGGTATCTAGACTTCTTTTCTATTTTAGATAAGTTAAAGTCCAGCCACGATCTGGGCACATTGTGTACACCAATTTCAAAAAGATGACACATTACCATAGCCTCCAATTCCCTGAACCATACACTTTTAGAAAATATACTAGAGTGTACAAGGGCCCGGCATTATAGTATTAGTATCTTCTCCCAGGAAACCACTGTACATTCTTGCCCAGAAGTTACAGGCAGAAGATTTCCAAAGTGAAAGAAGAAAGGGCAAACCTAATTCAAGTCTTATGGCTTCTACAGGAACCCTCCCAACAAGGCTAAGTAACGACCAAAACATTTTTGATTCCATCCTTGAGAGCCAGGCAGCTGCACTTTCTGGAAAAACTTCCAAATCATATAATATGCCCGGGACATTTAAAGTCCTATACGCAATCATTTTTGCCTCGATGGAACAACCCCATATGCATCAATGATACATTTAATTGACAGCTACTTCTGCCAAGCCTTACGCGTTTTCCCCTTTGCCAAATATGTAGGCGAAATAGTTGCTCTAATACAATATAAATACTGAGGTATTTGTATTCAACGATCTGTTCTAACTTGACCCCACTCAAGTTCCAAATGAATGAAGGGGTGCCATAAGCCCTTTAACCAAACGTCATGGTTTTAGTTTTTATGACATTAGGGCTAAGTCCATGTTCACAAGCAAAGACATGAAGAGTGGCTAAGGAACGCTGTTCCTACTGACTGTTGTACGGTCTAGTATGACAGTATCATCTGCCTACATAAGGCAAGAGATAAATTCACTGCCATAGCACAGCAGATGATTATTAACGTCCTTCTGCACTTGGGCTAACCCGGATACATAAAGATTTAAAAGAAGGGGTGCGAGCATGCAACCTTGCTTTAGTCCCCTGTTAGTAGGGAAGGGTCTGGCTAAGACTCCCTCCTAGAACATCGTAACCTGTGTGCCATTGTATAATGATTTGATGAAATATAAAAGTGATGTTTCTATGCCCCATCTTGCCGATTTTTTAGATCTTAATACACTGTTGAAAGCGGCAGACTAAACTACAAAGCACAGGTATTACACAGTGCCAGGATAACTCTGTATATCCAGCTCTTTCCAAATCCTGTATGCTGAAAGTTCAGCAAGCCCTTCTTCGGCACCCATGAGGATAAAAGATCCAGTAGTATGTTTGCAAATATCTTGGAATTACAGTCCAACATGGCCAAAAGCCTATAATTTAGAGGTTGGTTGGGGCGCATTAAATGTTTTCATGCAAGCTGATGTCCAGTGAAACCTGTTGCCTTGGATATTAACTGTAGGGTTATCACTCAGTATTTCACCAGGTTTTGAGTGAGGCCCCAAACACTTCATGTACAGCATTACATGATCACTTGCAGTCCTAGGCATAGGGCCTCATTACGACCCTGGCGGATGGACCATAGTGCTAATAGCACCATGTTCCATGCCGGTAACTCTCCGACTCTGCCATGGCGGAATGGGGAATTACCACCCCATTCTGAGGTTGGCGGAGTGGTAATTCCCCCTTCCGCTATGGCCCTTCCTCATTCCCATTTTTGCCCCATAGGGCATAATGGGAATGGGGAAGGCGCTAAGTACGGTGCCGCAAATTGCGGCACCATACTTAGCACCAAGGTCCCTTTGCGGCATGGTTTTTAACGCCTGCAAAAAGCAGGCGTTAAAATCACCATCCCGCAAAGGGACCTTGTAATCAGGCGTTAAGGGTCGGCGCCGTTTACGGCGCCGTAAAACCCTTAACGCCTGACTCGTAATGAGGCCCATAGTCTCTAACTCAGGGTGGTGGCAGACAATACAAGAATCAATAAAAATGAAATCTATACAACTACTGTATGGTTCATTAGACCACATAATATGTGATTCTCCCTCTTTAACAATCAAAGGGATGAGATCAAAGTCTGCTATGGCCCTCCACCATTCCTTTGCCTTATTCCCTGCAAAGCCCTTCTTTTACCCCTTTTGTTTTTTTGTTGGTTTTGAACACAATCAACATTAAAATCTCCCGCAAGAATTATATCACCCTTAGGGAATTGAGTTTGCCAATTTCTAAAAGTCTCTGTCACAACTTCAACTAGCTCTGCAGTAGTGTTGCCACCCGGTTGGTCATAGAAAATTGTCACCAAGTGAAAGATCAAAGAAATATCGAGGCTTAATACCACAAATGAAATACACGAATCACAGGCTGAAAAGATACAAGTATCTTTTATTTCTGTACAGTCAAAGCAAAACAGATAGCTATCTGGCTCCCAACACCTCGCAATGTGTACCAGCAGACACAGTGAGGAGTAAGAGTGCTGGACATCTAAACACAGACATATTAATACTATTTTAGCAATATTGCCCATCCTCTGTTCATGTTAATAATTTGCGGGCTAGAGTTCATGCCAAGTTCACATGGCAGATGTTACAATATTATACATAGGATTAAACAATTTTACATATCCATGAAAATACAATGGTGTCGTTGGTTCTCTGATCCACGGTAAGCCTTGTTCCAAGAATCGCTACAATTCAGTTCAGCCAGACCACACGATCTGAGTTTACTTTCCATTGTTTCATTGTTTATACAAGGATGAGGCTTGTGAGCGCAGACAACACTTGGATTGCAGTTCATATGAGTCACAAAGTTTCTTTGCATTGGTCAAACCGTTTGCTTTCGGTCAGCCTAAACATTAACAGAGCTCAAAGGTTGTTCAGTTTGGCTACAAGTTGATAACAAAGTCCACCATTTTAGAACACAGAAACAAGAGTTGAAATCAAAATGGCAGATGAGTCTTAAAATGGTGGCAAAGTTAACCCAAAATCGGAACTTTGCAAACACTGTTTTCTGCGTAATGCGAATGGGCTTAGGTCAATATTCATAATAAGGAGGCAGTATATGATTACTGTTTAACAAACCCTCCTTTTTGGCCTAAGCCAAGAGATTTACTCAACCATTTGCTTTACTCAAAACCCCATGTCTCAATGTTCGTACATCCTGAATCGCATTTTTCAGAAATATGAATCACCATTAGATCCTTGACAGTGATATCCTTCATTACAAAAACATTAGTCATTTTCTCGGGTGCATGTATTTTTGGTCCCAATGTACCTACAGTTTGCGCACAACATCCCCCTAACATCAAACATATGGCAGGAAGACGTTGTATGCAACAACAACAGAACAATAGAATACCAAGGATGACCACTAAGACTAAGGTCCCAATGTCCCTCAGGAACATGTACTTCTGTACTTAGGACATGCAGATTTTGTATTGCCTTGAATATGGTAGGGGAGGAGTCGGGCACGAAAACGCAACAAGCAGATCCCACCAATTTACATACTCCACCACACTCAGCTATGATGACGTCTAACACCATCCTGTTCTGTAGAGCCACTAAACTAATTGCTTCCTGTTCCAATGTCATATTTTATAGTATATCAGTGGTTCTGTTGATGGTTCTCTCCAATACTCTTGCCAGTCTCCTAATAACCTCAGAGTTCATGATCTGTCCCCAAAATGGTACAAAGGATTTCGCTATATCACGCATGACCTGTGAAGGAGTATCACTGTTCTCGTCCCACCTTGGAGGAGCTCTAGAGACCTCAGAGGTTCTGGCTACAAATACCCCTGGTAGCAAGATACGCAAATAACAAGCACCCTGCCAGTCTCTAGGTAACCAAGAATAAGCTTCATTGCCACAAACAAAATAAACAGGATCACCTACATACAAAGGTCTGTCCTCACTAATCAGATTTGCAATGTTGGTACAACCCTCAAAAGTACCCATTGACTGAGAGCCATCCCTTTAAATGCAGAAGGAAACAGGTTTGGGGCTATGATTGATAGTGTAAGAAGGAGGCATGGCATCCCGGTTGCCTACGAGAGCCATCTTAAAGAAATCAACGTTTGGAAAGGTCTAGAAAGTCTATCGGAAGGCCTAATAGAAGCAACATTGAGTTTGCTCCTATTTGCAAAAAGGGAACATCCCAGAGGCATCAGAACTTGTCTTTCAAATTTGTTCAAATTAGTCCCATTAAAGTTCCCAGAGATGCTATCATTCCAACGACCAAAGAATAGTGCCCTTAGAGAGGCGTAGCATGCAGTAGTCAAAGGATAAGGATGAATATACCAGCCCAACACTTTTTCCCCGTGCTGTGGCAAATGCAAACATATACAGCAATTTGTTCTGTTCAGAATTGCATGGGTCGCATTCATGATTAAGAGAAGAGTATTATTGTGGTAACTCTGTCTGTGTTGGGAATCCCTAGAAGGTAGAGTGTGCAGATACACGAAAAGTGAAGACATAGTGGGAACGCTTTTGGTAGGTAACAAAGTCTCAAGTGGACACACACCCTCAATATACCAAAATCCAATTGCAAATACAATTGTTAGGCCAGTTAACATTATCACAAGAAAACAGTAAGTCCTCAAGGACCATGATTTTGGATGCTCAATGTCTTTGTTAGCCACAAGACCGATCGATTGCTCCGTACGAGTAGAGTTAGCGATGGGCATTGTTCTTCAAAGTTTGTTTCGAAAAAGTTTCTGTGCCAGACTCCTTAAGTTCGTTCGTTGGTGATCTCCTGACCACGTGGTTTATCTTGCTCGAAGGTAACCTTGCCGGTCCCGGCCACTTACTTGCAGTTCGGTGAGAGAGTGACTAGCTGAACAGTGATTCCTTGTGGGCACAGCCATGCTGTGCTGTAAGTCTAGTGCCGTGGACTCAGATCATACCTCAAGTCTACAGGTATGGTGTGATCTGCGAACAAAGTGTTGTTGCTTCCTGATGGAAGCGGTGATACAGAAGCAAGATTGCTCAAGCGTACAGAAAGATCCGAAGAAGAATTTGAAGACAAAGCAGCAGTCTCCCCAGGCCCTGCGGGCTTAGGAAGAATCTCTGAAATATCCTTGGTGTTGTTCAAAATAGGCTCATCATACGATACCGAACAAAGAGTTTCGTTCTCTTCTTCTTCATCGAGTGGCAAAGGAAAAGGTATTTTCTTGACGTGTGTCACGTGGATCCAGTGTCGCTTTCCGGCTACTCGTACAGCTGTTTGTGTGGCCAACAAGACCTGAAACGGTCCTCTCCAATGTGGTGCGAGGCTGGATGCTCTTTCAAAAACATTGGTAAGCACCCAGCCCCCAGGTCGAAGTCGATGACCTGGCCCCTTGTATTTAACTGGGAGAGCTTCTCACACCTGTTAATAAATCAAATACAAGTTTTGAGTTAACTGGTCACAGTATTCAGAAAGAAGCAAATGCTCCATGTCTTTCAATATTTTGGGTTTAGGTAGATTCCAAATATTAGCTGGCCTGCCCATCACAATCTCGTATGGGGAGAGCCCAGTTCTAGTGTGTGGGGTTGTCCGCATGGATAATGGAGCTATTTGTAAAACATCTGGCCATTCCAAGTTACTACTAGGACACACTTCAGCTAGCTTATTCTTTAGGATACCATTATGACGTTGTACAAGTCTGGCACTCTGAGCGTGTCTGGCCGAATGGAACCATTTATCGATCTGCAGTCCCACGCATACTTGCAGGATAACAGCAACGATAAAATGTGGACCATGGCCCGACCAGATGACTCTCGGAAAACCAAACCTAGGAAAATATTCCTTAAGCATGATTTTCGCCGTTGTCATTACTGTGGCATCTTTCACAGGGAAGGCTTCAACACACTAGCTAAAGGCACAAATGACTACCAGAACGTAATTATAGTTGTAGCAGCATTCCATTTCGATGAAGTCAAAATGTATTACCTCGAAGGGCACAGAGAGGGGACCAAAACTACCCCTCGTTGTTGTTGTACCCTTCCCCACATTTTGCTGTAATCATACCATACAATTTTGGAACAAACACTCAGCAGTTTTTGAGATATTTATATTTACCTAGACAGATTCTAGCAATTTACAAATTTTTCTAGCACATATGGGATTAGGACCATGAGCCATTGTAACCATATAGCGGTGACATAAGCATTGGGTAGCATCCATCTTTTTCTTGTGTTTTCTACCCAACAACCTTCCTCATCCAAACTTGCTAAACCCTCAGCCCAGTGTTTAAGTTCTTCTGGAGTGGCATGCGCTTGAATACTTTTTATCAAATCAATTCCTTCATCTATTGTACAGGTATTCATAGCTTCTTTCGTTATATACATTTCTGAACATAAATCAGTAGCAGTCTGTGTAGCTATCCTGTGAGCAAAAGCATTTCCTCCCCCTACATCGACTGTTACTTTCTGATGTGCGGTGCACTTCATGATTGCTAGTTGAGTAGGAAGCGCAAGTGCTGAGAGTAGCTGAACTATCAAGTGACCATGTTAGATTTTAGTTCCGTGTGAGATCAAGAAACCTCGTTCTGCCCATAATCTACCGAAGTTTTGAACCATCCCAAAGGCATACTGGCTATCTGTAAATATATTTACTCTAAGCCCTTCGGAAAGTTCACAAGTCAATACGATAATCTCGGCGGCCTTCACGGAGTTATGCGAAATTCTCTTGGTTTCCACAATCATGCTTAATGTGGTGATGGCATAAGCAGCAGTGGATGTACCATCCGGAAGTTTGAAGCAGGAGCCATCGCAAAACAGCTCCCCTTGTAGGTCTTTCAATGGTGTATCATTTAAGTAAATTTTGCCTTTGGTTTCTTGCTCTGTAGGATAGAGGCAGTCATGTCAGATTTTGTCACTGCAAGCAATGTCTGGTGGAAGAGGCAATAATTTAGCCAGATTCAATACACAACACCTCTTAATTTGGATATGTGGTGCAAATAGGATCAGTTGGTATCTTGTCAATCGTACGGAAGTAAGTTGTTGTGTTTGCGTACCTGTTTAATAGAATGTCTACGGAGTGGGGTACTATCATGGTTAAAGAGTGACCTAAAACCATACCCTCACAATGTTTTACGGATGCAGCAGCAGCGACAGCTCTCCAACCTCTCAGCAAAGCACATGCAACAGGATCAAGAATGGAGGAAAAATAACGCACAGTCTATTCTTCCCCCCATGTTCCTGCGTTAACACAGCCAAAGCATATCCATCACATTCATGCACATACAACATAAAGGCCTTGTCATAATTTGATGTGCCCAAAACTGGTGCTGAACACAGTGCAGCCTTGAGCAGATCAAAAGCTTTCTGGTGTTCTAAGTTCCACAGTAATGGCAAAGAAATGTCCTTCTTTTTCAATGCCAACATTGGTTTTATCACTAGTGAAAAATGAGGGAGCCACTGTCTACAGTAAGAAGCCAATCCTTTCAAGGCTCTGACCTCTTTCTGCATATTTGGGACCAACATGCCAGGGATGCTTTTTATCCATTCAGGTGTCAGTCTTCTTCCCTCCTTTGACAGGAGTTAACTTAGATAGACAACCTCCTGTCGACAATACTGAAACTTTTTCAATGCGCCTTATGCCCATGCTCTGCTAGATGAATATGCAACAGTACAGTGCCCTCTTTGCAAGCAACTTCTGAGTCTTCAGCTAAAAGAAGATCGTCAACGTACTGCAACAATATACAAGTGGGAGGGAACTCAAGTGTCAAGCTGCTCTTTCAAAGCTCTACTGTAAATGCTCGCACTCTCCGTGCACCCTTGTGGCACACGATTGAGTGTAAACGAGCGTCCCCCTAGGGTAAACTCGAACAAATATCTACTATCCACATGTACAGGAATACTAAAAAAGGCATTCTTAAGATCCACCACACTGAAATGAGTATCAGAAGCTGGAATCATCGTTAATATCGTGGTTACATCAAGCACAACTGGAAATTGTGGAGCAACAATCTTATTGATCGCACGCAAATTAATAGTAAAACGGAAAGGAATCGTATTATCCCCTTTCTTATACACCGGTAAAATCGAGCTATCGAACAAACTTCCTGCAATTTCCTTGTTCACTCCACGATGGACAAAATCAAAAACTATGCTATTCAGAGCTTGCTCACCATCAACTGAAATCATATATTGTGGAATATGTGGCAACTTAGCTCCTGGCTTCAAAACAATTTTAACAGGTTCAATTTGTAAAATGCCAACATCATTTATGTCGACCGCCATAAACACGCCAGAACTTCACTAAATTCAGGCAGTAAAGGTCTAGTCAAAAACTGTGAGGCAGAAGATTTCTGGGGTGAAATCGTCAAAAGTACCCCATCCGAAGAACAATGAATTGCCGCATTGATCCATGAACGGCCCCAGTGAAATTGGTATCGGCTGAAAAACTGGATTAACCACTGGCGTGCCAGAAAATCCTACAGAAATGTTATTCTGCCCTGACAGTGGAATATCTGGAACCCGTCAATGATCAATGTAACACTTCTATGCTCCTGTATCTATCACAAATAGATGCTTCCTATTCCCCACCTTCATCTCAACGTAGGGCCCTTTCTGATAGACGGGAATAGGCACCGGTTCCAGACCCTGCTTTGGGCTGTCCTAACGAAACAATATATCATCAAAGACAAGATCCTTAGAAAGATAGGCTGTTGCAGGATTATCAAAAATATTTCTACTATCTATGCTAGATTGCTGATTATCTTGCGAGAATGACTATGGAGTTTGAGCGAACTGGATTCTACCAGGACCCCCTACCCGAGGGTGGCCTCTGGATCGTCTACCCATGATACCATATGTGTTATTCAATCTGTGCTGAAGGGTTGGGCATTGGGCTCACCAATTACCCTCTTGTCTGCAATAAGCACATTAGTTTGTGTGTACAGGACATAACTGTGTATTACTTTGTGGAACAAATTGGTCTCTAAACTCTGTACTCCCACCCCTGGTTCCTCTAATTACCTGTTGCAACAATACTTTGGTTTTCAGGTCACCCTTTTACTTTTCAATCCTCTCTTTATCATTATTGACTCTATTTTCGTAATACTGAGCCATATGCAATACTTCGGACTGTGATTTAGCTTGCCAAGCACTTTCAGAACTCATGATTTGTGATTGGATATCAGGCAACAATCCACGCACAAATCTATCCACAAACAACTTTGTTCCTGACGCAGTGCTTAAATCCTGTCTGTTAAAATCCTAAAGAATTCGGTAGCACCTTCAGATTTCCATTGGGTACAAGCAGTGAGTTTGTCCTAAACAATCCTTCTCTCAGGAACCAGAGTCTTTAACTTGGAAAGGAAAGTTGGTGAGAGACCACTGCAGGTGATACTGACATTGTCAGTCTGGCAATGTCAGTATCACCTGCAGTGGTCTCTCACCAACTTTCCTTTCTCCGTCTAACCGCACCACATTAACCCACATGTCACCCAACCCTGCCTGATCATCTACAGTTCTAATCTGTTTCCATAAATCAGCAGGTAGGATTACAAGGAACAACGTGTCTATATCACCCTGGGTGAAAACTGACGAATGCAAGACAGATTCTATTTCTTTATAAAACCCTGTAGGATTTTTCCTACTGTCTGGAATCGACTGCCTAATAGTGTTCACTTCCTGTCTGGAGAAAGGGACAAGAACAAATTGTGATACATAGTGAGCTTCAATAGTAGTGGCTGCAGCACTTGTTGCAACATTAGCCGGAATCTCAGCTTTAGGAACGAATGTCGGAGGAACCTCTCTCGTAGGCAACTGAGAAGTAGGCAACTCTGAACGTTTACTAAGCAACAGAGCCAAATCGAGCGCTAAGTGGTGGAAGCAGTATCGGACGCAAAAGCTCTCTTATAAATATTCAATAATTCAGCGGGACAACAAACCTTTTTCTTTATACATTCACCTTGCAGGTATTCTACCATTACCTGTAACACTTTCCTCTGCATTTCTGGAGTATACTGACTATATGTATCATATACTTCTACGGGAGATATCGACATATCTGAAATCCATCTCAGCGCATCAGGAACTGAGAAGTAGGCAATTCTGAACATTTGTTAAGCAATAAGTCTAGATTGAGCACTAAAGTAGTCAAAGCAGTATCTGGTGCAAATGCTCTCTTATAAATAATCATCAAATCTGCGGGACAACAAATTATTTTCCTCATACACTCATCCTACAGGTATTCTACCATTACCTGTAACACTTTCTTCTGCATTTTTGGAGTATACTGACTAAACCTATCATATTATGGGAGATATCGACACATCCGAAATCCATCTAAGCGCATCCCTTTTGCAAATTCGCATCTCTTCACTCGTTGTTTTACAAGGAGGAAGGAACCGTTTCTGCGCATACAAAGCGTCCAATCTATCACCATCTACTTCATCATTCTGTAACCGTTCTAACGCCTTCCTTATCTCAAAAACCCTCTTGAGATGCTCATTTACTTTCCACGCAGTATCCCTTAAATAAGCTAAGACATTCAAATCCCTCAACCCTTGTGGGACATCCATGTCCGTCAAATCATTCCACATTTCAGCCAAGTGCATTCCCATCCACTCTTTAAAAATATTCGGTTTGGGATTACTTGCTTGGTCAGAAATTGTAGAAATGTTAAGGATATATTTGGGGATTTCATTGATAGTATGCAGTATGCCATATCTAAATGCAGCCGTTTCTAAATAGGTGCACAATAGGTGCAAAATAGTTTTCAGTAACAGCCAGCAGGCACATTTTCAGAACATTTAGTAAAATGTTTTAGCACAGTGTGCTGTCATTTTAAAATGAAGAGGTGCACATTTTTTACAAATTGGATATTTTCATGTGTGTGAACTGCATTAGAAATACATAATTAATTAACCTTATACTAACTGCCTTACTAATATATTAATTTCAACCCCTCTAACATTATTAATGCAGTTTTTGTGCACAATGAAATGCATTCTATGTTTTTACATGCACGGTTTAAAATTCACTTTATTTTCCATGAAGAGATTCACACTCAGTACATGTGAGCGTTTTTTTTTTCGTGGAGAGCAGAAATATGCCACTGGAAGGAAGGAACACAGAAACAGTTGCTTTGCAGAGCTGAAATCTTCATTGGCCCTCATTACAACACCGGCTCTAAACCATGGTGCTATTAGCACCATGGTTGGTGCCGGTGTTGTAACGGGTCCGCCATGGTTCAATGGGGAATTAACACCCCTTTCAAAGGTTGGCGGGGCGCTAATTCCCCATTGAACCATGGCCCTTCCCCATTCCCATTTTTGCCCCATAGGGCTCTATGGGAATGGGGAAGGCGCTAAGTACGGTACTGCAAATTGCGGTACCGTACTTAGCACCAAGGTCCCTTTGCGGGTCCCTACTTTAACGGCTGGTGTAGACCAGCCATTAAGGTCGGGTCCTGCAAAGGGACCTCGTAATTAAGCGCTAATGGGTTAACGGCCTTTTACGGCGCCGTTAACCCATTAGCGCCAGGGTCGTAATCAGGCCCATTGTCTTGAAAAACGATGGCTGGTACAGGACACATTCTTTTATTATGATTGGTAGAAATTGAGGGTGGATGGGCTACGTCAATAATAGGATGACCTAGGGATAATAGGCAGGAGGAGTTTTCTTAATGAATAACTAGGGGGAAGAGTTCAGATCATGCTGGGACAGAGAGTCAGACGGTGCTACATAAAACATGCTGCTGGACTCCATGTGTGTGTGAGCGCTAGCTACGAACTTAATAAACAGCTGGGAGCTCCCCAAACATGTGAAGGAGTTCTTGGCACTCGGTCCTCCAAGCAGCAAGGTTGTACAGACAAAATCCTGACAGCAAGAGTTTCAGACTTCACTGGCCTGGGTGATTTAGTGAGGAAAAAGTGAGGAAAAAAGAATGAATGGGAGATTATATAATTTGTTGGCATTGCAGGGAGTTAAAAAAAATACTGCATGTTCATATTTCTCTATGTTTAAAATTGCTGAACACCAAATTCATTTATTTTGCAATATGCCTGTTTGTTTTCTGTTTTCTTTCATATTTTGTAGGCGATGCTGTAATATCATGTGGTAAGATGTATTTCTGTTTATAATTGTTATATAATACAGAGTGCATAAAAAAACAAAGGCTGGGATTTTGGTGTCCTTCATGCGTCTGTGAATCAATTCTATACAGGGGAATCACAAGGGTTTGATGTTTATACCAGCGCGGTAATGCATTTGCTAATTTACCAATGTAGCTAAAATAGCAAAAGGAAAAAGCAAATAAATACCTGCAAGGTAGGAAGGTGTGTGAAGGTCTTGTCAGTGATTCCTTCTTTCCATGCTGAAAAGAAGGGAGTGTCACATGAGACACATAGATTACTGGATGTACATAAGCCAGTAATACCAGCCACAAACCATAGGTGGCATTCTGAATAAACTAATTGGGTTCTCTGAAGTGTGACAGGTTTTGGGGGTTCTCTACAGGCGACCAAAAAACATTCTAATAGAGAGGAAAGGTGTGTTTTATGATGGGGTTGTAGTATAAAAAACCATGCTCACCGCTATACCACAAAAATAAGGTAATTCTGAAAATACCACAAAGTAAGATACCACTAAATTACCACCAACACAAGCTAATATTATATTAACAACAAAATAGAGTAATACTAAACTATCTCTAAATGTAAGGCCAGTTTACCACCAAAATATCATGTTAATAAAATACCGCCAAATACTGAATTTACCCCAATAAGACAAAACCTCCTACAAAATGGTGTGTTGGGCCTGTGGGAACAGACTGTAGAGCCTCTACTGGGCATGGCAAGTGTGTATCACACTGCCATACGTGCATTAAAGTGAACTCATTTTGTGAGAGCAGTGTGACACTGAAAGTGAATCTCAGAATGTCTCAAATTGATGCCACATTCCCAGAGTTGGTGAAATATTTAGAGGCAAAAATATATGCACATGGAACATGGTCATCGAATAATGTCACAGAACGACATGACTGTATCTATGGGGAAGTTCAGAAAGAACCACTGGACAACATTTTTGAAGAGGTTAACATAATTCAGGTCTGTCTTCTGAGATTATTAAATGCTGCTGAAAAACCTGCAGAGAAAGACTGTTTGATACGGCTATGTGCCAAAACATGGTTCATTTTAAATAGGTCTCTGCGAATGCAAGAAAATGATGCAATGACTCAACGTCGAATTAGATGGAGCCAGTGAACAGGAGAAAAAGTTAAGAGCAGAACTGGAGGTATGACAAAAGGACATGCAATCAAAGTGTAAAGAATTTGACACTCAATTGCCTCAAAGGAGAAAACGGTTTGAGGACAGTGAGCAAGAATAAAAACACTTGAAAGTATTGGTAGGTCACATTTGACAAGATAAAGAGGAGGCTATTTTAGTGATGCAAGTTTTAAAAGAGAGAATCTAGAGAAAGAAGGTGATCTCCAGACTGTCAAACAAGAGATAGCTAAAATGTATCAAGAAAAGGACAAGTGGGACAAAGGGTTTAATGAATGTCAAATGCAGATGAGTGATATGAAAAATGTGATTAATAAAATGGGTGATGAAAACAGATACTTGCGTAAGGCGGTGGACCGACTTCTTAAAAAGTGCAAGGATTTGGAAAGCAGATATGTTATTTCGGGTCCCAAGACAAGTGACAGGGCACCACATTCAATGGGATTGAGGTGAATTCCATTTCTACACAGGGAGATAGCGCCCCAATGGCTGTGCCTGTGTCTGGGCTTGGCTGCAGCGCCTTTGGGGGGTTTGACTCACCCATTGGGGGTTACCACCAATCCCATACACCTGGGACAAGGGTTGAACCACAAAGTAATGCAATTCCAAATATAGCGCCAAGTAGCTCTATCAAGATATTGAAGTCAATCAAGGCCCTGATAAAAACCGCTCGAAAAAGGAGAGGAGTGCTGTATAGAGGACCACTTAGAAGCAGTGCATGATATATTTAAAGCCCTACACATACCCAAGGAACAATACAGACAATACTTTCACTTAACTCTGGATGCTCCCACAGCAAGTATCATCAGGGGATTGAATAAACAGGAGAACATGTCATGGGCAGAATTTGAAAAAGAGATTAGGCATCATTTTTCTCCATTACAGTCATTACAGGAGGCAAATAAATTTGCATACACGATCACAGCTGGGCCAAATACATCACCTCTCCAATTTCTTCAAGACTTAAAAAGAGCTTTTTCTTGTTTTGATGTATTTTTTAATCCCAATTCCAATGAGTTTAAAACTGCCTATTTTTATGGTTTGCAGAAAGACATTATATCACAGTTAGCCCGCAAGTTTGATCATGAGAAGTCCCTTGAATGGAATGTGCACCAAAGAACAAAACTATATCAAGTGCTCTTCTGTTAGGGTAGATAGGGTAGAGAGGCCGATAAAATGAAAGAAACAAGATCAAAATCTAAAGAATCCTCGGCAACAGTAATGGAAATCAGGTCGGCTAAAATGCCACTTGAGTCCACTCAAAGTTCAGGCAAAAATAATATGACACCCGAACAGAGGGGTACTCCACAGAGGTTGACACCCTTGGCACCGATGTTTCAGTCACATGATCCTAGTAATAGAGAGAGTTACATTAGCCCTAGCTACTTAGGAGACAGACCCCGGGCAGCATATCGGCCCAATATGTCAGGCATGAACAACTATCAGAGACAAAATCTAGATCAAAGAAGTAATAGTCCCTACCAGACGTTGGGGACACAGAGCAGATTTGACCCCAACACCATGCTATATCTTAACCAGGACAGACCACAGTATGTGGATCGATTTACTGAAAAAGGGAATCAGTATAGGGTACATGACTCACAAAATGAGAGACAGGACACAAGGCAGAATATGAACTATGCTCCACATCAATACAATCAATCACCGCCACCAGGGGGTTACAACCAAAGAATAGGTACACCCCGCTCTCCGCCCCACATGAATCAAGAGTTCAGAAACAATTCAAATAGGAATCACTCTCCTGAGAGATACCAGAATAGATTTAACCAGGGGGAGAACAACCAATATCGGCAGAGGCCGCAAAGAGAAGATTCTAGAGAAATGGAAAGATTCCAGTGTCTCGAGGCCCAAGTAAAACTGTTGGCTGAGCAAATAGGAAAACTCCGTACAGCTAAAAAAAAGTCATCAAATGGAGGACCAGAAGGTCATAGAAGTGACCTGGTGGCTTCTGATAATAAGTGACTAAATATTCATGATACCTACAATGATAAAAAGACGGGTCCCTTGATCCGGTTTTGCATAATGACCCCAAGCTGTTTAATGATTTAAAAACGAAAATACCTGCAAATGAACATGAGGCGGAAATTGCAAACACATCTAAAAAAAGATATTTGGTTTAACCAGCGTTGAATCAAACGTTGGAAATGTGTACAAATGAAAAAGGAAAACAAGAAAAACAAACGAACAAAGAAGAGATTTAAGAAAGACAACTCATGCATGGATACAATAATTGAAGAGGGCGTAGATGTGAATGTTAGAACACCCATTAGAAAGTACTAAAAAGGAGGGTACAGATCAGTCACCTGAAGAGTCCTTTGAGCCACAGATTTTTGAACAAATGAAAAAAACTGGTATTATGCCAAATACCAACAAATGCCCAGAATTAGAAAATTACAAATTATCAGGTAATATTTATACGCATATTCAGATGGAGAATTGCAGTATGAACTCTGATGATCCCCGGATGGAAGGGCGAACAGTGGCCATACTCCAAATTACCTCTGAACATGGGGAGATGAGTAAGGTTTCTCAAATGGAAATGGACAGAAAGGGGGGAAAAATGTCTTTTCATTTACTGATGTGCTTATCCAAGAGTGAGAGGGGTCTGAGAAAAGTGAATCCTGAAATCAGTAAAAATGTGCACTTTTTGTGTGTATTAGAGGAAATTAAAGACAGATATTATGCTCCAATTACTGTGGAAGAGAAGTGCAATACATTTGCAATGATTGACACAGGTGCACAGGCCACAATTATGCCCAAAGAATTGGCAAAAAGTATCAATGAATATTCAGAATCAGATCAAAGTGAGACAGAGCGAAGGCCCAGTACATAACTTTAACAATGAGGAGGTGACTATCGAAGGTGTTACTGAAGTTGACGGAAACACAGAATAAAACAGGAACTATTGATCTAATCTATTTGTGAAATTCCATTCTTGATGGGAACATATTGCCTGAAAAGATTGTCTCCTCTCATTGATGGGGTAAATGGGATTCTGTGGTCTATAACTAAAAAAACATTAAGGTCTAAGAAAATAAAATCACAAAACAGCAGTGTAAATGAATGCCATACTGTTGCCAAATCGAATGATGCAGTGGAGGTGTACCTCCAGAATAGCCGTGTGCCTAGTGTCACCTTTATTTTGATGTGTCAGGACAAAATGGAAAGTGAAAAAGAAAAAAAATCTGTGCAGATGTATTTGGATCCTAGGAAGAAATGGAAAACTGAAATAGGTGAACACACATTGCGCTTCTATTTAAAAGAGAAGAAGTGCAAACAGAACACCATCCCTAAGCAGACACAGAAAAACACCTCAAGCCTCTTGCTGAAATACATATAGAAGATGAGCAGCCATGGATTCATATTGGTATAAATGGCCATTCTAAAATGATAAAAGCCACTTTGTCACTTGAACAGGAAAGGAGTTTTATTAATGAGAAACTACTGCAGAGAATAATGGAAAGGGAGGAGATCCCGAAATTTAGAATTAAAAACCAATACATCACTGGTTTGGACAATCCAGATTTTGCAAATCGAATTGCAGGAAGGTGCATGCTAAAGATTAATTTTGGACAAAACACCATCTACCACAATGTGTGGATAGTGAGTGGAACACAAAATTATTTTTATCTGGGCAATGATATCATGCACAGGATGTGCATGGTGTTAGATATTCTTAACCAAAAAATATGGTCCCGACTAGGCGGGCCTGCGGCGGAATTTGAAGACAAAAGAAAGGCTATCATTGCGCACAATTGGTGCCATATGCAACTGAACAACAGGTGAAGAAGGATATTACTATTCCTGCATTCACCAAGCAGGTTGCTATAACACTAAAGTGCAAGAATGGACAGCAAATGAAGGATTCTGATGCATTTGTGTGCTTGAATGAATCCATGAAACAGCAATGGCTGGATTATGAATATACCCAATTGGTAGATATTGGGGAGGGGTCCGTCAAAATCATGGTGGAAAATAGAGGATGTCAAGATGTTCATTTAGAAGAGAATTCCATGCTAGGAATGGCCATACAAAAATCACATTATACTGCAGATTTCAACAATATGGTGACTGGAAATATCTCTGAGAGATATGTGGATGCACAGGGTGTGTTGCCAGCGTACCTGGATTCTCAACCCAAAGGGATGTTCAACTGTAATCTGTGTACCCTTATGATTCAAATGAGACTGTGTGCTGTCACCAGGAGAATTGTATATTATTTGATTTAAATGAAAATGAAACAGGAAATCAGCACATTGAAATGGAGGCTGATGGGCTAAAATATTTAAAAGTGGCAGCTTTGCAGAGAGATACAGCCACACAGTTTGAAGAAAGCACAGAGGTTCCTCCATTTGAGGATTTCCCAGAATTTTCAAAAATGGTAGAGGAGCAGATTATGTTAGCAGATGCCTGTGATAGCGAAGAGGATAAGAATTAATTGAGAAAAATATTTATGGAATTTAAGGGCGTTTTTGCCAGAGACGCATATGAATGCGGCCTAACTGATTTACATGTTGCCACATTACCAACGGGTGTGGTAGAAATCCAGTATTTGTGTGCCAATATCGATTGCCACTGTCATGCTTAGAGTCATTGGCAGAGATCACTAAAAACTTGGAGTCTAGGGGAATTATCAGACCCATTCATAGTACCTCCAACACTCCCATTTTGGGTGTATTTAAGCCAAATGGTCAATGGCTTCTGTGCACAGACCTGAGGAAATTAAATAAAAGAGTACCAGTGTCTAGATGGCCGCTGCCATTCACTGATCAAGGCCTTGGTCAGGTGCATGAGTCAAAGGTATTTACCACATTAGATCTTACATCGGGGTACTGGTGTGTGCCATTGCAGAAGACAGTCAGAATTTATTTGAATTTTCATTTGATAAAACGCAATACGCTTCGTCCAGAACACCATTTTGGTATGTCAATAGTGGGAGCGAATTTGGCCCTATTTTTGAGAAAAACTATTCCAGATGCAGCGAAAAGAGGGACCATAGTTTATGTAGATGATGTCCTGATAAAAAATGAAAACTTAAAAAGTCATTTTGATGAAATTAGACATGTACTTGACCAATTGGAAAAGGCGGGTGCCAAAGTATATTTAAAGAAAGCCCAATGGTGCAAGAAAAAGGTGAATTTCCTAGGCCATGAGGTAACTGAATACATGTTAAATCCACGAAAGAAAAAGGTGGAGGCCATACAGAAGTTGAAAGATCCTAGAAACATGAAAGTTTTAAAAGTTTATTAGGAATGACGGGATATAACAGGAAATGTATTGAAAATTATGCTACAATCACTGAACCATTGACCAAACTATTGAAGCTGAATACACCCTGGAAATGGGAAAAAGAACAATCTGAGGCAGTTTCCAAATTGAAAGAATGCCTCATTAAGGCACCATGCTTGGCTTATCCCATAAAGAACAAAGATTTCTTTATAGAAATAGGATTCACTGAACATTGTATGTCATCGGTGTTATCTCAAAAACATGATTTGAACCATAAAACTATTGCTTATGTGAGTAAAGCATTTTCTCAAGTTGAGACTAAATTCAGTGAATGTGAAAAGGCTCTTCTGACCACTGCATGGGCATTGCGACATTTTCGTCCCATTGTTCAATCATTGAGACAAGTCATCAACCATTCCAGTTTTTACAGAGTACAAGGATTAGATCAGGCAATCTAGCACAGTCCAGAATTAACTCATGGACGTTGGCATTGCAGGGCTTTCCTGTAGAAGTGAGATATGGCCATAATAAAAAGAGCTCAATTGCTCAAGGGTTGGCTGATCGACATGTCTGTGCATCTGAATGTGTATCAGATGAGGTAGAGGTGGAGTCCAGTTTGCAGGCATTTGAACAATCACTACACAAAGTGTTTGATGAAAATACATGCAAGGAATTGCCAATTGTGTATGTCGATGGATGTCCTTTTGATATTGAAAATAACTGCAATAAACAGTTGGTTCCCGGGATAGGAAATGTCTGGTTGAGATGTGAGGACATTCCAGGTATAGGAATGAGAATTGGGGCTAGGAGTAGCCAGGTTGCAGAGTTAGTGGCCATTTATAACGCAATTACTACTGCAGTTGATAACAAATTCAGTGAAATTGTCCTGGTGACTGATTCTGATTATGCAAGAAATAGCTTTGTAGAATATTTGCCTGGCTGGAAATCAAGAGGCATGCACACATATAACAAAAAGCCTCTCAAACATGGGAAAATGATTCAAGCTATAGACAAATTAGTGTCAGAGAATGATTTAGGAGTATACTGGAGGAAAATTCGTGGACATTTGAAAACAACAGGAGAAGATAAGGAGGAAAATGGTAGAGCAAATCAATTGGCCTAGATTGGGGCTTTTATGGGAGAATTGTTGCCTATTGAGCACTTAATTGGTGAAATACAAATAGATGCAGTTAAATGCTCTAAAGCTCCAAAAGAAGTTGAACAACCCGTAGTGCAATGGGGTTATGATACACCAGATCAGGATCTGTTTAAGGCACAAAAAGCTGACCCTATATTGGGGGTTTATTATAATCATTTGATAGACCCCAAACAAATTCCTTTAACTGAAAATGATTGTACAGGAAAAGTAGAGTTGAGGGTGTCATTAAAGAACAAAAAATGAATTAAACTACAGGGGGGTCTGATGATCAGGGAATCTATAACAGGACAGATACCGTGGGTGCTACCTCTTTCATTCAGAGGTATAATGTTACACCATGCGGATGATGCCATAACTGCAGGACAGAGAGGTTTACAAAAAACTTTAGGGATACTGAAAGATTATGCTTACTGGCTGCACATGTCCCAAGATGTGGAATTATATACCAGGGGGTGTCTGGTATGTGCACAATTTAAACCTGCTTCACCAATGCATAGAGCTCCATTGATGAAAAGAGGTTTAACTCTTCCATGGTCGGAATTACAAATCGACTAGGTAGGACCTGTAAAGAAATCGAATAGGGGAAACTGTTACTTTTGACAGTGGTATTTTTAATGTCAAAATGGGTAGAATGTATTCCTGCACCAGATCGTAGTGCGCAAACAGGAGCTACATTGCTGGTAAATCACATATTTTCAAGATTTGGGTTAGCACAAAGAATAGAGTCAGACAGAGGAAGTCATTTCACGAGCACCTTAATAAGCAAGGTGTGTCAGATATTGGGGGTAAAAAGGAAGTTGCACATCGCATATTAGCCCACCTCTTCTGGGGATGTTGACCGTTGCAATAGATCTGTAGTGGAAATACTAAAGAAGTTTGTAGCAGAGGCAGGTTCTAGTTGGGATTTACGATTACCTTTAGTATTGATGGCCAGGTATCAGTCGTCATGAGGTGTTGACAGGAAGGAAAATGGTACTGTTACAACATTTATTATACAGGACTCATGAGCAAACACTTGTGAGTGCATCTACAGTTCACGAGTATGTGGAAAAATTGAGAAAGCATTTACAACATGCATTTGCATTTGTGCAGCGAAATTTGGAAAGGGCTGCTGATAGTGCAAAGTTCTACTATGATAAAAATACATCTGTGAAAGAGAATGAAATAGGTGATCGGGTATATAAGTTTCATTTTGGGAAAGTTAAATATAAAAACTCATAATTTCTTGTGGCATGGCAAGGTCCCTTTGAAATAATAGATAAAGTGTCCCTGGTAGTCTATAAAATATTAAAGACAGAGGCTGAAATGGTGACAGAACAGTTTGTCCATGTTAACCAAATTAAGCTCTGTCATCCAAAGCATTAAAACAGGAGAATTGAGCAGGTAGAGATAGGTTAAGTGTACTGATTACATGGAAAAGAAAGATGCAGTTGGCTATTTCATAATGCATGTAACCTAATGACAAGGTTGTATATGTCTCACGCCATGAGAAACCAGATATATTGTTTAGTATGGAGATAAATGCAAATGAAAGTGCCACATTTGGAAAAAAGTGTGGTAATGTGCATTGATGGAAGGTGCTGAATCAGGTTAACGTACTATGGTACCGTGTGGTAAAGTATTCTGCATGAAAAGTGTTGTGATGTATAATAATGTGAGATGTAAATGTTGTTTTTCTCTAACATGTCCTTAATTGCAGGTATTGGAAAGTAAAGGATCATAATGTTTTGGGCCACATTTTTGGTTTTGGCCAGGTAGTAGAAAGGGTAAAATTGGTATTGTGCTATGTACTTAATCTATTCCTTTTCTATTTGATTTAGATACATTTAACTATCATCTTGGCCTGGGGCTTGGAGGTCGCAGGACCGGAGGATGCGAGGGATGATGGATTCCTGGAGTCCACGGGAGGAAGTCACAGGAAAGGCCCAGATGGGGGAGAAGACAAAGTCTGCAAGAAGGAAGACAATGGGCTTCATTACGAGTCAGTCGGTCTAGAAATAACGGTGGCGGTAAACCCGCCGCCACCGTTGTTTCCGGACCAACTGATCTCAAGTCCTGCAGGTGGGAGGTGCCATTCCCGCCAGGTCTGACCTGGCGGGTTTAACACCTCCCACCTGCAGGTGGATGTGGAAACACTAGCACCATTACAGCATGGTGCTGGTGTTTCCACTTCCCCATTCCCATGGAGTCCTATTGGACTTCATGGTAATGGGGACTTACCGAATTCCGCCTCTGGAATTCCCGGGTCACCGGGGTCATAATGCCCCGGTAATTCCGGGAATCACGGAGGCGGAATATTAATATGAGTCCGGCCGTAACCTGCCAGAATTTCAGGCACGGTTACCGCCGGACTCGTAATGAGGCCCAATGACAATGGCGTTGGCAACGTGGATGATTAGCATGCATGGTGGGTCTTAAAGTCACGGAAGCACAAGTCATCATTGAGCCCGGTCCAGTATCTGGTATTGCAGTGGAGGAAGCGCCTGGGTTTATTATGGGTAACAGGCATTTGATATATCAGAATGTATATGTCCTCATAAGCCCTGACAATTTGATTGAGAGATTTATTGACAAAACTATAATCACAGCTGATCAGACCAGAGATTGAGAAAAGAGGACGCTAAGCAGGCAATAAGAGACATTGTAATGCAATTAGAAAAGACCTTTGTGAATTCAGCGGATATAAAGAAAAGGAGGGGGAAGAGAGGGGCAGTATTGCTTGTGGTCTCTCTGGTGATGTCTATTATTGGAGCTGTATGTGGCACTACAATGTCTACAGCTAATGCAATTTCAGTAGGGACATTGAATGCCAAAGCACAGCAATTGACTCATGATCTGGACATGATCCCAAAGGCTTTGGATGGAATTAGAGGTGTATTGGATGAGTAAGTAAAATTTGTCAATGAGACTGCTATTATGTTAAATAAGCAGGCTGAAATTCTGCAACACAGTACAACTGTTATAATTAAACATGACTGGGCGTTAAGTGATATTATGAAAATAGTAAATCCTTTGATAGGTTGTTAACAAAATATATGGGAGAGGTTCAAACTGCAATTTCCCAATTAATTCAAGGACATATAGCGTTATACTTTGTTTCGCAGGAAATTGTTCATCAGATGATGGCAAAAATTACTCAAAGATAAATAGAAACAATGCAAGTTAAAATTGTGTTTGAAATGGGCAGTGCAATGTCCCTATACGTGAATTTAGAAAGAATGGAAATTGGATTCTTGTTATGTGCTACATATATAGCCCCTGAACTTATTTATCAAACAAAGTGGGTGCATAATGTGGGATTTTGGCAAGATGGGAAATACATAAAAATCAAAACTCCAGAGGTGGTGGAATTTCAGTCATGGGAACCTGAGGTTTACTTAATCCCAAATCTGGAAACATGTATAAGGTTTAAAGAAACAAATTACATGTGTCCAGATAAACCATTTGTTCCTGATGCTGCAGATGCTATCTGTAGTTTGAAATATGACACAGGTGTATCAGGGGTCTGTGAAGTGGCAATTAGCAATTCGGGTAGTGAGGAATTATCAAAAGCTAAACTGATTAAAAATAGGTGATTGGTCAACACCTCTTTGAAGAATTATACAATTACCCATTTGAATCATGGGACATTTGTTGTCAAGCAGTTGAAATATAATGTATTTTACCTACAGGTTCCGAAAGATACAATTGTCTCGGTTGGTGGTGTAACCTTGTTCCACGTTGCAAATGATATCTGGGAAAGCCAAGTGGAAAACATTGTGTTTTTTCGAAAGGACCCGTTCCGATTGACCCAGATGTAGAATTTTTGTTGAGTCATAAGGAAAAGCACACCATTAAGATGAATCTGAGGAAAAATAACATCATTGTTAGTAGTCTGGGTGTAATGGAGTTAGATATGTTTAACTGGGGAAACTAGGTAGAACGCACTAGTGTGTGTTTGGCAGTGTTGGTGATGGGTGGATGGCTGGTTATTTTGTCTATAAATATGAGGATGTTGATTATACTACTAGCAACAATGGGAAATGAGAGATATCCCAATGCGCATAGATTTTTAAAAAAATAATTTGGGTTTCCTCCAATTATGGGTTTATTAGCCAGAATTGTCAGAAAAAGGAGGGTATGTAAGGATATATTTGGGGATTTTATTGATAGTATGCAGTATGCCATATCTAAATGCAGCCATTTCCAAATAGGTGCACAACAGATACAAAATAGTTTTCAGTAACAGCCAGCAGGCACATTTTCAGAACATTTAGTAAAATGTTTTAACACAGTGTGCTGTCATTTTAAAATGAAGAGTTGCATATTTTTCACAAATTGGATATTTTCATGTGTGCGTACTGCATTAGAAATACATAATTAATTAACCTTATACTAACTGCCTTACTAATATATTAATTTCAACCACTCTAACATTATTAACACCGTTTTTGTGCACAATGAAATGCATTCTATGTTTTTACATGCACGGTTTAAAATTCACTTTATTTTCCATGAAGAGATGCACACTCAGTCCATGTGAGCGCTTTTTTCATTTATTTTTTTCGTGGAGAGCAGGAATATGCTACTGGAAGGAAGCTAAAAGGAAACAGTTGCTTTGCAGAGCTGAAATCTTCATTGGCCCTCATTCCGAGGTTGGTGCTAGTCATGGCGCTATTAGCGCCATGACTAGCACCAATACCAGTACCGCCACTGACGTGGTGGTATGGGGACTTACCGGTCCATTCCGCCCTTTGCGGGACCGGTAAGTCTCCATTTGAAATGCCATTCCCCATTCCCATTTGAGCCCCCATAGGGTTCAATGGGAAGGCGGCAATAACGGTACCACAAATTGCGGTACCGTTATTGACCCCGGTATCCCTTTGCGGGTCCCGTCCTTAACGGCTGCTAAAACCAGGCGTTAAGGAAGGACCCGCAAAGGGACCTCAGAATACGGCACAAAGGGATTACCGGCACTGGTGTCATTACCGGTTCCTGGTATCCCTTTGCGCCCGGTTCGTAATGACCCCCATTGTCTTGAAAAACGAGGGCTGGTACAGGACACATTCTTTTATTCTGATTGGTAGAAATTGAGGGTGGATGGGCTACGTCAATAGAGGGCTGACCTATCGATGATAGACAGGAGGAGTTTTCTTAAGGAATAACCAGGGGGAAGAGTTCAGATCGTGCTGGGATAGAGAGACAGATGGTGCTACATTATAAATGCTGCTGGACTTCATGCTGGTGTGAGCGCTAGCTACAAACTTAAACAGCTGGGAGCTCCCCACACATGCAAAGGAGTTCTTGGCACTGGGTCTGCCAAGCGGTGAGGTCGTACAGACAAAATCCTGACTACGAGAGTTTCAGACTTCACTGGCCTGGGTGAGATAGTGCCAAGTGAGGAAAAAGAAGGAATGGGAGATGACATAATTGTTGGCAGTGCAGGGTGTTAAAAAAAAATACTGCATGTTCATATTTCTCTATGTTTAAAAGTGCCGAACACCAAATTTGTTTTTTTTGCAATGTGCCTGTTTGTTTTCTGTTCTCTTTTATATTTTGTAGGCAATGCTGTGATATCATGTGGTAAGATGTATTTCTGTTTATAATTGTTATATAATACAGAGTGCACAAAAAAACAAAGGCTGGGATTTTGGGGTCATTCATGCGTCTGTGAATCATTTCTATACAGGGAAATCACAAGGGTTTGATGTTTATACCAAAGTGGTAAAACATTTGCTAATTTACCACTGTAGCTAAAATAGCAAGCAAGGAAAAAGCAAATAAATACCTGCAAGGTAGGAAGGTGTGTGTAGGTGTTGTGAGTGATTCCTTCTATGCATGCTGAAAAGAAGGGAGTGTCAGATGAGAAACATAGGTTACTGGATGTACATAAGCCAGTATTACCAGCCACAAACCATAGGTGGCGTTCTGAATGAACTCATTGGGTTCTCTGAAGTGTGATAGGTTTGGGGGTTCTCTACAGGCGACCAAAAGACGTTCTAATAGAGAGGAAAGGTTTGTTTTTATGATGGGGATGTAGTATAAAAAACCATGCTCAACACTATACCACAAAAATAAGGTAATTCTGAAAATACCACAAAGTAAGATACCACTAAAATGACCACCAACACAAGCTAATATTATATTAGCACCAAAATAGAATAATACTAAACTATCTCTAAATGTAAGGCCAGTTTACAGTCAGTTTACCACCAAAATATCACAGTAAGAAAATACTGCCAAATCCCAAATTTACCCCAATAAGACAAAACCTCCTACAGACAGCTGATTTGTTCACCTTCTTCTATACATGTTTTAGCCCATGCATATAACTCTCTTTTTCTAGCTTTAGAAACTATACTATGAGTCACTACTTTTGATTCAGCACTCGCCCCTTCATTTACCACAAACGGAGCAGAACCATTTGAGAAAGAGAGAGTAGACACATCCTGTACAACAGGTAGTGGAGACACTACTGCTGGCATCTAAGACGGAATCACTGAAACAGTAATAGTCGGTAAAGGTGGAGATACAGAAGGAGAAGCAACAATAGGAAGAGGAGTAACAGCTGGCGGCGGAGGAACAATGGGAGGAACAGGGACAGCTACGGGAGTAGGTGCAACAAGGGGAAGAGGTAAGACAGCAGGAAGAGGTACATAAGGAGGTGGTGCAGTGGCACCAGGCCTACGTTCATTTAAAAGCTTATCAATTAGTTAATCTGAGGCATGAAAATCTTTAGATGGATATATTTTCTGTACACCAAGTTGAAAAGCCCTATCCATGTTTCTAACAGACTCTGACTGTTTCTGTTGATCATACAATAATGCCTTTTCTGAATTAGACATATGACAATGTGCATGCTTCTCTTTACTCTTAAATTGCTGCATAACTTCTTTTTTCCAATTCTGAATTACATCAAATGCTGCAGGTCTAGCTTTTTTCTTTAACAATATAGACTCTAAATACTCGATACAGGCAATCTCAAAACTACCATTGACTGGCCACTGAAATTCAGAAGCATGTCTAGTTTGTCTGTGCCAAATATCATTGCATACTATACTACCAATGCCGTACTTACAGTACATAGTACATGCCGGCGACCCCTCCTGTGGCACTGGTCGGCCAAATTCCAAAGATTGTCTGTCTCTGCGGAATAAACCCCTGAAACAGTCAGACAATTTCCCAGGCATGTCAGATCACTGGTGTTACCTAGCGTTGTTTGTGCTCATGAGGACAAAACTGCAACCAAACATCAGGATACTTAGGAATCGGGGCACAGCTCACCTGATTACAAAGGACTGAGGAGGTCCGATCGGATTATAAAGGATAAAGGACCCTCGTGGTTGGTGATTTCGGCAAAACTGCCCGCCTCGATATGTGGACCCTCATCAAGATGCCTTCTCAGACTGCGTGCTCACCGTCCAGGGATCAGATTGTGCAGTACTGTCGAGGTGTCGCATCTCATACAAAGGGGCCCCCTTTTTCTCACCGTCCGATCCCGGTTCAATGGCGCATCTTCTCTTCAACGAGGTGGCATCAATCTTGATGGTCCCTATTCGGGGTTCCATGTAATAATGTCGCCACAAAAATCTCACCATGCAACAATATTGCCGGAAAATGGCTGTTTTTTGTGGCGACATTATAGCATGGGGAACATGCGGGGGACAACCCCGCATTCCCCAAACTTTTTTTTTTGCCCCTGTCCCCGTATATATGGTCACCCAAATAATATCGCCACAACCTTTTCCCGGCTATATTATTTACGGGGACCATATATATGGGGATAATATTACCTGATACCCTATTCGGGCGCCATCTGAAAGACCATAGAAATATCGAGGCTTAGTACCACAAATGAAATACACCAATCACGGGCTGAAAAGATACAAGTATCTTTTATTTCTGTACAGTCAAAGCAAAACAGATAGCTATATGGCTCCCAACACCTCGCAGTGTGTACCAGTAGACACAGTGAGCAATGATAGTGCAGGACATCTAAACACAGACATATTTATACTATTTTAGCAATATTGTCCAGCCTCTCTTCATGTTAATAATTTGTGCACTAGGGTTTGTGCCTAGTTCACATGGCAGATGTTACGGTATTATACATAGGATTAAACAAGTTTACATGTCCATGAAAATACAATGGTTTTGTTGGTTCTCTGATCCACGGTAAGCCTTGGTCCAAGAATCGCTACATTTCAGTTCAGCCAGACCACACGATCTGAGTTTACTTTCCATTGTCTCATTGGTCATATAAGGATGAGGCTTGTGAGCGCAGACAACACTTGGATTGCAGCTCATATGAGTCACAAGGTTTCGTTGCATTGGTCAAACAGTCTGCTCTCGGTCAGCCTAAACATTAAATAGAGCTCAAAGGTCGCTCAGTTGGCTCCAAGTTGAAAACACAGTCCACCATTTTAGAACACAGAAACAAGAGTTGAAATCAAAATGGCGGATGAGTCTTAAAATGGCGGCAAAGTTAACCCAAAATCGGAACTTTGCGAACGCGGTTTTCTGCGTAACGTGAATGGGTTTAGGCCAATATTCATAATAAGGAGGCACTATATGATTACGGTTTAACACAAGGTGGCCTCCTGGCCGAACAGTGAGCTTTTAATACAGGCAGACAGAACATTTTCTGTGGGGTCTGAAAGGAGCACATTCAGAAATATTCTAAACCACTCTGGTTCCAATACACAATCTGCCTTTTTGACGGCCCCTTTCTGACCACGAAGACCGGCGAAACAGTACAGTGTCGCCATCAAGGTCAAGTGATGTGCTTCACCATGTCTGCTGCAAACAAATAACACTGGGCTTTCATTAAAACAGCAAGAAACTCTGGATTATTAAGAAACGAGCTATTACCCCTGGTATTCCAAGATAAAAGGCATATAGAACAATCCTCCTTCAGAGGAGTGGGTCAATATGGCTGATGTATAACCTGGGACCGTTGCCTGTGCTGCCTCTGCAAAACTTGTTCAGCTACATTCAGCCTTGGCCCCAATGTGGAATTTATACACTGAAAATGAGCACTGACTAAAACATTTTGAATAGAATGATGGAATACTAAGATCTCAAATCCCAATTTCAGCCAGGACTCAATTTTTACATAATTTTTACTCCACTACTATGGAAGAGCCAAATGTTACCAGTGCCCAATTAACAGAGCTCTCAATGGTGCGAAGTTCCAATGTGTGCATGTCGTTAGAGTAAATGGTGCAAAGATCCAGAATGAGATGTAGCAGTTCCAATAAGCAACAATTCAAGAAAGGGCTAAGCACTGGAAGATTTATTTCAAGAGGAATCAGATTTAAACCTCAAATTGTCATGAGTATTGGTCATCAATGACTGGTGTCTCGTTTAGGAACCACATGGGCTCCCGTTAACAAGCTAACAGCAGGAGGCACTGCTTCCCATGTTTGAGCACATTTTATGCCCATAGGCGGGCCTTGAGTTTCCCTGACAGGTGCTTGCAGACAGCCACAGGTAGAAATTAGGGGAGGGGGCACACCCCCAGAAGCTGTGGCAAGTGCAGGGGGTGGAAGGGTGATGTTCGCAGTGTTGAATGAAGGGGGGTCGAACAGGCCCAGTCACAACCTCTGGATTTTGAGGGCCATTGATGATCATGTCCTGGATTCCGATTCAGGCTCTAGAATGGGGGGCTGAGACACCCACCCAAGGTGCCCTGAAGGCAGACCCGTCTCACCATGCCATCCTCCATAGCCATATTCACAGTCTTAACCCCCTCCAATGAAGTGCGTACATGACATTCTCCCACTTTCACCTCTGGGTGCAGCCGGACCGCCTGCTTACTCCTCCAGGTTTCACGTTGGGGCCTCCAACATGCGGGGACCCGATGCTTGCACTGCTTGCACATCAGCGGGGGCTTGGGGAACTGTTAAGAAGCAAAATCTCTGCACATATCACCTTCAAAGAACAGCTCTCCGAGTCAGCCACAGCAAAAGCTGTTCCTTGCTGCAGTTCCCACCAGAGAGGTGATGACATTGCCTGCAAGCAGCCCGAGCCTTCGGCCCTAGATGTGATTTCTGCCTCCATATTGAGACCAGCAGATGAATTAACATCGATAAAGGGAGGAGCTAGTGGCTCCAAAATGGGGAGCTGTTCCACTCACTGACTGTCAGGAGAAACGGAATCAATACAAAATTACATGGTCCACTTTGGCTAAAACATCCTTCAAACCTTCCTGCCCCACCCCCATATTAGTGTATTAGAGGAAAAATGCATTGATTTTTCATTCCAATGCCCCCAAAAAAGCTGCAGTAGGAGTTTGTATGTTATATGAATCATGATGGGGCATGGCTCCAGCAGCCAATGCTTCCTCCTTATAGTTACTTTCACTTTATAATGATTCTGAGGTAGTTAGTAGCTTCTCCAAATCAGGGCTGAAGTTCCATCCATGTATTCAGGCATATCAAGAGGGTTAACATAAACATTTTCCATTCAATTTCATAGGGAAAAGAGTTGCAAAAGAGTACCAGAAGAAAAGCTAAAGCATTGATCACTATTTTTAAATTTTCAATTTTTTAATGTTTTATTGGTTAATCGCATTTCAACCTTTAACATGTAATCCAATATCGAATGAAAAACAAAAACAAGAAGGGATAGGCGGGAAAGGTGGATGGGATTAGGAAGGGATAGGCAAAGAAGAAAAAAAGGAAAGGAAGTCAGTAAACCAGATTCCAAGAAGTCCCTTCACTCCTACCTCCCCGCCTACCCCTGCCAATTACATTATCCATTCCAATTTATGATGGTGTCTGAATTTTGATCTTTCAGTATAAATTCAACAAATTTCAAAGCATCAATCGTCTGCTCAATTTTTTCCACCGTCATCAGCCTTTCCCAAAGTTCTTCGTTCCTACTCAAATCACAGTACTGCACATATTCACCCATGAACCCTCTCCTTGCATCCCCTAAGGCCTGACAAGAAAGCAGCATATAAAAGACCATTTCCACAGAATCCTGCTGTTTGCAGAATCTTCAAGTCGCTTCTCTTCATCTTATCTGTTTTCTACTCAACTGAACCTCTCTATAAGGTAGGATGTTCAACCTGCATCGCAGTAGTAGGTTTCTACAGTGTGTAGATGGGAATTTAAAAAAAAATATGATGGTAGTTCATTTAGGGCTTTCCGTTCCCATTTAATATTTAAGCAGGAATTGTTAGTCCTTTTCAATTCAAAGGTTTCCCCCCAGTCCTTTTCCTTGAGTATCTTCTTTACTTTTTCCAGATTTATTTTTAACGGCACCAACTTGATATTATGTGACTTTAAGTACTCTTCACATCTGGTTTTCCACTCCATAAGGTTCTTATCAGTCCGTCATCCTGAACCTCCCAGAATCTCAAAGGGATCTAGAGGAGATTCTAAGGTACATTTCCAAAACAAAGCTATAGTTTTTCACATGACTATTGAGGTCATGGATTGAAGCCAATTTGGCAGTTTCAAGATTTTCCTCCAAAAAAAAGCTTCACAGACGTCCCATGTTTTCCAGGGCAACTGCAGAAGGGATTCAGCTCTGTAGGTTATCACAGCAATCACCATTTGTTTAAAAAAAGTGATTATAGGGATAAGGGAGAAAGTTCCATATCGCTGATGTATAACTCTCCCTTGACATGATAGCTTTAGAAGTGTCTCTTTAATAAGCTTCTATTGACCTAACTCGTTAATATTTTTGTTGATCCTTACTCCCAAATGTATTATTGAGTCAATGACTTCCAAGCTTTGATTATCAATCTTCCAGTTAAATGCCCCATTTCTTTTTTGGGCACCACAGGCTGATTTCATTATCAATACCATTGATTTTTTTGTATTCATCTTCATACCGTTTTCTTCCAGGTAGATTTTAAATGCAGCAATTTGCCTCAGAAGCCCTATAGCGGTCTGGTCTATGAACACTAGATCATCCGCATACATGATCCATGGTATGGTGACTGGTCCAATCTTAGGAGGAAAAGCTCTGACATTATATATTGGGATTCAATCATATCTGTTAAGTAGAGGGCAAATAGGAATGGTGAAAGAGCGCATCCTTGCTTTATACCTCTAAAGATGCAAATCTTCCTGGTTATGGAACCATCAATTGTTTGACCTTGGATCACAGTGTTCGAGTATAGAGCTTTGATCGCTTCTATAGGTATTTTGGGCAGTTCCATTTCTTCAGCTTTTCCCATAGTAGTTCGCAACTGATCCCATCGAAAGCTTGTTCCAGATCTATAAATCCAAGGTAGAGGGTCCCATTGGTCTCCAGTGCTTTCTGTTTCAGCAAGTTCAAGATGAACAGATTAAGGGAGGTACCAACGCCACTTATGAAGGCCGTTTGACATTTGTCTAGAATATCGGCTGCCATCGCCCATGCTTTTAGATTTCGTAGAAGAAGTGATGCGAAAATCAACCCAATCGAGTTTAAGAGGGCAATTGGCCTATAATTTCCGGGCTCCCCTCATCACCCTTTTTATATAAAGGCACAATTTTAGCTTCCTTCCAGGATATAGGTATAGTTCTAGTTTTCCTTATCTGGTTGAAGAGAAGATATTTATTTCTGACAATTCTTTATTATTTTGCTTGAGCATATAATTTGTAAGGCCATCAGACCATGCAGCTCTCGATGAGCTGAGCTTTTTTATCATTGTTGAAATTTCGGCTTCATCAAATTCCAAAGCCCATTCTTTGCACTTTGTGTCCCCCTGTGTCCCCTAAATCCTCTGGATCACTTGAGTCAGTTCTTTTCTTAAAGAGGGCTGATTAATGACTGACCCAACATTCCTCTGAAACTTGGCTTGTAGTGAAGGCTACTTGAAAGCCATCTCCTTTATTAATGATGTCCCAGCTGCTTCTTGATTTGCTTATCCGGACTGCTGCTAGCATTTTTGCTGCATCATCTTGAAGTTGTTTCACTCGTGACGATCTAAGCCAGTTCTTATAAGATTGTTTGAGTCTTCGTATAAGCTCTGTTTTGTTTGGTCCTATTGTTCTTCGTAGTCAAAGTAGATCCCTTCTGTATAATTTACTTCTTTCCACCAAATCTTTGGAATAAGCGTGTTTCCTTGGCACCCTCTCCTCCGCTTGGAATTTCAAATTCTTTCAGGAGCCATCTGTATTCAACTTTCTGAGGGTTTCCCAAAATGTAGCTACTCAATTCACCAGGTAGCTTAGGGAGTACTTGGGGTTTTATTCTTAATCTGTTTCATCGCCAAGCTACTTCTGTAGGAGAAATTTGAGGACCTGTATTAAGCTTTCTTTCCCACTCCAGTTCAATTTCCAACAAGTTATGATCACTTGCCAGTTGTTCTTTTATTACAAACGATTCCATCCATTTTAATGTTTTGGCTGCCACAAAACAGTATTCCAGACAGGTGCTAGTGGGGTCACTTGACCAAGTGTTTGCTCCATGTACATCACCATTATTTGAGCAATTTAACATTTTCATGTCTCTGATGTCTATTTAATTTTTCCATCGTTTCTCTTTCCCTTTTAAATGTGTATCTTTTTTCGGGTGACCATCTTTCTTTAGTAGTTTGATGTTAAGATCACCACAAAGGATTATCATTATTTTTTTCCCCATAATTGATTCATCAATTTCTTCCATGATATCCTTAATATATTGCTCTATTGGGCAATTATATTCACACGAGTAGGTGTTAATTAGGAGCAATTCAAAGTACAGCTCATCCATCATTTTTCTGATTTTGAAAAATTGTACCAAGGGATTCGGCGTTCGATGTTCCAATCCTTGCAAATCACTATTTATTTTAACCATGGCTAGCAGTTCTGCACAGGGCCGTCCTTTTTACACTTTCCACGCTGGATTCATATAGACTTTGTTTTCCTCACAGATTGGTTTCATCCTAAGCCAAGACCCTTGTAGGCAGATGAAATCATACTGACACAGAAAATTATCTACTCCTGAAAACAAATGATTGAAGCCTCTGGTGTTCCATGATGTGCGCAGGAATTTGCGTGGGAATTTCCCCCCTTCAGTCTATTGGGTCTTTTTCGTGGTCGGGGTCTCGGCCATCCCTGACCAGTTATCAACCCGTTTGGGCCTTTGTTTCATTTGCCCTACTAATCTTTGCTGGTTCTTTGAATTACCAGTGGTGAATCTCAGCTTCTTTCCTTGGACATTCGATAACCGGGATATTTCCCCTTTTGCACCTATTCATCTGTTTGCAATACAGGCTTGTTTAGTCTCTTTATCCTGGGGAGTTTCATTTTCCATCACCTTCCTGGTTGAGCTTCGGCTTCTAATATTAGGTAATCTTTTTCTGTCCACTTGAGGGTTTGCAAGCAATCTCTCTTTGACTTGTGGCAACCTTTTCACAGCCACCTTTCTAGGGGTGCTTCTTCATCCAGAGGTGGGTATTCAGTTCTTCAATTTCTTATTGTTAGCCATTCCTCTCTACCTTCTTTGCTGATCTGGGGCGTTTTATTTAATTCCCTTCTACCACAGTCGCTCATTATGTATGCCACTGATGCTAGTTTATTACTCATTTCCATTAGTGCTTCCTTGAACATTTGGGACTTCAAATGTAAGATTACTAAGTCAAGTCTCCTTTTGCTCACAAATTCCACAATGGAGATGTCATCAGTGTTAATAAAGCAAAGCAGTGGAATTTGACTAAAGATAGTCATCACTTTCTGCCGATTCAATAGGACTTTTTTCGAGTCCTTCGCTATTTTTTCCATTTGCACTCTGAGATCACCCTTTTTCCTCGTTCTCATCAACCTTTTTAAAGTGAGAGTGTACTTGGTTCACTCTCTGTTTGATTCATTTTCTTCTTGCCTCCCTTTCCGTCTCTTCATCAATCCTCTTTGGACGGCACGACATTTGGTTGTCATTGATCTTCACTCTGTTACGGTCAGCCTGTTCTTTCTTCCGATCAACACTTTTAACCTTCCTAACATCTGACTGCCTTTGATTTTTCCTTTGGTTAGATGGTGATTTATGTTCTTTCATCATCCTATGACCCTTGTTCCTTTTCTCAACTTCGATCTGAGTTATTCTGGAACTCTCTGGTATATTCTGCTGCAAGCCTTTATCTGGGAACTTCGCTCCCCTTTGTCTGTCCATTTTTTACCAGTCCGATTAGCTAATGTTGTCCCAGTCATCTTCATTTTGATTTCTTTCAATAATTTCAATGAGATCACTAAGACAAGCATCCGACACCATTGCCGAAATATATAGATCTTCATTATCAGATATTACTATCTCATCGGTTCTTCTGGCAGATTCATCCAGTGTATCCATTTCTTTGAGATTCCTAGCAATCACCATTTCTCTTCTTGTTTTTTTGCACAGTGGTGGTCTTCTCACCTAGATGGATTTTTTATGTTTCGTAGAAAGCCCTTGAGCCATTAGCTTTCCACTTTACCGCTTGGTTTTTAGTATTTTTTCCCCGGGTGATTTGTCTTCAGGGAATTAAGTCCCTTGCACGCTGCCCATTGTTGGACCCCTCAAAGATTGGAAAGATAGTTTTGCCAATCTCTTCCGAATTTGGCAGCTCCTCTTGAACTTTATAATCTTCCAAACTTGATTGTAGTGGGGTCGCATTTGGTTTCCCTATTTTGCATTTGGGTGCTCCTAATTTCAGTGGCCCTCCCACCAATGGTATGGTGGGTCCATTTGTCTTTACTCCCTCATTGGGCATCTTCTTGGTGTTTGCTCAACCAAAGAACCTGAACTTCCATGTATATTCATTCGAGAATCCTCCTTTTTGTGGTGAGCCCTCATCCATTTACAATCCTCGATCACTGCCTCCATCAGTAATGATTTATCATTTGCATCTCTCCGTGCTAATTTGCTAAGCCTGTTTTGCCAGGTAGTAGTAAGCTCCGCTTCTTTGTCAATTCTACAATCCATTCTTTTCATAAAGGAGTCTAGATCACCAACTTGGTCTTTGATTTTGATGCTAATCTCAAAGACTTCTTTTAGAGTTCCATTTATATTTTCGTATAACTTAAAGAAATGTGCAACTGCAATTGCTAAAACAGCTGTAATTATAGACTGGGTGTGCCCCAAATCTTCCATTCTTTCATTCCTGAAATTTTCATTCAGTTTCCATATCAAATCTTCTTCATTCAGTACAGCTGCTATCCCTGATGTAGAATTACAGTGAACCCGGTCCAGATCTAAGGGGTGTTCACTCGTCTCTGCACTTATATCATCCCATCTGCCAGGTAGGTGAGAATCCATATCCAAAGCAGCAATCTTTTCTTTAATGAATGACATGCTCTTTCTTTTTTCTCTTACAATTTCTCCTGTAACTGCTGCGATATCATGTATAAGCTGATCCGCCAACATTGCATTAGTGAGATCTTTTTTAAGGGGTTCACCCCTCATATTGTTGCACGACTGTACTGGTAATGCTAAGGTCAGGTCTACCGATTTATCCAAGTCCATAGACCTTATTTTTCCCGACAAATCCTTGCTTTGTTGCTCTTTTAAATGTCGGTTTCTTGGCAAGACATATTTAGGTACTATTGCCTTAGCCCTTCCGTCCCCTGTTATAGGAATCCCGACTCGAGCCAAGTGCTCGGGACTTTGACTATGATAGATCGAGTCATCAAGTCCGATGGTATTTGGGGGAGGATCCACCTCCCAATGTTTAATCTCATCCCATGATACACTCCCTTGCATTGGGATACCATCTAGCCCAGAATATTGGGTTTTTGCAGAGTTTCCATTCAGGACCAGTGCACTTTTTTCACCAACTGGCCTACTTCGATTTCGTGTAATATTGATTCAGTCAACTCAAGATGCCCTTCCCTCGTAGCTGGGTAAAAAAACGTCTTCCAGCGGGTCTGCTACATCTGTGACCCACGGAAGGTTATCTATGATAGAGTTAGTCTGTACCCTAAATCCTTCAACTCCTTCGACTCCCCCAGGGTATTCTAATACGACGGGAGGGGTCAAATCCTTCTTAGTGCTTGTGCTATTAATAGGGTTCTCCCGTGCTCCCTTTTCTAACCCTGCAATTGAGATCACAGGGGTCAAGCAGCCACCACCTGCCAGGGGGATTTCAATGGATTCTATGGAGGGAAAGGATAGGTCCATGTCATTGGCTCCCTCTCAATCTTTTGAGGGAGGCGCCACCATTATTAACTGGACGGAGTGAGCCCTATGAACGCTTCCAACTTCGTCTATCTGCAGGTTTCCCTGTAAACCTTTGGCAGCTGGCTTCAAAATTGTCATCAAAGGGATTGCAGATTGAGAGGGTGTAGAGTCTAGACATCGGACCTCTGGGATAACCATCGCCCTTGAGATACCCATAGGGTCTGATGCCAAACAGCCTCAACCGCGCACACCATAAGGTAGTCGAGTTTGCTTTAGACTTTTAGACAGCGTGGGAGACAATGTCTGGAGGGACTGGGACAATTGAGTGCGCAGGGAGTTTAGCCTTTGCCTCACCTGCAGTCTGGTCCTCGCCCCTGAAGGTTGATGATTCTTAATTGAAGGCTTCCTCTGTTCAGAGTCCACTTCCAGTCAGTCAGCTGAAAACTTGTCAGCTGATATGCAGCTCCTCTTAGGGGTGGGGGCCATCATTGCCACCACTGGCAAACACCATAGAAACACCACTTGCACACCACTTCCGCTCCGCTTAGGCGGAAGTGGATGCTTTTATCCAAAATATCTCAAACTCACTCCCACTATGGACAAACCCCAAAGGTGTCTGGGACCATGCATATTGTGATTTTTCAAAAGAAAACACATACACATTTTGAATATCTTCAGCCAGGTATGCACCAATATCTAGCTTTAAGGTCTAATGTGGTAAATACCTTTGACCCGTGAACCTGTGTGAGACCCTGATCAATAAACGGAAGGATCCACCTTGAAACAGGTACCTTTTTATTTAATTCTTGTAGATCTGCACTTAAGTGCCATTGACCATTAGGTTTTAACATATCTAATATAGGTGTAGTTGATGTGCTATGCAGAGGCCTAATAATTCCCCTAGATTCTAAAATTTAGATTATTTCAGCTAGTGATTCAAAAACGTGCCAGTGCAAACCTATACTCTCGCACAAATACTGGTTCCCTACCATGTCCTTCTGGTAATGTGGCAATATGCAAATCTGTTAACCCACAATCAAATGCATCTTTGGCAAAAACCTGTTTGAATTCCATAAATGTTTGTCTTAACTGGTATTATTATTCTTCATTTGTGCAAGCATTTGTTTAAGCATCTGCACCTTGAATTTGCTCTCCTACCATTTTAGAGAACTCTGGGAAGTCTGAGAAGAGTCCCCTAGCGGAGGAGCCTGTGTACTTTCCTTTAGCAGAGGAAACTCTGTACTTTCCTCTAACCGTGTGGCTGTATCTCTTTGGAGAGTCGACACACTTAAATATTTTGGAATATTGATCTCCATTTCAACATGCTGTTTTTCACTTTCAGATTCACCTAATTAGAATAGAATGCAATCATCTTGATAACAGCACTCTATTTCACTCGACCCATAAGGGTACACAGACTGAACTTTAAAGATTCCTTTAGGCTTAGAATCCATGAATTCTGGCAACTCACCAGGTGCAGTCACATAGCTTCCCAATCACTGCATTACTGAAATCTGCAGTGTAGTAAGACTTATGTATTGCCATTCCTATCGCTGAGTTATTTTCGAAATGAATGTCTTGGCACCATTTATTGTCCACCAGGATTTTAATTGGTCCACCCCCAATCTAAGTCAGTGGTGTATATTCGCATTCTAGCCCTTGCTACCTCATGTATTCATTTATACATACAAATGCGTCAGAATCTTTTATCTGCTGTCCCTTTCTGTACTTTAGCACTATTGTAATTTGTCTGGTGAGTGCGGGAATGGTAACATACTTTTTCACCTGCAGTTTAACTGCATATGGTGCCATCTGTGCTCAATGATAAGCTTGTCTTTTGTATTCAAATTCAGGTGCGGCCCCACCTAGCCTGGACCAAACCTTTTGATTTAGAAAGTCTAACACCATACACATTCTGTGCATGATGTCATTTCATAAATACAATTTGTTTTGTCTCAACTCACCATCCACCCATTATGATGGACACTCTTAAGGCCAAATGTAATCTTTAAATTGCATCTTCCTATAATCCTTTGCCTCAACTCTGGATCATCTAGGTCAATAATTTGCTGGACTACCTTTTCATTAACAAATCTTCTTTCATGTTCAAGTGCTAACATGGCTTCTATCGTTTCAGGATGCCCATTCACATGGATAGGAATCCATGGCTGCCCATCTCCCATGTGTATTTCTGAAAGGGTTGAAATATGCTTTTCTGTATTTATCTCTGTAGTGACATTTGGCTTGCATTTTTCTTCATTTAGATTAAAGCGCAATGTGTCTTCGTCTATTTCTGTTTGTCATTTTTTCTTGGGGTCCAAATAAATCTCCAAAGACTGCTTCCCTTTTTCTCCCAGTATTTCTTCCAGACACATGAGAATGACAGTGATGCTAGGCACACAGCCATTCTGAAGATATACTTCCACTGCACTTTCTGATTTAGCAACTGTGTGACATTCTTTTAAACTGTTGTTTTTTGTCATTATTTTCTTAGGCTGCACTGTTTATTTTGGCTACGGACCACAATACCCCATTTACCCCATCAGTGAGGGGTGACAACCTCTTCATGCAATTCGTCCCTATGAGAAAGGGTATTTCATTGATGGATATAAACAATACTTTCTGTCTCATCCGATGTTCCCCTATCTTTTTGTCAACCTCGACGACACCTTTGATAGATATTTCTTCCCCATTGAAATTGTGCATGGGGCATTGACTTTGCCTCACCTTTACATGATTTTGTGGGGATCTCTCGTCATTGATAATTTTCACCAGTTCTTTGACATTATTGTTGCTTGGGCACCTGTGTCAATCATTGCAAATGCATTACATTTTTCTTCAACAGTGATAGGAGTATAGTACCTGTCGTCAACCTCTTCTAGCACACATAACAAGTGTGAATTTTGGCTGATTTAAGGACTCACTTTCCTTATCTCTTTTTCACTCTTTACTAGGCAAATGGGCATAGGAAATGACATCTTTCCCTCCTTTTTGCCCACTTCATTTTGATGTCTTTGTCTATCCTGGGCTCAGGACCCATTTGGAATGTAGCCAATGACTGCCCCTCTGACTTCGGAACATAAGTGTTCACACTGCAACTTTTTGATTGCATATTTTCACAAGTGTCATATTGCATGCAGCCTGTCCACTTCTGGCACATGACATTTGTCTGTGTTTTGCATGGTGCCTGTCCTTTCTGTACCTTGGAATATTATTGGTTCAAAATACCCCTCAGGTGACTGACCTGCACCCTCCTTTTGAGCAACTGTTTTCTCTGTATTGAGCTCAACAGTATTCTGGCTATCAAATGAGGACATTCAAACTGTTGTTCGTAACTCTTCACCTTGTGTTTTATTTTCACATTGGATGCTCCTTTTAAATATGTTTCTCTATTCTTTGTGTTTTTCTTGTTAATTTTCCTCTTGTTGTTCTTCATTTTCACACAACTCAATGGTCTGGTTCAACTCTAAATTGAACCACCCTCCATTTTTGTGTGTGGTGAAATTCCCTGTCTCATTTTCATTCAATTGTGTTATTATTTTTGAGCCAATAGGCAATTTAGAACCATTATTAAAAGGGAATTAATTGGCTTCTGTGTTTTCATCAGTACAGGGGCCATTAAATAGTCACTTATTGTCAGTACGCACAAGATCACTCCTATGACATTCTGTACCTTCACTTGACTGTTGTTTTTGACCTGCACATAGCTTTCCTATTTCTTCAGACAACATTTTGACTTGGGCCTCTAAACATTGAAACCTGCACAGGTCTCTGGATTCCTCTCTTTGTGGCCTGGGCCGGTACTGATTTACTTCACCCTGATTAGACCTATTCTGGTACCTTTGAGGAGATTGATTTCTATTTGTGTTATCTCTGAATTCATGTGACCTAGGCAGTGGAGAACGCAGATCGAGCATCCTTTCACAATGGTCGACTGGTGGTGGTGATAGATCATATTAGCGAGGGACTTAGCTCATATTTTATCTTTCATTTCTTGGGAATTGTCATCTATGCTGATTTCCATTTTCAATGAACCTATCCACATCTCTTGGTCTTTTTCTTGATGACAATACACCATTGTATTAGGGTCAAATCTGCCCTGAGCCCCCAAAGTCTGGTATGACCCATTGTACATTTGATTTTGACTGTTATTTAGACATGACATATCTGGGTGAAATCCCACTTGGGGGGAATTACCCAGATATCTAGGGCTAATGTAAGACTCCCTATTGCTGGGATCAACTGACTGGAACATAGGGTTTTGAGGTGATGTCCTCTGTGGAGGCATACCCCTTTGATTAACCTCCTCTTCACTGTCAGTAATATCTAAAAAAAAATGAACAGCGGAGGTAGAAGTTTGGACTTGTTGAAAGGAGCATGTTCAGTATTGACAAGCTTGGTTGGGCAGAGGTACCCATCCAGGAGAAACCGGCAGCAGGAAAGAATGTTGGTGCCAGGCATTGTACAGACAACCCAGCCTTACCAACACAACCTTCAGCTTCTAGCTCCTGCTGTGGTGCTCTCCAAAAATAGCAGCAATGACAGCCAACTTCCTTGGTTGGCACACATTGAACAACTGCAACAGCAAAAGGAGGCAGTAGTACAGGCTAAACTGCCCGATAATCATGCTTTGTGTTCGAGGTTTGTAGAAATAGTTGAGAAACATCCTGCTGACTCAATCCCTTTCCTCAATCGTTCAGCCTTATCCCTACATTAGGAAAGTTAACATTGTCAGATATTTCATCTTTGGAATGATCACGGATAGGCAGTACCACCACTTGAGTGTTGGAAACTACGTCCATGCCTGAGACTGCCGAATTGATTTGTAGACATGCTAATGATTTGGCTGGGATGGGATTCGACGTGGCGATCTTCCAGCCATACAATAAAGTGGTGAATGTCTATGAAGTAAGACCAAAGTGTCACCGTAGTGGCCACCAGCGTAATCTTTCTAAAAAGATTCTACCCAGGCAAGAGAGTTGTGTATTGGGTACCTTGCAGAACATACCCTCCACTATGCAATGACTTAAACCTCTTCTGAGCGATGAATTAAAAATGATCTCCTGGAACACACATGGATACAGTTCGTTTCTGGTCAACCCGGAGGGGACTGCCAAGTTAAAGAATGCTAACATTTTTATGTTGCAGGAGACCTGGCTGACTAGTAGGTTTGATTTGGATGGGGATTATTTGCTCTCAAAGGCCCCGATTGCAGGTCGTCCGAAGGGTGGTCTTTGTATGGGGGCAAATGTTGATTATGGTTTGAAACCTTTCTTGGGTAACTGGTCCCATTTAAACCTTCTTTGTGCGGTTTTGATGCACCTTCCGTTTGACATACGCCCCTTCCTTCTAATCACATTGTATGGCCCTCCTGATGGCAGCTGTACATTGAAAATACTGGAATCGCTCAAGGACTGCTTGAGGGAATGGACAGCCCAGAATTATAAGAACAAATCATTGTGGCCCACAACTTAATATAGATTGTCTGGCTAAGAAGGGGGAGGGGCAAGCCACCAAATTGTCAAGGGGGAGATCGACTCGTGTGGTATCTTTTTGGAATTCAATGTTCATCCTTTATTACTAGAGAAGGGTGGGTCAGACCTACATAGTCTAATGGTACGCACACAAGTAGGATTGACTTAATATTCATAAATGATGCTATGTTGCAGTCCCAATCTGGTGGGAGAAGTATTACCAACCCACTTGAGCGATCATGCTTTCCTCTCTATGTCGCTCACAGTGGGCATTAGAAGAAAGGACATACTTAGGAATAATTCAGAGGTAAATATTCAGGGTAATCAACTTTGCTGGCCAACCTCGAATATTAGGAAATTCATCCACAAGGTTGCAAGCTCAGACAAACCTCAATCCTAGATGTTGGCTTCCAATGATTGGCAACTGGAAGGCCTAGTGAGATTGTTTGGTCATGATATCTCCAGATACCTTCTAAGATTTAGACCTAGGGATGCCCAAGTGGGGCTTTTTGAAATTGAGATTGCAAATTAGAAAAGGGATTGAAATAGAGAACTTAGATTGATCCACAGGCAAGCAGGCCTACATCGGACAGAGAGGAAGTTGGAAAGTCAACTAATCCAAAAACCTTATAAATCTTGGCTGGCCAACTACAGATGGAGCTCAGATAGTGCCAGCTGGAATTACATAAACAGATTGATTATAACTTAATTTAATTTAATATTTATTGTGTTATAGTTTAAATCATAAACTTTACACAAATTTTACATTAAATAACATATAAAATCCAAATACAATTTCAAATACAAATAATTCATACTACAAATTCAATCTAGATACAGATAATTAATGTCTTTCACAGAAAAAAAAGAAGAAGAAAGAAAACAGAATTAAATGAATAAAATAGATTAAAATAACTAATTTATATACATGTATTTTATACAATCTATTTAATATTTACCTACATATGATAGATGTAGTCATCTAAAGAGTTATACCCAATCTAACTTCAATTTGTAACCAAATAGTGTACAGGACTGTCAGCAAACGTATACTGTTAGAATTGAGACAATGATGCCAAAATAAAGCTTCCCCAATATGCGTGTTTTCGTGGACATAACTAACAAAGAGAGGGGAAAATAAGCTGGCCATCTCGGGACATTCAGTCAATAGATGCTTTGCCGTCTCCAGCTGCTCTTTGTTTTTACATAGACGACATATACGATTCTCAGTAGCAATCATGTCTTTTCTCCCCGTGATCATAAGCGTAGGTAATTGTTCCAATCTGAGCAGCAATACAAACCGTCTAAGTCTGGCAGATGGACAGATATTCAAGTATTTCTGAGCTTTCCTAAAATCAAACAATCTATACTGCACAAAGTGGTAACTACTCAGACTCTTAAGGTGTTCAAAATTCTCCAGCCAATCCCAGAGATCTATGTGTCTGCTCAATGCTCTGTTTACTTCCTCTGAGTATTTACCATCTCTTGATTGCCAGCCCATATCGCGAAACAGATTGTTCATCTGGTCAACGGTTGAGGCAATCGAACTTTCCTTTTCTAATTCCTGGTGGACCGCTGTTAATAGTCCATTCTTTGCATCTCGGGTCATTATAAGATATAACGAGGCCCTCTTTTTCAATGCTAAAGCCTTTAAGGAAGTCAGGGCCATTTCTAATATGATAATGGCCATAGGAACGGAGGGGGATAGACCGAGGACGCGTTGCCAGAATTTGCCCTCAAGCACCTGTAACCATTTCAGATCAGACTCCAAAAGGGCTTCCAGGCCGTATATTACCGCCGGAGCAAAAACCTGGATATAAAGTTGGCGGGTCCCCCACAAAGTAAAACCTCCTTGCCTAACAGTGAATCTATAGAACAAGGTGGTCAATTGTGCTGCTTTAATACAGCGCGTTTGTTTGCAGGCAACATAATCTCCAGAATCTTCAAAGTCTATGCCTAAATAGCAGTACCGATGGACGTAAGACATGTTCACTAGCCCTACTGTAAGTTGCAAATGTGAGGCCTTCTTTTTAGTATATCTCATGATCTTTGTTTTTCCTAAGTTAATACTCAGACCATTCTCTTCTGCATACTTCCATAGTGCAGCCGCCGATCTACGTATCCCACTGATGGTATGGTCAAATACCACCAAGTCGTCTGCATAAGCTAATACTGGGCAACTTGCTTTTCCAATTCTCGGTGGACAATTGCTGACATCATTTATTGCATCTGGGATATCGTAAACATATAAGTTATATATTAGGGGTGCTGTTACACAGCCTTGTTTAACTCCCCTATTTTGCATGACATTTTCAGTTGTGTGGCCTTCTTGATCTAACTTCAATTTAACTGAGTTGTTTGAATGCAGAAGTCTAAGGTAGTATATTAAACCTTCCGGATAGCCCATTGAGTGTAATTTTTTCCACAGACGGCTACGAGGTATGGAATCGAATGCCGCAGAGAAATCTATGTAAAGTGCATATAGAGGGGCTGATCCGCTTCTCAATGCTCTAGATCGCAAGATATCCATTATCATGATGTTATGGGCAGTAGAGTAGCCTTGTCTAAATCCACTTTGGAATTTAGACAGTACTCCTTTACCCTCAGCCCAAGATTGTAGATCATTGAGCAGAAGTGAGGCGAATATCTTTCCAGTAACATCTAACATCGAGAGCAACCTGTAATTACTTGGATCGAGTCTATTACCCTTTTTAAAGACGGGGATTAATATTGCCGTCTGCCAAGAGCAGGGTATTTTACCTGTTATTAAAACTTTCTCAAACAGGATATTTAGAAAACTCACCCAGAACTCCGGGTATGCTTTCACAACAATGTTGGACAGACTGTTGGGTCCCGGTGCTCTTGACGATTTTATCTCTTTAATCTTATTCAAAATCAGGTCATATGATATGGGAAATGGGACCTCGCAAGGCGGGTTGCCCAACATTGTTACTTCCTCGCCCTCTGTGTTTCTGTTTTCCAGAAATTTTACCCACACTCTCGCTTCTATGGGGTTAACTAGAGCCCCCCTCTGTGCACCTTGTGCCTCACTCAAAAGAGACCAGATGTTACGGGTCTTTCCTTTACATATGGTACTCACCAGTTTTTACCATGAAAGTACCCTATCCGCCCTTTTTTTGCCTTAATGGCCGACCTGTATCTATTTTTAATCTCTCTAATTGTTCGATAGTAATCTTCTCCAAGAGCCATTGTTTTCTTGGCCCTACGTAGATCAGCTCTGAGGTTACGTTTCATAGCTCTTATTATTTTGTCGAATGGCAATTTATTTCCCCCACTACCCATCATTTTTCCCATAGGAGCAGCCACATGTTTACCTGCAAAAGCACACATCCAGTCCTCTATGGAGTTAATGGTCATTACCTTAAATTTGGACAACTCATTGGGCTCTATTATTCTCACAGTTTCAACTGCACGTATTATATTTTTATCAGACCAGGACATCCTAGTACCTGCATTGTTAACTTTTACCATACCCACATTACTAGATGGAAACTGTTTTCTGGGGATGCTCATCACACATTTTAAAGCAGCATGGTCACTCCACTCGTTAGGCAGGATTATCAGATCTTCAATCTGCTCTAGGAGCCCGGGGCATATAAACACATAGTCCAGCGTACTGTAAGAGACGCCATTGGACCATGTATGTTGCCCAGGGTAATCACTGACAGTTCTACCATTAAGCATTGTCATATCCCAAGATTCAAACAGATGTTCCCATGCATTGCCCTTCAGGTCTTTTCTGTTGTGAACAGTAACTCCCTTTTCTCTCAATTTCAGGTTCTGCGTTTTAGACTCCCATCCTCTCATATGGCAATTGAAATCACCCACAACCATTACCCCCGCATCAATAGTTGTGTGTAGCCAATTTGCCAACAAGTCCTGTAAAGAGTCTTGAAATTGTTCATTCAATGTTGACCCAGGGGGATTATACAGGCTCACCAACAGAAATGAGCCCATAATGTCTTCACTATCAAGTATCACTTCGACTGCAAGTAGATTACTTTCGCAGTTACATTAAATCTGCCTAGAACCCAAAGTATTAACCACTCCTATAACAAGTCCACCAGAAGGCCTGCCCTTATCGCCTCTTGTAGCGGCTGAGTGGAACAGCGTGTAACCATCTAATAACAAAGGGTCTATGGCCCATGCCTTTTGTAGACAGAAACAGCTGCATTTGTCGAAAATTTTCATGGAGCCCTCTGATGTAAGTAAATGCGAGAAGCCCCGACAGTTCCATGATACAATGGATACATTTCATTGTTTCCTTAAGATCTCGGGTAGAGCGTTAGTCAACCATTTCAATACTTGTTGGATGTCAGCTGCTTCTATCTTCTTGTCCACAGGTATATTTGGACAAACTGCTGTTTCCACACAGATGGCAGCCTCTTCCTCCGGACAATTTGGATCTATTTCATTTAAATCGACATCCACTTCTACATCTACCGTTTTTAATTCTTCTTTATACTTTCTTAGTAAATCAGCCGTAGCCAAGAACTTACAATGAAGCGCAGAAACATTTGGGTTCGGGCCTTTCAAAGGTTCCACAAATTGAAAATCATCTGAGATTAATACCCGGAGTTGTGGAACAGAATATAGTCGTATCAACAGTTCCGATCGTGATAACCATTTATTGACCTTGTTCTGGTAGAGGTTCTTAATCAAGCATATGCGACTGCCTTTCTTCTCATTCTTATCAACCATAGTAACCACTTCTTCAGCTAATAGGTTTTCCGGCACTGTCAATTGGCATGCTGCCATAGCCGTGTCTGCTGTGGCACTATCATTCACCTGCGCCTCTTCCACAATCTCTACCATTTCTTCCCGGTCCAAATCGGACTCTTGTTCAGGGAGTAGCCAACTGGTCAAGTATCCATCGCGGGCAGCCTTCATTTTCTTGGCTCTTGCTACTCTTTTCCTGCTCTTCTTGGTTGTCATTCCCGTTACACTCTTCTCTGTCGTTATTGATTGTGTGGCACTGTCTCTTTTAACTTTATTTGCTTTTCTTGTTAGCCTCTTCTGTTTTTTAGAGAAGAATGGATCCGGTCTACTCATTTCCTCCTCGATTTCCAAATTTTGTTGCTCATCGATCTCACTTGTCATATGGATAGCTTCAGATAAATTTGCTTCTACATCTTCAACAGAGATCGATCTCCCCTTATTTTCTCTAATTAAGATATCCATATTGGCCAAGATCCGTCCCGACATTTTCAGCAAGATCTTAAGTGCAAATTGTAATGAAGCTACTGATGCCTGAATCTCAGCAATTTCGGCTGCCCCTGAGTATGGTTTATCTAAGCATTCCGCTTCTTCATCGGGATCATCTTCCATCGAAGCCAATGCCAGATTAGGTGAAGTAGAAAGTCTCTCTGATCCTTCTCCTACCATAGATGTCCCTGAGAGTATGATCATTGGCTTATCTGTCTGTGATCCGCTGTTATTGCTCCGTCTTGCTACAGATTGTGGTGTCATACTTCTTTGGATATTTAAGCATAAGTCTAATAATGAGTTATTGTCAATATCTTCGAAGTTTGACACATTCAATAAAGCATTTTCTTGTTGGTCGGGTATATCTTCTTCAATTATGGTCGAATTTATTTCTCAAGGAGGAAAGAACGAAGTAATCACACCTTGCTTAATGGGAGAGTTTTTTTTTTCTTTTGCTTTAAGTAACAGTTTTTCCATCTCGACCTTCTTGTTAGCAGAGCCCTGGGCAACTGCTCTTGACTTGGTTTTCCTTAGATTGTACGCTGGATGGTTCAGGTTCTTGCCTGATTGCATTGAAGGGGCCACAAATGGGATCCCAGCCAGTGATCAATCTACTTTCCTCAGTGGCTCTCAATTTCCACTATACTTGCTCTACTGCACGCCTGTTATTATTCTACTCCTGGATCAAAAGCCTAGGCCCACATTCTCCAGGTGTTTATCGGAGTCAAGTGATCCTCTCTATCGGGTATGAATATGCCTCCTGCACATTCGTACCTACTAGGCGTTCAGTCTTTCCACTATGTCAGGCTGCACCTCTACAGGTACTACACATTTGCTTCGTTGTTATAAGGCCACCTGCAGGGCCGCCTCCGGCCTGACTCTAGATGTACCAACAACAATAATCACTGAGACACTTATAGTAGGTGGCCAGATATCACTGCTCCACTCCTACTCAACAAAGACACAATATGCCCAGCAATAACATAATACCGGAGGTCTCTGCGAGCAGCCTGCTGCGCCCTTACTATATAGCGCAGGCACAGTACCAAGTATCCCCTGGTGCTGCTATACCCACAGCACAAGCACAGTCCTAGCTGTGTCCACACTCTGCCGCTACTAGCGTAGGTCCTCCTCCTCCCCAACAGACTTGCCTCCACAGGGTTATTTCACTAATCCAATGGGGCTGTACTATTATATAAATCCGTATACAAGTACAAAAAAGAGACGGGGGAGGGGGAGGTAGGGCAGAGGGGGCTCAGCTCAAAGAGCAGTACAGCCTACTAGGGAATGTACCTGTACCATTAGGTGCAGCTCGTCCCCTTTTCCACCTTTGTCTACCGTAGGTGCAGCAGAGAGAATAACGGCCCTCTGCAGGTCTCGTAGCTCCCCCTCAGTTAGTTGCCACACTCCTTGAATCCGTATATACGAGGTACTGGATGCTAGATGCTGACGAGAAGGAGGGTGGGCTCTGATTCAGTTGCGTTCCACGGATACGATGCCAATATGAACGCGGGTTCGTATCACAGTGCTCAACACAGTGCTCAGCCTCAGCATCGCAGCCTCGTAGGTTTCGAGGAAAGGACCTCGATCGCACGCACGCTATCTAACGCAGTCAACGCAGACAACGCGGTCTGACTCAAGCCGCACCTCGTGACCTCGTAATAGAGGCCGCCTCCGAGACTCCAAATGTCAGAGATGATTATGGCGAGATTGATTATAACAAATGACACAACGAAATTCTGGCACATAATTTGCTTCTCGGTGGCTGGCTCTGCAACAAACGAGATCATAGTTGTCTCAGAGGAGCCCTGGCATCTCATATAAAGATTATCTATTGGGATGATGGGGAGGCCTTGGGCATGACCCAAACTCAATCTATGAAATATACAGGGGTCTGGCAATGCCTAAAGGAAACAGGCCTAGAGGTAGCTATTATCTCAATAAAAATGTCAGCGGCCACAGGGCCTGATGGGATGAGTAATGTGGTCCTTAAGGAAGATCCTGCTCTCTGGACAGATGTCTTGTCTCTACGTTTCTTTCATATCTGTGAGACCAGCAAAATTCCTGGTTCATGGAAGAAAACAGTCCTGGTTCCGGTTACCTCTCCTTTCGAAAGAAACTGAGAACTTGGCCAGTTGCACAAGAATAATCTGCATTCCAGCAACAAGCCCCACTGACATTGAGACCTGCCCTGTCTTTAACCTGAACACTTACATCTACAGCATGATACATTTCTAGCTTGCTCCCATTGAGCTGCGCTGGTTTCCACTGTAACATCTTTCCTGCTCTTCTTACAACCTGCTAGGTCTAAGCCATGCCAACTGCAATGTCTCTATGTTTCAGACTTCCCTCACTACTTGGAAAAGGATACTAACAGTCACCCGTCCACATATGGCTCCAAGCCCCTCCACTGTCTCACCTATGCAGACCACATGGCCCTGCTATCTAGAACCACCATTGGTCTTCAGCCTACTTTAACTAGATTACATCAAATGCTGAGGACAATGGGTTGACTATTAACACAGCCAAAACTACGATCCTTATTTTTGGTAAGCAGGTAACAAAGAACAATATCTTTGTCTGGCAGATAGGTGACTCACAAATAGAGCAGGTGACCTCAAATAAGTAATTGGGCATTTTACAATCTAATGATCGGTCATGCAAACCCCTATCCAATAGCATTACAACTAAAGCTTGGAAGAAGTGGTTGGCTCTGTTTAAGGTCATCAACAAGATTGGTGGAGGCTCAATTGAAGCAATGGTCCATGCCTATAAGATTGCAGTGATACATGCCATATTGAACGCTTTAGAGGCCTACCCGGAAAATACCATCAAATGGCTGAAGCCCCTTGAGGGCAAAATACTACAATCGCTACTCGGTCTACCTTGTGCCAACCCAGATGAGGCAATTAGTTTTAAACTTAGGTTAACATCTCTAATAGCCCATTGCAAAATGGCGGCATGTAGACTTTGGGCCAATATAAAGTTCTAAGATGAAACAAATAATCAGTTGCTGGGTGCTGCCATGAAACACGAGGAAAGGTATTCTCTTAGCACTTGGTTTATAGCTCTTGACCACCCGGTGGCCAACCACTTACACGCAATCAGAGTAACATACATTTCACACAGCCACATTGAGTTCCACCTCTACCGTTTGGTGAAAAGAAAACTTGGAAAATGACCCCATGGACTCTCTGACAAAGCTTGCGACTAAACTCAAATACGGATGATGCACACATCAGGGCTGCTTTAAAGATAGCCTGTGCAAATACCTAAACATGTTCCACTCTCCCCCTCTCACACGCTTCATCATATACTTATGATTGGATCGTCTGCTCGTATTTAGTAACATAGGGCAAGGATTAGTGTCCCAAGAGAGGACCGGATTTGCAGAATTTACAGAAAGGACGTGGAAACGGAAAGACTTGTTCTCACCAATTGTGGCCCATTGGTCGAGTTCTTTAAAAAAGGCTTTGGGCCATTCCTAAATCATACCTCAAACCAGTTCTGGATGCCATATTGCGCCAAATCACTTGTGATTATGGCAGCCTCATTCCATATGTGGAATCGCGACAGGGAAAGAATTAACTAATCTGCAATTCATATACCTCTGATGTTGCCTTTTGTACCAAGAAGGGGACCCTGTGTGTTAAATTAAATCTTAGATTAAAGGGGAAACCCGGGTTTGTTTCTTTGATTGCTCAGTGTTTCAAAAATGTTTAATCATCAATGACTGCTTGTAGGAATTCTTATCTATTTTAATTATTTGATATTGTTGATATGTCACAATGTAATTTCTGTTTTAATCATTGGATTATTGTTTACATTTATATTAATTGTGTATTTTTTGTGTCATTTGGTATAATTTTGTATGTGCAAAGGTTATACAACCATAGGCACAAATAAATAAATATATAAATTAAAGTGAAAACTACTATTTACCTTTTTGGAAGAGTTGTGTTTGCTGAAATGTTTGAATGATTTCAGTGCATATTGAGCTCCAGTACCTATCAAGTGTTGAAGTGGATAGTTAGGAAATAGAGAACAGTTTAGTTGAATATATGGTGCAATCCAAAATATGCTGCTATAATTTTAAACACATTATTTTCATTCACAAAGTTAGAAGATTACTTGTGATTTTTTAAACTATTATTTTTTAGAAATAATAAAGAATATGTATCCTCCTTTGGGTACTATGTGTCACCTGGCATCAGGAATGCCTGCAAACTTGCTTTACGGTCCGCGGTCATCATAAATATCATTCATATTACAAAGGGGAGAGGATGATTATTAGGACCATAGTGTGCATTTGAAATATTGGCACTTACAGAGAAGTTGTGAAATTGGTGGAAAATTAACTTTCCATACTAGAAACCAATTACATTCAGTGAAATACATTTGTTAAAAGGACTTTATGGTTAAGTGGCTCTAAGACAAACCTCTGAAATTCAGTGGAAAATTTTGTTAAAGGGAGGTTAGAGTTAAATTGCTCTAAGAAAAAGCTGTGAAATTCAGTGATAAAACTTTGCCTTGGGGATATTATGGTTATGTTCTTCTAAGAAAAACCTATGACAGTGAGTGAAACAATTGAGTTTAAGGTAGGATTTTGGAATCAAATCAGGTGACATGTTATTTAGGGTAATTTTCAACCCACTCCAAATCAGGTGTGCATACATTTGCTTTATTTAATAACATTTTTTTTAAAGAAACCTGGGCACCCAATTTACTGAAATTGATTCCCTGCAGCAGGGTTGCACAGAAGGTGTATTTATTAATATAATAGAAACAGTGTAATCAATTTAAATTCAAACAAACTATACGATATTCCAATGTCACTGGTGACTCCCATGAAGAATGATCACTACACAAGTCACCTCCATTTTCTATCCTACATTTATAGGAATGGAGACTTCTGTAGTCCACAAATCACCATATATACAGTTGGTTTACCCTGAGTGCACAATCATCATGGATTGAAAAATGCATGATAGTTGAGGATAAACCCTTCATTTGATAAAAACAAACTTAAATCAGAACATCCGTGCCTATCTAAATCTCTCATAAAAACACCTCCCCTCTACCCTATTGACCTGTGAGCATCTGAAACAGCATCCCAGAAACTCATTCTAAACAACTGGCTACTTAGCACTCCTGCATGAAAATTGCTTGCAAAGAGGAAAATGTATGATTAACGTGTATGCTTGCTGGATTCCTTTCAGTGGTGTTTCTATTGAATTAATGTGTGAAAGTGCCCATTTGTCTTCTTCAATAGACAACTTAAAGGTGGAAAAATGTGTGGTGTAAATTACCCTTTTGCCTTTTTTCTTGAGTGGTCAGCACCAGTAACAGGACTCTGCTTGGTGATGTAAAAAGGAAAGGACTTCAATTACCTAATTTTTCTGGGCATGTAGAAACTGAGATATCCTTTTGGCTGCCAGATTACTTCTTCTGTGCTTGCACATTACACAGAGAAGGAGTCAGAAGATATCCCAGAATACTCACCATAGAATCTAGTTCTGTCAAATCTATAATTCCAGAAGCACATATACCTCTGAAATATATGAACGGAGGATAGCACAATGGCAGCCCGCTGGTCTTGGAAGCAAGACCACACAGAACAACAGAGTTTTGCATCCTGGATCAGTGCTTCGAAACCAAACTCGGGTATGGTATTAGGTGTGTTATATAAGACCAATTAAATAAATAAATATACTCATTTTTCAGGATGTACAGCCAATTTATATAGCCTGCCCCTCCATACTTTCACAAATTAAAAGGATGGGATTTAGGCTATCTCCTTTAGAGTATAGCTTGCCTCAAAATTATTTCCCCTTAATATTATACTTACATAGGAAGTTCTTTTTGGCTGTCTCACAGACAGCTGGGCATCCTCTTAAGAACTGATTCCATTCTCCCCTTCTAGGAACAGGTAGGCATCCATCAGCAAGATAGGGCTGGCTTTTATCTGCAACCTGGTTTTCCTATTTCTGTATTGGACCTGTCTGCTGTCTCTTCCACTGAAGAAGGCCATGGGTATATTTTCCAGGTAGGCCTTCCTTACAGTGCTCTGCTTATATGTTGTTGTCAATTATCCTTTCTCCCCTTCTTGCCACTTTGTCTTCTTCCCCCATCCACCAGTCAGTGAGTGAGCAAGCAAGTGTCTCTAGAATCTATGGACTTGGACTTTTAAACATCAGAAACCACACACATGAGAGGTGTGAAACATTTCTCTAATCTAATTGGTCAGTGTATCTGTTTGAACAGTGTTCCAAAAGCGACATCACACTAAACAATCACCTTCAAACTTATTGGGTATATTAATGAATATGGAAATCTAATGCGGGTGACTTCTAAATCCAGTGTTTGTCCCATTTGATGTGATGTCATCTTGGATAATTCTATATTAAACAATTGTAGTTATCTGAAACATCATGTTCCGCATTTGTGATTCTGTTAGTAATCTTTTCATCAGATTGCACTCACTGAGGTGAGTCAAATGATGCAAATCTCATCTTGGCACTACCTGTGATGTGTGAATTACAGATTTCTATATTTTATACTGTGATACATTTATTTAAAAAAAAGAAAATCTCAGAATAACTGCCCTGAATACTAGCATATATGAATCACTCGCATGCACAATTTCTGTGCAAAACTATCCACATTCACCTAGTTTGCATAAAAAACACATACAAAAAATAACATTTTACATGCAGCTGATACAGCTTTTCACACTCAATCATTTTAAAAGAGTAGCTTTCTACAATCTTCTGATCAAAACGTATTTACAAAACTGTGATTCCACATGTCATTTCTAGCTAGTGCATTTTTGTTATGTGTTTTAGAATAAATCACAATATGAAATGGCACATCAAGTCCTGGTTGGTAATAGCCAAACGGTGTTAGTTCTTTTAGGGCACCGAGCTGGTCATGTCTGACTGCTGAGAAGGCTAGCTGTCATGGCACAAGTTCTAGGTTTGGTTTTCGTATTCCCACATTTTCATACAGCTCTGACCCCATGAATGATTACAGCCACGTTCTGTCACTTTAGCCAGACTCTAAGTCTTTGAAGGTGTGAATTGCACCCCCCTGGAAAGACATGGCTTATGGGAAAGTTTAATTACATGGAGAGCAGACCACTACAGGCCACTTCCCAGAGCATATTAGTTGTATTTGTAAGGAGGTTTTGCACAGGCCCTGTAGCAAATGCAAGCTGTAAATAGGCAGCCTTTGTTTTTGTTGTCTATGCATGTCTATGAGAACAAAGATGCAAGCAGTGTCAAAGTTTTATAGCCCATCCTCTGGGTTTCAATTCTTTGAACCAAGCCCCCCTCAGTGGCTTTTGGGGAAGGTCAGAAAAATGCCATTCTGCTGTCCAGGGCTAGGCTGGTTTCATTCACAAATCCAGTCTTCAAAAGTAATTTAATTCCCCATATTTCCCCACTGTAATTGTCACTTTAAATCACATAAAATTTTCTTTGCAATCAATCTCCTGTAGATTTTATAGTCTAATATTGATTCTAAGGCCTTTAGGGGAAATAAACTGAAATAATACAGGGCCAATTGGATTTTTACTTTTTTCTAACATGCTGTGCTTTTACATTTCAGATTGTCTGTTTTTCCATTTAACAGATGGTTGCTGGATATTTTGTGGTAACGGGAAAGATTGATTTGGGGACATGTCTGTTACTTTGGACAAATACACTTATTGTAGATGGGATACTAACTTCACAATACTTCTTTTCATGTGTCTTTTTCAGATGCTTTGTGAAGGATGCAGATCAAATAAATGTGTTAGTTATGGTGAGCTATACAGCCATAATGTGCACCTCCGCCATGCAGTGCTCAGACTAACACCAGGGACATCAAAGATGACATCACAAATGAAACTTGTTTAACATTGTCACTAAGATCACATTGGGGACCAATGAGATCCATTTGATGTGTTTCTATTTTTTCAAAAACATCATTATTGGGAGCACCCAGAACTAATATGAAAGACTATTTACCAGTCTCATGACCTAAAATGAGATATGGGCGAATCTAATCCTCTTACTAGAAAATAATTAATAGTAGAAGATCACTTTTATTCCTGAAAGTTACATGCTCAGGACAGTCAGAGGGTTGTTCTGTCGTTTGTAGATCTTAGACCTCACTCAATGAAAAACAGATGCGATTTTAGGCCCTCTGTACCGCATCTAGGGTAGTTTATGCATGTCTCCAGAAGGGACCTGCAAGCTTCTTGCACCGTATCTTAGACATCCTCCGAAGGCTGATTGCCCAATTTGGCATTAAAGTCACCTCATATAAGCCAGACAAATTGTTATACTCTGACTTCCTTCATAGCATCAACAACGAAATATCACCTTTAAATCATGAAAACAAAGATGAAGATATTCTATTTACAGGTATATCGTAATATTCCTCTATAAACAGTTCCGGTTTGAGAGGATGTGATATTTACACCACCCAGATTAGACCCACTAGCTGTTAAATCATCTACATATGCATGGCAGTAATACCTAAACAAAATTGCAGTGTTACCACCTCTGGTATTACTCCAGCAGCAATGTGATTGGATTAAGACAATGTGATCTATCCATCTGGTTGTTGACAATCTCTTAATGTTCGATGGTGGTACAGCGGACAATCAGGATCTCAGAATATGCACAGCATTTGCCAATACAAGGAGGCATTGTGAGCAGCTTCACTGCTGGCTGTGCTTATACCCCACTGCCACATTTTATGGCAAAAAAAGCTTTGCTAACCTTGCATGCCTTTTCACTCATTCTCTTTTGCCAAACCTCCAGCCAGATGTGTTGTACTGCTGTGTTCATGTCCTTTTCTTGGGTTGACAGCCGGTACCAGCTGGGACAGTCATCCCTATGATGTGAAATACCTCTTGAAATGTATTAAAATGTTTATCTGCCCCCAGACATGCAGATACACATAAACGCTGTTCTACTCTAGGAAAGACAATTTACATCTGGGAACCCTCAAACTGCAGTAAATAAGTAGACATCTCGGATTCCCACCTTCTCATTCCCAATTGTAGTGTAAAGTAGACCCTGGTGAGACTGGCAGTAACCCTTCTCTACATTATTCTAGATTGAACAGTATGGGTGTTATTGTTAATGTGCACATGCCATCCACCTCTCGAAATTAAATTGATTAAACTATGGTTTTTTTTTATACTGCATTCCAATTTTGGCAAATCATGCTGTTTGCTCTTTAGGAAAATATGTATTCCTTTTCTCATTACCAGTAGTATTGCCACCCGTTCAAGAATTCCGGGAATAAAATCCACCATGACTCCGAATGAGGTAAGTGGCACGTTTTTTCTGTATCATATGCCTTCGTTTTTAAATTAAAATTGTCTCTGGTTTCAAGCAATTCTTCGCATGGAATGATAAGATGCAGTTCACATCGTTGTGATGAAATTCCTGCTCTCCCCTGTTAGTGGTGCACGAGGGAATCCGAAAATGTGCTTATTGCATTGTAGCTAATACGTGCATACCTACTAGGTTCAGATAAAAAGCCGTGTTGTTGCTTTCCTTTATCTTGAGAGCAGGGCCAAACTGTAGCCTTCTTTTCATCAGCACAAGGAAAGCTACAAAAACAAAATGAAGAATTAATGAGCACAACTGTTTTGTTCATTTGAAAATACGATCATAAGGTTTTTGTGTTACATATGATATTAATGAGAGCATATCTTAATGAGATGTTAGCCTTTGTTCAAGTTGACATGCTTTGCATCTCCTACGCATATGCTTGCTTAAAATGTCCTTTGTACTTGCATGTAACCTACACGATCAGAAACTATAGACAATAATGGAATGTGCATTGGTCCTTCTACGTAATATTATTTAAAAACTCATCCTTTATAATAATATCTCCTCCACCTGGTGTTCCCTGGCTTGCAGTACAGTTGTGGGATTCCGGGAACGGCATCAACAAAGATGGACCCCAGTGCTTCCGAGAGGGTGTGATTGCATTTAATGTGTTCCTCCAGTGTAGGACGTTTTTTTATTTGTTATATATAAACTACATGATCCAGATTCTAGCTTATAATTTTAAACACTTCCAATAAACCATGAAAACAATACACATGTTTAAAAGAACAAGCAACATGAAATGAACAAATAATTCTGCTGAATATACTCACAAAAGCAGTATATATATGTTTTTATGTTTTAAACTACTTTTGGTTCATTTCAATGTTGTGGGATTCCAGGAAAGGCATCAACAGAGGTGGACCCCAGTGCTTCAGAGAGGGTGTGATTGCATTTAATTTGTTCCTCCAGTGCAGAAAGTTTTTTTTATTTGTTAGCTATAAACTACATGATCCAGATTCTAGTTTATCATTTTAAACACGTCCAATAAACTATGAACACAATACACGTTTTTAAAAGAACAAGCAACATGAAATAAACAAATAATTCTGCTGAAAATACTCACAAAAGCAGTAAATATATGTTTTTTAATTTTTTTAACTACGTTTGGTTCATTTAAATACAAATAACATAAGTAACGGAGAAGGATCAAACAAGTGAGATCAACTGCTGCCTTCATCCTTGGATAACATATGAAATCATGGATACAACCAAAATCTCCTTACACTAAATAAACATGTTTCTGTTGGATTGATGTGTAAAAGTGCACTTTTCTAATTTTAAATAGACAATTTAAAAGTGGGAAAATGTGTGGCAGTTCATAACCATTTCCCCCTTTTTAGTGTTAGCTATTAGGTGGTGCTGAAAGCACTACCTTTAAGCCAAACCTATTGTCATTAAAATAAGAGCTTTAACATGAGAGCTTTAACTATGGGCTTTGAATGTGATTGACACCCTCCCATTTCCTCCCATTTGCCATGCTAATCCCTATGGCTAACCCCACCCACTCCTGCCCATCTCAGAACTCTTTGAGCTTTGAGCTCTTCAATGGAGGCAGTAATCTTGGATGACTGTCTCTAAGGAAGCTGTCTGGAAACAATCTAAAATTAGGAGCCATCTTTGAAGGGGAAGAGACCATGTATCATCCAAAGGGAACCACATTCATTTCACAAAGTCATTTAGTTAAGCTTTGGTTAGAGTTTTATAATTTTTCAAACACATGAGATCAATTAATATTGTAATTTCTAACTATACTTTTTAGTAACTAGATAACATGTTTTTTTGTTTGTTTTCCTTTATGGCCTTTGTGATTTTGAATCCCCTATACAAAAATATTTCGCTTTCAGTAAAATGATGTAACGAAAAAGCAAAACTGGGTAAACTGTCCATATCATCAAACAAGAGTAAATCTAAAAACAGCTAATGGAAGCGAAGCCTTGCCCCCTATTCCCTCCCACCCCCAATCCTACACATGCCAGTTTCCCACCACGAGATCCTGTAGCTACTAATGCTCTCATTATAATATCAGGCAGGGTAAATTAAAGGTGTATGTACAAGTACTATATCTAAAAGGGGAAGGCCTGTGTGTTTCCATATGTAGCCGCCACATGCACATTTCAGGGATGCACGGATGGTGGCAATGGCGCAGTGACTTGCACTGATGAGGTGTGGACGCAAGTGTCATCAATAGAAAGATTTGTCACAGAAGCAGGTTTGCTCGTCATCTCACCATGTTCTTCTTTCTATGCAGCCCGTGCGCATGTGTGCAGGAGGAAAGGTGGGAGAGTGCCATGGTGCAGTGGCAAGCCCCTTCTGGGGACGGTCCAGAGTGAAGAGGCTGCAGGAGCAGGCTCAGACACCACTCGTTGCCTGCAAGCCTCTGCTGGGAGCTGTCCGCCACCGTCGGTCCTGAACATGGAGGAACTGCTGCAAGCCCTCCATGTATTGTTGTATCCTGTAGGCAGTCTTTGCCATTGCTGTTCATCCATGCGAGAATTAACGAGGCCCAATTCCTTAAAAATATGTATGGGACCGTGGGACGTGCATTCTTAAATAAGAAAACTGCCGGGGTTATTAATTTCGATTTGCTAATTGCTCACTAGGCTTCCAAAACCATTACTTCAAAAATGCCACATTGCTTCAGATTACCAGCATAAATAAAGCCATTAGAAAATATATTATTACTGTAGTATGCAAAGGCTTTATAGCCATCACAATGATGCTACCCCAGAGGACATGATAAAAGATTGATTTTTAAAAAATGCTCTGTCATAGGTTTGCAGGTGTTTTTACCATTGTACTCCCAGGGCGTGGGCGGTGCTTGCTATAGACACCAATGTGTAATGTTATTAAATATTTATACTGTGCCCATCGATCATCGCACTGGTTTTATGGTGCCTAACATTGTCCACAAAGTGGCATATTGTGGCCCTGCCAGGGTGTCGTCGGACCTCTAGCTATCGATTTGGTAGAGAGGAGATGATAGGAACATGAGATTAGGCCGTGGACAAGCAAATTAGTGGATGGACAAAAAAGAAGTTGTTGAGGGATAAAGGTTCTGTTAGACTAAATCACCAAGATCCGCCTATATTGTTCACAATATATGAATAGCCCACATCTGATGGCAAGGTTCCCAGGACAGTCAACTTCTCCTTGAGCTACTATATGCCTCATCACCCAGCAACCAGAACACATTACAGTACAATAAGCTAAAGCATGCTTTCTATTGAAGACTTATGCAAAACTGAACGGTGCCAGGTGGAAGATTTTCAGTAAATCTGAACCAATGGAATTGCTCAGGGCCACCCTCAAAACTATTGTTTTCACCTATCATGCCTTTAGAAAGTGGGATACCACATGAAAATGAGGCTTGGATCCACTGCAAAAGGGGGCAGTGCGCCCTGACTGATTTATCACAATCCTTCTGTAAGAGACCATAAGCAATCCAAGACAATAGTTTTCTATCACAAAGCCAATAGTTTTTTTTTATTAATTATACACTTTCCATTAATAGTGACTGTTAAACCTTTCAACAGAGGAGACATAAACATTTGCCTGTACTGAATGCCTGTGACATAGCATAGCAAGGGAACCCGAACAAACCAGTGGGTTTGGAGCACTAGAACATTTTTAGATTGGGCTATTAGGTGGCGCTTGTGACAATGATTAGCCGAAGCGATTGCATTAGAGTACAGACATGGAGGAATGGCATAAGAGGAGGGACACACAACCTGTAGGTGTTGTTTGGTTATGTTCCAACCCATTGACTGCCCATGGCTATGCTAATCCATATGGCCATGTCCACCCAGTTCCTGCCCCTCCCCGCCCAAAACATCTCCTCGTGGGAACTCTTTGAGCTCGCTTTAATCAAAATGTACCAACAAAGTTCGTACTGAAGTGCCTGCCAGTGTTTTTTCAAAGCATTCTGAGATTTAATTACTTAATTGGATTTGGAAACCCACTACTGGTGTAATCGAAATGTATTTACAAGTCTGCCTTCAGCCACTAGATTTATAAGCAGCCTGTGTGCCCTTCACTGAAGTCCTGTTAAAAACAAGCACTGGCAAATCCAACAGTTTTATCAAATGCCCAAACTGTTGTCATTGCCAATGCTTGTTCTTGAGTGGACCAGCATCAGTAACAGGACTCTGCTTGGTGATGTAAACACTACAACGGGCATGAGAAGATGGGAATCTGAGATGTCTACTTATTCACTCCAGTTTAAGAGTTCCCAGCTCTACATTGTCTTTCCTAAAGTAGAACGGCAGGTATATGCACCTGCATCTCTCGGGTGAAGATAAACAGTTCAATACATTTTATGAGGTAATGAGGAAGCATTTAGCGCCAGTGATTTACTTAAGAATACCGTATGCAATCAATACTGCTTGGCCCCTAATCGGAATGGCAGTAAAAACAGGAAGGATTTGAAATACCGTTGTTTTTTTTTTTTTTTTTTTTTACTGCTACAGCCAACCCAATAAAGAAGCCAAACTAAGCGTGTATATGCTATCATTATTACTTCACTGGTCGACGTTACTGTGATTCTGTTTTTAATCTTTAGTTCACCACTGTTGCACATCTTTCACACGAAGTGCATACGTGTTGCCCTCCTGATAAAAGTATTGAAATGAGAGATTATATTTTAAAGTGACGTTTACATAATATTTACCGAAGTCAAAAATATGTTTAGTAGGGGAAGGAACAACCCTATTTTGACCCATTTCGTATTTGTGGACAATAGTGCAGACGTGTAACTGCCTGGTAAAAGGCTTGTAAATAATATTCACTTGAAAATCTCACACACCAAATTTATTTGATAAAGTTTAAATAATGCAACCTCATTTCTATGAAATTATGAAGAGACACTTGCCCAGCTGGAATTATTTTAAGACCAACTTACTTTACACAGAGGGGAAATAAAGCGTATTGAAGCAACAGCAACCACGGGTCTACTTTGCATACATTATGCACCCATGAAGGCGGCTCAAAATCTAGTGCACAAGTCTTGTGCTCGCAGACAAGTCCTTTGCATTTTTAAAGGGCCAGCTTGTATGCGTTAATGTTGGTTAACCCCTCCCCCTCTTCTCCACCCTCATCACCATATCTTGGTGCCAAGTAAGGTCTGCTGGATACAGCAAGCCACCTTTCTAATGAAGCTGAGCTAAATAAACTAGAGTTAGTTGGAAAGTCATACCCACACCATTTGCCACTGCAAACCAACCATTTCTTCTGAAAATACCTATACTGTGTATTTTAGCAGTGAGGAAGTTATGGACCATTAATAGGTTAAAAAGAAATACATCTCGTTATGAGCTTTAGCAAAATTTCATTAACACCCAAAGTTTAGTAGCGCAAACAGAAGTGAAGTGAAGTGAAGGCTCTTGTATTTGGGTAGCAGTGTCCGAACACCTGGCTTAACCTGCACAGTTTACTGGGGATGAAAGTAACATCAAGCACAATGCAAAACAATTACAAAATATGAATGTAGCTTCAGCCATATCGACTTACAAGCAAAATGTTAATGTACACACTACAAGGGTCAGGGCTGAAATAGGAGCAAACAGAAATAAGAGAGGTTGTATGTAATTTTGTCCTCAGAGTAAAGGAATCACCTCACCAAGGGTTTCAAAAGAGGAAGAGCATTGTCCAGTGGTGCCTGGTAATTTTTTAATTGGATGGGCCTACATGTTCCTACAAATGTGCGGGAATGATCGAGCATAGAGGCTGAACCAAACAAACAGGGTTTGGGCGGGTTTCTCCAGAGAAAATATTTAAAATAAGTGGTTAAAATGGAATATTTTACAGCATACCTCTTTGAAAAATTGGGTAAAAAGCCACAGATTTTGGAATTCGTTTTGTAGTGTAGCTCATGAAAATAATCCAAAAGATGCAACGCACCCACAATGCACAGAAGCACTTTCCATTCATTTTCCTGATGTCTTTTCCCATTATATATGGGTTTAAAAAAATGTATATATATATATATATATTCATATTGGCTCAGTCCATACATATCCATGTTGGCTGCACCAATATCTGTCAGCATTCCCATATCAGAACATACTCATTTTTGCTTTGCGCATAATGCCAGTAATGATCCTATAAGGAAAGGTGGCCATGCTGGCTCTGCCACTATATGCAAGTATACCCCACATAAGAACATACTCCTGCTGGCTTTGCCGGTAAAAATGCCATGACAATATAAGAAGAAATGTCAAGCCTGACTTCATCAACATAGGCCTACCTACATAAGAACATTCATCATGCTGGCTTTGCCCATTATGCTAGTTACAAATGTAATGCCACATGGGAACATACATCTAAGACAATATGGAGCAGATACAATGCACTATGTTGAACTTACAATGGATTCCATGAAATTGTGTTTTAGGTTACTACTCCTCCACCTAAAAGGTGCAAGATCCTATACTTTCTTGTTTCTATGAACATAAATTACATTAAAATACACCACATAATATACTTAAACTCTGAAAATGTCTTCCTTTAATCACATAAGCCCGTGTACACAGGCTTTTCCATTAGTCTTAAATAACATAGATTGTTTCTGGAACATTCAAAATACAAAGACATAGAAGCGTTTCACAGTTCTGAATAACATGCATTCCAAACTCACACTATGCTTGTATAGGTGCCTCCAACTGGAAACACAGTCTTACATTTGAAAAGGTGAATGAGACTGCACACTACTACCATGCCAAAATTAAAGTGATTTATGACATGGCAATAGCATTCTTTCAGTGAGCAGTGCAACCTTTTTTAGCATGTGACTTTAAGGTCCAATAGGCTAGGGGTCTTAAAGGCATTGCCAGGGGTGTAAAGGAAACTGCATGTGGTAGTAGCTAGCACCACCTGTTACCCCAATTGAAATCAATCTTGATGGGATGTGTAGTCCAAAACATCAGTAAATGTGTAGAGTGCATGCATCTGTAATGCATGGTGTGCCTGATGCTGTTGCTGTTCACTATTCTTTCTAGAGGTGCCATGTAGGTGGGTAAAAGTATCAGAGATAAAATATCATTATGGTACCCCACAGAACACTATGGTAATGCCAGAGAGGAAAGATGGACATCTAACTACATGAGTATTGAGTGTAAGTTAGCATGTAAAACACTGAAACACTTTTGCTACAGTGCCACAAGAGGACACAGGGCACCGCAGGCAAATGGTGTGGTACACGGTTTCAAAAGCCATGCACAGACCTTTTGGAATGAGTACACATACACAGATGTTTTCCCTACCACAGAGAGGCATAAGCCATTGGGAACCCAATACAACTACAACTGCAAAACTACAGGCCCCCACAAGTGAAAATCAAACCAAAGGGCATCACAGGGATGCATTTGCAACTGTGTACTTTACACAAATACAACTACAAAACTACAAGGGCCCACAAAGGGAGACAACTAGACAGGAACCCATAAGGGAAGATCAAATATTTCACTACAGGAAGGCTTTCCTCACAACTAGCACTAAAAGGAGAGAAAGAAAAACATGCACAAACCCTCAAGGGAAAACCTAACCACAGACCACTACAGGTTACATCAGGGAGGCTCTCACCATTGTGAACCTGACGCACCTAACCACTAAAATGTACTCCCGACCACCAGGGTTAGTTCCAGACCGGCATAGTTAGACCCTGACAGTCAGGGTTAGTCTTAGTAAGCAAGGGGTAAACCCCCACCCCTAGTGTTAGTCACTGACTGCTAGGACTGCCTCACAGCCCTTTGTATAACCTTGGCCTCTGGGACATCCACACATCATGGAACAGACCAACAAATGATAGACCTCCCCCCCTGGGATAAAGATACTCCCGGAACATACCCCTTAACAAAATGCCCCACACCAGGAAAGAGCAAAGCAGAAGGAACAACCAAAACAGAACAAACTTAGTGGTCCAAACTCAGAACACCAGACCCAGGAACAGACGCATACCAAGGGAGGACACACCTACATGTTCAACGGAAAAAGGTCCATCCCCCAGAACAAGGCCAAAATGGGTCTACCTAACACGCTGCCTATCAACCGATCACCCACTTGGACAGCCATCCACCCCCAAGAACCATAAGCACATTAGCAGGATAAGCGTAAGCCTAGGGGAAAGATGGGAAATGAAAGCAAGCGTCCCCAAAAGGCAGTACCCACCCCGCAATGAGACGCAGTAAAGGACACACCCCAGGAGGGAATGAGACCAAGACCAAGTGCGGGTGAATGTAAAGGGTTTTTATCTAATGAAATAGGGCATGCACAGGACTCTGCAAGCTCCGAGAGTGCTCTGTCTGATAATAGCAAAGACAGTCTTATTTATTACAAAAAAACACATCACAAGTCCTACACGCTATATGGGGCGCATCGTCTCAGGGATTGGGTGGTGTCGACTAACTATTGGTGAGGCAGTGATGAGCCGCTCCAGGATTGGTGGACATCTGCGTGGTGCCAATGTGGGGCGGATGGGTCAGCTGGGCTCATCGAGGTGGGGCTGCAAGGCCAGGCGCGGTCAGTGTCGTCGATAGATGGCTGCACTAACATTCTTCCCTTGTGGCCACACCCACAAACACTCATCTGTTATACGATTCCAGTTGTCTTGTAAATCCTACAATGTGTTACTCTAAGAAAGAATAGGAGACCGGAGAAACAACATGTAATGTGGAGCTTCACCAATACATTAGTGCACTGTGACTGTTGACCTGTTGACCAGGTGGCATAAACATGGGCGATTGGACTGAGGGCACGAGGTGAGCTGCCCTGTCATTCCATTCTTGTTACTTTATGATATGTTAGTACAGGGTTGAATACCTATCTCCAAGGCCCATTAACTTGGGGTAAACTGGAGTACTACTGGATCAGCGAGGGTGCGCCTTTGACCCCTTGAGGCGGTGGGGTTTAGGACCAGGTTGTAAATAATTCATTTGGCCGACTATGGCGGCCTCGGATATGGGGGAGGTGAATACTTGAAGCGGGTCCAACTGAATGAGGGGAGGTGAGGCTGTGCTGCCCGCGCACCAGCTAGCCCTGGCGGACCTTGGCGGGAGGAGGGGGAGATGGCCCTGTGTTTATGCGCGATTCTCTGTGCCTGGGTTGCACACTATACAAAACGAGGAGACGGTTAATAAAGTTAGTAATATTAGAATGATTACACATTTCTAGTGTTTATACATTCATGTACTACTTCATATACGACTGTGAGAGTCTAGCAAGGTTTCATATATCACATGACATCGGTTGAATACATTTCAGCAATTACATCCGGTAGCAGATGGATAACACATGAGGTAGCATTAGGTTTGGTTGTGTACTCAGGAGCATAGAAGCAATACGTTCATTTGTGATTGTACATTTACAGTCTTATTCATAACATTCAAACCTGCCAACTGTATGACACACAAGTATTCTCAGTAATGCTTTTTCGCCTTCATTTGTACATTAGCACCACTCGTTAGTTAGCACTAGGTGGGCTGTATCGAGCCCTTTGATTGAGTCTTTAAGGTACATGGTATCTTACATGGGCTGAGGTCATTCTTGCTTTATCAGTACTATAAACGTTTGTCCCTTTCCCAACACCTGTGGTATAATTTTATACACACTCTGTAAATCATTAGACTCTGGTATTCGGTTTAACACTTCATTTGGGGAACATGGGCAGGGGTTCAAACAAGGAGGGTATTGATGCCATACATTTTAAATGTTAGGGGTTAGATGCTGGGTCTGGGCCTGTTCTACTGGGATGGTTTTTGTTATTTTCCAGACTTGAACAATGAGTCAGATCACTTCGGGGACAGTGATGTACTGCGGAAGGTAAATGATACACTGTTTGTTCTGCTATTTGCTCGTGTCTGGTTACTCGTGAGAACGGGCCTTCAGCGGATCTGCCATGGGGTGGAGGCGCAGGGAGAGTGCATGACTCCCTGCGCACAGTGAGCGGGGGCCAAGCTGCAGCTTTCACAGGCAGACTTTTTCATTGGGGTTTTGGTTGCTTCTATCTAAAATGGAGTCTTGAAGCTTCCAAAATGGAATCCATGGTTTGCTACAGTACACTTCGATTGGCACAGTGTGTCGATCAGCAGCCACCCTGCCAGCTGAGCACAGGTGCATGGGGGGCCTCTGACGAGCCACGAACCTCACGAGAGTGGGGTAGGACGGGGAGGGGGTCTCATAGACCTCCAATACATTTCCCACCTTTCGTTACTTAAGTAACGAATACTGTAACTCACCCAACCTTTGGCGTTCTTTCTCATTTGCAACAGCCTCATCCCATGCTGGTGTGCCTTTTATTGGCATCCATGCTCCACACACCCTCCGCAGGCATTCCCCCCGCCTAGCATATTCATTTGGTGTGCATTTCATGTATATACATCCCCCATCTCCTTTCAGGTACACCCATACCTCTTTATACCACTCCTGTTCTTCGGGCTCCTATATTGTGGTGTGGTATAACCTATCTACTATGTCCCCATCATAATATAAAGGTACCATTCTATACTTTAGTTCCGGGTCCTCACCTGTTTGTACTTGAGCTTCTTGCATGATCTGTGCCACTCCTCTGGTGTTGCCCATTGTCACCATCATCATTGCGCCATTAGGCAACATCGAAGACCCATCTGGCACACGCAAAAAAAAATACCACAATAGGCATCAACATTTTGACCATCACTCCAAGCCATGATGGTACCCAGGAGAAAAGATTGTCGAACCAGGTGCTGGCGTCTGCTCCACCTTCGATTTTCATTCATTCTCCCAGGTTGTGCACTGCTGCGATAACATGTGACAGTGTACTATTATCTGCGTCTTCAGAAGGTACAAATGTGCAAAATGCACTCCCGATTTTTCAGCAAACACCGCCGTCCATCGCCATTAACAGGTCTAGGACATACCTGTTCTGCATGGTCATTAACCGCAGGGCTCTTAGCTCCACCTTGATCACGTTAAACCCTTCTTCAGTGTTGTTAGCCATCTGGATCAGCTCCCAGCGTGATTTGGAGCCATTTTGGATTTGCCCGCACCTGAATGCTTGGGATGAGGGAGGCAAAGAACGTTTCTGCAGAATTGAACAGTCGGTATTTGTCTGGAATCTGCGCCAATAGTTCTGAAGAGGCTTTGGATATGTAGTTGGATGATCTTCGCCGGCTTGATAACACATCTTGCATATTTCCTGGGGATAGGGCATACAGTTGCGGTTCTTCTGTTGGCTGGGTGTTTTGTTCACACTGGGCACCTGGCACTCCTTTTCCCCCATTAATATGACTCTCCGGAATCACCATCAATGCTGAATGCAACGTTGCCAAGGAACATGTGCCCCACCAGGATTGTGGGAGGTGCAAGTACGCCTGTTTGCCGCAGACCCAGTAAGTATCCATAAGCGATGCTGTTCCTTGCTTCATGTCTGGGATAATAAGTGTCCGTTTACAGTTCTTGTTTACACCCATTGAGTTTTTCCCTTCGCCATGGAAACACAAATCATATGATATTTCTTTCTGCAGTTTGAATGGCTTTTCTATGGCGGTCACCCAGGTCAGTTTCATGATGTGCTTCTTCCAAACTGGTGTGGAGGTTTTTTCGATCCACTGTAGTTTTTCTGCAGTCAGTCCTCGCAGTCCTTCAGCTTTGCATGATATTACTTCATCTTTCCATTTATTGCCCAAAAACAATGTCCCTTTAATCACGAAAAAAGGTTCTTTCAAACATATCACTCCTTTGGCTCTTGAGTAACAGATTTTCTCATTTTGCAGCATTTCAAAAGATACTTCGTGTGCCTGAAAGGTGTTCTTGATTCTGCACAGAGTGAGATGAAGGAGACATTGGGCATCTGCAAGAGGCAATTCTTTAGGCAACAGAACTTTAGGTGTACCCAAGGCATGGGAAATCAGGGAACAGACATAAAAACTCTCATTGGTTGTCTGTTTTGCAGTGGAACTCATGTCTGCATACCATTTATTTGACTGATGTGGATGTCTAGGGTCTTCTATTGTGTCTAGACCCAGGCCAGAATATTCATCATATTTTCTACTCCCCACCTCCTTCTTCTTCCTACTGCTTCGCAGGTAGCTCTTTGCTTCTCGGGCTATATGTTTCATTGGCCCCCCTTTCCCCGTGCCCCCCTTTTCCCATTCATAATATAAAGCCAGAAACCTCTCTGCCATTTCTTCATTCTCTTCCTTTCTGCCAGCAGGTGGGCTAGTTCTTGCATTTGGGGTAACTTCTGGTGAGGGCATTGTGGCAGTAGTGTCGTACAACCATGATATGATGGAAGCGTTGCGATTGTTTAGACTATAAACATTGTATTCTGAGACATTTGAGGGTGGAGCTGCATTTATACTCGGGCTGCTGTTGATATCATTTGAGGGCTGTATATTGGGTGGGACTGTACCATAGCCTCATACAAGCTGGAATCCGTTCCATTTTAAGTAGTCCCCTTCCTTAATCATCCTTGCTGCATTCCCCATGTTAGTTCCATTCTTTCCCCCTCATTCATCTCAATAGAGATGAATGAAATAAACCAATATGTAATAAGACCAAAGATCATTGCAAAAACTAAAATGGCGCACACAAACAGGCCACATTCATACGAATATCTACATAAGTTGAATGCATTATTTACATTTCTAACTGCCCTAATGTTATTCGTTGCGGGCTGCCCGTTCATTGCCATGGTTACTCCTATATGTTTGAAACATAAAAGTGCATTAAACATACTCAAACAGTTGAAATCATCATTTTACTATACAATAAAAGAAAGATAAAAGGGAGAGAGAGAGAGAGAGAGAGAGAAAGAGAGAGAGAGAGAGAGAGAGAGAGAGAGACTTTGTAATTGCAATTCAATGCTATTTTCATTATATTTATATTCTGTTTGGCACTAAAACAATTTTCATCAATGTACAATTTCTTGCTTTCACTCTTTTATTCTGTACCCATGTTTAATATTGATGTTCTTTACTTTTCTTTTCATTGTGAGACCTCTGCTGTTGCCTGTACTTCTTCTTCTCGTTTCTCTCTGACACTGTCATATGCTTTTCGTACGTCTGTCAAATGTATCCAATTTCTCAGGCCCTTCACCTTTACCGCAGTTGGTGTGCAAAATATCACCTCATAAGGGCCATGAAATCTTGGGGCATTCCACCTATGTACGAAACTCCTTACATAGATCATTTCTCCTGGCATTAACTGCCCTTGTTGGTTTTCCTCGACAAACGTTACTGCCTCATTCCCTTCTTCTTGTGTAAATGGTAGTGCGAGCTGTCTTGATATCATGCGGGCTGCTCTGGTGAGTTTTGTCAGGTAGTCATTAAATGCTTCTCCTAATATCGTGGCGCTTTTGTGCGCATTTGAATGTCTGCGGAGTGGGGAGTGTGCTGTGTGCATGCATCTTCCAGTTACGATCTCGTGCAGTGACAAATGGTGGTCCTTGCTAGGCTGATTCATCAGCTCAAACCGGGCCAAAGGCAGACAATGCACCCAGTTCTTTTTAAGGGAGAAGCACAGTTTGACAGCATTCCCTTTAGCAGGCCATTGATCTTCTCCTCCATGCCATTGCTTTGCAGATGATAAATTGAGCACAGTTTATGCTTAATTCCTAGCAGAGCTGTTACTTCCTTAAAAAGTTCATTAACAAAATGTGTGCCATTATCCAAGCGAGTCATGTCGCAAATTCCCCAGCGTGGGAATACCCCCCTCACTAAGAACTTTGCAGCGCATTTGGCATCTGGTCATGCACACGGCCCTGCTTCAACCCATCTGGAAAATGGACAAACTACCACTATCATGTACCGTGCACCATTACACCTTTCTCCCATATCGGCATAATCAATGTGCAGTTCTCTGAAGGACTCTACGGGTTTGGGTATTCGTCCTCGCAGTGTCCTTAGGGTTATTCCGGAATTTTATATTTGACATGTTGTGCATTCCATTGCTAGCTTTGATATATGTTCCTGGAGCCCTGGCACAAACCAGTCCTATTGTATCTCTGCTGCAATATGCTGTTTAGCATTGTGGGCTGGGAAGTGTAGTTGCTGGAATGCTATCTCTAAGAGTTTGAGTAGCATAACCACCTTCCCGGTGTTATTCTGACGCCACAAAATATTTGTTGCTGATCTCCACGACTCGGCACAGCACCCGTTGAATCGCCGCCCGAAACATCAGCATCTGAAAAGACAAGAACAAACAAAAGGTGAGCGGCATTCCGCCAAATACATTCTTTTACTTATCGCAAGATACTTACTCAGAATTTTACCGCTTGAGGCAGCGCTGGTCACCATCCTACGTTAGACATTTTCGGCAATGCGCCGCACCTGCAAAGAAGATAGAGAACTATTGGTTAATTAAATTTGGAACAATATTACTTGCTAGACCGTGCTTGGTACAAACTGACACTTACCTAAGCGCTACCTTAATCCATCGAGGCAAATTCACTCCTTGGATCACGCTGCAAGGGAAATGGTATGAAAGGAGCAAGAGTGAATTAACCGACATTTGAACTCTAAAAGAACTATACATTCGGTTTACACACTACTTACCTCGGAGTCATTGTTGTCTGGAACTCTGCCAAATACCTTCGGATCAGTGAAGTAACTGAACTTCTACACGCCCCTGCACTCCACGCAGGATGGAGAGTTCATCCTTCCAAACAATAAGGTGAGACTTTATGAAGGGGAATACTGGAAGTTTTTTGGGAAAATAGTGTTAGTGTAACCTCTCTACCACGGGTGGCTAATCCCCTTTACTGCTTTTAGGAAAATATTCTTGCGGGCCAGGCAGACGAAACTGAGTGGGCAAGTGCAGTCGATCATCACTTCGCTATGAGTCATACTGGTGGAGACCGCAGCAGTCCAGCTTCGTTCGACGCCCCTGTGGAATCCAGGTGAGGGTAACAGAACGCGAAGCCTTACTACAAATCTCCACCCGGGCGTTATGGAGACCTCAGAGACTGACCAATTAGCCCAACTACTGGGATAACTAAGGGCTGAGGTGCATTCCGCCCGTCAAGAGACTAATGCTCTCAGGAGAGAACTGATTGTGGCAAAAGAACGTACAGATGATCTCGCCAGGCAGTTACTTCAAGCTCAAGCTGGGCACACACCTTTACCTGGACTCGGGGGAGCTTCTGCCCAAGCTCAATCAAGTAATCCAGTGCAAGTAATTTTACTAGGGACAGTTCCTTTAGCACCGCCAGAACGCTTTGCGGGGGACCCCAAAAGGTTTGCCGTGTTTATGAACCAGTGCCGCCTGCATTTTTTATGTAGACCTGGAGCCTTTCTGAATGATCAAGCAAAGGTAGCCTTTGTACTATCGTATCTCAACGGCAGTGCAGCCGATTGGTATATACCACTAGTCAACCAGGATGACCCTCTTCTTCGGGATTTTCAGGGTTTTCAACTAAGCATGGAAAGACTATTTGCCCGACATTCCCAAGGCCAAGCTTTGGATAACGAACTTTTGTCCTTGCGTCAGGGTAACCAGGATCTGCTGACCTACATCGCAACCTTCAATAGGTTGGTGGTAGAAACCGGATGGCCAGAGGTCAAGCGGATTACGCTATTTCATCGTGGGCTACGAGGTGAACTAAAAGACGTTTTGGCACAAGTAGTGAACCCACCTCAAGATTGTGCTGGATACATAGACCTGGTTGTCTAGTTGGATCACAGACTTCAGAATTGGAAGGCTGATCGGGCTAGATTCGAGAATCGAGTATTGTTAAGACCTAAGGACAACGTCACCCCCAAAGGAACTTTTGTATCTTAACCCATGCAAATTGGGGGGGGGTTAAAGGACCTTTGACTCAAAAAGAAAGGGACAAGAGGTGGCAGTTACAATTGTGTTTGTATTGTGGAACCTCGGGGCATTTTTTACAGGATTGCCCAGTAAAACCACCTAAGAAGGTGGTAGGAGTCACTGACAAAGTCAATATGGAATCAGAGCCGGGAAACGACCACGTCCGACAAGCATAGAGGTCTGCTTGCTGAGCATGAAGAAGGACACTCAGACCTCGCACCTAATTATACCAATGGTCCTTATAGATCAAAGACAACCATCTCGTATGCATGCAGTGAGAGCATACATAGATAGCAGAGCTATAGGAAACTACATGGATCAAGAATTGGCTACAAGGATGAACCTGCCTCTTTGCAAAAAACCCACAACTGATGTAATCACCACCGTCGATGGGACCGAAATAGCTTCCGGTCCAGTAACTCATTCAACTATGGAGATGACACTGTTGGGTCAAGATGGGGATCGAGAGAGCATTGTGTTTGACTTAATCAAGGCCCCACAGTTCCAAATAATTCTGGGAATGCCTTGGTTGGAAACTCATAATCCTTGTATTGACTGGCGAGAAAGAGAGCGACCTTCTCGGATTGTACACATACTTGTTACCCTGAAAGAACTTTGATCAAAAGACTGGCTACGGTCACGAATCCGATAACTCAGTTACCCCAGGAATACCAGGAATTTCAGGATGTTTTCCAGAAAGACCAAGCAAACACGTTACCACCCCACAGATCATATGATTACCAGATCGACCTCCTCCCGGCGCTCAATTTCCATTCAGCAGAATCTACGCCCTCACTGAACCCGGAAATCTTCATTTACGGCAATATTTGGATCAATACCTCGCTAATGGCTTCATTCGCCCATCCAAGTCTCCGGCAACATCGTCTTTATTCTTCGTCCCTAAAAAGGAAGGTGACCTTAGGACTTGTATTGACTATTGAGCATTAAACCAAATAATGGTAAAAGACCGATACCCATTGCCCCTGATCCCAGAACTACTGGACCAAGTAAAGGATGCTCGTATCTACACTAAGTTGGACTCCAAGGGGCGTATCATCTGGTATGAGTGAAAAAAGGCGACAAATGGAAGACTGCCTTCCGTACCAAATACGGATTCTTCGAATACCAGGTGATGCCTTTCGGGCTTTGCAATGCACCGGCAGCCTTCCAGTATTTTATGAACGATGTCCTTCGCGAACTCATAGACGTCTGTGTTGTTGTATACATAGATAACATCTTAGTATACTCTTCATCTGAATCAGACCATGTGAAGCACGTTCGTGCTGTACTAGAAAAACTACGCCAGCATAAATTAGATGCAAAATTGGAAAAGTGCGTTTTTCATACTTCGGAAGTTGAATTCCTTGGATTTATCCTGACCCCAAATGGAGTTTGAATGGATTCACGAAAGGTGGATGCAATCCTCAAGTGGCCCTCACCTACCACGATTAAAGGGGTACATAGTATGCTTGGATTTGCGAACTTTTACTGCAGATTAATTCCTGATTTTTCACATCTTGTACACCCCATCACGGCTCTTTTGCGGAAAAATAAACGCTTCCAGTGGACAGAAGAAGCTCAAAAGGCCTTCCAAGACCTAAAACAGAAATTTACTTCAGATCCTGTTTTAAAGCACCCACGTCCAGAACTTCCGTACGTGGTTGAAACTGATGCATCCAGCTTAGCCATGGGAGCTGTCCTTTCCCAAAAGGATCCTGAAACTGGTCAACTTCACCCGGTGGCGTTCTGGTCACGGAAATTTTCAGCACCAGATTTAAACTATGCAGTTACTGACAATGAACTACTGGCCATCAAGTAGGCGTTCAAAGCCTCGCGGCATTACCTTCTCGGAGCTCCACACACCATCACCGTAATCACGGATCACAGGAACTTACAATATTTAAAGAAGGCCAAGGCTCAATCGTCACACCAACTTAGATGGGCCTTATTCTTTGCGAAATATGATTTTGTGATTACTTACCAACCAGGTTGTCAAAACGGCAAAGCAGATGCCTTATCTCGTATTGGAATGGGAGAAGCATATTCAAATTCAGAACCAGTACCCATAATTTTGGAGAGAAGAATTCTTGGTATAACCACTCTACAGACTCTGGGCGACATCCATAAAAAGATTCAACAGCTTTTCGACCCTGCAGCCTTACAAAGCTGGTTGAACAAAGGCAAAGATTATTCAGTCACCAATCACCTACCATACTATCAAGGACGTCTTTACCTACCAAATAAAGAATTACAAGAACATGTTATCTCCAATTACCATGAGTTTTTGATAGAAGGGCATCCTGGGATCGCTAAAACCGAGGCCAAGATCAGAAGACAATTCTGGTGGCCTACTTGGCGGAAAGACATTAAGTCATTTGTACTGTTTTGCGGTATTTGCGCCCAAAATAAGACCCAGAAAAGGAAACCATCAGGCCTATTACAACCTTTGGACATTCCGCCTAATCCTTGGCATACCTTATCCCTTGACTTTATTACTGACCTTCCCCCATGTAATGGGTATAACACCATCCTAGTTATAGTCAATCTTTTTTTCCAAAATGGCTCATTTTATTCCATTAAAGGGTTTACCTTCAGCCTCGACCTTGGCCAAGGAATTTCTAGAACATATCATCCGAATACATGGATTACCCTCCGTATTGGTTTCCGACCGGGGAAGTCAGTTAATTTCTCAGTTTTGGAGGAAATGCTGTCAATTGGCCCAAATCGACGTTAGATTATCAACCAGCCACCATCCTCAAACCGATGGTCAAACTGAGAGGACCAATCAGACTCTAGAGCAATACCTACGGTGCATGTTACACCAAACCGAAGGCAATTGGAAAGAAATTTTGTGGCTATCCGAATATGCATACAACAACTCATTGCACTCAGGAACAGGACAAAGCCCATTTTATACTATATATGGGAGACATCCTCGAACCTCTGAACTCGATTCGCCCTAACCCTTAGAGATGCCCGCCGTGAACCATCTACACGCCACTATTACGCAAGCTTTTAAAAAGGCAACTGAACATTTGAAACAGGCTAAAGAGAGATACAAGAAAACCGCAGATCAACATAGAAGCGAAGCTCCGAAATATCAGATAGGAGACCAAGTTTGGCTGGCTTCAAGACACATTCCTTTAAAGGGGACTCGAACCTTTAGCCCCAAGTATTTGGGACCTTACACTATTAAAGCCATTATTAATCCTGTGGCCGTCAAATTGGAGTTATCGTCAAATATGCGAATTCACCCAGTCTTTCATGTTTCACTTCTAAAGCCAGTACAACCAGGGACAAGGCTAACAAAACCACCTAACCCCATCCTAATAGACGGGGAACGAGAAATTGAAGTAAAGAATATTTTGGACTCAAAAATAGTGAAATCAAGACTTTTTTATCTGGTTAACTGAAAAGGTTATGGTCCACAAGAAAGGTCATGGGAACAAAGTGACAATATTCATTCACCTCGATTGGTGAAAAGGTTCCACCAAAATTTCCCAGACAAACCGGGACCAGTGAGGAGAACAGCTTTAGGAGGGGCCTTGAGGGGGAGTGCTGTCACGATGCCTGCCCCCAGACATCCGGAACAGGTCCATCTGTCCAGGGAACAGGCACCCAAGAAGACACAGGAATTCCCAAAATCCCACCTAGGGGCTATATGGGTTCAGTCCTGGCACCGTAGGCACCAGGCTCATATTGCCAACTTTAAACTATGCAGGTCATCCTGCAAAGAACTCATGTACAGGACATCATGAGGCCATGAAGGGACTACTTTCCTTTAGGAACTATTTTGCTGCTTGGGTGTGGTACTGGAACTTCTTACCTGGGAACTACTTTTTTGATGCTATTTAAACCACGCCCGAAGAGCAGCACACGCTTCGCGTTATTCTGCATCTTAGCAGCGTTACGCTCACCGTGCCTGCAGTCCAGCATCCAGTCTACAGCCACGCCCGTCTTGTGTCCGGAGCCGATCCTAGAGAAAAGGAAAGAAGAAGAGAAGGTTAGAACAAGGAGATTTCCATTTGGTCATCATCTTTTCCTGGAGCAGCTGCACCTGTGGATAAAGGAAAAAGACATTAAAATAAACCACGTCGCATTGCAGCTGCAGCGCCACGCCATACTCACCTGCCTTCGCAGCATCTCCACGACCCGGCACAGAACCCGTTGAATCGCCGCCCGAAACATGAGCATCTGAAAAGACAAGAACAAACAAAAGGTGAGCGGGGTTCCACCAAAGACATTCTTTTACTTACCGCAAGATACTTACTCAGAATTTTACCGCTCAAGGCAGCGCTGGTCACCATCCTACGTTAGACTTTTTCGGCAAGGCGCCGCACCTGCAAAGAAGATAGAGAACTATTGGTTAATTACATTTGGAACAATATTACTTGCTAGACAGTGGTTGGTACAAACTGACTCACGCTGCAAGGTAAAAGGTATGAAAGGATCAAGAGTGAATTAACAGACATTTGAACTCTAAAAGAACTATACATTCGGTTTACACACTACTTACCTCGGAGTCATTGTTGTCTGGAACTCTGCCAAATACCTTTGGATCAGTGAAGTAACTGAACTTCTACGCGCCCCTGCACTCCATGCAGGATGGAGAGTTCATCCTTCCAAACAATAAGGTGAGACTTTATGAAGGGGAATACTGGAAGTTTTCTGGGAAAATAGTGTTAGTGTAACCTCTCTACCACGGCTGGCTAATCCCCTTTGCTGCTTTTAGGAAAATATTCTTGCGGGCTAGGCAGACGAAACTGAGTGGGCAAGTGCAGTCGATCATCACTTCACTACGAGTCACACTGGTGGAGACTGCAGCAGTCCAGCTTCGTTCGACGCCCCTGTGGAATCCAGGTGAGCGTAACACCCATCTATGAAGAAAACTTCTCCTTTGTTTAGGGCATTTTCACTCACCACCAGGTCTTGCCCTTCCTCCCCCTTGTAAGTAGTACAGTCGTGTTCCTGCATGTCTTTCAATGTGCAAGGTTCTGTAATGAATCTTGCTGGATTTACTGTTTTACATCAGACTATGTGGATGTTTGCACTGGACAATATGATTTCGTAAGCGGTTGCTCTTTGTGTGGTCAGTGTGCTTTTTGATCTTTCCAATATAGCAAATAGGGAGTGTTCCACAAATAGTGTCACAGAGCAGCCCATCACTATTGTTGCACTTTTCTCAAAGGCGAACGCTGCGGCTGAGAGAGATTGCTCGCAAGCGAAATGTCCTCGCATCACTGCGTCTAATGTGCCACTGCAGTAGGCAAGAGGCTTGTATCCCAGGGGTGTTTTTTGTGTCAGTACTGCTGTCATGAGGATCCCCTTACAGTGGGAGAACAGGTAAAATTTGCGTTCATTATCTGGGTTCGCGAGCACTGGCACGCTCGAGATCAGTACCTAGAGTGAGGTAAATGCATCACCCATTTCTGCTGACCACTGTATTTCTGTGTTCTCTCGTTGAGCCTCCTTGAGTGCCTGCAATAATGGACTTGTTTATGCTGCATAATCTAATATCCATGCTCGGCAGTAGTTACACATGCCGAGAAATGTTTGCATTTCCTTCACTGTGTTTGGCCTTCTTACTGCTGTGATGGCAGCTACCCTGTCTGGTATTATTTTCTTGCCATCTTGTGAGATTAGCTGTCCCAAATATAACACTTCCCGTTGCAGTATTGGAGCTTCACCTTTGTCAACCTTGTAGCCCGTTTGGGCCAGCAATGTCAAAAGAGCAACAGAGTCTTTCCTGCATTCCTCCTCATTCTTCGCGCAGATGAGTAAACCATCAACGTATTGAATAATCATGCTCTCTGCTGTCATGTTCCCTAAATCTTCGTGGAGGATGCAGTTGAATATGCTAGGGCTCTCACAATATCCTTGGGGTATCCTACAATGTTCGTATCTCTTTCCCCCCAGTGTAAATGCTGTTAGGTACCTGCACTCCTCTGCCAGTGGGATGGAGAAGAAGGCATTTTTCAAATCCACTACTGTGAAGTGTGATGCATTCTTGGGGATGCTGCACAGTATGGATGCCGGATTAGGGACCAGAGGGAACTCCTTTTGGATGATGTCATTAAGGGGGCGTAGGTCTTGGATCATCCTCCATGCCCACCCTTTCCTTTTTTGATTGGGTAAATGCAAGTATTACATGGAGAATTTGAGGGCACTATTATTCCTTGGGCTAGTAATGCACTGATTGTTTCTTTTATTCCTTCTTTTGCTTATCGGGACAGGTGGTACTGTTTTACCCTTGGCAAAATAGCTCCAGGTTTGAGTTTTATTTTAACTGGTGTGACTCCATGCAATAATCCCACGTCATGGGGGCCTGTAGTCCACAAATTACTGGGCACCAATTTCATATCATCATCAAAGAACGAATGCGGTGCCCCCATCACTGACATCCGTTGTACTGGCATCTGTCTTTCTTGTATCATGATGTCACAGGGGATTGCTATCTCCATTATTATCTCAATGTCACTTTCTGAATCTAAGAAAAGGTCTTCATCTGATAGGTCTCGCAATGCAATGTCGGCATTGATGCACAATACTGTGCACCACTCGCAGCCATGTATATCCATTGCAATAACTGCTATTCTTTTAGCTGGGATTTGAACTGCATTCAAATCTAAGGAAATCACTGTCCCGGGCACAATATCTGGGCGGGCTATTGGCCGGAAGACGAACTCCGCGGGTACCCGTCAGTCTAGCTTTTTTAACTCGGGGACTACCCATGCCAATGTTTTTAGCCCTTGAATGAATACATCAGGATCTACAGGTATACCGTGCACTTCTGTTGCTGTTGCTCGTGCATGCACCATCAGCTTTACGTGCATGGGACAGATCCCTGGGGTTGAACAAACTATCCCTCTCTCTGTAAAGGAGATAGTCATGTTAAGCTTACTGAGAAGGTCCGTTCCAAGTAAGTTAATCGGGGACTGTTCGTAATACAGTAGCGGTGCCCTCACTGTCTTACCCCCCACGGTGACATCTAAAACTTTTGTGTAAGGAACTTCGACAACAGCCCCAGAGAACCCCTGCATCTCCAATTTACGATTAGATAACGGAAACCAGCCTTCACATAAACATGATTTTTCAGCTCCAGAGTCCACAATAAATGTGAACTGTTTATTCCCTATTTGCACCCCTATCAATGGTTCCTATGCTGCATTGTAGGTCGTAGATAGTACAGGACACGCAAGTGCTCCCTGTGTGCTGTCCTAGGCTGGATGTCTCGTGTTGCCCCCTTGACTGAAGACGTTACCTGATACCACTGTCACCCCGCCGTACGGTGCAGGTGCGCCGTTAGCAGTTGTGGCGAAAGGGTTGCCCTGTGTATATTGCATGTGCTCACGGTTTTGTAGATGCTGTTGTACATTAAGAGGTGATTCTCTTCGCTACTCTACATACCCCTGCTCTGGCTGCCCTTGCGGCCCTCCCATGGGTAAGACATATGGGCTTCCCGGGTGAGGATGACCATACGGTTGATCGTCCTGGTACACATTATTTGGTCTGCTTCTGCATTCCCGTGAGAAGTGTCCCCACCTTCCACAATTCCAACAGTTCCCTTGTCCCCCCCTTGGACCTTGCCCTCCATATCCACCATTTCCTCCATACCCTTGACCACCCCCTCTGCGGCCCCTGTACCCACCTCGTCCTTCCCGGGGGGCCCACACTTGCCACTGTGGTCCTCCGTACTGCTCCTGTCAATTCCACTGTGGCTGCCCATTGCCTGCCCAATTTGCTGCTATCCTCCCCAGTATCGCTACCAGTCCCTCCTCCTCTTCCCCCTCCCTGTCTTGAGGGAGTGCTGCTACAGCTGCAGCGACCTTCACCAGTTTCGTTTGTACTAACTTCGCCTCATCTGCCAACCTTTTTTGGCCAATTTCTTTTGCCCTTTCCTTTATTCTTTAGCAGTGGTGCACTATTATGCTTTGTATTTCTGGCCAGCCTTTTGCCTCAATCCCGGCTATTTTGTCGAGTGCTTTCTGCACCTCTTTCGGGAGCCCCCTCTTTATTATAAAGTAAAATAGGGATGTTGACTGGTCCCAGGGCGTGCCCGTCTCAGCTCTCCACATCTCCTGCACCTGAAAAATGAAATCCATAGCATACTCCTCATCATTCATTGTACACTGCATTACTGACTGTAAGTCTGGTGTGTCAGGAAATGTTTCCCTTAGGGCATCCCATACCCTTGCGCGCACTGTGTTAAAAGATGCTCCATTATGCCGATCACAATCCAATGTTATTCCCGGGAAACCAGCTTTTGCCCACACTCTGTCTGCCTGGTCACCCACTGCCGACACTTGCAAACTTTTGACATCACCTACCGCTAATGGCACTCCCACGGTATGCTTCTCAAATGCATATATCCACTTGCTTGCCCCTCCTGATAGCAGGGGCAATGATTTTAACAAATTGGCTTTATCCATTTGGGCCCAGGGTATGTAATTTGGCCTCCCACTTCCCCTATGTATCAATGGGAGTTGTAGTTTACTCTTTGTCATTCTGCCAGTACTCACCTTCAATCCTTTCTTCCCTAGCGTTGCCATTCTTCCCATTCTATTCCTTAATCTTCCTGTCCATTCCTCTTACATTGTCCTTCCCAGGGGTGTCTCCTCTCCTCTACCTGATCTTCCTCCCATCGCCACACCCAACCTCCCACTTTCCTGCTCCTCATCCTCAATATCACACCATAATTCTTCCATACCTCCGGTAGCCATTCCTTCTTCACCTGTGTTTTCTTCCTGTTCTTGTGGCCCCAGTTCTTTTATTCGATTTGGTTCTTCCTGAATTCTAAATAGTATTTCCCCTTTCTTCCACCCTTCTTCAGATGACCTGTCGAGTGTCTGTGCCCTAGGTGTTTGTTCTGTTCTTGCAACACTTGTTCCGCTCTGCTCACATATATTTGTTATTCTAGATAACTCATCTCTTGACCATTGAGAGCATAGAGTCTAGGTCCTCTGTTAACTTTTCAATATTTACTGCTGGGGTGCTTACCTGTTCACGATGTCTGGGGCACACATATGGTGGTGGTGCAGTTGGTCGTGGGGTGGCTGTGGGGATCGCAGTGGGCACATATGTGGGATCACTATATCCTTCTGCCTGCACTGGTTTCTTTAGGAGGGGGTACAATCGTGTTACCTCTATTGATACTTCTTTCCCTGCATCCTCCCTTTTATTTTCATGTGCGGTTAGGGGAGTGTCACTGATGGAGGGCATATTAGGCACTGACTCTTTTTGAGCGGAGGCACTTCTTTGAATAGCCTCCATAAGTCTGATATTTCTCTTCTATCATGAAACTGTTTTCCCTTGTATTTCATGAATATACATGTGGCTACCATATCTAGGACACTTTTATCAAATGATCCCCTTCTGGCCATACCTGGGGTAATCCTTCACCTTTTAATTCTGTTACCCACTGATCGTGGTACTTTTTCATTCATTATGCATAACCAGGTACATTTTTACAAATGTGGCCAAGGGTGTTTCCGCCCCCATATTGTACTCTAAGTGCTCACTTTTCCGTACTATTTTGTGTCTGTCACTGTGGCTTATATGTGTGTGTGTGTGTAACCCTTATCTTCAACAGTTCTTGAACATATACAAAAAAGGCTTGCGCACAATATTAATCTCTTCAGATCTTACCAGGTCACACTTACAATGACCATACCACAGAACTACACAACGTCATTAATTCAACATCATCTCTTTACAGTTCTTTGAAATGCTGTTACTGTAGCATGTGTAACATAGGACAGACATTTAACATACTTTTAACATACAACACATAATATTCACTCCTCCCCTTTTTTCTTGCCACGCACTTTTTCCCTGATAAGGCCCCCTTCCCCTAGTGCACCATGTGCCCCTAAACCTTTTAGAGTTTTTACCCCTTTTTCACCCCGAGGTACCCCGACTGAAGTAGAAGAAGAAAGAAAGTAGCAGTTTGTAATGTATACACTGGGCCTCATTACAAATCAGGCAGTCCGGAAATAACGGTGGCGGTAAAACCGCCACCACCGTTGTTTCCGGACCGCCTGATCACAACTCCTGCAGGCGGGAGGTGATGTTCCCACTAGGTCTGACCTGGTGGGTTTAACACCGCCCGCCTGCAGGCAGACGAGGAAACACCGGCAGCATTACGAGATGCTGCCGGTGTTTCCATGATCCCCATTCCCGTTGAGTCCCATAGGACTCAAGGGGAATGGGGATTAACACCATTCCGCCTCTGTGATTCCCGGAAAACCGGGGTTGTATTGCCCCGGTAATTCCGGGAATCACGGAGGCGGAATGGTAATACGAGTCTGGCGGTAACCAGGCAGTTTTACCACCTCGGTTACCACTGGACTCGTAATGAAGCCCACTGTGTCTCCCTATTCTCAGACACCTTTATGTTATTCTCCACTGTTCACTTATTCCCAGCACTAGTTAAGATAGCACTATGTGGCGCCGCCTTCTACCCCCTTGCAGAGCTAGGTTCCCATCTTTATCTTCCCTTATTTCACCTTTTAAAATCACTCGCACTCAATACTCACGTGCCCGTCTTGATTTGAGATTCTCCGGACTGGGTCCGTCCAGGCGGCGCTGCCTAACACTCAATGGCCGCCCCCCGGCCCCGGCTAGCGGTACTGAAGGTTTTTTTTTGGAGCGGGACCCCGTACCCTTTGGCCTACTTCATGCGCATGACTAAGCGTACCAGTTGCTGTAGGCGGGCAGCTCTCTTGAGCGAGTGCGTCGTGCGTCTCCACTGCTGCCTGGAATTTCTCGTGCCAGAGGGGACGATGAAAAAATTCATGACGTGTTCGGGGCCACCACTGAAAGCAAGCGTCCCCAAAAGGCAGTACCCTCCCCGCAATGAGAGGCAGTAAAGGACTCACCCCAGGAGGGAATGAGACCAATACCAAGTGCGGGTGAATGTAAAGGGTTTTTATCTAATGAAATAGGGCATGCAAAGGACTCTGCAAGTTCCGAGAGCGCTCTGTCTGACAATAGCAAAGGCAGTCTTATTTATTACAAAAAACCACATCACAAGTCCTAAACGCTATAGGGGGCACATCGTCTCAGGGATTGGGTGGCGTCGACTAACTATAGGTGAGGCAGTGATGAGCCGCTCCAGGATTGGTAGACATCCGCGTGGTGCCAAGGTGGGGTGGATGCATCAGCAGGGCTTATCGGGTGGGGCTGCCAGGCCAGGCGCGGTCAGTGTTGTTGATAGATGGCTGCACTAACATTCTGCCCTTGTGGCCACACACACAAACACTCATCCGTTATACAATTCCAGTTGTCCTGTAAATCCTACAATGTGTTACTCTAAGAAAGAATAGAAGACCAGAGAAACAACATGTAATGTGGAGCTTCACCAATACATCAGTGCACTGTTACTGTTGACCTGTTGACCAGGTGTCATAAACGTGGGTGTTTGGACTGAGGGCACAAGGTGAGCTGCCCTGTCATTCCATTCTTGTTAGAAGTAGTGAAGGATTACTTTATGATATGTTAGTACAGGGTTGAATACCTATCTCCAAGTCCCATTAACTTGGGGTAAACTGGAGTACTACTGGATCAGCGAGGGTGCACCTCTGACCCCTTGAGGCGGTGGGGTTTAGGACCAGGTTGTAAATAATTCATTTGGGTGACCATGGCGGCCTTGGATATGGGGGAGGTGAATACTTGGACCGGGTCCAAAGGAATGAGGGGAGGTGAGGCTGTGCTGCCCACACACCTGCTAGCCCTGGTGGACCTTGGCGGGAGGAGGGGGAGATAGCCTTGTGTTTATGCGCGATTCTCTGTGCCTGGGCTGCACACTATACAAAACGAGGAGATGGTTAATAAAGTTAGTAATATTAGAATGATTACACATGTCTAGTGTTTATACATTCATGTACTACTTCATATACGACTATGAGAGTCTAGCAAGGTTACATATATCACATAACATCGGTTGAATACATTTCAGCAATTACATCCGGTAGCAGATGGATAACACATGAGGTAGCATTAGGTTTGGTTGTGTACTCAGGAGCATGGAAGCAATACGTTCAGTTGTGATTGTACATTTATAGTCTTTTTTATAACATTCAAACTTGTCCAACTGCATGACACACAAGTATTCTCAGTAATGCTTTTTCGCCTTCCTTTGTACATTAGCAGCACTCGTTAGTTAGCACTAGGTGGGCTGTATCAAGCCATTTGATTGAGTCTTTAAGGTACATGGTATCTTACATGGGCTGAGGTCATTCTTGCTTTACCAGTACTATAAACGTTTTTCCCTTTCCCAACACCCGTGGTATAATTTTATACACACCCTGTAAATCATTAGACTCTGGTATGCGGTGTAACACTTCATTTGGGGAACATCGGCAGGGGTTCATACAAGGAGGGTATTGACGCCATACATTTTAAATGTTAGGGGTTAGATGCTGGGTCGAGGCCTGTTCTATTGGGATGGTTTTTGTTATTTTCCAGACTTGAACCACGAGTCAGGTCACTTCGGGGATAGAGATGTACTGCGGAAGGTAAATGATACAGTGTTTGTTCTGCTATTTGCTCGTGTCTGGTTGCTCGTGAGAACGGGCCTTCAGCAGATCTGCCATGGGGTGGAGGCGCAGGGGGAGTGCGTTGTTCCCTGCGCACAGTGAGCGGGGGCCAAGCTGCAGCTTTTGCAGGCAGGCTGTTTAATTGGGATTTTGGTTGCTTCTATCTAAAATGGAGTCTTGAAGCTTCCAAAATGGAATCCATGGTGTGTTACAGTACACTCGATTGGCCCTGTGTGTCGAGCAGCAGCCACCCTGCCACTTGAGCACAAGTTCATGGGGGGCCTCTGACGAGCCATGAACCTCACGAGGGTGGGATATGACGGGTAGGGGGTCTCATAGACCTATCCTCCCGTACAGAAACACAGAAAATCAAACTGGAAGGAAACAACACAAATGCCATTCATCACAAAAAATTGGCACAACAAATGGTACCATCAAGGTCGCCAGGGAGATGACTATGAAAATGACATCAATCCAATACGAAACCTGGCAGAACTACTGAATGAAGAAACAGCATCAACTGACCCAAAAACATAATCTGGTGGAAAAAACAACCATTACCAACACAACCACCAACATACACAGCCAAAAACCAACCAAACAAACCACAAGAAACAAAAAGATACACTACAACCTAGTCAATGCCAGATCAATGTACAAGGTCACAACAGAAATATACTAACTGCTAAGCAATGGAGGGTTAGGCATTCTATTCCTCACAGAAATCCGGCTAACTCAAAACCATATGGTAATAGTGCAAAACTGCCTACCCCACAACTTCAAACTTTAGCGAGTCAACAGGGAAGGAAAGAGAGGAGAAGGGCTCACTCTAGCATACAAGGACCAGCTAATAATAACAACAACACCAGCATTAAACATTGCAAACTGTGAATCAAGCATCCTATACCCTAACATTAGCTCTTCAACCAACCTAACATTTCTACTCATATACAGACCACCAACCTCAGACCCAACCTTCGTACACACTTTTGTGGATGCCATCACCAAGATCACCATTAAACATGATCATCTCATCATACTTGGAGACTTTACCATCTGGATCAAAGAAGAGCACATCAACCTACCCAAAACACTAACTAATCAACTCACAACAATGCATCTATGACAACTGGTGAATGGAGCGACACACACACACACAGCAGGCCACACGCTAGATGCAATCTTCTGCAACAAAAACCTGGTCACAACTGCACCTCCACTGCAAATCCTCTGGAGCGACAATGTCATTATACAGTTTGTGACCCAACCACCAGTGAGGATACCTCACAAACCCCCTTAAAATTCTCCAATTCTGAAAAGCAAGCCACAAAACAATTAAAAACATCCTTATCTCAGCCAGCATAGAAGAGCGAACAGACACAATCACAAAACGCGATTGCGGAAACACTAGATGACATTGCACCAGAAAAACCATCAACCCCTCACTAAGGAAAACAATGGCAATATGGTTCACGCCCCTTCTGAAAGCACTGAAATAAAAACAGAAAACTAGAACAAGAATGAACAAAAAACTATGACCAGCAATATAAAAACACATAACAAAAGACTATACAAGCTGAAATACTCAATGCAAAAAAGATATACTACAACAAATGGATCACAAAATCAAGCAACACCCAGAAAAGGATGTTCAACATCATAAATGAGCTAAGCAACCCATCAATGTGCAACAATGCAACAACCCCCACATAAAAACTATGCAACAACCTCGCTGACCACCTCAAGAACAAAATCACTATCATCCAGCAAATCATAGAAAGCAATGTCTACAAGATTATCCTCACACAGTGAACACTGACAGAAGATTACTTCAACCTCTTCAACCACTCACTAGTAACAGGAGCCATGCCATGAGCCTTCAAATTGCCCTAAATCAAGCCACTCCTTATAGATCCATCAGGAAACATAACCCACTGCCTACTAATTTCAAATATGCCATATCCAGTGAAACTACTAGAAAGATACTTCTACAAAATAATCTTGGAACATGTAGAAAATAATTGGTTATTGGATCAGGCAAGTAGGCTTCAGAACCAAGAGAGGAATGGAAACTGCACAACTATTTACATGGGGCGATCTAATGACCAACGCAGATGCCAACGCCAATCTCAGCATCATTCGACACAGTCAATAACAACCCACTGATCAAAAGACTGGAAAATATTTGGATCAACAACACAGCTCTCCTTTGGCTAAAACCCTTCTTGACAGAAAGAACAGAAAAAACTTAGCGCCATTCAAGTCACCACCTCAGAAAACAACATGTGGCATCCCACAGGGCTCCTCACTGTCACTGCTACTCTTCATCATCTACACGACCCCCCTGACTAACCTCATCAAAAAACATGGACTCACTTATTACAACTATGCAGATGACACTAAAATTTTTACATTTATAAAAGTGAAAATGTGTTGGTTTGTTTGTGGCATGGCAAAGCGTTTTTCCTTGAACAACCTTTTTCTGGGCAAACTCCTGGAAAAGCTGACCATCTCTCATTTTAACCTTTATTCTGATTCTGTTGGCTGTCTCCATGACCATCAGTCTGGCTTTAGAGCTGCCAGAAGCAGGGAAACTGTTCTCCTGAACATCCGTGAAGATCTGCTCTCCAACCTTGACTCTAGCATTCCCTCTGTCCTCATTCTACTCGATCTCTCTTCTGCCTTTGACACAATCAACCAAACCACCCTGCTTAACTGTCTCTGTGACCGTCCCAGGTCCAAGTTGGGTCCTTCCTTTCATCTATCTCCGTTTCTAACTGTGGTGTTCCCCAGGGGTTTAACATCTCGCCCTGGCTTTTCAACCAATACCTTGCAAATCCCGCCCACTGCATTACTATTTTTTGCTCCAATTTCCAGTGCTATGCTGATGATATTCAACTCATCTTCAGGCTTCCCTCGGCCATCTCCTCTCCTTCTCTCATCTCTGATTGCCTAACTGCCATTAAGGTTTGGTGTGCCGCCAATGATCTCTGCCTGCATGTCAGCAAGACAGAGATCCTCCTCATTGGCACACCTTCACCCTCCTTTCCCCTCACTCTCTGGCCTGCCTCCCTTGGCCTGCCTCCTACCCACACCTGTGAGGCTAAGAACCTCAGGGTCATCTTTGATTCCATGCTTTCCTTCCCTGCCCACATCTCTGATGTCTCAAAAAAGTCAAACTTCCTACTGCACCTCCTCAGAGGTCCTCTACCTTTCCTCTCCTTCCACCAAATGCACAATGTCTCCCAAGCCCTGGTTCTCTCTAGGTTGGACTATTGTAATAGCCTCTTTCTAAATCTACCTGCCTCTACTCTCTGCCCTTTACAACTCATCCAGAATAGGACTGCGAGACTTGTCTTTGGCCTCAAGCCCTGGGATCATATCTCTCCAGCCCTGAAATCTCTCCACTGGCTCCCAGTGGATGCAAGGATCACATTCAAAACCCCCTGCATTGTCCACAAGTCTTTCTCTGGCCTGGGTCCAAAAGAACTTCAGCTATCCCTCCGTAAATACCTCCCCTCTCGAGCCCTTCGCTCCTCTAGCTGTAACTCCCCCAGGGTCTGTTGTTGCTCAAAGAATCAAGCTGGGGGTAGATCTCTGTCTTTGGCTGGGGACTCCCTCTGAAACAGCCTGCCTGCCACTCTGAGACTTGAGGAGAACCATCTCTGGTTCCGGACACACCTCAAAACCTTCGTCTTTGCTTCTTCCTTTGCTCCTCCTCTCTCATTCTGATCTTTTCTCTCTCAGTACCATGCACCTGGCCAACCCTCTGTCTTCCAAGCCCAGGTATCTGCTCACCCTGCCACCCACCTGCACTGCCTCTGGGAAATCCCTGCACTGAGGTATGTATTTGTAACCATACAGACCCCCCTTTTTTCCTGCACTCATCAGACATACCCTGTCTGCTGCCTCAATCCAGCACTTGCCACTTGTTGGGTGCACTAGCACAGTTTTGTTATTATTGATTTATTTTATTATTTATCTGTTTTCCTTTGCTCCGCACTTTCTACTTCTCCCCCCTTCCATGCACCTTTCCCCTTTCCATCTCCCATGCAATTGCACATTCTCAATTCCACTGGGCCCAGTAAGATTGCAGTTTTTTGTTCACCTTTGTTCCTCTCCCTCGCCTTGTCGCGCTCTGAAACACTTGTGTGCGAGCGCGATACAAATAAAATACCATATCATATCAAATCATAGCAATTGCACACCGTTTCACCAAGCTGCAATGAATTTTGAATAGTTACCTGGTGTTAGGCAGAAACCTGTGCAGTTCCCTCTGGGACCACTGCAAAAGATTTAAGACTACAGGTGTTGGCAGTAAACCCACTTGGTAGCAGTCTGTACCACACAGATTCACCGTGGTAGCTGTGGCTGAGCAGTCAGACTTCCCTCAAGAAGAGTTAGACAGTATACAGAGGATAGCAAAACAAAGGAGTTGATGGCTGGAAGGTTTAGAATAAATCTTGACCTCTGGCATTGCTCTGGGCAACCCTCCAGACCATCGTTCTTCGCCTGCCAAGCCATTACAAAAGGGGAAAAACCATATGCAAATCAGGCTTAGTCCCACCCCCAAAGGGGTAGTCCAGCCCGAACTGCTAGGTCACATCCCTTTTGCACGAGACCACAAGCATCCCCAGACATGTTTCAGCCTTGTTGGGCGTCATCAGTGAGGAGGAGCTTGGGTCTCTAGGCCCAGCAGGCAAGGGACCCACGTCTGGGCATACCCTTCCCACTCAGGGTGACAATAGCAAAACAAAGGAGTTGATGGCTGGAAGGTTTAGAATAAATCTTGACCTCTGGCATTGCTCTGGGCAACCCTCCAGACCATCGTTCTTCGCCTGCCAAGCCATTACAAAAGGGGAAAAACCATATGCAAATCAGGCTTAGTCCCACCCCCAAAGGGGTAGTCCAGCCCGAACTGCTAGGTCACATCCCTTTTGCGCGAGACCACAAGCATCCCCAGACATGTTTCAGCCTTGTTGGGCATCATCAGTGAGGAGGAGCTTGGGTCTTGGGTATACAGATGATATACAATAGGTGCAGAGGCACAGTAGTACAAGCAAACACTGACCAGAGCTAGGTGTAAAAGTATAAACTTATTTATTAAAGACACACTCATAAATTACACTAGCACAGAAAAAGGTAAGGAAGTCAAAACACAGTTACTATTACTCATATGTACATCCCTAATCATTTGTTGGACAATTCTAAGTTAACACCACTTATTTCCAACCAGAGGTGAGCGCTTAACGTTAGATGGTACTCCAACAAGTTATTAAAAAAGGGAGGGAAAAGGCAGAAATAAAGAGAGCAGTAAGGTAAAACACTTTTCACATAAGGTTAGAAAAGGCAGTCAATTGTGGAACAAGGAAAATTAGTTCGGGGCCCACTTTAGAGGGAGCCAGGCGAAAATATGCCCAAGATCACACAATGTCACAAGTCTTTGCAGGTGAGCAGAAAAGGTTTTACTACGTTTCCGAAAAGTTTAGTTAGGGTGTCCCAGGCCTACCCAGGTTCGAGAGCCGAGGACTAAATCTACCCCGTACAATCGGTGGCAAGGGAGGCCGGGCGGAACACGGTACCTTTAAAAGTGGAAAGGATCCTCCAGCGGTGGTAGTCGTTCCTGGTAGTGGGTGCAAGTCATGCTGTCATCCAGAGGAAGAGGTGATCTCGACGTGGAGGAAATCTGAAGGTTGTTGCACTACCAGGGATGAGACCAGCCGTGGAGTTTTCCGCACACAAAGGGTTTTACCCGTCTTTCGTGGTTGAGGTAAAAAGTGGTATCCCGGTTGCAGGGGTGCTTGGCACAGGCAAGGCGGCCACAAGATGCTTCGGGACGGCGAAAAGAAGGCAGCAACTGGTTGTCCCCACCAGTTAAGGGAAGAAGACTCTCCGGCGGGAGATCTCCTCTGTCGTCGGGAAAAGTGGTGAGACGGTTCCGCAGGGCTCCACCGGTGGTGTCGTCTTGGCAGGTTGCCTCGGCTTCTCCCTCTTCGGCTTCTTAGGTCCTGTGGCGACTTCTGAAGAACCAGTCCCAAAAACCCTGCTTTTATGCAGCAAACCCACATTCATGCAGCCTAGCTGTCCCTCAAACATGCTAAGTGGTGAGCGGGGTGGCTCACCACTTGGGCCAATCACACTAGAGTGCGACATGAGTTGGCAAGGCAACTCAGTCCAGGGTGCCTAAACCCCCTCCCACACCCCCTGTGGTACCCAGACAGAATGGCACCACTTTGGAGGGCTTCTGTGCAGAAGCCCGCCAAAAGTGGAACAAAGGCTCGACTCGGGTTCAGGGTTACTGAAGTGAACCTAGACGCCATTTTGGCGGCGAGTTCTGGCAAAAAATCCCAACCGGTGAATTTATATTAAATAAATAAACCGGCGGTATCTTTAACATTGCACCAAAAAGTGGTGCATTAAAAACAATGGGAAATCCCATTGGGAAATATTCCGGTGAAATATTTCCGTGGTATCCACTGCCACCAGCCAGAACTCGGCGAGGGGGGACGGGACAGTACCCCCTCGACAACAGACCCAGGGGCAATCTAATTGCCCCTACCAGTACTTCCACAGTAAGATGGTTTGTACTGGTTAAGTTCCTAAGTTAAGACTAGTAAAGTTAATGGTGAATTTACAGACCTAGGGAGACAGTAGTCAGTCCCAGGGTGTGGAGTCTATGTTTGGGGGTCTCTATGACACCCCTGTGTTACTGCACTGAGGGTGCTGTGTAACACACATTCCAAAAACCAATGATGGCCTATGGGGAAAATTACCCCCTAGCCCATAAGCACATAGCAAGTCACAGAAAACACTCTCAAGTCATGTCCAGGAGTGAGGGTAAAAGAGTCTCACTCCTGGCAGGAGAAAAAAAATAAACCCCAAGAATCCAGCAAAGCTGCTGGGGGACTCACTAGGTTAGGAAATTCAGCCTAAACAGAGAATTCTCCCTAACACTCGCCCCCCCCAGACTAAGGGACAGGAGGATTTAATCCACTCCTGGATGAACCTCATACCTCTAGTCGATGACATACATCCTAGAGAGTCCATCAGCATTTTGATGGTGACACCCTGACCTGTGCTTAATGGTGAAATCAAACCCTTGGAGGCAGATTGACCATCTCAATAGTTTTGGATTTTCCCCTTTCATTTGCATTAACCATCTCAAGGGTTGGTGGTCAGTCTGAATGACAAAAGTAGATCCATACAACACTAGCTACACAACATTTGGACACCACACACTGTTCCCTGGATTTCAGCAAAAGTCCATTTGTTTGTGGGTTTGTGGCTTCGCAAATCGTTGTTCCTTTTACAATTTCACACCCTTTCACCAATCTGCACTAAATTGTTCTTAGTTATTTGTTAGTATCCCATGGACAATACTGGCTACACGACAATTGGACACCCCAACCTGTTCCCTGGATTTCACCAAAAGTCCATTTGTTTTTGGGTTTGTGGCTTGGTGAAGCATTATTGCTTATACAATTCTCCTCACTGTTTCACAAATCTGCACAATGTGTTGCATATTTATCTCTTAGGACCCTCCAGACATTACTGGCTACATTACATTTGTACACCCAACCCAATTCCATGGATTTTAGCAAAACTCTAAATGTGTGGGTTTGTGGCTTGGCTAAGGGTTGTTCCTTATACAATCACTAATCTGCACCAAATATTGTATAATTATCTGTTACAGCCCTGTGGATATTTGTGCCTATATGACATTTAGACACCCTAGCCTTTACCCCAAAGACCGGTCCTAAACCCTAGAATGCATGGTTTCTGGGACATTTGCACCACAATGCACCATACAAACTGCACCATGCCAGGATGAGGAAACAGTTGGGGAGAGAGCATGGTAGGTCCCAATATGCAACAGCACATCATCTCTTGCCTCCCCACATGTCTAATCCAGGGTATGTCAGCCAGCCACAAATGCCCATTCTCTAAATTTTACTTCAGAGTGCAAAGCACATCAAACAGTGAGTTAATTGGAACAGCAACCTAGAGGATCATTGATTTTCAACAGATGAGAGTGTTGTCATGACTGTCCATAGAACCCATTCGGAGAACGGATCATTTTTATAGGTCATCTATAAAATCAATGCCAGTAGAAAACAAAACCCAGCACTCACCAACTGCCTCTTTAAACTAAAACAGTGGATGAGCATCAACAGCCTTAAACTCAGCCCGGACAAAACCGAAATCATGATCGCACCTTCTGTTTGATGGTATGTATCTCATCATTTTTATGTTGCACATTCTTTTTTAATTGCCTTCTAACTCTCTGCTCTTTTGGTTTTTCTTGTACATTTTCCCTTTCTTGTCACCCATTTTCACACAGTTAAATTGTCTGGTTCAAATCCAAGCTAAACCATACTCCCTTCCTTTGTGTGTTACTCTCCCCTACCTTATTTTCATTCATTTGTTTTCTTAGTTCCAAATTCCCAAACAAATCAGTTTGTTCATTCAAAGGTAAGTCATGGTCATTTGTGTCCTCATCATGGCAAGTATGGCTAACTAGTCACTTATTGTCACTTTGGGCAAGATCATGCATGTCACATTCTGTACTCTCATTTGACTGTTGTCTTTTCACTGCACACAGTTTCCCTATCTGCTCAGACAACATTTTCACCTGAGCCTCCAAACACTGGAACCACGTCCATATCCCTATACTCATCCCTCTATGCTCTAAACAGGTAATGGTTGAATTCACCCTGTTCTGGTAACTTTTAGGAGACTGACTCATGTTTGTGTTTCCTATGAACTCTCGTGACACAGGAGGTGGGGAGCGTGGGTGGCCATCCTTTGACCATGGTCAGCCTGTGATGAGGACTGATTATATTGGCGAGGTGCACTTTTCACATTCTGTCTTTCATGAGGCTGGAATTAAGCTAAGAGCTGGGGGTAAACACGCAGGGAAAATGCCCATTTTCAGTGCAATTACAGCTGGTGGTGTTACCTCGTGGTAATTGCACCAGAAATTCCCCATTGGATCCAATGGACACAATGGGGAATGGGGACATACAGTTAGCACCCAATCCGTGATCCGGCGGTAATACTGCCAGCCGTGTGAGCGCTAACGCTAATTAAGTTGGGCGGTATCCCAGCAGGATACTGTCGAACTCGTGATCAGGTCCTGTGACTGCATCCAGCCTCCTTGAGAGTAATGCCCTACTGCTTACAGGGATTCGAGGACAGCTCTGTACACTTATCACCCCCTGACACTGAATTGCTGTCTTACCACCATGCACTGGGCTTGGAGATCTTAAGTTTGACTGTAAAGGGCATAATTCTCTCTCCTCAATTCAGTAATCCCTCCCTGCATTTCAGTAACTTGTGTTTTATAATGATCAGCTGTTTGAACTCTTCTATCATTCTCATCCATAAGTCTAAAAATATAATCTTCCATCACTTGCAATTCCTTGGCTTTTTCACTACCAGCCTTTCTGATCGTCTGCATTTCTGCAATTGCTAGGTCCCTATCTTTTTGAACACCATCCAAAACAGTTTTCAAGTTTATTATCTCTTCCTCACTCTCTGAAAACTGTTTCTCTTTCTGAATCAACTGTGCACTGGCATCATAATTGTCTCACAGCTGTGCATCTAGCTTCACTGTTTCAAATGTCCTTCCATTTCTAACAGTCGTTTGCACTCTGCAGCCAAATCACACTGTAAATCAGGAATCACATCATAGTCTTGTTCTCACAACTTAATATGTTTTTCCAATGAAAACCAAAGCTTAGCACATAACTGAATGAGACAGGTGGCCTGTTCCTTACGTCTGCCTGAAAAATCCATACAAGATATGTCTGTAGAACACTCCCTTCAACAAAAATCTCGCTTAAACTTTCCTTCTTGATTTCAGAACTAATCCTTTTACAGCAGATTGATACTGTATCAGATGACCATGTTGCCAAAGCGAATAATGTTTATTCTGCATAATTACAATGAACAGTACATCTAACTTCAGTCATATTTGAACCCGGTGCCAGCATGGTGATACAGAGAAATTCACAAATTCTCTACTATAGTTATACTGGATTGCTAGGTAAATGCCCAGAATAATCTTACCAGATCACCTGCCAGAGCATGTATTTCTAATATGGGGAAATTTGCTTACTACGATTTGACTCAGTTCACAGTGTTTTAGTGCCCTTATCTGTACCGCAGGTGGTAAAAGAAATATCTCTTAGCTTTGCATTGGTCTATGTATTACCACAAATAAATTGAGCTAATTAGCACTGAGCTAATTCTTTTGAGTATTTTATAGGCTGTTGATATTCTGAGCTTAACACACATTGTTTGTTTTTATGTTATGTTATGTTATGTTATGTTATGTTACTTGGCATTTATATAGGACTCTATATATCATTGGTATAACCTCAAAGCGCTGGTAGGTTGAACGCCCCCTGAAACCGTAGTTCTGGTCAGTAGAGAGAGATAGTGTCATAGGGTGCGTGGGTGCAAACAAAAACAGCACATGTAATATAATGAATCCAGCATAACATTTTCAATGATACAAGAATGAAAGCACACATTATAATCTCACATTTTTCACTGGAGAGAAAGCATACTCTATTTTTCAGACTCAAAACAGGCCTGCACGTATACTTCAAAGCCACTGCCCTCCCCATGATAAAGTCCTTTCCCCGTAGCAAACTTAATTTATGCTTTAGCATGCAGGCTGACTTCCTATAGTGGATAAGGTGAGCATGCTTATGCTTTACCATTTAACTGGAAATACACTGCTATCTGTAACCTTGAAAAGTTCAAGCTATTTTTGCAGGTTTTGCAAGCTTTCAGTTTGCATGTGAAGTGGGCCTCTTGGGCATGGAGAAAAGACATTAAAATAGCTATCCATGTTTGTATTGTCTGTTTATTTATTTCACTTCTACCTTTCCCAAAAGCATGGAGTCTTTCTAATGGGTCACTTAGTACATTATTATCTTTACCGAAAAGTCATGCTCACCCTATCCACTGTAGGAAGTCAGCTTGCATGGAAATTGCTGTGCTCAGTTCAGCCTTTCTCTCTCTTACTCCCAGAGAATCAGTGCTGCTTTCCCTCTCACAGGCAGCTTCTCTCTCACCCCTCCACTCTCTGGCAGCAATTGTCACTACCACTCAGCATGGAAGCAGCCAGGCCTCGGAGCTCTTCTTTTTTCAATCTCTTCTTCTTACTCTCTTACTCGGCAGCAAACCCCTCCAAATAAAACCTGCCTTTCTCGCTGTGTCTTCTTTTAAACCCTCTCTCTGCCAACCCACTCCATGTATATTCCCCTGCATAGAGTATATGATATCTCAGCTCGTGGAGGTGATGTCATACATCAATCAAACACCTCCTATGGGATAGTCAAGCCTCCTGGAAACTGAAAGAAGTCCCTATTGTTTTATTGTCACCTTTGAGCAGAGTTTTAGTTCATGGATGCCGGAATCAATTAGTTATATTTCTTTTTCTGGTGTCCCCTTTTGCAATGGCGCAGACTGGCTAAAAAACGGTGGTGTGGAAGGTTGCCCAGAGCAATTGCCAGTGGTTTAGATTCATTTCAAAACCTTGCACCCATCACTTTTGTGGTCAGTCCTGCGCTAGAACAATGAAAATGGACGTGCTTTGAGCAGCATGATTTTAAAAATTCCAAGTTCTCTAACCCTCACGTCTCCTATTGCTAGACCAGTGTTAATTCCTGCATTTATTTTCGAAGAAACATTTCATAGCATGTTTCGGCAGTCCATTTCTATATCCCAGTTTGCACCCTACGTTTGCACTCTAAGTTTGCATCAATGATTTGTACTATAAGTTTGCACCGATGATTTGTACTCCGTGCTATGGACTCAACTGTCCCATTCTAAACACTAATTATATCAATAGGTTACATGTTAAGAATTAAGAGTTAGTAGATTAATTATTTGTGGTGTTAGATGTCAGTCCCTACACTACCTGCATGTTTGCACCGCCTGACAGGGTAAATCCCAGTTACCCCTCCACTCTGGTTTGTATGAATTCTCAATGCTGTCTCACATCAGTGACTCAAATACACACTAACATATCCCTTCTGCAGGAGTCTGAGTTGTGATTCCTGGCCCAGTTGAAATTTGCACAATCTGAAAATGTGCAGCACCTAAATCTCCTACAAGCACACAGTTACAATGTTTTCTGAACTGAAGCTACAACCAGAACATCAAAGCTCTCTTGCGCTTTTCCCTCTCAACTCTACTAACCAACCATCCCAACCCCCTTCCATTACAGATCTGCCTGATCACCTGGAGACCATGAAAAATGGCATTGGTGTGCCGTACAAATCACAATATCATAACATAACACAACATAAATGTACGTGATTTTGAAGGTCACTTCAATAATAATGACCCATCACTGGTGTCCATTAAAAATGTACCATTATCTAAAGAGAAAGCAAATGTTTAGCAACATATACAGTTGTATTACAAATAGGGTGGAATATTTTTTTTTATTAATGTGACAACAGTTTAAAAATAAACCTTACACACATTCATATGAACATCAGAATTATATCAAATGTAAAGACAACACTTCACATTGAGGACCATTTATATTAACATTTCACTTTAAAATCATAAACAGTTCTATTCCATATCCGAAAAGGTATAATATTCTTATTCATTTTTCCCTTAAAGGTATTATTTCTATAAAACACTCACCATTCCAATCTGCTGGTTCAATGCCTGTTTGATTACCATCCACAATTTCCTTGAGGCTATAATCAAATACCTGCTAAACAGGGTAGCCAATAGCCATCAGTATCTGTGAAGGGCTTGCACATAGCTATGTATATATATAAAAGTCTCTTTCCTTATTCATTGCTTTACATTGCTTTCATATCTGTGAACTAGTTGCAGGGATATCCCTCCTACCACACACTCTACACAATCTGCTTTCATACGGAATCACCAGTCTAGGACCTAAAACTGCCAGGCAAGGGAATAGGTTAATTTATAATTTCATGAATAGTGCCTTATAGTTGGAGTGGGAATTTGATGAGATATGGCTGTGATTGGCCCTATGAATGGGGCAACCAGTTCTTGGATCATTTATTTTGTTTGAATCAGTACCTGACTTTCAGTGTAGTCGCATCTGCTTGTCTTGATTTTTAATTGAGTGATAAGCTGCTCATAATGAATGTTCTAGTCAATGGTGCAGAAAAATGTCATGACCCGTGTGCATATGGTGTCCAGTCATATACATCTATTTGAATGTTCAACTTGCTCTAATAAGGAAGAGATTGTGTGAGTAGAACATTTCCATATCTTAAAGGGGAAGTTCACTCAAAAATGTCATTGTCCCAAAAGATGGGCAAAATTAAAAAATATGTATAAAAAATACTTTTAAAGAAAGTTCCCATGTAAAATTTTGAGCAAATGAGGCTCAACGTTTTAACATGGGGGCATTTATTTTGTGATATGAAGCAGCCTGCTCTGTTCATGTTAAGCTCTGCTCTGGCTGCAATAATCAAGCAGCAAAAGTCCCCTACTGGGAGCTTTTGCTTACTGCAGACAGTGAGCAGAATTTAACATGGAGAGGAGGCTGCCAGTGTTTAAAATTGCCATCACTTTCATTTTACGTTTATGTGCTCCTCAAGCCCAGTGAAGCACAGAAAATGTAAAATGAAAGGCATAGCTATTATAAATACTTTGCCGGCTGCCGGCGGTGTTTTCATAATTGCTGTGACTTTCTTTTCTAGTTTCCCGAGCACGGGAAACTGAAAAATAAAGTTGCAGCAATTATGAATACTCTGCCGGATGCCGGCGAAGTATTCGTAATTAACTGGACTTGCCTAAAACAAACGTTGCGGCAAATATAAATACAATGTTGTTGTATTTATGATTGCTGTGGTTTTCTTTTTAAGTTTCCCGGGAAACTTAAAAAGAAAACCATTTAAATCATGTGCCGGTACTTTTACTTTCAGTCTCAAAGTGAAAGCCACTGCAATCATAAATCCAATGCGGTTGTATTCATAATTGCTGTGGTTTTCTTTTTAAGTTTCCCGAGCTCCCCGAGCCGGGGGAGTGAGGGAAACTTAAAAAGAAAACCACTGCAATCATAAATACAACAACATTGTATTTATAAATGCTTGTACTTTCGCTTTGAGTCTCCCGGGCTCCCCCGCCACCACAGGAGACGCAAAGCGAAAGCCACTGCAGTCATAAATACAATGCGGTTGTATTTATAATTGCTGTGGTTTTCTTTTTAAGTTTCCCCAGCTCCCCCGAGCCAGGAAACTTAAAAAGAAAACCACAGCAATCATAAATACAATAACGTTTTGTTTATAAATGCCTCGCTTTGAGTCTCCCGGGATCCCCCAGGTCGGGGGAGCCTGGGAAACTCAAAGCAAAAGCCACTTCAGTCAGAAATACAACACAGTTGTATTTATAATTGCTGTTGTTTTAGAAAACAACAACAATCATAAATACAAGGTTGTGTTTATAAACGCTGGTACTTTCGTTTTGAGTCTCCCAGGCTTCCCCAGTCCGAGGGAGCCCAGGAGACTGAAATCGAAAGCCACTGCAATCATGTATACAACAAGGTTGTATTTATAATTGCCATGGTTTTCTAAGTAAAAAAAATGTAATAAGCACTAGTAGCAGACGGCAGGAATGATCCTGGCTGCATTCTCTGCTCTCCGGCAATAATAAAACAAAAGCCAGCTGTCATAAACAAAAGCTACCATTAGGTGGCTTTTGCTTCATTATTGCAGCGATGGCAGAGCTTAACACAAGTACAGGAGGCTTATCTATTTCACACAATGGATGCCTCCTAATGCTTGATATATTTGAGTTTGAGCCTCATTTGCTCACAATTTTACATAGGAACTTTCTCTTAAACATATTTTTTATATATATTTTTGATTATGGCCCATCTTTTTAGCCAATAACATTTTTGAGGGAACTATCCCTTTAAGATATAATGCTGCTTCCCTGACCATTGCCTGGCTAAATCAGGAGGGATCTCATCTCTACTCTTATTGTTTCCATGGGGATGGAGTTAGGCAGTCCAATGATTTCCTCCATATTCTACGTTCTATATGGCCAATCTTATTCCAGCATGCTCTATTCCTGTATCCATGCCATATAATAAGATGGGGAATTGGCTACTGTTATATATTTGTGTTGCACCATTTGTGCTGAATTCCCCCAAATCGACTAGTAATGCTTTTGACAACTGAAATCATACTCACATTTTTATTGGATAAAAAATGAAATGTTTTTTTTTGCTGTGGGTGTATGGAAATACATGCCCGAATAGACAAAGGAACACACCCGTTCCAGCATGGTGTTACTGAATGGGCAACTAGCATAAGGGCATTTCTTTTTCCTCCCAAAGTATATGATTTTTATTTTCAAAATTTTGATTGTTAAATTATGCTGTGTAGAGTACACTAAAAGTGCATTTAATGATCACTTTAGTCCAATCAGTGTGTGATCCAACAGCATGATATCATTGGCATAGCGCAACTAATCTACATGATTACTTCCAATCTTCTTGGAAAGTTATTCACTTTTTCTAGATGATTATCATTAAATAACATCAGTGCAAGCAAACATCCTTGTTTCACGCTGCAATTCATGGTAATTTTTTGGGAGATATGCCCCTCATAGTCTGGCTAAACATTGACAGTGCTATCTATATAAAGTTGTTCTACCATATTCAGCAGACCCTTGAGGATGCCACATTTATCATGCTTGGACCATAACAGAGGACAATTTAATGAATCAAATGCAGACGTTTAGGCCAAAAATACAACATGTAATGGGAGACCCGTTGATAAAGCTTGTTCAGTTAATAGCCTCAACAACAAGAAATTGTGTGCTGGTCCATGTCCCTTCCAAAAGCCTGCTTCAACATTATGCAATAACTGGCTAGTCTCTGCCCACAATGTTAGTACTCTTAACACCATATTGGCAAACACTTTTCCTGGGAATCTTGAGGCCTGCTGTTTTTTTTAATATAAGAGGTGATACCATGCGATATGAAAATGTGTCCACATAGCTATATATGGATCCAAAACGTGATTCAGGTTGAAAAATTGGACATAAATAAAACTGCACCAGGATTTATTGTCTACACAATTTACTATTTGACTCCATACTGATTTGTCATACTTACTCAATAGGTTCTAAAACGTCTTAGCATCCTGAAACACTAAGGTACATTGCAGAAGTTGCCAATTACCACTACCGATGAAATACCTAAGCCAGTTGCAATATTTATTCTGTCTGGTTCTAATTAAGGCTGCTTTTTCCAGTCTGGAAAAGGAGGAAGCCAAGCACATTTCACAAAGCTTTGTCTGCATCATAGGCAACACACTTTCTTTTGTAATTGAATTCTGGGGGATTTTTTTGCATAGCCATAATTTGCAGTATGGTTGTATATCCAGTTAGTCAAGTGTTCCACATTATCATCATCATCAAAAATACTGTATTTAGTAATAAAACCTTAAGTTTACAATAGAACACAATTTACAAATAAAACTAAAAACAATCCACTTTGATATTTTTAGCCTTCTCCTAAAACAGTTACAAGAACAATTACACAAATAAAAATACAAGGAGAGGAAAACTCACAGCCTTGTTGAAAGAAAACACCAAAAATGTATCAATTCATTAATATTAAAAATGTCTTTCTCAATAGCCAAGTTGGATGACTGTAATGGGCTGTAGCAAAAGTCACATGGGGAGACAGGGTATGCGTTAAAAACATCATGGCAGAGTTTAAAGTGTGGATTCCAGTCTCTCTCAAAATTGGGTTTAAGTACAATTGTCTCAACCTCTGTGATTTATCAGATGAAGTGATACCCCATACATGAGTTGGTACAGCTAATAGAAAAGTACCCAATCTCAAGCACATGTACAAGAATCTCTGTGTCAGATCCTCACTCCTCTTGACAGGCGCAGAAGCAGCACAAACGCCTCCCTTCCCATTGGGTTTTGGCACCTGGGAAATAGACACCGCAGGCCTCCGCAACCCTCTGGGGAAAGAGGGTTAGGGTCCGTGGAGTGGATGGGTAGAGGGAGTTCAGGATGACCGGAAAGAGGTTTAGGAATTAACAATGGATGGGTTGGGGGAAATTAGGGTAACATACTCCTCGACTCCTGTGCCGATCTTGCAGGTATATAGTTGAGATACACCGCCCTCTCATACATGCACATCTAGTACCACATACTTAACTCAGAGATTATTTCTTGGAAGGCTTTTGTATTGGAGCCTCTAACCAATAATCGCCTTGTGCTCTGGTGTCACTTTTGTAAGGCTTGCCCAAGATATCATAGCAATGTGCTGTCACAAGTCCCCCACCTTTACCCCATGTGTAGGCAACAAACAATAACATGCAAACAAGTGCGAAACACTTAGCTCTGGCTTCTGCGTGAGTTCGAGGTCCTTGGGCCTTTCTGTGTTGATGGACTGTGATACTTCTCACCAGATCCGATTCGAACTCATGCTGTGAACAGTAAAACAAAGTCAATGCACGTGCGTGCGAAAAGTCGTTCCTTAAGAACGTTCCCTACAGGATTGCAAGTTTGTTAATTAGTGCGGTTACTTCACCGCCTAGCCCACTCCAACTTGGGGTTAGTAATCATGCTCTGCATGCAACCAGTAATCAAGTTTCCTGTGCTTCGATTCAGCCTAGGAACATAGATCCAGCCGCGCGTAGCGCGACTCACTCAGCGCGTCTCACGCCGAGAGAAGTTAAACGTGTACTTAGCTTTCTTTTGTACGCGGGGCCGGGGATGTAGCAGGCGGGCGGTGCCCCGCGTAGGCGTGCCTCCTGGAGCTCGGGAAGAACACGTCCTCTCTCGCCGGTGACCTGAATTGCGAGCGGAGCTCCTTGGGCGCGGCTCGCGCATGCGCAGTTGTGCGCGTGGGATCCGATTGCTCCCAGCAGGTCTGTGAAGCACACGGCCTGCTGGGAGATGTAGTTTCCGGGCGGTTCTCCATCCCAGGGCCTTCTTTCTGAAAAAAGGATGGAGAACTCGCCTGGAGAAGCTGCTGGGACAACCCCAAGCCTCCTGAACTCCTCCCAGGCCCCCCACAACTCTATCAATGGCTCCAGCCCTGACAGTACTCCCCCTCCCTCCAGCAGGCCCTGGTTTAACGGGATTTAACAGATGAAACTGGCGGAGGAGTCGAGGAGCATGAATGTTACCTGCGGGCTCCCAAGAGCGATCTTCTGGGCCGTACCCTTTCCAGTCCACCAAATACCAAAGAGACCCCTGTCTCCGGCGTGAATCCAGAATATGGTGTACTTCATACTCCGGGACGCCATCGATTAGAATAGGCGAGGGTCTCTTGGATCTTATGGAGGCTGGGGCTGGTTTTATCAAAGAGATGTGAAACACGGGGTGTATCTTCATGGATGAGGGTAGGGTCAGTTTCACTGCCACAGGACCCACCAAGGCCTCAATTGGGAATGGACCAATGTATCGTGGGCAGAACTTGCGAGACCCCCGTAAATGCAAGTTGCCCGTAGAAAGCCACACTCGGTCCCCCACCTGACATTGTGGACCTGGTCTTCTTTTCTTGTCTGCATGACGTTTATAAGTCGCTTTGGCGAGATTCAGGTTGTGTTGTGCGATTCGCCAAACGTTCTCCAACTGTTTCTGCCTCTCACAGACTGCTGGTACTTCGGGTATTGATTCTAGAGGCACAGGTTGAAATCGGGATGGTAGCTGTAGGCACAATAAAACGGGGTAACCTTGGTTGATGCGTGTACTGCATTGTTGTAAGCTAATTCGGCTAGCCAAATCACTTCAGCCCATTCGTTCTCTTTTCCCTGTGTTAAGCACCGCAAATACTGTTCCAGAGTTTGATTTAATCTCTCGGTTTGACCATCGGTTTCTGGGTGGTAGCTGGTGGATAATTGAATCTTGATTCCTACAGTTTTGCAAAACGCTTGCCAGAATCGTGAGGTGAACTGAGGTCCCCGATCTGAAACTATCCCATAAGGTAGGCCGTGGAGGCGCACCACATGTTGTAGAAATAAGTTCGCTATTGAGCTGGCAGTTGGAGTGCCCTTACATGGTATAAAATGAGCCATCTTGGATAAATAGTCCACCACGACCAGGATAGCTGAAAATCCTTGACTGGGTGGCAGGTCAACAATTAAATCCAAAGACACTGTATGCCACGGTGTTGGAGGAGTAGGAAGGGGTTGCAATGTACCCGCAGGTTTCCTGTGTTCGGTCTTATTTCTCAAACAGATTTCACATCCTGATATGTATTGGAGCACGTCCTTTTGTAGACTAGGCCACCAGAAATGGCGTTTGAGTAGCTCCTTGGTTTTCAATGCCCCAGGATGACCCACAAAGGGGGAGTCATGGCACCATTTAATAGCTTGTTGTTGGAGCGGTTTAGTAGGTAAGTACAGTGCAGACTTGTAAAATGGTAATCCCTCTTTTATGGACCTCCACTTGCCCATCGTACCAGATCCTGTGCAGACATTGCCTTCCGAATCTTTTCAAATATGATGTCCACCACCACACTTCCCACTACACGGATTGGATCCACAATCGGTTTGGGTTCATCCAAGTATTTTGGCAGAAGCGAATTTGACTCTGGATACCGAGATAGTATATCTGCCTTCCGGTTTTCCACTCCAGGTCGATACGTGACGATAAAGTCATATTCTGAGAACTGCATAGCCCATCTAAGTTGTCTCGGACTAAGGGCTCTAGCGGATTTCAAGAATTGCAAATTTCGATGATCTGTATAGATGGTGATGGGTGGCGAGCTCCCATGAGGTAATGACGCCACTCGTCAAATGCTACCTTTATGGCTAACATCTCTTTATCAGCTATCACATAATTTTGTTCTGCTGGTAGTAATGTTCTTGAATAATAAGCAGCTGGATGTAACTGTCCATTACTGTCTCGCTGCGACAGGATAGCACCCACTGCATAACTGGATGCGTCAGTTTCTATGAGGTAAGGCTTAGCAGGGTCTGGATGTTGCAAGACAGGTGCTGTCACAAATGCTTCTTTTAAGGTTTGGAAACTTGCTTCAGCTTTTTCGTTCCATTGGAAAGGTACACCTTTTCGCAACAACTGAGTGATGGGTCGTACCTTTTTAGCAAACCCCTCGATAAACCGGCGATAGAAATTGGCAAATCCCAATACTGTTTGTACTTCTTTCACGGAACTTGGGGAGGGCCAGTTTACAATGGCCTGCACCTTTTTTTGATCCATAGTAACTCCTTGAGGTGATAAGATGAATCCTAAAAACTCAACTGTGGTCTGGTGGAATTGGCATTTCTCAAGTTTCGCATACAGCTTATGTTCACGCAACCTCTGTAAGACAGCCTTCACATGACCCTGATGTTCCTCTGCGTTGTGAGAATAAATTAGGATGTTGTCGATGTATACGATGGCAAAAACATCTAAATACCCCTGTAACACCTCATCTAAGAAGTGCTGAAAAGCTGCAGGGGCATTACAGAGCCCAAAGGGCATGACCTGATATTCGTACAGGCCGAACTTGGTCCTGAACGCCGTCTTCCATTCATCGCCCTCTCTGACGCGCACTAAATGATACGCGCCCCGCAAATCCAACTTCGTGTATTTGGTGGAACCCCGTACCTGGTCTAACAACACGGGAATCAAAGGCAGCGGGTAACGGTTCTTGATGGTAATGCGATTGACCGCCCTGTAATCAATACAAGTCCTCAAGTCTCCGGTTTTTTTTGGTATGAAGAACAAAGGAGAGGATACTGGGGATGTTGAATGCCGTATGAAACCATTTGCCAGGTTGGTCTCGATGTACTCCTTCAGGTGCTCGTTCTCGGCTTCAGTGAGCGCATATATCCTACTACAAGGTAATACCGCACCCGCTTCCAAGTCTATGCGACAATCAAAAGGCCTGTGTTGTGGTAGGGTCTCAGCGGCCACCTTACTGAAGACGTCCCGATACTCCTCATATTCCTCCGGTAGGACTACATCAGTACTGCCTCCTACAAAATGGGGACAACGTTCCTCCACACTACAACTAGTCTGACAATACTTCGAGGTGAACTGTAAGGTTCCTGTGACCCAATCCACGACTGGGTTATGTAGTCGTAACCATGCTAAGCCCAAAATGAACCCAAATTGAGGTGCTGTGATGACATCGAAATCGATTGTCTCTCGATGTCTTTTTCCACACTCGAGCTCCATGGATTGCGTGTGTTGGGTAATGGGGCCCGAAACCAACGGCGATCCATCCACTGACTTTACTGGTTCTGGTTGTTTCTTAGTTCTTAATGGAAGTCCTAATCTTCTCGCTACTTGGTCATCCACGAAGTTACCCGTGGCCCCGGAGTCGACCATCAGTGACACTGGTATACGTTTTCCCTGCACATTTAGATGACCAGCCAGCATTATGTGAACAGACGGAGTATGGTATACATTTGCTAACATCTTTGGGGTGTCTTCAGGTTTGCTCGCCCTCACCCCCTTCATGGACGAGCTGCCGCGTTTCCCGACGAGATTCCTTTACCGGGTGGTTTAGTTGTACATTCTCGAACAAAGTGGCCTGATTTACCACAATAGAGACATAATTTGTCTCTTCTTCTTCTTTCTTTCTCCTCCTTAGTCAAAGGGCCTCGTACAGTTCCAATCTGCATTGGTTCTTCAGTTCCTTTTTCCGACGCCTTGCTGGTCTTTTGTTGGTCTAGCCGGACCATAGGTTTGTTGTCCCATTTACGACGGTCCTGGCGACGTTCGCTTTGTCTCTGGTCTAACCGTAGTGCCAAATCTATCATAGTAGAACAGTCTTCAGGCTGGGGGTCGACTTGGGCCACTAAATCCTTCAACTCCTCTCTTAGTCCCTGATAAAACAGGGCCATCCTTTTCTCCTGAGGCCAATCAGTCTCTACGGCCAACCGATTGAAAGCTGTCACATACGTCACCAAATCCTTGCTTCCTTGTCGTAGCTGCAGCAACTCCCGATCCTTAAGTAAGGTCGCTGACCTACGGTTGAATATCTTACCAAATTCTTCTAAGAATGTGTCCCAACTGTACAACAAGGCATCGTCCTTGCGCACCAAAGGTGTCGCCCATGAGGCTGCATCTCCCGTCAGGTAGGAAATCACAAATGCGGTACGAGATTGAGCTGTTCTGAATACTACGGGTTTGGTCAAAAAATGTAATTGGCATTGCATGATGAACTGGTCAAAGTGCTGTGGGTCCCCATGATACCGCTCAGGAGCAGCAAGAGGCAAGGTTGGCTCCGTGGCTACCTGTACTTGTACCGGAGTTGGTGGGGGTTGTCTAGGCAAAGGCACTGCTTGGGCCTGGGTCTGGATAGTCAAGGTATGGACTTGGCCTGCTAGATTCTGGTACTCTTGCCTGGTTGCCGCCAATTCGGCTTTCAAATCCTGGAGAAGGGCTACTACGTCGACCATGATTGTGCTGCCTAGGCGCCAAAAGATACGTGGGCTCGCAATTCTGTCAGATCCTCACTCCTCTTGACAGGCGCAGAAGCAGCACAAACGCCTCCCTTCCCATTGGGTTTTGGCACCTGGCAAATAGACACCGCAGGCCTCCGCAACCCTCTGGGGAAAGAGGGTTAGGGTCCGTGGAGTGGATGGGTAGAGGGAGTTCAGGATGACCGGAAAGAGGTTTAGGAATTAACAATGGATGGGTTGGGGGAAATTAGGGTAACGTACTCCTCGACTCCTGTGCCGATCTTGCAGGTATATAGTTGAGATACACCGCCCTCTCATACATGCACATCTAGTACCACATACTTAACTCAGAGATTATTTCTTGGAAGGCTTTTGTATTGGAGCCTCTAACCAATAATCGCCTTGTGCTCTGGTGTCACTTTTGTAAGGCTTGCCCAAGATATCATAGCAATGTGCTGTCACAAGTCCCCCACCTTTACCCCATGTGTAGGCAACAAACAATAACATGCAAACAAGTGCGAAACACTTAGCTCTGGCTTCTGCGTGAGTTCGAGGTCCTTGGGCCTTTCTGTGTTGATGGACTGTGATACTTCTCACCAGATCCGATTCGAACTCATGCTGTGAACAGTAAAACAAAGTCAATGCACGTGCATGCGAAAAGTCGTTCCTTAAGAACGTTCCCTACAGGATTGCAAGTTTGTTAATTAGTGCGGTTACTTCACCGCCTAGCCCACTCCAACTTGGGGTTAGTAATCATGCTCTGCATGCAACCAGTAATCAAGTTTCCTGTGCTTCGATTCAGCCTAGGAACATAGATCCAGCCGCGCGTAGCGCGACTCACTCAGCGCGTCTCACGCCGAGAGAAGTTAAACGTGTACTTAGCTTTCTTTTGTACGCGGATGTAGCAGGCGGGCGGTGCCCCGCGTAGGCGTGCCTCCTGGAGCTCGGGAAGAACACGTCCTCTCTCGCCGGTGACCTGAATTGCGAGCGGAGCTCCTTGGGCGCGGCTCGCGCATGCGCAGTTGTGCGCGTGGGATCCGATTGCTCCCAGCAGGTCTGTGAAGCACACGGCCTGCTGGGAGATGTAGTTTCCGGGCGGTTCTCCATCCCAGGGCCTTCTTTCTGAAAAAAGGATGGAGAACTCGCCTGGAGAAGCTGCTGGCACAACCCCAAGCCTCCTGAACTCCTCCCAGGCCCCCCACAACTCTATCAATGGCTCCAGCCCTGACACTCTGAAAGGGTGGAATCATTTCATCTATATAGTGCTTAAAGCCAAACTTGCTGTTTTGGGCAGTGTATTCACGGGTGAGGTTGCTTTTGCCGTCATCAGCGAGAAGGTACTCAATAGCTCTCCGCTTGACAGATATTTCAGCTTTAGTTAAATCCCCTTGGGTTAGACCACAGCTCATTTACATCTAAATTGTGCAGCAAGGACTTGATATGGGCAAACAATTTGAGGCTTTTGCCACCATTTAACAGCATTAAGTGCAGCAGTGCCTCACTGCACATTTCCAAACCTGGTTGGAACCAGACCCGTATCCAAGAAAGAGATGGTTAAAGATAGCCAAAGTGGCTATAGGGATAATATTGAGTTCCAAGTGAGTGGATACAGAAGGGGTACTATTGAGAAGAAATAAGAGTTTTTTGCTAAATGCGTTTTCTTTAGTAATTAATTGGCAAATTTTAGCATTACCCTGTAGCTCTGACACAGATAAATAGGCTTGTAAAACCTGTTTATTATATAAGTTCAAAGCTGGGGACACTGCTCCACTACCATGACTATGATAGTAGCACCTAATCGCACCACTTTGTTTTTTACTATTTAATAGTTACCTTGTCACCCTGAGCCACCCAGCAAGGGTACTCCTGAAACCTCACCCTGAGGTAGTCAAAATGGTCCACTTGGTCAATGAACACTCATTCCACTTTTAAGTAGACCAATTTCTGCTAAGAGGGATGAGGACTGAACTACAATGTTTTGATTTTATCCACCTGTAAGTTTAATTGAAGCATGGAGGATTTAGCCAAAAAATGGATAATGATTTTTCTAAAGCCTGAGAAGTAGATGAAATTAAAACCATGTCATCCGTGTAGAAAAGGGCTGGATATTTGTAAAATGATAATCTCAGGGAGTCCTGGGACCTTCTCAGTAAATCATCAATAATCTCTTATATATAGAAGTTATAAAGGAGTGGGGCCAGGACGCAACCCTGTCTTAACACACATGGGGCCTCATTATGAGTATGGTGGTAGCCGTGCCTGTATGGCAGGCACGGCTACCGCCATTCTCATTACCAGCACCGCATCCCGCGATTGGGCAATAACCGGCCCATTACAAGATGAATGGGCCGGTAATTGCCCATTCACGGGTGGCGGTAATGCCGGGCTCCTGATCCCCATTCTGCCCCATAGGGTTTATAACGGTGCTGGTGCGATCACGAGTTCTGCTTGTGGGTACCGCACAGCCCGCCAGGTAAGACCTGGCGGACTGTCAGGAACTCGCAAGGGAAACTCGGAATAATGCGGTATGATATGGACGTGCCGGTGCCATAACACTACCATCCACACCAAACCACCAGGGACATAATGAGGCCCATGGTCACATCGGATCGATCAGTTATCTCCCCACCCAGTCAGTAGCGGACCCAAGCAGTTGTATTTGAGTACAGTTGAGTTAAAACGTGAATCAGGTTAGACAGCACCCCTCAGCTTAATAAAATTTGCCAGAGTGTTCCCCTTACAACTGAATCAAAAGCGGTGCATAAATCAAGGAAAATCACATATAAGTTAATTTTCAGGAGAACTGTATACTTTTGGATTATCGAAAATAATATTAGGCACTGATCTATCCTGCCCCTGTTTTTTCTAAACCCTGCATGCAAATCCGATATAATGGTATTGCTATCCACCCAACTTTAATGTTCCCACACTTTGAATATAGAGAGAAATAAACATGCAATGATTTCTAACTTCTCTGCACTGCAAAAATCCTAGCCGCATGTACAGCATACACATTCCTCACTAGGCACAGATCCCTTACCAAGGCCCGTAATCTGAGATTCCCCTACGACCTCGCTGTCTTTTGCAGTTCAAATGTCAGCGCGAAACTCCTCCGTATATTTGTGTGGGGAGCACCAACGGAGTAGATTCAGTCAGAGCTCGACCCCCTTGAAACTCCATCTGTCTGTCACTTGAGCCCAGCATGAACTAACCCCTCCGTATATTTCTTCTTCTTAAGAAAACGTGTACCTGTGCCTTTATTGACGTGGCTTGTCTGCCTACAATGTTCTACCAATCAGGGTAAAAAGAATGTGCCCTGTTCCAGCCTTTGTTTTCAAAACAATGAAAGTTTCATGTCCATAAAAACTCTCTTTGCTTCCTGCATCTTGCATATTTTCTGTTCTCCACAAGCTGAAGAAAACGCTTGTGTGCATTTAAAATGAATTTTTAAATAGTGCAACCAAAACATGGATTTCACCTCATTTTGCATAGAAGACTACATTCTCATGTTAAAAGTTAGCACTTAATACTTGAGTTATGTTAGTAATGTTATTCGGTTATGTATTCTAATGTAGTCTCCATACATGAAGCCTCCAAAATACATGGTGCACCTCATTATTTGAACCTGGCAGCACACTAAGTTTTTCTATGTGTGCTCTGAATATCTGCAGTTTCAAACTGGGCCTGGCTGTGTTATAAATCCTGTACTTTGCATGCTGGCAATAACACTATATATTATATACTGGCAAAACAAAATGCTATATTACATACTGGTAAAATGCTATTATATGTCCTTACATACCCTCCTTTTTCCGACAATGCTGGCCAACCAAACACACAATTGGAGGAAACCCAAATTGTTCTTCTTTCTTTTTCCATTATATATATCACAATTGAAATAATAGCTACTCAGCAAAATGAACATTGAAATATTTCTTAATAAACCACTCCTTAATCAGAACAAAAGTAAAACAGATCCCAAATGGGCTCATGAGTCCTCATAGAAATATTGTACACGTTTCTTTCCAACCAAAGTGTCCATGTATGTTCAAATGTTTTTATAGTCATATTCTTTATATAGTTGTGATGACACCAAAATAATAAAATAAAACAAATAAATAAAACTAATAACTAACATAACTAATCAAAACAATTAAATTCACTACTGTTCCACTAATGACATTCACCATCTTTATGACTGCACCTCTGAGATGTCCTGATCATCAACTTTTCATCATCTGGTTCACTCGGTGAAACTCTTTCATCCTGGCGCTCTTGGCTGCTTTTCCATAGAAATCATCTCTTTATGCATTTCAGTCGCTTTGTCTTCAGCGCCATACTTTTGTTCGGAGGCTTTGCTTGGGCTTCATCCCGTGGACTCCAGGACTCCATCATATCTCGCGTCCTCCAGTCTTGCAAACTCCAACCCCAACCATATGTCAGTTAGTTGTCTAAATTAAATAGAAAAAGGGATTTTACCCTTTCTACCATTTTGCCAAAAACAAAATGTAGTTCAAAACATTCCGATGGACCCTTCCGATATCTGCAACTAAGCACATGTTAAAGAGAAAACAACAATATTTACATTTCACATTATCATACTTCAAAATAAATTTCATGCAGAACATTTTAGCACATTATACCATAGTAAGTTAACCTGATTCAGCACCTTCTATCAATTTTTATTACTGCACCTCCACAATAAACGTTATATCTATCATTTTTTTTTATGGCATGGGACACTATGTCACTGCGTCTTTCTCTCCATGTACTCAGTGCACTTAAGCTGTCTCTTCTTGCTCAAGACTCCTGATTTCATATTTGGGGTGACAAGGCTTAATTTGGTTAACATGAACAAATTGTTCTGTCACCATTTCACCCTCTGTCTTTACTATCTTGTAAACTACTGGTGACACCTTATCCACTCTCTGAAATGGTCCTTGCCAGGCTGCAAGAAATTTAGAATTTTTATGTTTACCTTTTCCAAAATGAAACTTATATACCGTATCCCCTACATTATACTCTTTCACAGACATCCTTTTATCATAATATGACTTTGCACTGTCAGCAGCTCTTTCCAAATTTTGTTGCACAAATGCAAATGTATGTTGTATATGCTTCCTCAGTTCTTCCACATATTCGTGAACTGTAGATGCACTCACAAGTGTCTGCTCATGTGTCCTGTATAATACATTTTGTGGAAGTACCATCTTCCTTCCTGTTAACACCTCATGAGGACTGATGCCTGTCGCTTTGGCAGGAGACGATCTGATTGCCATCCATACCAGAGGTAATCGTAAATCCCAACTGGAACATGCCTCTGCTACAAACTTCTTTAATATCTCTGTAACACACCTGTTGCAATGTTCAACACTTCCAGAAGAGGCAGGCCGTAACGCAATATTCAGTTTCCTTTTCACCCCCAATAGCTGCCACACCTTACTCATCACGGTGCTTGTGAAATGACTTCCTTTGTCTGACTCTATTCTTTGTGGTAATCCAAATCTTGAAAATATATGATTTACCAGTAACGTAGCTGCTGTTTGTGCACTGCAATCTGGTGCAGGGATACACTCTACCCATTTTGACATCAAACAAACCACGGTCAAAAGATAACAGTTTCCTCTACTCAACCTTTTTACAGGCCCAACATAGCCAATTTGCAAATCTGACCATGGAAGAGTTAAGCCTCTTTTCATCAGTGGAGCTCTATGCATTGGTGAAGCGGGTTTAAATTGGGCACATACCAGGCACCCCCTAGTGTATAATTCCACATCTTGGGACATATGTGGCCAGTAAGCATAATCTTTCAGTATCTTTAAAGTCTTTTGTGAACCTCTATGTCTTGCAGTTATTGCATCATGTGCATGGTGTAACATTATCCCTCTGAATGAAAGGGGTACCACCCACTGTTTCTGTCCTGTTATGGATTCCCTAATCATAAGTCCATCCTGAAGTGTAATCCGTTTTTTATTCTTTAATGACACCCTCAACTCTTCTTTTCCTGTACAATCATTTTCAGTTAAAGGATTTTGTTCGGGGTCCATCAAATGATTATAATAGATCCTCAACATTGGATCATCTTTTTGCGCCTTAATCAGATCTTGATCTGGTGTATCATAACTCTGTTGCACTACTGGTTGTTCTACCTCTTTTGGAGCCTTAGAGTGTGTAACTGCATCTATTTCTAGATGCACCAATTAAGTGTTCAATGGGTAACAACTCTCCTATAACAGCCCCAATCTTGGCTAAGTGATCTGCTTTATCAGTTCTTTCCCTATCTTCCCCTGGAGTTTTCAAATGTCCACAAATGTTCCTCCAGTATACTGTTAAATCATTTTCTGACACTAATTTGTCTATAGCTTGTATCATTTTCCCATGCTTGAGGGGCTGTTTATTATATATGATCATGCCTCTTGCTTTCCAGTCAGGCAAATATTCTACAAAGCTATTTTGTGCACAATCAGAATCAGTCACCAGGACAATTTCACTGAATTTATTATCAACTGCAGTAGTAATTGCTTTATAAATGGCTGCCAACTCCGCTACCTGGCTACTCCTAGCCCCAATTCTCATTCCTATACTAGGTTTGTCCTCACATTTCAACCAGACATTTCCTATCCCTGACACCAACTGTTTATTGCTGTCATTTTCAATATAAAAAGGCACATCCATCAACATATACAGTTGGTAAATTCTTTCATGTATTTTCATCAAATGCTTTGGGTGGTGACTGCTCAAACTCCTGCAAACTAGACTTCACCTCTACTTTGTCTGATACACATTCAGATGCACAGTCATGTAAATCTACTGATCCTTGAGCAACTGGGTTCTATTTATTCTGGTCATATCTCACTTCTACAGGAAAGCCTTGCAATGCCAATGTCCATGAAGTAATTCTGGACTGTGCTAGATTGCCTGAACTAATCCTCTACTCTGTACAAAAAAGGCAATGGTTGATGATTTGTCTCAATGATTACTTCCCCCCCCCCGCAACAATTGGGCGAAAATGTTGCAACGCCCACACAGTGGTCAAAAGAGCCTTTTCACATTCACTGAATTTAATTTCAACTTGAGAAAATGCCGAACTTGCATAAGCAATAGTTTTGTGGTTCAAATCATGTTTTTGAGATAACACTGCTGACATACAATGTTCAGTGAAACCTATTTCTATAAGGAAATCTTTGTTTTTTATGGGATACGCTAAGCATGGTGCCTTTATGAGACATTCCTTCAATTTAGCAACTGCCTCAGATTGCTCCTTTTTCCATTTCCAGGGCGTATTCAGCTTCAATAGTCTAGTCAATGGTTGAGTAATTTCAGCATAATTTCCAATACATTTCCTGTTATATCCCGTCATTCCTAATAAACATTTTAAACCTTTCATATTTCTAGGATCTTTCAGTTTCTGTATGGCCTCCACCTTTTTCTTTTGTGGATTTAGCCCATGTTCAGTTACCTCATGGCCTAGGAAATTCACCTTTTTCTTGCACAATTAGGCTTTCTGTAAAGATACTTTGGCACCCGCCTTTTGCAATTGGTCAAGTACATGTCTAATTTCATCAAAATGACTTTTCAAGTTTTCATTTTTTATCAGAACATCATCTACATAAACTCCTCTTTCCGCTGCATCTGGCATAGCCTTCCTCAAAAATATACCAAATTCGCTCCCACTATTGACATACCCAAATGGTGTTCTAGCCCACGCGTATTGCATTTTATCAAATGAAAATGAAAATAAATTCTGAATGTCCTCTGCCAGTGGCACACACCAATATTCAAATGTAAGATCTAATGCGGTAAACATCTTTGACCCATGCACTTGAGCAAGGCCTTGATCAATGAATGGCAGCGGCTATCTAGACACTGGCACTCTTTTATTTAATTCCCTCAGGTCTGCACACCGACGCCATTGACCATTTAGCTTTAACACACCCAAAATAGGAGTGTTGGAGGTACTATGAATGGGTCTGATAATTCCCCTAGCTTCCAAGTTATTAATTATCTCTGCCAATGACTCTAAGCATTCCAGTTGCAATCGATATTGGCGCACAAATACTGGAATTCTACCACACCCCTCTGGTAATGTGTCAACATGTCAATTAGTTAGGCCGCAATCATATGCATCTTTGGCAAATACTTCTTTAAATTCCATAAATATTTTTCGCAACTCATTTTTATCCTCTTTGCTATCACATGCATCTGCTAACATAATCTGCTCCTCTACCATTTTTGAAAATTCTGGGAACTCCTCCAGTGGAGGAACTTATGTGCTTTTTTCTAACTGTGTGGCTGTATCTCTTTGCAAAGCTGCCATTTTTAAATATTTTGGCATATCAGCTTCCATTTCAATGTGCTGATTTTCTGTTTCATTTTCATTTAAGTCAAATACTATACAATTCTCTTGGTGACAGCACACTGTCTCATTGCAATCATAAGGGTACACAGATTCAATTTTAAAGATTCCTTTGGGTTGAGAATCCAGATATTCTGGTGACACACCCTGTGCATCTCCATACCTCTCAGGGATATTTCCAATCACCATGTTATTGAAATCTGCAGTATAATGTGATTTTTGTATGGCCATTCCTAATAAAGAATTCTCTTCTGAATGAATATCCTGACATCCTTTTTTATCCACCACGATCTTAACAGATCCCTCCCCAACATCTACCAATGGGGTATATTTATGATCCAGCCCTTGCTGTTTCATGGATTCATTCAAGCACACAAATGCATCAGAATCCTTCATTTGCTGTCCATTCTTGCACTTTAGTGTTATAGCAACCTGCTTGGTGAATGCAGGGATAGTAACATCATTCTTCACCTGTAATTCAATCGCATATGGGACCAATTGTGCACAATGATAAGCCTTTCTTTTATCTTCAAATTCTGGCGCAGGCCCGCCTAGTCGGGACCATATTTTCTGGTTAAGAAAATCTAACACCATGCACATTCTGTGCATGACATCATTGCCCAGATAAAAATCATTTTGTGTTCCACTCACTATCCACACATTTTGGTAGATGGTTTTTTGTCCAATATTAATCTTTAGCATGCGCCTTCCTGCAATTCGATTTTCAAAATCTGGATCGTCCAAACCAAAGATATATTGGTTTTTAACTCTAAATTTCGGGATCTCCTCCCTTTCCATTATGCTCTGCAGTAGTTTCTCGTTAATAAAACTCCTTTTCTGTTCAAGTGCCAAAGTGGCTTTTATCATTTTAGAATGGCCATTTATACCAATGTGAATCCATGGTTGCTCATCTTCCATTTGTATTTCAGCAAGGCTGGTGATGTGTTTTTCTGTGTCTGCTTTGGGAGTAGTGTTCTGTTTGCATTTCTTCTCTTTTAAATAGAAGCTCAATGTGTGTTCATCTATTTCAGTTTGCCATTTCTTCCTAGGCTCCAAATAAATCTGCACAGATTGTTTTTCTTTTTTACTTTGCATTTTGTCCTGACACATCAAAATGACACTGACACTAGGTAAAGAGCTATTCTGTAGGTACACCTCCACTGCATCACTCGATTTGGCAACAGTATGGCTTTCATTCACACTGCTGTTTTGTGACTTTATTTTCTTAGGTCTTAATGGTTTTTTGGTTAAAGACCACAGTACCCCATTTACCCCACCTATGAGAGGAGACAATCTTTTTAGGCAATCTGTCCCCATCAGAAATGGAATTTCACAAATAGATGTGATCAATACTTCCTGTTTCATTCTGTGTTTTCGTATCTTTATGTCAACCTTGGTAACACCCACGATAGGCACCTCCTAACCGTTAAAGTTATATACTGGGCCTTCACTCTGCCTCACTGTGATCTGATTCTGTGGAGATCACCCTTCATTGATACTTTTTACCAATTCTTTGGACATAATTGTGGCCTGTGCGCCTGTGTCAATCATTGCAAATGTTTTGCATTTCTCTTCCACAGTAATGGGAGCATAATATCTGTCTTCAACTTCCTGTAACACACACAAAAATTGTAAATTCTTACTGATTTCAGGATTCACTTTTCTCAGACCTTTCTGAATATGCGTATAAACATCACCTAATAACTTGTCATTTTCTAATTTTGGAAGTTTGTGGGTATTTGGCATTGTACCAATCTTTTTAACTTCCTCAAACATCTGTGGCTCAAAGAACTCTTCAGGTGACTGATCTGTACCCTCCTTTTGAGTACTGATTCTTCATGCCTGTATTTTATTAGCATGTTGATTGTCTAGGGAGGGCGTTCTAACATCCACACTTACTCCTTGATCAATTATATTTCCCATGCAGGAGTTGTCTTTCTTAAATATGTCTCTTTGTTCTTTTGGAATTTCATGTTTTTCTTGTTTTCCTTTTACATTTGTGTAAATTTCCAATGTTTGATTTAACTCCAGGTTAAACCAAACCTCTTTTTTAGATGTCTTTGCAATTTCTGCCTTATGTTCATTTGCCGGTATTTTCATTTTTCAATCATTAAGCATCTCATAGGCATTATACAAAACCAGATCAGGGAAATCTGTCTTTTTATCATTGCAGGTGTCATGAATATTTAGTCACTTATTATCAGAAGCGACCTGGTCACTACTATGGACTTCTGCCCTCTCCTTTGATTAATGTTTTTGGGCAGTACAGAGCATTCCTATTTGTTCAGCCAACATTTTCACTTGGGCCTCGAGACACTGGAATCTTTTCATCTCTCTAGAATCTTCTCTCTGCGGCCTATGCCGATATTGGTTATTCTCCCCCTTATTAAATCTATTCTGATATCTCTCAGGAGAGTGATTCCTATTGGAGTTGTTTCTGAACTCTTGATTCATGTGGGGCTGGGAGCGGGGTGTACCTATCCTTTGGTTGTAATCCCCTGGCAGCTGTGATTGATTGTATTGATGTGGGGCATAATTCATACTCTGCCTCATGTCCTGTCTCTCATTCTGTGAGTATTGTCCCCTATGCTGATTCCCATACTGGGGTCTATCCTGGTTGCCATCCATATATCATGGTGTTGGGGTCAAATCTGCTCTGTGTCCCCAATGTCTGATAGGGACCATTACTTCTTTGATCCTGGCTTTGTCTCTGATTATTGTTCATACCGGACATATCAGGCCGATATGGTGCCTGGGGCCTGTCTCCTAAGTACCTAGGGCTAATGTAGCTCTCCCTATTACTAGGATCATGTGACTGAAACATCGGTGCAGAGAGCGACAACCTCTGTTGATTACCCCTCTGTTCGGGTGTCACATTATTTTTGCCTGGACTTTGAGCTGACTCAAGTGACATTTAAGCTGACCTGATCTCCATCACTGTTGCCGAGGATTCTTTAGATTTTGGTCTAGTATCTTTCATTTTATCACTCTCTCTACCCTACAGTATAGCACTTCATATAGCTTTGTACTTTGGTGCACAATCCACTCAAGGGACTTGTCACGATCAAATTTGCAGACTAACTGTGATATAATGTCTTTCTGCAATACATAGAAATAGGCAGTTTTGAACTCATTGGAATTGGGATCAAAAGATAAATCAAAGTGAGAAAAAGCTCTTTTTAAGTCTTGCAAAAATTGGCAAGGGGATGTATTTGGCCCAGCCGTTATCGTGTATGCAACTTTCTTTGCCTCCTGTAATGATTGGAATGGAGAAAAATGACATCTAATCTCGTTTTCAAACTCTGCACATGTCAAATTTTGCTGTTCATTTAATCCTCTGATGATATTGGTTGTGGGAGCGTTCAGTGTTAAGTGCAAGTATTGTCTATTCTGTTCCTTAGGTATATGGAGAGCTTTAAATATATCGTGCACCGCTTCTAGGTGGTCCTCTATACAGCACTCCCCTCCTTTTTTGAATGGTTTGATCAGAGCCTTGATTGATTTCATTATCTTGATAGGACTACTCGGCGCCATGTTTGGGATTGCACTATTTTGTGATTCAACCCTTGTTTCAGGCGTATGGGATAGGTGGTGGCCCACAATGGGTGTGTCAAACCCCCCTAGGGCGCTACAACCAAGTTCAGACATCGGCACAGCCACTGGGGCACTATCTCTCCATGCAGAAATAGAATTCACCTCAATTCCATTGAATGTGGTGCCCTGTCGTTTGTCCTGGGACCTGGAAGTGCATATTTGCTTTTCCAAATCCTTGCACTTTTTAAGGAGCCGATCGCCTCCTTACGCAAGTAATTGTTTTCATCACCCATCTTATTAATCACATTTTGCATATCGCTCATTTGCACTTGGCATTCATTAAACTCTGTGTCTCGATTGTCTCTTTCTTGAAACATTTTAACTATCTCTTGTTGAGCATTTTGAAGCTCACTTTCTTTCTTAAAATGTTCTTTTTGTAAAATTTGCATTTCCAAAATAACCTCATCTTTATCTTGTGTAATATGATCTACCAATCCTTCAAGTGTTTTAATTCTTGCTCACTATCCTCAAATTGTTTCTTCCTTTGGGACAATTGATTGGCGAGTTATTTACACTTTGACTGCATGTCCTTTTGACATACCTCCAGTTCTGCTCTTAACTTTTCCTCCTGTTCACTAGCTCCATCTAGTTCAACTTTTAATCTGGTAATCAGCTTGGCATCATTTTCTTGCATTCGTAGGGACCTATTTAAAATGAACCATGTTTTTGCACATAGCCGTATCAGACAATCTTTCTCTGCATGTTTATCAGAAACATTTAATAATCTCAGAAGACAGACCTGAATTATGCTTCCTTCTGCAAAAAATGTTGTCCAATGGTTCTTTCTGCACTTCCCAATAGATACGGTCATGCCATTCTGTGGCATTATTTAATGACCATGTCTCATGTGCATATAATTTTGCCTCCAGATATTGTACCAACTCTGGAAATGTGGTCTCCATTTGAGACATTGTGAGATTCACTTCCGGTTTCACAATACTCTTATAAAATGAGTTCCCTTTAATGTATGTGTGGAAGTGTGGAACACACTTGCCATGCCCAGTAGATGCTCTACAGTCAGTTTCCCGGCCAACGCACCATTATTTGTAGGAGAATTTGTCTTATTGGGGTAAATTTGGGATTTGGTGGGATTTTCTTACTGTAAAAATATTGGCAGTAATTTGGCTGTAAATTAGTCTTACATTTAGAGTGGTTCTGGTATCACACTAGTTTAGTGACCATAACTTGTTAGCTTGTATTGGTGGTAATTTTAGTGGTATCTTGTTTTGCGGTATTTTATTCCTGTGGTATAGTGTTGAGCATGTGTTTCTTATACTATGACCCCATCATAAAACAAATCTTTCCTTTTTATTAGAATACCTTCTAGTTGTCTGTATAGAGCCCCAGACTTATACACTTCAGTGAACCCAATGAGTTTATTCAATGCGCCACCTGTAGTTTGTGGCTGGCATTACTGGCTTATGTACATCCAGTAATCTATGTGCCATTAGGCATTACTGGCTTATGTACATCCAGTAACCTATGTGTCGAATTAGACACTCCCTTCCCATCAGCATGCAAGGAAGGACTCACTCATCACAAAGCACACAACCCTCTACTTTGTAGCTGTTTATTACTAACTTTCTCTTGTTTGCTATTTTAGTTATAGTGGCAAATTGGTAAATGCACTACTGCACTGATATGAACCTCCCCTTTGTACTTCACTTATGTAAATAATTCACAGGTGCATGAATGACACAAACATCCCAATTGTTTTTATATATGCTTTTTGTATTGCATCTCATTTACAAGTCACCAAATCTTACCATGTGTTATTTACATCATCATCTGCAATATAAACAAACAAAACAGAACAGACAGGTATTTTTGAAAACATGAATCAATGTTCCCACACTTTGAATATAGAGAGAAATAAACATGCAATGATTTCTAACTTCTCTGCACTGCAAAAATCCTAGCCACATGCACAGCATACAAATTCCTCACTTGGCACAGATCCCTTACCAAGGCCAGTACTCTGAGATTCCCACACAACCTCGCTGTCTTTTGCAGTCTTAATGTCAGCACGAAACTCCTCCATATATTTGTGTGGGGAGTACCAACTGAGTAGATTTAGTCAACGTTCGACCCCCTTGAAACTCTGTCTGTCTGTCTCCTCAGCTCAGCATGAACTAACCCCTCCGTATATTTCTTCTTCTTAGGAACACTTTTTCCCGTCCCTTTATTGACAGTGGCTTGTCTGCCTACATATTTCTACCAATCAGGTTAAAAAGAATGTGCCCTGTGCCAGCCTTCCTTTTCAAAACAATGAAAGCTTCATGTCCATAATGACTGTTTCGCTTTGCTTCCTGCATCTTGCATATTTTCTGTTCTCTACATGCTGAAGAAAACGCTTGTGTGCATTTCAAATGAATTTTTAAATAGTGCAACCAAAACATGCATTTCACCTCATTTTGCATAGAAGACTACATTCTCATGTAAAAGTTAGCACTTAATACTTGAGTTATGTTAGTAATGTTATTCAGTTATGTATTCTAATGCAGTCTCCATACATGAAGCATCCAAAATACATGGTGCACATCATTATTTGAACCTGGCAGCACACTAAGTGTTTCTATGTGTGCTCTGAATATCTGCAGTTTCAAACTGGGCCTGGCTGTGTTATAAATCCTGTACTTTGCATGCTGGTAATAATGCTATATATTATATACTGGCAAAATAAAACTTGCTATATAACATAGTGGCAAAATGCTATTATATGCTGGCAAAAATTCTATTCATGTCCTTACAAGCTAAAGCCATTTCCACCTCTTTAACAGTAATGTACAAGGGAACTGAATAACTCAAATCAGAGGAGGTGCCTAAAGATAAAAGGTGTGGGGCGTTGCAATATAAGCCAGAAATGAGATTTCCACCCCTCACCTCTAACACAACTTGGCAAAAGTTGATCAAGTTTAGGGTCTATATTAGAGACCAATTTCCAAGAGGGGAATGCCCCCTGATTTTAAGGCAGCATGCTTAGCCCTCCATTTATTTGCTGCAATTTGTTCTTCTTGGTTGAACAAACATTTTTATATTTTGCTCTTAAAACACATTGCTTAATCCCTGTCCACCCCTAAACAGGAGACAACACCCTCTTCAATGGCTCTCCTAAGCGGCACTCATCGTGATACCAACCAGCCTTTCTAATGGTGCTCTTTCTTGTAATTTTCATAGGGACAGTTACAAGTGGGTGTATCTTTGCCAGCATTATTTCGTCCACATTATTTTCTCTAGGTTATGCTTCCCCCATCAAATCCAGTTACCTTTGGTATTGATATACAATTCCCCAATGTTCCCTTCAACTCGAGATTTGATATTCATGGCAAGTGTAAAAGACACCAGAGCATGGCCAGTAACTTGTAAATAATTAATTCTCTGTTATTTGGTCAAGTCATAATTTTCCCAACTAATAAAGAACTGAAGAAATAATCTAAGGTATATTCTTTCTTTCCGACATACCAACTCTTTTGTCCTGGTGTATCTATCTTTGCATCCCCCGGAGTGCGACCATTTAACATAGAAAGTTTATTTCTGGTCATAAACTTCAGCCATCTTATCCATAGTATTAGAGGATGGTGAGAAGTCATCAGGAATCAGGTAAGGCACTGGAGACTTGAGTATATAAAAGGAGTAAGTGTATTTATAAGTTACAGGGCTAGTTGGTTAGGAAAGGCAGTGAGCTAAATAGATAACATCCTTTCAGTTAGGTTCTCCCATCCTGTGTTATCAACTGTAGCTCTTGGAACCCTCAGGTCCCATAACATTCTAGTTGACATCACTGTATTCTACTACCAGCACTGTGTGCACCCAGTGCAGATAGATACAATAAATACTACACATATCCCTCTCTTCCAAATGAACACACAAACAAGATACCACAAACCAGGCATTCAGAGACATCAAAATGTACACACTCCTGCACATCTGTAAAACCCAAACAACATTCACAACCATAAAAGTGTATCTACATTCACGTAAGTAACATTCAACACAATCAAGTACAAGAATCACCACCTGCCCTGGGCTGCCACTCCCGGGCCTCACAGCTGCCATCTGCGAGCACATATGTTCCTTACCACACTGTCAACCATCAAAGCGTATCTCCTCCCACTCCATCTGCCACCTGGAGACAAGGGTCTGCCACAGCCAGCACAACCGCATACTCACGAAACCATCAGGAACCAGCTAACATTCATATGAACCATTTAATTTATATCCTAATCACAACTACATCACACCCAACAATATCACACCACCGTTCTTCTCAGAAACACCTGTCATTTGTGCCCTTCAATTATTCATTGACATATACACCCCTGCCATAGAAAACACTGACAAGTAGGAAAAGACAGAAAAGACAACTTACAAAACAAAGATCACATCAAAACAACACAGCTGGGAAAGAACAGCGCAATAAGAAAGAAAACACTGCGACAGAGACTGATCAGATCTGAGTCCAAGTGCAAATTGATCTTTAAAAAAAACAGGAATGCAGTCAAAACATGAAAGCATTCAAAGCTTAAAAACATGTATGGCCAAAGAATAAACCGGTTAATTATTAATGATAACGTGCATGCCATTTATCATACGCCCAATTAATTGCAACATTCAATTATCATACGTCATGCAACATTCATATCACATTTATATATTTTGGGCTACAATCTCATTCATATATTGCTCATACATTCATGACACTGTCAGACCTTATTCATGAACATGTGGGTTAAGACATAACCTATTACAGGTTCATGTGTTTATGGCACCAGAACAATGCTGTGCCACTCTCATATTGACAGTTTTCAACATGAAATAAATATAATATATATCATCATCATTGCTCTTTGGATTTCATAACACAGAAATATCAAATATAATATGACCACATATACAATATACAGTTTTAAGAACCTGAAAATCCTGTAAGATTGTTAAACACTACACAGAAAAAATATATTTGTTTTTCTTTTTGTGTTGTTTGTTGGTTATGGTTAAGTGAATATATTATTAAGTGAATGTATTATTATGCATACACCCACACTTCCTCATACAGCAAATGCATTCAACACCAACACCAAGTCACCCTTTAAAAATATTGGCACTTTCCATTCCATACAATCATGGGAGCATCCACTCCAAAACATATACAATATGGCAGCATTGGCAGATTACACACTGCTTAAACTATAAGTAATATCATAAACATTTCATCACAGGAAAAGGCAAAAACATATTTCGTGCATTTAAATTCCATTTAAAGTTGCGAAACATCACTTGCATCAAAAACTACAAAATGTCCATGAATTGCACAAAGAAAAATGACCGCAACAACAACAATGCATTCATCCAAGTGGAAAACAATGCTAGTGCTCCTACATGTTCTATTATCTTGTGCCGCCCACAATAACACAAGCAGAAACAACTATATACAGTACTTCTATTATCCTCTGTAAATCAGAACAGAAACACATTGGGTGTCTAGACAGTAAATGTCCTTGAATTGCACGAAGTGACATGCAGTGAAAAGAATAAACAGCACAGTACCTTGATTGTCCTCACTGAACCGAAATGGGAAACCGTGCTGGTGCACTTGCGCTCCTTAATATTGCAGTCGCAACGTTCATTAAATAAAATCATAGTAAAAGGGTATCTGCATTTACTTGCAGACTTTTACAACAGCAATATGCCCGCATATGAATAATTCATAAAGCATCCTCGAAACAAATGGAGAAACGAAAATCTCTGTTGAAACCCCAATGTCCACTTAGTATGACAGCCGATGATAACTGGTGAGGAAATATGCACAGATTGACGTGGAAACGTCACGCGTCATCACGCAGATCCATGTCGTCATAGTCTTTCCTCAAATGTATGCCTCATAGTCTGTACACGAAAAATGAACACCACACCAGGCACATTGGCGTAGAAGTGTTCGGGGCTGCACCGAAACCCCTTTAAACGTTCTCCGACGTCATCATTAGTACGCAGCCATCAAACAACACAGAGCTGCGTTAGACATCCAAATAACCGTCATGCTGCACTCGCTCTCACAGCATCTAGGCACATCGCAGCACAGCACAGATATCAAAAATAAAAACCGCCTCTGCTCGCACAACGTTGCCTCCATAAAATTATGACAAGTACAGCCGCACGCAAAGGAACGTCAGCAGGCCCCTGTCTGTGGCGCTGCCCCTTGAAGGGACGCGCACGCGGCAGTGTGACGTTGCATGCCGCGGCGTGCAGTATGAATAAAATGGGCGTTCCCAGCCGTGGTAGTGCGACCGGGAAGCCCGAGCAGTACGGACGTGTGTCGTGTGAGTCTGTACTGGCTGGGGGCTTACGGGCATCGCTAGGGGGTCAGGACAAACCCCCAACAGTGGCGACGGAGTGGGGATGATGCCTGAGTCCGGCGGTGATTGGAACTCTAATTTTTTCACTGGAACTGAATCTTGATGGGGTTTCGTTTCATGCCGTAGGCCGTGCATCGACCACGCGGCTGGCGGCAAATTTTGGATTTCGGCCGTGGAACTTCACAGAGCTCCGGTTTGGGCAGTGAGTGGCATCCAGGCCAAATTTTTGGACACACTGTTAGCAGGCAGTTATACATGCATACCGATGCCGATTTAGGAATTTTGTGTCTCCTACGTTGAGTGTAAGTGAGGAGGAGGGCTATAATGGCTGAGCCTGCATACCCCTAATCTCTGCTTAACTCAATTTTTGGAACTGTGCCCACCATGTGCTGCTGCAGCTGGGGTTTTGGTTCTTTCTTCATCCTCTTCATCATCAGTGAAGACTGCTGCAGCTGTCGACCTTCCATTTCTCTTCATCCTGTTCATCATCATGTCCAGCTGCTGAGTCTGTGCATGAGGCAGTCTGTGGAGGGGGACACTTTGCCATCATCATCTTCGCCCCAGGTTGGACATTTCATTTTGCCTGGGTGTGTGTCAGGACTGTGTTGTGGTGGTGGGAGTTGAGTTGCGGCCCCCAAATTCCACACCGGGGGTGCCTGTGCACTCAAGCCCATGAGCGGGGCTGGTGGTCAAGACGGTGGGCTGCCAGCAGTTCAGCAGCCTGCCCAGGACAGCGGACAAGCAGCAGTTCAACAGCAGCCTCCTCAGGCTCAAGTGGGGTGTCCAGTCAAAGGATCGATTACAAAAGGCTCGAATGCAAAAGTTGAGAGTCAATAGGGTCGAAAAGCAAAGGTTCAAATTTTTCATTTATTTATTTATTTATGGGTTTCGGTGTAGGTAAAAAAAGTGTTTTTTACCACAAAAACAGGGGTTGGGTGGGACCGGGGTGGGTGGGACCAGACCCGCCCAAAAAAACAAAAACCCAGGGTGGGTGGGACCAAAAAAACATGTTTCAAACCTTTTGTTTTCGAGACTATTGACTCAAACCATTTGTCATTCGACCCTTTGCAGTTGATCCTTTGACCTATAACCCTAAAGCGGAGGTCAGTGGTGCAACTGGTTGCTCAGCCAGGACTTCCCGTCATGGCCCAAGCATGAGCCCATGCGGCCCTGCAGCCCATCCCAGAGTTTGACGTCTCGGGTCGGCCATCCAGCCTTGGGCCCAGATGGAAGAGGTGTGTTGACCGCCTCGATATTTACTTTAGGGCCGCACAGGTGACAGATGATGACAGCAGGCTGGCAACCATGTTATATTCGGCGGGTCCTTCGGTCCAGGAGATATTTGAGTCGCTTCCACCAGGGGATGGCTCCTATACTGCGGCAAAGACTGCACTCCAGGCTCACTATCTGCCCCTTGCCAACTCGGACTATGAAAGATTTGTGATGCTGTTTGCAAGGCAAAAGGACGATGAGACTTTGGACACCTTTTATGGACGCCTAAGGCACCTGTCTCTGGCATGTGCATGGGGCGATGCAGAGGTCATGATAAGAACAATGCTCATCCAGGCATGCTCCTCGGGCAAACTCAAAAGACAAGTCCTAAGAGAGCCAGACACCACACTGCCCCGCATCCTTGAGCTGGGGCGGTGCCACGAGGTGTCTGAGGCTCGGGCAGCTAGGATGGAGGCTGGGTCCTGCTCAGTCAAGACAGAGGAGGTGTGTGCCATGTGGCAAGGTGGAAGAGGCATCAGAAGACTTGGTGCTGGACCCCCTGACAGAGCTGGAAGAGCTGGTGAATTTTGCTAGAAGTGTGGGTACTACCTTCCCCACCCGACTGAGTGCCCAGCGGCTGGAAGGACGTGTGGTAGGTGTGGGCTGCCCGATCACTTTTCTCGGGCGTGCAAGGCAGCCCTGCCCGTGATGGTGCCGAAAGGCCCGGCCCGGGTTCCTGCGCCAGAATCGCCTGCCGAATGTTGCCCAGGTGGACCAGAGCGAGGAGGATGCCCCTGGTGGAGGAGGCAGACGAAGAGGAGGAAGAGTACATTTTCTTTGTCTCCAGTGTGGGGGCCCTAAAAGGGAAGAGCAGGAGACAGCCGAGGTGTGTGGTGGAGATCAACAAGTCGCCAGTCCCGGTCCTAGTAGACACGAGAGCGTCAGCCAACGTGATGTCCCATGGGCATTACGACACGCCCCCCAAGCTAGTCACACCGAAAGCTTGCATCTTTGCATTCAGGGGCCTGGAACCTATCCCGCTGGATGGTGCCTTTGTGGCGAAGGTGGAGCATGATGGCTCGCAGATCACTGCACGAATCTATGTAAAGCCGGTAAGCACATACACGCTGTTGAACTGTGCAGCGGCCGAGGCCCTCGGCATTGTCAGCTTTGCTCACTCAGTATACCTGGAGGACATTAATGACCTGCTTGACAAGTATGCCGCCCTCTTCAATGGAATTGGACAGATGGCCGGTGATCCAGTGAGGTTACATATAGATGAGTCCGTGCAGCCCATCGCCCTGAAACACTGCAGGGTACCCTTTTACCTTCGTGATCAGGTGGACAAGGAGCTGGACAACCTTGTTAACCTTGACATAATCGAGAAGGTGGAGGGTCCGACCCCCTGGGTGTCTCCGATTGTCGTGGTGAGGAAACCCAAGCAACCTGACTCTGTCTGCATTTGTGTCGATATGAGGCTGCCGAACAAAGCCATCAAAAGTGAGAGGCACCTGACTCCAACAATTGATTACATCATTGCGGAGGTGCAGGGTGCTCATTTTTTCTCCTAGCTGGACCTCCGGGCGGGCTACCATCAGGTGCTCCTACACCCTGAATCAAGGTACATCACCACATTCACCACCCACCGGGGACTCTACCGCTATAAAAGACTCAGCTTTGGCGTATCCTCGGCATCTGAGGTTTTTCAGAATATCATCCGGGGCGCCCTCACAGACCTAGAGGCATTTTGAACATTAGTGATGATATCTTGGTGTTTGCTAGGACTGAGGTGGACCACCTGCGGAGGCTGGCAAAGACTTTTGAGAGACTGCAGTCGCTGGGCCTCACCCTTCACAGGGAAAAATGTGAGTTCCTGCACCCATCCATCGAATTCTTCGGTTTTGTTTTCAAGGAGGGGGGTGTGTCGCCGGAATCCAAGAAGGTCCAGGACATCAAAAAGGCACAGCCACCCGAGTCAGTGTCCGATGTGAGGAGCTTCCTCGGCATGGTCATTTACTGTGGACAGTTTATTCAAAATCTTGCCTTGAGATCTGAACCCCTCAGGGCCCTGATGAAGAAAGAATCCACCTGGCACTGGGGCCCGCTTGAGCAGGCGGCGTTCGAGGATATCAAGGGTGCACTGGCGGCTGAGGACACCATGGCATTCTTTGACCCTGCTCTACCATCGGAGGTCATCATGGACTCCAGCCCATTTGGCCTGGGCGCCATGCTAACTCAGATAGATCGTGACAGGGGTGTCCGCCCGCTGGCCTACACCAGCAAGGCGCTGTCTGAGAAGGAGCAGAGGTATTCGCAGATTGAGCATGAGGCACTGGCGGTGCTCTGGGGCTGCAGGCACTTTAGGCTATATGTCCTGGGATGCCCGGTGATGGTCGTGATGGACCATAAGCCTTTGTTTCCTATTCTGGCAGGGTCATCATCCAAGCCACCGGCGAGGATCGAGTGGTGGATGCTCGCTCTCCTGGAGTACGCGGTCACCTTGGTGTATTGGCCGGGGGCGAACAACGCAGCAGACTATCTCTCCCGACACCCGGGTGCACATGGGGGAGTAGAATATGACAAATGTGCTGAAGAAGCCGATGATCATGTCCGAATGGTGGTGGAGGCGGCCACGCCCAATGCAATGCCCCTGGGGGAACTCGAGGCAGCAGCAGCGGGAGACGAGTGCTTCCAAATCCTGAGACACTCCATGCAGCAGGGCTCCTGGAAGTCGGTGTTGGAATCCCTGGCGGGGCATACTGTAGAGGCCAAGATGGGACTGGTGCAGCTGTGGAAGGTCAGGGAAGAACTATCATTCTCGGCGTCTGGCCTGCTTCTTAGAGGTGACCAGATACTTGTTCCCCAGTCCAAGGTGAAGGACGTGATCACCCTTGCCCACCATGGACACCAGGGCGCTAAAAAGACCAAGGCCAGGCTACGGCTGAAGGTTTGGTTCCCAGAGCTAGAGCAGAAGGTGAACTGGCCATAGAGGCGATGCCTTGAGGGACGCGACCCTGGGAGGTGGTCCATGCGGACTTTGGATCGGCAACGATGGGCACCCACTTCCTAGTGATCATCGATGAATACTCGAGGTACCCGGAGGAGGAGTTTGTGGAGTCAGTGGCCTTCGAACATGTGGTGGTGGCCGTGGAGAAGGTGCTTGCGGCCCATGGATTCCCCCACACGTTGTGCTGATGACGACGGGGTGCCATTCCAGAGTGAACGGTTCTCAGAACTGATGTAGAGCTGCTGGGTACAGCACTGGAAGATCACCCCCTTGTGGCCAAGGGCAAACGGAGAAGCCGAAAGGCTGAGGACACTGAACAAGACCTTCAGAATTGCCCAAGGCCAGGGACAGTCCCTCCAGAGAGCTCTCTATGAGTTTCTGTGGGTGTACAGCACCACCCTGCATGCTTCCACGGGGTGGCCCTGGCCGAGGCTCTATTCAAGCATTGCCCTCTGGGTTTGCTGCCCGAGGTGGGGGAGAAGGAGCTGGGGATAATTGATAACCAACAGGTAGAGGTGGCCCGGCGATTGAGGATTGAGCAGGAAAACATCAGAAGGGGCTCCGCCCGCAGCGACTGGAGCCAGGCGACAAAGTCCTCATCCAGAACAGACACCCCCATGGAAAGCTCTCCCTTCCATATGAGCCGGAGCCATTGGATGTCTTGGCCGTAAAGGGGTCCATGGTGACCACCTCGGACGGAAGGTCTGCCATCACCCGCAATGTGAGCTTCTTCAAGAAGCTAGGAGACCCGAGAACTGACCCTTCCCCGGAACCGGACTTAATGGAGGCACCTGACGACAGAGGAGGCCACTCCGGCACACCTGAGTCCCCTGTCTGGGGAATGCCTGTGGATGGACTACCCGTGCCAGAGGTAAGCGGGAGGTACCCCCAGAGGGCTGGGTGAGGGAAACCCGCTTACCTCAGCGACTATGTGCTGTGACACTTGTCTGATCGACCTGAGTCCGTGGATTGTTAAGTAAGGGGACCCGGGTGGATGCGAATAAAGGGGTGTGTGGGGAAACTGTTTTCAAGTGTTGTGTTATTATAGTTCTTTGAGTTGCAGTGTGTATTATTAAAGTATTCTTTGTTGTCCTCCGGAAAAAGGAGGAGTGTGGCGCTGCCCCTTAAAGGGACGCGCACGCGGCGGTGTGACATTTTGCACACTGCCGCATGCAGTATAAATAAAAGGGGCGTTCCCGGCCACGGTTGTGTGATCGGGAAGCCCGAGCAGTACGGACGTGTGTCGTGTGAGCCTGTGCTGGCTGGTGGCTTACGGGCATCGCTAGTTGATCAGAACAAACCCCCAACACTGTCTACAGCAAGGCCGATTAGCGGATTAAAGGAAAGAACCTAATGTTGTCAAACTGCATCGCATTCACTACTCGCACCCACGTCTGACAGCAGTATCAGAAAGAAACAGGTGCCTAGGTGAAATAGGGTGGTAGTAGCTATAACATTGCCAAACTAAATTACCACTACTGGATGCATGCAGTAACAGTAGTTTACCACCACATTGGAGTTGTGTTCATTCTCTATTATAGAGTTCCATAGGCCTCCAATGGTGTAAGAAGGGTTGCTGCGTGCGGTAACTTTGTCTAGTCCATTTCCACAGTTGTTTCATGGAGGTATTACCTTCCTTTCAAAGCATGCGTTTTTTCTATTAGATATTCTGTTTTACCATTACCCGAGCCCCATTGCAGCATAAAAAAGAGATACCCATACTATTTCACTACTTGAATTCTAACTCTCTTTCAAACAATGAACATGTTCGTTATTTTTGCACAAAAGCTCAATTTTCACCTTCATTCTTCCCAAAAGCACATCCAAGAGAAGTGAGTTTTTGTGGAAATCTAGACTTCGCCCCAATGTATCATGGTAGTACTGTTTACTTTAAATACTTATTGTGCACTAGCATGTTTCTAATTGTATTGTACTGGATTACCATTTCTGGACGATAGGTTTCATTTTCCTATGTAAAATAAAAAATGCGAGATTGATTCTACTAGAAAACCGTGTTCTAGGTATTTCTGCAATGTGTGGACTGTGAGCGCGCACGTGGTGAATTGTTATAACTAAGCACAATCAGTTAAATAACCTGAGCCATAAATTCCACCTGGTGTTGCTTAGTAGGCAGAAACTAATGGGAGCGTTTGTGTGGAAAGGTTTTCTAACTTAATAGCTAAGAATAATGACCTCACCCAAGAGAATGCCGGGATAGGTATGTGCATTAGAACCTGGCCCTTACTTTAAAGCTGGATCTTAATTTGTCAGTAGGTGAGGTTGTATGTTAAGCATTGCCCCTGCCATTGGGAACAATTTGGAGCTCCCTGAAGGCAGCCTGCTAAGTGGTTAGAGAAATGACCTAGGCCGGGCATTTTCAGTTATGAATTGCCAATCTGTATTTACTGGTACTCTGACATCCACTGTGCTCATTTATCAGCATTGTAGCTCTCCTGGGAGCGGTTTAATGTTCCGCTTTATCTGGCCTTGGACATAAGACTGGTTATGGATTTAGAGTTTGGATAGCCATTTTGAGATTTTGAGGATGAGCCAGCAAAGGAAGGTAAGCATTAATTGCATGTGTGCATGTGTGGTGGAACACCCCTCACAGTGTGGCGCTTGCCCTATATGGTAGGCCTGGTGGAGTCGGGTGTGAATTTCTCAGTCACGATGCGTGTCACACAGAGATGCACTGGAATGATATGCCTTGTAACTGAGCCAGCCTAATCTGTGGATACCTGGCTGGCTATCCTGATACCTGTCCTGCTCCCATCCCCCTGCAACAACAGAGAAGGGGGTCTGTGAATATTCGGCAATGGAGGCTGTAGTGATGGCACCTCACAAGTGAGGGTAATGTGCACTTCTATTTTTTTTTTTATTCAGCAAATTGTTTCAGTTGAATAAACAACTTTTTCAATTATACATTATTCTTTTCATCACAATGTCACGGTGAACTAATAAATCAGCGATTAAGGCAGCAATTAAACAACAATATGACATTACATGTAGTGCAGTACACATTAATGGATGTAGAGTAGTAATAAAGATAAACTTGTACAACAAATTAGGTATGTCAACAAAACTTATTCTCATCAATAAAATACAATTTATCGGATTCATCTTCTAAATGGACCATCCTCATTGATTAGAACATTTTGGAGTGTAGACAAGTTGAATTATTTTCAGTTCATTCAAAAACTGTATGATGTCTATGATTAAGGAAGTATTAGAGGTGTTAAATATTGCTTCCCATAATTCATCGTGAGTTAGCAAGTGAGGGTGTTTAAAATGTCTATGGAGGTACCGCTTTCTCATATCTAATAGGCAAGGTTAGGTGCTTGCCTATATGTGCAAAATGTTAGAGCGGCAAAATGCTGCTTTAACTCAAACTACGTTTGTGCTGTCTTGCCTTGCCTGTGATAGCACTGCCCTGTGCACCGGCCCTGGCCCCTGCACACTGCCAGCAGGCTGCCACTGAGGCAGCAGCAGCTGCAGAGTCAGAGACCAGGCGGTGCTGTGAAGGTTGGGGTTGGGACAGGCCTGGGTCACGAGTGGCATCATGGGTGTGGCAGCGCTGGCTGGTACCTTTGCATTACGAATGGAGCACTCCATGTGCCCCTCTGCTCTGTCTTCTGTGCATCGTTAGGAGTAAGTGCCAATCATCCCACGATATTCAAAGGTACGTTGTGGAGAAAGCGGTGCAGACAGATGCTGAAGAAAAATAATATTCTACTAGTACCTTGGCAGAATCAGCAGACGGACCATATTAATCAGCTGAGATTCCCCCAGCTCTGTGTCATACCCTTGTCCCTGATGCTGTTGATACCCCTCTCTACAGTGCTTCCGCATTTTCTGTGCATACCTGTTACTTGTTATAATGCCTCTATCCGACCATCAAAATGAATTCCCCCGCCCCATCAGCCCGTATATGTTTTCCCCCCTCTGAATGGTGCCCAGTCCCCGCGTGGTGGTTGACTTGACCCCTGCACTTGGGCAGGCTCCTCTGATATCGCATTTTAGGCAATTTGTGTGTAGTGGACCAACGCCCCATGGAGTGCAGGACCCTGTCCTTCTTTTGTTTTCTTTACCGCGGCCAGCTTTGTGTCTAAATACACTAAACCAAAGCGAGTTGGTGGCCATAATCCCTACTAATCGAAGCTCGAAAATACATTGTTAGTATCTGCCCCTAATCTTATCAAAAGCTTGGAAAAAATATTAATGAATATTAGAAACATGTTGTTCTGAAAAGAGCCTTAACAGGGAAAGAGCGATTAGTGAAAATGGTTGACAATACATGCACTTTCAATTATTTTAAAAGTTACACCAAAACTGTATGCAATGATCAATTACATGAGAAAACTTCATTCCATGATGTGAACTTTTAAGATAATACATTTCATAAGAAAGAGGCCATTTCATGGTCTGAGTTAAGACCCCTTTCTACTGTACGAAATTTGCATATTAATTTTGCTTCCTCTTGTCTGAGTTTGGCTGCATGATCTCCTCCTCTTGGGCCCAAAGTCACTTTCTTGAGGCCTAAGAATTTAAGTTTTTGTTTGTCTATTAGTTGCTGATTTTTTTGCCAGTGTTGTGCCAATGGTAGATAGATATCCTGGCTTCCTATAGTTGAGAGATGTTCTCTTATTCTGGTTCTTATTTCTCTAATTGTACTCCCTATGTAAATCTTCTTACAATCACAAACAATCGCATAGACCACAAACTTTATTTTACAATTTATAGAGCCTACAATCCTTTCACTGATGCCATATGCGTCCTTAAAAATCATTGTGTTGGTATATGCATGTCTGCACATTGAGCAGGTGCCACATTTTCAAAAACCTGTTGGTGGTGGTAAAAGCCACGTACTTGGATGTTCTTTCTTAATTTCTGGAAGAAGAGAGGGACTCAGAATATTTGTATTGGTTTTCGCACGTCTGTAAGTCACTGTTGGATACGTTCCTATGTATTTTTTTACATTTGGATCCAATTGTAGCAAATGCCAATTTTTGCTCAAGATTTTCCTTAGTACCTTATTGTTTGCACAATACTTTGTGGTAAAGTTAATTTCTTCTTTCCTCACCGGTTCAATGTTTGTCATTTTTAGGGTGTTTTCTCTTTTCAGTTTAGATGCCTTCTCTCTTGCTTGTGAAATTGTCTTTTCTCCATAGCCTCTTGTTTTGAATCTGTTAGTTAACAATTTACATTCATCATTGAACCCTTTTTGTTCACTACAATTTCTACGTGCTCTTATTAACTCACCCTTGGGTATATTTCTAATCACGGAGTTATAGTGACAACTGGTTGAATATAAAGTCGAATTAGCCTCATTGGGCTTCCTGAAAGTTCTAGTCTTGAGATGGTTTTGTGCAACATATATATTTAAGTCTAAAAAGTTTATCTCTTCTTTACTTGCCTCTCCTGTGAATTCAATTCCCATCGTGTTTATATTTGCTCTTAGTCTGAAATTCTCTAATCCTTCTTCTTCCCCATTCCAAATCAACAAAACGTCATCTATATATCTGGTTCATAGAACTACATGGGGTTCATAAACCTCGTCAGTATAAATGTACTTGTCTTCATACATAGCCATAGTTAAATTTGCAAGTGCTGGAGCATATTTGATTCCCATTGCTACTCCTCTCGTTTGTTTAAAAAATTAACCATTGAACAGAAAGACATTATTATGTAGTGTCATTAGTAGCATTTCTTTCAGCATACTAACTGATTGAAAGTTAGATGCTGTTTCTTTCCGAAAAGTATAGTCCATTGTTTCTATTGCGGTGTCATGCCTGATTGATGTGTACAATGATTTCACATCCCATGTTGCAAGTAGATAACCTTCTTGCCATACAATTTCACCAAGTTTGTTAATCGCTGCAGTTGTGTCTCTTAGGTAAGATTTAGTTTTCATGGCCAAGGGTTTGATAATGTTGTCTATGTACTGTGCCATGTTCATGGTTGCCCAACCTATTCCTCTCAGAATTGGCCTTCCTTCTGGAATTTTGTCATAATTCTTGCGTATCTTTGGCAAAAAATAAATTGTTGGAAGAGTTGGTTGTTTCATTTCCAAAAATTGTTTCTCATCATCCGTGATGAGTCCTTGTCTGTGCCATGTTGTGATGGCTTCTTTAAGTTCCAATATGATCTCCAATTTTGGGTTGGATTTCTATTTGGTGTAACAGCCAGGTGAGTTGATGTGGTTCATTGCCATTTGTACATAATCATCTCTATTCATTACAACTATTTTGCCTCCTTTATCCGCTCCTTTAATGACTAGGTTGCTGTCATTTTTTTTAATTCTTTGAGTGATTGTCGTTCCTTGATTATTAAGTTATCCCAACGTTTTTTTGGTTTTGATCTCTTTTTCATTGTTAAGTCACAATGGTCATTCAGATCTTTTGTTACTGCTTTATAAAATGTGTCCACCAAATTATCCGGCATTAATTGTGGAGTAAATTTAGATTTGGGTCTCAATTCCTGGGTGGAAAAGCTTGTTTGTTTTATTTGAAGTTCATGTAGGGTCTCATGTATTGGCCTGTCTTCTGATTCTTGTATGGTTCTCAAAGTATGTATGTTGGTCATCTTCAATAGTCAATAAACTTTCCTTGTCTCTTGGTTCCTTAGTTCGATTCTCTGTTACTCGAGTGTCAAAATATTTTTTAATTTCAATTTTCTTACAAATTTAAATAAAAAGATGTGAACCTCTATGTTGTCAAAGGTTGTGGTTGGAGCAAAAGTAAAACCTTTATTTAGTAATGATATTTCCTCTGGTTTAAGTTGATGTTTTGATAAGTTGAGTATAAGATCATTCATTTGTTCTTTTTCGCTGATTCCCTTGTTTTGGCTCTTGTCAATCTTCTGAAGTCTTCTATTGCATCAGGATTTCCTGAGTCTACCACTCCCTCGTCCCCCCCTCCTCCTGTAGGTGGTTGTTGGGTTGTTGGTTGTGGCAATAAAAAACGTACTTGTTTTTGGTTTTGGTAAGTAAGCCTGATCCCTTTTTTGTACCTCCTTATTTGGTTAAGAAAACCTTGTCCTTCTGTTGTTTTAGATATCACGGTTGCGGTTTCTTGATCTCCTTCAGATTCTGCATCCGAGCTGCCCCGGGAGGTGTTGGGTGTACTTTCATGTGAGGATGGTTTACTTAGTAACTTATATTTATCATGGAAGGTGTACACCTTGTCATCTTCATAGTCCCTGTTATCTCTGAAAAATGTTTGCATCTTTCTTAGTTTGATCTCATCTTGATATTCTTTTAGGATCTCAAACATCTTCTGATAGTTTTTCTCTTTTGTCACTTCAAGGGCTTTTGCTTCATTGATCTCTTTCTTAGTTTCTTCAATTTTGACTGTAATTCTTTTATGTTCCCTAGATGCATGCTCAATTAAAATTTCAAACATATTGTATGAGCTTTGGTTCAAATTCTTCTCCCACGAGTTTGCTAGATCTTTGTCTTCGTCTTTTGTAAAATCGGGGAAAATTAGTATTCTTAAACCTCTTGGGATCTGTTTCTTGGATATGTAATTGTTTAAAGATTTAATTTCCCAGTATGAGTCTATTTCCTTTTTTGATAATCTTTCTAATTTTACAAACTTGTATCGCAGATCTTCCCTTTGTTTGGGCAGATTGGATCCAAATGCATGTCCATTACTGCCTTTTGGTGCAAATAGATTGATAGCATTTTCTTCTCTATTCTCTAGATATTCAGCCATTGTAATTAATCCTTAATTCCTTTGGTGTTTGTTGGTCAGCGAGGTCCTGGGTACCTTGTCGAAAAGTAGAAATTGATTGAGGAACCTTTCTGGTGTGGATTAGCCAAGGGTATGACCTCAGCGCCCTGTTTATATTTGTAATGTTTTCACAGTTATTTTGGGGGATATCGTGGTCGCAAGAGAATGTAACGACGGAGTTCCGGTTCCTCTACTCCGTTTTGTTCATGACATAAAAAAGTATTTTAAGTTACTGTTTCTCTCCTGCGCCCTTATAGTTGAAAAAGAAAAAGGAAAAATACCAAACTTTTTCTTTTTTGTTTATGGTTAATAGATTTTATTCAAACATTTAGTTATGTTTGTTGGGTTACCCTCGGTGATAACACGTGTTTCGGCGAAACCATCGCCTTTTTCAAATCAGGGCTAGTTGATAAATAAAATACATGATAGTTTTTTTGAAAACAAAAATTACCAATCGTAAACCAAATCAAGTATGAGCATTGAGACACAATGAGAAATAAAAATATTTTGGTTGCATTCATGAAAAATCAGTTGATTCAAAGCAATATAAATTCATTTGGTTGGCCATGGGGGAGGGGTGAACGGACGGATTGGTAAGGGATTAATGAAAAAAATACAAATATGACAAATGAAAAACAAAGAGAGAAAAGAAATTTGAAAATGCAGGTTAGTTACAACTTTAAGGTTCATTGTGTTTAAGAATAAATTGATTATTCATGAGAGTTTTATTGAAATGAATGTCATCATTTAATCTTACCTAATGCTTTAATTTGAATATTCATATTACTTGAAATGGTCATTGCCGTGGACACAAAAAGGTCATGGGTTAAATCCCTGTGAATTCACAAAACATAATATTGAGCTTGATGGGTCCCTTATTCATTTAGTCAAATGATTACTTTCCCTTTTAAAAATCCAGTTTTATTTTGGTGCTTCCGCGTATTGTCTAATGTTTACATAAATATTCATGTGCCCATTCCTAATGCATGAAAATACACATATCAGTATTCATCAATGGACTTTGGAGTTTGGATTTTAAAATCACCAATAATGGCCCCGGATTGATTGAAATGCATGTATGTGTTTCTAACATTCTAACACTCAATTGTCGCATAAAATTACAAATGTCTAATTGGGTATTCTGTACGCCTCAAAGGCTGTAATTACGAACTCATGTGCCCTTCAATATCCGCATCTTCATGTGGAGTCACATGTGCGCGATATTTCCTAATTTAGCCCCCCTACGGGGACCCTCCTGCACGCTTACCTTCTGCCGCGTGTGCTGTTTCGAATGGTCTTTGCGTTCCTTTGCCGTCACAATCTTTACATTCCAGCTTGAGGCTGGCTAGTCCTACTATTGTGTTTACTACGATCGCCATGTAGCTTACCTTCCCTCACTTACTGGAGGCTCATGGCGAGATTCAAACATTTTCTTTTCAAATTAACATTAAAAAATGTCTATTGTGTGTATGTATGTTTTTATCACTGTGAAATAAGACATAAAAGAAAATATTAAAAAATGTTCTCGGTCTTGTAATCACGTATCTAATATTGCTACGTCTTGCTAAAAGTTATAGTTGACCTGGATGCACAGATCTCAGATACGATTAAATATAAGTAAAGGATTACATGCTTGTTTTTAATCTTGGTAACGTTTATCTATTCCTTTCGTGTTTGTAGTTTGTCCTTCTTTTGTTTTCTTTACCACGGCCATCTTTGGGTCTAAATACACTAAACCATAGCGAGTTGGTGGCAATAATCCCTACTAATCGATGCTCAAAAATACATTGTTAGTATCTGCCCCTAATCTTATCAAAAGCTTGGAAAAAATATTAATGAATATTAGAAACATGTTGTTCTGAAAAGAGCCTTAACAGGGAAAGAGTGATTAGTGAAAATGGTTGACAATACATGCATTTTCAATTATTTTAAAAGTTACACCAAAACTGTATGCGATGATCAATTACATCAGAAAACTTCATTCCATGATCTGAACTTTTAAGATAATACATTTCATAAGAAAGAGGCCATTTCATGGTCTGAGTTAAGACCCCTTTCTACTGTACGAAATGTGCATATTAATTTTGCTTCCTCTTGTCTGAGTTTGGCTGCATGATCTCCTCCTCTTGGGCCCAAAGTCACTTTCTTGAGGCCTAAGAATTTAAGTTTTTGTTTGTCTATTAGTTGATGATTTTTTTGCCAGTGTTGTGCCAATGGAAGATTGATATCCTGGCTTCCTATAGTTGAAAGATGTTCTCTTATTCTGGTCCTTAGTTCTCTAATTGTACTCCCTATGTAAATCTTCTTACAATCACAAACAATCGCATAGACCACAAACTTTGTTTTACAATTTATAGAGTCTACAATCCTTTCACTGATGCCATATGCGTCCTTAAAAATCATTGTGTTGGTATATGCATGTCTGCACATTGAGCAGGTGCCACATTTTCGAAAACCTGTTGGTGGTGGTAAAAGCCACGTACTTGGATGTTCTTTCTTAATTTCTGGAAGAAGAGAAGGACTCAGAATATTTTTAATGGTTTTCGCATGTCTGTAAGTCACTGTTGGATACATTCCTATGTATTTTTTTACATTTGGATCCAATTGTAGCAAATGCCAATTTTTGCTCAAGATTTTCCATAGTACCTTATTGTTTGCACAATACTTTGAGGTAAAGTTAATTTCTTCTTTCCTCACCGGTTCAATGTTTGTCATTTTTAGGGTGTTTTCTCTTTCAGTTTAGATGCCTTCTCTCTTGCTTGTGAAATTGTCTTTTCTCCATAGCCTCTTGTTTTGAATATGTAAGTTAACAATGTACATTCATCATTGAACACTATTTGTTCACTACAATTTCTACGTGTTCTTATGAACTCACCCTCGGGTATATTTCTAATCACGGAGTTATAGTGACAGCTGGTTGAATATAAAGTCGAATTAGCCTCTGTGGGCTTCCTGAAAGTTCTAGTATTGAGATGGTGATTTTAAAATCCAAACTCCAAAGTCCATTGATGAATACTGATATGCTATTTTCATGCATTAGGAATGGGCACATGAATATTTAGGTAAACATTAGACAATTCGCGGAAGCACCAAAATAAAACTGGATTTTTAAAAGGTAAAGTAATCATTTGTCTAAATGAATAAGGGACCCATCAAGCTCAATATTATGTTTTGTGAATTCACAGGGATTTAACCCATGACCTTTTCGTGTCCACGGCAATGACCATTTCAAGTAATATGAATATTCAAATTAAAGCATTAGGTAAGATTTAGGGGGTAATTCATAGAATTCAGCGCACAAGTGGCGCACGCGGCTGGCGCACAGTGTGCGCGTGCGAATCCCTGCGCCAGCCGCGTGCGCCAAAACCCATTTCCGCGCACAGCGTATTCATGGATTCCAGCCACCAAAACCAGCCGTGGCTCACAGTGGCGCAGCCACCCTGCAGCAGCGCCAGTTACGCCCCCAAGAACGCCTCCCACGCAGGGAAAAGCCATCAACATACCCAATCCAGCGCAAAGGGCTGCGCTAACCCTGTACCAGCACAGCAAGCGGGCTACGTGTATCACTGGGGTGCGTGGGAAGTACCTCACGCGATTGGCCCCGTGCGAGCAGGGTACGCGTATTTCAGGGGTGCGTGGGAAGTTCCACACGCGATTCCATCAGGGTACGTGTATTTTGGGGTGCGCGTGAAGTTCCACACGCGACATCAGCAGGGTACGTGTATTTCAGGGTGCAGGGGAAGTTACACACGCGATTCCAGCACGGTACGTGTATTTCAGGGGTGCGCGGGATGTTCCACACGCGAATAGCCTGGGCGCGTGTATTTCAGGGGTGCGCGTGAAGTTCCACACGCGAATAGCCTGGGCGCGTGTATTTCAGGGGTGCGCGGGAAGTTTTACACGCGATTTCAGCAGGGTACGTGTATTTCAGGGGTGCGCGTGAAGTTCCACACGCGAATAGCCTGGGCGCGTGTATTTCAGGGGTGCGCGGGAAGTTCCACACGCGAATAGCCTGGGCGCGTGTATTTCAGGGGTGCGCAGGAAGTTTTACACGCGATTTCAGCAGGGTACGTGTATTTCAGGGGTGCGCGTGAAGTTCCACACGCGAATAGCCTGGGCGCGTGTATTTCAGGGGTGCGCGGGAAGTTCCACACGCGAATAGCCTGGGCGCGTGTATTGCAGGGGTGCGCGGGAAGTTTTACACGCGATTTCAGCAGGGTACGTGTATTTCAGGGGTGCGCGGGAAGTTTTACACACGATTTCAGCAGGGTACGTGTATTTCAGGGGTGCGCGGGAAGTTTTACACACGATTTCAGCAGGGTACGTGTATTTCAGGGGTGCGCGTGAAGTTCCACACGCGAATAGCCTGGGCGCGTGTATTTCAGGGGTGCGCGGGAAGTTCCACACGCGAATAGCCTGGGCGCTTGTATTTAAGGGGTTCGCGGGAAGTTTTACACGCGATTTCAGCAGGGTACGTGTATTTCAGGGGTGCGCGTGAAGTTCCACACGCGAATAGCCTGGGCGCGTGTATTTCAGGGGTGCGCGGGAAGTTCCACACGCGAATAGCCTGGGCGCGTGTATTGCAGGGGTGCGCAGGAAGTTTTACACGCGATTTCAGCAGGGTACGTGTATTTCAGGGGTGCGCGGGAAGTTTTACACACGATTTCAGCAGGGTACGTGTATTTCAGGGGTGCGCGGGAAGTTTTACACACGATTTCAGCAGGGTACGTGTATTTCAGGGGTGCGCGTGAAGTTCCACACGCGAATAGCCTGGCCGCGTGTATTTCAGGGGTGCGCGGGAAGTTCCACACGCGAATAGCCTGGGCGCTTGTATTTAAGGGGTTCGCGGGAAGTTTTACACGCGATTTCAGCAGGGTACGTGTATTTCAGGGGTGCGCGTGAAGTTCCACACGCGAATAGCCTGGGTGCGTGTATTTCTGGGGTGCGCGGGAAGTTCCACACGCGAATAGCCTGGGCGCGTGTATTGCAGGGGTGCGCGGGACGTTTTACACGCGATTTCAGCAGGGTACGTGTATTTCAGGGGTGCGCGTGAAGTTCCACACGCGAATAGCCTGGGCGCGTGTATTTCAGGGGTGCGCGGGAAGTTCCACACGCGAATAGCCTGGGCGCGTGTATTTCAGGGGTGCGCAGGAAGTTTTACACGCGATTTCAGCAGGGTACGTGTATTTCAGGGGTGCGCGTGAAGTTCCACACGCGAATAGCCTGGGCGCGTGTATTTCAGGGGTGCGCGGGAAGTTCCACACGCGAATAGCCTGGGCGCGTGTATTGCAGGGGTGCGCGGGAAGTTTTACATGCGAATTCAGCAGGGTACGTGTATTTCAGGGGTGCGCGGGAAGTTTTACACACGATTTCAGCAGGGTACGTGTATTTCAGGGGTGCGCGGGAAGTTTTACACACGATTTCAGCAGGGTACGTGTATTTCAGGGGTGCGCGTGAAGTTCCACACGCGAATAGCCTGGGCGCGTGTATTTCAGGGATGCGCGGGAAGTTCCACACGCGAATAGCCTGGGCGCTTGTATTTAAGGGGTTCGCGGGAAGTTTTACACGCGATTTCAGCAGGGTACGTGTATTTCAGGGGTGCGCGTGAAGTTCCACACGCGAATAGCCTGGGTGCGTGTATTTCTGGGGTGCGCGGGAAGTTCCACACGCGAATAGCCTGGGCGCGTGTATTGCAGGGGTGCGCGGGAAGTTTTACACGCGATTTCAGCAGGGTACGTGTATTTCAGGGGTGCGCGGGAAGTTTTACACACGATTTCAGCAGGGTACGTGTATTTCAGGGGTGCGCGGGAAGTTTTACACACGATTTCAGCAGGGTACGTGTATTTCAGGGGTGCGCGTGAAGTTCCACACGCGAATAGCCTGGGCGCGTGTATTTCAGGGGTGCGCGGGAAGTTCCACACGCGAATAGCCTGGGCGCTTGTATTTAAGGGGTTCGCGGGAAGTTTTACACGCGATTTCAGCAGGGTACGTGTATTTCAGGGGTGCGCGTGAAGTTCCACACGCGAATAGCCTGGGCGCGTGTATTTCAGGGGTGCGCGGGAAGTTCCACACGCGAATAGCCTGGGCGCGTGTATTGCAGGGGTGCGCAGGAAGTTTTACACGCGATTTCAGCAGGGTACGTGTATTTCAGGGGTGCGCGGGAAGTTTTACACACGATTTCAGCAGGGTACGTGTATTTCAGGGGTGCGCGGGAAGTTTTACACACGATTTCAGCAGGGTACGTGTATTTCAGGGGTGCGCGTGAAGTTCCACACGCGAATAGCCTGGGCGCGTGTATTTCAGGGGTGCGCGGGAAGTTCCACACGCGAATAGCCTGGGCGCTTGTATTTAAGGGGTTCGCGGGAAGTTTTACACGCGATTTCAGCAGGGTACGTGTATTTCAGGGGTGCGCGTGAAGTTCCACACGCGAATAGCCTGGGTGCGTGTATTTCTGGGGTGCGCGGGAAGTTCCACACGCGAATAGCCTGGGCGCGTGTATTGCAGGGGTGCGCGGGACGTTTTACACGCGATTTCAGCAGGGTACGTGTATTTCAGGGGTGCGCGTGAAGTTCCACACGCGAATAGCCTGGGCGCGTGTATTTCAGGGGTGCGCGGGAAGTTCCACACGCGAATAGCCTGGGCGCGTGTATTTCAGGGGTGCGCAGGAAGTTTTACACGCGATTTCAGCAGGGTACGTGTATTTCAGGGGTGCGCGTGAAGTTCCACACGCGAATAGCCTGGGCGCGTGTATTTCAGGGGTGCGCGGGAAGTTCCACACGCGAATAGCCTGGGCGCGTGTATTGCAGGGGTGCGCGGGAAGTTTTACACGCGATTTCAGCAGGGTACGTGTATTTCAGGGGTGCGCGGGAAGTTTTACACACGATTTCAGCAGGGTACGTGTATTTCAGGGGTGCGCGGGAAGTTTTACACACGATTTCAGCAGGGTACGTGTATTTCAGGGGTGCGCGTGAAGTTCCACACGCGAATAGCCTGGGCGCGTGTATTTCAGGGATGCGCGGGAAGTTCCACACGCGAATAGCCTGGGCGCTTGTATTTAAGGGGTTCGCGGGAAGTTTTACACGCGATTTCAGCAGGGTACGTGTATTTCAGGGGTGCGCGTGAAGTTCCACACGCGAATAGCCTGGGTGCGTGTATTTCTGGGGTGCGCGGGAAGTTCCACACGCGAATAGCCTGGGCGCGTGTATTGCAGGGGTGCGCGGGAAGTTTTACACACGATTTCAGCAGGGTACGTGTATTTCAGGGGTGCGCGGGAAGTTTTACACGCAATTTCAGCAGGGTACGTGTATTTCAGGGGTGCGCGGGAAGTTTTACACGCGATTTCAGCAGGGTACGTGTATTTCAGGGGTGCGCGGGAAGTTTTACACGCGATTTCAGCAGGTTACGTGTATTTCAGGGGTGCGCGGGAAGTTTTACACGCGATTTCAGCTGGGTACGTGTATTTCAGGGGTGCCGGGGAGTCCTACATGTGATTTGACAGTGTGGGTCCTCCCAGGTGTTCCCTGTACACCCTCCACGGCCCCTGCAGGCAGCCCACACCACAGGGGACTACCCTGCATCCCTGGTCATGTCCCGCAGGCAGCCCACCCAACATGGGCATGCCCCCCAGCAAAGACACATGTCTCCTTGAACTAATGAACACCAACTCATGTCCCCCACCACCCCCACCCCCCAGCACTGTGGGGCACCTGCTAGCAGGCCCCCACCCATGTCCAACTCATGTCCCCCACCACCCCCACCCCCCAGCACTGTGGGGCACCTGCCAGCAGGCCCCCACCCATGTCCAAATCATGTCCCCCACCACCCCCACCCCCCAGCACTGTGGGGCACCTGCCAGCAGGCCCCCACCCATGTCCAACTCATGTCCCCCACCACCCCCACCCCCAGCACTGTGGTGCACCTGCCAGCAGGCCCCCACCCATGTCCAACTCATGTCCCCCACCACCCCCACCCCCCAGCACTGTGGGGCACCTGCCAGCAGGCCCCCACCCATGTCCAAATCATGTCCCCCACCACCCCCACCCCCCAGCACTGTGGGGCACCTGCCAGCAGGCCCCCACCCATGTCCAACTCATGTCCCCCACCACCCCCACCCCCAGCACTGTGGGGCACCTGCCAGCAGGCCCCCACCCATGTCCAACTCATGTCCCCCACCACCCGCACCCCCCAGCACTGTGGGGCACCTGCCAGCAGGCCCCCACCCATGTCCAACTCATGTCCCCCGCCACCCACCCCCCAGCACTGTGGGGCACGTGCCAGCAGGCCCCCACCCATGTCCAACTCATGTCCCCCACCACCCCCACCCCCCAGCACTGTGGGGCACCTGCCAGCAGGCCCCCACCCATGTCCAACTCATGTCCCCCACCACCCCCACCCCCCAGCACTGTGGGGCACCTGCCAGCAGGCCCCCACCCATGTCCAACTCATGTCCCCCACCACCCCCACCCCCCAGCACTGTGGGGCACCTGCCAGCAGGCCCCCACCCATGTCCAACTCATGTCCCCCACCACCCCCACCCCCCAGCACTGTGGGGCACCTGCCAGCAGGCCCCCACCCATGTCCAACTCATGTTCCCCACCACCCCCACCCCCCAGCACTGTGGGGCACCTGCCAGCAGGCCCCCACCCATGTCCAACTCATGTCCCCCACCACCCCCACCCCCCAGCACTGTGGGGCACCAGCCAGCAGGCCCCCACCCATGTCCAACTCATGTCCCCCACCACCCCCACCCCCCAGCACTGTGGGGCACCTGCCAGCAGGCCCCCACCCATGTCCAACTCATGTCCCCCACCACCCCCACCCCCCAGCACTGTGGGGCACCTTCCAGCAGGCCCCCACCCATGTCCAACTCATGTCCCCCACCACCCCCACCCCCCAGCACTGCGGGGCACCTGCCAGCAGGCCCCCACCCATGTCCAACTCATGTCCCCCACCACCCCGACCCCCCCAGCACTGTGGGGCACCTGCCAGCAGGCCCCCACCCATGTCCATCTCATGTCCCCCACCACCCCCACCCCCCTGCACTGTGGGGCACCTGCCAGCAGGCCCCCACCCATGTCCAACTCATGTCCCCCACCACCCCCACCCCCCAGCACTGTGGGGCACCTGCCAGCAGGCCCCCACCCATGTCCAACTCATGTTCCCCACCACCCCCACCCCCCAGCACTGTGGGGCACCTGCCAGCAGGCCCCCACCCATGTCCAACTCATGTTCCCCACCACCCCCACCCCCCAGCACTGTGGGGCACCCTCCACCAGGCCCTCGCCCATGTCCCATCCATGCCCCCCTGCACCTGGGTCCCAACAATCCCCAATCATGTCCGTAATGGCCATCCTCCCCTGCCAAAAGTCCCAACCAACTATCACATCCACCCACATATCAAAGGCAATTACATGTTACACACCCAATGTAAATAATGCAAATGAACACATGTCTGTCACACACAATGGCTGCAAGTGAATGTTAAAACACCCAACATGACATGCATGAAAGTAATGAGATGATACGACACATTGAAGGATGAAAATAAAAATGTATTGAAAATCAACTAGAATGGAAATGAAATTAGAAAAACCACAAAGCAAAACAACAAAAAGAAGATGAATGTCCATGAAAAAAATCCAAAAAATCAAAAAATCCATAGAAGAACTATATACAAGACAATCCCGGGTCCATGAGCCCAACCAAATGAAACCTAACTATGTCAACTAACTAAAAACTGAACTATATACAAAAAAGTGGCGCATTGTCCAATCGCAACCAAATAAAAAAAATAATAATTTAAAGGAAACCTACCACTAACTATATAACTATATACAATGGCAGCGGGCAAGTCCTGTGGCTCACTCTGTGATGTTGCCGGCCAGGGCATCATCGAACTCCATGTCGATGTCCTGGAGGCGGGACTCTGTCCTGGCCCCGAGGTCTCGCAGGGATAACCCCATGTTCACCTCAAACTCCCTGCGAGCTTCCTCGAGGCACTCAGCCCGCCTCAACGCCCGACGCATGGAGAACTCCGCCCTGACCATGGTGAGCCGCTCCTCTTCCGCCCGCTGCCGCTCCGCACCTATCCGCTGGACCAACTGCTCCAACACGGAAGACACTACCATCCCAGGGTTCTCCTGCCCTCCGGCCGATGCCTGCCCCTCTGATCTTGATGGCCCCGAGCCATGATGCCTCCCACGTCGAGCCTGCTGCTGCCTCCGACGCCACTGCCTCTGCCAGCACGATGGCATCCAGGATGATGGAAACCACCGACGCCGTCGTGCACGTGCCCTGCCCGATGATGCCGTCACATCCTCCATCTGCTGGCGTCCAGTTGCTGTGTTGTCCACCCCTGCTGGACCTCTGACTCCCGACTGTGGCAGGGATGGGATCCCCACCGAGCTGGCTGCATTGGTCAGGGCAGGTCCACAGGGGGCCCTGGTGGCATCTGGGCCGGAAGACGGCAAGGAGAACGACTGGCGAATAGTCTCCACAGAGGAGGAGAGGGCCGCCAGATTGGCCGACACATGCAGGAAACCCCTGAACATGGCCGATCCCAATTGGGCCACGTCGGCACGGTGCTCTTTGTGATGACGTGCGTGCTCCTCCTGGGAAGCACGCACGGCATCACGAATCACAGCCGTGCGCATCGCGACCCCAATCAGGACCTTCTCCACACGGCCAGGGGTCCCCTCGTCCGCAGGTGGAGGGGAGTCAGATGACATGGACATCCCCTCTACCTGCGGACGGGCCTGGGACGGGGCATCCCTGCTGGTGCAAGGTGGTGCACCCACAGGTTCAGGGACAGCGACATGCACAGGCCCCTCCACGGTGACCTGTGCTGTCTCCTGCCCCTGCCCCTGGACTGCACCACTTGCAACAGCAGGGATGCCCCCACCAGGCCCCATGTGCGCCTCAGTGGCGGCCTCCTCCTCCTCTGTGGAAACCACCAACCTGGATGGCTCCTCGCCGTCTACCGCCGTAGCAAGCCCCTGTGGGGGCTCACCCACCCCTTCCGCTGCAGCCGTGGGGGCATCCCCGCCGCCTTGCTCCACAGCGCCATCTCCGCCCTCTCCTTCACTAGCCGCTGCGTAGAGGGAGACATAGAACACAAACATCAGGGTACTGTACAATGGTCCCCTAGACAGGAAGCAATAGCAGATGAGTGCCAAAGTCAAAGTACACTTCCATCATGTCACACCACAATACATGTGTCAGTCCAGGCAAAACACACACAGTGACAGTCATGGTGCGTGCCATGGACATTTCAATGCATATCCAATGGACTCTCGAATCATACAATGTAATGGGACTCACATGCATCATGGGTCATGCCTATCACATGCACACACTTCACCTCAGTCACATCCATCTGGCCCCGTACACCCCAATCACAGTGCATACAAGGATGACTAGGCTGCATCAGGGAATCTGTACATTGTCACAGACATGTGTCATGCATCCATGGCACTCACAAGTCACAGACACGCAGGTCAGGCACACAGACATGGATACCACATATGTATCTGGCATCAGCACCCATCCCTCGCCCCCACCCATGTCCAGGAACAGAGACTGCCATGCTCTCATGTGTGCAATCTGCACAGGGCTCCCCATGTCGCATTCAAACACATGCAAAAACCATGCGGTTCACACATTACAGGTCGCACATGCATTCCCATGATGTCCCTGCACACATACATGCGTACATGGCCTATGTCACACATGCAGGCAAGTATCAGACAACCAGCACACTGCAACATGCCCTGTCTCACACAGCAATGCTTGGCCACTTACCGCTCAACTCCAGACGGGTCTCCCTCTCAAGGACCTGGGCGTGGAGCGCTGGGTGTGCGCGTTCCAGGACCCTCAACTGGATGGAACTCATGCGGCCCCGGCCCCCCTCCACGAGGCGCCGGGCCTTCATGAGGGTCCTGGACCTCAAGTCCTCCCAGCGCTTCTTGATCTTCGGGATGGTGCGGGATGCCACCCCCTCCGCGTTGATGGCAACCACACAGTCGGCCCAGATCCTATCCCGTCCTTCCCTGTTGGCGCGGGACGATCCGAAGAGGGCATCATACTGCCCCAGGACTTGCTCCACCAGGACACCAACTTCGGTGGCAGTGAAGCTGGTGCCCCTCTGCCCCTCTGTCCGGGGGTTGCCACTGGGGTCAGATGTGGATGTGCCCAACATGGCAACCCCAGGGGCAGGAGTGGGTGGGCAACTGGGTCCTGGGGCTGGGCTGTGGAGCGATGTTATTCGAGTCGGGAGTCTTCTGTACCAGCAGGGGTGGACACAGCAACTGGACCTCTGCAGATGGCTGATGTGCAGGCACCAAATGGCAGGGCACGGTGGCAGCAGACAGGCAGGCAGGCAGGCAGCAGCAGATGGCACGTGGGAGGCTGCTCGGGGCACTGGGGGGCAGTGATTCGGCCTTCTGGGCAGGAGCGTGGTCTTCCGTGTGTTTTCGCGTGGCCAGCTTGATACGGAGTGATTTGGCACGTGAAAAATCTGCACGTCAGCGTGTAATTCGAGGAAAGGCCCTTAGCGCGTAAGCGCGTCAGCACGCGTACGCGATTTCATTGGACCAAAGGCCCTTACAGCATAAGCGCGTCTGTGACGTTTTGCGCACGGGCGTTGCCCTGGCAGGGCTTGGAGATCCCGCGTGCCTTTATGTTCTGTACGTGCTTTTCGTGCGGTGCGTGTGTTTTCCATCCGTTGGGGTTCACACGCTATTACTTTACAGCGGGTGTTGGGTACGCGTTCTACTACACGCAAGGCAGACGGTGAGTGGTACCCCGCTCCCCCAGGCCCGATCGCGCGCGAACCCCTGAAATACACGTAGCCCGCTCCCCCAGGCCCGATCGCGTGAGAAACTTCACGCGAACCCCTGAAATACACGTAGCCCCCTCCCCCAGGCCCGATCGCGTGAGAAACTTCACGCGAGCTCCTGAAATACACATACCCCGCTCAATCGCGTGTGTAACTTCCCGAGCAACCCCGATATACACGTGCCCCGCTCGCACAGGCACTATTGCTGTATGTTGCCACTTTTGTAATGCGCAGGGACGCTACCACCTGCCTTCATGTGGCGGACGTGTTTGGGCTTGTGCGTGTCTTTCGCTGTGCGTGGCTTTGCCCTATTCGATTCCATGAATACGTGTGGTTCGGGTGCGTGTGGGCGTTCCGTCTGCTTCCCTGCAGTACATCCCCAGTTACGCCCTTGTTTTCGCGAGTTGTTCCCCATTCCGCGCGTTACGCCCCGTGTTCCGCCCACTTTCTAGTGTATGCGCAGAGGTTGTGCGCTTTCACTCTGCGCGTCGCGCACGTCTTTCGGGATGTTGCAGTGACGTGTGCGCCATGCACGGGTTTGGCGCACATCCCGAGGTAGACACGCGCAGGGACTTCCATGAATCGCACGCATTCGCGTGCGCCTCTTTTTTCCGCTTGCGCCTGCTTGCGCGTAGATTTTCGGCGCACGTTTGTTCCATGAATCGGCCCCTTAATGATGACATTCATTTCAATAAAACTCTCATGAATAATCAATTTATTCTTAAACACAATGAACCTTAAAGTTGTAACTAACCTGCATTTTCAAATTTCTTTTCTCTCTTTGTTTTTCATTTGTCATATTTGTATTTTTCTCATTAATCCCTTACCAATCCGTCCCTTCACCCCTCCCCCAATGGCCAACCAAATGAATTTATATTGCTTTGAATCAACCGATTTTTCATGAATGCAACCATTCTCAATGCTCATACTTGATTTGGTTTACGATTGGTAATTTTTGTTTTCAAAAAAACTATCATGCATTTTATTTATCAACTAACCCTGATTTGAAAAAGGCGATGGTTTCGCCGAAATACGTGTTATCACAGAGGGTAACCCAACAAACATAACTAAATGTTTGAGTAAAATCTATTAACCATAAACAAAAAAGAAAAAGTTTGGTATTTTTTCTTTTTCTTTTTCAACTACAAGGGCGCAGGAGAGAAACAGTAACTTAAAACACTTTTTTTATACTCTTAGTGTAGCTTTATGGCCAGTTAGTCCGACAGCACACGCAGGGTTGGTACACGGAAGACACCCACTAGAAAAGATGGTAGGTAACAGGTAACAAAACAATGTAATCGACCCCACACCTTTCAACCAGCTGATCTCCACATAGCTGATCTCCATCTGCTGGACCAACCATCCCTCAGAACACCTCAACACTCCACACTCAGCAGCATTCCCAAAAACAACACCTCCTTCCGCCTAGGACTGCCACTCCCACGGCCTGTCACATCTGAGTGAAAACCTTGCTATCCTGTGAGCAAAAACAACACAAACCACCAGAACCTGTGGGAAGATCAAACTAAAGAGCCAAACCACAACCACCAAGCAAGCAACCTATATATCAGTATAATGATTCCCTACAGAGTCTTAAGAGATATTATCGTAAGAGTGAATACATATGCATATGGCTCAGATCTTGAAACACTAATGACCAGATAACAGCCACACTTACACTGAAAGACTACCAAAAGGGACTAATACTGGCCAACTCTCAAAGCCTTCAAAGACAAATGCATCTTGCTGTAAATCGATCTAGGGCACAGTTTGATGTTATTAAAAACTTGGCCCAGCCCAACTGCACCTCATCTAGTCTTCCTTCATCTGACAATTTTATACAAAGTGTTCCTATAAATGAACATATGCATTGTGCAGTGAGAGAACTAAATAAATAAAAGGGGCAGTTTGGATGGACAAGTACTCATGGGAGCTCAGGATGAAAGTGGTAAGTGATGCCAAAGTGGAAAGCTTGAAACACCCGAGATTGGCAGAAAATGCTGCATGCCCCAATATGTAAATATGTAAATCAGAGTATGCATTCATCCATGCCGAAGTCTAGGCCCATTGTCCATACACCAAACATATATCACCATTTTGTTTAGCTTACATTTTGACACTTTGAAAAAATAAAACACAAAACAGATTAGCAAAAGCATGCTTTCAGGTCCACAGGTTTGTTGTAATTCATTACAGCACTCCAGGCTGAAGCAGCAAACAAAATATTTTTTCCCATTTAAACCTAGGGCTTCGGCCATGCTGCATCCCTTCACAATCAGAGTACACGATTATCAAGTAATTGCACGGCAGTAGAATGGGTTGATCACTGTGCTTCATCCAGTGCTTTGAATGGATTACCCTGCTGCCAGTGATGGGATTCTTTTGTGAAGGTTCCCTTCATTCTTCAAGTGTTAGGTGTCAAATAGAAGAATGAGCCCTGATCACTGTAGCACTGGGTTATTCAATAAGTAACTATTATCATAATAAGGCAGTCTTGAAAATCATTGTCAGTGCTATATTTATTGTCAGAAGTCAGTCGACACATGTTTCGACTCTCTTGGGTCTTTCTTAATGTGTGTGGATTGCGGGCCAGTCATTGCTGCGAGGTTGTTTTCCCAATATCTTGTTGCAAATAAAGGTGGTTAATGATTTGAAGGGGTGGCCTGGTGACCACGTTGGTACCTGGTTCAGCGTCCCTGGTAATTATCTGCTGATTAGCATTGTCTCCGAGTGTATGCAGCAGTACTCGTGGCGATCTGTTGATGAAATCCTGTGCAGCACTTCGCACTGTAGCCACGGGCCAAATTTTAACAAGTTTTTTCCCATTCAAACCTATCCCGATTATGAAAAACGTCACCACATAGACATTCCCTGGTGGCCATGCCAACTCTAATCCCATTGCCAGTCCTTTGTGTTCATAGCCAGTAGCTAGATTGTCTGAGTCATGTCCTTTGGTCATGGCTCAAAAATTCTGGCCACTGCCTATGGCCACAGTCCATGACTTGTACAATCGGGCGACTGCTCATGGCCAAAGGCTATAACTCAGTGACAAAAAGTATATCACTATTTTTTGTATGTACATTATGACACTTTTCAACAATAAAAACACAGAAACGTGCAATACCATGCTTTCAAGTCCTTGCAAATACTCCTTGCATGACTTTGCTGCAAATTCGTCCACTATTTTATTTTTTGAAAAGTGTCAAAATGTAAGTACATAAAATAGACATATAACTTGGCTCCCACTTTACAAAATCCATTCAGACTTTGCACAAACACTGAAGGTTGGGTCTATAATATTTGTAAAATCTTTTGTACACATTTGTCAAATGGTGACAACGTTATAAGCTTTCTAAAAATATTCAAAGCTCCCTCTAATTTTGCCCCTCTTCACACAATCCCACCAAACTTTGCAAAAACATTCAAATCGTGTCTTAAATCTTTTTGAAAACATGTGTGCAGATATGTGAAATGGCACCAAATTTATAAGCCTTTCAAATGTGTTGGGAACCCCCTCTAATTTAGTTCCCTCTTGACAAAATAACACCAGACTGTGTAGAACCATTCAAGATAAGATCTAGAATGATATCATAAAACCTCATGCAGTTTCATTCAGTGGCGCCAAAGTTATCAGCCATCTAAAAACTTCTTTTCACCAATCCTGTAATGCAAAAATATGTATGGATGCCCCCAAACATCTGAGATGTTCATGAACATCACAGGGTTGTCTGTGAACTGGTCAAGGACTATGAAGGTTAAAATCAACCCGATTTGTGGCTTTTGATGGCCATATCCTATCCCATCCTCCTCACCACTTCCCCAAGAAATTGTTTCATTAGTTTGACAAGTGCAATGTTATGTTTTTTAAGAAGTCTTTACTGCGATGTCCATGGACTACGGGCTGTGGTCACAAATCCAACATGGCGACTGTTTCAAAATATCTAACGCAGCTCACATTTTTCACCATCCAATCAGCAGGCACATCCATTGTCCATGGACATCACGTTGTGCCGTGATTGGTCCAGAAGAGTGTCTGCAGACCGAATCAGGAAGTGAGTCCACGGACCCAACCCATATATCACTAATGTTGTTTTACCTTCTTTTTGGCCATTTTAAAAAAATCTACTGGACGAATTTACACCAAATTTACAAAAGCACGCTTTTGGGAACAAGCTGCAGTTTGGTGAAGATTCGTCCAGGGGAGCGAAGTTATAAGCCCCCCAAAAAGTCCTCTTCCCATGGGTTGAGCAACTTAACCATAACTACACGCCGCTACCGGAGGCTGTGTAATATCTTTCTCTCATGTAATCCCCTGTATTGCTTCATCTAGCTTCAGTTCTTTCCCCCCTCTATATGTGCTCTGTAAGCCTGCATATAGATCTGCAAGTTGTATTTATGCATTTTGAAAATGGAGCCCTGGCTTGGTTGGCAGATTCAAGGTATGCATGGAACATAAACTCTATTAATAGGCACATTTTTGTTCAGACAGAATGCTCATATGGCCTTCATGCTATCAAATCTTCCTTACATCATTTATAAGGAATGTTTACATGAATGTGGACTCCCTCCTTTCATGGGCACAGATGGAAAACGTGTCGTGTTGAAACCAATAGTTGTCAATCAGCAGATGCCCTTTTAGACATTGGCTCATCTCATACATTTCTGGATTCAATCTCAAACGGGAGTGGCACTACATGTTGCCCCTTTAGTAAAGTGATTCTCATGAGTTTTATTCTCACCATTATTGTTCAAGCAAACAATCATGTTGTGTGCATCTTGGGTATTACCTGCTGGTACATGCCTGCATTCCGACGACTCAACCCAAGCTCTCCACTTCTGACCTCCACTTCAGTCCTCTCATCACCTCCCACCCTACCGCATGTGGGGCAGCAGAGTTGTCACTCTTTCCATGGCCCGTCTTCCCTCACCAAAAAGCAGGCAGCAGCACTCAAGATGCAGGGGCCAGGTGCTACTAACCATAAGTATATATTTGAAGGCAATACCTCTGATAAAGGCCCATGGCACCTGCAAAACACCCTTGCTGTACTTGGGCCTATTAACAGGGGCAGCAGGCTGTTGCTGTAATACAGCCTGAGAAATAACCCCATCACACTTCATTAAACTGGAGCAGGCGGTGGTGAAGACCCCCCACTACTGATATTCTCACTGGAGTTCAGAGCTATATGTTGCACGATATCTTCCCTGCAGTAATCATGTGATTGTAGAACATCAAGAGCACTGCACTCCTTGTTGTACTTAGCCTTAGTTACAACATGTAATTCTTGTTCATTGTTGATTACTGCAGGCAAATATGCTTGCCTGTTATTCGCATTGTGACACATTCCACGGATTGTTATTGCTAGAACATGTCTCATGTAATTGATTTTAACAAATTGTTGAGACAATGCGAACACATCTAGTAAACTCACTTTTTATTGTCGTTTTACAATATCCCAGCTAATATTTTGTGCAATGACATGCAGGAAATGATGTACTGCTTTCCATAAGTACATTCTGCTACATGTTTATCCCATAGCATTTATAATGTAAACGTAATTTTCAGGAAAAGACGACTTTGACAAACATATTGTTTAGATTGATGCTAGGTTAAAGGCATATATTCATTCATTTGAGTCTATTTTATCTGGCACTGTAAACATCCTGGATGGAGACACTGTGCCGCACAGTGTTACGCATTGGTAATTAAGTTACATTGATACTCTCAAGCATCACAAGTGCCAATGCGGAAGAGCCTCCCCCAACAACGCAGGTTGGTAAAGGCTGAGCTGTGATAGTACTGTTTCTTTTACTCGTACCTAGATGTACCATTGGGCATTTTGGGGGAGAGCACAACGTCTAGTAGAATGGATGTTGATCGAGAGTGGTACAGATGTCAAAGCCTAAGGAAAGGTGGGACTGTTAGTAACTTCTTGAATGATGCAAATAGTTAAACATCTGTAAGAGAGAAAGATGATTTGCATGCTGGCAGTTACTGTCACTGAATTTATATTGAGATTGAGATTGCGCCTTTGAGGCGGTGTTGACAGATCTAACTGTTGTGGGCACGTTCTTTGGAAGAGACGCAGCCTTTTCTAGGCCTTGAAAGAGCCTGAACAATATCAACTTACAACCAAGCTATGAGCAGTTCTGGCAGGCGTTTAACAAAGAAGGCACGGTTTGGTCCTTTCCACAGCGTGAAACACACATTTGTCGCAAGTACAAATATAATATATCCCAGTTGATAAGAATGGAAAGTGTCAGGGGAATGTAATATCATTACATGTCAAATGGTCATTGTAAACAAGAGAACACATTGTGAGCCAACCAAGTGGGTGAGACAACTTGAAACGGGAAATTCAGAACGGAGCCAGGAAGAGCAACAGTGCTATGTGACTCCGAAAATGGAAGAGCAATGCATGAGGTTTACACAAACGGGAATAGGGCACATATGATGCAATAAGAAGACCGAAAAAGGCACATAAGAAATAGAAAAACTTTACAGATACTGCATTGGAATATAGAGAACCGGCTCAGGAGAATGGCACCTCAGGCCAAGATCAGATGGACATACAAAATATGTTTTTTATGTCAATGAAGCAGACAGGAATGAAGACAAAGTGCTTCTCTGTGCCAAGTCTATCCAGCCAATATTATGTTAACAACTATTTTATTTAAGGTGATTGGTAAGCAAGGGACCCTGTAAAAAAATTAGTTGTATTGTTGTTATCCAAAGAGGGCTGTTTAAAGTGGTCCAAATAAACCAGTCTCTTGGAGGTTTGTGAACAACTATTTTTCACCACATATGGCTATTTTGCGTATGCGTCCATTTGACTATAGGGAAGGGGACAATCAGCATTACTATAAGAAACATTTCCATCCTTGGAATGGGTTATGTGATGATCTGAATTTGAGAAATAACATTGAGTAGATCAAACATCGATATTCTACCTAACCATTTGTAAGTGACTCGATAAATATTGAGATTACCAGCCAACATCATGAGAGAAGAACACTTCTGAATAATGATAAGCGTGGGACTGCTTCACATGATGGAAATCAAACAGTGAATACACTGGTGGAAACAGGCTAGCTCCTATTGGGGAAATGATATAAGCAACTCTTGTATTTTGTTGATCCAGATTAAAGGAGATTCAGTATTTTTCCCTCTTGCTTCTTTACTTATATCTAATATTGTTGACTAGTTAAATCAATATTGTCACAGGTAGTTCAAACTCTGCCTTACGGCATAGATTTCTTTGTACTTACAGATCACCTTCTTCCCTTGCACCCAGAACTTGAAGAAATCCAAACCCATGTGGGTACAGGATAAACTGAAATATTTCTGTGCTTCGCCGCTATTCAAGCAATAATATGTGTCTTCTAGTGGTGGCACTCAATCAGGCTGTAAGAAAACAAGACAGTCTCCTTTCTAGTTCTACCATACCAATATGTTGCTCTAATTGGTATGGCTTCATGTGCACAGAATCCTTTATCATTGTGCCCCTCGCTGGAAGGTTCCTAACATTCTCTATCTTTGATTTGACTGGGATTTTCCACTATTGAAAACAAGACGTCAACAGTTGTCCCTGACAGTGAAGATTTTCTTCCAATGCTACATGTTGAAAACTGTCAACAGACAGAGTGATCATAATTAATGTTTTGGAGTAGGAGCTGTGCCATGGTAAATATCAGTACTTTCAGAATTGTCTAACAGACAACTAAAGTTGTCTCAATTCCCACAGCCAGGGACAGTTGACATATCATCATTGAGTATGGACAGGGAAGAGGAGGGAAGTCCCTGTTGTCATAGATAACAAGTGTCAGGATCTAGACATGACAGGCATCTTCCATTCCTTACCTCGACATCTGAACAAAAAGCTATCCCATTCTAAATACCACCCTGCCAGCTTAAGATGTCATTCAACGTCCCTAAAAGGGGACAAAAAAAACGACAGGAAAAAGCCCCCAAAGTTCCAGAGTCAAACAAGAATGCAAGGCAAGGGCGATCTTGAGTCCATCCAGATAAAGACAGCATCACACATAAAAACAAAAGAGTTGTGATGCACTTCGTACCCATAACTGGCTACCTATATAGCAAGTGGCAGAAAATGACCAGGGACAGTTGTGTACAAAATTATAGATATAAGGAAATAGGTAACAGAAGGAATTGCTAGCCCACTCAGCAGTTGCCCACTTAACTCAGGACAGTAGTCCACTCAAATGTCCTGAAACAAGACCAGAAGGCAGTAGAGGTCTTGAAACATGCCAAACAAGCCTTCCTTCATGGCCTATAAGAGCCCAATCTATGTTGACAACAACAACCACCTCTGGCTAACCTTAATGCCTCAGTATAAACCCCACACCTGCAAGTCCTCATATTTTACATTTGATTCAGAAAGAAGGCAATCAATAATGACAACATATGTCCAGGTAACTACAGGGCAGTGCGGAAGTAACCAGTATTTCAGAACTATCCTTCCTAAAACGAGTAGAGCTACTAAGTGGTGGACATTTTTGGAATGGCCAAAATTGTTAACACTGACATCATGTCCAAATTATAGCATAACTGTCCTGCACATTCCACCATAAAACAGAACCTTATTGTGTAATGAATGGAAATTCCCTGCTGAATCCCTGGTACGAGGTAGCTAAATGCATTTGTGGGTGTGTTGTGCATTGAATTGTTGTCTTTCTCACAAACACGTGCTTCCACTTGCAAAATCAAAGAAACCATTTCTACCATGATGTATATCATGGAACACAGGCATTTAAATAAGTACATTTGTACTAGAAATCTCGAAATGTGAATCTTAAGAAGACGATTGTGGAAGTGGGAAGCAGGCCAAAATGGGGGAGGCCTTGTAGGAGATCCCCCGGTAGGCCCACAATTTCTGACCAGGGAGTCAACAGACCCGGTGGGCGTGGGTTGTGTACGCAGATGGGCTGTGTCCCTCCTCTGGCAATAACATGCAGTCTACACTGAAAAGTGGAAACACAATGAAGGCACCAAAGTCTTTGTAGAAACCAGGAACAGATGTATTACAGGAAGAGAAGTAAACTCATTGCCAGCATGATACATTAGACACACTGGACACAGGTGATTTCCTTTACTGGTCTGCGGGCACAAAGCGGGACATTGATGGCAGGCACACTAGCTAGGCACACCCACTGGCATGCAACATATGGGCCCGGAAAGTACCATTGGATGCATGGGGGAGCAGGGACCCAAAGAAAGGGTTGCAGAGGAAGTGGGAGGAGGGGGTTGGTAGAGACAGAGGGCTGAGAGAGGAAGGACAAAAAGAGAAAGGAAGCAAGAGAGAGAAAGGGGGGAACCAAGTGAGAAAAGTGGCATCCAGTGGGAGAGCACACACAGGGGCACATGAGGGAGAAAGAGAGATGGAGAAAGAGAGATACACACAGAGAGACACTCAGACACATGCACACAGACACACACACGCAGACAGACACATGCACACACAGAGACAGACACACACACAGACACACACAGGCAGACAGACACACAGACACACACACCCACAGACACACAGAGTGAGACACACACAGCGAGAGAGTCACACACACACAGCGAGGTACACACACACACACAGTGAGAGAGACACACAGCGAGACACACAAACACAGCGAGAGACACACACACACAGCGAGAGACATACACACACAGTGAGAGACACAAACACAGCGAGACACATACATAGACAGACACACAGAGAGACAAACACACATAGACACACACACATAGACCTGCACAGAGAGAGAGAGAGAGAGATAGGGAGATATAGAGAGAGAGAGTGACAGACAGGGGGATGCAAGGCAGACAGGCCAGGAGCCCTACAGGTGGAAAACAATGGTACCTGCAGAAGGAGCCTCCTGAGCTCTGCTGCCACCCCTTTGTCAGCACAGCACCACCAGCAACCAAAAAGAGAGAGAGAGTGAGTTCCTAGTCCTTTCTCCACAGGGTTATGTAAGGCTGTTTCCTCATCCACTGCAGAACCAGCCCTTCACCAGGCAAGTTTTTTGTATGGTTGTTTCCAGGACACGTTTTGTTGCTCCAGCCCCACTCACCGAGGCAAGTGGTTTTTTTTGTTATCGCCAGGAAAAGTTGTGTTTAGTATCTAGGAGTGATGTGATGCAGGGCTGGAGACACACTTTCAGGTATTCTGTGTGATTCCCAGATCAGGGGAAGGACAGTTGGGGCAGCAGGGGAGGTTACTTGTGTGGTTTCCAGGGGAGGGCAGACCAGGCAACCCTTTTCAGATAATTACAAGGTGGAGGACTAACAGAACCCACCCAAACCCATTACCACAATAGTGGAAGCTAGATTCTCTTGTGAGAGTGCAGGGCAGTTTGGCCCCAAGGGGAGATTAATTGCAGGACTGGGAAATGGAGGAGGTTCCCAGAAAGGGTCCAAGCTTGGGGACTTGGGATACAAGTGGCTTTCCACAGCCACCCCACTCCATGATGTATGCAACAGTGTGGCTCGTTTTGCTGGGTTCAGAGAGGCTTCATGCCAAGACAAAGGGAAGATTAATTATAGTGTGGGGTGAGTGGGAGGAAGAGTTGAAAGGGGTCCCTGTCTGCAGCTGAGCAACAGCTAGAACTGGTTCTTGGAGGGATGATGGCTTGGGACCTCAAACCACCCACACAGTGCAGGGGACACAGGAAAATACATTTGGGAACAATCAAAGTCAATTGAAAGTCAAGTACTACATCGGAAATGAACAGGGACATAGAAACTGCCATTTCCACACAATTTACTCTTAAAGAGGTTAGTAATTGCAGCTATGTTAATGGAAGCATATTTCTTGTCTCAGCACAGGTTTAGGCTATCTAACCTTAAGAAACAAATCCACAAGTTAGAATCTGCAACTTTAGAAAGAGAACAGATTGTGTCAATCATGCAGATCATTTCTGGGAATACTAATGAAAGACATTTCATTAAATGTTATTTCTGAACAATGTTAATCGATAATTGCCCAATTGCAAAGGAAAGAGCCAAAGATTGAGTTGGAAACGTTGGTGGTTAAGACAAATTAGTGTGCTCTTTTAAATTGTGACTGAAGATGCATTCAGTCAGTCAGTCAAACAAGTTTATTCGGATGTATAAAAACAACCATTAAACAACAAAATACACATTATAACACAAATCCAAGTTACAGTTTGAAAAATCCATCATACCCAAGATAAACAAGATCAAAACACGTAAAAGGAAATGCAATCTTTGCACCATACCCCAACACCATAGATCAGCAAATATTTAGGGTGGAAAAAGGGGTCAACCCCAAGAACCTCATTACGTTTCACATAGTCCCTTAACTTGACCAAATGGTCACAAGACTAATTGTCCGCCCTTGTCACTCAGACGCGGCCCCCCACATGCCTTTTACCCAGAGGAGTACAGTTCGCTCCCGACAGGACAGTACAATGTGTGACGGGTCCAGGTGGGGCGACGGCTCCCAAATAGGGGCATGAGCTAATTGTAATCCCACTGTATGGGGCCCGCACATAACCCCCAGATCTTCTCAAAACTTCCCTGACCATTTGACCATTCCTGAGGACAATTTTAACAGAGTCAGAGGGGTTTATACCTTCGCCTTCCAGTCTGACGCACCCCACCAACGCTTCCCTGGTCACAAAGGGACAGTTCCCAACAGAACGTAGCCAGTGGAGACATTTATTTGAGAGGGCATCCCTTGGTTCTCGCCTGCCCAAAGGCAGCTTAGGTACCCCATGCAGGAAAACCGTAGCAATTCTTTTCCCCCCAAGTACAGGACTCTTGGGGCTATGCCCCCTTGGACAGAAGCCACGTGCTCCGCTCCCTCCCTCCCTAGGAGGATTGATTGTCAGGACACTTGGGGGACTCTCCCCCATCACAATTGGTTCAATGCTCTCAGTGGGATGACCCCTCTCTGCGTTAGGGTGCATCGGCTGGACAACCCGGGTAGGGCTCATTGATGCATTGGCGGTCCTTTCGCAGGGTGGAATAATTGGAGGTAGCTGAGGGGGGTAGAGTCCCTTGCCAACTGGGAGCATACTAGAAGACTCCCCCGGCGTGTCCCCTCCACCCTTCCCCTCCCCTCTTATTCCCCGGGCATCAATCAGTACCAACAGCAGTTTCTTGATGATTGCAATTTCAGAGAGCACTTGTGCACAGGAGCAACAGCCGACAGTATACACCTCCTTCTGTGGTGGAACGGTGGAAGAATAGCTACCGTGGGTGACGGGTTTGAGAGCCCTGAAGGGGGTTAGATGAGAAAAGGAGCAGGACCCTGAGATCGATGCTAGTAAAGTCTCGCTCCATGAGCTACAGGTGGAGATATACGGGCGGTTATCTTCAGTTGCTCCAGTGGTTTCTGTGTCCAATAGATCCAAAGTGGTAGCAGCTGTGGCTGGGGGTGAGCAGACGAAAAAAGGGCCCGAGGTAGGTGGGAGAACAGGTGGCTGATGAAGGCTTACAATGGGCGAACTGGGTTGGGCGGTGACAGAAACAGCAGGTGCCAGGGATGCAAAAGGAAGAACTGACACATCACCAACCCCCCCTATGCCTGTGCCAGAGGCATTGGCCAGAGGCGTGGCTTCAGAGTTCCCAGAATCGATGGGCAAAGATTCTTGACAGACAGTGACTTCGAGCTTCTGAGTTGGAAGGGTTCCTTTACAGCTCTCAGAGACAGTGTCTGTAAACGAGAAGTCCGCAATAAAGGCCTTAGCTCCAGTTGTTCCTCTTTGGAGGCTCTGACGCTTAATGACCGCAATTTTACGCACTGACTGCTCAATACTAATGGGGGCAGGCTCAGAGCAGCACAGGAGCGGGGTGAAAGGCAGGGTGGAAGAGGGTTTCTTAGGTTGAACATGGCCCTTGTGGGACCTTAATGACTTTAATAGGCGCATGGCAGTTCCCCCGAGCCAAGACCTCAATCACAATAACATTCCGGACATTTACTCCTCATTTTGCTCCTTCAGGCACAGTCACAAAAGTAAGCACTCCCCTGCACTTACTTTCCCTCCAGCCGCAACCGGAAAGTGCCTCCCACCACGGACGCCGAACACCTGCGGCGCCAAACACAGCGCCCTTGCCCCGCCGCGGGCTTCACCGCTGCGGGGCCGTGAAGTGGAGTGTGAGCCCAGGGGGGGCGTGGCCACCAACCAGGAAGCTGCCGAGGATCCGCTGCGGCGCCAAACACCGCGCCCTTGCCCCGCCGCGGGCTTCACCGCTGCGGGGCCGTGAAGTGGAGTGTGAGCCCAGGGGGGGCGTGGCCACCAACCAGGAAGCTGCCGAGGATCCGCTGCGGCGCCAAACACCGCGCCCTTGCCCCGCCGCGGGCTTCACCGCTGCGGGGCCGTGAAGTGGAGTGTGAGCCCAGGGGGGGCGTGGCCACCAACCAGGAAGCTGCCGAGGATCCGCTGCGGCGCCAAACACCGCGCCCTTGCCCCGCCGCGGGCTTCACCGCTGCGGGGCCGTGAAGTGGAGTGTGAGCCCAGGGGGGGCGTGGCCACCAACCAGGAAGCTGCCGAGGATCCGCTGCAGCGCCAAACACCGCGCCCTTGCATTATAAATTAAGACATGGTATTAATATGACACTGTATGTCAAGAAAATGGAAACTTAGCAGTAGGGGGTGCAAACCTTTCTTAGAAACCCCCCTAGTTATCCCAGTGCTGAAACCTGAAACAACTCCTCCTCGTCTTGGTTAACATAAATCACCTACACATATCCACCCAAATCATCTTTCCTCTTCAAATAAGCAGTACAGCATTATATAAAAATGGAGTTAAAAACTCTAGATTGTCCATTTGTGTTCATGCTCCCACCATGAGGAAGACTTAAACATTACTCAAAACATCTACTGCATGTTATACATTTATTAAGAACTAGCAGGTGTACACGTAGTTTACACAGTAATTCCTAGGGCTGAAGCATGTAATTTTGAAGTGCCATACCTGTACTTGTACGGCTGAAGCATGTAAGCTTTGTACCATTGAGATAGCATGCATTCATCAACTTCCGTGGGAAATGAAGTTCCTGTAATTATCATGAGAGATTTGCCACGATGTGACAGACAATGTAATTGCGGACAATATTGAATAGACGCACCATTTCCTGTCACAGCATTGCAACAAAACCACCATTTGTTGTCACCCTCATGACTTCAAAAGTGGGTGACGCTAATGTCAGCTAGAATGCTGAGAGTGTGGAAAGTTTAGGGACAATGAACTGCTGACGTTTTCATGAACTGCTGAACTTTAGGAACAATGAACATAAAACTACGGCACAAAGAACCAAATGGCAAGGGTAAGCATTCCATTCTGCCTAAAAAAAAATAGAAACATTTACTTTTTATACTTTTTACATTTTTTGCACCATGGAACTTGCCCACATGCAGTTTTTCAAGTATGTAGCATGTTGTGAAGTATGTGGAACATTTCAAAGAGACACATCCACATATCCAAACACTGCAGACTGTTTAAAAAATAAAATTAGAAAAGGGTATATTTTATACTTTTTACATTGTCTACATCATGCCAAAGTTCATCTTTGTAGCATGTTGCACAGTATGCTGAACATTTCGAACATACACACACACACACATATCCACTAGTTTTCCCCCAAATAGAAATTAGACAAAGGTATTTTTATATTATATACTTTTTACATTTGTCTACACCATGGAATCTACCCACATGCCAAATGTCAAGTTGGTAGCATATTTGGGAGTATGCTGAACATTTAGAACAGACACACACATCTCCAAGCATTGAAGACCTCTAAAAAATAATGCTTAAAATAAAAATAGAAAATGTATAATTTTTACTTTTTACATTGTCTACACCATGGAACCTACCCACATCCTAAATGTCATGTTTGTAGAATGATGGGGAGTATGCTGAACATTTAGAACAGACACACACATAGCCAAACATTGCAGACCACTTAAAAACACTTGAAAGAATAATAGAAACATGTATTTTATTTACTTTTTACATTGTCCACACCATGAAATCTACACACATGCCAAATTTCAGGTTTGTAGCATGTTGGGAAGTATGCTAGACATTTCAAACAGACACACACACATATCCACAAATTCCCCCCTACCAAAAAAATAGACAAAGGTATATTTATATTTGATACTTTTTACATGGTCTATACCATGGAACCTACCCACATGCCAAATTTCATGTTTGTAAAATGTTAGGAAGTATGCTGAACATTCCGAACAGACACACACATATTCAAGCATTACAGGCTACTTAGAACAACACTTAAAAGAATAACAGAAAACATATTGTTTTACTTTTTACATTTTCTACACTATGGAATTTACCCACATGCCAAATTTCAGGTTTGTAGCATGTTGGGAAGTATGCAGAACATTTCAAACAGACACACACACATCCACAGATCCCCCCCCCAAGAAATAGACAAAGGTATGTTTATACTTTAAACTGTTTACATGGTCTGCACCATAGAACCTAGCCACAAGCCATATTTCACATTTGTAGAATGTTGGGAAGTATGCTGAACATTTCGAACAGACACACACACATATCCAATCATTGCAGACTGCTTAAAAAACACTTTAAAAAAATTGTGACAAATGTATATTTGATACTTTTTATGTTGTCTAGACCATGGAACCTGCTCAAATGCCACATTTCAGGTTTGTGGCATGTTGGGATGTAGAAAAAAGGGGTTAACCTGGATACCTCTCATTTGGTTTTGGAGTACTGCGATAAGTCCTGTGACACCAAATCAGGAAGCAACAACACAGAAGCAGATTGGATATTTAGGGCCCAACAAGAGCACAGCTGTAATGACAGGACTTATCACAGTATACCACAAAGGAACCCATAGAATGCTCAGGACCGCATTACATAGCCTTGAAAAGGACCTTCGGGTCGGAAAACGTGTGGGCTGACCTCAATTGGGACATAAGAGCCCACACCATACCTGTAATAGGTTTTTTTCTAAAAAAAAAGACAAAACAACATGACAAAATAAAACAAAAAACCTTTTTGCACTAAGCACAAACAACGCCAGAAAACTGCGTGGAAAATCTATTTCTTCTTCCAAAAACAAATTTGAGATATCCGGTTTAACCCCTTTTTCTACTAAACAAATGAGGTGTGGGCTTCACCTCAACGCAAACCTGTGACCTTTCCCTACCATTGCCCAGACATAATCATACTAAAACAGAGCTCAGCAAGGTTGGTTCCATCTCTAGGGCCCCTGGCATGTTGGGAAGTATGCTGAACTTTTCAAAAAGATGCACGCACATATCCACAAATGTCCCTTTTATATATAGCGAGAGATAGAGATAGATAGATAGAGAAATAGATAGATAGATAGATAGATAGATAGATAGATAGATAGATAGATAGATAGATAGATAGATAGATAGATAGATAGATAGATAGATAGATAGAGAGTTTCCACAATACATGTCAGGCCACGCCATAGTGGGTTGTATCAGGGAGTGCACTGCTATGCTAGCTTATAAAATGTATTCACCTTACAATGAGACCATACCTGATTAATCCATAGAAGGTTATAGTGTTTGGAATTGGATATGCTTAAATATAAGGCTGCACCTGCACACACACGGCGAAAAAGGTTTAGCCCTGGCAATGTAAAAACAACTCCGGACATCCCTGCATGAAGAAGTTGGTCAATAAATTAAAATTAATAAAAGTTACGAAACTAAAGAAAGCCCATTACATTAAAAAGTAACAGAAAAACAGGCATTGGCAAAGCCAATACTGTTGGCCTTTGCGTGGGCAGGAAATAGGCATTACCAGGCACTTCTGTAATGCTGTCACCTGATCATGAGATATACACAGGTGGACAGTTGTGTGATTGCCTGGGCATAATATAGCAGTGTCTGACAAATGCTTATCTAATACCTATGCACGAGGCAAAACTCTTGACTTTATCAATGCTGGTTTTTAACAGGACTTCGGTGCAAGGGATATTTTAACAAAGTCGCTGAGGGCACACGTGGTTACTGCATTTTTATTACAACAGTAGCACAGTAGAGCTAGCTCAAATAGATCTCAGGAAGGTTTTTGTTGTGCTGGGAGTATATCCATGGGGACTAGCATGGGCAATCAATGTGTCACTAAATAATCACACACCTCCACAAGCTATGTGCCCCTCCTCACATGCCAGCTCCCACCTAGCTGTACGCCAGTGGAATAGTTTTGACTTAAAGGTGGTGCTTATTCATTATGAACTATAGCATGATTTGTCTCCAGGTATAAAGTGTGCACCGGCATTTAATTACAATGGGCCTCATTCCGAGTATGGCGGTAAGGGATAGCGGCCACCGGTAACGAGACCGGTGGCGGTAATCCCTTACTGCCATACTCCGAGTTCCCTCTGCGCCCTCGCCCTTAACGCCTGCTTTGAGCAGGTGTTAAAGTCGAGGGCGCAAAGGGGCCTCCAAGCCAATAACGGTGACCGTAATTAACGGTCACCGTTATTTGCATCTTCCCCATTCCCATTGAGCCCTATGGGGGCTCATTCGGGAATGGGGAAGAGCCTTGGTGAATGGGGAATTACCGCCCCGGCAACCTTGGAATGGGGCAGTGATTCCGCCATCCACCAAGGCGCTGCCGGTCCGGGTACGGCGTCAACCAAGGCGTTAATAGCGCCATTGGTTAGCGCCGTACTCGGAATGAGGCCCAATATCTTTAATTACCTTCTTAAAGTAGAGGTGCAGGCTTGCTTAGCATGGTTCAGTCTGTGTTTCTTATTTAACTTTCGACGCCCAAATGAACCCACTCTTACTGTGCTCTCTACACAGCCCCTGAGTTTGGGTAGTCACTGGGATATTAAGCATTGATGACCTCGCACATGGGAAACCCATAATATAGCACAATCAACAGTACTCACAACCTAACAACTCACACAACCTGCTAAACCAAACGTATCTGCCACATTAGATGTAGAGAGGGCGACTAAAGTAATATTTACAACTCATCCTGAGAACAGTAAGCATGCCCTTCTGCAACACAAGACCACCTTAATAGTTGCAAAGATTGTTTTCCACAAACTTCCATACAAACAACAACATACAGACATACTCCCCAAGGCGTTGGGTGCAGGCAGCGCTCCAGGTCCTTACTTTGGAAGATGTAGCTACACCGCTGTTTCTAATGAAGATCTGAAGAAAGCTAAACAAATCTAGTCAAAGGGTGAGAATGAAAGCCTGCCCAGGATCGAAAATGGGGTGTTTCCACCAGAAAAGGAGCAGGGGCGGAACCATGAGACCAGTCCAGACAGGAAAGGGTGCCTGGGGCAAATGGAAATGGAGGCAGAACTTGGGAACCAGGCTTGTGGAGGAAAAGGGAAGCTGTCCTGTCGGTGGAAACGGGAATCAGGTACAGGTCCAGGGTGCATTAAGCGAGGTTAACGTTCTTATGAAATAATTCGGAAGAAATGTGATGATGCTTAAGGTTTCAACTTAGTGAACAGGCAAGAGATAGTCACTTTATTCTGCTCAGCTGTCTCCTAGGACGGGGATTCCTTTTCTTCTCCCTAGTTCGTACAGGGTCTGCTTAGAGTTGGCAACTTTAAGGTTTAGGAGTCAGAGTGCAACCGTTTATAGGGGCTGCCTGGAAGCTGTATGGAAATAGCAGCAATGTTTAAAGATGTAATGGAATAAAGGATGGCAGGTGTGCAGATTGCAAAACAAAAGAGGATATGGCTGGAAGGTTTAGAATACATCCAGATCATCATTATTTGCCTGCCAAGCCATTACAAAAGGGGAAAGACCGTATGCAAAGCAGGCTTGGTCCCACCCCCAAAGTGGGAGTGCAGCCCGAACTGCTAGGTCACATCCCTTCTGCATAAGACCACAAGCATCCCCAGACATGTTTCAGCCTTGTTGGGCTTCATCATTGAGGAGTAGCTTGGGTCTCTATGGCCAGCAGGCACGGGACCCACGTCTGGCCATTCCTGTCCCACTCGGGGTGACAATAGCAAAACAAAAGAGGTGATGGCTGGAAGGTTTAGAAGGTTTAGAATAAATCTTAACCTCTGGCAATGATCTGGGCAACCCTCCAGACCATCGTTCTTCGCCTGCCAAGCCATTACAAAAGGGGAAAGGCCATATGCAAATCAGGCTTTGTCCCACCCCCAAAGGGGTAATCCAGCCCAAACTGCTAGGTCACATCCCTTCTGCATGAGACCACAAGCATCCCCAGACATGTTTCAGCCTTGTTGGGCACAGGTGTGCGAATTGGGGCTGGATTATGCGAGAAGTATGAGATGCTGAAGTCCAGGACAGCGGAGATCACAAGAAAGTAGGAGGGTTAATGCAGGCAACCTGGATCAGACTTTATCTATCTTAAGATAGGCCTAGATTTTAGAGTAATTCCCTCAAAATTTAAGTGGGATTGAAGCATTTAGTGCATGTCGTGGTGAACTTTTAAGTGATGAAATTAAAGTATAGAACGTGTGTACAGAAGAGAAGGTCACGCACACCTGAAGGGGCTGTGTGAACTTAAATGGTAAAGAGCACCAGTCTAGTGTTTAGGTTATTAGGGGTTTCTGTGGGTAGGGTGGTGGTTAGGGGTGAACGAGCAGCCCCAGGGTGAGGGTATCAAGTGGGTGGGTGACATTGTGCATGGGTACTAGAGCATGTATTGGTGGTCACAGGGCCACACTGGAAAGAATGAATACACACAGAAATGGGGATAAGTAGGAAGGAGCTGACTGGAGGTAACAAATACACCTTGGCTTCAACAAGGAGAGGGCTAGGTCTGACGGGCAGTGGTTGGCCTACCCACTGTGGGTAAGGCCAGCAACATGTAGTGAAGAGCGTGTTAGAGACCACAATCACTGAACAGTGACTGTCAGCCTGACTACCAAACCGTAATAAACCCGCTCAGCCCGCTGCCTTGTCACCGCAGCGGAGGTACAGAGTTTCCATTCCGCTGGAGACAGGGGCTGAGAGGGTGTTCTATGGGACTCCAAACAGACACAGCACAAAGGACATGGAGTCAAGTCACATTGCGCTTGAACGCAAAATGTTGGTGTCCATCTTTGATGAATATAAGACTAGGAGAGTCAGCCGAATCAAGACCTGTAACCACAAGTAAGCAAATAGACATTTTCGATATTGGTTTTAATGTTAAGTTGTTTATTTTTATTTTAAATAAATACATAGGGCCTCATCACGAGTTGGGCGGTAGCCCTTAAATCTGGCAGAAACGGTATTAGCTCGGCCAATGCCGCTGCACTGGATCACGACTGTAAATCCTGCTGACGCTATTTTAGTCGGTGCCAATACAGCAGCAACCCCGAAAGCGTTATTAGAGACCTATTACAAGTACAGCCTTGGCACTCCTAGCACCAAAAAACACGCACTAATACCTCTGAAAATACCCCCGGACAAATGCTGGAGGTAAAAGAACACATGAGACAGCAATAAGGGCAAAGCTGGAAACAATGCACACACGAGGCCTACACAAGACCCACCCATGGCCCACACACCCTCCCAAACACCATTTTGCCATTAGGTTCAGGGAGGAGACAGAAATAAACGCCCAGGTGGAAACAATGCACACAAGAGGCCTACACAAGAACCACCCATAGCCCATACACCCTCCCCACACCATGCTGCCATTAGGATCAGGGAGGAGACAGCAATAAGGGACCAGGAGGAAACAATGCACACAGAAGGCCTACACAAGACCCACCCATGGCCCACACACCCTCCCGAACACCATTTTGCCATTAGGTTCAGGGAGGAGACAGAAATAAACGCCCAGGTGGAAACAATGCACACAACAGGCCTACACAAGAACCACCCATAGCCCATACACCCTCCCCACACAATGCTGCCATTAGGATCAGGGAGGAGACAGCAATAAGGGACCAGGAGGAAACAATGCACACACAAGGCCTACACAAGACCCACCCATGGCCCACACACCCTCCCGAACACCATTTTGCCATTAGGTTCAGGGAGGAGACAGAAATAAACGCCCAGGTGGAAACAATGCACACAAGAGGCCTACACAAGAACCACCCATAGCCCATACACCCTCCCCACACCATGCTGCCATTAGGATCAGGGAGGAGACAGCAATAAGGGACCAGGAGGAAACAATGCACACACACGGCCTACACAAGACCCACCCATGGCCCACACACCCTCCCGAACACCATTTTGCCATTAGGTTCAGGGAGGAGACAGGAATAAACGCCCAGGTGGAAACAATGCACACAAGAGGCCTACACAAGAACCACCCATAGCCCATACACCCTCCCCACACCATGCTGCCATTAGGATCAGGGAGGAGACAGAAATAAACGCCCAGGTGGAAACAATGCACACACAAGGCCTACACAAGACCCACCCATGGCCCACACACCCTCCCGAACACCATTTTGCCATTAGGTTCAGGGAGGAGACAGAAATAAACGCCCAGGTGGAAACAATGCACACAAGAGGCCTACACAAGAACCACCCATAGCCCATACACCCTCCCCACACCATGCTGCCATTAGGTTCAGGGAGGAGACAGAAATAAATGCCCAGGTGGAAACAATGCACACAAGAGGCCTACAAAAGACCCACCCATGCACCACACGCCCTTCCAATCACAATGTTTCCATTTGGAGCTGGGAGCCTTGATGTGGACATGTAAATTCTGTGTTTGGAGCGACAGAGGCCTGACAACCAGCCCAGGGTCCTCAAGGCACAGGATGGCGTGGGGAGGAGGAGGAGGAGACCAGCACCAGCAAAGCGGCCAGTCATCCCCAGGGTTAGGCCAACACCCTGGGCCCTGACTGATGGGCAATTGGTGTGAGTACAGGCTGGACGGGGCAACCATCACCCAGTTGCTGCACACAATCCAGGGTGACATAGCCAGCCAGATAGCCATCAGCACCGCTGTGCCCCCACTTATGAAGATGGTGTCCATCCTACAGTTTCAAACAAAGGAAGGGTGTTAATCCATAACCAACATTCACGTCTCTCCCTACAGACACAGTATGTAACTAGACATCACCATATATACCAAACAATTATTATATCGGGTGTATGTCCTAAGACTGTTTCACATAACATATTTTATTATTCAATGCTCAAAGCAACAAAATCCTGACACAAAAATCTAAAACACATAAAAAGCATATGCACATGTTACAATACAATATACAAAACACATTAAAGGTTTGTGTTAAAAAAACCAGGAAACAATAATTAGAACTGGAGAGGGCACAGAGCCAAATTAATTGTTGTTGCTCAACACTGTACCCATCATAGCCCGACTTAAATATGTTTCTGTCCTGAATGTTATATAATAACTGGACATTCCTCAGGGGCAATCATGTATCTTGTGCTTTGACGTGGCGTTCTTTTTCCACTCAAGATTATAATTCTTAATTTCAATAATGGTACTCCAAAATCTGTAGGTACAACTAACATACACAAACATATCAATATGTGGGCATCACAGGTTTAGAATACTTCACCTAGCCCTAACCCTCAATACCAAAAGGGTGAAACAAGTAGGAAAATAATAATAGCACCCTTTTTAACATGTTGCTTGGGGGCAATTGCCCCATTTTTTTGGTACAGTTTGACCGTGTGGACCTTGTTGGATGTGATAACCATTGTGTATGGAACTAAGGAGTACTATCCTTATACGGCCTAAAAGAATTATACCCTTGGGATATGTGTTTCAGGTAGAGATACAGAAATATTTTCCTACTTGTTTTACCCTTTTGGTATTGAGGGTTAGGGCTAGGTGAAGTATTCTAAACCTGTGATGCCCACATATTGATATGTTTGTGTATGTTAGTTGTACCTACAGATTTTGGAGTACCATTATTGAAATTAAGAATTAGATCTTGAGTGGAAAAAGAACGCCACGTCAAAGCACAAGATACATGATTGCCCCTGAGGAATGTCCAGTTATTATATAACATTCAGGACAGAAACATATTGAAGTCGGGCTATGATGGGTACAGTGTTGAGCAACAACAATTAATTTGGATCTGTGCCCTCTCCAGTTCTAATTATTGTTTCCTGTTTTTTTTAACACAAACCTTTTATGCGTTTTGTATATTGTATTGCAACATGTGCATATGCTTTTTATGTGTTTTAGATTTTTGTGTCAGGATTTTGTTGCTTTGAGCATTGAATAATAAAATATGTTATGTGAAACAGTCTTAGGACATACACCCGATATAATAATTGTTTGGTATATATGGTGATGTCTAGGTACATACTGTGTCTGTAGGGAGAGACGTGAATGTTGGTTATGGATTAACACCCTTCCTTTGTTTGATATTGAATAATATTATATCCCCACTGAGTAGGAGGGGTCAATACCTTTTGTGTGGGGTACCACCCCTGTAGGTATTTTTGCTTTAAGAGGAAACGTTTGTCTCGTTATAGGGTTATTTTGCACTGGTCTGAAATAATTGTGTTTACAATTTCCTCACGGTTTTGAATGTACAGTTTTTACGTGTCGTCTGAGTATTAGACTTGGTCTCTATACATAGCATAACCTCCAAATTTATCAGTGTTTTCTTGAAAATGGCTTCTAATGCAGATAAGACCCTGGGGTATACAGAAGAGTATATCTTGAAACTGTTGAATTCTATCCCCAATTTAGGTTTAGATAGCAAACTCTGTGAAATGAACAAAGATGACCAATGGGACGAACTAACTCAGGTACGGAAACGTTTAGTTCGCACAGAACTACATGCTATAATTATGCTGGAATTCTTAAAAATTCAAGCCAAACCACAAGGTTTAATAGTTCGCAATGAACCTAGACATTTTTTGTAAAATACAGATTTCAAACTAAAATGGAGCTATATAGCCAACAAGTGTGGGAGGGATTGGCTAGTTCTAATTATTGAAACTGCGCCGGAAACGAGCAAGAGGATAATGATTGTGTTAACTACATTGTAGGAAGAAATGAAGAAAAAATTTGATATAGAGGTTTTCAAGACTAAACTAGATGCACATATGAAAGAAATGTAAACTTTTAAGATGGATACTTGTTCTGAAAGAATCAAGAGACTCAAGAAAGATCTTATGAGTTTTTCACATGATAAAATATTTCCATACACCACAAAAGATTATGTGTTTGGCGCCCAGAGTGGAGTACAAAAAAACAATCGTAGGGTGAGATTTAGGAATACTTCCTATAGTTCGAGTAAAGAAGGGAATGCATGTAGCAATGAGGATGATACCACGAATTCGGGCCCAAGAGGTAGGGGTGGCCGAAAGGGTAGAACCCAGGGGAATAATCGAGGCTCCCATAATGGACCAAGACGTCAACTTTTTTTAGGCAGAGGCACTGGCGGGCAGGAATGGGATGTGGATCGGGTGCAGACACGCAGCTACCAGGGTTGGTAGTTAATTTATCTACCTATGTGTAGTCGGTGGATGAAGAGAACACTTTGAACAAGGGCTTACATTTTGTGGTATCTAAATTCCATAACCCTTTTGCATTCAGGCTTGAGTTCAATGCATTTATGCGTAAGGTCCATCTTAAGGAGTTTTTTGGTGATCAACCTTCCAATGCACATACCAACTATAGTGGTTTGAGAAATCCCTCTACTTTCTGTCCTCCAATTCATACTCATTCGCCTGAATCCTTAGTGTTTGAGAAACAAGTTCTGAAGGAAATAGAACGATTGGAACAAAAAGGTATCCCTAGAAGTTCTAATCTTAGCCAAAAGGAAAACCTGATGTTACGGAATTCGGGTAATAACAATAACATCATGATCCGCCAGGCTGATAAAGGTGGAGCCATAGTTATTCTTAACAAACAGGATTATATTGATGAATGCGAAAGACTTCTTTCGGATAATATCAGTTACTGTAAAGTTGATCGTGATCCTACTCCCAGATTACAGAAAATGATCAAAGAGAAGGTAGGAAAAGCTGTTGAGTTAGGCTTTATCAGCAAACAGGAAGGTGATTATTTGGCCAGGTAGACAGCTAGAATTCCCATTTTCTATATTCTCCCCAAGATTCACAAAAGCATTGAGAAACCACCTGGTAGACCCATTGTCTCTGGGGTTAACTCCCTTTTGGAACCCTTGTCCAAATTTGTGGATATGTATTTGAGACCTTTCGTTATGAAAATGCAGAGCTATGTGCAAGACACCGGAGATGCCATCTCCAAAATAGAAGGGTTGGTTTTCAGTCCGTCCACAGATGTGTTGATGTGTCTAGATATCCAATCCCTATATACGAACATTCCTTAGCATGCCACCCTAGAAGTAGTTGAAGAAACATTGCTTTTAAGGGAGGACAACCATCCAGTGAGCAATGCTTTTATCTTGTGGTGTGCGGAAACAGCCCTAGTCAACAATTTCTTTCAATTTTGTGGACAATTCTATGTTCAAGTTGAAGGGACGGCTATGGGCGCTGCCATGGCTCCCAACTTAGTGAACCTGTATGTGGACATGGTAGAAGAGACAGTAGTATACTCTGATTTGAACCCCTTCAGAAATCAGATAACCAAATGGTTAAGGTACATCAACGACGTCTTTGTGCCATGGCATGGTTCTGTAGAGGGGGCTAAAAACTTCCTGACATGGTTGAACACACAAAATAGATATTTGAAATTCACGGCTACCTTTAGCGTGGTTGAAGTCAATTATTTGGACCTCACAATTTATCATAACAATTCTAAATTGTGTGTGAAACCATATGTGAAGAAAACAGATAAAAATGCTCTGCTTCATTATAAAAGTCATCATGCAAAATATGTCCATGATAATTTACCTTTTGGTCAATTTTTGCAGATCAAACGCAATAGTAGCACTAAGGAAAACTATGAAGAAGGTGCCAATGTTCTGATTGAGAAATTGAACAATAGAGGCTACCCCTTGAGAGTGGTCAAACAAGCCGCCAAGTGAGCCTTTAATAATGACCGAGGCTCTTTGTTTGAGAAAAAGAACAAAGACACAGATAATCCACCTTTGGTACTGGTTAACACCTTTAGCAATTTAGCCTACAAAAGTTAAGGGGATTATTTGTAAAAATTGGAAGAAATTTATGGGCTCTCCCCCACCAGTGGTGGCTTTTAAGAAAAGCACCAACATAAGGAATTTGGTAATGAAAAATGATGTGCAACGAAGTTTAGTCCATCCACGGATACAGAGTACACTTTGGGACCTACCTCAAGTTTTGGGCCACCGCCCGTATGGTAACTGTGTAATGTGTCCCTTAACACACAAAGTGTCTGTGGTAAACTTGGGTCTCAAACATGATTGGGTTCTAAAAGAACACACAAATTGCAATACAACCAATGTAATTTACATGATCAAATGTCCGTGTGCCCATTATATACATTGGCAAGACCAACAGGAAATGCAAGACGCGTATGATCGAACACAGGAGTTGTTTTAGGAATAATATTGAAACAGCACCTTTGGTGGCTCATTTTAGAAACATGGGTCATTCTGAAAATTATTTTGAATGGTGCATTTTGAAAAAGATTACAGGCAAATGCCAAGAACTGATCAACAGAAAATTGGTTAATTTAGAACAAAAACGTATCTTTATGACTAAAAGCCATTTTACAGGACTCAATGAGAGTATTGAGTGGCATAATGTGAAATAATTTGACCTGTTGAGATCATATGTGGCGTTATTTGTGTTCCTGTGGATAACATCTTATATACATTGTAAATGCCAATTGCCAAGTCTGGCGTGAATATGAGCATTACTGGCTGACTGTGTATTTTACTTATATATACACACATGTTTGAGAATCTTCGTGTTAGCCACACCTGTTTTTCCAAGGATGGGGTTCAATGATGTGCCTTGGTTTTGTTTTCATTTGGCGTTCATACTTTTCCTGTACCAGTGGGGATGGTTATTTAGCCGCACATAGTGGGGTGGCAGACGAGCCTTGCTCGTGTGGGATTGGCCCTTCGTTTCTCCCCATCGGCTGACCGCAGTGCTGTGCGGGTTGGAGGACGTTTCCTAGAGTCAAAATAAGCGACGCGGCTTCCTAGTAACACGAGTACGTGAAGTGATCACGTGTCTGCGAGCTATTGTTGTGGTGTGGTCGCTTAGCAACTCACGCTAGCTACGAAGAACGTTTTGATATCACGTGAACTGGGCAGTGTTTAAGCCGAACGCTGGTTGTGAGAGAGATTGCTTCGGCGTTTCATTCACAGTGAAGATTGTTGAGCCACATACGGACTGAGCACTAACAAGGTAAGCTTGCATATGATGGCCCGCACGGAAAACAGGGTGTTTGTCACAAAAAGCTATGGAGTGTTGGACCTTTATCTGTGCTAAAGCGGCTGACACTCGCTTCTAGTTTCCAGGCCCGGCTACTGGTGAAGACTATGAGACAACCCATGTCTATGCAACTGGTCATGTTGTTTGGATACGTTTGAAACCTTTGATATAATTGGAATACTTTGGGGTTGTTTCCAGGACCCATCCTCTGAGATTGGAGTCGTACTGCCAAGGTGAGGTCACACATGGAGTTTTTGTGTGTGTTGTGATGGAGGGGCTTTCACTTAGACCCGGGTTGAGTCATAATAGCACCCTTTGCTTGGGGGCAATTGCCCCATTTTTTTGGTACAGTTTGACCGTGTGGACCTTGTCGGATGTGATAACCATTGTGTATGGAACTAAGGAGTACTATCCTTATACGGCCTAATAGAATTATACCCTTGGGATACGTGTTTCAGGTAGAGATACAGAAATATTTTCCTACTTGTTTTACCCTTTTGGTATTGAGGGTTAGGGCTAGGTGAAGTATTCTAAACCTGTGATGCCCACATATTGATATGTTTGTATATGTTTGTTGTACCTACAGATTTTAGAGTACCATTATTGAAATTAAGAATTAGAATCTTGAGTGGAAAAAGAACGCCACGTCAAAGAACAAGATACATGATTGCCCCTGAGGAATGTCCAGTTATTATATGATATTCAGGACAGAAACCTATAAAAAACAGGCTATGATGGGTACAGTGTTGAGCAACAACAATTAATTTGGCTCTGTGCCCTCTCCGGTTCTAATTATTGTTTCCTGTTTTTTTTAACACAAACCTTTTATGCGTTTTGTATATTGTATTGTAACATATGCATATGCTTTTTATGGGTTTTAGATTTTTGTGTCAGGATTTTGTTGCTTTGAGCATTGAATAATAAAATATGTTATTTGAAACAGTCTTAGGACATACACCCGATATAATAATTCTTTGGTATATATGGTGATGTCTAGGTACATACTGTGTCTGTAGGGAGAGACGTGACTGTTGGTTATGGATTAGCACCCTTCCTTTGTTTGATATTGAATAATATTATATCCCCACTGAGTAGGAGGGGTCAATACCTTTTGTGTGGGGTACCACCCCTCTAGACATTTTTGTCCATCCTACAGTACCTCGGAACTGGCAGCTTCCAACACACAGTGGTCATGATGCATGGTATGGCCCAGTCGACCTTCAGTGCCATGCTGGGACAGGTGCTGGATGCACTGCTGCTCCTGGTCAATGAGAACATATCATTGCCAGCCACACAGACACAGGTCAACTTGTTCCATGCCATTGCCCAAGTCCTGATCGTGATTGCAGCCCTAGACTGAAAACATGTTGTACTTGTAGCACCCTGGGACCATGAGGCAGCTTACAGGAATTGGAAGCGTTTCCATTGCCTCAACGTGCAGATGACCTGTAGCCCCAACCTAACTTTCAGCCACTGTTTCTCCCGTTACCCAGGATCTACCCATGACTCCATGGTTCTGTGCAACAGTACCATGGCACCCTACATGGAGAGGTACAGAGGCCAATGCACATGGATGTTGGGTGAGTAGAAATCCTGCATGAAATGCATGCCAAGGTTCACCAGGTGAAGGGGGGGCAGACACACAGGAATCATTGCATGCCACCAGGAGACACAGCCAGCACTAGCACAGCACAATTTACGTGCATGTGTGTCACACAAGGACCCCTGCACACGTCCCCTTCAGCAGAACACACAGAAGGTCAATGCTACACAATTGTGAACGCACATTTACATGCACATTCACATATGGAAACAATACAACCATGATGCATCTTGTCTGTGTTGCAGTGCTGCTACTCACCCTGACACCCAAGAGAAATCTCACCCTGGGCACCACACAGGAATGCCAAGTGAGTCCAATTGAAAACACATCCGCAAAACCACTGTAGATGAGCAGGTGAAGGCATGACCATGAACATCCCTGAGATAGTGACCCCTGAATGCCGATTCCCATGCCTGGCCAAATGTTGATAAATGTGCCATGTAGCAAACGCGACACCAGCGATAGAGACAGCCACAAAACATCACTTAACAATATAGTATGTGAACAGGCAGATTTGATGGGAGCCTCATCCTGAAGTAAGGGATGCACCGCTGTGGCAATGAGACACAGAGGGTGGCGCAGACAGTAAATTCCCCATAAAGCAAATGGTGCACATTACAGAGCACACATGGTGCACATGAAGACACCATAATCAAAGAAGAAATGGAAGCATGACCTTACTTGTACTGCATGAATGTCACACACATATCCATAAACATAGTCCTTGATACATTGCTGTATGTACATTGACACCAAGTGCATGCAAATTTAACCTGCCACAGAACACCTTCCTCATTTACACAGGCTGCATGTATATGTCAGCCCATGCATGTCCATAAAGATGGTGGATCTATACCACTATTGCAATGAGATAGCATGTACTTGTTGCACACATACATGACCATAGTGCTTAGTGAATTGATGTGTATCCCTTGCACATCCACTGAACCAAACTAAGCCTAATGTACACATTTTGTCCCCTGAAGGTGATTCTGGATACTCGCAGTACACATGGCTCATGACCTCTGTGTGTAAATCACAAACTCCAGTAGAGCTGGCATATAACATTGACATAGGCGTACACGCATCTGTGTGTAAATGGCATTTGGTTTGCTAAAGGCACGTTCCGGTGCCAAGACCATACTGATGTATGTGTCAGAGAAAGTGGAAACATTGTTCTTACCTGTACCATGCTGCACAACATCTGCTGCATCAGGCATGTGCCACTACCGCCGGATGCTGATTGCCAACCACCTGGGCATGGGAGTGACGATGAGCATGTGCCCTTAGCCAAGGCCAATGCACACAGGGATGGGGTGAGGGAGCGGAGGTTGGAAATGCAGGCATTCATTGACAATTATTTTTCATCTGGTGGATGGGTACATGTCACAAACATCACTTGTCGAATAAAGAGCACTTGAACACAATCATGAATGTCCAAGCTTTCTATCCAGTATGAACAGGATTTATTTTGCATGGCACAAATCCCCCTCACCCCCACCAACTCCCCAGCACACATTCCCCCCTCCCCTCACCAACTCATCAGCACACATTCCCCCTACCCCCACCAACTCCCCAGCACACATTCCCCCTGCCCCCAGCAACACCCCAACACAATGCATGTTGGTCCATGTGCCCGGCACTCAACCTAACTGCTTTGTCCATCTATGAAGGACGTTGATGCTTCCCACGTCCAACACCTTCTGGTGAGCGCTGTTGGGGATGGTGCAAGGAATGTCGCCTGGGAGAACCCTGCAGGGATCCCACAGTGGGGGTTGTCGAGGTCGATGGAATTGATGTCACCAACTGCAGCTGCTGGCAGAGGAGGTTTTTGGCCTCCCGCATCTGCTCTGCATTAGCTGATTGGACCTCACAGAGTTCACAGACTCTCTGCCCAAATCCAGTGAGGGCCGCAGTACACCCCTCAATGACTCTATGGGTGGAGGTGTTGTCCCATTCTATAGTCTTGGTTGCCACCGAATACCACTGCTTATCCCCTTTATGTGGTGGCTGTGCGTGACCACCATGTCCTCTATTCGCTTTCGACATGCCTCGATTACGTCCAGGCGTGCCATTACTTCTGCTCCCGGAGCTCGGTGTCTGTCACGTGTGGGGTGGATTGGCCTGCCATCTATATGCAGAGTGGTAGGGGAGCTGTTGTTAGATGTGGTGGCCTGTCTGGTGGAGCTTCGGTGGATGGAGGGGCTGCCATCAGGTGAGCCATATGTGGGGGTGTCCTCGTCGGGCAATGGTGTGTGGGCACAATGTCGGTGTGCTGGTAAACTGGGAGTGTTGCTTTCTACATGCACTTGCTCTGGGGTCCCTTGGGGTGTGGCCATTTGTTTATTTGGACTATGAATGGGTGACAACACCGGTGCACCATGCTGATCATCACTGGATGTATGGCTGTCCTCTGTGTTGGTTCCACTGGTGGCTACCTCGACATCCTGAGACCACCTAGCTTGGGGAGGTTAAGGCGGTGACCCCTGGTGGCTTGGGGTGGTTGAGGCGGTGACCCCCTGGTGGCTTTGGGCCATTGAGGCGGTGACCCCTGGTGGTTTGGGCCATTGAGATGGTGTGACTGTGCTTCAGTGGGGTGAGCTGGGGTGTGTCATACACCTTGATTTGTCATGCCGGTCCCTTCTCGGGGTGGTGGTGCTGGTGGAGATGCATCTGGCTCTGTGTCTAGATGGGCATGATTCCTCTTCTTCAACATTGCCCTCCGATGTTGGCTGCATGCCTGTAGGGAACATAGCGTCTGGTATGAGGACAGGGCAACTTAGATTTTTATCATGCATTTCATGCTTTACAGGGGTGAGGGCACATTTTTTTATCATACTTGGCCATAACATGTTTGTTATTCACAATGTTGGGATTGCTGGGACATACTACGGGGGGTCACAGCTCGGACATGTGGGTGTGGCATCTTCAGATGTCTGATGTGAATGCACAGCTTGCATGCCGCTGTAAGTGAGGGGGGCTTTGATACACATGCACACATCACGTTGCGGTGACCAGGCCATGGATCGTTATGCCTTGGTGCCTACATTAATACATCAGAGGTACTTCAGGCTACTCTGGATACCTGGTGTCGCTAGGGTGCACTGGTACAAGGGGCAACTCCTGGGTGGCTGTGGTACATCACACGCAATGCCTCCACAGTGCCTGGTTGTCAGACATTCACACCGTGTAGTGACAGATGGGCCACACACAGTGCATTTTCAAAGGGGGGGCCTTACTCACCTGCAACCTCCTGAGTGCCTGCCTCCAATCCTCTCACTCCCTCAATTGTACTCATGTCTATTAGGGTGGTGATCTGCTCCTCCCATGGTGTGAGCTCCGCTGGTGGTGGTGGTGGCCCTCCTCCAGTCCCCATGGTCTCACTCCTGTGCTGGGCCAGGAGCCCCCAAACACAGACCCGCAAGTTATGGAAATGCTTGCAGCAGTCCTCCTCTTCATTGGGCACACAACCCACTGCTGTCACCTTCTGGCTGACCACTTTCCATATCTGCATGCTAGTCTTTCTCTGCTGTGGGCCATACAGCTCATCCTGATGGCCTATTACCTCCTCCACCAGTATAGCTAATTCTGACTCAGACCCTGTCCAGGGCAGATTTGCCCCTGACACGCTCTAGGACATTTTGCAGTGTTTTCAGCAGTGGATGGCTTCCAGGAGCTGCGGTTTTCGGCGGATTGTGATTTGCAAAATGGCCACCGCTTTGTTTCCCGTTCCGACGGTGACGCATTTGTAGCGGCACTAATTGTGCACGCTATTAGCACGGGACGCCGACAGTACCGCAATGTGCTATTTGCGTTAACGCCACAACAGTGTGCATGTGCACACCAACTCTTGATGTGGTGTTGTTTGTGCCACACATTGCAGCGTTAATGCAAATACCACTCAGCGGTATTTGCACCTGGATAACGCCAAACTCATGATGAAGCCCATAATCATTACATAACTTATAAGCACCAGAATATTTATTAAGCAGAAAACAAGTAAAACAACTTTTTAAAAACATTATTATATAGCGGCTAGCATTATGGAAGTAAAAATGGCTGCTAAATTCAGCCCACAATAAAAATGCAAAGAAAGAGTTCAGAAGGGCGTGGTTTTGGGCAGGAATGGGAGAAAATTCACATAGGTTTCACCTACAAATGGATGGAAATGGGTGGACACATAACCAAACAACACCTAGAGTGTCCATCCACATATGTTATCTCCATTTTAAAGCCTTACAAACCCTCATTCTCATCTCCAATATGAAGCTGTTATTTAAATGACAATAGTTTTGCCTTAAAGATAGCGTTTTAGCGGCACTTAATAGCCAAAACTGATGAGTACAAAAGAACGAATTTGAAAATGGGCCATTACTTTATTGACCTCAACAAAAAAACACATTGCACAAAACGCAGAAGCAGTGTTTCAACTACTGCTAAGAGGTGAAGCACTGGCAATGTTCAGTCTCTGATGGAGGCATACATGAAAGAGTTAAGAAATATAAAAATTGGAAAACAAAAAAAAATGGAAGAGACTGAAACAAAGATTGAGGTAAAAAGTAAAAGTAAAATCATAAAGTCTGTGAAAGAGGAGCAATACTATATTGATCTGAAAATAAACTACCACCAGAAAGTCAGATTTATAGTGTTACATTCTGCACCATCAGGTGACAATCTTTCATACTTGAGTGTAGTAGCAAGATATTACCAGAAACGTTGAATGTAGGTAGCAACAGTGGAGATCAGTACAGGAGTAGAGAACAAGCATGACTCCAGTGATATATGAGTGGGAGAGCCTAGGAGGCATGCCTTCGAGCAGGGCTCTGAAACCTTTGGCTCTCCAGATATTCTGGACTACAATCCTCATGATCCCTCACCATTGTAAATGCTGCATAGGACTGATGGGTCCAAATCATCTGGAGAGCCGAAGGCTGCAGACCCCTGCCTTAGAGTATTGGTGGCAATAGTCTGTGATGGTTAAAGTGGTGCTGGGCATGGTGGTGAAGGGGTCCAGGACCCCCAGCGACTGTGGCACAGTTTACACAAATTGAGTATGACTGTGTCTGTCCTTTACTAGAGATGTAGACATCTTCTACATGGATTCTGCTGTTCATTGTAGAGGCAAGGGTCAGGGTGGAGTTATGGTGGGCTGTAGAGACAATGCATGAAACATGGTGGCAGGGAAATAAAAGCATCTCAGACGCAGAAAAGGATAGCTATCAGGGAAGAAACACACAACACTCTGGCTGTCTACACTTTTTGGATGCCTCGATATCATAAAAGGTTTTGTCTTTGGGCTATTACCTAATTTGGCAGTAATTTAGTATTGTGGTATTCTGCCAGTAAATTGGCCTTACCTCATTTTGGTGGTAATTTAGTGGTGAGCAAATGGTTTACACTACCCCATATGATAAGACAAACCTTCTCCGTTTTATAACTATGTTACACGTCGGGCTGACTATAAGCATGTACACAGACTTAGCACATTTATAGGGAACTCAGTAAGATCATAAATAATGTCAAGAATTGCATATAGAGTGTGCCAATGGCCTATCTACAACAGAGGCATTGATGAAACCCACTCATACAACACACCAACTTTCTAGCTTGTATATATATACTTTCCCCTTTTCTCTAATTTTACCTCGAGCAGTAAAAAACATTTACCACTGTGGTGTAGACACCAGAGTGCCTCCTAGTTACTTTCCCCCACTGAAATTCTGACCATCAGAGGTATGAAATAAAAACTAAAAAAACTAAACACCAACATTTCTTCTGCTATTGCAGTTATTATTTTTAAATACAGTAATATATAACAAGAAACAAAATATCACATGTCATGATAACACCGTTATAATCTCTTATCTACAGGCTGGCACAGCTGCGATTCTCTGAAAAAAAAAATATAAATGCATTGCAAAAACCTTTTCTTTTCTTTTTGTTAGCTCCCTGTGTGCGAAATAACCCTCAATGACCTATTTGAAAATAATCCCCTATTCTTGTCTAAATAGTCACAGAGATAATTGGCAGTCACCCTACACTCTCCTCAATTTCACAAATACTTACATAAGGACTTGAAGTAGCTGTGTTATCTGTGCGGCCCCTCTTTGCTCCTGCCTGCGCTGAAGCCTTCCAAGCCACACAATCCCTGGCACTTCCAGGATGGCCTTGGGCTTCCAGGCAGATATGTGACTGCAGCCCTTCTGCAGCCAGCAGCCAAAACCCCAGCACCCAGCAGTGGCGCAGGAAAGAACGGAAGACCAGCCTTTCGGTTCAACCCCCTATTTGATCAATCTGCCTGTCAATCAAGAGTAGCACTACCTCCCCCTTGACGTATCTGGACACCTCCTATACTCCTGACTCCACTGTCCAATCACCCACAAGAGTTGGTTTATGTATCAACTGGCTTTCCTACTTCCTTCGCACACAAAGGACTCTCAGAATACATGAAAAAAAATTCATTCATTTCTCTTTTTTTGTGTGCAAATTTCTTTACCATGGTGAAACACTAAGCCAGAATTTCCATCCGTGTCCACTGACACTGCATTGCAATGTTAATCAGGAGGACTAATTAGTTACTGGGATGTTAATAATAGGGAAGTTAGTTAATTAGTAAAGGTCATTTTCACAATGCAATTTTACACATATGGGAACTCTCATGATCCATATATATAATGCATTTTGAATCCAGTGTTATTTTTCTTGCATTCTGTTTTGTCATGGAAAGCCTCATTCACTGTTATAATGAACCAATGTGGCATTTCACCTGCTTCATATAATTCCCCATGTCTTTTCTGCATTTAGACTAATCTCGCTAAAATGCTGGCCTGTATCCCTAATCTGCTGCTCCCACATGCACCCATTTGCATTTTAAAATGACTGTTATCTGCACACATTTTATTAGATGCTTCTATTGAAAACACTGTTATATGCATTTGCACCCATTTTGTTGCTTCCATTAAAAACACTGTCATCTGCATTTGAATGAATCAATGCCATATATCCCTACAATATGTACTTTATGCATGTTGGCATGCAGAGCTGAGAGTGAGATGATGAGTGAGATGGGGAAGAAGAGGGGCACAACCTAAATGTGATTTGTGGTAGGACTGCAGGGAACAGAATCTTTTTTTGTACATCTCTTCAGAAACTACCGGCCTTCATTTTCTGCTGAAATGTATTCTATGAAATCAAGGCTAAGAGGGGTCACAAGAGGGCATGGCAAATTTCTGGAGTTTGTGCAAAAGAGAGAGCCCCGAAATAAGGACCAAAGGAGAATCTTTAAAGGTAAATACATGAATTGCACAATGTATGACAATCAGCCAAATAAACATGTCTACAATAGCCCAAAAGGCACATCGGAAGGAAGAAATAGTTGGCATAACAATGAAAAATGGGTCGCTTATGGAGAAAGAAAACCTATACTTTCTCCCCAAATAAAAACAGCATATAGCCGAGAAATAGAAAAATGGTGCACATGGGTGCTGTGATGTCAGAACTGTGGTGGTATCATGTACTTTGCACAGAAATGCTTTGTACTATATGCAGAATTTGGGTAAGAATTTCAAAATGAGTCTCATTGGAGAGTAATCCAGGTAAAGTGCATCCAATTTTTTTATGAATGTTGCGCTAACATGACAGGAGCAGAGGCTTATACCATCTTGGACTTGGCCGTGAGGACCCATTGAGGTAAAGGACGCTCACTTGAGATTGACCAAATGTACAGATGCACACGAGAGGACTTAATTCCTATACAGCAAAGTGTATATTTGTACAGTATTCCTGTTCTTCAACAATAGGGACAATCAATACCTGTGTGACCTGTTGTATAAGGAAGAACCAACACATTTTCTAACAACCTAGATGCCCAATGTCAATGACATCTACAGTACCTTGTATGGACAGCCACAACAATATTGGACTAATTGGACTCCAGCACCCGCCTCCCGAAATTCTGAATTCTTCCTGCTGGCCTTCACAGCCATCATATGCAGGACAAAAAACAGATATACCGGCTCTGAGCAATTACTTTCCCTTTGGTATCAGCAGTTCCTTCTTAGGAGTGCAATTTTAGGCAAATGGCACTCATCAGGGCATTTCCAACTGAAAGACACACGTGTAGCTCCAAATAACTAGCAAATATGTGTCTTCTTCCAATACAATTAAAGTGTGTAAAACAATAGCGTCCCATTGTAAAGATTAGTTTACACCCTTAATGTCCTCTCCCTTGACATGTCAACAAAAGTGTTTGCTTTTGTGTGGATATTAAATGCTCTTAACATCATGCTTTACCTCAAGGTGGAAGTTTCTGACAATCAATCTCTATCCCAGGAGATCTTTTCACACAATTTAATTTAGAGTGGGGAATCGTATTGTGATGTATTATTATGACATAGCATAAACAGCGTATGTAAAATGTATACATAACAGTTTTACACATACTTTTTACGGTGTGCCATATTTTCATTCATTTGTATGGTTGGAGAAGGGGGACAAAACGGAATTGCCTTTTCCGCCACGCCATTCTCTCGGTCATAGAAAGGCACAACCATTTAAGCCAGCATGACATGTTCATGCTGGTGCAGATGCTTTGGATTCTTATGGAATCTAACTGCTTTTTACACGATCTAAAAGCAGGCACATTTCAAAGGAATGCATTGATTGCAAAGACTGCCTGCTTTGCTAGAATGGCAAGTTGCACTACACACAGAAAAAACAGAGGTTTAGAGGTTATTCATCCTGCCTTTAAACCTTTGTTTTCCAGGTCACAGTGCAAATGACTAAAATTGCATGCAGGCGACCTGTATGCATCTAAAGGCAAAGATAACATGTCCCCTCCATGCAATTTAGATTTGTAAGTAAAAGTACATTTGTATTTCTTAAAGTGCTGAAAGCACACTGCTGTACAATAGGAGATATTTCTGGATATCATTATTTTGCATTCTGTGACATGTAGTTTCCATTTGGGATGTTGAAAATAAAGATACAATGATGCTCTTTTGGCTCAACATGTTTTTGTAAGCATTTTAATATTGGAGGTTGCTTTATGATGGGATTTATGCATTTTTCAAATAAACACCATAAGATTAGTACTGTAGTCCTAGTCTTTGAAATCCAAAACTTAAATATTTGTACCCAGTAGTGCTCAGAAGATATGTGTTCAAGTGCCTAACTTGCAGAGGAACTTGCAGAAGGGGCGGGGGGCACTTGAAATCCCGAGTTCACTGCTTAAACAAAATATCTAATCTCACTGCAGAAAAAATACTGATTTACAATGGTGCCGATTTCATAGTTTTAGGAACAAAATGGTGTCTCCTTGTTCTATATTAGTGGCTCCTGAGGCTGCCACCTAGAATTGTGGAATTTTTTCAATGACCTTCCCTCAGCTCTCATATCACTTAATTTTCCGGGAGAAAGTCTCACCAGCTAGTCACGGCACCATCGATTTTAATATAGCAGACTTACATTAATTTCCTGCCCTGTTGCTAACAGTTACAGAAATTGGGGAGTACTACCCCAGATGAGAATGAGCAAAACTCTTTGCTATGCTAGATTCTGCGGTGTTATTGACATCACAGCACCCTTGCGCACCTCACCTCGCAAGCCCAGGCTGCACCCAAGTGAAAACATGGGTCCTCCCTCGCAAGTCCAGGCTTCACCCCAGCGAAAACGCAACCCATCCCTCACAAGCCCAGGCTGCACCCTCCAGACAGGACACCACCCCCAGACCCACTCACCTGTGACACCGATCCCCAGGCAGCTCACTACAGACAGGATACCCCTCACTCCAGACTCGGCACCACCTTCCAACCCCCCCTCACCTGTGATACCCCCCACAGACAGCCCACTCTAGACTGGACACCCCTACAGGCAGCCCCCTCCAGAATGGGTACCACCCCCTAGCCCCCCTCACCTGTCACACCCCCTCAGGTAGCCCACTCTAGACTGGAAACTCCCCCAGGCAACCCACTCTAGACTGGACACCCCCCACAGGCAGCCCCTTCCAGACTGGACACAACCCCCAGCCCCTTCACCTGTGACCCCCCCAGGCAGCCCCCTCCAGACTGGTCACCATTCCCACCACCCCTCACCTGTGACACCGTCCCAGGCAGCCCACTCCAGACTGGACACCCCCACAGACAGCCCCCTCCAGACTGGGCACCGGCCCCTACCCCCCTCACCTGTGACCCCCCAGGTAGCCCACTCCAGACAGGCCACCCCCCACAGGCAGCCACCTCCAGACTGGGTGCCACCCCCAATCCTCCTCACCTGTGACACCACCCCCAGACAGCCAACTCCAGACTGGACACTCCACACAGGCAGCCCACTCCAGAATGAACACCCCCCACAGGCAGCGCCCTCCAGACTGTGCACCACACCCCAGCCCCTCTCACCTGTGACACCCCCATGGCAGCCACCTCCAGACTGGACACACCCCAGAGGCAGCCCCCTCCAGACTGGGCACAAACCTCCCCAGGCCCCACACCTGTGACACCCGCCAGGCAGCCCACTCCAGACTGTACACCCTCAAGAGGCAGCCCCCTCCACACTATACACCCCCCACAGACAGCCCCCTCCAGACTGGACACCACCCACCAGTCCCCCTCACTTGTGACACCCTCCAGGCACCCCACTCCAGACTGGACTCCCCCACATGCAGCTCACTCCAGACTGGACACCCCCACAGGCAGCCCACTCCAGACTGGCCACCATCCCCCAGCCCCCCTCACCTTTCACACCCCCCAGGAAGCCCCCTCCAAACTGTGCACCACACCCCAGCCCCCCTCACCTGTGACACCCCCATGGCAGCCACCTCCAGACTGGACACACCCCAGAGGCAGCCCCCTCCAGACTGGGCACAAACCTCCCCAGGCCCCACACCTGTGACACCCACCAGGCAGCCCACTCCAGACTGTACACCCTCAAGAGGCAGCCCGCTCCTCCCTATACACCCCCCACAGACATCCCCCTCCAGACTGGACACCACCCACCAGTCCCCCTCACTTTTGACACCCCCCCAGGCACCCCACTCCAGACTGGACTCCCCCCACATGCAGCTCACTCCAGACTGGACACCCCCACAGGCAGCCCACTCCAGACTGGGCACCATCCCCCAGCCCCCCTCACCTTTCACACCCCCCAGGAAGCCCCCTCCAAACTGGACTGCACCCCCCCCAGGCAGCCCCCTGGCAGTCTCCCACAATACCAGTGTCTTCTGCTTACCTGAATCTCCATGATCTGCCAGCTCCTTTAAGTGGAATACCAATATGTCCAGCGCAAACATGTTCAACAGGAAGCACCAGAGATTCATGCAGGATTGGAGCACCTGCTGACACACCCTTCAAGACTTCAACCAGCCACCCCATACACATCTGAAAAGTGAATGCAATGGCAAGTGGCATTCATGTTGGACATGGCACATTGCCAAGGCATCAAAGCGCACTAACTGAATGTGTGCCCACGACAGAAGTAAACCTACTAATAAATATGAAATATACACAAACAATGGCCAGGCGCATCACTGCCTGAGCATCAGTGACCTGGGTGGAATGGGTGGAAAATTAACCGACAGAGAACTATAACAAGATAGGGTCATGCATGGGTGATGGGAGGGCAGTCGGAGAGCGCATGAGTCAGAGATCAGAGAATTGTGCTGCCACTCAGAAAGAGAAAACATGGCTCACTACTGCATTCCACTGAGCGAGGTGGAGAAACACATACGAAAAGGCAGTGTGTGACTGCACATGCTGGTGGGCATGTATGCATGACATGGGTTTAACACAGCGATGACAAATAAAAGTGCCATTAACGGGCCATGCAACACCTCCACAGTGATACCATCTACCTCCACCCCAACCACACTGATGGCAGACACACAGTGATGTTGCACAGCTAAAAGCAAAAAAACATACAGTGCAGACCCAGCAGTCTGATGGACCCACCCCCACATTTCAGGCACATGTGCATCCTTCCAGCTGCAACCCTCACCGCAACAAGACACATGCATGCATGCCACAAGACACATGACTTGCAATGGAGTGATGCACTGGCTGAAATGTGAACTATCAAAGTTGCTGACACACAAATGAATTGCATGAAGTGTAGAATGTAACAAAATCAAATATGTATTGCACATAAATATTTACAATAAAAACAGGGAATTAAGGTGAAAGCAGTCCAGGGTAAAATAAGAAAAGAAATAAAAACCCTATGCCTAACTAACTATATACAAGAAAAATGGGAAGGAAAGTCTGCCAGGTCCGGGGTAAATAATCAATAAAAAAGGAAACCTACATCTAAATAACTATTTACAAAGGCAGCAGGATAGTCCTCACACATCTCAATCAGCCTTTCCCCCAGGGCTGGGTCCCACGCCACATCTCCCCCTTCTCAGGTTGGCCTCCGTTGTTGCCTGGGGGGCTCGCAGGTCAGCCAGCCTCCGTGTCTGTATCACTTGCGCCTCCCTGCAAGTGTCTTTCAGGACGGGAGCCCGCCTCTTTGCCCGATGCAGCGCAATCCCAGCCCTAGCCATCACCGCTCCTGCTTCATGCTCCCGCTGTATCTCTGCCATGATCTACTGTCAGCCCTACGATAAATTGCCTCCTCCTCATTGCCACCTTCTGGGCCAGTGCCTGGTACCTGCTACGTTGGTGCATCCACCGAGCTGATGACGTTCCCCGGGGGTGTACGGCACATGCACTGCTCAAAGGTGCCTGTTGTCTCTCCATTGCCTGTGCCCCTGTTAGTGCCTGTGCAGGCATGATGGCCACCTCAGCTGATGTGCCTTGGACTCCCAACGTGGGCAGGGATGTGATCTCCATCAGACAGGGCATTGTGGGTGGGACTGGTGCACAGGGGGCCCTGCAGATATCTTGGGCCAGAAGGCAGCTGGGGGACGACTGGTGCACAGAGGTGCAAGACGAGGAGGTGGTCACAGCAGGGAACATCCCATGGAGTACAACACGGAACAGGCATGTTGCAAGGCAGGACACAAGCAGGAATTATGCCTGTCCGCCTCATCAACCCAACCAGCGGAGGCAGCACATAATCCCAGATGTACACATCACATGGTATGGGGGTGTCTGTATGGGTGGACACACCAGCCGACAATGGGGGATGGGTCTGGGTGGAGGCATCCCGGCAGGCGCCCTTTCCTGCATTTGATGGCCCAGGGAGAGTATTTTACACAGGCACCTCCACGGTGGCCTGCACAGCCTCATGCCCCTGGGACCAGACTGCAGTATGAACGACCACCTCAACAACCCCACCTGACCCCATGGACTGGGCTTCAATGGCCATCTCCTCCACCTCACCCTCTGTCATCCTGGATGGCTCTGGGGTGTCTTCCGCCATGGAGCATCACATGGCCCCACTGCTGCTGAGGTGTCCACTCTCACCTTCACTTTCTTGTACTTTCCCCAGCAGCCATGCCCAATGTCATTGGCGCTGCCCCAGCCACATTGCTCCCTGAAGATGAACTATCATGGGGTGTGGCTATGGCCTGGGCCTCTGCCTGGTGGAGGCATCCCTGCATCACTGCTCCAAAGCATTGCTTCCACCCTCTTCATCAGATGCAACTGTGGAAAAGGAGACACAGAACAGCAAGATCAGTGTACTGCACCAAAGCCAACGTGGCATCAACAACATTCACAGGAACATGACTTGTCAAGGGAACAACCATAAACACCCACACCCACACACATGGACATGCAATCAACATCAATGCAGACACATGCCTGGCCGTGACTCCACACAATCACATCAAACTACATGCCACTGTCACAACCAATCTATTGCGGATGCCATACACACATGCATCAATTGCACATGCATATGTGAGCATGCCAGAGCAACAGGCACATGCACATGTCATGCATAAAAATCAACCCAGAGGGCCCAATCAGTGCCATGACCAATCACATCAGAGTCCAGCGAACAGCAATTCCTCAAAGTGACTAAGCCAGACATCCAAATGCATGTGTTGCATCCAGGCGTGAGTTGTGCACAGTCACACTTTTCCATTCTGGGCACATGCACATGAGCATCATGCATGCACATGACATGGGCAACACTTGCCACCCCGGAAAGGCCCTTGGTGCATAACTTACTTGACGCGCTCTGTAAGCAGGCATTCCGCATGCCATATTCGGGGATACATTAGTAAGTGTAGAAGCAACTCTGAACGTGTGTGCAAAGGGGAGGAGATGGACGAGTGGAGTACTATGTATTTTTGGGTGCCACGCATTCCGTTCACTTCAGGGACCGTACAAACTTCTAATTTTGGTAGGGGATTTGCCTCTGCGCATACGTGCATCTACTTTTGATTTGAGTGAGGCAGTTGCATATGCATTTCCTTCAACTCTGAGTGCCCCTGTGTATCCCATTACACTATTCTTATCTTTATGTTAGCTTCCTGGGATTCGTGAGAGAATTTTATGTGTTGCTGGGTGCCACTGCATATCGTATACCGCTTTTCTCTTTTTTGCGGAAGCTATCCTGGTATCGCATATGCATCTATTCTTTTTTTGCTGTGCCTGTGTATTATGCATACTGTATTTTTGATACCTGGGGTACATTTGCACCTTGCTGGACCACAGAACCATGTCTTCCATCATGTAGACTTTCCCCTCACTCAAATTGCCCAGGACAATCACTTGGTGTGCCTTCCATATTTCCGTTACACCTGGAACATGAGTGGAAAGGCCCAAAGAGGGAAAGGGGGCAGACGTGGCTGTGGCCAGGGATGTGCTGCGGAAGCAGTTGTCCCAACTCCAAGGGTTCTGGAACGTGCTGCGTAAGCAGATGTCCCAGATCCACGAGTTCCAGGACGTGCTGCGGAAGCAGTTGCCTCATCCCGAAAGGATAAGGGATATGCTGCAGAAGCAGCTGCCCCAGCTCGAAAGGGTAAGTGATGTGCTGAAGAAGCAGCTGCCCCAGCCCGAAAAAGGGTAAGGGATGTGCTGCAAAGGCAGCTGCACCAGCCCCAGCCCCAGATGGTAATGCCATGCCCCAGGCCACTTGCTGTTACGCTCACCTGGTCTCTGCGGGGGTGTTGGGGCACGTTTGGAGCCCTCCCTCTACTCGGCTCCCTGGTGTCGGCTGTCTTCCCCTGCTGCCTCTGAGAATAAGGTTCGGGATACGGGTGTTGCACCTGAGGGAAGAGGAGAGGCAATGAGGATGGCGTGGAGGTATCTTGAATCCCCAGGTCCCTTTCATGCCAGAACGGTGTGCGTAAGAGTCTTCCCATGCAAGCCCACCTATTCTTTTGTGATGCTGAGCTCTCCGTCCTGCTTTCTTCAGCAGGGGCGCGTAGAATGGGCCTAGTTGCTTCACTGGCCCGCAAAGTGGCGATCCAGACAGGCTGTGACCAATCCACTTTAAGATAAGTCTTTGGTTCTTAATTATATCTTTTGTGTTGAGTATTGACGTAGTGATAAGCAATAATGGTAACTTGCTATGTCTCCCCAATAGGTCTGAAAATGAGGGTCAGAAGTGTAGAGCTGCTCTTGGAAGTCACCTGAGGATGATGGGCTCTCAAGGATAACAGGTGTACTGGTTGATATGATGGTAGTCAAGACTCAGGTAAAATGCAGCCCAGAGTTCGTGATTGTGAGATTTCTAACCTGTTGTTTCTTTTCCGTCATAGGAGCGGTCCGACGGAGTGGAGCAGAGTCCGAGGCTAGGACACAATTTCATGGCTCTGGGAGAAGTTTCCGCAGTGAAGCGGAGAAGGTGAGAGGTGCTCCCGTGTCGGTAGGAGTCCGAAGCGGAAGAGGGAAGGCCCCGACTCCGGCGGAATGCAGGTAGGGTGCACGCACAGCGATGGAGTGGCTGGAGTCAGGTAAGCGTGCCTTCAGCGATGGAGGGGCTGGAGTCGGGTAAGCACGCCTTCAGCGATGGAGCGGCTGGAATCGGGTAAGCACGCCTTCAGCGATGGATCGGCTGGAGTCAGGTAAGCACGCCTTCAGCGATGGAGCGGCTGAGTCAGCTAAGCACGCCTTCAGCGATGGAGGTACCGGATTCAAGGTAAGGTACGGCCGTAAGAGTCACACTGCAAAGCAGAGTAACACGAAGCAAGGGCATGCGGCTGGGCTGGCCTTATATAGGCTGGCTCTGGCCCCTCCCTTAAGCCACGCCCTCTGGCTCCACTTTGCCTCACCCAAGGATTCCAGAACGTGCCTCCCAATGCGATCCTATGGCCACGCCCGGCCCGAATGCACGTGCCTTAGGCACAGAATGTTCCAAGTGTCAGTCTGAAAAACCCAAACCCCTAACCGTCATGTTGCCCCCCCCCCCCCATTTGGGCAAGCATGCTCCGGTCTTCAGACAATCTTTGACAATCTGACAACCTCCTATTGGGGGTGTGGATCACTATACCCCCCCTTTGACTGCATTCGTATCAGGCCCCATGTGCACTGTGGTTTACTCCTAGATTACTACCGCGGGCAAACACAAATAACAAGACACAAAGAAAACACAAAGAATCGATTCAATTATAATACAATGGGATACATTTATTTTTATGCACACAGCTAAGCATAATACATGACAATGCAGGCAGTTCTAATTCTATGTCTAATTTGCACCTTTTATACTTCTGGTGCAAAGCTACCATGCAGTATCTATAAGCCTTTCAGGTTCCTAATGTAAGCCTGTGCTGCAAATGTGTGGTTCTAATGCAATCTAATGCAAGCGCTAGCATCCATCACCTTCATGGGTAAATCTACACCATCAATCCACACCATCCACACTCTAGACAATCCCTGTCTAGTTTCCCCTTAACCCAAACCTGTGTGTGTGTGTGTGTCAGTGTGTGTGTGGGTGTGTGTGTGTGTGTGTGTGTGTGGCAGGCCTCAAGACTGCCAACTGCCAAGCTCTCTCTCTGCCTCATCGATCTCATCAAGGCCCATCAGTCTGCTGCACCAAGCACCATCTCCAGCCAACTCTCTCTCTGTGGTTCTCCCGAGCTCTCTGGCCAACTCCCGATCTCTCGTGCAGACTCCTCTCATGCAGACTCCTCTCGTGCAGACTCCCACAACTCTCCAGTCTCCTCACAACTCTTCAGTCCTTTCTCTCCAGCCCTCCTGGTTATAGTCTCCAATGACGCACAGAATGTCTAAGAATGTCTCTCCCTCACGGGTTTAGCAAAATGCCTGCCTGCCTGTGTTTGGTGTTCCTTGCACGGCATGTCCTGTTACTTCGTGTGCTGTCTGCGTGACCTCATATCTCTCCTTCTTGGCCTTCCGAGTATGTTGCAACATACATCATCTATTCCCTGTTTCTCCATTCTCTCCACTGTAGGCTTCACTCTGCATTACAAAATGCTCTTAGGCCCCGTCCATCTCATACAAAAGCACCTTCTCCCATCTCTCCATCGTCACTCCCTTCATGGCCCCAACCCTCGGGGTTCTCTCCGCGAAGCACACCAGCCAAGCTGATAAGCTTCCCTCTTCGACAAGGGTTCATGTTATCTGAGTATGTCTGCGAATGTTTACGAACAGTGTACCATAACGTTTCTCCGCACTGAGCAACTTCTGTCTTTCTCCATCAAAAAATGGCTCATAGGCCTCGTGTCTCATTCTGAATACTTCCTAGTGTTTACTGCAAATCTCTCGCAATGCAAGCGCTAACTACATAATGCAAACTCATTCTAAGTGACTCAACATACATACATACATACATGACATACCAAACATATCTCTAAATGTGTCTCTACAAAGCATAACAATGTGTGAATGGCTTTTCATGCATTTCAAATATGACAGTGTGTGTGTGGTGCAAGCAATGCATTTTCTCTCTCAGCCTAAGCGCTATTTCTAATGCAAGCATAGATGCATAGCAAATCACAAAACATCATCTTAACATGTCAAATATATGGTGTCTCTAAAACACTACATGGCACTTCAAATATGTGCAAGTGCAAGTGGCATTCTATTTCAAATGGCAAAGTGCAAAGTGTCAGCATGTTTCTCTCCTAATGGCAAGCAAAATATGATGCAATATCATTCTAAAAGCATATTGCAAATGCATACAAAGGTGACAGTCTAATATGTGGACAGTGTCTACTTCAGCAATGTACTAATCAGAACTAAACAGAATGCAATAATGGAATGATTCCATTGCAAAGAGTAATGATTGGGTAATGGTGATTCTAACAGAGCGTACTGATTCTAATAATAGGTTTTATAATGGGTAATGGTTCTCTACAGATACTAATGATGAGTCTAACGATAACAATACCAGGCTCCTCATTTTATCAGATTCACACAAGCACATATTTCTATGAGCCTGGCACCAAAGGAACCAGGACTGGGTCCAAGTGGCCCTTGGGGTGATGAAGACCTGGGCTGTCGTCCCATGGCCATGACACTTGCGGTCCGGCTTCTGGAGCCCAGAGTGGTTCTAGCCACACAGGGGTGGCACCAACACCTTGGGGCAAGAAGGCAAAGCCTGCACAGCAGGAACAGGCTGAAACCCATGGAATGACACAGGACACTGGCACATTGAGGAAGAAGAACGTCCATGATGAAGAACTCAAGATCCTCATGGACTACGTGACCATTCAGACCCGTGACATGTGCTAGCAACCGGAGAGCACACATACACCTGCTCAGCGTATGGTGCATTGGCAGCATGTCATGCATGAGATTAACACCTTAGGGTGTGAGAAGCGCACTGCTGCACAGGTAGTGAAGCGCTGGAATTATCTCACCCGTCGCACCAAGTCCAAGCTGGGTGCCAACCTAGCCTCTGCTCTGGCAACTGGAGGGGGTAACCCAAGGCGGAGGAGCTGACCGAGCATGAAGAAGCGATGAGCCAATTCATTCTACTAAAGTAGGTGCAAGGCGTGGGAGGCCTGGAGAATTACGATCACAGGTCCAGTGAGTGACCAACATTGTGCATCTTGAGTACATGTAGTAAAGCATCACCAAGATGTTTAATTGTGGTACACATCTGGCTGCATTGGAATTACTGCCCTGGGTGAACCATGTCATGTGGTGTACTGACTCCTGCCGAGTATACAAAAGAGTGGATACAAACCATGTGTTGTACATCATTTGAACGGGTCCGTGTGACAGTACTCATCCCACACTAGCATACTCCCACATTTGCAACATGATACCTCAATGTGCACAGTTTTCTGGATCCTTGAATTCAGTGACCCGGTTCTGCTAGACATGTGCATGTGTCTGAAATAGGAGTTACATTTCATGCCCTGCAGGGTATAGAATCTATTTTCAACCATGTATGTAGGTGCTTCCATGCTACCTAGAACATCTCAGATGACAACCAACATGCCTTATGGCATGCCCTAAGTGAGTGTGCATATGTCTAGACCGTGCACATCCCCGCTGCCCCAATGGCAATGCCTCGTGAGGAAAATCATTGTGAGGCCTGCTCCATGTTACCCTCCCACACTCAGCCCACACTCCATTGGTCCATGCCCTTCTCCCTCTTGTGGGTCACTGTACCTTTTTCCTATCTACAACTTACTCTCTCCACTGAAAAAGAGTATGTGGTGCTTCAGACCACCAGTGGAGGCTGTGGCATGGCAGGCCGTGAGAACCATCTCATGCTACAGACCATCCTGTGCCATGCTGCAGACACTTTTGACTCTTTGGATTCAAGTAGCTCTGATGCTGAACCGAATGTGCAGTCCTCAATGCTGGCAGAGGTGAGTGCATCAATGGGTGGAGCAGATGCGGCCCATGAGTCTGCACGTGGTCAGGTGCCTTCACAAGCCCAGTCAGTGGTGGCACGCCCATCTGTGGTGATTACGGCTGCCTGGCCACACTCCCATGTATTGGTTTCTGGTCCTGGGACAGGTGTCCAAGCGAGTGTTGCAGTTCTGCAGCCAGTGACATGGGCATCACAGCAAAGGTCATGCTTCCTTGGATCAGGCAGGCATGGGCCCCGCACACATGGGGGATGTGTGCAGGCTAGCCAGACAGAGTGGGAGCAGCAGATGTTGTGTCCACACACCGACAGGGTGCTGCCTATGAGAGTTTGGCTGTGGGCATGGATAGGGTAGCCACTTCCATGATCCCCCAAGCTACAAGGGTGGAGCAACAGCATCAGGTCATGCAGTCCACATGCAGCTCCCACAGGCTGCAAATGGAAGGCAACATCAGGGGCTGACGGGCAGAACTACAGTGTCTGCAGGCATCCCTGCTTGCAGATGGTCAGGCTCACAAGGAAGCCATGAGACGTGAGTTGTTGGTCCACAGAGCTGCAATCCGTGAGACTGTTCTGCAAGGAGATGTTATCAGTGAGGGAGACAATCTCGGAGGATTTCTGTGCAACCCGTGAAGTTGCGCATAGTGACCTCCAAGCCCTCAGTCTGCTGGTGCATTCATCAGTGTCACGCATGTTTGCTGCCACATGAGAACCAGGCAAGGGCACTTTGTGGTGAGCCTCCAGCACCACTTCCACCTTCAGATTCAACGCAGGATGCGAGTGCCAGCACAGACATGCCTCCTGGTCTACCATAGTCGTGCGGTCCATGAACCTATGTTTGGATATTTTGTTGATTTTTTTTACCCAGGTGTTGGCATGTTATTTTTGAGTGGCCCTTTCTAGGTTGTATTTGTATTTATATTGTATGTTTTTCCTTTAGTTGTGAAGTTGACCTCTCAAGGCCTTGACATTTGCAGTTGTGGACATGCAGGCATGCATAGTGAGGTCTACTTGCATGTTTGCAGGGTGGTGCACAAGATGGCATGTGCAGGTAACTATGGGTTCAGTGTTAGCACATGTGTGCTGTGTGAATTGTACTTCACTTTGCCTCTTGTAATTTATTCTCCCATGTTGTTTTAGTGATCCGTGATGTGGCAGTGAGTGCTGTTCCGGGAGAGACACCCTGCACCCTTTGACGTCCATGCTCCCCATCCCCGTCACCAGGCATTGGCCCTTCTGTAACTAATTAGAGACACAGTTTCTGGTGAAGGTAATGCGGGATTCACACCATGCCAGTGCAATCATCAGGTAAGCATTAACACTGTCTTGCATGTTGAGCATGCGTCATTGTTCCCCATGTTTGCTGAATGTGTAATTTTACTTATATGTGCTTTGCATGCTACCATGCCAGGATGGTTATTTAAGTGATACACATGTCACTGCGTTACCTCCCTCCGTCAACTCATCTATGCCCGCACCTAGTGTGGTGTAGTGCATGTCATTGGCCATCTCCAATCCAGCCAGTGTACTCCATGTGTTTCTAACTTGGCCTTCCCTCTCACTGCCACTCTCTCTCCCTCTCTCTGTTGTGGTATACTTCACTCATGGGCAGATCACAATGTATATGCTGTCACCCTCTTGCACCCTATGGTGCTTCTGCATTGGGGGCTCTCTGCATATTTTCGGGATCCATTCATTTGTTATCATGGATGTACATATTCTTTCTGTTGTTACTATGCATGTCATTGCATTTAGGGGATGTGTCTCCTGATGGGTTGCATCATAAGCAAGGCAGGTGGGTACCATGTGCAGGTAAGTGAAGGGCATTTGCAGGCACTGTGTGGTGTTTGGCTGGTAGTCTTGCACTGTGTGTGATCACTTTGAGTTCACTTGTCTTGTAGAGGTCCAGTACTACTTCATGGGTGCATGTTTCACAGGGTTTTGTTCTGGTGATAGGTCTGGGAATGGTGTTGACACTTCACATCACTTGCAATGTCTTTGGGGTAATGGTTCAACAGCCCATTTGGCCTCTCTTGCTTAGGGATCCCCAATTATGGCATGATGCCCCAGTTACAAGCCACAACCATGGAACCATTGATGCACATTTTTGGGATGAAATGTTGTGTACAAGCACATTACGTTTTGCAGTGTTAGTGTTTTTGCATATCCCATGCATGCTGCACCATGGTGTTTGCAGCTTCAAGTAGTTGACCACAGCTGGGTGCATGGTGCTGCTGCATTCAATTGAATGCACAATTGGACCAATTGTATGCTGTCACAATGAAGTCTGCATTGATGTTGCACTTTTAGTTTGCATCCTATGTTTATCATGCATATATCCATGCTTGCAGTATTACATTGCTTTGTTTTGTCTGCTTATGTCTTCTGTGGCAGTTGCCTCGGTGGCAAGCCTTCCGGTCTGACATCGGACTCTGGAATTGTTGCGTCAAGCATGATCCTGCCTGGAGTGCAAGAGGTGAGTATTTGTGTACTTGCATTCTTGTGCTTTGCATCATGAGCTCCCATGACTGTGTTCAGTGCACTGTCCCAATAATACGCAGGTGATGGCATGCCTTGTCATGCCATTGGTAGTCTTCCAGGGGTGTCCCTGCTTTTTTTGTGGGATTAATTATCTGCATATGTGATGTCTTCTAGTTGTGATGCAGCATGTTGAGTGATGTGTGTGTTGTGTTGTGCCATCGGCTTGTGAATGGGGATATGTGACATTCACATTTGCTGCATGTCATTCAGCGGGAACGACAGTATGGGGGGTGTTGTTGTTTTTCAGTGTGTGTGTTTTATGTTTGATTTGCATGCAGTGTGCAAGTGTTACTGAATGTGTGCTGGGACACATGTTGATGGTTGTCTTGTGAGTTGTTGTTTGCATGTGTTGTATGTCAATGAGGGGGGCACATGAGTCTTGATTTTTGGGGTGCATGGTTGTGTTAGCTGCACTCTGTTTCATTGTGTTCATTCTCTACAGACCCTTCTGTCAGGGAATGATGGCTATTTTATGGGATGGAATTTGACTGTCAACTGCATGCCAAGAGGGCTGCTGAGATGTGCATTTTTCTTGATCATTATGGAATGGATACTTTAGTTGCTGCATGTCTGGATGTGGCAATTCTGGTGTGTTGCTCTCTTTGTCACAATTGTAAATTAGCTCTTGTAAATTTTTTAACACGTGGATTGATACTGCACTGCTTTTCTACACCCCACAATAGGTACATGTTTGTGCGCATCGTGCACATTCTAGGACATATGTGTGCAGCTATATGTCATTGTGCTTGTATTGTGTGTCCATGCTAATTTTTGAGGTTTGCAGCTCAGACATAATGTTTCAGGATTTATCGCTGCTTGCACATTTGACAAGTAAGTTAGTTAGTCATATGGGATGTTTTTCTATTGGTCTGTTTGCACTGTGCACGCATGTGCATGGCCATTCATACACACCAATGAGCCATGTGTTGCCATGCTTTACAGCTTCCAGGGCCCAGTGTAGCAGGGGCATCCTGAAAATATAACTATCATGTGTGATACCAGGATTGGCATACACTTCAGTAACTATGACCTTGGCATCACACACAGCCTGAACATTGTCAGAGTGCCAATGTTTCTGGCTGCAGCAGATGTGCTCTGTTGCTCTAGGTGGATGAAGAGCAACATGGGTGCAATCAATGGCACCCAGTACTTTTGGGAAGTGCGACACCCCATACAAATCCTGGACCTCTGCTTACCTTTCTGCCGGTGTTCTCGGCATACAGATATGCAGGCGGACAGAAGGACATGCAGTTATGATTGCCAGCACCTGGTGTAAGCAGCGAGACTGCGTGGCATGGGAGATGCCACCTGCTATGGGAGCTGGAATGAGCCAGTGGCCATACAATGCAGAGCAGTGAGCACCTTTTGCATGGGGCTCAGTGCTTGGGAGCACATGGTGGGTAATGTGAGGTCATCTTCCCACTCTGTGACCAGGTCTAGGATGATATGATGGGGACATATACCTGACATAGACCTGGTAATCAGGCATCCCAAAAAGGCTGTTCCTTGGGTGGAAGATCCGGGCCCTGACCATCCTCCTCCTCCTGCTGTGCCCTGAATGATTTCTGCAACACATGGTGCATTCATCATGGCTATATCTGTGTGTTTGTTGATCGTGCATGCTTTCTATGCATTTGTTAGTGTGTGTGTTGATGTTTACTGCAGTTTCTGGATTTGCGCATGCTTTTTCGCAACCCAGCATTCCCTGTTCAATTCTATGAATACATTTGTTTTGCGCGTGTATGGGATTGTTTGATGTTGGAATGTCTGTCATAATGCCCACATTTTTGATTGTTCCTCATTCCACGTGTTCCTCCCCATTTTTAGGTGGCTGCGCAGGCCCGGCCGGCACTTCTCTTGGAGTCTCACGCAAGGCGTTCGTCGGGTCACATTGACGTGCTGGCCCTGCACGGGTTCCATGCAGGTCCACATTTGAAAATTAATAAACTAACCTCATTAACAACTAACCTGATCATAACCCACTAATAATAATGTGTTCTTCAGTGCAACATGAATGGAAAATGACAGGCTCTGAAAGTCATTATTTAAATGCACATTCAGTTTTTTTTTTCTTTTTGCTCTGCTGTTCTGTCCACAGTAACTGCAGGAAGCAAAGACCTTGAATAAGCAGGAAATCAGTTTGGTTACAGTTGCAACTGTATAAGCCAAGCCATTGTGTGCAGAGGGTGGTTAGGGCATGTAGAATTTTATTGGCTAGGATCCTTTGATAGGAGGTAACCAGAGTTTTCTTGTATAATCTCGAGGAAGGAGCTAGAGATAGACATCTTGACACAGCTCGAAGAAGGACTGGGTTGATAGCTGGGGATGCCTGATTCCTAAAGCAGATTCAACTTGGTTGCAGAGACAGGGATTTCCAGTCAACAAGTCCCAGCTTGAGTGACAGCAGATGCTTGTCCTTGCTGGGTGAACCCCTCCAGAAGGCGACCAGCCAAAGAAGTTACATACTGAATAAGCCTGGTAATTATCTCGCTGAAGTGTGGGGGCTGAGTGTGCGAAAATATTCAGTCAGTGTAGGAAAGGAGATTCCTGTGCTGTACCCACGTGTTTAATGTTGCAAATTGAATTCTTGTTCCCCACCACTCTCTTCTCAGTGTATCACAAATAATGCTGTTACTGTGCTATTACATGTATTTCTGTAAAAGAGTGAGATCGTGTTTAAATGCAACTTTTATAATACACAAAAATATCTGAAAGCAGACGGGTGGTATGTTTTATTTTCTCTTTCATTTGTGCATTTACCAATACAGTGCTGATGATGTGGCGAGATGTTTAGACAGTGCAATTGTCATTTTTAAGGTAGATAAAAATAAGATTTGGCTGCAGCTGTGTGCACAATGTCATTCAGTATGAGCAATTATAACTAACTGTGTGTGTTATAGCCTTTTGCTGAAGGTACATGAGTCAGCAAAAATAGAGACCCGGGACATAGTTCACTACCGTGTATAAGTTAGTGAAAAATACCACATGATAGCTCGCTGCTATAGATAAGACAGCGAGAAATTGCCCATGGTGGCACACTAAAAATGAAAATGTGGTGTTCCTGAAATGCAAGCCTGAGGCCTCTAGTGATTACACGAAAAATCTAAACAAAAATAAGGGGTTCTGGATATTGGGGCCACAAATAAAACAAAGGAATTATGCTCACCAAAATACCACCAACCACGCATACCAACCACGCATGTCTGTGTACTGAAATAATGCATATCCACTGTATTATTATAATACATAACCCAATCTGAATACAAGGAGTGATTGTTGCTAAATTATTTTTCCGTGGTAAGAAAATACCGCCAGGCCCCAAATCTACACAAAATACCCAACAATCCCCACATATTGAGTTCCATGAATCGACGAACACGGACTTGTGCGCCATTTCGCTGACATGTCCTGTTTTCTCGGCGCAGACTATTCCATGGATCAGGCCCATAGCTTCTGAAAGTAGCCCCTCACTTACCATTTCACGTGCCAGCCTCCCCCACCGCGAAGTTTCGGTCTAGTTGCACCCCTGCATGAATATATCTAACTGCATTAGCAGTGAGCAACTTAAATTAACCTATAAATCGGCTGAAGCTTGACGACCCTGATAGCTTAACCCTTGTTTTCATGATTGTTGGAGGAACGGAGATGAAAAAAAGGTGTATCTGAAAGGGGCCGTTTTAAAATGGTAGTGGTGGCAAGGGGCGCTTCCCAGGCAGAAGAAAATGAAATTGCACATGATTGATCTCTTTATGATTGATGCCACTGGGCAAGTAGTAGGATTCTCTCACCTGGGTACTGATAAGGAATGTATCTGGGATACCCAATCTGTGCCTTGGGTGGACCCAGGTACTTACTCTAAAAACACGAAGAAACGTGTGGATTGATGCTACAGCCCGGTAATTCAATGAGAAACGATTCATCTCCCACCCATATCCCCTATTGTTTCTAGGTATGGCATTGAACTGTGGCTGTCAAGAGATATTGTGGCATCCGTGGGTGCCATGGAATTCCCTTGAGCATTTCAGGTCCTCAATCGTCTGTCTTATCGTATGACTCTAACTTGCTATTTTAAAGCACATTTATACAAATATTTTATGAACAGAAGGCGACATTAGCCAACTTTGACATCTTTTTTGTGAACTAGTTTTCCTTAAAAGAGAATATGAAGTTGTCAAGAAAATCGCGTTCCCTATTGTTTCATATGCCCCGATCCCTGAAAACGTTAACCTCGCAGCTTTTGTTTTCATGTTAGTTATCTCCAAACAAAGCCCATCGGGCTCTTACAGGGGGCTCGCGCCACTACGAATGCAATGGGGCTGTTCTGTCTAATTACTGCAAGACTTGGATGACAAAGAGGAATTAATGACAGTTAACAAGTGCAATTAATAATTAAAGCAAAGCCAGTAGTCATGCATCAGACAGATGACAATAGCAGGGTAACTGTACATGACAGCTTTCATCATTTTCCACGTGAGCCGTCTCTTGCTCTGAAGCTCGCCATCACAGGGGCTTGAGAGAGAGAATACACAATAGTCTCGCGGCTGAGGTAAAATGGAACCCCCATACTTAACAAAACCCTCACGCTGCCAAAGACGGCGAACAATTACTGTGCACATTGCGGTGATGGAACTGCTGTTAGCTTTTGCTCTCAGATGCTGACAATACTATTTTAAAATTCATGTTGCGGGTTGAAAGGAGAAGGGGGCAGAGAAAGCAGAAGCAAGCTTGTAACTCAGAGCGATTTCCATATCAAAGGCTAGGCCTTTGGCCTTGAATAGTAATTAAACGACCCACATTTCGTCTCTTGGTCAGCCTATGCAAAGGGAAAATATAGGAGGACTGTCTTGGAGCTGTTCACACAATTGTACAGCTGCAGAAAATTAAGACGCGAGAATGATCCACGCTCCCACTCGTAGTGCTATACAAGTAAGAACAAGCGTATAAAAATTCTTAAAAGTGTACAGTAACTTAGTTGTAGCAGCTGTGGCAGAATTATTCAGCACCAAACACCACGAGGCTATTGTGAAATGCGCGATTCTATTAACTGTTCTGTGCAGCACTCATTAGTTCCGGTGCCGTGTAGGGTACTGTATGATTGATCTGGTGTATAGCAAATTGGCCTCAGCAGTTTGGCCATCGAATGTCTGTAATTTCGTTACCAGTACTTTTTCCGCAATCCCAAATCATACTTTGGAGAAGTAGAGGAAAAACATTTTCTTAAAGACTTCCTGATGTTTGTCCAATATTTTAGGCAGCTTATTTTTTCAATCAAGTTGTACCTGCTTGTTTACTCCTGCTTTACCAGTTTCCTACCACCAAGTGGCCTTCCAAAGCCAGCATTTGCCCATTAATAAACGTACAGAACATAATATGTCATATAACATGTTAAGACATAACATAACATCAAAGAGTGCACTGGAAACGCTGCTCTGCAGACACGTCTTTAACTGCTAAGAGCCAGCGCTTTGAGGTCATACCAATGATATATAGAGAGCTATATAAATGCCAAATAACATAACAAAACATAACATGCAGGTAGGCACGGAGGGCTGTACACGGGTGTGTGCAGCGCTCGTATCACACAGTAGCAAAGATGGGAGTAGGTCAGGCGTGGCCACTTTTATATTTCCCAGGCGGAGCCACAGAGGGGGGCGGGTTAGAGAGGGGGGCGTAGGGAAAAAGAAAAAACACGCAATTCGAAGAATAGGGACTTTCCAGAAAATAGAGTTTCCCGGGGGATGCCTGGGCCCCGGAGCACCCGTATACTCGGAGCACCCGCATATTCGGCGCCCCTGGAATAGGCGAGTATGAGGGTGCGGTGTGGTGGGAATTGCAGCAGTGGCTTATGGATAGGGGAAGAAACAGTGAAAGGCATTTTATTTGTGAAGAGAAATGCAGAACATCCATGTGAATGAAGTGGTATTGGGTTGTGATGCCTACATAAACAAGACTTGGCAATGCCAACAGTTTGGGCTTTGGTGTAGGCATGGGAAAGGCACTTGCCAGGCACAGCTGTAGTGGAATTAAAAACCCATTATTAGTAGCAGGTGCAAAATGGTGTGAGTAATTGGGCATCTAATAGCAGTGCCTGGCAAACACTTAAAATGTATGCACAAGCCAAAAAAGTTGACTTTGCTAAAGCCTGTTTTAAACAGGACTTCAGTGGCTTTGCCAATGCTTGTTTTGAACAGGACTTCACTGAAGGACATGAGGAGTGCTTATATTTCGAGTGGCTGAAGGTAGGACTGGTAAGTTTTTACAACTCTAATTAAGTCATTGGTCCTCATTACATGTCTGTGGTAAATTATTTTGGGATACCACCTAACGGAACGGAACTACCGTTACCAGCACCTGGTCTGCCAGAATTACCAGTAGATTACAGGTGCTAATTAAGGATAGGTTATTCCCCATTCCGTGGAGTCCACTCCATGGTAGGATTGTCATTATTAATGGCAGCGGTAATAGTGATGCCGGTAATACCAGCTGTATTTTAGTATTCGGGTGCCTGACTTACATCCAGCTCTTGGCTGGAGGTACATCAGGCCAACCCACTGGCAAACTTGTAGTATGCTGGTCCGGAAATGTGCCGGTAAGCCGAATTACCAGCATGTTAATTCCAGACCAGCATACATGTAATGAGGCCAATTAACTCTCAGAAGAGTGATTTGAACAAACACTGGCAAGTATTTTGAATGCAAAGCCTGATCAAAAGGCTTGATTAAAGCAAGCTCAAAGAATTCTCATGACGAGGTGTTTTTGGCGTGCAGAGGAAAGAATGGGTGGGAATGGTCATATGGATGCTAAATCTTCTAGCCATCTCCTCTTTTTTTTTTGCCTTAGCCACCAGGGGTGGGACGGGTATGCCCAGATATGGGTCCTGTGCTTGCTGGGCCTAGAGACCAAAGCTACTCCTCACTGATGACGCTGATTAAGGCCAAAACATGTCAGGGGATGCTTGTGGTCTTGTAAAGAAGGAATGTGTCCTAGCAGTTTTGGCTGCACTGCCTCTTTTGGGGTGGGACCAAGCCTGATTTGCATAATGTATTTTCCCTTCCCCTTCTGTAATGGCTTGGCAGGTGAAGAACAATGGTGTGGAGGGCTGCCCAGAGCAATGCCAGAGGTTAAAAGTAATTCTAAACCTTTCAGCCATCACCTCCTTTTTTTTTGCCTTAGTCACTCTGAGTGCGACGGGTATGACCAGACATGGGGCCCATGCCTGCTGGGCTTAGAGACTCAAGCTACTCCTCACTGATTAGGCCCAACAAGGCCAAAACATGTCTAGGGGTGCGTGTGGTCTTGTGCAGAAGGGATGTGATCTATCAGTTCGGGTTGGAATGCCCTTTTTGGGGTGGTACCAAGCCCGATTGCATATGGTTTTCCCCCTTCTGTAATAACTTGGCAGGTGAAGAACGATGGAATGGAGGGTTGCCTAGATCAATGCCAGAGGTTAAGATTAATTCTAGGCCTTCCAGCCATCACCTTTTGTTTTTTGTCATAGGGCTTAGCCTGGCCATGGGCAGGCAATAGGTGGGCACATAACGAAACAACACCTAACAACACTGTGTCCCTCCTCATATGTCATTCCTCCTTATCTGTAAACCAATGCAATCGTTTCGGCTTATAGGTGTCGCAAGCGACATCTAATAACCCAAACTAAAAAGCAGATGGTGAATTCCGGACCAGCGTTAGGTGGGTAGGCTGAATTGCAGGTGGCTTAAACTGTCAGCAAGAAGACCTAGAACTGTTTTCAATTACACCTGTTTTAAATGTTACCATCCAACTCATAATGAGAGCCTTACTTTCATTTGTGTAAAATATAGGAATGGTAAATGCCCAGTGCAAGGTATAGTGCCAGACATCCCCAGTACTTTAATCCTTTTAGCAAGGGTGCTTAACCTGCTCTTGCTGCTTCCAAGATGATCTTGGCAGGGCACTCACGCTTAGGATTTTGGAACAGCATACTTGACAAATCCCCTGGGAACAAACATACACTGGATCCAGCACCCCAAACACAAACCAATGTTTCATACATTGTTTCGCAAAAATCGAACACATCGCTGAACGAACTATGAACACTTTTTGCCATGACGAAAGAGAAATTTGCAATCAAAAAATACTTGGCCCCATCTACTAATAAACATGAACTGTACATAACAAGAAATGCACCAATATGCCAGTTTAATGTAAATACTCACTTTCCCTCTGCCAAGAGTTAACTCTCAGTTCTCCACTGTTAGGCCTGTTGTTGTTCTTTAGGATTTGGCTTTCCCTGCGCCTGTGAAGGAACTGAAGAATGATAAGGAGTAGGCTTGTAGATTTGAAAGTTAAATGGTGAAAGTGGGCACCCTAAAAGCATGTGATTTCTAATAGACAAAAATAATCGACGCAACCCATCAGGGAGCAAGACTATGAGATGAATTGCAAGGAGAAACACAACTTTATATGAAGTAAAAATGCAAGCAAAGAACTCACCTGCCAGAGAGCGCTTTGCCAAACAATACACAGGCAGCACATTAAAAGGACAAACAGCATCAGTGATGACGTTTTGTATAAGGTACACATTTTAGCATCTGATGGGGGGGAGGCCTATGGGACAGTTGATACTATATGGGAGGCAGGACGCTAATTGGTTGTTGCTTCCAGTCGCTCCTGGCACACGTAGGTCTGCTGGACTCATCTCCCTGGTATGAAGGGCAGGTTGTGCATGCAATATAACTAACTGACTAAACTAAACAACAGGATTAGGTCGAGTGAGCTAATATATTTGCATTCCAACCTTTCCACTGGAGGATCCCTTTGATACCTTTATCCCAGCACCCAGGTGCTCACCCCAGGGGATTGACCTGCCAGCTGCTATGTTTGAATTCTCCTGATATAGGTAGACGTGTGTCACTGTTAGGAGGATATATTGCAGTTTTAGGATTAGGCCTGTGGTGAGGGTCCTGGAATGGCCAATGTGAGGTGGTCTGTCGGGTCTCAACATGAAAGAGGGTGAGGGGTTGAGTACTGGTGGGACTTGGTCTGTCGGGTGGGGGTTGAAAGGGCATGGGCAGTTTGGAGATAGATGGGCACTTGTGCTAGGGGCTGGCTATGATCTCACATTCTGCAGAGAGCATAATCTGGGGAAATGATGCTGGACAATTGCAACAATAAATGATTGGACCTCCGTGGGAATAAGCTTCATGTGGAGCAGGCGAGGCGGGGAGGCGGTGGTGGCTTGGGCTCTCTGTGCTGTGTGTGGCACTGGGGATGGGGAGAGCTGGGTTTTGCAGACGGATGATTTCTTTGCATAGTAAAAAGATGGCATCTGCTCCAATACAAAATGGTGTTCATTAGTCAGCTGTCGGTTAGGTGTTAAAGGTACATTTCTATGTTATGTCATGCGATCAGGTAGCGTGGTGGGGGGGATTATCCCCCCTTAGCTTACATGTGGTTTAGATACAGCGGGAATGGTGAAGGGTGGGATTGGACCACCTCGTCCCCAACAAGGGTCAGGCAAATTAAACTTTCCTGGTGACTCAAAGGCATACATATTTTTTTATTTATTTGGTGATTTGGTTTGTATCAAGACTTGCACCTTATTAAATACAAAATGTTGCCTGAAAAGAGAAGAACAAACAGTAATGTATAGACAACAATAGTCATACATACCATTTACACTTATATATTCAGAAAAAGTATTTACAAGAAATCATGTTCCCGAATCTAAAAATTACAATAGTTATAGTACTCTTTTCACACGTTAATCTGTTCCAAAATACTTTATCAGTAAGGTGTAAATACTGACAGTACATACATGGCAGAGCTCTCGGCAGAGTGAAAACAGATTTGGGCAAGAGAGCCTTCTATCCATCCTGCAGGCGCTAGACTAATTTCCGTTTCATCATATGATTTGCAAACAGTCCAGTATGCGTATGGGTCAATTACCTCTGTGTTTCTCGCAGCTCTCCCAGGTTTCTTCTGAAACTGTCCTACTCCCCGCTCCATCCAATGGCGGCATCAGCCAATCGGCTGCATTGGAAACAAAATTCAGCCTATATAAAGGAAAGATTACATCAGTGAAACTACCTCCAACTTGTGAGATTGACATCCCAATGTCAGAGACAACCAGGTGATAGACCAAAGGGCATAGCAATGTTATGTTTTCCTTCTCTTTCATGTTTATCACTATTCATCCATAGTCTTGCCTAACTCGCTGACCAGTAAACTGTCTTGGACAAGACCAGGGACTCCATTACAGACAGGTGCCCACCCAGGTGTCCACCATATCTTGGGGATGTGCCAGGGACATCCAGTGTTATTCAGGGCTGGTGGGACCAAAGATGCATTAAGAAAACACTAATCTGTGAACATACATTTGTCCTGGGCAGTGCAAGCTGCTTGCACCTGCCTGGCCCTTTGCAACCAACCGGTAGTGTTTTCATGCACAGTTTCAGTTTGACTTTATTCCTGCAGCCTGGGGCACACACACTTCAGCCCCAGAACTGTGTACTTGCGCCGATCAGTGTATTTTAAGGAACACTAAGGACTGGTGAACAATAATGTAGAGAAGCTAGGCCACTGTGGTGACTGAGCCTTGACCCAGAGAGGTGAGTCTGCGCCCACGAGCTCCTCCCTGGAAATATAGATACAAATAATAATAGAGTTATTATCATGTTTTAAAATAGAGCCTCATGCCGGATTCCTAATATTTGTAAGTGCTGCAATGATCGCTGTAATCATTACCCGATTTTATGGTACTTAATTTATTCACCTCTAAAGTGTGAAGGAATTAATTGGCCCCGGTGCAGTTTGAACTTGTAAAATATTGCCTGGCATCATGTCAGCTGTCTTCTCGGAAAACCTGCAGAGCTCATATAACCTACTTCCTCTCTCTCTCTCTCTCTCTCTCCCTCTCTCTCTCTCTCTCTCTCTCTCTCTCTCTCTCTCTCAACAAGTCTCTCATTAATGAGTTTCTGTGCGCTCAAACGCTATTGTATTGTAAACAATATGTCAAAGTGACATTCAGTTTGTAGTCACACGGTCGTGGGAATATGTTCACCAGGGATGTGTGAACGATAGCAACACACCATACCAAAGTTGGGGTTTTATGATTTATTTCAAGTCAAGGCTTCTCCCATTTGTTTTATTGCCAAGTCACTAGTAGAATGAGGGGAAGCTCTAATGTGGGATACAAAGCTCCTATTTTCCCGCAAATAAGAGCACACAACAGACGTATCCCATATTCAGATGAATTTCTACTCTGACCTTTTTTTCATTTGAAAAGATTTGGACATGTGGGTGGATGGTCAAGAATAAAGTATTTGCAGACAAAGTTCCACACTTGTTAATTAGCTTATATAAAAAATCAAAATTGCTTTTCAAAAACAGATAGATTAGGTAGGGGCAGCTCTCTTTTTATCCTTTTGCCAAGATAAGCGGTACATCCACCTCAACTAGGGTAAGCACACTCCAACAAAAGGGATGTTTAGTACCTTTACAGGGACAATTATCTAGGTGCTCAGGATAGCAAACAGTTGGTTAGGTTTTTCTCTGCACAGTGTTTATAGTATGAGGTTTTGGTGCTAGAGAGGAAACGTTTTTACCCGACAAGCCTATTCGTGTTTTTGCAATAGGTTCTGTAGCCAGGAAAGACTCTTATGAACTTATCCCAAGGATTGGTTTCCAAAACAGTTTTGAAAGACCAAACAAAGGCAGGCTGAATCTTAGAGAATCCACTCTCCCACAAACTGAAAAACCAGGAGTGAATCTGGGAAACTGAACTACTGTTTCAAAGGATGGAAGGCGATGAAGAAACCCTAATTAGTCCACAGATGTACCACACCTACCCGAAGAGGACATTTACAAGAGACCTGAACCGCTCTCACATTTGACACCAATGATGATAAGGAGAAGTGCAATTGTTTCCTGTGCGACAACCAGGATCCCATAGAGGACTTCATGTGTGTCCCACACTGCATGTTAACCCGAGGAAAGGAAAACATATGTTCTTCGCACAGCTGCAACACTGGTACTACTTGTGGCTACTATCCACAAGAACTAATTCAAGATCATTGAGGTCTAATAATTTAAACCTCCTGTCTGAACCAAAGTGCCACACTGTTAGAGTAGCCAACTCAGCTTTCTTTGCCAATGGAACCAGAGCTTGGAATGCTCTTCCGCTGGAGTTGAGATCCATGGACTCCTTAGAATTGTTTAAGAAACGATTAAAGACCTACTTGTTCCATAAGTCAACCCTGATGCCCCTGACATATTATCCGATTACCTTGCTGTATGAATAGGCTGTGTTTTTTTGTTTGTTATGTCTTGTAGTGCCATCACGCCCTCGGGTTCATGGACGCACTATACAAATGTATTAAAGTAAAGTAAAGTAAAGGAAACCCTCATTGAAATCAATGGGGAAAAAAACCATACCAAATAAGGAGTAAAGCTTTCCTAAACTCCTAGTCAAATAATAGGTCTTTAGAGCACTCCCTGGAGCAGGGATCAACACACTAAACAGAACAAGCACTGGGATACTAATGGGAGCCCCTACCACCAATCAGCTATCAATCTCTCAGGACATGATCATATACATGCTGAACAATCTGTACTTTCCAACGGACTTACATTTTGCCCTAGCCAGAAATTAGACAACATCCAAAAAAGACTATATACAATGCCTTAATCTCAAAGAATATTTTCATGGACAGAATAAAGAACAAATTGCTGACCTAGATTATGATGGCAATGGTGAAGAAGAAGAAGGAGTCAGACCAGAGGCTTTGCTGGGGGGGACTTAGGGGTTTATAGACCCAGGTCTTTTGGTTGTAGTCCCGGATAGAATCTCCGGGGCAACAACCAAATGGCTAGCTAGCCCCGAACTCGACAGACCCGACATTAGCATAGCCCCAGATCTTTTCCAGAATTAGCAACACCCCTGACTCAGACTAAGATGGGACATGTTCAAGAGTGTTTATTTAGTGGGGCTTGGCCAACAAGTGCACAATGAGGACGTGATTTCTCAGTGCTGCCAAGGCCGCCAGCTATATCCTGATTAAATCCTGTAAACTGAACTGGCATTTTCTCAAAAATAATGCGCATAGGCAGCGAAACCCCGCCATAAAGGTTCGCAGAAGTGTGGGATTAAACCGAGGTACAGGTCGTGAGATCTATGCCGCAGAAGTGCGGAGGCAGCCGACAGCAAGGACCGCACAAGATGGCCGATGTGACCGCGAGGCAATGCGGAGCAGTGTACGAGGGCCGCTGTTAAACCATATTCATATAATTCTGCCTTGTTATGAATGTTGGCCTAAGCCCATTCCCGTTGCACAGAAAACCGCATCTGAAATGTTCCACTTTTCGATCGATGTCGCTGCCATTTTAAAAATTATCAGCAATTTTGATTTCAACTCTTGTTTCTGTGTTCTAAAATGGTGGACTATGTTTTCAACTTGCAGCCGAGCCGAACGACCTCTGAGTTCTGTTAATGTTTAGGCTGACCGAGAGCAGACTGTTTTTCATATGCAAAGAAACCTTGCGACTCGTATGAACTGCAATCCAAGTGTTGTCTGCGCTGACAAGCCTCATCCTCATATAACCAACGAGACAATGAAGAACAAACTTAGATTGTGTGTTCTTGCTGAACTGCATTGTAGCGATTCTTGGAACAAGGCTTACCGTGGATCAGAGAACCAACAGCATAATTGTAACTTCATGGACATGTAAACTTGTTTAATCCCTTGTACAATATTGTAATATTTGACATGTGAACTGGGTACGAACCCTACCATGTAACTTATTAGTTTGGAGAGAGGCTGGACAATGTTTCAAAAATAGTATAAATATGTCTGTAATTAGATGTCCAGCTCTCTCATCCCTCAATCTGTCTGCTGGTACATACTGTGAGGTGTTGGAAGTCAGATAGCTATCTGTTTTGATTTGACTGTAGAGAAATAAAAGATACTTGTATCTTTTCAACCCGTGATTGGTGTATTTCATTTGTGGTACTAAGCTTCGATATTTCTTTGGTCTTCACCGCGACTGTGCCGAGACAGACGCCCGGTAACTGCACCCCTCAGGTTGGCACTGCTGTGTAGCTCCGAGGATGACGTGCTACGTTGCGCTGACAAAAGCTTTGCACATGGGTAGCGTGAGACCCCTAAAACAGTGACAGATGCACACACTCTGCGTCTCAAAAGAGGCTGCGCAGCCTGTAATGAAGACACCGGTGGAGGCAGTCTCGGCGGTGGTACCGCCAACAGTGAGTCACAGAGCAGCCCGCTCGCACCTCCCTTGATACACTGATCTGGCGGCAGCGGGGAATGGGTCCCTGCCACTGCATATCCAGATAAATGAGAATGTCACACAAAGCCCCAACGCCTGACACAGCCTGAGCCCCTGGACTGCTACAAGATTCACGCTCCATAGAGCACAACGCTATATCTGACACCATGGTCCGGGGCATGGAGAGGGCCATCAGAAACACGTGAGCACCGTGCAAGAGAGACTTGCCGAAAACCCAGACACTGATGAACAGCTCTGCTCCCCATTTCCCCCCTGCAGACAATCGGGAAAGAAGAACGGAATAACAGGACGGAGACGGAACCCAGCCATGATACCTACATTCCCAGGGGAGGCACAGATAACACTTGCGATCAACCAAGGCGTGCTCCGGAGACAGCACGACTGCAGGTGAACTGCCAAGGGGAAGAACCACACTCGAAGCGCTGACGTTCTTTAGACTTCATAACATACCAGGATGCTGGTTCTCTAAGGTGAGACACGCTCGGTAGCTGGAAGGTACCGCATGAACACTGCAATACTCAAACAACGCATGCTGCTCAACTTCATGGGGATGCCTGAACGCCCGGAATAAATAGACCCGCACTTGTCCGATCACAAATGAAATTACAGGACACAGTAGACACTTATCACTGACTGCATGGGAGGCGGGAGGTGCATCCCGTCACACTATATGCTGAAATATGTTTCTCTGAGCATGACCCGTGGCAACAAAGCATATACTTACAGCGGTCTATAACCCGACACCCTGAGATCACACTAGCTGCAATTGTTGTCCCAGTGACAGGCCACAGACTAGACAGAGGAGAGACCAGTCATAATAATTCAGTGCATTTCCAAAGACCACAAAGCAAACTGTGAGCAATAACTGCAAGGGAAAGAGGAAGTAAGCAATATTAGAAAGGGCTGCAGTGGCACCTCCACTACAAATATTAAGGGTGGCATCAGAGCCTGCACATATGCCACCGCGATACTGTCACACCCGTGCGTGATTTGCGATAATAGCATTTCTGTTACTAGCACATAGCCCTAGTTTATATTTGCGATCTCGACCCTCAACTGCATAACAGTCTGCTGATTACAGAAGGGAAGCTTTTATAATCACTGGAGATCCTGGCATGGGTAACGACAAGGTAAAAAAAATACACCACCCAAAGTAAAATTAAGCAATATACGACACCCACGCTGACTCCCTCGCCAGAAAAAGACAAGTCCGCTGATGCACTCGACAATGAAGGCAATATTTCTCTTAAAGATGTGATGAATGCCATTGCCGGCTCTCGGACCTCTATGGAGAAAAAATTGACAGCATTAGCATGGAAGTATCCCTCTTACGTCATGATTTGCAGAAACTTACCTCCCACACAGGGGAGGCTGAAACCCGCATATTGGAGACAGAAGATGGACTAGGATTTATGGGCCGGCAGATGAATGGGGTAATGGAACTCATTAAGACACTGGAGGAACAGGTGGAGGAGGCAGAGGGACGCTCAAGGCGTAACAATATCCGAATACTCGGCCTACCCGAGAAAACCGAAGGCCTATCCATGGAATTATTCCTTGAACAGTGGCTTTCCGACCTATTTGCCCCGAAGACCTTCTCGAAATTCTTCTCTGTCGAAAGAGCCCATCGTGTACCGACTAGCAGACCAATTCCAGGAGTACAACCACGTACGGTGATTGCCAAAATCCTAAACTATAGAGATTGCGACACCATGTTCCAGATGGCCTGGACCAAAGGTTCTATAACTTACAATGGCTCTAAAATTGCTTTATTTCCAGACTTTACCAGGGAAGTTCAAAAGGCACAGAAATCCTTTGACCCGCTCAAAAAATGGTTACATGTGCTGAATGTTAAATATGGGCTGTTATTCCGTGCGCAGTTAAAAATTTACCACAATGGTACAACCATACATTTCACGGACCCCAAGGAAGCATGGAACTGGGTGGTTCGCCACCAGGAAGGAGACAGGAGGCCACTGGGCAGATGGGACAACGAGCAAAACAGACCGCACCCGAACAGATCGCCACGTGCACGACCACAGCAACAACTAGAGGAGATGCCCCAAAAGGACAATGAATAGAGAGGATGACAACACCTCAATAATTCTGTGACTACTTTCAAATGGAACTTCATAAAATGCCACTATTTGCTCCACAAAGTGCTATTGAACCCTCCTGTATCATGGTTGGCTGGTGGCCCATGGCAAGCCACTCCCGAGAGCTTCTTTAAGAAGAAAGTAAGAAAAGACGACTGGGGTAATCAGTATTAGTTAATGTTTTGCTTGACAACTGTCCATTCTTGACAGATGTCCTTTGTTGTTCGGGCAATAGATTCTGCGAGTTGGGTTGAGTATAGGGTGGGGAGAACAAAGTTTTTATGTTTGGGTTAACACTGGGTCTAATAGTTTTGGCTACCAAACCTTCCTGTCAACAAGATGTATCACGACAGCAAGCTAACACGGTACTCCCGCAAGTCATAATAAAAGAGAATGCAGCATGTCTTCTGTTATATGGGTGAAACACACTACAGAAGTATGTAACCAACACACTGTGACATACTCCACTTTTACCCCAGATGGCAGAGGCCTCTAGTAGAAATAATACCGAGTCCATTAGGATTATGACCTGGAACATGAACGGGCTCAGCAGCGGCCTCAAAAGGCGATTGGTCCTGCAGCTGTTAAACTGGCATACACCGGACGCTGTATTCCTAACTGAAACGCACCTAGCAGGCACAAACTGCACCTTATTTAAATGCACTAATTACTGCATAGCGACACATGCTGGATTCACCATGGGTTCCCGTGGGGTACTTGTTTTGATACGTAAGAGGCTTCCCTTTACCCTTTCAACCGTCATGCAAGACACAGTGGGTACATTTGTATACATAACGGGGACTCTCTGGGAACGTTCCATGTTAGCTGTCTATGCACCACCAACCTTACTGACCTCTCTAACCAATGATATTACACCCATATTCACCGGTGATTCCTCAGATCTCATGATAATAAGAGGAGACTTCAATGAGGTTATGATTGTAGAACTTGACCAAACACACCTTCGCACTAGAAACCCCTCCACACGCACCAAACTTGCTACGTTTGTTAATGCATTGGGACTGAAGGATGTACGGAGAAATGTACACCCTGATATAAGAGAATACTCATACCATTCTGGAGCACACGTCTCGCTTTCGGGGCTCGACAAATCTTTTCTCCCATCGGTGGATCTGCACCTAGCATGTGAGGCACAGCCGCTTCCCAGAGGTATTTCAGACCACTCCCCCCTTATACTAGGGTTTACAACTAATAGACCAGTTCCCCGCCCCTCTGGTGATTGAATAACTACTACTTGAGTTTCCAAGACCTTGTGGACCAGATCCAGAATGCCATGAAAACTTATTTTGAATTAAACACGGGCTCTGTGGATAACCCGGAAGTGCTGTGGGAGGAATATAAAACAGTGCTTAGAGGCGGAATTATTTCCTGGACCACAGCCCACAGAAAGAAACACCTAAACATACTACGTGAAGGTGAAACATGAGTGCAATGTGCAGAAGTAGCCCATTTAACCTTGACCAACCAGAGACACACCGTGCGTTACAGCTAGCACAGAAGCAGGACAAAATATAGCTCTTGATAATGTCAAGCAGGCACATAAAGCAATGCGTGCCAGCATCTATGAGACTGGAGATAAGGCGGGTAAGATGCTAGTGTGGTTAGAACGCAGAGATGAGTGTTTTAGCCAGGTTAGGATGCTTAATCCAGAAGGTTCAGAGCTACTAGTGGCAGACCGAGACATAGCAGAGGGCTTTGCAGCCTATTACGCTGAGCTACATAATACACCGGCCTCCCCCATTGACACATCAGTCTTGGCAGAGGTCACCCTCCCTCCTCTCAAGACTGACCAGTTAAACCTGTTAGAAAAAGACATCACTGAGGATCTACTAACCACAGCCATGTCGGAACTCCAGTCCGGTAAGACTCCGGGACCAAATGGTTTTCCGATTGAAGTGTGGAAGAAAATAGGAGCAAGTAAAATAATGCCACACCTGTTGAAAATGTATGAAAAAATTAACGCACAGAGGTCTGCCTACCCCCAGACCTTAGGAAGGCCACTATAATAGTGCTACTGAAACCAGACAAGCCGCCATATAAGTGCAGCTCATATAGGCCCACCTCCCTCATAAATAGCGAGACAAAAATACTTGCAAAGGTGTTGGCCAATCGACTACAACAGGTTATACCTTTGTTGATCCATCCAGACCAATGCTGCTTTATGCCCCAGAGATCCACCCGTATATATAGACTACACTCAGCATTAGAGAGGACAACTGCTCTTCAAGGCCCCTTAGCCCTGCTCGCAATAGACTTTGAAAAAGCTTTTGATTCAGTGTATTGGGAGGCAATCTGGGAAATAATGCACCAAATGGGCTTCGGCCCACAAATTCATAAGCTGGGTAAAACTACTTTACAAATCCCTGGAGGCAGTGACGAGAGTGAACAGATGTGTATCTTGTCCCTTTGAACTAGGGAAGGGGACGAGACAAGGCTGTCCCCTATCGGCCATGATCTTTGTGATAGCAATTGAACCCCTTGCTGAACTACTGAGAAGCACAGGGACATGAAATGGCTTTTGCTTGTCGGACAGCGGAGAGGATAAAGTGTCCTTGTATGCAGACGACCTGCTGATATACTGTGACACGCCTGTTGGAAAGATATGGTATTTTCAGCGGTCTGTGTGTCAACTGGTCCAAGTCCATACTATTTCCACTGGGTCAGGCAGAGGACATGGTGCCAGCTGACTGCCCCTATTGAGTGGAAAGGGAACAATTTCGGTACTTGGGAATACAAATCACAAATACCTTCAATGATTACGTGCCTAAAAACGTACACCCGGGGATAATGAGATTCACATAGGAGGTTCGAAACTGGTCATCCCTGCCACTGTCACTGCTAGTCAGGGCAGCGCTTTTTAAAATGATGGCCCTGCCCCGATTTCTGTACATACTGCAAAATGCCCCGCTACATATCCCGCAAAGCAAATTTCACAAAATAGATCAAACACTCAGAAAGCTGCAGTGGTGTGGGAGCCATCCATGCCTAGCACTTACTACCCTTCAAAAGTCCATATGAGAAGGCGGGATTGGGCTTCCCCGTTTGCAGACTTGGGCCAGCCTTATGGCAGTCGTGAATGACAAACTGCACAGGGACACCTCACTACAGCATAATAGGTTGTTAGAACCCGACATACTGGAGAAACCTATTATGAAATATCTCTACCGTGATAAAAACCGGACGGCCTCCCCAACTATGCTATCACACATAACGCAAATATGGGCCGACGCACACAAATATGTTGGATGGAATAATAGACCGACTCAGGCACAAACACTATGAAACAAAATGAATCTCTCGGGAGTGAAGAGACTCCCTAAATGGCCCACTTGGTCAAGGCAAGGGATACAAATAATTTGGGATGTCATAAAGGAAGGTAGCATAATCCCGTTTGCAGAACTGGCCTCCCGATTCAATCTCCCTCCAACCCAGCAGTACCACTACACTCAGCTGAAGCATGCATTGCAGGCCCACCTCCCCGACTTGATCAACATACCAGGTTTATACCGCAATGGAACATAATTTATTCCCAGAGCAGATCAAACACAAGATAACATTGGTCTTGTACAGCGCCATAACCTCTTTTGCCACAACTGAACTGTCAGGTTTGAAGGCCAATTGGGAAAGGGAAGTGGGTGTTATACTTCTGGAGGAATGGGTCTCCTCACTGATGTTCCCCCGAGAGGTAGCCATCTCATCCAGACACAGGCTAATCCAATTGAAAATACTGCATGGGATATATTACCCAAGGATGGCGCTCTTTAGGTGGGGCAAGATTTCTGATCCAACCGGTTTGCACTGTAAAAATGAGGAAAGCACCTTCTTTTATATATTGTAGCAGTGCACTCACATTCAACATTACTGGCAGGCGTGATGTAATGAATTGTCAAAGGTCATGGGCAGAACGATCCCCAGGGTTCCGAAACTGCTACTGTTAGGAGTGGAGGGTGAAAGTGAACTGTCGAGATATGAGAAACTACTTTTGTCAACCAGCACAATGCTGATAAAAACAAACATAACGCAACTTTGGGGGTCTGATGTGACACCAAGTTATGAATAATGGTCGACAGACGTAGATGTTTGTGTCGCAATGGAACATAGAGTGTATACTGCCATGGGTAGTCCTGGGAAGGCGCAAAAAGTATGGCAGAAATGGGAGGATGCTCACTGATTTTCTAACTGATGCAAGAAACCTCAGTGACCTGCGCTGTGTACCATGGAAACATTATGCACATTATGTCGTTGAACAAGGATGTAATTTTCTGTTTTTAAAGACCCTTTCATTTCAATTAATGTATGATTTCGATGGTTAGCAGAGAGGGGCTGAGGTTGATGTCCCTCTAATTGTTGTTTTGTTTGTATTTTCTGTTATAAAACATTAAAGTGTTTTATCCAAAAAAAAGAGTTTTAATTTAAATAATAAGAAAAACACTTATCTAGCCCTACCACTACGAGGGAAATTCCCTTCCTAACCAATTAAAACTAATGGTGCTTGTCAAATATTCACAAGAAATGGTTCTTATTCCAAAACCTATGTACTATCTGGCCCTACTACTTAGAAAAAAACAAAACAAAATATATGGACTGGTGAAACAGCCTCTATCCTTGGGTTTTGCCCGTCGAACTACTGGGATCTCTTTCAAAAAGTTGGTTTTAAAAGTTCTTCAATTTCTCATAATGCAGTCTTCCAACCTCTCTGCAGGCTTTAATGGCCAGTCTTAAATCTTTATATAGCTCTGCCACCTTCCCTTCTTTGTCTGGGGAAAAAGGTCTCTTTAATGAAATGACACCATTTCAGACTTGATGTTGGAAAACGTTCCTATCTTTGGTTTGGGCATGTGAACCCTCCTGGTCCTCTCTGTTCCCAGTCATGCTTTATATTTCCAGTACTCCACAAAGCCCTTTCGCAATTTCTGATGGGTTTACTTTAGTGGTTCCTCCGTTGGGTGTCTGCCGGTTCTGGTTAGTCTGGTTCCCGTAACCTTTTAGGCTTTCAAATCTTTGGATAACAATTGGCTCTCTTTCTGAGGCTCCCCAAAATCTGTTGGCATGTCAGAGGTATTTTGGCAGTATTTTGGTGGTAAACTTGTTGCAGTATCTTGTGGCATAGTGGTGAGCCCTAAATATGGAGTACTGCCTGATAATTGTTCTCATACCGGGGTCACTGACGGTAAGCCAATACTATACTTAGGGCCTCATCACGAGTTGGGCGGTAACGCTGGCGCTAATAGTGCTGGCGTTATTAGCTCTACCGCCAAACCCACCGGCGCTATGAGCGCCGGATCACGGGTTTGGCATAACGGGTATTGCCCATTTACCATTGAGCACATTTGGGAATTCCCCATTCCCCATTGGGCTCAGAGCTGGGGGAAATCAGACAAAGCCGTGATTTGGCAAACCCTTAAATGCAGTGGTAACAGCGCTACTTTCGCATTTAAGGGCTACTGCCAAACTCGTTTTGAGGCCATTAGTATGCTCTAGATCATAATTTCATGTCCCTGGAGTATTTTATTTACAATACCATGTTTGCCCTTTTGGCGATATCTCAGAATATATTTACCATCTAAACAAAATACTGTCATTCATACAGAGCCCCTGAGGAGAACCCAATTCAAAGTAACCAAACTTGCTTTGTTTTTCACCACAAACGGCAATATGAAGTTACCGCCTGTGGTAACCCTTGTTATTCACAGTAATTTGTGTTACCACAAAAGATCAAAAACAAAAAATCCACAGTTATTTGTGTTACCACAAAAGATCAAGAACAAAAAAATACACATTCAGAAATACAACTCGTCTGGAGCTGCTTCCCTCCGATAAATGAGCAGAGGATTTCTTAGTGAAAAATTCCCTCACTGTAAAAAGCTTTTACCATAAGTAGCTACAAATCATCTCTTTTTGATTTTTGGCGAGAGTTCTGTTAAAGCTGACCTTGAACTTATCACAAATATTGCCAATGTGTAAGTGTCTGTCTCCTTTGAAGCTTGTTGCATAAAAGGAGAAAATATGAAAAAAACTGTCCACGTTTAAAATGCAAACCCACCCTTCTATGATGTGACTGTTTAAAATGCACTCACTCAGAGCGCTCAAATGACACACACACTTGTTAATTTCATGACAGCATTCCTCCAACTACACGCCCCTCAAATTGTACTAAACTCACCAAGAATACTGCTCGACTATGTGCGCCCCTGGACTGCAAGTGACCTCTGTCTATCCGGCCCTTATCTGCTTCACTCCCCTCTGAGCCAGGAAGGAGTCGACAAAGTTTTTTCCCCAGCCTGCCTGCAACTGCCAAACACTTCTCCCAAGGGACGGTGAGTGCTCGAGCAAAAGACAGTCTCGTGAGACAATCCACCAGCCAGAGAGAGAGCCAGCCTACCAGCTGCAGTGTTATTTAAACCCTCTGTCTAAGGCCTCCCATAATGTATATCTGGCTGACACAAATATAATGAAATACCTCCTGAAAAACTGATGTGTCAGAACCACCTTCCATTGTCAATCTACCAACCTCCAGACATTTCCAGAGCAAGTGATCATCTTGCCACCTGTGCACAGAGATTCAAGCAGGCAACGGATGCAAATTGTTACATTTCTTCATGCTATTTTCCTTTCAGACAATGGGCCTGATCACGACTTGGCCATTACCGCCAGCGGTATTACCGCCGGCGATAATAGCTCTACCGCCGAACTCCCCGGCGCTAATAGCGCCGGATCACGAGTTTGGCGGTAAAGTAATTCCCCATTCCCCATTGAGCCCATTCGGGAATGCCCCATTCCCCATTGGGCTCAATGGGGAAATTTTGCGCTTTTACCACTGGCAGATTTCCCGCCAGTGGTAATAGCATACATTTTCGGCGGATTTCCCCCCAGCTCAGAGCTGGGGCGAAATCCGCCAAAGCCCTGATTCGGCGGACCCTTAAATCCGGCGGTATTAGCGCTACTGCTGGATTTAAGGGTTACCGCCGAAGACGTGATCAGGCCCAATGAGCTCACTTTGAGTGAAACAGGCTCTACATTCTCCAGCTCCCATTTCTCACTGTAAAGCAACTTTTACTCTGCACATTTTAAATCTTCTGTATTCTCCAAACATATTTCACAGCCGACATGCATTGCACATTCAGTTTATTAATCTGCACCCAAGTTTGCACTAAAGAGTCATTGGGCCTGATCACGACTTGGCCATTACCGCCGGCGGTATTACCGCCGGCGGTAATAGCCCTACCGCCGAACTCCCCGGCACTAATAGCGCTGGATCACAAGTTCGGCGGTAAAGTAATTCCCCGTTCCCCATTGAGCCCATTCGGGAATGCCCCATTCCCCATTGGGCTCAATGGGGAATTTTCGCGCTCTTACCGCCGTCGGATTTTCCGCCGGCGGTAATAGCGTGAATTTTCGGCAGATTTCCCCCCAGCTCAGAGCTGTGGTGAAATCCGCCGAAGCCCTGATTCGACGGACCCTTAAATCCGGCGGTATTAGCGCTACTGCCGGATTTAAGGGTGACCGCCGAAGTCGTGATTAGGCCCATTGACTGATCTGTCCTGAATGTTAATAGGGGATAGGTTAGAGGTTAGACGAAAGGGATTAGTAAGTGTTAGTTGTTATGCTTTAATGCAACCCAGTCCATAACTGTGATATAGAGCAAAATGTTCAATATCAAATTCGAATTCACCTTTTGCTGCCATGTGCTCTATGCATTCCCAATAGTGACATACACTAGATGCAGCACAGTGTCTCACATCTGAGTCTCATACCCTATGCTCACTAATAGGATTAGTTTTCATCTCCATTGAAATGTGGAGACTTAGCTAAAATATGGAGCCTTGGATACAATTTCGGAGCCCCGTTGAAATTCCGAGTCAAGAGGCACACAGATATATTACACGGCCACGGTAGTGGCCATGTAGTTATGGTTAAGTTGCTAATCCCATAGGAAGAGCACTTTTTGGGCGGCTTATTACTTCGCTCCCCCTTGATGATTTCTCAATAAAATTTGCAAAAAAAGTATATGGCCCACTTTGAATTATTTTGCAAAGTTTGGTGAGTTTTGGTCCAGGGTGGAAAGTTATAAGGGGTCCCAAAATTTCTTTTTTTCCCATAGACTGAATGGGGAAAAACTTTGCTCATGCCTACAGCCCAAACCGCTGGACGGATTTTCACCAAATTCATGGCAGGAGCAGCAGCTTTGTCCCGAAAGCGTGCTTTTGTAAATTTGGTGAAAATCTGTCCAGTAGTTTTTTGAAAAAAGACCAAAAAGTAGGTCACAAAAAAAAAGTGATATCTATGTCCGCTCCGCGGACACATTTCCCTGATCGCTCCTCGGACAGGACACGATTGGCTAATCTGTTTGCATCATGTCCGCGGACATGCAACATGTTTGCTGATTGGCTGGAATGAAGATGAGGTGCGTTGTATTGTTTTGATGTGTCCGCCATCTTGTATCTGTGGACATCTGCGGACAGCGTGGCAGCGAACGGGGAGAAATACACCTTTGGCAAGTGTGTTGGTGTGTGAGAGCTCTTGGGGAGGGTGGGGGAGTAAGAGATGGGTCAAATGCTGTATTTGTTTAGGTGGCAGGCACCCCTGATGTGTTCGTCATGTCCGCGGTCACCGCGGCTGTCCACGGACATAAAAAATATGTGCTTCTGGCTATTTTACTTTAGTATGATATTGGTTTTGAGTTGTTAGTACAGTGTTGATTGTAATTAATATCCTGTATAAGTAGCCCATATAGCACAGTTAAAATGTTTGATTCTATATATGTAGCCCATATAGCAGAGTTAAAATGTTTGATTCTACGGGTGTGATCTATGGGTGTGATATGCTGCGGTGCCGTAAACCATGCACCCAAGACTCTAGGCCCTGGCCACAACCACCGAAGCATATCACACCATAGATCACACCCATAGAATCAAACATCTATCAAATATTTGCAAATCTACGGTTTGTGTTGTGTTTGGTTTGTATAGTTTGTGTGTGATGCTTTGGCTACGTCATGTCATTAAGATTGTAGAGCTTGGTAACAAGCACTGCAGTATAACATATCCATGGAAGTAAACATTTTGTATTGTGGTGTATGGTTAGATGTTTGCTTCAATGCTTGTGTTATCGAGCTGTATTTATGAGTTGTATTTATTATAATATACTTACTGTTTGATTTTTTGTGATTGGATATATTTTTTTCATGATGTGAGTAACTGGAGCAGATATTCTTTTTCAATTTCTGTGATAAAAGAAAAGATCATTTTAGTGTAGGTAGTTTATAAAGATCTATTACATTGCATGATAGACATTTCTGCTTTATTTCGACCATCATATTTAGTAGTTTACAAACCAGTGTACTGTGCAATTTGCTCGGTTTCTGTGTTTGTTGCTTGAATCATTGGGTCTGTGGGAAAAAAAATCCATGTTGGATTAAAAAAACTTTTTTGTTATGGTTCAGTACATTTATTTCTTTGTTTTTAATGTTTATTTGTTGTTTCTGGATAATTTTCTATCTGTTGGTTGTTGCAGATTGTTAGATACCTGATGGCGAATTGTAACTGTTTATAGTTTTTTAATTTATATGATTAACTTGGCTAATATACCTGTTGGGTTGTTGCAGATTCTTGGGGCAGTTAGATACATGTTGGTGTATTCTAATTGTTTATTTTTTGTTATAATTTAATGGTATTGATTTATCTGTTTGGTTGTTGCAAAATATTGGGGCAGTTAGATACCTGTTGGTGTATTCTAACTGTTTATTTCTTCTTATAATTTAGTGGCGTTGATTTATCTGTTTGGTTGTTGCAGAATTTTGGGGCAGTTAGATACCTGTTGGTGTATTCTGTTTATTTTTTTGTTATATTTTAGTGCTGTTGATTTATTTGTTTGGATGTTGTAAAATCTTGGGGCAGTTAGATACATGTTGACGTATTCTAAGTGTTTATTTTTTGTTATATTTTAGTGGTATTGATTTATCTGTTCGTTTGTTGCAAAATCTTGGGACAGTTAGATACCTGTTGGCGTATTCGAACTGTGTATTTCTTCTTATAATTTAGTGTTGTTGCTTTATCTGGTTGGTTCTTGCAGAATATTGAGGCAGTTAGATACCTGTTGGCATATTGTAACTGTTTGTGGTTTTCTAATTGAAGTTTTATTAATGTTTGTGCACAGATTAGTTATTATATTTTGGTTTTAAGAATATTAAATAAGCATTCATAAGATTTGCTGGTAATCTTTGCTTTAGAGTAATGGTATTATCACTACATTCGAACCATCCACAATTCTTTTTTTATATATGCAGTGTAGTGACCTGCATTGGTTGTGGCTCCTGCATGGTAGATTATACCTATTGTTGTGAAGATTTTCTTACCAAGTGATACTTGACCATGTGTGAATCCAGTCAGCTTGCAGTTGTTGTTGGTACCATCTGCATTGTAACGTAAAAGCATTAGTATTACGTATTTGCTATGTGTTTGTATTTGTAAGGTGGAGCGATTATTTGAATTACAGGTAGTACATAATCTGCCATGGTTTGCATTTTGTACAAGTTGCTGAAATGAAATGGATTCACAGTTAGGTATGGATACATACACAAAGCGTTCATTAGGGGTTTGTTCCTGTGCCATATTGTTGCACAGAGTGCATGTATGTTTCCACATGTATGAAATCTGGAAGATTTCATTTATAGGTATATTTTTGTTTTCCAGTACTTGTAATAAGTTCATTAGAAATGATTGTGGATCTTGTGAGTTTATAGTGAGTTTCACCATTCCAGCACAGTAGTCTAATTCTTGTCTTATTCCATGAACACTGTAAGTGTTGTCAGGATTGTTGCTTGCATTTCTATGAAGGACTAACATTTGCAAACACAATTGGTCTGTATTGTGTAAATAAATGTTGTCAATAATTGGTGGCAATTGAAATAGAATATTTATTCCTACATTTGCGTAGCAATTTACACCAGTTACATTTGAAAATTTGAATGGACCATATAGTTCTGTATCCAAGTCATTTCTTCGGAGTGTGTGTTGCTTCTTTGAAGAAGTACCTGAGTTACTTTGAGTAATAGATTCTTCTTTGGTTGTGGTAATTGATGAAGTATTAGCTTCTTTTAATCTCTTTGGAGGATTTGCAGTGAGATGCTGTTGCATTTCTGTTTGAAGTAGTTTTCTTTTATAACGTTATGTTTATAGGTTTTTAGATGGGGTGTACAGTGAACGTAGTCTATTGTGTTCTAAAATGCATAGAATATCAGCGTTTTCTTTACTTGTATCAAAGTTGATTAGAAATAGACCGTCAAGTGTATGTAAGCGTCATAGTGCTACGTAGCTCATGCCTTCTTTAAAGACTGTTTTCCCAATATCTATTAATGCTTTATCTAGGGTAAGACCTTGTGATTTGTGAATGATGACTGCATATGCTAGAGTTAGAGAAAATTGCTTTCTGCGTACATACATGTCTTGAAAAGAAGGAATCGAGCTGTTGAGCGTCCAATTCTTTTTACTTCTGATAGTTTGTCAAAGAGAATATTGACAAACTGAATGTTGTTGTCACGTGGGCATGTTTGAAAGCCAACAACTGTACCAAGTTCTCCATTAACTAGTCCTTGCTCCACGTCAAGGTTACGTTTATGCATTACTCTACAGTATAAAGATAATTTTTATATTTTCTCCAAACCAGCTGTGTTGGAGATAGTTTTCTAAGGCATTTAGAGGCCGATTCATGGAACAAACGTGCGCCGAAAAAAGTGGCGCAAGCTGATGCAAGCAGGCGCTAGCGTGCGATTCATGGAAGCTCCTGCGCGTGTTTTTCCCGTAATGTGCTGCAAACCCGTGCGTGGCACACACATCATTGCAACATCCCGAACGCCGTGCGCGACGAGCACAGGAAAAGCGCACAACGTCTGCGCGCACACCAAAAAGGGGGCGGGACACGGGGCGTAACACGCGGAATGGGGAACAACGCGTGAAAAAGAAGGCGTAACTGGGGAAGTACTGCAGGGAACAACACGGAACGCCCACACGCACGCAAACAACCCGTATTCATGGATTCATATGCGGGAAACCCGCGCACGGCAAAAGATGCACATAGGCGTCAACGCGTCCGCCACAAGAAGGCAGGCGGAAGCGTCCCCGCACACAGTATAAAAGTGCGCGCAAACAACAAACACGTATATACAGCTACGATGAATGCCCCATGAATGCACTGATCGTGGGACACCGCAGGAGGAGGAGAATAGCCAGGGCCCGCATTTGTTCACCCCGGACAAGCCTTTTTGGGATGCCTGACGACCAGGTCTACGGCAGGTATAGGTTTCCACCTCGTATCATCCTAGACCTGGTCAGGGAGTGGGAATATGACCTTACATCCCCCACCCTCTGCTCCCAAGCATTGAGCCCCGTGGAGAAGGTGCTCAATGTCCTGCATTTTTTGGCCACTGGGTCATTTCAGCGAACTACTGCCATAATGGGGGCGGTCTCACAGGCCACGCAGTCACACTGCCTACACCAGGTCTTGGCAATCATGACAGCATGCCCCTCAGTCCGCAGGCACATATACATGCCCAGAACACCCGCAGAAAGGCAGGCCGTTGTCCAGGACCTTTTACAGGGTGGCACACTTCCCCAAAGTGCTCGGTGCCATAGATTGCACCCATGTGGCCCTACGTCCACCTAGGGCCACTGAGCACATCTACTGAAAATGCAAGCACTGGCATTCCATCAACATGCAGGTGGTATGCGATGCAAAGGCAATCATCACATCTGTCTATGCAAACTACCCTGGCTCCACCCATGACAGTTTCATATACAGAAAGTCCACCCTGAGCCGGGCCATGGAAGCTGTGCAGAATGTTGACACATGGCTCCTAGGTGAGTACAAATGCCCGTGCACATGCAAGCATGTCACACACACACAAATACACAAACCCCAATAATCACAACCATCATCACCTCTCCAGGGGACAGTGCCTACCCTCTGAGCAACCACATGATGACGCCAATCCGGAACCCCACCACACCACCCCAGGTAAGATACAACGCGGCCCATATTGCAACCAGGTACATAGTGGAGCGCACATTTGGAGTGCTCAAGTCACGCTTCCGCTCCTTTGACTGCTCTGGTGGGCAGCTACTCTATGCACCCCCAGCAGTGTGCAGGATCATTGTGGCAGCATGTGTCCTACACAATGTTGCAACACGGCAGGGCGTACCGGTGGACATGGTGGTGCCTCCACATCCCCAACAACAGACACAGGTGCTGCCCATGGGAGGGGATAGGGCACATGGCTAGGAAGCCCGGACCCAGCTTGTGGCGACATTTTTCACCTAAACTCCCACCCCTGTGGAGTGCACACAGGCCTGGCACATACCAGGTGACAATCAATGATGACAAAAAGACAGTCAACTGTCACAACCTTACCACCCTGAGAATGTTGCCATGGAAGTGCCACATTGTGTGCATCCCTAGCTACTTAAACATAAGCAATCCTGTGTGACCAAAAGGCACACATGCAAGGTGTGAATCACACAGATCTGCAAAACAGGCAATGACTATCACTGGTATGTCACCCAAACCCTCCCAAACTACAACATGACATGGCAAGCAATAGCTATACACCAACACAGTACCAATAAGGTACACATTGACATGTGAAAAATGTAAAGTGGCATCAGACAATGATGCCTGACATGGAATCAGATGAAATGACTGACCAACAACCTCCCACCCAAAAGAAGTCATACCCAAATGCATTCCAACAGTTGTAGTTGTAACATAACAATGAATGCCTGTCTACATGTACATTGTGCATTGCAAAATCAACACTGCAGCTTCTGTGTGCCGTGTCCACCTCCTGCAACACACTGCTCAGCGCACAGCATAGTGAACAGCCATTGTGTGTGACGCACACCCTGAGCATCACAATTAAACAACAAACTACATCAAAAAGCAAATTACGCATGTACAGGATCCACAATTGGTCATAGATCATGTGCTGCAGGGACACAGTGGGCACCAGAAGGCAAACAGAGTGTACATGTGGACATGGAAGGGTGGTTGTACATGTAGTGGATCATAGTGTGAGTGTGTGTGTCAGTAGGGACATGCACTCAATAAATGCATGTGCAATCAAGTGACAATCAGTGTCCTCTACACATCACATGTGAACATTGACCATGTGTACACCCCAGCATGTCAAGCCACAACTATTCCTTCACACCTGAAGCGTAAACACAACACATGAACAGGCATTGATCAGTAGAATACATCATGTACATAGGATACCACAATTACAATGTGAGGGTGCGCATCACACTGTAGGGCAAGGAAACTGTCAACAACAAAACACCCCCCCTCCCTCACAAATCACCCTGACCCACTGAAAAACTGCACCTGGGTTATGTAGCCTTCATCCTAGAAGTTCACCTGGCCACAGGATCACCCTTCCCCTTTGTCACCATCTTCCACCTTGTGTGTAAAAAGTGTCCAGCACCCTCAGAGGCCACCTTGACTTGCAAAAACACCAAATCAAAGAGAAGTCAAAGCAGGCCAACACAGAAGCCAAGCAAAAAGCCTGCAGGCAGCAAAACAAACCAGAAGAGCCTCCAGTAGATGACTTGAAGTAGCAGCACGTCACAAAGCCCAAGTACTACCACAATGATGTAACAACCAAGGTAGGACAGTAAAACAATGTCACAACAGGATGTGTACAATCTGTGGTACATAACACAGAATGATGCACCACAAACTGATGTGTACTGTCACAGCTCCTGTGTACAGGTGCAGGAGTGGCACGAACCAACCACCCCCACCGTGGTCTGGGTGCCTGCAAGTTCAAACTCACAAGGCCTCTGAGACCCTGGTGGGGAAGGAGGGTCAGGGATATGCAGTCGGGACAGGCATTGCTATATTGGATAACCGGAATGAGGGGCAGGAGAGGGAAGTAGGATTGACACGGGAAAGTAGGAAATGCACAAAACTGTACTACTCACATTAACACATACACAATTACACCAAACTTGATCATCATGCACATAGTAACAAATTACTCAAATGGAAGACAAAGAGAAACTTATCTCTGGGGTGAGTGCTGGCCTCCTGCCTGCACACTCTCAGGTCCGGTAACAGGAGCAGTTCAATGCTGCAAAGAGAGCCACAGTTACTAATCTGTGCGTACCCATAACACACAAACACACCACCGTATATGCCCCAAAGTAACAAACTACTATACAAACAAACAATCCAGTGTGGATGCTTCGTACCCATATGTAACATTACCCCTGTGATGGTTCATACACAGTCTATGCAGTAAGTCAGGTGCCGGTGGCTGCGTGGCAAATGGAAGACCAATGTGTCACGATTTACACAACATGCAATGTTCCCAGGGTAAGCAGCCAGACGCATATAGCAAGGTATGACTTCAGAACAAGTCGTGGTCCATCATGACTGAAATAAAATACGTAGTGCATGTGTCAAATTCTACATGGAAATGAAATGCACTGCACACGAGTCTGTCCCTCGCTGTCTGTCCCTGTGAGCTGCTTTCTCCATGTCTTGGAATGCTACATGGCTCATACAAGTGCCTCAATGGACCATGGTGGACCGATGGGTATGTGCCTCTGCCCCTGCAGGTGCCCCAGACAACGATCCCATCAACTAGCCATTAGTCCACCAACGCATCTCAGCTGTATTGTACGCTTCAACACCAATATTTGTCCAAGCTCACCGTCAGTGCTGGTACTAAGCATGCATGTGCAACTGGCCTGGTGAAAGGTTTTCTGCGTTGTGGCCCCCCTGTGCTGCTCACCTTGCCTGGAGTCCCTTGATACACGTCAGCTGTTTTTGGATGTATGAGCACAATCCCTGTGCCTCTGCTTGCACACACATGCGCATGTCAGCACCACCAAATGTGTCCAGCTTCCAGACGTCCAATGGGCCATGTCTGCTGGCAAAGGTGGTCTGGAGGCTCATCCCCCTGCAGAAAGGGCATGAAACACATGATTAATGCTTTAAAATCACCTGTGTGTGTCTCTTCAGGCATTTCATGACTGGACAGAAATCACACCATCAGTGCATCTTTCACAGGCAAAGTGTGGTACACACTATCTATGGCATGATTTGCAACAAGCACATGTACAGTAAAGATAAGAAACATACTACACAATGCATAGCAATTAATGTACACATGAATCATGAAACCCCCATCTAGCGAAAGAAGAACAGTGGTCAATAACACCCCTATCATCCCCACTAGGGGTGTTAACACAAGTTGGACAGCAGCAGACATGCCACAGATATGACAGTCCAAAGCCCTTGTGTAATAGGCTGTTACACCGAACCATACATGCGAGCCCATGGATAAGGGAAGCAGGAGTGGCATATGTGAGTCAGGACCCCAAGCTGCAAACACATACACAAGACAAGCTTGAAGGGCTCAGCTGGAACAGACAGTGGATGCTTTCAAAAGCCACAAAGCACCACACCATCACATGAAAGCACAATAGACAAACAATTTTAAACTATATTAACTAATTACACTAACTATGAAAAACCTACATTACCTAATTAAACTAACTATCAAATTGAAACTAAACTAACTAAACTAAAAGAAAAATCAAAAATGGCCACATACGACCCGGGAGGGGGAGGCACCCAGGATGGGGGAGGTACAGGGTGCTGCTTGACACCCACATGCGATGATGTTGAGGAAAAAAAAAACCTCCATGGGCTCAACGCCTGCACAGCCTGACATTGACGTCCGAGTCTGGCTCTTCCTGGAAAGAAGGACGTGACACAGGAGCCTGACCACGCCTATCCCCAGATTGCCCCTCGTTGGCAGCAAGTCTGCCGGACGGGTGAGCCTGGTTCTGTGTGGCGATGACACGTAGGTCTGCATGCAGAACCTCCCGTGATACACATGCTTCCTCTTGTAAGGTAGCACGTGTAACACGGAGTTCCTCCTGCAAGGCCTGGCAAGCATGTAGCTGAGCCGAGATGGTACGCTCAAGCTGCACAAACATCTCCTCTGCTCGCTCCCACTGGGACATCTTAAGGACCCCCAGAGTGGATCCGAGGGAAGCATACTCCTGCCTCAGGGCCTCCATGTGTGCATCTGCGTGAGCAGCAATTGCTTTACGCAGAGACAACATTTCAGCCTGGCGTGCCCTGTCTGAGGCCGCCATGCCCAGCTTGAGCGAGCGGGCCGTGGACTGTGCCGCCTGCTGCTGGAGAAGCACCTGCCTAGCAGGGGGGAGCACGGATTGGCTCACACGCTCCATGCTCTCAGCGATGTTCTCCATTGCTGCCCCCTGCCGTTCAGAATTGGCAGTCATGTCTTGCTCCCACTCAGTATACTGCGGTTGTGCGTGGTGACTGCGTTGCTGGGCTTGACCCCTGCGGGACCCAAGGACCGGGTGTCCTCATTGTGTTGGCACCTCCCGCGGCTGCACGACTACATGCCCCCATAGTCGTGATGTCCCAGGCACATCAGTGACTGGTGTGGAGGATGACCCTGTGTCCCGATCCAACACAGGCGGAGGTTCCAACACTGTCTGACCCCTCAGTGCAGGTGTCACGGACAGAGGAGTGCCCACATCAGAATCACTCACCCCTGACATATCGACCTGATGCACATCCAACTCGACATGGACGTCAGTGTTCATCAGGACTGGACTCATTGCCAGCCAGAGACAAGATGGACTGTAGCACATGTGGGTTTTCGTGGCCTACCACCCCTCTACCCCCACTTGTGCCGGGTTGCTGTAGTGATAACAACCCTGTGCCTTGCATGACAACACCATCCTCTGGCTCCATTGCGTCATCATCTGAAAAGTAGAGAGAAAAAAGGTCACTACACATGTTAGAAGCACACAACACACACACACACAGACATCACACAGACACCAAACACATCAAGCAGACATGTCACACACAAAATTGAACCTGCCATGCATGCTGGGCCAACTTGATATTGCTTCTGTGATTAGGCATGTAGAATGGTGTCAGTTTGCACAGAAGTGGGTTGATGCAGTGCAGCAAATTTGTACGTTACTCACTATCTACATGTACAAGTACTTCATGATGTGTGTCCGAAAATGTGAAGGCAGTGCAAGGTCAAATTCAGGCATCACGTGCAAAGTGCATTCAATGGGTAGCATGGCTACAAGCAAACCACCCCTCCCCCCAAGTGCAAATGCAGGGATGCTTATCATGGTATCAAAAGGCTGACCATAGACCTGTGTATTGACAGACAGTGTTGACTAGCATCAACTGCATCATGTGAGTCAAGTGACAACACAGCAAATGATGATGAGACAGTAAGCAGGACACATGATGAAACCTCTGGAGTACACCCACGTGTGAAGAAGACACTACAATAGTTGGACAGAGTCATTGGCCATTAAACAGGCTGAGGCCTGTGACCCACACAGACTGTCACACCCTAAACATGTGTGCGACGCAGGACTGAGCCACAGTGGACATGGGAAGGCTGATGAAATGGCATGCAATGTAGGTCACCCTGGACTCGTACTACAATGATCATCCAGTCAAGGACACATAGGGGCATGCGTGAAATACACATGGAGCATGAATGGGCACTCATGTCTTTGCAGGGCATCTGACCTCTGCACAGTCCAAGTGAGACACCCTGCATCAAGTACAAAGGATGTACCACACAGCATATGTCTGGCAGATTGGCCGCTGGAAGTTAGCATGTACACAGGACGCAGGAACAGGGAAGTACTCAATGGCAAAATTGAAGAAGACCAGTGCAAAGGTGGAATTGGGGTGCAGGGAGGGGGGTGTGGAGGGGCAAGGGAGCATGCCTACTTGGAGTACCTGCATGCAGGCAGAGGACACATGCATGACAGTCATGCTATGACATAGTCCCTGGGCTGAGAGGAAGGTCACCCCACGCTACATTCAGAAGGGCCAGTGAGCTGGAACATGGACTGGAGGGGCATCCTGGTGACCAGCATGTGAGTAGGGTGCAATAGTGGTGATGCGGACAGTCCCCGTCCGCTCCACATGTCCACAATCCAGCAGAGCAACCATGCATCAGGGAAGCATTGCATTACTTGCACATCAGAACCATGTACACATGACATGTAGTGGCAGTCATGCACAACACATCACACAAGTAAAACACACATGTCCTTAACAAACACGCAGCAACACTCACTTCATGTGGAGTGAGGTCTTCCTCCTCAGGTGCAGGCCCACTGCCAGTCACCAGAGTCAAGTTGTAATTTGAGGCACGCTTAGCCATTTGAGGTCATTCCAATGCTTTTTGCACTCTTGCGCCATGCGCACCTCATGGCCGAATGCACTCAGATGTTCCTCAACTTGCTTCCAGTGGGTATCACGGTGGGCAGCCGTAGTCTGACAATTAGGACCCACTAGCATGTCATGGCTGTGGTCCTGCATGTAGTCCACGAGGAAGTCCAGTTCCTGGTTGCAGAAAGGCTTCTTCTTCGACATGCAGGAGGTCGTGGCTGTGTGTGGGGTCTCAGGCTTTGCTGCAGGTGCAACCTTCCTCCTCTTGGATTGTGGCGCAGACCCTGGCTGGCAAATGCTGCACTGTTCAGTATGGCCAGTGGCACCGGTGGATTGAGCCAAGGGAGTGGCAGGTGGAGGGACGACCAAAGGCCTGACTTGTGTCAGTGGGAGCTGGGTGCCCTCTAATGGACCCTGCGCAGCAACATCCTCTGTGGCAGGGTCATAGACCGTGACTGTCCTGGTTGGCAGAGTCACAACCGGGGTGTTGTTGGCTGCATCTCCCCCTGCACTTGCCAACACCTGGCTGTTCGGGCCAGCAGATGACATTACTGCCCCAGGGACACATGTCTAGGTCAGGGCAGCCCTGCATGCTCCTATGGTTTCCCTCCTGGCCTGTTGGAAATCTTCCAAGGACTCTTCAAGTGCCAACACAGCCTGCGCTGGCAGACCCTGAGTCTGGGTGGTGGTGTCCACAGCTGCACCTGCAGCTACCACTACCCTTGGGCCAGTGGCAGTCAATGAAATGGACTGCCGGGTCACACAGGCGCCAGTGCCAGACGCAGAAGCTGCGTCTCCCGGAACCACAAGGGGTGGTGGCATGACTGCACTGACACATGGCACAAAATCGTGCTCAAGTGGTGCACCCCTGCCTCTTCCCCCTCTGCGGCCACCCTGGACACTCTGGGGTCAAACTACTCCCTGCTCACCCCAGCCACATCCCTGACCATGCCCGCCACAAGGAGGATGCCCAGCTGAGGCGCCTCTCACCTTTGGTGGCCTCCCAACCATGGCACAGATGGAGTAGTGCTGGCACAGATGGAGGAGTGCCAATGGGAGGTGTACACCACAATTGTCCTGGGCAATTGGGGTGAAGGGGGTGGGATGCAAGATGATAACAGCCCCCTGCACCTGCAAGGCTGTATGTGACCCCAGTGATGTAGTGAAGGGTCACGCAACGCTCAGGAACCCAAAACTGCAGTAAAACCGTGCCCGCAACCCTGCAGCCTACGTGTGTGGAATTAACCTCCTGCAGTACGCGGTGGCACCCAGTAACATGGGACACGCAGGCTACTATGACTTTGAAAATGGGTGCAACACACAGGGGCACCCGCAGTGGGAAAAATAGCGCGCGCGACTCACCGTCTGACTAGCATGATAATGAAAAACACGCGTAGCCAATACCCCCGCCAAAAGAAGAGATACATCCTTGATCCGCTGTAAAGTAGTGATGGCACACGAAACAACACGTAGCAACACACGTCAGTCTCCATGAAAGGCACGTACAGCGAACTGCTGGCCCCACTCACCTTTAACCTGTGCTGAGGGAAATGCCTGCGCATGTCATGTCACTTACGCACGTAGCCCCTTTCCTCGGATTACACGCATTCACACATGGACGTGCAGTTTTTTCACGTGGGCTGGACCACTATGCCTATGTCTCGAGGGAAACGCACTTGCACGCTACGTCACAGACACGCTTACGTGCTAAGGGCCTTTCCTTGAATTACACGCCGATGTGCAATTTTTTCACGTGCCAAATCACTCCGTATCAAGCTGGCCACGCAATAACATACGGAAGACCACGCTCCTGCCCAGAAGGCCGAATTAATGCCTCCCAGATCCCCGAGCACGCTCCCAGCTGCCATCTGCTGCTGCTGCCTGCCTGCTGCCCACGTGCCCTGCTATTTGGTGCCTGCACATCAGCCAGGGGTGCAGTTGCTGTAACCACCCCTGCTGGAACTGAAGACTCCCGACTGGGATACCATCGCTCCACAGCCCAGCCCCCAGACCCAGTTACCCACCCACACCTGCCTCTGGGGTTGCCATGTCGGGCACAACACCATCTGGCACCACTGGCAACCCCCAGCCAGAGAGGCAGAGTGCCACCAGCTTCAGTGCCAGGGAAGTTGGTGTCCTGGTGGAGCAAGTCCTGGGGCAGTATGATGCCCTCTTTGGAAGTTTGCGCGCCGACAATGAAGGACAAACCCGGATCTGGATGGACATCGTGACTGCCATCAACGAGGAGGGGGTGGCAGTCCGTGACATCAAACATGTCCGGAAGTGCTGGGAGGACTTCAGGTCCAGGACCCTCGACAAGGCCTGGCACCTCTTGAAGGCAGTGGATGCGGAGGGCCGCCGGGGCCACCTGTCCGACCACCAAATGAGGGTCCTGGAACGCAAACACCCAGCGCTCCACGTCCAGGTCCTTGAGAGGCAGACCCGTCTGGAGTCGAGCGATAAGTGTACATGCAAACTGATTGGACGCTGTGCGCGTTGTGGTGGGCCAGTAGTGTGCAGGTTGCACATGTGTTTTTGTAGGGCCATGTATGGATGTGTATGTACAGGGGCGTGAGGCTGCCATATGTGAGTCCTCTCATGAGTGAGACACATCGATGGTGTATATTTTGCTAAGCATGCTGGCCAAATGCAGGTGTGGGAGCACACATGTTTGAATTTCTGTGTATGTTTGTTGGCATGGTTGCGGTGTCGCACATGGATGGTGGTTCCTGCTGCATGTATCTGCACTGTGTACATGTGCATGTGTGTGTATTTGACAAGGGTGCAACTGTGATGCAACATGGATGCATGTGACACTGACATGTAGGAGGCTGATTGCCAGATGTGACATGGATGGTGACATTATCACTGCAGTGGTGGAGATGTACAGATGCATGTCAGTGTGGTGGCATGTGTGCATGTGTTGTGCACTCCCTGTGTTTCATGTGACGTTTGGTTCACCTTCGGCTGCTCGTGCTGTTGTTTGTGTATGGACGGTGCTGCCTGGTGCAATATTCCTGTGGATTTGTTCATGTGTGTGAGTTAAAATGACATGTGTGTTGGGGAGTGTGATGCCATGTCTGTAATTTTATACTGCCACTCATGTGCAACTGTCATGTGTGTATCAGTCCATTGTACAGTGCCCTGATGCCTGTGTTCTATCTCTCCCTGTCTGCAGCGTCTGAAGAGGGCGGAGAGGGTGCTGCGGAGCAAAGTGGCAGGGATCGCACCACCAGCTGGAGACCAAGGCCTGGCTCCCCTCCCAGGTTGTCATCTCGTCGGGAAGTGAGGAGTCTGGTGCCACGTCCCAGACCACAGCTGCCGAGGGTATGTCCAAGAGGCAGAGGTTGGAGGTGGACTCCTCGGCAGCAGAAGGGGCAGCTGAGACCCCACAGGGTCAGATGGAGGAAGATGGCATGGAGTCATCCAGGTTGGTGTGGGGTTTGGTGGAGGAGGAGGCCGTGGAAGGGACATACATGGGGTCTGGAGGTGGGGATTCCACTGGTGCTAGTGGTGCAGTGCAGTGGCAGGGACAGGAGGCAGCACAGGCCGCCGCGGAGGTGCCTGTGTGTAATCCTGTCCCCAATCCTGTGACTGCATCATCCTGCACCAGCAGGGATGCCTACGTCCAGACCCATTTTCAGGGAGGGGATGAGCGCACAACAACTGGCCTTTCTCTCCCTACGGACGTGGCAATCCGGGACCGGGTTGAGTCTGTCCTGTCTGGGATGGTGTTGCGTCAACGGGGCATGCAAGGTGACCTGCATGTCATCTCGGATGCCTCATTGACCGCGTTGACCTACTGGGACGGGTCACCACGGCTGGATTCCTGCATATGCTGGACCTTGTTCCGACCTCTCCTCACCTGAACCCCCTATACGGCAGTCGTCATCCATGCCATCTTCTCACCCATGTATCACCTGGGTACCCTGTGGATCTGCCTCTGACCCTGTGGCCAGGCTGGTGGAGGACACATCCCTGCCACAGTCGGGAATCGGACGTCCAGCAGGGGTGGCCACCTCAACAACTGCACCCCAGCCAGAGGAGGACATGCAGGCAGCAAGAGCCAGGGCACAGGCACAGCAGCAGCAGCAACAAGGTGGGAGCCATGATGGCTCTGGGCCTTCAACATCAGAGGGGCAGGCATCGGCCAGAGGGCAGGAGGACCCAGGATTACAAGTGTCTTCCTTGTGGCAGCGGTTGGGCCAGGCCATAGATGCGGAGCGGCGGCAGGAGGAAGAGGCATGGCTCACAATGGTCAGGGCGGAGAACTCCATGCGGAGGGCACTGAGGTGGGCCGAGTGCCCTGAGGCAATTCGCAGGGAGTTGGAGGTCAACATGTCATCGTCCCTGCGAACCCTCGGGGCCATGGAAGAGGACCGCCTCCAGGATATCGAGCAGGAGTTGTATATAGTTTGTAGTTTTAGGCTTCCTTTATCTTTTTCATTCATTTGGGGCGCTTGGACTATGCCCTACCTTTTTGTATATAGTTCTTTATTAGGTGTTTTTTTTGCTAGGTTTCATTTCATTCGTTGGGCTCATGGACCCTGGATTACTTCTTTGTACATAGTTGAACAGTGGATTTATCTATTATTATTTTTCTCACCATGGAGCAATGGATTTTACTGTTTACGTTTACTTTTGTTTTGATTTGGTGTCCGGAGACTTAGGACACATTTTCATTTCAATTTATTTGGATTCAGACTTCATGTTTCTCTTTTTGTGTTTTGGACATGCTGCATTTAATCTTTTTTTCAAACATTTATTTCATCTTTTCATTTGATTACATTCTTTTTGTGTTCAATACATTTTGGTTTATTACTTTGATGGGTGGTATTCTCTCATTGGTTTCATGCATGTCACGGTGTAGGTTTTCACAATCACCAGCACCCATTGTGTGTGTGTGACAGACATGTGTTGATGTATATTCTTACCATTTGGGTTGTATCATGTAATGGGCATTTCAATGTGTGGTGGATGGGATACTTGGTTGGGTCTTTGCACAGGGGTGGCATGCAGTGGGATTTGGGAGGCCATGAGGCCCATGATTGTGGATCATGATGACGTGTTGGGGGGATATGAGTCGGGGCCTGCTGGCAGGTGCCTGTCAATGCTGGGTGGGTGGGGTGCTGGGGGACATGAGTCGGGGCCTGCTGGCAGGTGCCCGTCAATGCTGGGTGGGTGGGGGTACTGGGGGACATGAGTCGGGGCCTGAGCCTCACTACTGGGGGGTGGGGGTGCTGGGGACATGAGTCAGGGCCTGAGCCTCACTGCTGGGGGTTGGGGGTGCTGGGGGACATGATTCGGGGCCTGAGCCTCACTGCTGGCAGGTGCCCATCAATGCTGGGTGGGTGGGGGTGCTGGGGGACATGATTCGGGGCCTGAGCCTCACTGCTGGGAGGTGGGGGTGCTGGGGGACATGAGTCGGGACCTGCTGGCAGGTGCCCGTCAATGCTGGGTGGGTGAGGGTGCTGGGGGACAAGAGTCAGGGACTGAGCCTCACTGCTGGGGGGTGGGGGTGCTGGGGGACATGCGTCGGGGCCTGCTGGCAGGTGCCCGTCAATGCTGGGTGGGTTGAGGTACTGGGGGACATGAGTCGGGGCCTGAGCCTCACTGCTGGTGGTTGGGGGTGCTGGAGGACAAGAGTCGGGGCCTGCTGGCAGGTGCCCGTCAATGCTGGGCGGGTGGGGGAGCTGGAGGACATGAGTTGGGGCCTGCTGGCAGGTGCCCGTCAATGCTGAGTGGGTGGGGGTGCTGGGGGACATGAGTCAGGGCCTGAGCCTCACTGCTAGGGGGTGGGGGTGCTGGGGGACATGAATCGGGGCCTGCTGGCAGGTGCCCCTCACTGCTGGGTGGGTGGAGGTGCTGGGGGACATGAGTCGGGGCCTGCTGGCAGGTACCCATCAATGCTGGGTGGGTGGGGGTGCTGGAGGACATGGGTCAGGGCCTGTGCCTCACTGCTGGGTGGGTGGGGGTGATAGGGGAAATGAGTCAGGGCCTGAGCCTCACTGCCGGGTGGGTGGGGGTGCTGGGGGACATGAGTTGGTGATCACTAATACAAGGTGACACGTGGGCTGGCTGGGGGGCATGTCCATGGTCGATGGGCTGCGTGCGGGACATGACCAGGGATGCAGGGTAGTCCCCTGTGGTGTGGGATGCCTGCAGGGGCCGTGGAGGGTGTAGAGCGCACACCTGGGAGGACCCACACTGCCAATTCACATGTGGGACTCCCCGCACACTCCACTGGATACACGTGCCCCGCTCTGACATAAAAATTGCGTGTGAAATTCCCTCAAACCCCAGTAATACACGTACCCCGCTCGCACAGGGCCAATCACGTGTGAAACTCCCTGTGAACCACATTAATACACGTACCCCGCTCGCACAGGGCCAATCGCGTTTGAAACTCCCCGGAAAAACCCAGTAATACACGTACCCCGCTCGCACAGGGCCAATCGCGTGTGAAACTCCCTGCGAACCCCAGTAATACATGTACCCCACTCGCACAGGGCCAATCGCGTGTGAAACTCCCCACGAACCACAGTGATACATGTACCCCGCTTGCACAGGGCCAATCGTGTGTGAAACTCCCAGTGAACCCCAGTGATACACGTACCCCGCTCGCACAGGCCCAATCACGTGTGAAACTCCCCGCGAACCCCAGTAATACATGTACCCTGCTCGCACAGGCCCAATCGCGTGTGATTCTCCCCGCACAGGGGTGTACATGTATTCGGAGGGGTGCGTGGGGAGTTTTACAGGCGTTTTCGTGGTTGGGGGGCTGTATGCTGGTCACCTGGCCTGTGCACCATGTACAGGATTTGTGTGCTGTGCATGGCGCACAGGGAGGGATGGGGGCATAACTGGCGCTGCTGCAGGGTCGCTGCCCCACTCTGCGCCACGGCTGGTAATGGATGTTGAAATCCATGAACACGCTGTGCGCGGAAATGGATTTTGGCGCATGCGGCTGGCGCAGACTGTCGCACGCACACACTGTGCACCAGCTGCGTGCGCCACTTGTGCGCTAGATTCTATGAATTACCCCATCAATCTTTTTGTGGCTTGTTGACACATGGGTAGTGTCATACCATGTACGTCCAGTTTGTCTGTGGAGCAAATTTCAATTATTGGTTGCATTTCTTTTTTCAACATTGTTTCATTGGACTTGGAATAGCTTGCAAGAGTTGCCATCAAGGACATACAAGTGACATTTTTGTGTGCTAATTGTTCCATGACATCAGTAGCACATGAGTTATGGCCATAAAGTGCATGGATGTGCCGGGTTTTTAATAGTGCTTGTGCTTCTTGATATAGTACACCAACTCTAATACTTTTTATAATGTTGGCGTATGTGACATCTGCAGACTGGCGCATGTTTTCTGTTCATTCTCTGTATTGGAAATGTTGCCAAAGGTTAACATTTCCTATGCTGCCAACAGTTTTATGGCAGTTTGTGTCCTAAGGTTTTAAAAATAGGTTCACCTTTCACTGGTGTCAACTGAAGAAGATCTCCAAAAACAATAATGTGTTTTCCTCCAAAGAGCTCTTCGTAGTTTGTTTTGAGTACTTCTTGAAATCTGAGGTGAATCATGGCCAACATTATATTGGAGACCATGCTCACCTCATCCATTAGCAGCATTTTCTTTTGTTTTAGAACTCTGCGTAATTCCATTGCAGCTTCTGTAGAATGTTTGTAATATTCTAATTTGTTTTGGTGTTCCACTGGAAGGAGTAGTAATTGGTGTAAAGTGACACTGCTTATGTTGTAGGCAGCTAAACCTGTGGGGGCAGTTACAACAGCTGATAGTTTGTTGTTTGTCAATTGTTGAAGGAACTTGCTGATGATTTTGATTAAGAAAGTTTTGCCTGAACCAGCTTCATCACTGACATATAGTAGTATACGTTTGTAATTTTGGCAGATACATTCTTTATTTTCATGTTGTACACCATGTGCAATTTCTTTTGTTACTTCTTGAAAATGGTATGCTGCTCTTTCTTTAGTTTTGATTGTAGTACAGTTAATTCTTCTGTATCTCCTTGATAGTGACACATGGGGCCTCATTACGAGTTCAGTGGTAACCAGGCGTTTTTACCGCCTCGGTTACCGCCGGACTCGTATTACCATTACGCCTCCGTGACTCCCGGAAATACCAGGGCATTACGACTCAATGGGAATGGGGAAGTGGAAACACCGGCACCATCTCGTGCTGGTGTTTCCACGTCCGCCTGCAGGCGGGCGGTGTTAAACCCACCAGGTCAGACCTGGCGGGAACATCAACTCCCGCCTGCAGGAGTCGGGATCGGGCAGTCTGGAATAACCAGTGACGGCGGGTTTACTGCCACTGTTATTTCCGGACCGCCCGACCTGTAATGAGGCCCATGGTGTGTTCTACTTCTGTCATAGCTAATTCTGCATAATTTGCTAATGGTGGCTGTCCCAGTAGTTCTTGGCTTTCTGTTACAGAAGGTTGACTACTGTAGGGAGTGTCCTTATCTAGTTGAGCCTGGAGTTCTTCTTCGTGTTGCTGTTCATTGTGCAACATTGTTTTGTACTGTGTAAAGTTTACATCAGTTATAGTGCTTTCATTTGCTTTGAAAGCGTCTTCATAAGACTGATAGATAACTAGTATCTCTTCTTCTTTTCTCCATGGTTTAAAAAGTTGTAGCAGGGACATGTAATATAGTTCTTTATGTTGAGGAGTTTTTAATGACAATTTGATATGATTAATTAAGCTTTGTTTGGTAAGTTTCACTAAGCTCCCTTCACAATTTGTCACTCTGTATCTACCTTTGTTTTCATCGAGTTTTATATTATTTTTGTATGTGAAGTTTTGGGCAATGTGGTATAGACACATGGTTTCCAAAGTGGCACTTCTGTTTGGGTAGTACTGTCTAGTAAATTGTTTTTCAAAATGTCTTGGCTGTTGGGATCATTTTTGGCTATTGTTTCTATGTCGTCGTATGATTTGAGAACTCGTTTTCTAGATTTAGCAAGACCAAGACTTTGTTGGAATCGAAATAATATTATGCCTCCTATTGCAGTATTCGAATGTGTCTTGGCCTACGCCAAGTTGTCTAACATATTGTGTAAATAGATTCCGCGGCAAGGTCTTGACCTTAACGAAAACTGTGTAAATCGCCATCTTGGATTTAGCCGCCATTTTAGGTTCTCTTGTAATGTGGAAGTCACCCTGAACATCAAAATGGAGGCCGAATGACATTCTGAGTGAGATTCTGGCCGTTGTGACCTCCGCACACATGAATAAATAATATGCCTGCAGGCCACTTGTTGGAGTCCCGAACTGAGACCTTCTCCTATCCCTGACCTATGTGTAAATGAACAACTGTATCAGCAGAACTGATCAAAATTGCATACATTATGGGATTGACCTGGCAAGGAACCCTAGGCCTGGTCTTAAGAATGGTTAACCCGCGAGGGGGTTGGCCAGAGCTGGATAAAGAGTATAAAAGCACAAATATTACAATGTACGGTCTCTCTCACTAACGCAGTGAACTCTCGTTGAAGTTCTTTATGTTACTCTGAGAGCCGAATAGCTATCCGTTTGTCAATTGACTTTTTGGTAACTGTTGTAGCTTTTAAATAAAGCACTTTGTATGTTCTTTGTAACCTGTGTTGGTGTGTTTCCTTTGGGCTTCCCAGCCTCATATCAATTTCTTTGTTTTCACAACTTAGCCATACTACATTTTCAGATTTTCCACATAAAGCAGTACCGTCCCAGGAGGATAAATCAGTGGCAACGTGCTCGCCTTGGAAACAAGACAACACGAAGCAACACAGGTTTCGATCCCTGGGTCCGTGCTTCGAAACCTCTGGGTATTTAAGTGCGTTATAAATACAAAACTAAGACAAAAAAACAATTACGCAACTAAAAAACAAACAATTCCTGTAACAGCGCCTCGATGTCCACGGGCTGTGTGAGCGCTTTAAAAATGCAAAATAAGATATAACCGGTTAAGCAATCTGCAGCTTCATAGAAGCCAAATTCTCTAGGGGAGAGCATTTTTATGCCTAAGCTGTACAGTTTCTGAGACAGTGTTTTGTTGGATGATAGGTAATTTCAGAGGTCTTGCAGTTCTGTTTTTTCTGCTTTGGTTAAGTAGGCTGTAACATACCGTGCAACTGCAGTGGAATTGTCTGCAATGTACTGCACATCTATGTTTGAATTCCATAAGAGGGCAATGATTGCATTGTAATCATTGATATATTTTGCTTCTTCTGTTCTTTTTATGTAATATGTGTTCTTAGGTGATTTACCTTTAACGCTATGTCTAACTGAAGACATGAAGTTGTTCACTTCACTTGTTTCTGTATCTGATCTAGGGAAACCAAAGTGGCATTTGGTGTAATATTTCCCTTTGTATTTGTATTTGCGACAACAATATTTCCCATATTTGTGTCTTTGTAATTGTACAATTTGTGCAAGAAGATCACTATTTGTTGCTTCGGATGGAATTTCACAAGTGACATATTTTTTGATAAACTGTAAAACAGTGGAATCACTGTCTTGACCAAATTTAGGAGCATATTTAATCCATAAAAGCATGTGGATATGTGGTGCTCCTCTGGCTTGGTATTCTTTTCTCCAAAAGAAGTGTTGCACTTCTCCGAGGGGAAGAATAGTTGTATTACAAATAAAGTGTAGCATAGCAATGAAGCGATTATGGAAATATCTTGAAACATTAAGAGGATCTAGACAGCAAAGTTCTCCAGGTGTTAGTATATCTATGTTTGTTTTGTTTTTGTTTGCTATGTGTAGGTAATCATGTTAATTTTCCCATGTATATTCTGCACAACTTAATATAACAAACCAAGTGGGCGGGCCACGGTTTCTTATCATACAACGTACATCTCTGTGACGTCTGAACCAGTACTATTTATTACCACGCATGTTTGCTAACAGATTTGTTATGCTTGATTGTAGAACTTCATCTTTTTCTTACACTTTTTGTAGTAATTGCGTAGCGGACATATTTTGAAATTGGGTACCTGATTTTAATGTGTGTGCAACTCCGTAGCATAGAGTTGCTAGTTCACTTTCAACGAGTAGGTGGAACATTTAGTCCACATTTTGTCTAAATCTGGGATCTTCAGAAAACATTTGTAACGAGCGGTATTCTGATGCTGTTATCTGAATGGGTCTATCATCGTACCTTCCTCCCTTTCCAGTAGGAAAGAGTAGAGGAAAAGCATGTGCTTCTATACTTTTTTCCCATATGTCGATTGGTGATCATTTGGTTTGTCACATTTGGTACATTTCTAGTGCATCATCTATGGTGTCACTAGAGTGTAATGGATGAATTGTATAATGGTCTAAAATATTGGATAGTGTAGCAGGATCTAGAAGTTCAAATTGACCAGTTTCTGGTGACTCTTGAATTATTTCAGTGGTTTCCTTCAAGTTTTCTTTGATATTCATTTCTTTGTAGTATTAATTATTGTCTTTTAGATATTGCAAGGCTTGTATAACTTTATGTAAGTCTACGAGTTGTTGCCAAATTTTTTTGTCTTTTGTAGGTACACCATTTACTAAGACAATTAAAGATTGCTCTATTGGACGTTGTACTCCCAGAGTGTTCACATTTTCTTTCAGATCTAATGGTAAATAAACTACTTTGCCACAAATGCCTTTCACTAATTCAGAGGGAGGTAATGTTGCTGTTTTTGATTGAAGGCGTATTATTGCTTGAAATGGGTGCACTGTTTGAATTATAATGCTCTCATATAAATTGAATTGTTGCAGGGGTTTTAGCTGTGGGAATAATTCCAAGTTATTTGTGATAGCAGGTGAAGGAGTTTGGTTGTTGTCAAGTTTTGAAGTGCAGTAAGTGCAAAGTATTAAGGGGTAATTTATTTCATATTTGTTTTCTGCTATAAGGTATAGAGCTAATTCAAACCATTTGGAATCTTCATTGTCTTCTATTTTGAATGTTACATCTACACTTTTTGTGTTACTTTTATAAAAAAGTTCTGCGGCAACACACACACATGTTTTAGTACTTCAGCGGGTGTACTTTTAAATTTTAGTGTTTCTTCTTCATATGTGTGTAGTAGAAGGTTGCCATCTGTACAATTGTTGCTAGTCTGTTGTAAAGGTATTGCATTTTGTAAGTGGCTTTCACTTCCAAAATATTTTCTCTGGATATGCTCTATTTCTTCAATTAGGTCTTTGGCTGTACCGTGTAGAAGATTATTTAAATTGTTTAGTGCTAAAGCAGGACTTTTAGCATAGTAGAGTTTATAGACTAGATTTCCTATAGTTGAATGATGTGTTGATATAATTTTGATATGATGGAAGGTGCTTTTGCAAATAGGTCCTGAAATGCAGGCTAATGAATGTCCTTGTAGTCCTGTGTGTTTGCGCACTGGACAGGTATCCATATTTTTTAGTAGTTTCATTTTGATTTTGTCTTTGCCTTTCACATACTGATTGAGGAACTGGCGCAAACATTTGAAAGATTTTTTGGCAATGTTACACATTGACGTGCACAGCCATTTGTATGCTGGACATTCTGGTTCAGTTGAATGGAAAGGTGATACTGAATTATCTGGGGACATTTTTGTAAGCAGTACTTATTGTTCCATAATGGTATTATTAAGTTTTTCATAGCCTCTTCCACTGTAATCTATGGCAATTATGTTTGTTTGCTTTTGTTTATATGCTTTTTCATTGAAATATGGATCTGTGCTGGTGGTGTGACTCCATTCACCTCCACAGATATTTAAGAAGTTATTTTTGTTGACATTCCGTTTATTTAGAAGTCTTTTTTGTAATTTAGTAGTTAGATTTGTTATTGGTTTCATTCTGTTTAACAATAAAATCAATAACTTCCTTTTGAGAAGGATTGCACTGTCTACGGTAGGTTTTAAGGATTGTGCATGATTTCTCTCCTGTTTTTATAAGATTTTGAAGGACTCTGTGGCAGAACATTTTTTCTAATATACATTTTTTGGTATGGTTACTTGCCACTACATTAAGATTTATAGGAGCAGTGTTAGCAGTAGTGGTAGCTGAATTGTTGTTACACACTTTTTGTTTCGTTTTCATTTGAAAGAGGAAGGAACGTTTTTGAACTGGAAGCTTGTTTTGTTTCGCTTAATGACTCTATTAGATCGTTTGTTCGAACTTTTTGTACAAATTCTGCCACAGATGGATGCTTATTTTGGACACTTTTATTTTCATTTGCTCTACTTATGCATTGCTTTCTTTGGATTTCGTTCTTGGTAGGCATTCTTTGGGGTCTGTTGAAGAAAAAAAAGGTGTGGGTTGGGCTGTTCTGCAATGTATGTGTGCTGTGTGCATGAGTGTGTGAGTATGATGGTAAGGATGTATGTGGTGGTGTGTGATTGTGCATTGGGAGCTACAAGTAGTTGGAAAGGCTATTCTTGCATTTGTGTGGCACTATACTTGGGTTCAGATGACCGTACAAAGTAAGTTAGTGGTGAGGAGAAGTACTAATACTATCTAATGGTATAGAATTAAAACCGTTCTTTGTTCTGTAATACTAACATTGTAGGGGCTGAGTTTTGTCATTTGTGCACCGAAAAACAGGGAGTTGTGTGATACTCTGCCTGTCAATCGCTGTTTAACAAATGGGGATTTGTGGGCAGAATGGTGTACAAATCTCGTTTTTAGGTGCACAAAATCCATGAATCAACTGCACAGTGAGTTTGAGTAACAGTAAGAATATTATGGTAGTATTGTACTTACTTTTTTTGTTTGGAATGAGGCGGTTTCTTCTGAGTTATTGTTTGTACTTCAGATGTTGCTGCTTTTCAGGAGAGTGGTCTTCACTGCAATTGTAAAAGAAATAAGTTAGTAATTTTGTGTGTTTATAGCACTGATGTTAATTTAGACGTTTATTTTTATGTTTTTGTAGTAGTATTCTTGTTTGATACGTGAAGATAGTGTGTGAATGCAGTTTCCTTTGACTATGTGCAGGTTTTATATTTTGCTTACGATATGCTTTGGTTTTTTAAGGCTGTCTTATTGAATGTTAGGAGATAGAAGAAATATTGATATACTTATTTTGCCATTTTTATAAGGTAAATGGTTGAAATTGTATAGAGAAGCATGGAATGTATGCATTTGTGAAGGTATGGGTAATAAAGCAGAAGAATGTGATTTATAGGCAGTGGTGTTATTTCAGCTGGGAGCTTTTCAATGATACTGTCTATCTGTGTGAATGTATTAAGATGCATAATCTTATCCTGACTGTGTTTAATTTTATAATACACTACTAAGTGTTTTTCTATAATTATACTGTTATTCCTCTCATCTTTTAATATTATAATTTTTTAGATATCTGTGTGTGTAAAAAGAAAATTAGATAGCAGACAGGTTTGGAACTGAGAGTTGATCATAGCAGATGGGAAAAATGACAGCGGGGGTCATTACGACCTGGGCGCAAAGGGATAACGGGCACCGGTAATGACACTGGTGCCAGTAATCCCTTTGCGCCCTATTCCGAGGTCACTTTCCGGGTCCCTCCCTTAACACCTGGTTTTACCTGGCGTTATGGACGGGACCCACAAAGGGATACCAGGGTCAATAATGGTACCGCAATTTGCGGTACCGTTATTGACGCCTTCCCCCTTCCCATTGAGCCCTATCAAATGGGAATGGGGAATGGCTTTTCAAATGGGGACTTAAACGGGCCCGCAAAGGTCGGAAGAGACCGGTAATTCCCCATACCACCAAGTCGATACCGCTATTGGTGCTAGTCATGGCGCTAATAGCGCCATGACTAGCACCAACCTCGGAATGAGGGCCAGTAAGTTTTTGTTTTATAGATTATGCAGGTAAAGTGGCAGTTACTCTGTTTATATGCATTCAAAAGAGTTGTTCATGTACTGTGCAGAAAATATGCATACCTGTAGTTTGTATTCTTGCATGTGGATATGCCTGTAGCTGTAAGTATAAATCTTGGAGACTTGTGCAGTAGTTTTTTGTAGTAGTTGCTTTCCAATGATATGAGACTTGTACTCAAAGTGATCAACAGTACATTGGAAGTGCTGAACTGTGATGATGGAGTTAGATGTAGAGGTCTTTGATGTGATTGGTGGATGGTTGTGTGACTGCTTAGCTGTATCCAATGAGGGAATGGCACAGAGAGTGAAGTGGAAAGGGTAGAAGGGCTGTGTAAGAGTTACACTGTCCGCGGACACTGGCTGTCCGCGGTTAGGGCATGCCACATCTGGGGTTTTCCTGCAAATCCAGCATGGAATGAAGAGTGTAGGGATAAGCCAATCAGATGTTGAGGTTGTGGATTTGTGTTGAAAGAGACTGGGAGTAGTGAAGATGGCAGAGGTGGAGAAAGTCAAGGTGTTGGTGCTTGGGGATATGTTTGTGCATGATTTACAGCAGTATGCTCAATGTAGGCATGTGGTAAACAATGTTGATGTTAAAGGAGTGGAGGTCTTGTGGAGCACTGTGTCTGATTGCAATGTACAAGGAATTGTACGAGTTTGTGAAGATATGGGCAGGATGAACAGTCCCCATTGGTACTTTTGCACTATGGTGCTTTCCATTTGGGCTATGTCAGTGCCCCTACTTTGTTGGCAGATTTGGAACACTTGGTTCAAGCAGTAACAAACATCCTTCCAAATGGCAAACTTATTTTTTCTGAATTAGTAACTAGGGCAATATGGGACAATAGTTCTGTTTTTTGTCCTCAGCAAAACATTGCTAGGTGTGCAATCAACCAAGACATGTGTGCTTTCATGCTTAGATCTGGTATGTTCTTCTGTAATAATGATAATATTGATTCCAGTAATGCTGTTTATTTTAAAGAAGAATGCATTTCTCTATCTTTTATGGGAAATTCCATGCTGTTCTGGAATGTAAGGGTTGCTTTGGAGAAGGTAATGTGAAGATTTTAGGAGTAAAGTAAGAAAAAAAAGAAAAAGAAATACAAAATAACAGGTGTCTGTCAAGCATCTGCAAACCCCCCCCCAAAAAAAACGGCTCTTTTCAGAGCCAACCTCAAAGGGGAAATGGGGCACACTATTTAAATTTAAATACACCACGCTCAGATTTTTCGATATCTCCACGGACATGGCGTTAGTCCGCGGACAGAGCGTATTACATACAGGGATTTTGGGGTGGACAGGCATGTGAATGAGAATGAGAAAAGCAAGGGATTGGTCAGTAAAATTTACTGGGTGAAATGTGTAAGGAGAGCGTTTGTCAGAAAGTCTTTTTTCTGAGAGAAGAACAGATAGCTATGGCTGTGTCTTTCAGAAAACAGATTATATGGATTTTGGGAGACTCATTGATAAATTGGTTGGAGGTGCATGCAGAACGCTGTGTAGTAGCTTCAGATCTTGGATTCCCTCATGTGGAAGTACACTGGCATGGAGTGCGTGGAATAAAGTGGCTGGACTTGGTACCTCTTTGTGCTAGTTTGGAGACAGAGCATCATCCAGACATAATTATAATTCATTGTGGAGGGAATAGTTTAAGACATGTGTCTGGAATTTCTTTGCAATTTGCAATGAAATAAGGACTTGGGAATGTCATGGACATGTTTCCGAATTCCCAAATAGTTTTTTCTCGTATTGCGCAGACAAATATGGCTGCGTTCTTCTTCATTTGGTCCACAAATGGAGAAAGCGAGGTGCAATGTCAATAAGGCTGTGTGTGCCTTTCTAAGAGATGTTGGCATGTCCTATTTTCACAATGAAAATATTATGTTTCGTAGCGCATACATCGTTCGCAGATATGCAGTTCATCTTACTTATGCTGGCAATCAGATTTTTCTGACAAATGTACAAAATGCATTATGACCTTTTTTGGAATTACAGCCATCCATTTTGTAGTAGGTGTTGACCATTTGAAGTTTTTCAAACACAAACAATCACCACCAAATGGCTCTTTTCAGAGCCACCACTTCCTCCCAGAGAAAAATGCAATGGTTATGATAGTGTAGCACCCTAAAATTTTAGATTTCCGCGAACTGTCCGCGGACTTCTAAAAAATGCACACGGCCCTGCTCCATTTATTTGCCACTTCTATTTTGAAACTGTGAAAGGAAGCTCTGAAAAGAGTCTTTTTTGGGAGGGGTTTTGTTGTTTTATATATTTTTCTTTTTCACACACAACACACTAGGAGAGGGGAGGAAAGGAGGGTAAGGAAGGGACACCAACCATGGGGATACGAAAGGGCAGGTGGAGAGAGGAAGATGTAGTGTGGGCCTTATTTAGGTAGTGGGCAGACCTTCCCATGCTCCTTGATATAGTCTGAAAAGCACTCCGAAGACTCTCTCCCCTGCAGAGTACTGCGCTGCAGTACATACACAATATTGTGACCCTCGAAAGGTAAGGGTCAACAGCATCGTGAATGTCATGTGAGGCAGCTGGAGGGATGTGCTGTCCCACTCGAGTGTCTCTTGTGGTGACAGGAGCAGAAACGGAGGATGTGATAGAGGAACTCAACCTACTACGTTGATCACAGGGTACAACCTTGCGAACTGCCCCACTGTGGAATGACTTTAGGTGTTGCTTCATAGATGTTGTACCAAAGCTATACGAATCAGGCCTCCTATGACTCAGCACCATGTTGCACTGATTGCAGGTGACCTTGTTTGCACGCACTTTTGACACTCCACCCTGAATGATAAACAACCGCAACACCCAAGACTAATGGCGGGTGCTGGTAGTAGGGACTTCCACTACCTCATCCACTTCATCCTCTTCATCCTCCTCTGCATCCTCACGCCTGTTCCCCTCTTAAGGCCCTTGGGGAGGTGGTGATGGTGGAGGGGGTGGGGGTGGTGCTGAGGCAGATGTAGCACCAGGTGGAACAACAGCAGCCATGGATGCCATCAGGTTTCAGCAAAGACAGCGGAATACTAATCTTCAATAGTGGGAAGACAGAATAAAGATCAGCTCTGGGGTGTGGACTTTTATAAGGGTGCTGGTGCGTGCTCCGCACACAGCCGCACAGTCCGCGGACAGATTGAACACCCCAAAAAGGCTCAAAAAGTTCCAAAAAGTATGTAGATAGTCAGATTCATTGTCTGGGATATGTGCAATGGTGAATACTTACTGTAAAATTCTTTGGATTGCCTAAAAAAGTACTTTTAAAATGTTTGCTGTCCCGGTCAGTGTCCGCAATTCAGGACACACGCCGGGTGCGGTCACATGATGACGTCGCAAACACGTCCGCAAAGGGAACTTGTGTCCGCAGGACACCAAATGCACATGAAAGGCTGTGCGCATGCACGCGGGTGTTCTACGAACAGTGTTTGGGTCCTCAAACTAATTAAAAGTGCGACACAAGTAATACAGACAATTATGGACAGGCGCAATGTTCGTAGGACTTATGGGTGTGGTACACATTTGCGTAGATGTTCTACAGACAGTACGGGCAGGCAGTGTACTTACAACACCTCCATTTTGGGTTAATTGCAAACATTTCGGACACCCGAATGTGTTCTAAGAACAGTTCTATCTTGCTTGCGGACAATGCGGACAGGTATAGTGTCCTTAGGACACCTCCATTTTGGTTAATTGTGGACATTCTGGACACCGAGTGTGTTCTAAGAACAGTTCCATTTGGATTGCGGACAGTGCAGACAGGTATAGTGTCCACAGGACACCCCCATTTTGGTTAATTACAGACATTCTGAACACCAAATGTATTCTAAGAACAGTTCCATTTTGATTGTGGACAGTACGGACAGGTATAGTGTCCTCGGGACACCCCAATTTTGGTTAATTATGGACATTCCAGACACCCGCGCTGTCCGAGGACACCTTAACTGCCTTTTTTTTAAATGAGACACAACAGACTAAATTAAAACAATCATATATTTTTTTAATTATATACAGATATAAAATTTATGAAAGAGACGGGAAGCAAAAACTGACCCAAACACAGGGGAATTAGGGGCTTGGAGAGGATGGATGGGAGGGGATGAAGGGATGGGTGTCTCATCAAAACGTTTTTCTTGGTGTTGAGGGTTTGGGGATAGTTGACTGGGACATGGAGAGGAGGAACAGGCGCATGTGGGACAATGATAATGAATGTTTTCTTTTATGTGGTCCTCCACAAAATGTTTCCAAAGGTTGACATTTTCCATAAGCATGTCCATTTTTTGTTCCATGCGCTGCAGAGTATTTTCTTATGTCTCTTTTGGTGTATTATTTTCAATGTTTGTATGGTGTGTTAAAATAAATATATATGGTAAGTGCACATAAAGTAATAGCTATTAATTTGCTTATATAGAGAAGTGTGTACCATTAGTATCACTGTCTTCAGACATTTCCTCACGTGGGAAATTTTCCTCAAGCCATTCCAAAGTACTGGACATTTCTGTGTAAAAAAATATATATTACTTTTAGTGTACCAAATACAGAAAGATTATAAATATATAAGAACAATGAAGTTTACTTACTAGTTTCTGGTAAATTGTGTTCTTACTGATGTGTAGGTCTGCTGTTACTCTTAGCTGTGCAGTTTCTTTCAGGTAATTATGGTGTGGTATATTCCATTTTAGTACATATGGTATTTAAATGGATGGTTGATGTGTTACATTTATAGGTTCCATTTCTTATTTATTATTACATATAATGTGTTTATGTGCTGCTTTTTTAACTTGGTCAGTGTTTATATAGCATGATAGATCAATCTAAAATACCCCCTGAGTTTTTGGGTAGTGTTGATGTTGTCCGCGTCCGTCCACGAACATTCGCACAGTCCACGGACATCAAAATCCCTAGCAGGGGGTTCTGCATGTTATATGTATATAAAGTAAGGGAAACCTAGTAAACATCTATCAAATTCACACTATGTATATGTGTATTCAGTAAAAAAAAATCTTTGATAAAGGGACTTTATGGTTAAGTTGCGTTACTAAAAACCTATGAAATTCAGTAAAATAACTTTGTTAAAGGGACGTACGGTTGAGTAAAACCAAAAACCCACTGAAATTCACCAGTTATGGTAAGCTATGCAAGCATAACTCGCGCCACCTCCGTGCATTGCTAAGACTAACACCCAGGACATCAAAGATGACATCACAAATGTAATTGATGACATCACTGATGACATCACATGTGTATTTACTTTTTATAAAAACTCTGTACAAGGGATTCTTATTATAATATTGACAAAAAAAGTGTTAAGGATCATTGGAATAGATATCTTGAGCTATGTAGTGCATTAGACAATGCATTGATATAAATAGCATTCTATTATGAATATCAGTTCCGGCTGAACCTGTATAGTGACACGAAGTACAACACTGAAACGTGACAAGGGAGGGGGCAGAGATTGCCAGCAGCCAAACTCTAAACAAAGGAATTTTATAAAGCACAAGTGAAAACAAGAACAGAAATATCCAGGGGAAAAGGAAGTCAAAGAGAGCAAGGTTCAGGACAGAGAACCAGAAGAAAAGAAGGGCAGAAAACTTGTATCTAAATGCAGGGAACGGCGACCGGAAACTGTACACGGGAATCAAGAACAGCTGGAAAAACAAGAGTAAGATAGCAGAGAGCAAACAAGGAAACAGTACTACTGAAGTGGATGAAAAAGGGGAGGACTGAAGACTCAAGGAAGCTAAGGACAGGAGTCATGGGCAGTGGGATCAGCACACGGCAAGGAACAAGAAAAGTGATGGTAGAAAGTAAAGTGGGTGTAGCCAGGCAACAGAGGGCTGCAAGCAAGGAAGAGAGCAAGGGGATGTAGCCAGGAAACAGAGGGCTGCAAACAAGGAAGCAGGGCTGCACACCGGGAAGCACAGCGGTGCAGGCATAAGGCAGGGTAGAGAAGGCTGAGAAGCAGGGCTGCAAGGCAGGAAGCACAGGGCTCTGGAACAAGAGCAGGAACTGGAAACCACAGGACACAGCACATTTCCAAGGAACAAGGCAACAAAGGGCTGGTAGAAAGCTCAGTGCAAGAGACCTGTGCTCCTGCAGGCATCTGCTTAAATACTACCTGCCCTGTGCTGAAGTAGGTTAATTAGCAGCACCTGGTGCAGCACACCTGAATGTAATTGGCCTCCTCCCTCTCTAGTCCTGGGAAAGCGAAAGCTGCACTATTCTCTAAAGCTTCTGGGGATTGTAGTGCTAGAACTGCTGCGTAGGAATAGCCAGGGAATGGAAACTGCAACAAGGTGCATTATGGGACATGTAGTTTGTAAAAGTAAATAAGAAAGTTCCAAAGCCTTGCAAACCGAAAGTAAAGACAATAATATGAATGGGTGTTGTCGAGGGAGTATTACGGAAATGAATGAGACCCAAATAGTCCACGATGGGTGCTAATTGGTGTGCCAGCGGCACAGTCGTGATACCATCTTGTAAACTAATATTTTTGTTTTAATTTTAAACAACACCCTCAGTTCTTCTTTCCCTTTGCAATCCTCCTCAATGAAAGGGTTTTGTCCTGTATCTAGCAAGTGGTTGTAAAATGGGCCTAAAACAATATCTTCTTTTTGTGCCTTAATCAAGTCTGTTCCATAGGCTGATCAACTGTTTTCGGAGTTTTGGAGTGTGTTATCGCATACACCTGGATTTCAACCAGCAGGTTTTCAATGAGAAATAACTCACCCATCACAGCCCCAATTTTGACGAATTGATCTGTGTTCTCATTTTCTTCTTTGTTTTCCAATGGTGTTTTCAAAATACCATGTATCTTCCTCCAATGGATGATCAGGTGATTTTTCAAAACAAATGTATCTATGGCTTGGATCATTTTGTCATGTTTAAGTGGTTTCTTGTTATATGTGAGCATTCCTTTCAACTTCCAAACGGGCAAATTCTCCACAAAACTATTTTGTGCGTATTCAGGATCAGTGAATAACACTATTTCTTTAAGTTTATTTCTACTGCTGGAGATATTGCCTTATAAATGGTGGCCAATACTGCAACTTGACTGCTTTTGGGTCCCACCGTCCTGCTTACTCTGGCAATGTCATTGCATTTAATCCACCGGTCTCCTATTCCTGCCACCAATTCTTTTTCAGAATCATCTCCCACGTGATATGCACATCCATTTACACACACGGTTGGGAGATTTGTACATGTCTCTTCATTGAAAGCCTTGTGTGGGGACTGCTCAAATTCACCTAAACGTGTTTCTAATTCTGTTTATTCAGGTGCACAAACAGCTGCACAGTTATGTAAATCTGCCAGCCCTTAAGGAACTGGGTTCTTTTTATTCTGTCCATATCTCACCTCCACTGGAAACCCCTGTAGTGCTAATGTCCATGAAGTTGTTCTTGACTGGGCCAAATTTCCTGATCTTATCCTTTTACTTTGCAAGAATTGTAAAGGCTGGTGATTTCATTCAACAATCACGCGCTCCCATTGCATTATGCGACGGAAATCTTGCAATGCTCAGATAGTGGTCAGAAGAGCTTTTTCACATTCATTAAACTTGGAATCTACCTGTCATAATGCCTTGATGGCATATGCAATGGTTTTATTTGCATCATGTTTTTGATATAGCACTGCTGGCATTTCTACAAAGATATCCTGATTTTTTATTGTATATGCCAAACATGGAGCTTTTATCAGACAGCCTTTTAAAATGTCCACTGCTTCATTTTGTTCCACTTCCCATTTCCAGGGCACACCCAGCTTCAGCAATCTAGTTGAAGCCTGTGTCATTTCTGCATAATTTTAAATACATTTCCTATTGTAACCTGCCATTCCTAATAAACCTTTTAAACTTTTCAAATTAGTAGGATCTTTTAGCTTCTGAATTGCTTCCACTTTTTTTCTTTTGCAGGTTTTAACATATGTTCTGTCACTTCATGCACTAGAATATTAACCCTTTTCCTGCACCACTGTGTTTTCTGTAGAGATAGTTTTGCCCCAGCCTTTTATACCTGATGAGCACATGTCTAATTTCATTGAAATGGTTTTTCAAATCTTCATTTTTGATTAACACAGCATTCATATAAACTACGGTTGCCCTCTCAGCTGCATTTGAGAGTGCCTTGCTCAGGAATATCCAAAACTCACTCCCAATATTGACATACCCAAATAGGGTCCGGAATCATGCATATTGTAATTTGTCAAAGGAAAATGCAAATACATTTTGTATATATTCAGCTAGTGGCAAACACAAGTACCTAGCTGTAATATCCAAGGTGGTAAATACCTTTGATCCCTCAACTTGTGCATGACCCTCAACAATAAATGGAATGGGCCACCTTGAAAAAGGCAACCTCTTGTTTAATTTTCTTAAGTCTGCACACAAATGCCATTGGCCATTGGCTTTTAGCACACTTAATATGGGAGTTTTTTATGTACTATAAATAGGCATTATGATGCCTCTAGATTCCAAATGTTTAGTTATCTCGGCCATTGATTCCAGACATGCTCGGGGTAACCTATATTGCTGCACAAATACTGGCTCCCTACCATGTCCTTCTGGTGATTTAGCAACATGCAAATAGGTTCTAATGAGAGCTGGTTCAAACACAAACTCTACAAGTTCATTGCTGAATTCATGAGCAACTTCATCACTTGCCAGAAGTCCTTGGCAGTACACACACTAAAAACTGTCAGGGCAAAATTACCATGCATGGAATGGCCATTTCGGCACTTGCATATTGACTATGTCGACATGCAAGATAGATGCAAGATAGATGTGCCTCTTACAGGTACATGATCATTGCGGTGGGTCCTGCATCACATTGGTTTGAGGCCGGACCCTTTGCCCACAATGATGCAAAATCAGTGGCCACATTTTTAGTGTAAGAGTATTCCTGGGGTGGGAAATATGTGATGAATTGAGGTCAGACAGCAGGTAAAACTTTTGTCAATCTCCTTAAGGAGGTTACAGCCCTCCTGGGGATAAAGCACCGACTATGCTCAGTGTACCACCCTCAAGCCAATGGTTTGGTTGAACATTTAAATGACTTGTTTAAAGAGCTCTTGGCCAAGCTGTCAGCTGCACTTGTCAAAAACTGGATTTAATGTTTGCCTATCACTTTTTTTTCCTTATGCAACTATTTTGGCAACCCAAAACCACTCCCCCGGCTTGTATGAGTATAGCTTTCATACAAGAGCACAGCCCTTTGCCTGCTTGGCTGTTTGCATTCCTGCCTAATTGTTCAAAGACATACCTAGATACATTTATGTGTGATTGTACGTGCATGTTCCCTTCTGCACCTGGGAATCGAAATGTGATGATCAAGGAAGAGATGAGGCCCCATTGTTCTGTGTCTTCAACACGACCTGGGAGGATTCATCCCTATTCTTAAATGCAGCACTAATTAAAGTTATAGCTTCAGTGCATATGTAATATCTTCTACATAACTCTACCACAAAGCAAGTGGTTAGTTCCTCCCTATATAACTTCCCACACCCACCAGTTGCTTCCACCCATAAAGCATCCCCCTCCCACTACACCACCCTTTACATATTCTCCATGTTGTAATATATTTTCTGCAATCCAAATCGTGTTGGAGGGGTTGTAATCTGAACATGCATCCCAACAGTCCCCCCTTTAGTTAATCCTCCATGAACTAACTTCTCTATTTCTCTCTCTATATCTGCTTAATCCTTAGGGACCCATGCCCTATACACATGACGCATATAGAAGAGAGATTGCACATCCTGTGTTAGCTAGGTACGAAGCACTATAGTTAGTTTTATGAATTCTAAAGCTAGAATAGCTCACACAACTTATCAGTTTCAAAGGTTGCTCGGGGAGAAAAAGAATGACTCTGGTATCAAGAAGTCACATATATCAAATGAGAAAAAAAAGCTCCTATTGTCAAAAGAAACTTCCGTCCCCTGCACACCAATTGGTATTAGAAATAAAAATTCCAAACAATATTTTGACACGTTAAGTAATTCAATCAAAATATGTCTCTAAATGAACAATTTCAGTTATATCAACAACTTTCAGAAATTCAAGAGTGGATTCAATTAAGATTATTTTAATTATGTAACTAAAACTCAAAATCAACCAATAGGAGTTCAATTCACTCACTAATATCGATTTAAATTAATTAAGAGCTCTACGCGTTTCGAGAGTGAGCCTCTCTTCTTCAGTAGCAATCAGCAATATTTTAAACAAATTATTTTCAACAAAAATTTCTGTGGTTATATCAATTCAAATGAATGTCCATTTCACACTTTGTACAAACACAATTGAATTTTTCAAATGGAATGTCTTGTATATCTTCAAAAAAAGATAGTTTGATTGTGGGATTTTGGAAACATCATCTTGTGGCGCAGTTCTCTGAAATTCTATGATATTAGTATTTTGGATGGTCAATGAAAGTTCTATTGTTAGTCAATTAGAATATAAGAATATTACAGTACCTGTGCACTTTTCCAGCATAAGACGGAGGGTCTCTGGTGTCCAGACACCTCGCCGTTCAAACAATCAACTCCAAATAAAGGTAAATATATTTTTTAAGAATGTGTCTCGCAATCATTTCCTGATTGTCAAACAGAGTGTGATTAATACACTCACCTATTCCCGAATGTACTCTCGTGACTACAGCCAACGTTCTACTCGTGTCTGTGTTTGTTCTTTCTTGAATGTAACATCTTGTAATCCAATAGTCTAAAAAAATGACAATATGTGTCAGCAATGAATGATCTCTAGATGTGATCTGTAATGGTACTAGTGTGATGTAACCGAATCTTACCATAGCTTTTGCGCGCAATGGCCGTCAGTGCTTTTTTTCCAATTCCAGTCAGTGAAAAACGATTCACTCGTGCCTGGTTCCTTAAATAGTCATGTGATGTTAATCACGTGGCTCTACAGGCTTTATGGGAGTTGTAGTACCTCTGTGTGAATTTCAGTAGAATATTCACGATATTTATGCACAAACCTCAATTAGGTTTCTCAAGTGTATTTCTTCACAAGTTGAAGAAGGCTGGAAATTATTTACACTGGATGTACAATCACTCTCTACATCTATACCGCACGAAGAAGGACTGGAAGCTCTAAAATGGTTGCTACTCCAACAGGAATATTTCCCATCAAATAAAACCTTTACTATTGAGCTTGTTAAAATGATTCTGTACAACAATTACTTTAGATTTGAAAGAAAATATTATTTACAGATTTCTGGAACCTGAATGGGGTCAGCCATGGCCCCAGCATATGCAAACACTTTTACGTTCTACTTTGAGACTCAACACATTCTAGAAAACCCAATATGGTCAGACCAACTGGTGATGTGGCGACTCTACATAGATGATGTCTTTGCAATATGGAAAGGCACGAAAGAAGAACTGGAAGAATTTTTACAGTATCTGAACACTCGCAATAATCGCATCAAGTTCACTTTTGAGATTGGAAACCCAGCAGTACACTTTTTGGACACTAAGATCTACCCAGAAAAAGGTAAACTGTACAAATCAATCTATAGAAAACCTACGGATGTTGACAACAGCTTATTCTTTACAAGTCATCACCCAGAACATTTGAAAAGAAACCTACCATTGAGTCAACTACAAAGGAATAAATGCATTGTTTCTAATGAAGAAGGGTATAAAGAAGCCGAGAAAGATCAACTCACACGGTATGAAGAGAGAGGTTTTCCACAACCGATATTGACAGAAGCTAAAGAAAGATGTCAATTAAAGAAAAGGGCCAAACTTTTAATCCAGCAAAACAAACAAGATAAGAATAATCCTCCATTGATCTATCTTTCACAGTACTCTACCAGCAGCGCACAGATCAAGAGATCTCTATATAAAAATTAGAAAATTACTAGGTTAGACCCACAACTTAGTACTTTGTTCCCAAAACCACCTCTAATGGATTATAAGAGAGGGAGGAACCTATGGGACTCACTAGTCAAAGCAGAGAGAACGACCACAACACAACAACTTTTATTACTTAAATCCAAGAAAGGGACATTTCCCTGTTTAAACTGCAGTCAATGCAACAATGTCCAGAAAGGCCAAATGATTAGACATCCCTACACAGGTCAAAAAATCAATTTACAATATTACGCGACTTGTGAAAACAATTGTGTGGTATATGGACTAATTTGCCCATTTGGCAAGTATTATGTTGGACAAACATTGAGAAGAGTGAAAGATTGTATATCTGAACACAAGTCTAACATTAGAACGGGCAATATAAAATCCCCAGTCACAAGACATTTTTGAGATCACCATCACACCATTTCACAACTAAGATTTGTGGTCCTGGAGACGGTTTCACGTCCAGCAAGAGGGGGCAATTTACAACAAATACTGCCCGCAGAGAGATGTTTTGGATACACAAATTGGATGCCCTAGAACCAAGAGGCATGAATGAGGAGTACTCTTTGAGTGTGTTTTTGTAAACAAATAACAACATGTAAATAACAGTACATATAGATCAACACATTGTAATCCAATTGTACAAGATGGTCAGAATTGTTAAAAACTGTTAAAATTGCTAAAATGCTGAAACATGTAGTAAGATACTAGCACGTATTGTATTAGGATGACAAGAATCATGTTGTCATGATTGTGGGATATTGGAAAGAATATTTAAATGTAACTAAATTGCCTTTCTGATAGAGACACTACGACTCCCAAAATTCAGTAACATCATGTATTTCACACCACTTGATTGTTTGAATTAATACATTAGCGATTTGGCTTCAATTTTTCCCCAAAAAAAACGTGCAGTAGTACATTTGTTGAACCCATTGAGAAGCATAAATGAAACATGGTGATAACTCTGTGCAATCACACGGTGAATATCGCATCGCCACTCTACATATTATTTTCTAGTGAATTGGTACAAGTCCGAGAGAACTGTGAAGAAAAAAACTTGAGAAACCTAAGTGAGGTTTGTGCATAAATATCGTGAATATTCTACTGAAATTCATGCAGAGGGACTACAATTCCCATAAACCCGTAGAGCCACGTGATTAACATCACATGACTATTTAAGGAATCATGCACGAGCTAATCGTTTTTGACTGACTGGAATTGTAAAAGAAGCACTGACGGCCATTGCGCGCAACAGCAGAGGTATGATTTGTTACATGACACTAGTATTATTACGGATCACATCTACAGATCATTCATTGCTGACACATATTGTCATTTTTTTAGACTATTGGATTACAAGACGTTATATTCAAGAAAGAACAAACACAGGCACGAGTAGAATGTTGGCTGTAGTCAAAAGAGTACATTCGGGAATAGGGTAGTGTATTAATCACACTCTGTTTGACAATCAGGAAATGATCGCGAGACACATTCTTAAAAAATATATTTACCTTTATAGGGTATGATTGTTTGAACGGCAAGGTGTCTGGACACCAGAGACCCTCCACCTTATGCCGGAACAGTGCACAGGTACTGTAATATTCTAATATTCTAATTGACCAACACTAGAACTTTCATTGACCATCCAAAATACTAATATCACATATTAATATTGGCCACAACAGTTCAAAGAACCATGCCACAAGATGATGTTTCCAAAATCCCACAATCAAACTATCTTTTTTTGAAGATATACAAGACATTCCATTTGAAAAATTCAATTGTGTGTGTACAAAGTGTGAAATGGACATTCATTTGAATTGATATAATCACAATAATTTTTGTTGAAAATAATTTGTTTAAAATATTGCTGATTGCTCCTGAAGAAGAGAGGCTCACGCTCGAAACGCGTAGAGCTCCTAATTAATTTAAATTGATATTAGTGAGTGAATTGAACTCCTATTGGTTGATTTTGAGTTTTATTTACATAACTAAAATAATCTTAATTGAATCCACTCTTGAATTTCTGTAAGTTGTTGCTATAACTGAAATTGTTCATTCAGAGACATATTTCGATTGAATTACTTAACGTGTCAAAATATTGTTGGAATTTTTATTTCCAATACCAATTGGTGTGCAGGGGATGGGAGTTTCGATTGAGAATAGAAACTTTGTTTTTCTCATTCTATACACATGACGCAAACTTCCCTGCTCACAGTGCATAGTTCTCTGGGTTACACGTAAGGTATACGCAGTCCCAATAACCCTCTAAATCCACCCAGTGATAAGTGTAGTTTTCTGGATCTGTTGGGGGTGAAGTTAATGTCCGTGGGGGGTAGATAGGTTGTTCAATCCTGACCACGCATGGTTTATTTAGATTCTCAGTTTGAGGCTTCACATCTTTTTTGCCAGGTAGAGCCATTCCTGACTCAACAGTAACCATCATTCTTGCACTGTTCAGAATAGTCTTGGCACACCATCAAAGCATCATCTGGCATTTGCAAAACAACACCAACATGAACACCATGATTGGAACCAGTATCTTCACTAACGCCCCAACAACATATCGAACCAATTGTCTGCCTTCACACCTGCTTCATTCTCCAAACCAGTGTTGTGTTGGGCACCTATAATGTGAGTCAGGGACCCATACTCTCCATCTTTTTGGGTATTTTCGTACAGCAAGACAACCCTATCTTCCTGCACATGCCCCCTGCCATCGCCGGTAGAAGATCCAAGACATGCTGATTTTGAAGCAGCATCAACTGGATCACCCTCAGCTCTCTCTTGATGGTGTTCAGACCTTGTTCAATGTCATTCGGCAACTTGATCACTTCTCACCAAACAATCTGCAACCTTTTGGAGTTTGCTGCAGCCTGGATCCCTGGTGTTAAGAGCGATGCAAAGAATACCTAATTCTTAGTGTACAACCGATATTTGTCTGGAATTGCTTCCAGCAGACTGTATGATTTTTCTGACACATAAATCGATCTCTTGCTTCTCAATTTAACCAAACGCTTCTTCTTCCTCCTTTCATTTGGTTGGACAGAGGCTGGGATAGATTATGACAAACCTTGCTTAGCAATTATTGTCAAGTATGCTTCATTCATCACCGGGATAGCTGAGTGTAATGTTGTTAATGCACATGTGCCTCACCATGAAAGGTGGAAGATGCAGGTATGCTTGTTGGACACATGCCCAGTAGTGCTGCTGTTCCTTTGGCAAGATCTGAAATTAACATTGCTTTGTTGCACTCAGTGTTAGTTCCTAATGGAACAGTCCCATACCCTCGAAAACAAAACTGATATTCATTGGCTGGTTGTAATTTTACTGGAGTGTCATGTGCTTCAAACCATGTATGATTGGGTATATATGCAGTCCACATCGTGAAACAGTTCTTATTAATGTTCCATATAACTTATTTTTCAAACCCTGCCAACCCCTGCTGCACAGCCCACCACTGCCTTCTCCCATCTGTTTGACATGAACAACACTCCATCCAATTTTAACATGGGTTGTGGCTTAAATTGGAGAGCACTGTAGTCTTTTGCGCACTCCTCTCCATCGTTGTCCATTAGTACAACTTGTACCTTGTGCCCCTGGAACAGACTGCAGACCTGACACAGCACTAAGTACACTAAACATTGGGCCTCTAAGAGCAATATTTCTTGGGGTACTAACATTTTGAGTGCTGCTGATGCATGGGGGATGAGGTAGCAGACATAACATCTCCTGTTATCCCTCTGGTTTGCTAATGAGTTCATTTGGCTGTTCCACATGTTATTACATTCTGTGTGGAGCACATCATACATTGTATCAAACACTACACCTTTATATTGGCTCTATTCATTTACTTCATCTAAACTCCTTCTGACCCACATCTTAAAGTCCCATATTATAGTATCTTGTATCCTTGTCCTTTTAAAATTCACTACTGTATGTATATACTCATCACTTGGTGTTGTGGCTTTAAAATACTTATCAAATAATTGATTATTTGTATCAAGAAATTGATTGTTTTTACATCTCCTTGTATCACACCCCACCTCCACCTTATGTGTCCTTACCATATAAACTCACTATAAACATATACAAATAAACCAAAAACAAAACCAAACATGAGCGGAACCAGCATTGTACTACAAAATGTCTTAATACATTAACAATTAGTATGCACAAATTTGCAAATACATTATAGACATTGTTAGAAAAATCACTCACCTTAAAAAACAAAAAAACTTTCAAAAAATATAAAACAAAAATACTCATCAGATAAAATGCTGCAATTATAACTTTTTCCGACCAGAAATTCACCTACTAAATTAAAAACATCTGATAAAATGCTTATTGTTCGAGGCAGAGTTTGTGGTGCCTTCCTCACATCAGACTAACGCACCCAATATTGCAGCTCCTTTAATTTAACTGCAAGGGGAGTTGCACACAGCATCAAATAAGGACAATTATAATGAGGCTCACTCCAACTGCGAACAACATTTTTAACATATACTTTATCACCAGGCAACAATTGCAATTGCAATGATGGTGAGTTCACAGATTCTGGTGCAGCGCTGTTGTCGCCTTCTTCTGACTGACGTGGAACAATCTTTTGAGAAAGGTATTTAATACACTTTGTAAACTGAGTCATATACGAATGGAACTCATCCCCAAAATTGACGCAGCCAAATGCGCATCAGAAGCACTATGCACCGGAGATAATGGTGTCTGCATGCATCTCACCCTCACTATTTCATGTGTGGAAAGAGATTTTCCTTACAGGACAGGGTCCTCAAGCTGAATAAAGCCAAAGGGAGACAGTGCACCCAGTTCCTTTTCAGTGTAGCACAAAGTTTGGATAATTTATTATTTCCGCAACCCGTTCATTCTTTCCACAAAGCCGTCGATTTGAGGTTGATAAATAGAACACTACTTTTGCTTTATTCCCAAAAGAGCTGCATTCTCCTTGAACAGCTCAATAAAGAAGTGGTTGCCATTGTCACTTTTAAGCATCTCATAAACGCCCCATCGAGGAAACACTTCTCTCACCAGAAACTTGGCGGCCAACTTGGCATCAGGCTATGCACATGGACCAGCCTCAATCCATTGAGAAAAAGCACTCACTACAACTATGAGGTAACGGAAGGAATTATATATCTCACCCATATCAGCAAAGTGAATGTGAAAGTCACAGAACGGGCCAGTTGGATGTGTCTAAGTACCCCTCCAAGTGTTCAATATTTTCCCTGTGCTGTATGTCTGGCAGACTGAACAATTTGTTTTGAACATAGACAATAATTCCTGGATTTTGGGCACATACCAGTCCTCTTGTATGTCAGTGGCAATATGCAGTTTGAAAACATGTGTGGGATAGTAAAGGTGGTCAAACGCCACCAAAGCCAAAGCTTGGGGTACTACCACCTTTCCCGTACTTGTTTGTCACCACACTAAATCAGTTGGGGATTATACACACACCCTTTTAAGCCACACCAGCTTCTCACTTTGTGGCACCTGGCCTTGTAGATTAGGAAGTGTTGTATATTGAAACTGTAACTGCATGTTTACAAAGACTGGATGCTCAGGAATATCTGGTATTGGCAGATAAGCTGCCTATCTCACTGCTGTGTCCGCTGATTTGTTCCCAAGGGAAACAAAGCCCCCACCACTTGTGTGGGTGCTGCACTTAACTGCAGCAAGCATAGGCTGTGAAAGAGCAGGAATCAATGGATCCAACAAGGCTGCATGCTGCACCAGAGACCCATCTGCTCTATGAAATCCGCTTCTCAACCATATCGACAACCCTGAATGAAAATTGGTCGTAACGTAAGCCTGGTCAGAATATAGTTTTACTCGTCACACCTGTGCTGCCTCATGCTCCTCAATAAGAGCAATCAATTCTGATGCCTGTGTCGAATAATGATCTGGTAGTCTCCACTGCAGAAAAAACCTTGTATTCCTCATCAACTAGCTGCACCACTGCTGCCCCAATATGTCGCTGACCTGTCTCCTGGTCAAAAATAGTGGAATCATCTTTGAAAAACACTTCTCCATCATCTAAAGCAAAGTCACGTGCCTTGGGAATGTCATCCTCCGAACCTTTGGATGTAATACAGTCATGGACCTCATAATCATCAGTAATGGGTTCAGTACGAAACTGTCTGGATTCACTGTCTTGCAACGAGCAATTTGTCGACTTAAGAGAATCAATTCATATGCAGTGGCCTTTCTGTGGTCAATGTAGATTTGGCCCTCTCTAATATCCACATAAAGTGTCAATGAGCACCCCATAACAATGGTTGCAGATTTCTCAATGACAAAAGCAGCAGAAGTCAATGCCTGTTCGCAGAGTAACTGTCATTGCATAACAGAATCCAACATGCCCCTGTAGTAGGCCAAGGGTTTATGACGCATTGTGCTGTGCTGTGTCAACACAGCAGTCATCATCTGGCCATTAGAATGTGAAAAAAGATAAAACACCTTGGTATAATCAGGAGTGGTCAACGTAGGAGCAGTGGGAATCACATCTTTCAGCGCCTGAGATTTTGTATCCATTTCATCAGTCCAAATTATAGAGTTTTTTATTTGTTGTGCTTCTTTAAGGGCTTCGATAAATGGTTTAGTGTATGGGGCGTAATCAAGAAATCCATGCTCTACAACAAATACACAGCACAAGGATTTTCTGCATGTCCTTAACCATCACTGGCTGAGGGGTAGCATACACTGCTGCTGTGCATTCTGGAGTCACTCTTTTACCATTCACCGAAATCAGTTGACCCAAGTACAACACCTCAGGCTGACAGTACTGCAATTTTGCTCTGTCCACCTTATAACCTTTGTCAGCCAACAACTGCAACAAAGCAATAGAGTCCTCCCTGAACTGATGTTTGGTGGTACTGAACACTAACAAATCATCCACATATTTAATTATGGTTCTGGGAACAACAATGTTTGCTAAATCCTTGTGCAACACTCTTGTCAAGAGGCTTGGAGCTGCACAGTACCCCTGAGGAAGCCTAATATGTTGAAATCGTCTCCCGGCAAATGTAAATGCTGTATTTCAAATCTGGATGTAAGGGCACTGAAAAAAAGGAATTCTTCAAATCCACCAGAGTAAAGTGGGTCACCTCAACAGAAGGGGTTGGAACCACTGGAAATTCTGTCTGTAGAATATCATTTAGGGGGCATAAACCGTGAATAATCCTTCAACTAGCTTCCTTATATTTCTTCACAGGGTAAACAGCTCTATTACAAGGCAACTTAGATGGCACTATAGTACTTGATGCAAAAGGGTCATGATAGTGTCTTAAATTCTTTCCTCCGCCGTCTTTGACAAGGGGCATTGCTTCACTTGGGGCAACACAGCCCCAGGTTTTAAGGTGACATGTATTGGCGCGACACTCCGTAAGAGTCCTGCATCATGGATATTACTTGTCCACCCCTTATCATTTACTTGAGACAAATCTTCTGAAGCAAAAGAGGGAGCAGTCTCTACCAACAACATGGAACAAGCCGCGTCTATGTATTGTATCATGATCTCACAAGGGACACACACTGCCAATATTATTTCACCCTCATTTTCTTTATTCTCAAAAATATCCTCATCTGAAACATGTTTGATTGGTATCGTAGGGTCAATACACAAAACTGTGTACCACTCCCCTTTATCAATATCAACTGCTATTAACACAATCCTGTCTTCTGACACTAGGACTCCTTCTATATCAAGTTCAATGATTGTTCCTGCAACTACTTCCAGAGGTTGGGCAGGACTATACAAGAATTCAGAAGGTACTGACCAATATTAATTAGCCACTTGTGGCACTGCTCTGAATAGTATTGTAATTCTATATGGAAACAGATCAGGGGCACCGGTATTCTTCTTGCTGCAGATTCAATGCCCAATGCATGTAAGGTCAAAATTACCCTCACAGTGCACAGTCCCAAAAATCCTTCTCTACCCTGCTGGAATCCCCCTGGAAATCCCCCTTGGTACTGGGGCTGATACCCATCTGCCCTATCATTTTCACCTTCTCACACGGGTGCTGCTCGCACATTGGCCTTAATTGCTCTGAACTTTGCCAACCCCTCTGTCTGCACCATCAATACAGCCCCCTCCAATGCAACCTTTGCTAGTTTCTTTTAAACCAGTTTTGCTTTCTCCACTTGCGCTCGCTGTGTCAGCTTGATCTCCCAGCATCGACACAAACAAGCTTTTCAAATCCCCTACAGCCAAAATAGTACCGGCTGTTTGCTTCTCAAAGGCATATATCTACTTGCCTGCTCCAGCAGTGAAAGATGGGAGCACCTTTATGAGGTTATTATTATCCATGTGGGCCCATGGTATACACTGTGCCCTCCCCGGTCCCTTGTGTAATAGTGGGAACTGTGTTCCTATCTCTTTCCCCACCTTATTTATAACTGCCACTGACCTTTTAACTATTGCCACATGCCCATACCTATTCAGTAACCTAGATCCCCACAAACTTTCTACATGTGAGGAAATTCCAGGCAGCTGCTACTCCTCGTCTAACTCATCTACAGTGTCCCACTCCTCTCCACCCCCTCGACCAAGATTGTATTCATCATCCAACTATATCCTACCATAATCCATACTCTTCTGACGCCTCCTCCTTTCCTCTCTTTCCTTTTTATGTGCACATTTGTATTTATTGGGCATTTGCATGACACCTATACACAAGTGCTTCCACATCCTTCATGGTAGTACTATCAATCTGAAACGAAATATCCCCCGCTCTCCATTCATCTGTCCCTACAGAAGTCTGCTGTCCATCTCTCCTTTCTATCTTTAATCGTTCCAATTCACACGCCACCTTTCTTAGTGCGTCTACCGACTTCTTCTGTGGTTACATATCATCTCGCTCTGATGCCTTATCCCTCACAACAACAGCAGAGGATGTGGGGTTAGGGAGATCATGATATTGAGCTGGTGTGGATGGCAGGGGGCAGTGGCAGGCAAGGGAATGTATGTAGGGTTTGTATGTACTGATGCAGCACACGTAGGGTAACATTCTAATGGGGGACACTGGGCTGTGTCGTAGGGGCTACAGGGGCACTTGTGCAGTAACTGCAGTGGTACCTGGGGCACAAAGGTTGACCAATTCACCCCTCGGCTTTAAAGATTATGTAGACCCATCATCCAAATCTTCTACCATCTTCAATAATTCAAATATTTCCTTACTGTTTTTCAATTTTCTCCCTTTACATTTGGCTGCCAGAAATGTGTTCATGTGACTTAATATTTCTCTGTTATTTGTACTCTGTTCTGTACATGGCTTAAACATCCCTCCCTTTGTTTCTGCTACCCATTGCTTATGATGCTTGAGAATTTTACACATATATTGCAATGGGATTACCGGCTCCATCGTTGCCACCCCTGTGTCATTATTTTACATTGCAACCAACACCCTCGACCCAAATACCCAACCTGTACCCCTCCCCAACACCCTGTTTTATACACACTCCCCTGTCAACATCCACCCCTCCCTGTAATACTTCCTCCCTTTCACGCTTCCCCCACACACACACTTGCACACTTCTCACAAATGTCCTATTCCACAACACAATAGGGCTTCTCTCTGCCTCTCCTAACCACCACAACAATTACCAATAACACAAATCACAGCACCCTCCCATACATCGGGTGACGAGATCTCCAACAAAGGCCTCTACCACAAGTACTTCTTGTTCTCACACCCCCTTATACTGGGCAGAGAGAACCCAGACTGACTACCTATACGGGTTCTCCAATGGTGTCTTTTATCCTTTGGTATACAGTGCTGTCTGCTTCCATAGTACCATAGAAAAGGGCAGGGGTGGACTGGGACCCAAAAGAAGCCCTGATTTAATGTTCAAAGTCGCCCCATATTACACATTTTCACCAAGCCCAATCCTTCTCCTATGGGAACATTTAGAATACCACACAAATGAGGCCCAGGGTGCAGATGCCTAGCGGGAAATCTCCAGTGTTCCCTATAGCCAGTCCACCCCTGGGAAAGGGTCCCATTACACCACAATCCTCTTTATATAAAAACTGCTTAGTGTATATACAACACCACATGAATTTCCCTCCTATCAATTCAATCCTCTCACAGCACACACATATGCGCGCTCCCCATCTCTTACTCTAACACTCATACTCCCTTCCCGAACCCCACTTGTTTTTCTCTGAAGAACGTGCACTTATGTCTGCATGTTCATCCGAAGTCCTCCATCACAGGGTCCCATTAACGCCTGCACAATCCGGGGACAGTGCCTCCCTGCAAAGAACAGACAGGAATTCTGATAATACAACTCCTGTAAACCTCTCAAATGTGTGCACAAAGGGGAATTGTTGCTGCAGGTGGGCGCTGCCCCTCCAGGTGTGCAGCCAGGAATCCTCTGTCATCATGGGGGAGTCTGGCATCATGTTGGGGTCACCAATAATGTAGGGCAACTTTCCAGCAACCAGACTGAAAAAATACAACCCACTAGGGAAAAAGGAAAGTGCACCCTTTTTCGAGAAGACAAAGATCTTCATTTTGTACACAAAAGGGAATGGGCGACAGGGTATTACAGATCCACTGCCACAGACTCTGTCTTCCTCCGAAAAGGATGGCTATCTTACAAATGTACAACCCGTCACTCATGATGCACTCAATATACAGTGACAATCTCCCACCCACATTGGCTGCCACCTGTAAAAATGGTTTCCTATAGCACATCTTCCAATTGGTAGCAATGTCTTCTCCGCCATCTTCACCACACATGGGTAATGACCTCTTCCGTCTTGATGCGCTACATGGCAATTAGTTAAACTCAAATGGCACCACCCTACCTTTATTCATAACCGCGCGATGTGAACCTGGTTGTCCACATGAACTTAGCAGATAACTTCAAGGTCAGTCTGGTCATGGGGAACAAAACAACCCTCTTCACCGGCACCCCTATCATGGCTCCCCACTGTATAAGCATCACTCTTGACTCTCCATGGCACAAATCACAGATCATGGTGTTCTCTCATCCCCCCTGTATCAGTTACCCCTCCCAAGAGGTACACCTGATGGTCCACTAATCAATCCAATCCCTGAAGGATTTAAGACTCATATTCCTGCATGTCTGGTAGTTCAAATAGAGTGACCACCATTCTTTGGGGTCACTAGTGTCCTAAATCTTTAGTTCATGTTTTGGCAACCCAAGACCTCTGACCTGGCTCCCATGAGTGTGGCCTTTGTACTAGGCCACAGCCCTTTGCCTGCTTTGTAAGAACAAAGAAATATCGAGGCTGAGTACCACAAATGAAATACACCAATCACGGGCTGAAAAGATTCACAGATCTTTCATTTACTGTACAGTTTACAAAGAAACACCAATACAGATAGCGATCTTGCTCTCAACACCCCGCAACGTATACCAGCCTGACAATGAGAGGTGAGAGAGTGCTGGACATCTAAACGTTCATTCTTTTATACAATTTCGAATAATATTGTCCAGCCCCTCTTCATGATAATAATTTGTGGTCTAGAGTTTGTGCCTAGTTCACATACAGCTTATACAATAGTATGCAAAAGGATTACATAAGTTTGCATTTCCATGAAGATACAATAGTGGTGTATGTTCTTGGATCCCGCAGTAAGCCTTAGTCTATATCCCTACACAATGCAGTTTGGCCTGTGTCTACGCTTGAGGTTTACTTTACATTGTTCCAATGTTTACACAGGGATGAGCCTTATGTGCGCAGACAATACTCAGATGGCAGTTCATATGGAGCGCAAGGTATCTTTGCCTAGTCTAAACAGTCAGCTCTCAGACAGCCTAAACATTAACAGGACTCAAAGGTCAGGAGGCTTGGTTGCAAGTTGAAAACACAGTCCACCATTTTAGAACAGAGAATGGTACGAACACAAATCAAAATGGCGGATGAATCCTAAAATGGCGGCAAAGTCGATCCAAAATCGGAACTTTGCAACACGGTTTTCCTCATAGAGCGGCTAGGCTTAGGCCAACATTAAACATAAAGGAGGCACTATATGTTTACTGTTTCACAAACCCTCCCTTTGGCCTAAGCCAAGAGCTTTACTAGAAATAATCAATTTACTCATAGCTACACGTTTCAATGTCCATACATCCTGAATCATATTCATCAGATATATCAATCGCCATTAGGTCTTTCTCGGTAATATCCTTCATCACAAATACATTGGTCATTTTCTCAGGCGCACATACTTTTGGTCCTAGTGTTACTACTGTTTGCGTGCAACATCCCCCTAGCATTGAACATATGGCTGGAAGACATTGTATGCAACAACAAAACAGCAAAATGCCAAGGATTACCATTAAGACCGAAAAAGGCTTCCATCTCGGAGACCCTAAAGAGTCCCAGAACCAAGTACTAAGATCCCATTTTCCCTCGGGAACGTGCACTTCTGAACTTAGGACATGCAGATTTTGTATTGCCTTAAATATGGTCGGGGAGGAATCTGGTGTGAAAACGCAACAAGTGGACCCCACTAATTTGCATACTCCACCAGCTCAGCCAAAATGACGTCTAATACCATCTGGTTTTGCAGTGCCACTAATTTGCTCTAGAGTCATGTTATAGAGTATGTCAGTGGTCTGGTTGATGGTTCTCTCCAGTACTCTTGCTAGTCTCCTGATATCCTCGGAATTCATAATCTGTCCCCAAAATGGTACAAAAGATTTTGCTACATTGCCCAGAACTTGTGAAGGAGTATCACCATTCTCGTCCCGCCTTGGACGAGCCCTAGAGATTTCAGTGGTGCTGGCTACATATACCCCTGGTAGCAGAATTCCTAAATAACAAGTTCCCTGCCAATCCTTAGGTAGCTATGGAAAAGCCTCATTACCACAAATGAAGTAGACAGGTTCGCCTACATACAAAGGTCTGTTCTCACTGGTCAAGTTTGCAACATTGGTACAACCTTCGGTTTTAGCAGGCGTTAAGGACGGGACCCGCAAAGGGATACCGGGGTCAATAACGGTACCACAATTTATGGTTCCGTTATTGACACCTTCCAATGGGAATGGGGAATGGCTTTTCAAATGGGGACTTACCGGTCCCGCCAAGGTTGGACTGGACCGGTAAGTCCCCATACCACCAAGTCGGTGGTGGTACCGGTATTTAATGCTAGTCATGGCACTAATAGCGCCATGACTAGCACCAACCTCGGAATGAGGGCCCCTGACTTCCTTCTGTGTATTTGGGACAGACATGCTAGAAATGATTTTAATTTGTTCAGGTGTCAATCTTCTTCCCTCCTTTGACAGGAGATAGCCTAAATAGGCGACCTCCTGACGACAATATTGAAACTTTTTCAGTGAATATTTATGTCCATGCTTTGCTAAATGAATAAGCAATAACACAGTGCCTTCCTTATAGCACTTTCTGAATCTGTAGCCAAAAGAAGATCGTCGACATACTGAAACAATATACAAGTAGTAGACAACTCAAGTGTGTCGAGCTGCTCTTTCAAAGCCCTACTATAAATGCTCAGACCTTCCGTGTACCCTGGTGGCGTGTGGGTGAATGTAAACGAGCGTCCTCCTAGGGTGAACGCGAACAAGTATCTGCTATCCTCGTGTATAGGAATGCTAAAGAAGGCATTCTTAAGATCCACAATGCTAAAATGTGTAGCAGAAGCTGGAATCATTGTCAATATCGTCGTTACATCAGGCACAATTGGAAATTGTGAAGCAACAATCTTATTGATAGCGCGTAAATCGATAATAAAATGAAAAGGAATTAGATTATCCCCTTTCTTATATAGTGGTAAAATCGGACTATTGCACAAACTTCCTGCAATTTCTTCAATTACCCCACGGTGTACAAAATCAGAAACTATACTCTTCAAAGCTTGCTCACCATCAACTGAAATCTTATACTGTGGAATTCGTGGCAACTTAAGTCCAGGTTTCAAAACGATTTTAACAGACTCAATTTGTAAAATACCAACATCGTTGTCATCAATTGCCCATACACACTCTGGAACTTCACTAAATTTCGACGGCAAAGGTCTAGTCAGAAACTGTGAGGTAGAAAATTGCTGTGGTGAAATCATCAAACGCACTCCATCCAAAGAACAATGCATTACCGCATTTCATTCCTTCAACAGATTCAATCCCAACACATTCTCTCCACAGTTTGTTGTCAAAAGAAACAACAGTGATCAGTGAATGGACCAAATGAAATTGGTACCGGCAAAGAATCCGGACTAACCACTGGTGTACCAGAAAACCCTACAGAAACATTAGGCTGCCCTGACAGTGGAATGGCTGGAACCCGTGAATGATCAATAGAACACTTCTGTGCTCCCACTATCATCAGAAAGGGACCTTTCTGAGTAACGGGAATAGGCATTGGTTCCAGGCCCTGCTTCGGGCTGTCCTAACGGAACAATATATCATCAAAGGGAATGATCCTCAGAAAGATAGGCAGTAGAAGGGTTATCAATGATAGGAGGAATGACAGGAAGAGCAGGAATTACTATGGGAGGAGGAACGACAGCAGGAAGAGGTAAGGCAACAGGAATAGGTACATAAGGTGGAGGTGCAGTAGCATCAGGCCTTCGTTCATTTAAAAGCTTATCAATCAATTCATCTGATGCATGAAAATGTTTAGATGGATATATTTTCTGTATACCAAGTTGAAGAGCCCTATCCATGTTCCTAACTGACTCTGACTATTTTTGTTGATCATACAATAACGCTTTCTCTGTGTTTGACATATGTTGGCGTGCATGTTTCTCTCTACTTTTAAGCTGCTGCATAGCTTCTTTTTTCCAATTTTGTAATGTATCAAATGCTGCAGGTCTAGCTTTCTTCTTTAACAATATACATTATAAATATTCTATACGAGAAATTTCAAAGCTATCATTGATTGGCCACTGAAGTTTGGAAGCATGTCTAGTTTGTCTGTGCCAAATATCGTTAAACACTATACTACCAATGCCGTTCTTACAGTACATAGTATATGCCGGCGAACCCTCCTGTGGTGGCGGATGGCCAAATTCCAAAGATTGTCTGTCTCTGCGGAATAACGCCCTAAAACAGGCAGACAATTTCCCAGGCATATCAGATTACTGGTGTTACCTGGTCAATAATTGTACTTGCGAGGACAATACGCCAAATCTAATATCAGGGTACTTAGGAATCGGGGCATGACTCACCTGATCAAAGGACAAAATTGAGGTCTGTTCGGATTACTAAGGACAACAAAGGACCCTTGTGGTTGGTGATTTCGGCAAAACTGCCCGCCTCGATATATGGACCCCCGTCAAGATGCAGTCTCGGATCGCAAGCTCACCGTCCGGAGATCAGGTCGTGCAGTACTGTTGAGGTGTTGCATCTCATACAAGAAGGGGCCCCCTTTCTCACCGTTTGATCCAGGTCCGATAACCGTATCCACTCTTCAACGAGGTGGCATCAATCTCGAGGGTCCGTATTCGGGCGCCATCTGTAAGAACAAAGAAATATCAAGGCTGAGTACCACAAATGAAATACACCAATCACGGGCTGAAAAGATTCACAGATTTGTAATTTACTGTATAGTTTACAAAGAAACACAGATACAGATAACTATCTTGCTCTCAACACCCCGCAACGTATACCAGCCTGACAATGAGAGGTGAGAGAGTGCTGGACATCTAAACGTTCATGCTTTTATACAGTTTCGAATAATATTGTCCAGCCCCTCTTCATGTTAATAATTTGTTGTCTAGAGTTTGTGCCTAGTTCACATACAGCTTATACAATAATATAAAAAAGGATTTCATAAGTTTGCATTTCCATGAAGATACAATGGTGGTGTTTGTTCTCGGATCCCGCGGTAAGCCTTAGTTTATATCCATACACAATGCAGTTCGGCCTGTGTCTACGCTTGAGGTTTACTTTACATTGTTCCAACGTTTACACAGGGATGAGTCTTATGTGCGCAGACAATACTCAGATGGCAGTTTATACGGAGCGCAAGGTCTCTTTACGTAGTCTAAACAGTCGGCTCTCAAACAGCCTAAAAATTAACAGGACTCAAAGGTCAGGAGGCTTGGTTGCAAGTTGAAAACACAGTCCACCATTTTAGAACAGATAATCGTACCAACACAAATCAAAATGGCGGATGAATCCTAAAATGGTGGCGAAGTCGATCCAAAATCGGAACTTTGCAACGCGGTTTTCCTCATAGAGCGGCTAGACGTAGGCCAACATTAATCACAAAGGAGGCACTATATATTTACCATTTCACAGCTTGGCTACGGCATTCCTGCCTAATTTTTCAAAGACCTAACTAGATACATTTATATGTGGGTGTGCATTCCTTTTAATTGCTGTGCCTAAGAATCGAAATGTGATGATCAAGCAAGAAATTAGGCCTTGTTGTTCTGTGTCTTCAATATGGCCTTGATGATACAGGCTACTCTTAAATGCAGCACTAATTCATCTTATAACCACTCTGCATATGTAATATAGTCTACATAACCGTACCGCAAAACAAGTGGTTAGTTCCTCCCTATATAAATTCACACTCCTGCCAGTTGCTTACACCCATAAAGCATCCCCCTTCGGCTCCCCCTATGCCACCCTTTACACATTCTCCATGTTTTTATATTTTCCTCAATCTAATTCGTATAGGAGGGGTGGTAATCCGAACATGCATCCGAACACCTAGGTGCACCCCAGGAAGTGTAAAGAGTTACAAATTAAATGCCGGCAAATAAAATTCAAACCACAGTGGGGAAAGCAGTTTAAATCGCCCCTGGGTATATGTTCATGGGAAGAGGGCTTTAGGGTGAAGGGGAAAGCATTGGGGAACCAATCCCAGAAGAGTTTTGGGTGTCCATAGGGTGCAACAGTGTTCTGTGTCCTTGTTGATGTCCGCGGGGCACCTCATTGGTTGGATGCCATGTGAATGTTTTTGCCAAACCAAGGCTATTTTGTGTGTTCAATGGGAACTGACCAATGGCAGATGAATAAAGTGCAAGTGGTCAGCATAATCACGTAATGCTTTAAAACACCATTGTGTGGTGCTGTGGGAAGGTTTGTGGCGTCACGATGGGTGTTGTTGGAGAATGGGGACCAGGATGGCATGAGCCAATTACAACTATTCAAGGTATGCCCAGATATGGGGGACTGACATAATCCCACCGATTAGCTTCATAGGATGTTTTAACAAATGATTCACCTTTGTGAATGCTAATTATGTAATTTGTGTATAAAAGGTTTGACTTCAGTGGCTAGCGTTGACAGCTCTCTTAACGCAGTTCTGTTCCACTGTGCTGTTTGAATTGTGCTCTTCCAGCTGTGTTTGGGCTGAACTAAACTGTGTTACTTCCTGCTTGGTGTACGCTCCTTTTTGGATTACTTTCGTGTTCCAGTCATTACTTGCTTAGAGGACCCCTGATGCAAAATCATGCCCATGATTCAGTGACAGCTGGTCATCTGAGATTTCAAAGGATGATGGAGATCCTATATGAGCTGGCCAATTGGCCTCACATGGGTGGCCAAGACCTTAGTATTTCAAAGGGTTTCTGGTGTGTGCTCAGTTCTAACCAATTTCTCCCACTCACCAGGTTCCTTTACAGAAGAGAGGAATGATGTTACCATGGTCTGATCTTGAGATCGACTTTATGGGCCTATTGTTTTGTTCTGCTTGTGGCAATAAGTATATGTTGACGATTACGTTCATCTTTAACAAATTGCTCACATGTCTCCAGACTGCAAATTGCAAGGCTTTTACTGCAGTTATTTTATTGATCAACCACATCTTTTCTAAGTTTGGCCTTGTTCAAAAGATGGATTTAGAGAAGAGTAGTCATTTCATCATTGATGTAATGACTCTTGACAATAGCTAAGGGGCAACATGCTTGCCTTGGAAGCAAGACGACACGGGGCAATCAAAGGTCGGTGTTTAGAAACCTCTGGGTATTAAGCATGTTATAAATACCTATCATAAGATGTGGGGAATTCTAAGAGTAAAAAACAAGGGGGGTCGTGGGAGTCTCTCTGCCAGACATTAGTCCCGGTTATGAGAGACGTACACATAGTTTTAAGCTCACTATCTTTCACAGCGAAGACATATCTAAGACATATCAGTATTTGTCCTGCCCTAGGGCAGTCCAGCACTGAAATGCTGAGCAGTTTTCCTCTAAACAAGAGTACCAACAGCAAACCCAGACACATGTTTTGGTCTGGTTGGACCTCATCAGTAGGGTGGAGCTGTGCCTCTCTAAGAATAGTTAGCAAGGGGTCCACGTCTGGATATCCATAGTAACTTAGGGTGAGACCCAAAGTTACTTAAATATGCAAAAAACAATGGGGTCCTGGGAGTCTCTTTACCAGACATTAGTCCCCGTTACGAGAGACATACCCAGAGTCTTTATCTCCTTATCTTTCACAGAGGAGACATATCTAAGACATATCAGTCTTTGTCCTGCCCTCGGGCAGTCCAGCACTGATATGCTAAGCAATTATCGTCTCAACAAGAGTACAACAGCCACGCCAGACACGTGTTTCAGTCATGTTGGTCCTAATCAGTAGGGTGGAACTGTGCCTCTCTAAGAATAGTGAGCAAGGGGTCCATGTTTGGATTCCACTAGTAACTTAGGGTGAGACCCAAAGTTAACGTAAATATGCAAAATACAAGGGGGGTCCTAGGAGTCTCTATGCCGGACGTTAGTCCCGGTTACGAGAGACTTACCCACAGTCTTTAGTTCACTACCTTTCACAGATGAGAAATATCTAAGACATATCAGTCTTTGCCCTGGCCTGGGACAGTCCAGCACTGAAATGCTAAGCAATTCTCCTCTGAACAAGAGTACCAACAGCAACCCCAGACACAAGTTTTGGTCTGGTTGGACCCCATCAGCAGGGTGGAGCTGTGCCTCTCTAAGAATAGTGAGCAAGGGGTCCACGTCTGGATTCCCATAGTAACTTAGGGTGAGACCCAAAGTTACTTAAAAATGCAAAAAACAAGGGGTGGTCCTGGGAGTCTCTCTGCCGGACATTAGTCCCTGTTACGAGTGACTTAACCAGAGTCTTTAGCTGACTATCTTTCACGGAGGAGAAATATCTAAGACATATCAGTCTTTGTCATGCCTTAGTGCAGTCCAGCACTGAAATGCTCAGCAATTCCCCTCTGTACAAGAGTACCAACAGCAATCACAGACATGTGTTTCCATCTGGTTGGACCTCATCCGTAGGGTGGAAATGTGCCTCTCTAAGAATAGTGAGCAAGGGGTCCATGTCTGGATTCACCTAGTAACTTAGGGTGAGACCCAAAGTTACTTAAAAATGCAAAAAACAAGGGGTGGTCCTGGGAGTCTCTCTGCCAGAAATTAGTTCCGGTTACGAGAGACTTAACCAGAGTCTTTAGCTCAATATCTTTCACAGAGGAGAACTATCTAAGACATATCAGTCTTTGTCATGCCTTAGTGCAGTCCAGCACTGAAATGCTAAGCAATTCTCCTCTGAACAAGAGTACCAAAACCATCCCCAGACACGTGTTTCAGTCTGGCTAGACCTCATCAGTAGGGTGAAGCTGTGCATCTCTAAGAATAGTGAGCAAGGGGTGCACGTCTGGATTCCCCTAGTAACTTAGGGTAAGACCCAAAGTTACTTAAATATGCAAAAAACAAGATGGGTATTGGGAGTCTCTCTGCAGGACATTAGTCCCAGTTATGAGAGACTTACCCAGAGTCTTAAGGTCACTATCTTTCACAGAGGAGAAATATCTAAGACATATCAGTCTTTGTCCTGCCCTAGGGCAGTCCAGCACGGAAATGCTAAGCAATTCTCCTCTGAACAAGAGTACCAACAGCAACCCCAGACACGTGTTTCAGTCTGGTTGGACCTCATCAGTAGGGTGAAGCTATGCCTCTCTAAGAATAGTGAGCAAAGGGTCCACGTAGGGTTTCCCCTACTAACTTAGGGTGAGACCCAAAGTAACAAAAATCTGCGAAAAACAAGGGGGGTCCTTGGAGTCTCTCTGCCGGACAATAGTCCCAGTTACGAGAGCCTTACCCAGAGTCTTTAGCTCACTATCTTTCACAGAGGAGAAATATCTAAGACATATCAGTCTTTGTCCTGCCCTATAGCCGTCCAGCACTGAAATGCTAAGCAATTATCCTCTAAACAAGAGTCCCAACAGCAACCCCAGACACGAGTTTCGGCCTGGTTGGACCTCATTTGTAGGGTGGAGCTGTGCCTCTAAAAAAGTCAGCAAGGGGTCCACGTCTGGATTCCCCTAGTAATTTAGGGTGAGACCCAAAGTTACTTAAATATGCAAAAAAACAGGGGGGTCCTGGGAGTCTCTCTGCCGGACATTAGTCCTGGTCATGAGAGATTTACCCAGAGTCTTTAGCTCAATATCTTTCACAGAGGAGAACTATCCAAGACATATCAGTATTTGTCCTGCCCTAGGGCAGTCCATCACTGAAATGCTAAGCAATTCTCCCCTGAACAAGAGTACCAACAGCAACCCCAGACACGTGTTTTGGTCTGGTTGGACCTCATCAGTAGGTTGGAGCTGTGCCTCTCTCAGAATTGTCAGCAAGGGGTCTGGGTCTGTATTCCCCTAGTAACTTAGGGTGAGACCCAAAGTTACTTAAATATGCAAAAAACAAGAGGGGTCCTGGGAGTCTCTCTGCCGTTATGAGATACTAACTCAGAGTCTTTAGCTCACTATCTTTCACAGAGGAGAAATATCTAAGACATATCAGTCTTTGTCTGCCCTAGGGCAGTCCAGCACTGAAATGCTAAGCAATTCTCCTCTTATCAAGAGTGCCAACAGCAACCCCAGACATGTGTTCCGGTCTGGTTGGACCTCATCAGTAGGGTGGAGCTGTGCTTCTCTAAGAATAGTGAGCAATGGGCCCACGTCTGGATTCCCCTAGTAACTTAGGGTGAGATCCAATGTTATTTAAATATGCAAAAAACAAGGGGGTCCTGGGAGTCTCTCTGCCATTAGTCCCAGTTATGAGAGACTTAACCAGAGTCTTTAGCTCACTATCTTTCACAGAGGAGACATCTCTAAGACATATAAGTCTTTGTCCTGCCCTAGGGCAGTCCAGCACTGAAATGCTAAGCAATTCTCCTCTTATCAAGAGTGCCAACAGCATCCCCAGACACGTGTTTCGGTCTGGTTGGACCTCATCAGTAGGGTGGAGCTGTGCCTCTCTAAGAATAGTGAGCAAGGGGCCCACGTCTGGATTCCCCATGTAACTTAAGGTGAGATCCAATGTTATTTAAATATGCAAAAACACTGGAAGTCTCTCTGCCATTAGTCCCAGTTATGAGAGACTTAACAGAGTCTTTAGCTCACTATCTTTCACAGAGGAGACATCTCTAAGACATATAAGTCTTTGTCCTTTCATATGGCATTCCATCACTGAAATGCTGAGCAATGTTAAAAATCTAATCAATGGATGTATGGATTGACTGCATGTTTACTATATTTATTGAGACTGTCACAGGCAGGCCAACTCACATTTCTATGAACCTGTTACACAAATATTAATATTTCATTCTGGTTATTACCCCAGCATACAGTTAGGGGCAACCTTCGATTTACTTTTAAATAAATGTGAGTATGAACTATATACAGATCATGTTTCTTGTCCCAGAATTGTGGGGTGGGATTGCATACTAGCAGGTGTCAATTTAGTGATTCCCACTTAGTAATGAATATTTATAATACTAAAAATATCTTGACAGTGGGTCATTGAAATCCTCATCAACATCTGAAAGCGGTGATGGGGGAATGTCTGCCCGTGATATTTTCCTCACTATCACCCAATGCCATGTATGGAATCATAGTTCAACCTTCTTGTTTTTTTAAGGGGTTGCCATTCCACCTGTGACTGCAACTTGCAACCAAAGTTTGCCCCAGCACTACATTGCTAGTCACTTTATTTTTGCATGATTCAAATCAGATTATGTCTTGGCCTCAGAATCAGTAGCATTTCCTTGTTCACTACCAGTTCTGGTACTAGTGGATACCCTTGCTACACTTGTCTGCTGTGTTTTTCTGAAGAATTGGGCAGATTTGATGCAAACTGAGCCACACTGTTTTCTTGATGGTGGGGACTTCTTTCCAGACAACGGGGCCTCTCAGGAAATGGTATCTCTTGATTGATTGTGTAGTGTACCAGCATGGAAGAGAACAAATACAATCAATAAGTATGGATCAACTATATCCATGCAGTGTGTGCACTTGTTTGCATTTGCAGCAGTGTTTGGTATTAACAATGGAAACATTATTGAACGTATATTATTGATATTCCAAAAAAAATGTATGTTTAAATATAGTATATATGCCTTTGAAACCTCACTGAGACAGGTGGACCTGGCTGGAAAAAAGTTTTGGTGGAAGCCGAAATTGACAATTTATTTATTGTGCTAATTTCATGAAAGTGTGCAAAACTGTGCACTACTTTTCACATCAAAATTGGCCTTAGCCCAGCATAAATCACAAAGAAACCAGAAGTAAGCTGAGCCTTTAAAAAACCTTAATAAATTATTTATAGACGCTGAACAAATTCACTCGAAATGACTTTGTGAGATTCTAGGACTCCCACTGGTTGAACAAACTTGACAAAGAAACCAAATATTCTAGCTCACAACTGAGGCCCCTAATTGGACCATGAATCATCCTTAGAGACCCAAAAAACCCGCCCTGATTTTGAACTGGGGTCCAACCTCACCAGAACACATCCTGCATTTTCAGTGCCCGATGGATCAGGCCAAAACATTTCAAGGGCTCTCAAGTTTAACCAGGCTTACTTATAGGCAGGAGGCATTTAGCACAAAGCGCTACTATTATAAATAATACAGTACAATTGTTTTGCATATCTGTGCCCTAAGAATCAGTACTTAATACCCTTATTGACAGAGCAAGACAAATGAATGGAGGGCCTTTAGTCACAGAGGCATTTTACACATGCTTGCATCTTTTATCAAAGAATGATAGAACTTTGCAGAATCATTGCACCATAACCAAGTCAAACCACCGTGGATTTAAACCAACTAAAGCCGTGTTACCTGCACTTCAGACATTTTTCAAAAGGAGGAACAAAATTCAGGATAAAAAACAAAAGATCATCCGTACGTCAAAGTTACAGCAATAAAAAAGCTTAGGGTATCAGCCGCATTAGGGTACAAAACATAAGATAGCAAAAGCATGCAGACTCAAATAATGCTTAGTTTGTAAGAGTTTATACAAAAGTACATTATGTTTTCAAATGTCCCTGTTTGTCAAAATCCCAGCTAATCATACGAGTTCAGTCAGTTCTGCTGCACTTTTAGGTCTATACCTGTAGCTTGACACTTTCCTGATTATGATATGATAGGTTATTTATAACTGCTTAATACCCAAAGGTTCTAACGGCCGTCTCGGGATCAAACCTCTGTTGCTCCGTGTCATCTTGCTTCCAAGGCAAGCATGTTACCCCTGAGCTACCCTCCCGAGCCTGGATGGAAGAAAGGTATCAGACAATTCCCTTGTCATGAATCAATTTTAAACGCATACCTGCTGCAAAGAATAATTAGTATGGGATTGAGTTTTTATTTTTTTATTTTTTTAAAATGTATTTTTAAAGTGCAAATTGGTTAATTAAAACCTTTTAGAATAAAACAAAATTCTTTATAACAATTACAATAAGTCCTCAGAGTTATAATTATTATTAATTTATACATTCATTATCAAATCACATTACCCGCAATTTAATTTCTATTAAAACAGATTACAAATCATATACATTATCTCTTTAGTAAAAATGGTCACATAAAAATCATTGTCATCATCTGTTCGAATAACGGCCCTTGTAGCACTTTGGCCTTTTTAGCCACAACTCTTTTCCAAATATAAAATGCTGCCCCTATGTACCAGTGAGTCTGCCATATATATATATATATGTGACCAAAATTGGTCCGTTACAATCATATTTATATTGGATGTTAGGTCCTTATAGCCTTTGTGATAGTACTCTTGTAACTCCTGGCAGTCTGTTAGCAGATGCCTCAAGGTTTCTATCTCTCTACAGCATAATCTGCACCATCTTTCCTCTTTTGGTATATCTAACCATGCATCAATATATTCTTGGCAGGGTAGTATGTTTCAACCGCAGCATGATTATAAATCTTGCAAGCTCTCTGTTTCTAACCTGTATTAAATAATTTTGAGGAACAGAGGTTTTTAACCCTTCTGTTGAGTACATTTTATAACTTTACTTTTTGCTTAGGGTAGTTAAATTGTCAATAGCATCCCAAATGAGGGCTTTCTTTTTAAGCTCTTTATACATCGCCAGATATCACTGGTCACTGTGGGTAATTTCACATTAACAGTACTGAGGAACCTAAAGGTTGTGGATTTGAGAACTTGGATGAATGTATTTCCCTTTACTTTTTTGCTTATATCTTCTCCTATTAAGTTCATCAAGGTTACCTCTTTGTTATTCTGAACCACCATTTTGACATACAGCTTACAACAAAGTATTTTCCTTAGTGTTTCCAGTGAGGTGATACCCAATTTGCATCTGATCTCTTCAATTGGCGTTGATCTAGGCAAGCATAATGCTGTTTTCCGCATTTTCCCTTCTATCTTTCGAAGATTCCCCATACTTCTTTCCCCCACAGTTTCCAATGCATATAAGGCCCCCAGTATTATACAGGTTTTATACATTTCTAGGAGACCTTATACTGAATGTCCCCCTTTCTTACTCATGTAGCTTCGGAACAGATTCCCATTTTTCGGTCGTTCTCAACTTTACCATATTAAAATAGAAATCACATGGGGGTTTATTTACCCCCTTTCTTACTCATGTAGCTTCGGAACAGATTCCCATTTTTCGGTCGTTCTCAACTTTACCATATTAAAATAGAAATCACATGGGGGTTTATTTACAATTTTGGTTGTTCCCAAAAAAGTTTTGGGAACTCCCGTCCCCTGCACACTATCGAATATCTGTAAGTACAGATCAATAACTAAAAGGAGTTTTAGATACTCGTTTTATACAATGTTTCAGGAAACATTTAACATAAAGTGATTATAGTAAGCAATTTAAGTGGTACATAAGCCATTTTCATTGAACAAATACATTTTTTGAAGAAACGAAGATTGTAGAAAATATTTGTTTCTTTATTGTACATAATACATGATGGTGCCCAACGCGTTTCGAGTTATCAACTCTTCTTCAGGGGCAATGGCACAATTTTTCAATTTTTCAAAAAAAAGTAAAGAAAACATAAGTCATATTTTAACCAATTATATAAGTTCATATAGTCTATAAACGTTTTAAACTAAAAATAATGACAATGCAGCCATCATTTTAGCAAGTGATAACCATTTGAAAAGTAATGTTAGGATGCAAATATCAGTTTACAAGAAAATCCCGGGACTAGACATTGTGGTAGTCATTTATTGGACAAAGGGACAAAAGGTAACTCATATTTTACCTAAATTGTCTTTTTAGACAGATCCTACATCTCTGGGAGAGGTAGGTAATATTCCCGTACATAATCCAATTGGCATATTAATTTTTAGACAAACGTATGGAAAAAGCGCTTACCCTACAGGGTAGAACGTTATGCAAGAGTACGTTTTTAAAGAAGTGCTTCTGGATAGAGTGTTCAAATTTCTTTCTTTGAGTCGCTCTATAATGTATAAGAAAGAGTGTCACGAAAAATAGTCTAAGTACCAAAAAAAAAAAGGTAAATGAGGATAAGTGAATAGCAACTTACTGTTACGCTCGCCTGGACCCCACAGGGGTGTCGATCGGACCCGGACAGCTGCGGTATCCGTTAATGTGATGCATAGTGCAGAGATGACTGTCTGGACTGGCCCGCCTAGTCTTGTCTGCTGGACCCGAAGAAGTATTTTCCTGCAAGTGGAGACAGGGATTAGCCACCTGTGGGTTTTAGTGATGGCCTCCCAACTGTTCTCACTCTCCCCCACTAATCACCTCTGATATCCCCTTAGTAACCTCACCTTATGTTTGTAAAAGATGAGCTCTCCATCCTGCGTGTCTTGCAGGGGCGCGTAGATACCAGTTACTTCACTGGTTTGAAGGTGTTGGGAGAGTTCCGGCAAGCATTGACTCTGAAGTCCCAGGCGGGATTGGTAAGCATCAAGTTCAAAGAGTTCAATGTGCCCGATGTTCACTCTTGTCCCCTTCCTTCCTTAAGTTGCAACTGAGTTCGTGAGAAGAAGGTCTTGTAGCTGCTGCTGGCATTCAGGTAAGAGTCTGTGTTACCCAACGCTGTCCGGTAACTATTGCATGCGTTAACGTGTTGTTTTTCTCCCTCTTTACAGATGTGGCATATGAAGATATGGAGAATAATACCGCCGGTGGTAAATCAGGTAAGTCTATGGTGGTAAGAGGTATTTGTTGATTCCCTTGGCTCACCTTGTTATTCTTGTGCCCCTAGGTGCCGGAGTACAGCGAAGAAATGATGGAGACAGTGCCGGATCGAAAGATGCTGTGAGAACTGGTGAGTATGGCGCCGTGCTGGAGCTGGCGAAGCGACGCATGCAGGACTGATGTACTTTCCAGGTCGGAAGATGAAATGGATCCGGAATCAGGTGAGGAATTTGAAATAAGTTCGTTTTCTAACCTTGACCTTTTCTTCCTCTTTATTCTAGGAGCTCCGGATTCGAGGCAGGCATGGCAGAAGATTGGATGCTGGCTGCAGGCATGCGGGTGTGGCAGAAGACTGGATGCTGGCTGCAGGCACGGTGAGAGTCATGCTGCTGGATGCAGAATAACACGAAGCATGTGCTGCTGTTCAGGCGTGGTTTAAATAGCCTCCAAAGTAGTCCCAGGAAAGAAGTTCCCCAGGACCACACCCGAGTAAAAAATAGTCCCTGTAGTAAAATAGTCCCATCCAGGCCTCACGTTGGCTTGGATTTATTTGCAGCATGGTCTGCATGAGGTAAGTAATGTGTATGAGCCTGGCGGCTATGGCGCCAGGACTAATTTTTATAATGAGCCTGGTGCTTATGGGAGCCTGGACTGAACCCAGACAGCCCCTAGTGGGGGCTGCTGGGGTTTTTGTAAATGTCTGGATGCCTGCTCTCGGGTCTAATGGGCTTGATCCGGATGCCCGGGGTAGGCATCATGACAGCACTTCCCCCCAAGGCCCCTCCTAAAGTTGTTCTTCCCCTTGGCCCTGGTTTGTCTGGGAAGTTCCGATGGAATTTCTTCACCAACCGAGGTGCATGAACGTGGTCACTAGGCTCCCATGACCTTTCCTGTGGTCCGTAACCTTTCCAGTCGATTAAATAAAAAAGTCTTGATTTAACCAACTTAGAGTCCACGATATTCTTTACCTCAAATTCAGGTTCTCCATCTATTAGGATGGGGTCAGGTAGTTTGGCAAGTCTTGTCCCGGGTTGAACTGGTTTCAGAAGTGAAACGTGAAAGACAGGATGGATCTGCATATTAGAGGGTAATTCCAACTTGACGGCTACCAGGTTGATAATGACCTTAATAGTGTAAGGTCCCAAATACCTAGGATTAAAAGTCCGAGTTCCTTTTAGAGGTATGTGTTTTGTAGCCAGCCAAACCTGATCACCAATCTGATATCGTGGAGCATCGCTTCAATGTTGATCAGCATTTTTCTTATATTTCTCTTTCACTTGTTTCAAATGTTCTGTTGCCTCCTTAAAGGCTTGTGTAATAGTAGAGTGTAAATGACTAACTGCAGGCATTTCTAAGTGCTGAGGCAAATCGAGTTCTGAGGTTCGAGGGTGATGTCCGTATATGGTATAGAAGGGGCTTTGTCCGGTTCCAGAATGTACTGAGTTATTGTATGCATATTCAGAAATCCATAAAATATCCTTCCAATTGCTTTTGGTCTGGTGCAGCATGCAACGTAGGTACTGTTCAAGGGTCTGGTTGGTCCTCTCCGCCTGACCATCGGTCTGGGGATGGTGACTGGTTGATAACCTCACGTCGATTTGCGCCAATTGACAACATTTCTTCCAAAATTGTGAAATGAATTGACTACCTCGGTCAGAGATCAATACGGAAGGAAATCAATGTTTTCGAGGAACTTCTTGGCCAAAATTGAAGCGGAAGGTAATCCTTTTAAAGGAATAAAGTGGGCCATCTTGGAAAAAAGATCCACAATAACTAGGATGGTGCTAAATCCATTACATGGAGGTAGATCTGTAATAAAGTCTAAAGACAAGGTGTGCCATGGTGTAGGTGGAATATGCAAAGGTTGTAAAAGGCCAGCTGTTTTTTTCTTCTGGCTTTTGTTTTGGGCGCAAATGCCACAAGACATCACAAATGACTTTACGTCTTTTCGCCAAGTGGGCCACCAGAACTGTCTCTTAATTTTCGCTTCCGTTTTTGTGATACCTGGGTGCCCTTCCATCAGGGTGTCATGGTAATTGGAGATGACTAGTTCTTGTATTTCCTTGTGTGGTAGAAATAGTCGTCCTTGATAGTAAGGTAGGTCATTAATGACTGAGTAGTCCGGGCCTTTCTTTACCCAGTCCTGCAGGGTTGCTGGATCGAAGAGTTGTTGGATTTTTGAATGAATATCTTCTAGTGTCTGTTGAGTAGTTATGCCAAGAATTCTTTGCTCGAGAATGATTGGCACCGGTTCCGGATTTGCATATGCTTCTCCCATCCCTATTCGGGATAAGGCATCTGCTTTGCCATTTTTGCGGCCTTGTCGATAAGTGATCACGAAATCGAATTCGGCAAAGAACAATGCCCATCGAAGTTGTCGCAATGATTGGGCTTTGGCTGTTTTTAAATACTGCAGGTTCGGGTGATCAGTGATTACGGTAATGGTATGCCTGGCACCAAGAAGGTAGTGCCGCCAAGCCTTAAAGGCGGATTTGATAGCTAATAGCTCTTTATCGGCAATCACATAGTTTACCTCAGGTGCTGAGAACTTTCTGGATCAAAACGCTACTGGGTGAAGTTGAACAGTTTCAGGATCCTTCTGCGACAGGACAGCTCCCATGGCTTAACTGGATGCATCAGTTTCTACTATGTATGGAAGCTCAGGGCGTGGATGCTTTAAGACAGGTGCTGATGTGAATTTCGCTTTCAGCTCTTGGAAGGCCTTTTCAGCCTCTTCGGTCCACAAGAAGCGTTTGTTTTTTCTCAAAAGTGCTGTGATGGGGTGTACAACATGGGAGAAGTCCGGAATGAATCTGCGGTAGAAATTAGCAAATCCGAGCATGCTTTGTACCCCTTTGACTGAACTGGGTGATGGCCACTTGAGAATTGCATCCACCTTTCGAGAGTCCATTCAGACTCCCTTTGGAGTCAGGATAAATCCAAGAAATTAAACTTCCGTAGCATGAAAAACACATTTTTCCAATTTTGCATATAACTTGTGCTGGCGTAGTTTCTCAAGGACTGCACTCACGTACTTAACATGGTCTGATTCTGAGGAGGAGTACACTAGAATATCATCTATGTATACGACGACACAGACGTCAATGAGTTCACGAAGGACATCGTTCATAAAATACTGGAAGGCTGCTGGTGCATTGCACAACCCGAAGGGCATCACCTGATATTCGAATAATCCATACTTGGTGCGAAAGGCAGTCTTCCATTCATTGCCTTTCTTGACACATACCAGATGATATGCCCCTCGGAGATCTAACTTAGTGTAGATACAAGCATCCTTTACTTGGTCTAGTAATTCGGGGATCAGAGGCAATGGGTATCGTTTTTTTACGGTAATCTGATTTAATGCGCAGTAATCTATGTATGTTCTAAGGTCACCTTCCTTTTTTGGCACAAAGAATAAAGCTGAGGATGCAGGAGACTTGGAAGGACGAATAAAGCCATTAGCAAGGTATTGGTCCAAGTATTGCCTTAGGTGAATATTTTCAGGTTCCGTGAAGGCGTAGATTCTACTGCATGGGGATTGTGCACCGGGTAGGAGGTCGATTTGACAATCGTATGATCTCTGAGGAGGTAATGTATTGGCATGTTCTTTTTGAAAAACATCCTGAAATTCTTGGTTTTCCTGAGGTAACTGCACGATTGGGTTAACGACTGTAGCCAGGCCTTTGTTCAAGCGGACCTCTATGCTTGTCGGACGTGGTCGTTTACCGAATCAGGCTCTATGTGGCTTTTATCTATGGCAATCCCATAGAAAATGTCCTGAGGTTCCACAGTACAGACACAACTGCATATGTCGTTTTCTTTCTCTTTCCTTTTGAGTTAAGGGTCCTTTAGCCCCCCCGATCTGCACAGGTTCAGATGCATCTGTTCCTTTGGGGGCAACGTTGGGTTTAACCAATACCCGATTCTCGAATTTAGCTTGATTAGTCTTTCGGTTCTGAAGTCGGTGGTCTAGCTGGACCACTGAGTCTATAAATTCTGTACAATCCTGAGGTGGGTTCACAACTTGAGCCAAGACGCCTTTGAGTTCTCCCCGAAGTCTACGATGAAACAATGTAATTCGTTTTTTCTCCGGCCACCCGGTTTCCACCACCAACCTATTGAAGGTTGCAATATAGGTTAGCAGATCCTGGTTACCCTGTTGTAAGGATAAAAGTTTGTTGTCCAGGCATTGACCCTGTGAGTGTCTGGCGAATAGTTTTTCCATGCTCCTTTGAAAACCCTGAAAATCCCGGAGAAGAGGATCATCCTGGTTGACTAACGGAATGGACCAATCCGCTGCACTGCCACTAAGATATGACAATACAAAGGCTACTTTGGCTTGGTCATTTGGAAAGGCTCCTGGTCTGCATAAAAAGTGCAAGCGGCATTGGTTCATAAACACGGCAAACCTTTTGGGGTCCCCAGCAAAGCGTTCGGTTGGAGCTAACAGAATATTTCCTGGTACAGGATTGCTTGATGAAACGGGGGTTGGTTTTTCCCCCATATCCAGGTAGGGGCGTTTCCCAGCTTGGTTTTGCAGTAGTTGCCTAGCCAGATCATTAGTGCGCTCCTTTGAGACAATCAGTTCTCTCCTGAGGGCATTAGTCTCTTGGTGAGCGGCACGTACTTCTGCCCTAAGTTCCCCCAATAATTGGGCGGCCAGTTGGTCGGTTTCTGAGGTTTCCATAACACCCTGGTGGGTATTTTTAGAAAAGTTTTGTGTTCTGTTACGCTCACCTGGACCCCACAGGGGTGTCGATCGGACCCGGACAGCTGCAGTCTCCGTCAACGTGATGCGTAGTGCAGAGATGACTGTCTGGACTGGCCCGCCTAGTCTTGTCTGCTGGACCCGAAGAAGTATTTTCCTGCAAGTGGAGACAGGGATTAGCCACCTGTGGGTTTTAGTGATGGCCTCCCAACTGTTCTCGCTCTCCCCCACTAATCACCTCTGATATCCCCTTATTAACCTCACCTTATGTTTTTTAAAAGATGAGCTCTCCATCCTGCGTGTCTTGCAGGGGCACGTAGATACCAGTTACTTCACTGGTTTGAAGACGTTGGGAGAGTTCCGGTAAGCATTGACTCTGAAGTCCCAGGCAGGATTGGTAAGTATCAAGTTCAAAGAGTTCAATGTGCCCGATGTTCACTCTTGTCCCCTTCCTTCCTTAAGTTGCAACTGAGTTCGTGAGAAGAAGGTCTGGTAGCTGCTGCTGGCGTTCAGGTAAGAGTCTGTGTTACCCAACGCTGTCCGGTAACTATTGCATGCGTTAACGTGTTGTTTTTCTCCCTCTTTACAGATGCGGCCTATGAAGATATGGAGAATAATACCACCGGTGGTAAATCAGGTCCGTCTATGGTGGTAAGAGGTATTTGTTGATTCCCTTGGCTCACCTTGTTATTCTTGTGCCCCTAGGTGCCGGAGTACGGCGACGAAATGATGGAGACAGTGCTGGATCAAAAGATGCTGTGAGAACTGGTGAGTATGGCGCCGTGCTGGAGCTGGCGAAGCGACGCGTGCAGGACTCATGTACTTTCCAGGTCGGGAGAAGAAATGGATCCGGAATCAGGTGAGGAATTTGAAATAAGTTCGTTTTCTAATCTTGTCCTTTTCTTCCTCTTTATTCTAGGAGCTCCGGATTCGAGGCGGGCGTGGTAGAAGACTGGATGCTGGCTGCAGGCACGGTGAGTCACGCTGCTGGATGCAGAATAACACGAAGCATGTGCTGCTGTTCGGGCGTGGTTTAAATAGCCTCCAAAGTAGTCCCAGGAAAGAAGTTCCCCAGGACCACACCCGAGTAAAAAATAGTCCCTGTAGTAAAATAGTCCCATCCAGGCCTCACGTTGGCTTGGATTTATTTGCAGCATGGTCTGCATGAGGTAAGTAATGTCTATGAGCCTGGCGCCTATGGCGCCAGGACTAATTTTTATTATGAGCCTGGTGCCTACGGCGCCAAGACTGAACCCAGACAGCCCCTAGCAATCCGATACTAAGGTCAAATGTCCTCAAATAACCGTACAATATTGTGTATCGAGTAGTCAACCGAAGTGTGTTGTTAAATGTATTATGCGAAAAAAGAAGCAAGCAGAGTTGCTCAGAACAGGATGGGGGAGCATGAGTAGAGATGCTCAGAAACTCCATTATGTTAGACAAGATGAAATAAGTGGAGATGTTTTTCACCATGATAGAGCTGGTGTAACTTACTCAAAACAGAGGAGTATGGATACAGGCGTTATTTTAGCAAGTTTTCAGTCAGTCTCGATTTGATTCATCAGCCTAAATATAAACGCAAATAGACATAAATGTGCCACTGGAGACTGCAACGATGTCCCTGAGGTTTGTAAAAAGTATTGTCCGTTGAATCTGAAATATAGTTAAATAAAATGAGGTTTATTAATTCAATTGCAAAGGTTTTTTGTATCTTGATTTCATGGTGTTGAAGGAGAAACCATTCTAATACGTCAATTCCTTGGTTGTGTGGGATTGAAGTATATAAACTACTGGTTATAGGTCATTTGGTCGAATCTAAATGGTCGACAGGACAATTGGTCAACACCAAAAGGTCGACAGGTTAAATGGTCGAAATTTTTTTTTCACTTTTTTTTTTTTGGGGGGGTCCCCCCAACCCCCTTTTTTTTGCTAAAAACCCATTTTTTTCCCTAAACAAAAACCTAAAAATATATATATAAATATAAAAAAAATTCGACCATTTGACCTGTCGACCTTTTGGTGTCGACCAATTGTCCTGTCGACCATTTGTCTGTCGACCATTTGACCAGACACCTAAACTACTCACATCCAATGGAAATAGTATAAGGTTAGGTTCGTTCATGTCGAGGTATTTGATGTTTTGTAGGAAGCGAGTTGTGTCCTACCCCTATGGCACCTGAGAAGTCTCCCAATCCGTACTATTTCTTAGCATCTACTATCTGTGTTAAAGACTAGGTTCTACTTATGAGAATGTGCATCCAATTTGGGACAGGAAATGTGAAACCATACATCTACCCTCCACTGATGGAGCATTGTCTGACTTATATCAATATGTATTTTTTATGTGTATGTTCACATTTATGTCTATTTGCGTTTATATTTAGGCTGACGAATCAAATCGAGACAGACTGAAAACTTGTTAAAATAACGCCTGTATCCATACTCCTCTGTTTGTAGTAAGTTACACCGGCTCTATCATGGTGAAGACCATCTCCCCTTATTTCATCTTGTCTAACAAAATGGAGTTTCTGAGCATCTCTACTCGTGCTCCCAAATCCTGTTCTGAGCAACTCTGCTTGCTTCTTTTTTCGCATAATACATTTAACAACACACTTGGGTTGACTACTCGATACAAAGGGCCTCATTATACGATAGGCAGAGGACCAAGGTGCTATTAGCACCTTGGTCCATGCCGGTAAAATTCCAGCACCGCCTTGGTGGAAAGGGGAATTACCGCCCTATTCCAAGGTTCGCGGGGCAGTAATTCCCCCTTCCCCCATTGCCCTTCCCCATTCCCATTTTTGCCCCATAGGGCTCTATGGGAACGGGGAAGTTGCTAATTACGGTGCCGCAAATTGCGGTACCGTAATTAGCACCCTGGTCCCTTTGCGGGTTGGTTTTTAACGCCTGCTAAACAGCAGGCCTTAAAGTACCTACCCGCAAAGGGACCTCGTAGTAAGGCGGTAAGGGTTAACGGTCACCGGTACCATTACTGGTGAACGTTAAACATTACCGCCTTCCGTTTAATGAGGCCCATAATATTGTACGGTTATTTGAGGACATTTGACCTTAGTATCGGATTGCTCATATAACTTTTACAACTGGAACTTTACTACTCGAACTTCTCCACATTGAAAATACTATGCAACACGCCAGCTTACTTTCGAGCATCTCACGCTCAATGTTTTCTATTTACTCATGCAAAACGTGATTGTGACGTCACTCGTCTGACACACACCACGTAGCAATATGATCATCCATCAACAAACATGATGGTAGAAATCTACACATGCACACATTGGGCCTCATTACGACCCAGGCGGTAAGTTACCGTCTGGGTCGTACCTTTACCACCATGGCGTAAACTACGTTTACGCCATGGTGGTTGGCGGACTTACCGCCCCATTCCGAGGTCGGCGGGGTGGTAAATCCCCAATCCCCATTTACACTTCCCCATTCCCATTTTTGCCCCATAGGGCATAATGGGATTGGGGAAGGCGTTAATTACGCCACCGTAAATTACGGTGGCGTAATTAACATCAAGGTCCCTTAGCGCCATGGATTTTAACACAGGTGTTAAAACCTCCATGGCGCTAAGGGACCTCGGAATCAGGTGGTAAGGGTCGGCGCTGTTTACGCCGCCGTAAACCCCTTACCGCCTGAGTCGTAATGAGGCCCATTGGCGTATCTGCCGCGCATGACTCTTGTGACAACCCAATGATGACAGTATAAAAGGAGACGTCTCACGGTGCAGTCGCATCTCCAGCACCGGCAGACGCGACCCACAGTGAAGACTCCAAGCACCTTTTCTGTAGATTTAAGTAAGTACTTTTTGCCTCTTATTCACCTAAAACTTGACCTCCAATCTGCAGGACACTATATATACTTAAATTCCTTTCCTTACCTGTCCTCTTCTTTACTACTCAGGCGACTGCCGCCTCCTGGGCATTATCTGTAGCCATTCCCTTTTGGAGACAGCCATCCGATGGAATATGCAAAATAGCACTTTCATTCTTGAGCGACATGTAAGTTGCTATTCACTTATCCTCATTTACCTTTTTTTATTGGTACTTAGACTATTTTTCGTGACACTCTTTCTTATACATTATAGAGAGACTCAAAGAAAGAAATTTGAACACTCTATCCCAAAGCACTTCTTTAAGAACGTACTCTTGCACAATGTTCTACCCTGTAGGGTAAGCGCTTTTTCCATACGTTTGTCTAAAAATTAATATGCCAATTGGATTATGTACAGGAATATTACCTACCTCTCCCAGAGATGTAGGACCTGTCTAAAAAGACAAATTAGGTAAAATGTGAGTTACCTTTTGTCCCTTTGTCCAAAAAATGACTACCACAATGTCTAGTCCAGGGATTTTCTTGTAAACTGATATTTGCATCCTTACATTACTTTTCAAATTGTTATCACTTGCTAAAATGATGGCTGCATTGTCATTATTTTGGCTTTAAATTGTTTATAGACTATATGAACTTATATAATTGGTTAAAATATGACTTATGTTTTCTTCGCTTTTTTAGAAAAATTGAAAAATTGCACCATTGCCCCTGTAGAAGAGTTGATAACTCGAAACGCGTTGGGCACCATCATGTACTGTGTACAATAAAGAAACCAATATTTTCTACAATCTTCGTTTCTTCAAAACATTTATTTGTTCAATGAAAATGGCTTATGTACCACTTAAATTGCTTACTATAATCACTTTATGTTAAATGTTTCCTGAAACAATGTATAAAACGAGTATCTAAAGCTCCTTTTAGTTATTGATCTGTACTTACAGATATTCGATAGAGTGCAGGGGACGGGAGTTCCCAAAATCATTTTGGAAACAACCACTCTTTTCCATATATGTACCCAACCTAGATGCCAAGGTTGAGCCTTTCTCCCCCCGCACCTCAAATTTATTTCCAAAACTCTTACTTCCATTATTTACCTAACTACAAAATATATTACATTGGTGTGCCTCCAGGTTCTGTATACCTTTCTTATGGTTTATTTACAATTGGCATTCCTAAATATGGATAGCTATCAACCACCTCAATTTTTTTGGAATCAATTTTCCATACATATTGAGTTTTAAGCTTGAATCTGGGTGGCACTGCAAATAACATTTATAGTGTGCAGCCCTGTGTCCATGTTGGATAGTGCAACGTCTGCCTTCTATTCTACCGTATTTCTGTTAATTGTGTTAAGGACAACGATGGTATTTGCAGAGTCTGCCCCAATGCTGAGTTTCCCCTTTGTGCAGAAACACACAGGGCACATTCGCTGCATAGCTGGCCCCTTTACCACTTTTTCATGCTGTGGTATATATAAATGCAGGTAAAAAAAAAGGCACAGGGTGTAGGATTTGTAAAGCCTGTGATTTCCTATGGCCTCTTGGCACTGAAGGCTATCTGAAGATTGCCAAACAGTTGACATGCACTGAAAATGGAGTGGAAACCTCAGCACGTTATGGTTCTACTGTTTGTTAGATGATCAGCAATAATCCTCAAGCAAGACAGAACAGAGTTCTTGAAACTATTGACTTCAACAGAGAAAGCCTGAGCATCCCTGCACTTGAGGTGACAGCAAGTGAAGAGCAACAGGCTCGGTGAACATGGTCTAATCTCAGAGGTGTAAGGGTACAATTTGTCCATCAGGGGGATGTAGAAATGTTGCTGAGTACCTTCCTGACAATGGGGAGAACCTTAAGGGCTACACATTCCTTGATGATGAACCCGTGTAGAGAAAGAAGAATAGGCACAATATGGTATGAGTGGGTTGTGCCAAAGAGTAGTCTGGCTACGAGGAAAATAGGTGCGGGCCAAGATGCAAGGCATTCCCCTACTATAAGAAAGAGTATATGATAGCTTTGAGCATTAGAGATAGACAGTTTGGTGGTAAGATGGGGAAAATGTATTTCACGACCTTGGGTTGCTGGAGAATATGCTTGTGAGTGTACCAATTTGTGGGACAGGTGACATGTCCTCCTATTGCCTCTTTTCAGATCCCAATTTGATTCTGTGGAGCACAAGCTGGTTGCCATCGGTTATGGCAGGGTGGGAGGGCAGAACCCAGAGACATGTTGCGGGTCAGGGGACATGGATGTCAGCTAAAGAGTGAAAGAAACACAGATTGGCTACACTGAAGAAAGAAGGATAACGTCCACGAAAGAACAATACCACTGATACAGGCTTCTGCCAGGTACCTGGCTTTTGCCAGGCACCGGCATATGATAGAGTGGTATGCAATGCCAAATACCACTGGCAGATCTAGAAAAGACAGGTCACGTGACCCCACCAATATTGGTCGCTAGACATCCTCCAAGACTGCAATCTATTCCCAAAGCTAGCATGGAAGGGGTTGAGGATACAATGATTGTCAACAAAGTTCCTGACAATAGTGGAATAATGTTATAGGGGATATATGGTTTAGATTTCAAAGTCGCAGCTGTCCATTTTAGGATAACACCTTTCATCACCGTTGTCCATAAAAGAAGGTCATAAAAAAGTCTGCGTTTGTATGTTTTTGGTGACCATTCAAGTGCTGACATGGGGCAATGGATCAATGTAAAAGAAATGGGGGAATTCAGGTATGTATGCTTGTGCTCATTTTTATGGCAGAGTGACATCTGCAATGACTGTTCCATAAGACTGAGTTTTGTGATTGAAGATGAATTCTGCTAAAATGTTTGTATCTAACAGGATGGGACACAAACATGTTTGCAAGGCTAGTTTTAGGAATTTCTTTGGCTGTGTAGGGGCAGTCATTTGCATATGTATCCTCTTACACACACCCTCCACCTTATTTCCCTAGTATACATCTCTACACCCATACACATGTCAATTAGACATGGGTGGCTAGCAGGGACTCGGCCAATCCCTTATAATTTGTGATGGCCATTATGCACACACGCATACTAGCACCTCATAACTTTCCCATACTTCGTCCCTCAGAGGGTTTTGAACCAACAGCACATTGTGACTGTAGCCATGGTGAAGGGTGCTACAGAAATGATAACATTAAAATAAATATTTACCATTTCTTGTCAGCCCTCGTCCGCTACACAAACAAAATATTTCACCATGAAAATGCAACAGCTCTTCAAGATCAGGTACAACCTGTCAATAATATATACGCTCAAGTATTGTGATTTAATTAGCATGACATCTTGAAAGTCATGTCCTCCATAGATATGATAAAGCAGTGCCAGAAATTAAGAGTACTGACATAACAGATGCATTGTAGAGAACACATTGAACCCCAGAGAGGTATTTTGGCACTATTGACAGATAACAGATATTTATTGTTACCCAACTCAATGGAAGGGTGAAGAGCTGAGTGGACCTGCCAGGATTCAAACCTGTGACTATGAGGACAAACACAGGCCCCTGCAGTAGAGGCATCAGTGCACTCAGCCACAGGCGTGACTACATGTATTCCATCTCTGTGTGCCAAAGACAACTCGACTGAGGAGTGGATTTCAAGTCCATCATTGAGGAATTGGATAACATACTTTCAAAAAAATGTGGAAGCAGCTATGAAACAAGCCTGTATCTTTGAAGGTATATCTAGCCAAGCAGGTTGGGAGGAACACAGGCTAAATTCACCTGTGAAATCCTCCCAGTTCCCTGCCATTTGCTTTAACTTTGCTGCCTTCCCCCTTAAAACCACCTGGCAGCTTCCCTATGATGTTTGCATCTCACTAGCTCCTCTTACCTACCACTTACAAGAGCTCCACATACCTTCTGCTGCCCACCGGGTTGCACCTCCCTTGCCACTCCTGAGCCAGACCATGGACATGTTAAAGGGACTATTGGGCAACCATTTGCTCTTCCCATGGCAGCTGTAATTTTTCTATTTGTGTTAGAAGTAGTGGCTTGTGTTGTGTGTTACTAGTTTCTTCTTCCTAAATATAAGCACCCTTCCTTACCAACTTCCAGTTGGAAAATACACCTTGGTCTTTGTTGCAGACCTTTATCTTGAAGCACACACAATTTAAGTCTTTATCTTGAAGCACACACAATTTAAGTCTTGGGAGGATAGCTCATGGGCAACGCTCTTGTCTTGGAAGGATGACGACCCTGTGCAAAACAGGTTTGATCACCGGGGCGTGCTTAGAAACCTCTGGGTATTTAGCATGTTATAAATAAACAATTACAATTACAAAGCTTGAGAAAGCCTGCAAGGTCATGCACTATTGCTAATTAGTACCTGGCGTGAAAAAAAAGAGACTAACTTACCTGTCATTGGCTACATTCCGTGCCTTACTACAAAGTAATCCTAAACACGCAACGGCGTGCAGCTCGCTCTGGTACCGTCAGCATTTTAATTCTGGAATGGCCGCCATGGAAATGGAGAATGGACTATTTGTAGTCCCTTCTCCCTGTTTCATGAAGGCCATTTTTTTGTTTACTTTTTTTCAATTTACTTCAATGGCCGCCATGGAAAGGGAGAAGGGACTAGACATAGTTCCTTCTCCCCTGCCATAGTGGCCATTTTCTTTGTTCACTATGGCCACCACGGAAAGAGAAATTGGACTACGTTTTCTGTCCATGGCGTTTTTTTCCTTCTTTTATTTCACCCACCAAACACAACACAGTCTAACAGGCCTGGGTACTAATGGCAATAAGCCCCTCGACTGTGGGCCATTACTGCATAAGGTAATGCCCCCGGTACCTTTGTTAAGGCCCTCTCTATGCTCGGGCCCGTAACTATGGAACCCAGGGGCATTCACTTATGCGGTAATGGCCCGCAGTCAAGGGGCTTATTGCAAAAATGTTTGAGGCTTTCCCTAATCAAAACTGAACATTACACATCATATTCAAGGCTAAAGGTTCATCCACATAATAGCAACTGCATGGTTTCATTTTGCACTAAATCCCATTTGTTAATCTGTTTTCCCAACATTGTTTCTCACACTTCGCCTAACTGAGATGAGTTTATAACCATGTATTCTAGTTAGGCTCATATTGATTCAGGAATTGTTGCAAGCCTTTCTGAATGTGCTTTTAATACTGGAGTGATCAATTAAAAAGAATACCTCATAATTGCTCCTAAATCGCATACGTGCTTGAATAAATATTTCTGGGGTCAATAGATTATATAGATCGTGACAGATCTGATACTTTGATATCGACAGTCAACCTTTCAATATTGCTTCAAAAAGATGACCTGATATATGGGTCAGTGCTTTCATTTACTGTCAGAGTGGGTCTTGTCAAAGGCAATGCCCCATAGGAATACGATTCACAAACTGATCAGTGGTGCCCAGGTCACATCATCAATGTTTAACATGTATGTAAAAGAGAGGATTGATTGGGAGAGTGGAATTAGGGGGACATTTCATTTGTGAAATGTAAGCAATGTACTCATTTTTAATCATTTTACCACTGGACGAAACAGTGAATTGCATTTAGAGATCATTTTCACAATCACATTCCAATTAATGCATTTATTTAGCAAATACATAACTTTAAGATATAGCTGTAAAAATGAGTCATAGAGCGAGATTAAATACCCAACTCATAAGGTATGAAGGAGGGGTAAACGAGAATTTACAAAAAAACTCCCAAGAAAGGATCAAGGAAGAAAAAAGACAGGGAAAAAAAAGAAAATCATGTTACTAAGAACAGTGGAGATATTGTACTTCCCCCGCTAGTTATCACACTTAATATCAGTATGATAACCGCAAAGCTAGGTGCTTTAATAACCGTGGCCGATAGAACATATGTCCCCCCTCAGAAACATACTCCAGAAAACGGCCGTAGGTCCGAATAAATGTTTGCATTCGGCCTTCAAGGAGCGATGACATTTGCTCCATCCCCAAAATCTTCCACTCCTTCACCCACCAGTTAGAGATGCATGGTCGGCCGTTGTCTTCCAAAAGCATGCACAAGTGATCCGTTTGGCCATCAGCAATTGAGATATCAGGTCTGCCAAGGGACCCACCATTGGAAGTGTACTATTTTCAGGTACATCTCACAACAGGAGGGTCAGCGGACACATGGTGAGCAGGGTTTTCGTGATCTCCTTAATTTTGGATCAGATCTCTTGCCATTATGTCTGTATGATTGGGCAGTGTCACCATATGTGGGCTAAGTCTCTGAGCTTTCAGCATTCATGCCAGCAGAGGTCAGAGTAGTCAGGGTGAATTGTATGCAGTTGTTGAAGGGCCAAGTGACAACGGAAACATAGCTTAAGGGCTCCTTCTTTAATCAGAGTACAACGAGAGCTTTTATGCGCCCGGGCACATATTTTCAGCCATGACTCTTTTGGTATTTCCAGTCCCAACTCCCTCTCCCAGCACAGCATATATGGGAATTTGTCCCCTTGAGATGTGTTTTCAAGCAAACGATAACATGTTGCGATCCTACGCAGTCTGTCTTTGCAGGACCTTGAGTTATATGCCCATGGGAGAGTGACAGCCCGCCCTGCCTGACACCATTATTTGACACCCAGTGGCATATCTGCGCATATCGAAAATGCTCTGTTTTGAACAGGTGAAACCTCTCTTTACATTCAATAAACTTGAACGCAGCCTCATCTTTGTAGAGATCCCTTCTCCTAGGGTATCTCCGGGAACCCCAATGTTTGAACGTGTTTGTGTGCATGCCTGGTGAGAAAGCAGGGTTTTGGAGGATGGGGAGAGAGGACCCAACCCCCGTCTGAATCCCTCTGCTTAGATGCCTTGTCCCAATTCTGCAGGATGGTGAGAGTGGTCACCAAATGACTGCCATGTGATTGTCTTGCCTCCTTAGGGCAGAAAGGGAGGTTACTCAACGGGAAGGGGGAAGAGGCCTGTTCTATGTCCTTCCATTTGGACAAAGTCTCTGATAGGGCCCATGTTAGCATTGAAGCAATTTGGGAAGCTAGAAAGTATCTCTGGATTGACGGGAGCCCAAATCCACCCAACCCCTTTGACCTAGTGAGGAGCTTGCGAGGGAATCGAGGTTGTCTATGTTGCCAAATAAACTGCCCCACTGCTTTTTGTAGTTCAAGCAACTCACGTTCTGGAACTTGGATTGGTAACGCTTGAAAGATATATAGTAATTTTGGGCAGAGTGTCATCTTGACTGCAGAGATCCAGCCCAACCATGATATCTCTAGGGGTTACCAGCATTGCAGTAAGTCCTTGGCTTCTTTCCATAGCTGCAGGATGTTAGATTTCTCTAGGGTGCTATAGGTTGAAGTGATATGCACCCCCAGGTAAGCAAATTCTCGATCTGCCTAGCGAAAAAGGAAGGGTCTCCCTTAAGGTACCCAAAGCCTGCTGGCGTTCAGTCAGACCTAAACCTACAGATTTCCTATAAATAATACTAATCCCTGATACCCTGGCAAACTGATCTAAGAATTCCAATAGGACCGGCAAAGAGGATAAGGAGTCACTCAGGAAGCACAATACATACATCATCAGCATACAATGGTACTTTCTTCTTTTTTTTGTTTAATAGTTTTTATTAGTTAATAATAGCATATATAACAGCATATAAATGAACAGATAAACAAAGAATTGGTTTTCATTAGGCAGTATGTCTTGTATAACAATGGTATATAACAATAAAAGACATTAACGATGAAAAGATAAATGCTATATGAGACCAGAACCAAAATTGGCTAAATACTGCAATAAGAGAACATGAAATGTTATATATAATCCTACCGGGGGAGGACGAACAAGGGAGACAAACAAAGGAGACAAACAAGAAAACAATGGGTTGAAGAGGAGGGAAAGATTATACATAACAACATATTGTCTGTGATGTCAAGGCAAAAAGGTCCAAGAGAAGAGTATCAGAACCATTTGTAGAGGCATTATAAGTATCTAAATATTGAATGAAAAACAACCATTTTGCATTATATTTGGGGATAGAATCTTGTGATTTAGCCATACAGTACTCCATTCTCTGAATATAACATATATTGTTCCACCATCCACGACTACAAAGAGAGCGAGAGTTCTTCCAATTGGCGGTAATACGTTTTAAAGCACTGATGATAAATAGATCATACAACTTTGCCTCTGACTTGTGCAAATTGAAGCAATTAGTAGCAAGGCTGCCTAAAACAATATTTAAAAAGGAAAGAGGAACATCAACCTTAAAAATTGCTTTGAGATACATCCAGATATCTTGTCAAAAAGAAAAAACAAAAGAACAATGAAAAACATATGTTCATACTAGGCAGGGGCATAATTACAGGTCCAGCATCTATCATCTACACCATTCATAGTTTTGGCGAGTTTATGGTCCCCTCTTTACCTCTCCTGGTGGGGTAGGCTTGACACAATAAAAATGATGTTCTCCCCTATTATTCTTTATTACCTTCGGCTCCTTCCGGTCTCACTTCGTCTTTCTTTTTTCAAACCAATTTATTCCATATTACTAGATTTTTTATGGGGCCCTGGCAAATGTAAAAGGATTGCACTCACTAAACTAAAAGCCCTGTATGATAAAGGCGGAGTCAAATTCCCTGATTACAAATCCAACCATTCTGCTTTTCTAGTGAAATAATCCCGCTGCTGGTTTAACTCAACTCTCAAGGTAGATACTCCGTCCTGGTCCAAATTAGAGGAAAATATGGTCTATCCGTATGACCCCCAGATCTCATTTAGCGATTTAATTCCTCCTCCTTAGCTATTTCTGATCCCATCAAAGCTACGACCACTGCCTTAAGAGTCTTCTTTTTCCCCTTTGTAAACCCCCAAACAAAGAACTATCTCCCTTGCTTTGGCAAAACAAAAACATTGCTATTAATAACAGAAATTTAAATCTGAAGTCCTGGATAAAAAAGGGTAATTAGATTCATCCAACAAATTATAAATGGTCCACTTATCTTGCCTTTTCATCGACTGAGGCACCTTTTCTCCATCCCTAACACTGATTTGCACTTTTACAATATACTGGTCAATGCATGCCTGGATGCTTTTAATAACTTTTCTAACATTCTCTCTCCGGACCGCTCTAGACAGTTGCAACTAAGAACATCACTCAATCTAAGTGCTTCTAAAATATACTATGCCCTCAACCCCAAACCTATGGCCCAATCCGTTTGTCGCATTGTGGGAAAGGGAATTAGGTCAAGTTCTAGACGAGCATAAATGGTCTCTAATCTTCTCTAAAATCAATAACATCTCTGTATCAGCTAACATCACACAACACTTTCTCTTTTTAATCCACAATGCTACTTTCTGGCACTTCCCTCTGTACCTGAAACCAGAGATATGGGGATGGAGACAAATTATTTGCGCCAACTGCTCCATAGCCAGGGCAAAGACCAGCTGAGACAGGGGGCAGCCCTGTCTGATTCCCATGCCCTGGGGAATCAAAGGAGACCAGAGTGAGTTAACCTTAATTCGGATGGCAGAAATCTGGAAGTTCACGAGCACCAGCTTGGAGAAGCAAGGTCCAAACCTGTATGGCGACAGCAATAGCTTTAAATAGTCCTAGGACATGCTATCAAATACTCGATGAGCATACAACGACAGCAGGCACAGTCTCCCTGGATTTGTGGGGGCAAATGCTACCAGGTCTATCACCAGCCTGACATTATTGTGTGCAGCTCAGGTTTTCATGAAGCCTGTTTGATCGCTATTGAATATGGCTGGATTTCCCCCAGACAAGTAGCAATTACTTTGCTAAACAGTTTAGCATCAGTGTTTAGGAGGACTATGGGGCGGTATGATGAACAATCCTCCGGATCATTCCCCGGCTTCAGGATTAGGGTAGTGGCCAATTCTGCCATAGCTTCCATCACGGACCCAGAGACTATGAAATAATTAAACAGCTTATTTAGATGTTGCACCAAGACAGTAGCAACAGTTTTGTAATAGTTATTGGAGTAGTCATTCAGCCCTGGCGCTTTGACTGACGGTAGCGAGCGGATCGCTATGGTAATTTTCTGGGCAGTTATGGCCGCTTCTAGAAGATCCTGCAGTTCCTGGGAGAGTTGGGGGAGTTAGGACTGGGGAATACAATCTTGCGTAAGGATTGATCCCCTTGGTGTGCTGCAGTATTAGCATGATAGAATTTCTCCATTATGCGTTGCTTTCCTCTCTCTGAAACCACTCGTCCCCCCATACCAACAAACGCGTATTAAGGACAGTTCCAGACATATAAGTTTGCATTTTTTGTTCATATTACTATGGGGTCTGTAATATCTCACACACAAAGAGTCTTTGCCAAACTGGAACCCAGAAAGCCAGGCACAAAGGAAAGTGATGTTGGAAGTTCTGAGCGAAATTACAGAATCTCAAAGGTGACTTCCTCTGTGTGGCAGCTGCAAAGTAATGCTTCATCCACTGTGGGAAAACCTATGTGCCTCATTGTGCTTATTGATCAGCACGTATCGAGTTACCCTTGTAGAGTTTCATCTAATCCCATCAACCTGCTTTCTGGGTGTGTATGCGTTCATACGGTGAAATGCAGTAGCAACAGAGGAATATTTTTTCTACCTCACACCTACATTGTGATTGCGCATAGAGATATTCTGCGAGCTGCATCAATGAATTTCAGGAAAACTAGGAAGCAGAATAAATAGTGATGATATATAATGATTTCTGTTTTACAAAGTAGAATAATGAACGTGAATTTTATAAATCGCTAAATTATTGCCTTGCTGTGGTTATACCTTAATAAAAAAGAAGAACATTTAAAAAAGTCTTTATCATATGGCCGGCTGCAGACATGAGGAATATTGCATAAGCTATGGCATAATTTCCTGTCTGCCAAACCAACAAATATAAACAAACTTTTGACACTGTCAATTCGAATATTTAATTTAATTCTAATGGATCAAGTGTTCAAATTTTTTTTTATACAAAACTGCATATTGACATTTTCATATCTTTGATTGTCACTCCAAGGATGTTTGGTGACCACTTGAAAAACGTGACATTTTAATGAAGCCATGCTGTGGGCACTTTGAGTGAAATATAGAACCACTGATGCTTTATCAGACTTCTGAATACATCCAATTTGCTTTGCATTTTTCTCTCTTTTACAGGATCTCTACTGTTTGCCTCCACAGCATTTCAGTACAAAACAAGATGGATCAAAATTTGTCATAGCATATGGCCTAAGTAGTGGCAGTATCAAAATAGAGATTAACTGTTACAGGCCGATATCGATAGTTGATAAAGAGTTGAAAAAAAGAACTTACATTTATTTTGTGTGTAAACATGTTAAAAATCAAAAATACTATTTTATTAACGCAGATTGTGGACTTTGAACGATTATCAGCCTTGGTTGACAGCATTATGGCAATACATGTTTGCCTGCTTGATCTGTTTTCTGGTCATTAAATAACATTATAAGGGGGGATGCAGAGGCACATTAATGGTCCAGGAAAAAGTATTACACTTGCAGATTTTGCTGCATTTGTTACACCATTTGTTGTTTACATATATATTGTGGTTTAATATATGCTGGTGATGTTACATATGCTGGTTCCTCTCTAAACACATCAGGAAATTGGAGTAATAGGTCATATAGATCTTGCTTCTGGTTATTACTAAGTTTGGGTGGCATTAGAACTTTGTTATCAGAGTCTTCCGGCAACAAGCAGGACAGAATGGTGGCATTCGACTCTGTGGGATTCTCCTTCCATTCCTTTAAAAGGTTGATATGATATACCTGGGTTTTTAGTTAGCAGTCAGGTTGGCAAATGTTGTAGTTGCAAGGTCATGTCTGTTCTAATACCTCATATGGTCTGTGCCACTTAGATATTAGTGTATTCTTCTAGATTGGAAGCAATTCTAATACTATCTAGACTGCTGAAAAAGATCTTAGGGTTACCTTTCTATCATATACAGTATCATTTGATCCCAATTTCTGCCGTCCTGTTCCACTAATTTCTGCAAGATGGTTTTCAGGGTCTTATTAAAGCTTTCAACAAGGGCATCTGTTTGTGGGTGACATACTGAGGTTCTTAATGTGGTAATATGTAACAGTTGCTATACTTCCCTCATGAGTTTGCTCATAAATGTAGAGCCCTGGGCTGTCAGAATTTCTTTGGGAAACCCTACTCATGAAAAGAAAGGGAGTAGGTGTTTTAAGATCTGCTGGGTTGTGTTAGCTCTAAGGGGAAAGGCTTCTGGATGGGGTGGGTGACATAATCAACTATTACCAAGATTTACTTGTTCCCTCATGTTGATATTTCCAGGAGGGCTACAATGCCCATGCCAATTCATGAGAATGGAACCTCAATGATTGGAAGTGCCTGAGTGTCGGAATTGTGTTTGTATATTTGTACTGGTCTTTTGGCAGATTGTACAGGACTGAAAAAAGGTTTTAATGTCAGCATGAATTCCGGGGCAGTAAAATGTGTTAAGGATTTGCACAGGAGTTTTTGTCTGTCCTAGATGACCTCCTGTCCGATGTGAATAAGCTATTTCCAGGACTACTTGCTAATGACTTTTATGGATAACTAACTGGGTTCTTACTATGCCCTCTGAAGTAGTTGTATAGGAGCAGAAGAATGCCTCTTTAGGAAGTCCTACCTCCATACTTCCTACATGCTGGAAATCAGAAACCATGCCATGCATGACCGCAGTGATTATGTCAATTCCACAAAGAACCTTTGAGAAAAGGATCCATTGAGAAAACCCTATGTGATGTATTCCCATAGAGATGACAATCTCTTGGAGGAAATCCAAGAAGGAATATGAAGATGGGAGAAAGAGAAGTTGGTGACCTCACAAGAAGCAAGCATGAGGCACAGAGAACAGTTGTTAAAGAAGAGGATGTTTAGACTTTATGGAATCTGATGATGAAATAAAGAATTGAAAAGTTTTCATATGCAGATTGAAGATTGCATGTGTGAAGATCACTACAGAAAATGCAAGCCATTTAATAACGGTACAGACGCAGCAACACAAGTAGACTAAGTCAACTTTAAGGCTAGCTATACATAGTGAATAGACTGGAGGCAGTGCCACCATTATATAGAAGCTGTACATCAGTGTCAGACCCTTGGAGAAAGAGGGATCGGAAAGCTGTGTCCCAGCAACATGAAGCTAAGCGCATGGAAAGGCCTGGAAGAGCTGTCTGGCCTGGCGTCAAAGGATGGAGTGGCCAAGAACTGGTTATCTATCCTTGAAGTACAGTAACCGTAAGACACTGAATCATCTCATGTTAAGGTACAAAGAAAGAACATTATGAGTGCCAAGTTTGTTAATTAAAGACAATTAAATGCTGCAAAACAGGCCAGAATAGGGTCTCCTAGCACATGGACTATGGATAGAAATAGAAGGTGGGCATGTTGCTCCAGACTTGAGATAGCATGTGCTCACACTCCCTTTTATTCCCAGGAGCAAGGATACTTTGAAAGGACAATTTCAAAGACAATCTGAATGGAAGAACGTATGAGTGATGAGAGATGTTGGGCCAATTGGGTCAGGAGACATGGTCAAAGTTCACCCACTGACACCTGGGGTATTAGCTTACGTGCTACTAGTGAGCCGATATGTTCCAGAAGGGTACAAGTGTGCCAACCAATTATAGAGAACCATATAATGAAGGGCCTTATATTTTGCGAGCTAATGTTATACTGTCGATCTAATATCTGATGAAGATGACTTGCACTAGGGGTGGGCATAAGTTGTCCACCTTACAGTAGAGACCCAATCACAACACATCCCTATATAGAAAGTATACTTAGATCTTCCCCTTGGGCGTATCACAAAACCCCATAGGTTTTTCTTATTTGCCACGTAGCATTATGTCACGTATGGTGAATTTTTGCTATAAAAGTGTTGTTTTTTATGAAATGCTTAGGAGAGAAATCGAGCGAATGTCTGTTGATGTCTGTTGTAAACTCCCTGTTTTAGACAATTGATAATAAAACAGTTGGATGAGACTTTTTGACAACTTCCTGAGGCGGTCTTATCTGGTGTAGGAGATATTCTGCATCCCATCCATGCATAACATGTTACTGATTTAAGGACCCCTGGGTTCATAGTGTCTCCCCAGTACAATAACCCATGTCTTAGAAAGAAAATAGTTCCTCCTCTCTCATGTCCCTCTTCTTCAGGTACAATTTAAAAGAAGGCTTCAGCCAACAGTGGGTCATTCCTTTGGGCAAAGGCTAGGTCAGGAAGAGTTTCTGTTTCTTCTTCCCTGACCCTTCTGGTTTCGGGGTCTTGAGGGTTGTCAGGTCATCAGCCTCCCCGTAACCTTGGGTACCTGAATCTGTTACCTCCTTCCCGGCCTCTTCATTTACCCTAGAGAACACTACTCTCTCAAGCACCCCTTTTTTAGCCCCCTGACGGATCTGGAAGGGGTCTTTTCCATGATTCTGTAAGAACCCTTTAATGTCACCTCTGAAGTCTGGATCTATAACCCCTGCTAGAACAACATTTCCAAACCTAGATGCTAACCCTGACTTGGGAGCCAATCTGATGTAGGTATTTGGGTAGGAAATTAGAATCAGATCAGTGGGTATTAGTCTTCCTTAAATCGGGGGAATGATCTCTCCCCTGCTGCTGCAGATATCAAACCCAATAGAGCCCTCTGTGGCTACCGAGGGGTCTGATGCTTTGGGACTAAGCATCTCAAACATTAGGGTCCCCCAACTTGTATCGGTTGAGCCACATTCCACACATGACACCATTTGTGAAGGCATCATGAAGCAGACCCAGACAACAGAGTCAAGTTTTATCTACAATGTTTTATTTACTGAAAATGTAGTATTGTGTAAGGCCTAACTTGCCCTATGCTAAGGTTGGATTTACCTACCTAAATAAAACTAAGGATATTCTATGTCAGGGAGTCCAAAGCTGAAGTCTGTGTAAAAAACCTATACTTGCCCTCACAACTAACTGCAACTAACTGTATACAATGTTTAGGGATGTCAGCATCAAAATGAGTAGTGTTCAAAGTAAAGTTGGCTTGTAGGCCGCTTCCCATTCCCCAAGGTCAAAACAGTTCATGAAGCACATGGGGTTCCGTCCCCAAGAGTTCAAATCTTCCAGCTTTTCAAAACAAGACAGTGACTTGTGACGCTCCCCAGCTCTTATCATAATGACACTTTAACACACGCTTCTTTATAGGTGCTTTCTGTAGCTTTTTAACACAGGGAGCACTCAGACTAGGCACAGTTGTCAGACCACACGGTCCACCCATTACAGGTCAAGCAACCAACTCCCCTTCTTGGCTGCCTTTCCATCAACACTGTGCCACTGCTTCAAATTTACAGTAATGCTTGTTTATTCTCTTGTGTTACAGTCTCCTGACTCTTTACCATGGATAGATTGGCCAGAATGCACTTGTTACGCTTTCTTGCCTTCCCTTTGCTCTTGTCATGTGTAATTTCTTAAAGCAAACAGTTCCTTGAATTCTCCTTTTGGCTTTTTGCCAATGGTTGATTTCTCACATAATGCCATTCTCTGTATTTAGGCAGAATTTCAAACTTTCTTTAACTCAGCTTAATGTTCAAGATTGCTCAAAACTTGTTTTCACTCTGTGTTTGGCATTCAAAAGTACTTGTAATTGCTTTCACTTTGTTTGGTATCCAAATGTTATTTGCTTTCACTTCGTTCGGCATTCAAAGGTACTTATATTTGCTTTCACTTCATTCGAGAATCATAGAAATGCTTGGTTCTGTTTGAATCAATGTTCACTGCCTGCTTTACTTATTTGCCTGCCAGCCGGCGGTCCAGCTTCATGGTACACTCACTGGTTGGAGTTTACGGCTTTGCTGCGAGGTCCTCAGCTTCCACGGTTCTCTACTTGCAGTTCAGTACACTGCTTCTTCTCCCAGCAACTCTCTGTGGCTCCGCTCACCCAGTCATGCTCTTCCTGCAGCTTGGGACTTTCTCAACAGCTTTGCTCGGTCACTCTGGTCTTCATATTGCAGTCTGCCACCGGCCTCTAGTGTACTTCATATCTGCTTCCTGCTGCATAAGCTCTGCATCCTTTCTCGGGTCTCAAGCGCTCCGCTTTCCACACCGCTAATCCGGAGAGGTCTGCCTGCACACAGCAATTAGTAGCAGTGTGTCAACAGCTGACTCCATTTTCAAACGGATGTCGGCTTTTAAAGTTCCCACCACCATGATCAGTCCAGAAACCAGTGGTCCAGGGATGAATATCGGTTTTTAAACCATCAATCAGCCCCATACCTCTAGTATGCCAGAAGGGATCCGAACAGAAAATCAAACACATTATAAACCTCCTTGTCAAATTCTGGTAATGTGTACAGAATGGCAGTCTTATCTCTGAAAGGTGGTGGATCGTTGGTTAGTTTCAACACAGTGAAATACAATTATTACCCAATGCTAAAAGGGACTGCCCAGTCAAGGTACTATACAAATATTTACTTTATCATTATAACAACAGACAGTTCTAGCACACTACAAAATACAACCCACCCTGTAAAGGAATGCAGAGGACAGACAGTTTCAGAGAAGGAAAGGGATGCACTCTGAATACTGACCGGAGGGTAGTTGGTATAGTAATTAATCACAATATTTCAAAGATACTTGGTTTCATCAAAAAGGGAGCAATGGGTCATAAAATGTCACTATGGGTCTTTGGAGAAGGACCAGGGGGAAAGAACCACAATGTACCTTGTGCTGTAGGAGTTTGTGGGGCTTGACAGTGTTGAGTCGGTCTCAAGGCATTTTACAGCTTCAGCGACAGAGTTTAAGATGGGAGACAGCTGTGGGTATCAGGTGGCAGGCAGTTCAGAGAGCAAAAATGAATGGATGGCTGCAGGACAGCCTACACGACAGCTCAGCGTCAGGAATTGTTGTCTCATTGATGGTCAATGGTTCTGAAGCATTGTTCGGGGTGTCTCAGATGGGTTTAGCGACTGCAGCATAACCTCAGTCAGTGGTGCTGTCAGCTGTAGCTCGAGGAGCTTGACTGCCGCGAAAATGTCCTTTTAAGGCAGATGTCAATAGATGCTTGTTGATGCACTCCTACTAGCTTCTTCACTTGGCTTGTGTAGTCCTTTAAGGCAGATAGCCCAAAGCTGATTAGAGTGTTGCAGCCAACTGCCTTGTCCTTGATTTGGTTCAGAGACTCTCTGGCACTTCCTACCTAGGAAGCTTTCTGTAAAACATAGCAGGGCATACTCTGTGCTGGCTGGGTACCGGTTCTAGAGCTGCTGGAGGGTCCTCTTGATTCAGTATCTTTCTCTGTTCCCTGGTAGATGTTTTGGGGAGGTGTCTTGATTCCCTCTTGGAGGTCCTGACCTTCCTTCACTGGCAGAGGTGTAAAGCAGACTGTACCTTCAGCCAATGATGAGTTCTTACTTTTGCTTCTGGTGAAGCCTTCAGATGATCTGCCAAAAGAGGGGCTCAGCCCTCTTTTAAAGTCAAATGGACCACAGGGATTGGTGTAGGCTAAGCCTACCTTAATTAACCAATCCTGGGTCCCCACCAACACTCTCCTGTATGCTTGAGGTCATAACCAGAGTTCTTTGCAACAGAAAAGGTAAATGGCTGAAAACAAGTAATAATAAGTCCAATCCATCTTACTGTCTGTTATGGATGAAAGGGTAGCTCTGATTAAGGGATCTCTCTGTGGTCCCTGAATAAAGCGGCAGGTCTCCCACAGCGAGACCAGACTTTCTTGGTCCATCAAACCACATACTCGTACCTTCTGAATGGGGTATCCCTGCGGGGATGACTACTGTAAACATGCAGTCCTAGACATGACATTTCACTGTCAATCGATACTGAGGGCGGTAGCTGGCATCAGGTTGACACATTGTATATGAACAGGTGTTGGGGTTTCCTGAAAACTTTGTTAGCTTCTGCAGCTGGCCCCATGTAGGACTGTTTGAATTAAACTCTGATTAGTATGTGAATCCTGCCAACAGCTACAAGGCTCAACAAAAGCATGTGGCAGATCCATGGATATGATATGATATGATATGGCATTCATAACCAAAGTGTTGAACCCATGTTGAAAACAATCTTTAATAACAAAGCAAACAACGATGACAATTATCAGAAAGTGAACTATGAGTTGGCAATTTATTCCTGGAACTCACGTGGATTCCGTAACATCTTTGAATGGTTTGCTTTGCTTCTTCCTGCACAAATTCCTAATATAATCTTTTTGCAAGAAACTATGAAAATCGATGATCTGGTGATAGTTGGCTATTGTACCTATTGTGCACATGCAACTGGGGAAAAAGAAGGTTGTCCGGTTGGAAGCCTTGCAATTGCCATAAATAATACCCTCAACTGTGATTCGAAGTTAATTTACAAATCTAAATATGTTATTGCTGTTGAGGCTAAATTTAATGCGTATTACAATAGATCATTGGTACTTGTCACCTTATACTTGAATCCCCAAACCACTGACATTGAGGATATGTTTGATGAGATTGACTCCTGCTTTGAAAAGGTAGGTGTTCATGATCTGTACTGAAATAATCCTGAGCGGGATTTTAACTTGTACTGCTTAGCGAATTAAGCAGGAGTTGAGGGAAATCAATTTGAAGTCTCAAGGTTGGCCTGGACTAGTGGAAGAAAATTGGTTCAATTTGTAGAAAATTGGGGGTTACATTTTGTGGTGTGTAGCGATAAACCCTATAAACCCACTTGGTCACATGGATCCATGTCTTCCATGATTGACTTCTTTTGTATATCAAAAACATTGGCGAACATATCTAAACCAGTTACTGTACATAGGATCTCTCATGGTGACCATGAACCCATTGAAATTAATATTGGCATTCCTTCTCATAATCATCTAGTTGATGAATTATTGCAACTCCCTGAAATGGATCACCCTAATTCATCTCTTTGATGGAATCCATGTCAAAATCGAGGAAATTGAAGAGATACGGATCAAAACTGGATTTCCGGTATACGAAAAAGAAGTAATTGTATCTAATATCATAAAGGAAGCTATAATCCCTCTCACAGCAAGGCAATAACCCATTTACATGCCTATTAATCACAAATATAACTATGAGACAGTGTGATTGAAACGTGAGAGGAACAAAGATTTGAGAAAATTTAAATATGACAATCTTAGTACCCACTAATATTTGTTAAGAAAGAAACAAAAATTGCAGGCTTTCAAAAACAAAATGAGACAAAACATGGTCAAGTCCTACATTAAAGAAAATCAAGAACTAATAAGATCAATATGCAGACATGACACAAGACGAATTTGGGCAATTATAAGGCAAACATCTTCAGGTAACACTGATTACTCAGTAAATATTATCCCTGCAGAGGCATGGGAAGATCATATTAAACATAAATGTTCTCTTTCCACACGCTTTGTGAACTGTAAATATCAGTTACCAGGCATCCAGGAGTTGACTCCACTGAATTGGTCAATGACTGATATAGTGTGGGCTATTGGAAAGTTATCTTTGTCAAAGGCTGCGGGACCTGATGGCATCCTACCAAGGCAGACCCACTGCTTTGGGCAAGGATTCTGAAAATAAAATTTGATGTTATATTTAAAACTATGAAGATACCTCGATCCTGGGTTACCTCAATGATTGTTCCCATTCTGAAGAAAGGGGATCCTAGAAACCCCAAAAACTATAGGCCGGTATCTTTGATGGATATATCAGCTAAGATCTTTGCCATATTGCTGCTACACGAAATGGAAAAGTACATCGAATCACATGAAATCTATTCAAAGTGTCAAACTGGATTTAGAAAACGAATGAGCACTACCCTTAATGGGATTACCATAGCTCACATTTTAGCAGGAACTAAAATTAAAGGAGCAAGCACTGTAAACATGGCGTCTATAGATATGTTCAATGCTTTTGATACTGTTGTACGTAACTAACTATGGCTTAAGCTTGCTTCTCTTGGTATACCAAACTCATTGATTTACTGGATAGTCCAGCTTCATACTAACACCTCATATAAGATAAGATTAACATCAGCAGGTGCAACGACTAAACCAATCAGCACGCAGCTTGGTCTCAAACAAGGATGCAACTTGGTTGCCTTATTATTTAACCTATACTTATGTGAACTTGAGAAAATATGGTTCGATATGAGGGTATTCGCGGTAAGACTTGGGAAATTAAGGCTACATTGGCTTGCATTCTCTGATGACATCATATTGTTTGACCTAACTCCATCTGGGCTTCAAATGAAGTTGCAGCTATTTGAGAAAACTGTGCCTTTATACATAACTTAAAACCTAATGCAAATAAAACAACAATGATGGTCTTCGATGCAGGAAAAAAACAAAAAGAAATACAGCTGGAAACTTAACGAGGTCTATATACATCCATCTACTGAGATTATATATCTTGGCTATTATGTATCTGATGTATTGTCTGTTAAAATCTGGACTGAACGACTTAAGCTAAAAACTAGGCCTCTTTTAAGTCAAATGAAGCTGATATTTTCCAAGTATTGTTAATTATCGTTGCATCCTTTGTTGGAATTTTTAAATCTTAAAGTTGAGCTAGTGATACTCTATGCATTGGATATTTGCCTGTACATTTATGGTAAACAACTGGATATACTGCAAGGCCATCTAATGAAAGCAACCCTCCATGTTCCATAGCTATACCTAACTGTATAATTCGTCATTAATTTAGTTTGGTATCATTATCAAGTAGAGGAGAGTGATGGGCACTTTCAAATTATGCTTGGATGCTCGAACCTCCCAAGAATTCACTGTATCAAACAAGCATATTTAGTGATAGCACCAATTCGCTTACGCAGTTTCATAAGAGAATGAACATCTTACTGAATGATTAGAAGTAGCACCAAGTGATTTATGCCTCAGGCCGGCTTATGCAAAGAAAAAACTCTTTAAAATAGACTGGAACTGCACATTGGAGGCCATTGCAAATTATCCTACTTATCTCGAATATGCAAAATGTCCTCATAAAAGAGATTTTAGCGGGGGCGTGGCTTGGACAGTAACTGTGGACCCTGGGGTGAACGCGAGCGATTGAGCGGCTGTGGCAGTATTCCACAAAGCTGCGGATCTGACTCTGAACACACGGGGTGACAAGAGAAATCCCACAGGGACAGTCAGCAGACTGCAATTACTATTCCACACGCTCTCAATACCTTTGAGCTGGGCTGCCTGAGGAGAGGGCAGTTGCCGGCACTGAGAGGGGCCCCCTCCTGGGAACATGGGGTGAATTATCGAGATTGAGAGAAGATACTCAAATTTTTCCGGAGGGGAGGAACGATCGAGAAGGGGTCAGCAAAAATCACTGCGTACCCAGACTATACGTTGCATGTACAGCGTAGCAGGATGAACTTTGGGTCGGTGAAAAGGAGACTAAAGGAAGCAGGCCATCGTTACATGTTGCTCTACCCAGCCAAGTTGAAAGTGTTTTATAAGAACAAATCCCTGTTTTTCAAGACGCCGACTGAGGCAATGGATTGGCTGGATATGCAGGGCCGATCTCAAGAACCGGATGTCCAGATGGGAGATGCGGAAGATAAGTAGCACGCAGCTGTGTCACCTAGGGTGATATGGCCAAGACATTGGGACTTGAATATAGAGTTGAATTAAGCTTGTGGGGCGTGTGTTGCAGTAGCAGCTGGCGGGACCCGTTTTACGCACCAATCCTAAAATAGACGAGTGAGAGCTCCTAGGAGGCATCCCTTGAACCCAATAGTAATATATTTAGATAGGTCACTGTTAGATCGGTGACGCCCTGTGGGGTCCTAGTCCTCGGACACGAGATAGGACCAGACGCGGGTGGGCCTGAGATCCAGGGATGGAGCAGGGCATTTGTTGGGGTAGGGTAGGGTGGGGGGAGGTGTTGGGTTGTGTGCAGTGGAGTGGAGTTGGGGGACAGGGAGGGGGGATCTGTTGAGGGGGGGAAGGGGGAGCATTAAATGGAGAGGTGGACTGGGAACATACCGTGTAGATGGCATCGGGTAATCTCAGAATCGTGACCTGGAACATACGGGGCCTCAATAGCTATCTAAAACGCAATAAAGTGATGCTGTATCTAAAAAGGATGCGCATTGACATAGCCCTGCTACAGGAGACTCATCTCACAAGGGAGAAGTTGGAGGTGATCAGGAGAAAATGGAGGGGTAACGTTGTGGGGGCTACGTATTCAGCGTATGCAAGAGGGGTGATTACGTGGGTGGTGCTGTATGTGCCGTTTCAGGTACTCAGTTCAACGGTAGACCCAGAGGGCAGAATGGTGGTCGTGTCGGGACTCCTGGAGAACAGGGAAGTGCAAATCATAAATTTGTACGCTCCCAACCACGACACCGCGGCTTATTTTAGGTCCCTTTACAGCAAGTTTAGCCCCCTGGCTGGGGGTGCGATGGTGTGGGGGGGACTTTAATTGCACCCTGAATCCTAGAGGATGTGTGGAGAAGGCTGCATCCAATGGATAGGCAATATTCGCACTAAGCAGCGCCACATGACATGCACACGAGGCTGGATTATGTGTTTGTAGCTGCTGAGATAGCGGGAGAAATGGTGGGGGCGGAATACAAGGCCCGGGTATTATCCGACCACTCGCCTTTGGTTGTAGAGTGGCAACATCAACCCCCCAGAGCATGGATCCCGACATGGAGACTTAGAGCTGAGGCATTACAAGATGAGGGGTTTCGGGAGGATCTGAGGGAGGCCATCGAGGAATATTTTGATATAAACATGGGCAGTGTATGCTCTGTGTGAACAGTATTGGAGGCATTTAAGGTGGTGGTGCGTGGGGTAGCCATATCAAAATCTAAAGGGCTGCAAGGGGGCATTGAAAGGGAACTTCAGGAAACAGAGAGACAGCTGGAGGGTCTCACACGACATGAGGAGACTGCCCGTGAGAATAGCGCCAAGATAAAAGACCTACAGTTAACCTGCAGTGGACTCTGGGATAGGCTATGTAGATTAAATTACAGGAGATACACATCGAGGCTACACGCAGGGGGCAATAAGCCAGGCAGATTGCTGGCCTGGCTGTACAAGTGTGAGACCCCCGCTCGGTGATCAGTGAGATCAGGGATGAGGAAGGTCACATCTGTAATACCCAGGAGGGGTAAACCAGTAGTTCCTCAAGTTTTACAGACATATATATGAGGACACAGGGGAGGATATGAGTCAAGACATACTGGACACGTTAGAGGACATAGAGCTGCCCACCCTGGACGACCTAGAACGTGTGGATGTAGATGCCCCGGTTACCTCAGATGAGCTGGAGGGGGTGATCCAACATCTGCCCACCTGCAAGGCACCTGGGACAGATGGGCTGCCTAGCGAGTTTTACAAGGCATACTGACAGGAGCTCCTTCAGCCACTGCAGGCCATGTTTAACGAGGCCTATGAGCGGGGGGAACTGCCATTGTCCCTCTGCGAGGCAATGATCATCCCGCTCCTGAAACCAGGCAAGCCGGCTGTGGAGTGTGGGTCCTACAGACCCCTGTCCATGCTCAACCTGGACAGTAAAATACTTACGGCAGTGTTGGCCAATAGGCTGAAGAGGGTGATCGGTAAGCTGATACACCTAGATCAGACGGGCTATGTCCCTGGCAGGAACATTACAGTTAACCATAGGAGGCTTCACCATATCATTGACTACACTGAGGAAGACACGGGTGAGTTGGCTATCGTGTCGCTAGACGCGGTTAAAGCCTTTAATTTGGTGCGATGGCATTGGTTGAACGCGACCCTGAAGGGATACGGAATGGGACCTGGATATCTCAGGTGGGTCCAGTTGTTATATAGCACTCCGATGGCGACAGTGAAAACAGGATCCATAATCTCAGATAAATGGCAACTCAGTAGGGGGATCAGAAAACAGTATATGGTGGAAGGCACAATATCAAAAGTATGTAAATTCAGGTCATTTCACTAGGATATGGTCATTTGAACTCAGGTAGTTCATATACAGTTTCAGGTGCAGCAGGGAGATTCTCCGGGCCACTTGAGATCCTAAAATATGAAACACCAAACACACACCAGCTGTTGCCAGCTGATAACCCTATGCTGCACTCCTGATGGGGAGACAAGTCCCCAAGGTTATTTTCAGTATCACGTGAACCCAATCCGACTCCAACAAGGAGAAGTCTTAAGTCACGAGAGACCACACCGTCAATTAAATTACAATGCAAGAAAGCCTTCACTGTACTCAAAAAATATTCATATGATAAACAAGATATAAATAGCATCTGTCTCTCTGCTTGTCTACAGAGAAGCACCACCAAGCTGAGATAAAACAGTTTTGGACAGATAAAGTATTTTTATATACATATAGGCAAATCAATTTCACAAAAGGTGCGTTCCAGTATTACACCCACACTATTAACTCATAGCGTGGTAATCATTAGAAACAAAAGTAGTTATACATTTAAACAACGACAATATTCTGAGCTGAATCACAGTCCTCAAGAACATCCAAATGTTCTCAAAACGTTATTCGTGAAGTAACACATTTAAATATTGAATTATTTAACACAATTGTCTATCTGGGCAGTACAATTCTTTCTGCTCAGAATCTCCTAAACACAACCATGTGTACCGACGCGTTTCGGATTACGCAATAATCCTTCTTCAGGGTGGGATGTGTTAAAGTTTCAAAAGTTGTTCATTAATTCCTACAAAAGGGAAGGACAACCTAATTAGACTTTTATGTCAGACATGAGATTTTATAGGTCACTCTCAATGAAAAAGTAAAACTAACCTCATTCCAGTGTACGTATCAACAACCGGGATCAATCTGTATGGTAAAAATGTACAGAAGTGGATTGTAGAGATTTGTTCTCAAACATGATTCAATTTTTAGACTAATACTGTTGGAATTAGGCGTACTCACTCGGAAGGAAGACCAGTGCCTCTCCCCGGGTGAACACAATGGTGAAGGGCTGGGTTTTCCAGTGGGTGGTGGCTGAAGGCAAAAAGAGATCGACTGAGTACTTGAATATGTGTTTAAATTTAATTTACTTATAACACTCTCAAGCTTGTAAAAAATGAAGTAATCACATGCTCAGTTTACTGAGGTATACTTGTTAAGGTCACACATTTCAAAAAATGTTCTCTTGATGTTCATTAATACATCCGACCGCCAAAATGTGCATACAACGTAGTGCAGCTCATATCTGGCTTTATTAACTATAATCATCCCCAGCAAATAAACTGAGATACTGTCCATACCCCCTAAAGGATACGGCGCTCGTGTTAGTTAATGCTTAACATTAACTGAAAGACTCTCTCAGGCTCTCATGTGCTGATGTAACACGCTCACTAGTTGGAAAAATGTGCCTGGGCATGTTAAGTGTACAACACGCCCTCTCTAATAGTATACTGCCAAAAGTATATCGGGTGCCCGTCAACCAATACACGGAACTATTACCGCTCTGGGTGTCTCGTTAAGAACACTCACCATAAACAATGTGCAACTCCCAGTACGACCGCGCAGCTCGTCGCCAAGACGAACTGCTCGGGAGTATTCTGTTTAAGTGGTCGTCATGGAGGCGACGCGCTTGCGCGTTTCGACTCCAGACGTCCATCTTGGTATGGGACTCGGTGACCGCAGTCCATGACTCGCGGTACGTTGATCTCATTCTCTTTTGCTCACGGTACAGCTGGTACCAAAAGGGCATACGCTAGGTAAGTCACAGTGCCACTATTCAAAAAAACGTTAATAAGGGCAAAATACACCCTGACCAGTTCCATATTAATTGAGAATGTGGAGAAGGCAGAAAAGTCATAGGGGAGGATAAAATGTGTCAGAAACGGGGGGTGAAGGAGAGATGGCCTGAGACAGTGCTAGCAGATGACCCTGATGCCTCCCGGGAAATGATGTATGATGTTTCGGAGGGCGGGCACGAAATATCCAGGATATACGAGCTCCTGAGAGCAGAGGCAGGGAAGGAGCTGCCTCAACTGAGACAGGAATGGGAAGAGGAAGTAGGAGGACCCATGACAGAAGGGCAATTGGAGAGAGCCCAAAGGTACCATAAAAAGGTGTCCCGGAATGCGAGACTCCAGCAAATCCAATTGTATGTCACTCACAGGGCTTATCTGACTCCCGGGAAAATGGCAAGGTTTGGAGGCTCGGCCACGCAGAAATGTCCCAGGTGTGGGGAGGTGGAAGCGGGGCTGCTGCACATGTTCTGGGCTTGCCCGGAGGTGCACAGATTCTGGGAGGAGATCAAAATTAAACTGGCTGGCGGGGGAGTGGTGCTAGATGTGGGATCGGCTTGGGCATGCATGCTCAGGATTTTTCCCAGGCCACGCAATCTAAAGCACATAAGTAAAATGAAGGACTTGGCCTATATCCTGGCTAAGTGCAGGATTGCAATGGGTTGGAAGGCGGCCCACAGACCCAGGGTGGAGATGTGGTGGGCGGACCTTCTAAGATGGGCGGAAGCAGAATCCACAGCTTGGTTTGAACCGGTTACTAGAAGGGGAGAGGAGGAAATAGGGCCTTTGATAGCCTGGCGACAATTGGTGACCTCTATGGCAAACCCCCACCAGGGCAATCACGAAACAGAAGACTCGGATGAGTCCATAAGCACGGCGATTCCCGAAAGTGCTCCTGTAGATGACACGGGTGAGCCGGCTCTAGTTTGTGGGGAGGGAGGGGGGAGGACGGAGAATAACACTGTATAATGTAACGACTTGATGCTGATTATGTACGTCCTAAACAGTTGTATTGTTTGTTGTTTCGTTTGGTTTTCTTTTTTAAGAAAAATAAAAAATAATTAAAAAAATAAAATAAATAAAAAAGAGATATTAGCGGTTCATACATAGCTATGTTGCAATGTAACTGGACGCGCATGTATTACATGCGCTTTAAAATGAACCTATTTCTAACCAGGGAAAGGACTAAACATTGGGGAAATGTTTTGGATAGAATTCATGAGTCAAAATGTCGATTCCCGGAATGCAATGAACCCAATGAAACCTTAAAACATCTGGTGTTAGAATGTACACACTTTAAAGTAGTTAGAACACTCTCACTAATGAAGTTTGCAAATGTTGATTATGACAATGCCATTGAATACCTTTGGAATCGATTAATGATAGGGAGACATAAGCCGTTGATTTTTGGTCTCGTTCAGTTACTAAAAAACATGGAAAGTGAACTGGAGAAATGCAACAGCTAACTAATATATCATGAAGGGATGTTTATAGAAGTGAATGAATTGCAAATATGGACATTTTAAAATGGGTTAATGTACGATTAACTTGAAAGATAATGAAAATGTAGATGATTTTATTTCTTTTTATATGTTGAATTTTGTAAGGGTTTCATGGAAACCATGTACAAAAATAAATACATAAGTGTTTCAAGGCGCAATGAAGCAAGGGAGTGGAAATAGAGGGAGGACAAAGACAACGATCTTACTAGGCCTACTGACATTGAGATCGCGGGAAGGGGGAAGTGCCATTCAAGGGATAAAAAACAACAAATAGTGCGGCCAGCAGGTGACAAGTGAAGGATTAAAGTGCAGACAGCAGTTTCCTATAAGTGCAGGTAAGAGAGGCTATTTCAGAGGGAGGAGCCAGCCAAAGAAAGAGATCTACCCCCAACTTGTTGCTTGGAGAGGTGACTGACACTGAGGGAGTTGGAGATGGAGGTGGAGGAGCGAAGAGCTCGAGGTAGGAAGATATTTCCAAAGAGAGAGTTGGGGGTATTGTGGTCCCATGCCCTAGAAAGCCTTGTGGGCAATGCAGAGGGCCTTGAACTTGATCCTTGCAGCCACTGGGAGCCAATGGAAATATTTTAGGGCTGGAGAGATACAATCCCTGGCTTGAGACCAAGGACAAGTCTTGCACTCCTCTTCTGGATGAGTTGTAGAGGGCAGAGAGTAGTGGCAGGCAGATTTAGAAAGAGGCTGTTGCGGTAGTCCAGCCTAGAGAGAACCAGAGCTCTGGAGACAGTGAGCTTCTGGGGGAAGGTGAGGAAAGGAAGAATATCTCTGAGGAGGTGGAGTTGGTAGTTTGACTTCTTAGAGACATCAGAGATGTGAGGAGAGAAGGAGAGTGTGGAGTCGAAGATGACCCCAAGGTTCTTAGCCTCACAGGTGGGAGCAGGAAGAGAGTGACAGGAAAGGAAGGTATAGGTGTGCTGATGAGGAGGATCTCTGGCCCTCATTACAACCCAGGCGTTAAGGGGTTAACAGGGCCGTAAAAGGTGGCGGTGCCGTTAATCCCTTAACGCCTGATTACGAGGTCCCTTTGTGGGTGGCACTTTAACGCCTGCTTTTAACAGGCGTTAAAAAATCAACCCGCAAAGGGACCTAGCAGATAATTACGGCACCGTAATTTACGGTGCCGTAATTAGCGCCTTCCCCAGTCCCATTGAGCCCTATGGGGCAAAAATGGGAATGGGGAAGGGCCATGGCAGCATGGGGAATTACTGCCCCGCCAACCTCGGAATGGGGCGGTAATTCCCCATTCCGCCATGGCAGAGTCAGTAAGTTACCGGCATGGACCATGGTGCTACTAGCACCATGGTCCAACGCCTGGGTCGTAATAAGGGCCTCTGTCTTACTGGCGTTAAGGCAGAGATCCTTTGTGGCACACCACTCCTGGATTGCAGACAGACAGTCCGAGATGAGAGAGGGAGAAGAGGTGGCAAAGGGGAGCCTGAAAAAGAGCTGAGTGTCATCCGCATACCACTGAAAGTTGGAGCAGAGAGCTGCAATGCAGTTGGCGAGAGGTGCCAGGTATTGGTTGAACAGCCAGGGAGAAAGGTTAGACCCCTGGGGAACACCACAGGTAGAGAGTGAGATAGAGGAGAGGATGGACTCAAGTACGACCTGGGAAGGTCGGCCGGAGAGGAAAGTGTCAGCCAGGCCAGGGCCTGATCACTGATATCCAGGTTATCATGGAGCCGGTTGAGCAGGATGACATGGTTGAACGTGTCAAAAGCAGAAGAGAGTTCAAGTAGGATGAGGACAGAGGGGTGATTAGCATCAAGGTTAGAGAGCAGATCTTCATGGATGTTCAGGAGAGCAGTTTCCATGATTCTGGCTGCTCTGAAGCCAGACTTATGGTCATGGAGACAACCAACAGATTCAGTGTAAAGATTAAGCTGGGAAATGGCCAGCTTTTCCAAGAGTTTGCACAGGAAAGGAGTGATGGAGATCGAGCTATAGTTACCTGGGCAGGAATGGTCGGCTGAAGGTTTCTTGAGAAGAGGGTCTACAAGAGAGTGCTTCAGGGAGTAAGAGAAGGATCCAGTAGTGAAAGAGTGATTGCAGAAGTCATCCAAGGCTGGAGCGAGGGTGTCAATGTGGTCCTTTATGGTTTTGGAAGAACAGGGAAGAACCTTTTTTTACAAGACTTTCAAAGAAGGGACTTGTCTAGAAATCTGGTCAGGGGTGAACAGAGGAAAGCAAGGAAAAGGGAGGAGAGGAGGCCACAGGGAGGCCAGAGGTACAAGAGAGAGTAGAGGGAGAAGGAGGCGAGGATGAGGAGGATGGTAAAGATGTCCTGGGTTTTAGAGAGGAAATGAGAAGCCAGGGCCGTTCAGAGGGCCTGGTAGGGGACAGGAGAGGTAGAGACTGCAGCAGGGTTGGTTAGCTCCTTGCAAATTTTAAAGAGTTTGGCCAAGTTGTTCTATGCCGCAGAGCTGTGGGCTTCGATGTGAGCTCTCTTCTTAGTGAGGACAGAGAGCCGGTATTGCCTTTAGAGCAGGTGGCAGGCCAGTTTATCAGATGATGCACAAGTTGCCAGCCATTTCCTCTCAGTTGTACCAGGAGTTGCACTTGGCTTTGTGCTTCAAGCGGATCCTCATGACCAGGGCAAGTACTTCAAGAGTATCAGAGATAGAAGTGTGGAGCATGGAAAGGGCTGTATCAGGATGTGAGTCAGCCTTAGGTAGAGGAGGGGGAGAGAAAGTGGTGGCGAAAGCCTCAACTGACACACGCTTCATGGGTCGGATGACCAAGAAGGTGGGTGGCAGTGTGTAGGTTGGCTCAGCCTGAGGGGTAGAGAGAGAGATGAGAGGAGAGGAGAAAGTGATCACCTCAGGAGAGAGTAGTGGTGAGAGGGTTAGAGAGGGGGAGGTCTGAGGAGATCAGAACATCCAGAGTGTTCCCTGCAGAGTGATTCGGGCCAGATGGAAGAATAGAATGAGAGAGAGAGAGTCGCAGAGGTCACAAAAAAGTCTAGAGGAGGGACGGGAAGCATTCAGGTGGATGTTGAAGTTTCCAAGGAGGAGGAGTTGAGTGGTCGAGGTCAAGCGAGAGGAGGAGAGGTACGCCCACTCAGAGAGGAACAAGGTTGTCTGACCAGGTGACCGATAGGTAGTGGCCAGGAGAGAGAGAAAGCCTGCAAACAAAGCATTAAAAAGAAGAGTAGGCCTGCATAGAAATGATAGAGGAAGGAATCCACTCCGGGAAGATCAAGGCTACACCCCCACTGGAACAGTTGTATCTGGGAAAGTAAAGGATTTTGCAGCCATAAGGGAGGAGAGTGTCAGAGCTTTTGACAGAGCTGGCCGTGAACCATGTCTCAAGGGAATCTAGGTACAGTTCTTCCAGGAGACGGCAGAAGTCATAGGAGTGTTTGACAGCTGATTGAGAGTTAAGAGTGGCAATATGGAGAAGGAAGCCACCCTGGAAAGACGTCTGGGGGGGGTACAAATCAGAGGTACTCCCTGAAGAAGTGTAGAAGCAGCCTGAGGGAGTGCCGAAGAGCAAGGAGGAGAGGGCAAGGTAGCCAAGAAGGAGGAGGAGGGCTCCAGAGAGGTGGCAGAGGGGGGAGGCAAGGTAGCAGAAGAAGAGAGATAAGGGGCAGCAGGACAAGAAAGGAAATTGATAATGCGCGGGAAGCATCTATAAAAGAAGAGGAGGTTGGCCTGAGGGCCTTGGACCAAGACTGTGCCATTCACATAAACATTAATGATGACCTTAGAGGAGTAAAAGACGGCCAGGAGGGCCTCCACAGGGTGTCACCATTAATGGGTTAGTACGAAAAAGGAGAGAGTACAGAGACCATATGAGAAGTTCAAAGGTCTGGCAAAGGAATGACAAAGAGGATGTCGGTGAGGGTCTGTCTGGAGGAAGCACTGATACAGGTATCAGTGATAGGGAGGAATGGGCTTGAGACCAGGATATCCTTTTTGAACTTCTTTCCACCAGATTTAGTGAGAAGGGCAGGATTGTCAATAGAGAAGCAGTTAGATAAAATAGGAGAAAGAGAGAGTACTCTAGAGTAGGTGGGGGAAAGAGGAGAGAGGAAGAGGGGTGGAGGTGAGGAGTGGGGAAAGAACAGTATGGGCTGGGACATAGGTGGAGGACAGAAGGGGGGTGCAAGCAGACGAGACAGGACGAGACAAGAACAAGTAGAAAATATTTAAACTCAATGAGACAAAGAGCTCAAAAGGAAGAGCACAAAAGAACACAAGTCATTAAGGTGAACAACAATCAGGTTACCAAGACAACAAGAAACAGAGCAGCCGATGAAAGAAAACTTAGAGGATGAAAGAGCACAGCAGAACAACACAGAACAATATGCAGCAAAACAGAGCAGTTGATGAAAGAAAGCCTAGAAGTAGGAAGATCACAGCAGAACTCAGAGCAGTACACAGCAGAAACAGAGCAGTCGATGAAGAAAACCTAGAAGAAGGAGGATCACAGCAGAACACAGAGCAATACACCAATGGGCAGGAAAGCAGTCCGGAGCGGGGAAAGGGGAGGGGAAGGCAAGTAAATACCTGCAAACTAGAGAAGGGAGGGCATGAGGCACACATGATTGAGAGTTGTGAGGCACCACGCGGGAAAGGACGCAACGGTGTGAACATAACCAAGGATGGCGAGTGCAAGGAACCCACATTATCAAGGATTGCAAGGGACCCTCAGGCTAAGGACACGCAGAGTGGCAAGGTTGGAAGGGGGCAGAGGGACACACTATTCAGGTATGCAAAGGACCACGTGGGCAGCGGACACGCAAGTGAGAGCATAGCCAACGATGGAAAGGGCGCTGAGGCACACACAAACATAGGATTGCAAGGGACCACCAGGCCGAGGACGTGCATTGTGAACAGGCAAGGATAGAAGGGGCATGGAGGCACACACAATCAAAGGTTGTGAGGGACCATGCAACTCAGAGATGCGCAGTGCAAATGAAGTCAAAGATGCAAGTGGCATGGAGGCACACGCGATCGAAGGTTGCGAGGAACCACATAAGTCGGGGTGCATAGTGCAAGGGAAGTCAAAGATGGAAGTGGCGCAGTTGCATACGCAATCAAAGAAATGCGAGGGACCAATCAGGGAGAGGATGCAAGGGGGGGACTAGGATGGAAGGGATGAGGGGGGAACTGAAGGATGGGTGAGAGGGGACAGCGCAGGTAGGAATCACAAGGGAAGGGGCACCCCCAGCAAGGGGCAGAGGCACAGGTCGCAGGGGTTTGGGGGACACAGTCAGAGGAGAGGGACAGTCAGAAGGGCTAAGAAGCGCAGAGCAAGAAAAACTCCCCAACTTCTTACCTGGCTGCCACAGACAGGAGGGTGAATCGTCTGCACTCACTGTCTGCACCGCAGAACCCTTTGTCACCAAACACCTGCGTCCTTCAACACCACGGTCTTATCCTGTGAGGGCTTTGCCACAGATGGTCTGCATCTCAGATTTTATAGGCTCGGTAGCGTGGATGTAACAAACGTGTGACGTGTCGTCAAGCAGCATCTCCTGCGAACCTGCGTCATTCAACACCACAGTCTTGTCCTGCAAGGGCTTTGCCGCAGAGGGTCTGAACCTCAAATTTTATAATCTCAATAGCATGAACGTAACAAACATGTTACATGTCCTTGGGCAGCATCTCCTGTAAACCTGCATCGTTCAACACTGCAGCCTTGTCTTGCAAGGGCTTTGTCGCAGAGGGTCGGTTCCTCAGATTTTGTAGGCTCATTAGTGTGGATGTAACAAACGTTTTACATGTAATCGGGCAGCGTTTCCTGCGAACCTGCATCATTCAACACCACGTCCTTGTCCTGCAAGGGCTTTTCCGCAGAGAGTCAGAATCTCGCATTTTATAGGCTCAATAGCGTTGACGTAACAAACATGTTACATGTCATCGGGCAGCCTCTCCTGTGAACCTGTGTCGTTCAACCCTGCAGCCTTGTTCTGCAAGGGTTTTGCCGCAGAGGGTCTGAACCTTGGATTTTATAGGCTTGGTAGCGTGGACGTAATATGTGATATGTGTCATCAGGCAGCGTCTCCTGCGAACTGCGTCATTCAACAATGCAGCCTTGTCCTGCGTTGACTTTGCTGCAGAGGCTCCGAACCGCTGATTTTATAGGCCCAGTAGCGTGGACATAACAAACATGTTGCATGTCGTTGGGCAGGGATCCTGCAAACCTGCATCGTTCAACACTGCAGCCTTGTCCTGAAAGGGCTTTGCCGCAGAGGGTCGGTTCCTCAGATTTTGTAAGCTTATTAGTGTGGATGTAACAAACGTGTTACATGTAATCGGGCAGCGTTTCCTGCAAACCTGCATCATTCAACACCACGTCCTTGTCCTGCAAGGGCTTTTCCGCAGAGAGTCAGAATCTCAGATTTTATAGGCTCGATAGCGTGGACGTAACAAACATGTTACATGTCATCGGGCAGCCTCTACTGTGAACCTGCGTTGTTCAACCCTGCAGCCTTGTTCTGCGAGGGTTTTTCCGCAGAGGGTCTGAACCTAGGATTTTATAGGCTTGGTAGTGTGGACGTAACATGTGATATGTGTCATCAGGCAGCGTCTCCTGTGAACTGCGTCATTCAGCACTGCAGCCTTGTCCTGCGGGGGCTTTGCCACAGAGGGTCCGAACCTTGAATTTTATAGGCTCGGTATTGTGGACGTAACAATCTTGTTACGTATCATTGGGCAGCATCTCCTGTGAACCTGCATCGCTCAACAACGCGGCCTTATCCTGCGAGGGCTTTGGCGCAGAGGGTGCGAAACTCAGATTTTATAGGCTTGGTAGCGTGAATGTAACAATTGTGTTACGTGTCGTCGGGCAGCGTCTCCTGTGAACCTGCGTCATTCAACACTGTGGCCTTTGTCTTTTTTAGTTAATTAGGCTTCCCATGGTATGGGGAATATTGGTGCTCTCCCCTTCTATAGATGCATTATGTACTCCACCTGTCAGATCTCAACTAAATATGACAGGGGGGACTGTGCCTATAGGCTGTATCCACCCAGAGTAGACAGGTCTATGCTTATGTCATGCAGTAAGCATAGGGAAATGTGGGTGGATTAGCAGCCCCACACATGTTCAGGAGGTCCATCTACAATCATTCAATTTGATTTCAAATTTCAAAAAATCCCAGGTCAGCGCACACCCACTGTGCAGATGGTCGAATTCCTCACACTTGTTCAGTGGTTCAACAAGACCCTCAAGGGTATATAATATGTGGCTTTGAAGAATCATTCAGGAGAAAATGGGATATTCTCCTGCCATGACTCCTGTTTTCCCACCAGGAGTTGCCACTGATCCGTGTCGGTTTTAGTGCATTCAAGCTCCCGTTTGGTCATCCCGTTAGGGACGCATTAAGTCTGCTGAGTGAAGCCAGTAAGAAATCTCAGCGGGTTGAGTGCTCACTGCTGTAATCTGTGTGTGATCTGCAGGTTGCAGGTTTGATTCCTGGCAAGGACAACTCAGCCTTTCATCCTTCTGTGGTTGATAAATGAGAACCAACTTCGGTTAGGTAATATTGTTTGTAAAATATGTTCTCTGTAAAGCACTTTGGGAAAAGCGCTATATAAATAAGACTTCATTAGGGGTCAGAGGTCAATCCCCATACATGTTTGCACAACACAGAGGACTTTGTGCCCGCCTCCAATCTAGGATGGCCAAGTACAGACAACAGAGCACCGAGAACCTGAAGGTCAACCAGGAGCTCATGAAGCACTGGCATGACCAGAACGTGACCATGACGGAGTACCCGCCAGTCCAGATGGCCTGGATCATGGAACACGTCAAGGCCAGCGTAGGATTCACTCTATGTCGGACAAGGTCAAGCATTCCATCAAGGAGGAGGTCTCCAAGATGTTATTGAGTTTCCCTTAGCCCCTCTATTAGGATTGTCATATGTTTTATCAAGACCTAGTTCACTAGCCTGACAGGCACTGGTTTTCATGTGACGGTCTCTTAGTTTTTCCCCAAGTACTGGTATGAGGAGTATGGGGTTTTCCAGCCTTCCCCAACTGCCCACTTCATTCTCGTCTACCTCCACCACCCTCTACGGTAATCCAAGTGCCTTTTGTGACATTACCGGCTTGCTCAGGTGGCTCTGTGGAATTGCTTATTCCTGCTATGGACTCCTGCACTTTTTCCAGCGGTCGCTGCTTCTTGTTGCCCTGTCTGGTCCCTCTTGGCGTGTGCTTCTCGGCCGAGGGCATGGTCCAACTTTCGGTCTGCCCTGGACCTCCAATTCTCCAGCCTGGGTATCGTGGAACACAGCATGTATTCGTCAAGGCTCCTTCAGCCTTTCTTGTTCTCCTCTGCGAACCTCCAGCCGGCTCTCAGTTCCTCGAGGGAGGATTTTTCCAGGTACACAGTCTTTCTTCCTTTTAGTCACTGGGGCTGCCTCTAGTTGACTGTACTGTGTATGTTGGTTCCGCAGTGGGCTTTGCCTCCTTGCTTATTCTTTTTTGTGTCAGTGGTTGTATGCGCTCCATCTGGGTAAGCCTCAGAGCGCTTTATATAAAGACTAGACAGAACAAACACAGGAGAAGACGGAATACCCTAGTCAATCTCTCTGTTAAATAAGAAGTTCTTGAGATCCTTTAATTGGGTGAAGGTCCAAAACTGCTTGCTGTTCACCCAGCCTCAGTCTGGCATTTGTTCATCCTGCTGTTCACACACGTGTTGAACAGGGATTAGGGTAGCCACAGCCCAGAATGGCTGCTGACATGGGTGTGTGGACGATATTTACACTATCAACTGACAGAGCATGGGTAAATTGGAGGAACAAAGCCTTACAGGTCATTCACCATGCAATACTTCTCATGGTATTGTCTTTCAAAGTGCCACTTTCAAATTGTTAGGTAAAAGGCTGCAGATTGTAGATCGTGACACTCTCCTAACCTCTGCTTGTAGGTGATTAGATGAGTGTGGCATTTGAATGGAGACCTACTTGTTGGGCTGTGAAACGGGGAGCTGCATCTCTACTGAGTCATGGTCAGTTAATGGGATTCAGGCTGGGATAACTTAGAATGAGAAGGTGGAAATTAAGGATCATGCATGTTGTGGCTTTTGTATTGTGGCCACTGTCCTTGTCAATTGTGCGTTATATAAATAATGTCAGGGACCTGCACAACAAGCCACCTATCCACTGAATGTTGCTGGTATTGTTTGATGACATGGGCTTTGTGTATTGTCTACATTGAGAGGAAGTTGTGGGTTTCCAAAATCATTGCATGCGTTTGAAGTGATGATACAGCAATGTTCATAGCAACCAATTCCAAGGCTGCCACACATATGTGATGGTGTGTATGACATTTGCATGGGTGGACCGTTGTATGCACCATGTTGGATTGTTTATCCAGCATGTGATGTAATATGTGATGAAGTCTAGGGGGGCAGTTGCCTGTTAGGATGCATACGATGCTGGATGCTGGCTTACAGTGGTACATTGTTGAAACATTGTACCTTTTGTGGCTAAATGGTGAGGTCTATGATAAGTGTTGTGTTTTTCTTTTCCAGGTGGGGAGTTCCTGGATGTGGATCAGGCTGTACAATCTACCAGCACAGGCCAGCGAGCAGTGTCTGGAGAACATCCTCATTGCTTGCAGGCAATAGTGACCTGTCTGATGACTCTTCCATCTCAGTGAATGTGGCTACTGATTTGAATCACATATTTGGAGCACTCATGCATGGAGCCACGCTTCCCAGCCAGTTTGTGGAATTCCTTGTGTTCATGTCGGAGGCTTGGTCAGAGGGACAGACCAAAGCCAGCTTGCCCTTGCATGGTCTGAACATGGAACAAAAGGCTACACCAGCTAGTGGTGCCAAGAAGAATGGTGCACATGTAGGGCAATACACACATGTGGCTTTCTGTGGTGTGTCAACAGGTTCAGAGACTGCATATGGGTTAGCACTATTCCCAGCAACATCTATGCTGTCTGCAGTGCAGGTTGACTTGGTCAATCAGGTACAGGACGTCATCCACATACTGTGGCTCATTAGGACAGTGGAGGCCATTTTCATCAACCCTACCGAGGCCACATACACGTGAATGCAACTTGGCTGCATGCCAATCCAAAAATGAGTGCGGTTGTGGAACACCCTGGGCCTCCTCCTTCTCCTTTTTGCATTTTGTGTGAGCAAACGTGCGAGCAATGCAGGGTCAGTCTATGTCACTGGGTTGTACTATGCTTGTACGAATGATTTATACCTTGCAGCTGCTTTTGATAGACTGTATCAGGGCATTTCAGGATTGCGTGAGAGTGGGATATTAGGCTCTATCAGAGCCTTGGCGGTATGCCGACGGTATTACAACGCAAATAGCTGCTCCGTCTGGTGCTATTAGCGCCTGATCACGTGTAGCGGTGCAGCAGTAAGTTCCCATTCCACATTGGGTCCATTGGAGTTAATGGGGTTTGAGGCACTATTAGCACCGGTGCAATTAGCACCGTGCTATTAGCACCGAAAAACGGGGGGGAAAGTGGAGTATTTTACCTCCAATAAAAAGCTGGAGGTAAAACTCCAAACTTTCCACCCAACGCATGATTTGGACAGCCCTTAAATGCAGCGGTAATAGCGTTACCGCAGCATTTAAGGGCTGAGGCCAAACTCGTGATGAGGCCCCATCTTTACAAATTAGATTTGTTTTGCACTTTGATGGGTATTTTGAGAGTTTGCCTGTTGGCCCCTGTCCACACCCATGTCACTTCCCTTTTCCCGATATAATGAGGCTTCATGCATAGGCTGCCCCTTTCTCCGCCCTTGTTTTAGCCCTTTCTTTGCGGTAATGTTGTGCTAACACTGTGGGGTGCAAAGTACTTGGACAGGGCACAAGTGCACTGCATCAGTGAAAAGTGCCTTTTGTGAATCAAATTCAAATGTGCATGTCGTGCAAAATAAACTTTTTCTGAGCAAAGTCACTTTGGGTGGCGTAAAACCTTTTGTAAATCAGGCTCTGTCTCGCTTGTGTCTGAGGTATCCTCAATGAGTGTGTAGTCCTGAAACTCGGTGACAGAAAGCCAAGCTGTATTACTGTGTGGAATCCATACTGCCCACCTTCACATACACAATATACCTCCTAACAAGACATTCAATAGGTGAAATATACATTTACAGGAACACAAAGGGAGCACATTGCAACGTAAAGATTTTAAACATAGCTCAGGCAGGATGAAGATCCAATTCCAATTCCAAACAATTTTTTTCGGTCCGGGAAGGCCATCAAAGTACATCCTAATAAAAAACAGTTCTAATACATAATTGCATTCAACATTTCAAAGAAAAGAAAAAGCGGTAAAGCTGTACACATTGCAACACCATCCATGAGTGCCCCTGAACAGAACTGGAAACCAAAAGTCAAGAGCCACCAAACCATTGCCTCTGGAGACGCCCCGTGCCCCTCAGTCCCAGGGCAGTCACGTTTGCCCCTGAAAGGGGGCTGCTACTGGGGGAGGGGGGTCTTATGTGGGACACACAGAGGCGTAGATATGTGTGGGGGGGGCTAACTGTAATACTGCTTTTCCTTGACTGCCCGTGCCCCTTACATTTTTCCCAGACATCCATTGCCATGTGGGGATCCCCAAAGACCACTTTGATAATGTCTGTGTTGGCTGGAGAATTAGACAGTCTAGTACACCCCAGCAAGGAGCCCCTGGACATGAACCCACATTCCCCTACTGCCCAGAATAAATGAAGGCATTTGTTCCGGAGAGCGTCTCTTGGTTCTCTAGTGGAAGTAGGTCATTTTGGAACACCGTGGAGAAACACCATGGAGCTGCTACAGTCTTATGGTTTTGGGGCCCAGAACGAGACCTCCCTTGCCCGGGGATTAAGGCACTTTCCCCCCCTCCCCACCGAACACATATTGCCCTGGGCTCTCCCAGTGGGAAACCGCAATGGTCGGGGATAGACCTCCACTGCTGGGGGCCCTGTGATCTCCCTCCGTGTGGGTGGCACTAAGGGGCGAGCCACCTCTAGTCGACTCCTCATGGATGGAGTAGACCTTACCGCTGAAGCAGGGGTGCAAGGGGTAAAGTCCATTATCAGGGTCTAAATTCAGCCCCCATGGCCCTGCCCCTGCAGAGCCCTTTCCTCCCCTCATCACGCATCCTTCTCCCCTGGCCCCTAGCACCCCCTTAATGAAAACAAGTAGGAGGTTTTTAATCTTGGCCAACTCAGAAAGCAAGTGGTGACAAGGACAGCTTGACAGATTGGCAGATGCTGTACACAATGGGGATGGTGGACAGTGATCTCCTTTGGCGGGGGCTACGGGAGCCCAAAGAGGACTCAGACAAAGGAAGGAGCTGACCCCTGAAGGAACATTGGACGTGGGCTCACTCCCAAAGCTCGATGGAAGGCTGGAGTGCTCACTCATGCCCACAACCACTGGCCCACATTCCCAGAGTCTGCAGGCATGAGCACAGAAGAGAGGAGGGGGTCAGCCTCAGGGAAATCCGATAACTTCTGCGGTGCTGAGAGTTCAGGCTTGAAACCTGAAGATGGGTGGAAAGGGGCCAGCACCAGACAAGAACCCAGGGATATAGCCAAAGGTGGGGTCAACTTCAAGATACCCAGAGTGATCCTCTCACAGCCGTTGGCCAAGGTGTCCAGAAGGTCGCCAGTGGCCACAAGGTCAGGACCCCCTCCAGGGGTTAGTAGGTTTACAGGGGGCACATGTTCATCCAGAAAGGGGATGCCTGATCAGTCGCAGGGCCACCGGTGTTCCCCAGGGGCTGTGGTGGATCCCCACCTGTGTGTTATAAGCGCAGGGTAGCTTGGAAGTAGGCCCCCCCCCGAATCTCCACAAACAGTGGCCGAAGCTGGTGCTGTTGGCAAAGTTCCCAGAGGAGCAAAACAAACCCCCAGGGATGGCATGCTTCTTTACCCAAGATTTTAGCCTCTCAACCTGGATCAGTGGGAATCTTTCCACGGCCCAGTGGATGCTCCCTCCCTTTGCGCCTCACTGTCAAGGTCTTCCGTTGAGATTTGGATTCAAGCTCTTGGAGAATTTGCAGGCCAGACAAGAGGACGGATTTAGACAGGAAGATTGGGGAGAACGGTGAAGAAAGTGGGGGGTCCATTGTTAGCATGGGTTTTGCAGCTTGAAGTTCCCTATCTGCCCTTTTATAAAGAGTTACTGCAGCCTGATGGAGGGGCATTTGCCTGCCACAATTGCCAATAGTCCGTGGGAACACCCCCCCACTTCCCGAAACAAGCTCTCTTTTCTGTTCCTGCTCACCTTGTTTAAAGAAAGTCCAGCCTAGCAGGTCAGAGGGTACCAGGGAACACCCTGCAGAGCAGCGAAAAACCCCACCGGGAGCCAACACCCCGGGCCCTTGTCCCGCGGGCTGGCGTGGGACCAAAAGAAGCCAAGAGGGCATGGCCAAAGTCCGGCGCGATAAGTATGGAGGCCCTCCTGGGCGAGTTCAGTGAAAGAAGAAGAGCAGGACCCAACACCCTGCGCCTTTGTCCCTTGAAGATCCAAGACTACATAATTTGGTTCATGCACTGGCATCTTTACTTTGTGAAATCCCTGACTGGCCCCTGAACCCCAAAACAGACACACATTTGCTGGACCCCCTCTCATTCATGCACCCTTGCAACTGATCTTTCCAGGTTATGTTACTGTTGATAAGTCACGATTTTGGTAGGAGTGGGGGTGGGAGGGATATCAGCACTGCCCCTCCTCCATGTACACAAATGGCTCTAAACCTAAGCTTCTGACAAGTGCTGTGTGGAACGGCCTAACCAGCTGTTTGTCGCAATGGGTGGAACTAAACACATTAGGGAGTCAGATGCACAAAGGTTCCTTTGGTGAAACAGCTCCTAGCCGCATGAAGGAAGAAACTCGTCACAAGACACAGGAATGACGCAACCCTAAACGAGGAGGCTTTGATGCAGAGACCTGATCTCTCCCATCAATCTGTCCGCGATCCTGCCCGTCTTTTCCTGACTGTTATTTTAGTTCCATCAAAGCTATTGTTTTAAACTGTATCTGCCACTATGGCCTGTTTATGGTTGCGGTGGAATAAATGATATTACCTACAGCCGCCCCCTACTGCATTATAAGTAACATTGTACTTAATGAGCAAAGTCAGACGGGAAAAGGTTCGAAGCATGATCCTGAATTATGTTACCTGCTCATAATGCACGACTTAAAGGCAGAGAAAATTCACACATTCAATCCATTTGCCAAACAGTGTCATTTATTCTCTGTTAGAGAGAGTATAATAGATTGTGCCGAAAGGGTCGCTGCCCTTCCATTTAATGATATTGCCAGCACATCTCCACATTCTCCTGGTGGTGTCCCTCAACACGGAATAAATGGCTGATCTCTTCACAATAACAGCTGATTTCTATTTATTAAGCTAAAAAGGTCACCATTTTCTATGGCTAGGCCGCCCTGCACTGTTGATAATTTTATGCATAAACAAATGGCAAATTTGTGGGACATAAATATGCATTAGCAATTACTTCTTCCCCCGGCAACACTCGGCGCATGCAAATGTGTCCCTTGTAGGAGATGGTGGCTTTTGTTTGAGCTCTTCAGCCATGAAACAGAGCAGCACAATCAACAATTTCTAAAATAAAAATAGCAACAATATGCAAGCGATGAGCATTAACGGAAACACCATGCAACAATATATATATATATGTTTTTTTTTTGTTGAATAAATAGTGGGGCTAAAATACAAGGCTCACTCGATTTTCTTTTTTTTTCTCGATTTTCTTAAGATTTAAAAAAAAGTTATCTGCTCTGGGTAGTACGAAAGATTCCCCAACAATACAGTTAAACATATTTTTTTTTCTTGTGGCTGAAAAATAGTGCAGAGGTGGAATGGTTTTCATGGGCTTTGACCAACCTGCACAACGTTGCATCACTTTCCCTGCAGGGAGTGGGATCTGTGGCCTGGAATGTTCTTCATGCGTTTTCCGGCTTGTGTTGTATGTCACCCCTCATGGGAACATGGTAGCTGCCAGGAATTGTGTAACCAACCTAATAAATGGGACAAGTCGCTTCCGTCTCGTCAGTCGACCAAGAACTGACTCCTGCAAATGATTGTATGCACCATGCTGGTGCCTCGCTGCATGCCAAGGGCCTGTTCATGTGGCCCGGCATCCGGACGCTGACCCAGCTGTGCAAAACCGCCCCACTGTCTGTTGTGTGCTGTGTGATCACAGCTAAAGCCAGCCCTGGCCTGGGTGCCCAGAGCCCAGGATGCTGCCTGCTGGGTACCCCCAGCCAAGTTGTCCCGCGCGGTGATCCAGAGTCTTCAGTGTGCCCGCTGCAGATCCTCTGTGTGTTTCGCAGAGCCATGGTCTGTAGGCACAGAGGGTGGCCTGTCCAGAAACTAAGCGGCAGGCCACCACTTTGGTGATGAGGGAAAGTGGTTTGAACCCTTGCTGGGCGTTTTTCATGCTTGGTCAGCAAAGTGGCATCAACAGCATGTCTGGAAGGTGGCAGCGCCGGCCGCTGGTGCTGCGGGTGGTCCAGGGCGCTTTGCTTTGTCAAAGTACGGGCTGCCTGGTGCCCGTGAGAGGTGCGTGGCATGGGGAGTCCTGGCCGAGGAGGTGATGCACTTAGGCCAGCTGCCACCTGTGCCCGCTCCTAAGAGTGAATCAAGAAGGTGTGACAGCAAAGAGGGTGTGGAGCGGGTGCATCGAGGCCAGCTGGCGACTCCCTCGTGAACCCACTTCAAAGAACAAAGGAGCTGGAGCAGCGTGAAGATGGGTGTGGCCTAAGGCAAACACCGGGCCTGCAGCGTGATGATGGGGTGCGCTGCAGCCCTGCTGAAGAAGGGGCTGCATTTTGTTGCGTGGCTGCCAGTGGAACAAACTGCGAATGCCCCCTCCCAACAGCGAGGGCCACAACAGCAGTGTTTTGGTTTGTGAAAAGTGCTACAGACAGAGCACACACGCACAAAAAAAAGAGGAAAATTAGGGGTCGTGGCCCACTAAGAGCCGGGCCGCCCATGGTAAAATTAACCATGGGACCTCGAGGCCTGCAGCGGCCCGGAAAGATGGGGGGAGGCCCATTAAGACCCAGGCCTGCCGCTGTGGAAGAATGGAGTGTGGAGGCATGGTAGGGCAGAAGTGGACACACACTGTTCCCCGGCTGTTGGACAAAGGAGAGAGCCTGCAGCCCTCTGGTGCCCACGGTGCAGGCAGCACTGCCCGTGCCCTTGCCTGAAGACCTGGTCTGTCCTGAAGGCCCATCGAATAGGGGCACAAGAGCAATACCAATGGGGACAATCTAGGGGTCGGGGCGCATGAGAGAGGCCCCGATGCTTAGTGAAGAGATTGGCCCAGCTGGGGCTGAGTGTTCATGTGCTCCAGGTCGGTGCCATTGGAAAAAAAGGGCAGTGCTCATAATGACTTCCCGGGCTGCAGATGCCAGAGTGGTGGTGCTATCAACTGACTAGATTGGAGCAGTGAAAACAGAGGGCCCAGCTGTGGTGGAGTGGAAAAGAAGGAAAAGAGGAAGGCTCGGAGGAGGGTTGCAGCTCTCACGAGTGCTTGTGCACCCTCTGCCGTTAGCAGTGCCCAACAGCAGCCCCTACATGAAGGGATTGGCCATCATCTCGCCACCGGTATTCTGACACTGTTTGCCCAATAGACAAGGACTAGGCCGATGTGATCCCTGGTGCCCCCAGGTGCGGCTTTATCTGCACTTGAACTCCAAACTGTCCTGTTTGTCCCACTATCTAGAGACTAGGCAGAGGTGGCCCCTGGTACCCACAGGTGCAGCTTTACCGGCTCTTGAAATCCGAACTGTCCTGATTAGATCTTAATGGAAGTTGGAATGGTATCCTGCGGACCTGCAAAGTGGGCCCAGTAATCATACACATAAGGGCTGGGAGCTCGCAGACCTAAACTGGCCCAGCCAAAATATTGTGTGAAGCTCTGTTCCTGCGCTTATGGGTTTTGTAGTGAGGGGGCCAGGTGAGAGCAATGGTGTTGGGTGAATGGTGCAAGATCCACTCACCCAGGTTAATAAGGGTGTGCTTGCATGTGGAGTGTCCAACGTTTCATCAGTAGCTCGCTAACCCTGACTGTCACCCCGGGGTGACCTGGGCCCCCTAATGTGTGAAGGTTAGTTGCAGTGATAGTCTTAGTATTATGTGTGTATCGTGGTGTGATGTTATGTTGGTTAGTCGTTATGAAAAACAAGGAGTGTTGTATGTCACCTCTCCTGGGAGCATGGTAGCTCCCAGTACTTGTGTAATGGTCACATGGTGGTAACCAACCTAATAAATGGGACGAGCCGTCGACCCAGAACTGACTACTGCGAATGATTGTATGCACCATGCAGGTGCCTCGCAGCATGTCGAGGGCCTGTTCACATGGCCCGGCATCCGGACAGTGTCCCTGCTGGGCTAAACCACCCCACTGTCTGTTGTGTGCTGTGTGATCATGACTAAGGCCACATCCCCGGCCTGGCTGCCCCAGAGCCGAGGCTGCTGCCTGCTGGGTGCCCCCAGCCAAGTTTTCCCACTCCGGTGATCAGGAGTCTGCAGGGTGCCCCCTGCGGATCATCTTCGTGTTTCGCAGAGCCATGGTCTGTCAGGTGATCCGGCACAGAGGGTGGCCTGCCCAGGAAGCCAAGAGGAAGGCCACCACAGCTTGGTGCATGGAATCCGACTCTGCCCGCATCAGAATTCAGATTCACATACACTCACCCACACACATCCTGAGTGAGACACGGACACACGTCTGGTGCTGGGTAAGTCCCGGAGGCAAATGCCATTCAGGACGCATTTATTTGAGGCTCACGCATGTGCACATACGACTCCCGCTGTAACATCCCTCCTTTTCTTTAAGCAGAAAACACTAAATAACATGACCAATAACCACGACTCAACGTGAGTCGCTCAGTGCAGTGAGCTACCGGCTGAATCTCCTGAGTCCATGAGGTAGTCCTTGAATCGCACTGGGGGTTGTCGCCCCTGTCTCGTCGGGTACCGGCTGCTGCTCTCGTAGGTCGGCAGTGGTGCGAGCTCATTCGGCACAGGTTCCTCTTGCCTGTTGGCCTCAGGGATGCCTCCTCTTGTTTCTGGCTCAGGATTCTCTTCCTGTGCCCTTTCTGTGGGACTCGCGTCTTCTTTCTTGAAAAAGGATTTGTTTCGGGTCAGAATCCCTCTTTCATTTGCCGCTGTTATCATCAACCCTTTCACGTGAGTAACTGTCCAGGGTTGTGGCTCATACGTGAGCAACAGTTTCCCTTCTGTGTGGCGGTTTTTCACCAGCACGGTGTCGCCCACCGTTACCTCCTTTTCCTGTAGGCCTCTCCTCTCACTCTCTTTCTCATTCCTGGTCACTCTTTTCTGCCGGACCTGGGCGTCATCGATCACACTTGGTTCTCGTCCTTCCAGTTCCGGGAGTAGTCCTCTTGGGCAGTGTCCAAATAGGGCTTCAGCTGGGGAAACTCCCGTCGATTGATGAGGAGTGGTTTTATATTCTCGCAAGAATTCAAACAGGTTTCTTCTCTGATCGCCCCCTCCATTCGGCGAGATCTGAAATATTTTGTTCAATGTTCTCATAAACCTCTCCACTTCCCCGTTCGCCCTGGGCCATAGGGGTGTTACCTTTCTGTGTTGTATCCCCCTCTCCTCCATGTATTTTGCAAATTGACTACCCATGAATGGGGCCCCATTGTCTGAGCACAGGACGGTCGGGAACCCATGGGTCGCAAACATTTTCTCGAGGGCCAAAATGGTGTGATCGCACGTGGTGAAGTCTACCAGCTCTACTTCGGGGTACCTCGAACACTGGTGCATGATGGCCAAGAAGTACATCCCTCTGCCTGTTGAGCCAAAGTCAGCGTACACTGTCCCCCAGAGGAGTACGCTTCTGTCCATTGATTTGATGGAAGGTGCCCTTTCTGCCGGGCTTGCGGCCTGAGATGGTAAGCATCTCTGCACATGCCCCTCCACCCTGTTTTCCAGGTCGGGAAACCACACCTTAGGTCTCAATCTCGCCTTTGTTTTTGCCGACCCCTGATGACGCAAGTATGTTCAAGTTTGAGTACCTTGGGTACCAGTGCACTGGGAATCACAATTTGTCTACCCCGTAGGAGTAGGCCTTCCTCTGAGATCGCAAGTTCATCTCTCACCTTCCAGAGCGCCTGCAAATCCCATTGCGCTCTCGCCTCCCTCCTTGCGTTGTTGTTCAGAACCTCCTTCCACTCTCCACTCTGGATGGCCGACTGGATCACTTTAAGATTTCATCTTCGCTGGAGGCCCTGGCGACGACCTCTCTTGACAGTGCTACTGGCATGGCCGCAACCACGATGTTATGTATTAATTCCTAAAATGCCACGATCTCCTCTTGGACTTGCTCCCGTTTGCTGTTTGGGTGTCGGGACAGGTAGTCGGCGGGTTGTTTGTCCCGGGCCTGTACAGGAGCTTCATCCCATACTCTATGAGTGACAGCATCCAGCGTTCAATGCGTGGTGGAGGTTTCGATGACGCCCCGGCCATATGGGGATAAGTGGTTTGTGGTCGGTAACTACGACCACCGGCTTCCCAAGGATGTAGAGGCGGAAGTGTCGGCAGCCCCACAAAATCGCAAGCGCCTCTCTCTCTATTTGGTAATACCTCCTTTCCGTCTCTAACAGAGCCTTGCTTGCATACGCAATTGGACGCATGCTTCCTTGTGCGCCCGCCTGCATAAGTACAGCACCTAACCCCATGGGGCTGGCATCTACTACAATCTCTGACTCAACCGTGGGATCAAAGTATGCCATGGTGTCCTGATCAGACAGTACCATCTTAATGTCTTGGAATGCCTCTCAAGTCCACGGCACATCATTCTTTGTAAGAGCTTGGAGGGGTTCCGAAAGTGACGCCAGTCCTTTTATGAAACGGCTGCAGTAGTTCACCATTCCAAGGAAGCTGCGCACTTCTGCTGGTGACTGAGGTGCCGCGGGATCGCGAATGTCGCAAACGTTCTCTGGGTCAGGCGAGATCCCCCTGGCATGAAAGATGAATCCAAAGAATTCTATGTGATCTCTAAAGAACTAGCACTTGCTGTGGTGTGGTGTAGTGTCAGACCTAGTTTGTTCAGTCTCTGCAGGGCCAGTTCCAGTCACTTCATATGTTCCATTTCGGATGACGCAAACACCAAAATGTTGTTGCTCATGTTGATGACTCCACGTAAGCCAGCCAGCGCACCCCTGATCGTGTTCTGAAAAACCTCGGCAGCAGAGGACACGCCAAAACGTAGTCGCTTGAATTGATATAACCCCTCGTGGGTGGTGAAAGTCATTATGTACCTAGATTCTGGGTGAAGCTCAAGCTGATGGTATCCAGAACATAGGTCTAACTTTGAAAAGACCTTGGCCCCTTGTAATTCACTTACTATATGGTCCAGCGTTGGAGTAATGTGGCGCTCCCTCTTTATCGCTGTATTAGGCAACCGCATGTCTACACAGATGCGGACAGCACCTGGTTGCTTGGGTTTGGGCTCTGCTACAATTGGCGATACCCAGGGCGTGGGCCCCTCAAATTTCTCGATGATTGATGGGGCCCCTAGGGGACCCTTGCTTATGGAAACAAGACACAATCACCACACACAAACTGATACGCCAGACACGAGGTTCAATTCCAAAAATCTAGGGTTTATTGCAAAGCAAATAGTCTCAGTCGGCCGACTGGGTCTCACGTCCCGCAACGTGTGTCACTCAGACCTCGTGGGACGCAAGAGAGCGAGCATTCTACAACAGTTACATATATACAAATTGAACATCTTATTATCAGTAGTAACATATTCAAAACCGCACATAATGTATCTGTCTCTGCAATGATTTCGATGATGGACAATTATGATGAATATGACACCCTTCAGACATCTATTCAGCAACAATTTGCAATTTGAGAAGTCGCAGACACGATTCTTTGTTTTAGGGAACATAATGCTCTCGTTCTTACAAGCAAGCTGCGTGCAGGGGAGAGACACATTCCAGGCCTCACTATCTTCTAGTTTCTATTCGTGGGCTAGAGGTTGGCTCGATCTACAGGGGCACAGTGAAGGGGGGGCCATGAAAGAGAGCATAATTCAAGCCATTAATTGTTCATTTCTACCGTTTCTGCCGCACCAGTGAGACTAGCTGGCACCTGCGTAGTGATTAAATGACTTGTTGCTTACTTCCAAGGACTTGTGAGGGAGGAGACCGGGCATTGCTGTCTGGGTTTCCTGGGCTGCGTGTCAACATGTAACTTGTGGCCTTACTCTATGCATGAGCAATAATGGAATAGAATTCACTTACAGCAAAGCAGTTTGAACAGAAAGCAAAAAGCAAAAATGAGTCAAAATGGCGAATTCAATTCCTACAAAATGGACGCTCTCTGGTCATGCTCATGAGTCTATACTAATAATGCTGAACATATGATGCGGTTGGTTTTCAGCCAACAAAATATATCGCCTATGTTATGGGAGGGTAATTTCTAGACTCACAAACCCTCCTCTTGGCCGTAAGCCAAGCGCATCATTCAAACATTGCATCTTCCTCTGACCAGGTATCTAATTCCGAACTTTGCATACTACTATAATCATCATCATTGTCATCAATATTAATTGACATAAATTCTTTTACTGTCTTCATTTCATGATTCATTCTAGTATTCATCTGGGAGATTTTTTTTGCGTTACTATGTGTACGCATCCCTCACTTATTTCAGTGCAAATTATTGGTAAACAGTATATGCAGCAACAACATGTCATGAATATTCCGAGCACTGCTACTAGGATTGCAACTTATTTCCATCCCCATGAGCGTAATACTTCCCAAAACCAGGAGCTTATGTTTAATTCCCAACTACCTTCTGGGGGATGGAGGTCAGAGCTCAGAGGATGCAACTTTTCTATCGCTTCAAAAACCGTAGGGGAGGAGTCACTTACAAATATGCAACACAATGATCCCACGATTTTGCAAACTCCCCCACGATCAGCCAAAACTATGTCAAGGGCCATCCTATTTTGAAGTGTCATCAATCTAATCCCTTTTTCCTCCAAAGTCATGTTGTATAATATATCCGTTTTCCCATTTATCATTTTCTCTAATATTTTGGACAGTTGTCTTATATTATAGGAGTTTATTGCTTGACCCCAAAATGGTATGAATGATTTTGCTATGTCTTCTGCGATTAATCCTCCTTCCTCATCTTGTTGTGGTCTTAATCTAGATAGTTTGGCTATATCTGCTGTTTTTGAAAGAACCCCCCCCCCCGGAAACAGAATCCCCAAGTAACAAGTACCTCCCCAATTTCTAGGCAACCAGGGATAAGCTTTTTCTCCACATATAAAATAGACAGGATCACCTATATACACTGGTTCTTCCTCTCTATCGAGGAATGCTATGTTCAGACATCTAGTGAATGTCTCTACTGAATAGGAGCCTTTCTTCTTTAAGCAAAATGGAACAGAGCGTGGACTGTAATTTACTGTATAGGAGGGGGGCACTGTATCCTTATTCCCTTCTAGGTTCATGTGAAACGTGATTACAGATGATTTATATGGCACATATAGTCTATCTTGTGGCATTACTACTGGTGTTATTTGTCTTGATTTGCGAAATATAGAGCAACCTACAGGTTTCATTATTACCTCCTCAAATTCATCCATGTTTGTCCTATCTAATTGACCCATTTCACTCTTATTCCATATCCCATAATATAATGCACTTAAGGGAGCGTAACATGCAGAACTCAATGGCAATGACTGCACATACCAACCTATTCCCTTACCACCATGTTGCGGTAGATGGGTACACACCCAACAATTGTTTTTTCTCAGAATTGAGTGTGTCATATTCATTATAAGAAGTAATGTGTCATTTCCATATTCTTCCCTATGTCTCTCTTCCATTGGGGACAAAGTATAGGAAATTACATGAACCAGGCTTTCAGTGACGGAAATATTTCTAATAGGGAAGAACACTTCCAATGAATGTATTTCTTCTAGATAACATAATACCAGTACTGTCATTATTGGGGCTATTATACTCATGACACACTTGACTATTGTTAGGATCAGCATACAATTCTTTCGGCACTGTTTTTTCGTCAACCATACAGTCTCTATATTTACTATATTATCAGCATTGGTGCAGGAGGGGGCAGAGGCTGGTGCAGGCATTTTTCTTGCTCCTTCTTCTCCAACAATGTTCATCGTGAATAACTCTTACCGCTGCGCTCGTTCGAATATCAGTAAGTCCGTAAGTGTCAACAAAGCCTTTAGCCAGTTCTCGGCAGCCTGGATTGCTATACGTTGGGCAAGATTATCGTGCTTCTGCACATTGTTCAAAGAACTCCAGAACAGTCATCAATTGCCTTTGTTCCATATGAGCCCCACTTGTCCGTGTGGGGTGATCAACACATGGATTTTTTTTTTGTTTTGTTTTCAAAGATAGCACCGGGGAGCTGCGTTCCTGAGCTGTCGGATTTGCACAACTCCCACGCCTCTCTCCCATAGGCCTCCGGTTCCCACTTCATCCATGATGGGAAATAGAGGCAACAAAGAAAATAGAACGAAGACCTGATCACTTCTTGTCTCGAGGCCGTAGATTATACTGTATTGCTCCAGGTACTGTGTGATCGATGAATAGTGCGGGTGCACTTCCAGACTCAGGCTCAGAGTCAGCCTGTGGCGCACGAAAAGTGGTGGGCACCAAAGTGATGATGCAGGCTTTGTGTAATCCAGCAGCAATGCAGATTCTGCTGGGCAACGTTGGGGCGCTCTTAGCCCTTTCTCCTTTATAGCAATCTTTCCAGGCTTTATTTCAGGATCACACAAATTTTGTGGCAGAGAACTGGCAACAATTTCCTTCATTATAGAGGCAGCTGTCTGTCCTTTCTCATCTGAATCAGGCAGTTCTTTCAATGGTGACGGAACTCTTTTCATGTGCGTGGCATGTATCCACGCCTTCCTACCGTCCACACAAACTGCTGTCTGTGTTGCCAGAAGGACTTGGTAGGGCCCACGCCATCTGGGTGCAAGCGATGACTTCCTCTCGAAATTCTTCACCAGGATCCAGTTGCCTGGTTGTAGAGAATGCCCCGGACCAGTGCATCTGATAGGAAGAGCCTCCTGCACCTGCTGATGAATCAAACGCAATTTCTGCAATAACAGGTTACAGTATGTACTGAGCACAGGATATTCTACTTCATTCAGTCGCCTTTGTTGCGGCGCACACCAAACATTAGCAGGCCTCCCCATCACTGTTTCATAAGGGGAGAGCCCAGTCCTTGCCTGCACAGATGTGCGCATGCACAACAAAGCTAGGGGCAATGCATCCGTCCAGCGTAACTTGTTTCCTGCACAAATTTTACTAATCTTGGCCTTTAGTATGCCGTTCTGACGTTCAACAAGCCCGGCACTCATCGGGTGCCTGGCACAATGGAATCTTTTATCGATCTGAAGACCTGCGTAAATCTGTAATATTACTGCGCCAACAAAGTGCGGGCCATTGTCTGACCATATGACTCAGGACAAGCCAAACCATGAAAAGTACTCTTTTAACATCACTTTAGCAGTGCTTATGGTGGTGCAATCCTTCAGTGGATATGCTTCCACCCATTTACTGAACGCACACACTACCGCCAGTTCATATTTTAAGTTCTGACACCTTTCCATCTCTATAAAATCAAAATGGATCACCTCAAATGGCATGGGGGGGGGGCAAAGCTACCTGTTGGAGTAGCTGTTCCTTTTCCAACATTGTTTTGCAAACAGGTTATGTAATTTTGTACTAGCCTTTCTGCATTTTTTTACGTGTGTGTTCTGCCACACTGTAGCTAAATGCTGAATTATTTTCTTTGCACAAATGTGCGTGGGACTGTGGGCAATAGTGACCATTGCAGTTACATAGGAGTTGGGCAGCATCCAGTTTCTACTCTTCTTGTCCACCCAGCAACCTTCTAGATCTAATGCTGCAGAGCCCTCAGCCCACTCTTGTATTTCATCAGCCGTTGCTTCTGCCTGCATCTCTTTGATGGTAGCAATCCCATTCTCTATCATACAAGGCACTTCTTCTGACTGTACTGTTAACATTTTCGTATTCAAATCAGTGGCAGTTTGTTTTGCAATCCTGTCTGCAAATGCGTTTCCCTCTCCCACTTTACATGTTACTTTTTTATGCACCTCGCATTTCACTATTGCTAGGCTCTTCGGACATGTAAGTGCAGACAACAATCGTACAATCAAAGGGCCATGTTGAATCCTGGTTCCATGTGATGTCAAGAAACCCTTCTCAGCCCAGAGTCGGCCAAAGTTATGTACCACCCCAAAGGCATATTGGCTCTCAGTATATATGTTTACACTCAGATTTTCAGAAATTTCACATGCTCTCGTTAACGCTATTATCTCCACGGCTTGTGCAGAGTTGTAGGGAATTATTTTGCTTTCTACAATACTTTGTTGTGTCGTAATGGCATAGGCAGCAGTTGATGTGCCATCAGGTAATTTAAAGAAGGAGCTGCCACAAAACAGTTCTCCATCTGGCTCTTTCTGTGGGTGTCTGTGAAAGCAACTCTTCCTTTTGTTTCTTCTTCAGTAACCATTAAAAAATCATGCGGAGGTGATTCATTCTCCCTTATTTCTCCTCTGGGCAGTGGCATTAATTCTGCAGGATTCAAAATGCTACACCTCATAATTTGAATGTGTGGTGCAAATAGGACAATTTCATATCTAGTCAATCTGGTGGATGTGAGGTGTTGTGTCTGTGTTCTATTTAATAGAACGTCTATGGCATGTGGCACCATTAAAATTAGGGTGTGCCCCAGCACCATTCCTTCAGTTTGTTTCACTGACGCAGCAGCCACTGCAACAGCTCGCAAACAACGTGGTAAAGCGCATGCTACAGGGTCCAGCGCATACGAAAAATAACCGCATGGTCTATTTCTTCCACCTTGTTCCTGTGTTAAAACAGCCAGCATGCAGCCTTCTTTCTCATGCACAAATAATATGAAAATGTTTTCATAGTTTGGTGTGCCCAAAACTGGGGTGGAGCAAAATGCAGTTTTGAGCAGATCAAATGCTCTCTGGCATTCTTCATTCAAATGCAAAGGCATCACAACATCCTTCTTCGTCAATGCCACCATTGGTTTCACAATAACTGCGAAGTTTGCTATCCATTTATGGCAATAGGAAGCCATGCCTATTATGGCTCTGACTCCTTTCTCTGGAATAGGCATACCAGAGATACTTTCTATCTTTTCTGCTGTCAGTCTTCTCTCCTCTCTCGAAAGTAGGTAGCCCAAATAAACCACCTCTTTTCGACAATATTGGAATTTTTTCAAACCTGCTTTATGGCCTTGTGCTGCTAAGTGTGACAATAACAACACGGTACTCTTTTTACAAATCTCCTCCGTATCAGAAGCCATCAACAGATCATCTATGCATTGCAATAATACACAACCCACCGGTAGTTCTGGCATATTTAACTGTTCTTTTAATGCTCTGCTGTAAATGCTTGGACTCTCTGTATAGCCTTGTGGAATGCGCATGAATGTAAATGATCGCCCTCCTAACGTAAAAGCAAATACATTTCTGCTATCTTGGTGTACTGGAATGCTGAAAAATGCATTCTTAAGGTCTTTCATGCGAAAATATGCTGCCGAGGCAGGTATCATTGTCAAAATTGTGGTGACGTCTGGGACCAATGGGAATTGAGGATCAACCACTTTGTTCAATGCGCGTAAATCAATAATGAAATGGTACAGTATCTCATTACCTCCTTTCTTACATACCGGGAGAATAGGGCTGTTACATGTGCTACCTGTAATCTCCTCAATTACCTTCAATTTTTTAATTATTCGTCCTGCTAATTCTGCCATATTTGGCGATGGTTTCTCGCCTGCTTTCCTGTCCGCATCTTTTGTTGCTAGATTCTCCCATGCGTCACCGAAACTATCCTGATCATTTACTTTTCTTATTTGCTTCCTTATGTCTGCTGGCAAAATTACTGGGAATATTAGGTTAATATTGTTCATAGTAAAAATGGACGATCTCAAATAGGACTCTATTTCTTTATAGAATCCCACCGCATTGTTCCTCAAATCAGGGATCGTCTGTTTTATATTATTCACCTCTTATCTGGAGAAAGGAACATGTACGTGCTGTGTTGTATAATGTGCTTTCGTTACCTGCGCTGGTTGAGTACCTGATGCAGGAATTTCTACTTTTGTGCCAAAAGTAGGTGGAACCTCCCTCATAGGAAATACTGCACTTACTTTTCCTCCTCCCTCCCTCATATGCAACACTATTGCTAAATCAAGCGATAAGGCTGCTTCTCCTGTTTCCCGTTCAATAGCTATCTTATATATTGCCATTCATTTGGGGGGGGCTAGCTTGTTTATTTTCTATATCTCTATCTTGCAAATATTCAACCATTACATGCAGTGCTTTCCTCTTCATTGGTAATGTATATTGATCAAATATTTCATGCACTTCCATCATGGGAACACTAGGAACTGTAATCCATTTTAGCGCCTCCCATGTGCATATTTTCATTTTCTCACTAGCCTGTCTTGACGGCGGAAGAAATTGCTGCTGCACATATGGTACCGCCTCTTTCCTTTCTCTCCTTATGTCTTTGTTCCTATACCCTGGAGTGGAAAACATTTCAGCATATGCATCATCAAGTTAATTTTTAAATTCAAAAAGCCTGTCCACATGTTCCTTTATTTCTGCATCTCTTTCTCTCACCCATGCAAAAGCATTCAACTCCCGCAACTTCTGCGGCGGTACCATTCCAATCAACTGCTTCCATCTTTCCAATAAATATTCTCCCATGCACTCTAACAATACCTGTTTTTCACTAGTCTTCCTGAAATCATCCATCAAATCCAGCGTCGATGTCTCATCGTTTCCATCTAGATACATTTCTGCCTGTTCTTTCAACTCCTTTCTTCTCTCTTTGCTGACCGCACTATGGGTTACTCTAGTGCACTCACTCTGTGCCGCTCCCTCTCTTCCCATACCATCTTCTTTTGTTACTGTGAATTCAAGTTCAATAGGCGGAGGGGGAAGGGGAATGTCTTGGGAGGGAGGTGCCGGTGCGGATGGAACAACGGGGAGGGGGAATGGTTGCTGTGGCTGTATGATCTGCGGCTGTAATGGGGACTGGGCAACAGGGATGGGTTGGGCAATGGGCACTAATGCAATTCTATCAGCCTCCCTTTTTGGGCGCTCTTGTCTCTTCTCAGTTAATATTTTATTAATTAGTTCATCTGATGAATGCAATTGTTGTTGAGGATATATTTTGTCTACTCCCATCTGAACCCATCTGTCTCTATTTCTTATATTATCATCCCACTCCTTTCATCCTGCTCTTTCACCCTCTCTATTCTTGACTTGTGCCTGCGCACATTTTTCTCTCTGCTTTTCAAACGAAGCATAGCTTCCTTCCTCCAGTCTCTAATGACGTCAAATGTCGCAGGGCGTGCTTTCTTCTTTAACAGTATTGATTCCAAAATATCTATCCGCATAATCTCATAACTCCCATGTTTTGGCCATTGTAAATCTTCTTTGTGTCTGGCCAGCCTATGCCAAATTTCACAAAACATTATTGCCCCTGTACCATATTTCACATACATCTCATATGCCAGCGACCCTACGGGTGGCACAGCTTGGCCAGTTTCCAAAGATTGTCTACCGCAGTGGAAAAATCCCACTAAACAGGAAGACAATATCCCAGGCAGGTTTTAACCTTACCCTGAGCGTTTGATCTTGCAAGAGCAACACTCAACCAATATCAGGGTTATTTAGAATCAGGGCACGTCTCACCTGATCAACCAAGTCGTCTTCAAGACGCAATTCGTCCGTATACTGACGCAACCAAGAATCGTCGTGTCTGCGTATCTTGGCTCACTCTGCCTCATTTCAGGACCCTCGCCTCCTTCCTCTCTGGCCGGACACGTCGATCAGGGATCAGTTGTGTACAGATCTTCAAAGGAGTCTCTCATCACTTTCACAGGAGCGCCCCGAACACCTCTTGATCCCGGCTCGACTGTCTCGACCTTGCTTCTTTTTCTCCTTTCGCCTTCTTATATTACAACGTATATGATGGAGCAAGTGGGGGAGGGTCCCTGTTCGGGTGCCATTTTTTGGGGCCCCTAGGGGATCCTTGCGTATGGAAACAAGGCACAATCACCACACAAGAACTGATATGCCAGACACGAGGTTCAATGCCCAAAATCTAGGTTTTACTGCAAAGCAAATAGTCTCAGTCGGCCGACTGGGTTTCACGTCCCACAACGTGTGTCACCCAGACCTCGTGGGATGCAAGAGAGCGAGCATTCTACAACAGTTACATTTATACAAAGTGAACATCTTATTATCAGTAGTAACATATTCAAAACCGCCCATAATGTATCTGTCTCTGCAATGGTTTTGATGATTGACAATTATGATGAATATGACACCCTTCAGACATCTATTCAGCAACAGTTTGCAATTTGCGAAGTCGCAGACACGATTCTTTGTTTAAGGGAACATAATGCTCTCGTTCTTACAAGCAAGCTGCGTGCAGGGGAGAGACATATTCCAGGCCTCACTATCTTCTAGTTTCGATTTGTGGGCTAGAGGTCGGCTCGATCTACAGGGCCTCAGTGAAGTGGGGGCCGTGAAAGAGAGCATAATTAAAGCCATTAATTGTTCATTTCTACCGTTCCTGCCACACCAGTGAGACTAGCTGGCACCTGCATAGTGATTAAATGCCTTGTTGCTTACTTCCAAGGACTTGTGAGGGAGGAGACCAGGCATTGCTGTCTGGGTTTCCTGGGCTGCGTTTCAACATGTAACTTGTGGCCTTGCTCTATGCATGAGCAATAATGGAATAGAATTCACTTACAGCAAAGCAGTTTGAACAGAAAGCAAAAATGTCAAAATGGCGAATTCTATTCCTACAAAATGGACGCTCTCTGGTCATGCCCATGAGTCTATACTAATAATGCTGAACATATGATGCGGTTGTTTTTCGGCCAACAAAATATATCGCCTATGTTATGGGAGGGTAATTTCTAGACTCACATGATGTCCATCTCAATTAGAGTCTGCAGTTCTTTTTCCACTTGTGGTCTGAGGTGGAAGGCAATCCTTCTATGCTTAAGAGCAGTAGGTCTTATAATCTTGTTGATGTGTAGGTGAACCGGTGCCGCTTTAAGTTTGCCCACCCCTTGGAATATGTTCTCAAATCTGCTCAGGAGCTGCTCAATATCTGCCTGATATACTGCCAGCGTGAAGTGGACGATGTTGAGGGCCTCTGGCGCTGCGCAGTTCAGAAGCGAGTGGGGACTGACGTCGGTTAAATAAAAACGAGCCTTGATTGCATTGGGGCCCTGGATAACCAGTGTGATGAATACCCCCTTTATTGGCAGGGACGTTTCCCCTCCGAACGTGTAAATTCGGGGCATTAGACTGGTCCAGCTGTGGTGGGCCCGGGATAGCCTTGTAGTGTTCCATGGCCAGAACACACACAGATGCTCCTGTGTCAATGAGGACTGGTGTGGGGGTACCCTTAATGTCCACTACAGAGGTGGGTTGCCTCCTTTTCTTGGCTCCCGTGGCAATGTTAGATATGAAGAAAATGTCTTTGTCATCTTCTTCCTCCTCAGCAATATTGAGTCTCTGTGTGTCTTGTTCCAATGCGGCTATGCACCGCGGCCTCCGGAAGTTACTCCCACTCGCCCTCGCAGGACCCCTTTGTGTCATCACTGGAGATGCCGCTCATTCTTGTGTAGTGGCCTGGTGCGTTGCACCTTCCACATACCCTTGATTTGGCGGGACAATCCTCGGTGTGTGGTAGATCGTACCCGCAATACTGGCACACATCTGGGGATCCTTGGGTGGGAGCTGTGTCTTGGCGCTTTTGGCTCCATCGGGACTTCGGCCTGGCAGATTTCCCTAGAGCGAACGCCTCCTCCCCTTTGCTGGGGGGTACAGCTGCGTCCATTTTTGCCCCCCTGCTTTCTGCTAGTTCTTATATCTTGCCATTGTCTAGGATCTGGACTAAAGTCATTCCCGTTTCACGCAGGATTTGTCTACGTAACTTATTTGAGCTGCATCCTTGTATCAGCTGGTTCCTTATCATCACCTCCTCATTGTCCCACCTGCACATGCTCGATAATTGGAGCAGTCTTGCACATAACTGGTCCAGGGATTCAATGTCGTGTTGCCTTTCCCCACACATCACGTACCTATCAAAGTCTACATTTGAAAGCGGAATAAAGTGGTTCCGAAGAGCAGTCTTGACGGCAGCATATGTTACCACTTGAATGTTTAGTGATTCATAGATGCGTAGCACCTCAGTTCCTGCTGAGTACAGAAGCTTAGCAACCTTCGCATCGTCATCGCCTTCCCCTGTCGCTTTGAAGAACATGTCCAGCTTCTTAATCCATACGAGCCACTTGGGCCCTAACTTGGAGGGTGGACCCGAAGTGTCGAACTCCAGTATGGGTGCCAGAGTGCCATGCTGCCGACGTGCCACTCGCGCAGGTGCCGCATTTTCCCCATCTGTGTCACTCATTTTTGCAGGTCGCACAGGCACCTCACCCTCGTGACTGAGGCAGCAAACCTGGATGACTAGTCTGAGTGGTGTGCAGGCTCCTCCTTAAGTGACCCACTTGAGCTGGGCCCTTGGGCATGGATTGCTGGCTCTTCATTTTTCTTTTTTTGTTGTTGAAAAAAGTGAGCCTCTCAGGCTTAATCGCGAATACCTATCTGGAGAACCACGGAAGTTCCAAAAATTGATGAGAAATTGGCCCCAGATTCAAGATGGCCGACCTGCTGAGCATCCGATTCGGGCTGCGCTGGAGGAAGGATTTATGTTAATTGTGCTTGCATGCGCAATTGCGATCCTCACTCGAGCAGCCGTCCTTGTCGCCAATGTTACTGCCGGCGGAGGGCTCGGGCCGCCTCACATACACTCACACCCACGCATCCTGAGTGAGACACGGACACACGTCTGGTGCTGTTGAAGTCCCGGCGGCAACTACCGTTCGGGACGCGTTTATTTAGAACGCACATGCGTGAGCCCAAACGAGTTCCCGCATGCGCACACACGGCTCCCACTGTAACACATGGCACAAAATCTGCTCGGTCTCATGCGTGATGCCCAATCCCCACTCATGGCTCAGCTGTGACCTTCCGCTGACACAACAAGGCCTAAAAGGGCAGGACTCCTGCTGCACTGCAATGTCCTATTTCTCCACCTACCCATGGACAATTAAAATAAGTCTGTGAATCCAAGGTCATTTCCTTTCTCCTCTACGACGGACAAGCTGGGACCTTGGCCACGAGATCCATACCGGTTTGGCCAGTACTTCCCAGGTAATCCCAATGTCACAGAGTCATGGACAATGCCCTGCACGTCGTGCTACTACAGAGCCCTACATCTGCAGTAGGCCACGACCTCATCAACAAGTGGGCAGGTACTTGGCTCAACACACCCCACTTCCACGACACCTGACTTAAGCACCTGAGCAGAAAGCGGGTGAAGTGTCTACTCATCTTCCTATGCAAGTTGCCTCCATAAAGGAAGACAATCCCCACCCGCAACAACCCTCCTGGGCACACAGGGCATACTTAGTCTGGAAACCACCCCCCTTTGAATTATCCCCCCAGCTGACCGTGGCATGCAATGGTCTGACTTGGTTGAAGACTTTGAGGACTTCTTCAAAATCGTAGGTGATAAAGATGCCACTGATATAGCTGACATATTTATAGACTTGGCTGGGAAAGAAGTCAAATCAGTAATCAAGACACTGCCTGATGCTGATAAACAACCATACACCACTTTGATCACTACCCTGAACAGTAGGTTTGTGGCCCAATGCAATAGGTTCTGCTTTAATCAATATAGCCAAAAGGCTCAGGGAACTATGGATGAATATAACCTCCAACTCCAAAAACAAGTCGTCCACTGGCATTTCAAAGCTTTTTCTGATGAGGAAGCGAACAGATTTACATAATAGAAGACTGCACCCCCTCCACCTTCTGGATTTTTCTCCTAAAAAAAACACTCCAGTTTCCATAAATACTCATCCTAGCTAGAGTTTATGAGCATGTGGACACTCAAGCTGCAATCATGGAAGCACCTGAGACAACGGGACCAGTTGCAGCGATTTCTTCCAAACCCTACCAGTTTTGCTCACCTGACAAAAAATACCTCAAATGTGAGAGTCGTCCAGACTCCAAGACTTGCCAAAGACTGGGTGTTGTGATCATGTTATAGATGTGCATTCCCCTTTCCTCTCAAAGGTCCATGTCCGTCTCTCGCTCAACACGGTAGCAAGTGCAAATGACAAGTAATTTTCCAATGGTTTGCAGGGATGGCTGTCCTTTCCCACCACAACAGACAAATGAAGGTGATACACGCTAGCAATTGGTATGCCATGTAACTACGGAAGAACCTATACTCCAAGAATCACATGATGAATATGTCTATTTCATGGCGGAGGACACTGATGTAGAATCCTCTCCCAAGGTTACCCTGCACATGCTTGGTCACACCATCCAATTCATCATTGACACAGAGACCTACATGAACATCATGGATGAAAAACTGTTGTGCCTTCTCAACATGCATCAGGCTCTGTCCCCATCCACTGCCAGCATCTTTCCACTCCCCTGCGTGGAGCAATTTTCCCACATCATTCATCATCGCAATGTGGCTGTACCGGCTACATTCTATGGACTCAGGACACCACACTCAGTCACTGCCTGCTTTGCTTTAAAATGTTGTATTGGGGCCCCAAAACCCCCATATGCTGGGCCTTTGCATCTCATGGGGCAAAAAAGGAAACTCTGGAACAAACAGGACACTCAGGCTTGGTTCAAGAAGACATCAGGCTTTATTTCTCCAGCAGGCTGGTACACTTCATACATCTTGGACATCTCTGGAACTCTGCTCAAAAACACTGAATTCACTCACCCTTATATACAGTCCTAGGGAGGTGAGCTAATGGTTTGGTCACAAAGACAACCCCTTCCTATCTATGATTCGTTAACTCATATGTCATGATCAATGAGCTGTTCCTATTTCTGCTCTGTGATTGGCTGACCTCTCTGCCACTTAAGCCTAGTCTAAACTGTTTCTGCTCGCTCCTAGCCCCCACCCTTTGTCTTTGTCCTTTGCATGCACTCTTTTATAAACAAGGGGCCTTTCTACACTACATTCAGTTTAAGAGGGGGGGTTAGTCATTTCTCTTCACTCCCACATCTTGTACAGTATTTATTTGTCTACTCAATACTTACAACCACACCCATGCCCATTCTCCTTAATTCTCAATGTACCTACACATTTGTGACCTATTCATCCTTTTGTATAGGTAATTTCCTTTAATCTAAGAGATATCCTAACACATTTCTACAACGTCAGTACTAACACATTATGCTCTCCTAGTCTAAAAACATGTATGTGTCCCTAAACTACTATTATTTACTTTTATTTGAGCCATACCTCCATTCCCCAGTTTACTTTGAACAAACTATACCCCTCAGATAATTTTATAGCCACTATGCCTTTTTTGAGAGACAGTCACTACTTGAGGTAACCCAACAGCCCATCATCTGCACATATTTTAGCCATATTGTGGCTCATCGTCCACATACTTTCTGCTACTCCCACCCCACAACATCTTTTTCCTTGCTCCCAATGTTTTGTCCATGTATCTTCTTAAAATACATAAAGTTCATTTTTTTTATTTTCTTCCTGCTATTAAATCTTCCAACTGACTCATCTCGGTTTGGCATCTGTGGACTGTCTGTGTCCTGTCGATTTTGTCCTCCTTTTGAGCTGCCTTGCAGCACATCCTCGGGCCCTTTACTTTCATAGACCGTAGTGTCTCCCTTTTCCATAGAGCACTCGTATTCATAGTTCATTTGTCGTTCGACGAAGTTCAAAAGAGGGGGCATTTTAAGCAAAGGAAACCAAGGATGGGGGAGTTTTTACAGAAAGCAACTGTGGACACATTGATTGGAACTCGGGCATGTAGTTGGGTTCCTCAGTGACCTCTCTCTGCTTGTAGTTGGCCAATTTTCTGAGCCATATAAGTCCCTCATTGTACACCTGTAACATAAAAGCTGAATGAGTTTTCTTTGTAAAATAAATATGTCTCTATTATCAGTACATTTCCTGTCAACCCTTCCCCTTAAAGGATAGTTCCGGGACTTTTTTTTTATTGTCCCTACGGTTCGGCCATGTGTTTTTAAGCATAAATCGGTAGATCGTAGAAAACTTTCCTATGGACCTTACCCGACTTTTCGTCCATTAACGCACTCGAAATCAGCCGCCATTTTGTGATAATCCTATCATTTCCCCCCATCGACCTGGCTCGCCTGCGTTTGCGGCACTAAATCATATCCCCCGCCCCTGAAACAGACTTTATCAAAACATTCATATTCCCCGCCTCTATCCGTGACGTGACTGTGCTGCGTAGGCAAACGCGCCCAGGCGTCTTCTACGCGACTCCACACAGAACCCGGAAACCAACACAGATCAGCTCACAACACAGCGCGCCACAATTCGGAATATGAAACTGTACTTTTAAATCAAACCGCAAGATTGTAAATTTGGTAAAGTACATTTATTTGACATCAAATGTTTAGAGAATATTCAGCGATTTGCATTTTTATTTGCTCACGTTCCAAAAAGTTCGTTTTGAGGCACGCGATGTTCCTTTGCTGTACACAGGGTCTTAGATCATCTCACAATACAGCCCCTGAGCCTGACATCAGCAGACGCGTACCGCCCATTTCCCAACGCCAAAGCACGTTTCGTGTCAACAATCGCTGCGCCTCAGCTAATGAAGTGTCGCCATGGAAATGGCAGGACGCCTCTTTCCTCAATAAGTATAAACACACTGTTTCACAACACACAGCAGCAGTTTTTCGATTCCATTACTCTCTCTGTGTTACTTTGAGTATTCTGTGACTCGTTTCTGTGCTCTGGTCAGCTACCTTCGCCGCTTCTAGGCCTTGTGAACACCTGTACCATCTCTGTAAATTATTTTACTTTCTTTACCACACAATGGCTACAATAATGCCGTATATGTACGAGCCCGAGTACACCGAGGAGGAACTACTGGAAAGGCAAGCACGCGAAAACGATGGGGATTCGGACGGCAGTTGGGAGGACCAGTCAACGGATGAAGAGCCTGGACCATGTCGCATGGACGGCGTCTCCACCTGGTGCACGTGCAATCGGTGCGAGCTAATGCCAACTGAGGAGGAGAACTGCTGCTGCTGCCGTGAAAATTCCGGGTGCTTGGCCTACATTTCGGAAGGCGAGCCAAGTCCGCAATGCATCACCGAGCTGCCAGAGTTTCAGGGAAGCCTGCCTCTCACGGACCGTGTTGAGGATGATGATGGTGCTTATGCACGAACTTCACGGCACTGTTCGTCCGTGTAATCCGAGTAACGAGTAAGTATACTCTGGTTGTGATGTCAGTGATGCCACTACTATTTCATGGTCGTCTCCCACATATAAAATTACATCTACATATCATTCGAACGCATGTAAATTGGTTCCATATTGTGCATTTTTTCAAAGCAGAATGACATTTTTTACCTGAATCGACATTGATAAGAAAGTTTTGTCATTTTAATACAGTTTGCATCTTTCTTTTTCACAGGTGGTACAGGCTGGTGGCCTATCGTTGCTTCACTTGGTGGCTTCACGGGAGGCTCGGACACCGCGTTCGGAGAGTAATACCTGCCTGTGCGGTACTTGCCATTAGACAACATTTCCCCAGCGACAGTGGACAATACCGCGGATTTTCCCTGGATGTGCTGCAACCGGAACTTTACAATGTGTAATGTTTATTATTTATGTTCAATTGAAATTAAGATCTAAAATAAAACCCAACATATATTTTAACAATGGTTGTTTTGATTTTTTAAATGAATCTAGTGTGTCTCCATCCCGGCCTTGCCTCCTCCCCCAAAAATACTTACCACACCACTTTGTTCAAGCGTTGGCAATAAAAGGCCGTTGGATTTTATTGATACAAATCATGGTTATAGGTAAATAATCAATATGGTTGATCATAATAAATCATCCTTTTGGGCACCGGGTACAGAGATGACCCCCTCTGGCCCGTGCCGCCTTGCCACCACAGGCCAGCCTGCTGCTGACTAACTGCCTAGGCATCCAGGGTCTCCAGGGTGAACTGCACCCATATATTCTCCTGGGAGGGTGAGGTATTTATAAACTCACCCCCCTGCCTTCCATGTACTAGATCCTGCAGCCTGCCTCTTACATGCAGTTAGATGGCCTCTCCTTGGTGAGGCCCTGCGGCAAACGAGTCTTGTCTGCATGACCACCGCCCCAATCCACCCCCGCCCTATCAAAGGCAGTTCGCACCGGGGTACTTGCGCTGGCAAGTGGAGCTGTCAGGGAGCGATAAAGGCCAAGAGGTGCCAAAGACCATGTACACTTCAAAGTGGTCTATAGAGCATGGGTTGTTGTTCCCATGTCTACCTCCAGACCCCGTGTCTCCTGCCAAGCATCCCCCCTCACGCTGGACGCCCCCCTGCAATCCACATAAGTGTGTCTCCATTCACGAGTCTTCCTGTGTCTTGTCTGCACGACCACCGCCCCAATCCACCCCCCGCCCTATCAAAGGCAGTTCGCACCGGGGTATTGCGCTGGCAAGTGGAGCTGTCAGGCAGCGATAAAGGCCAAGAGGTGCCAAAGACCATGTACACTTCAAAGTGGTCTATAGAGCATGGGTTGTTGTTCCCATGTCTACCTCCAGACCCCGTGTCTCCTGCCAAGCATCCCCCCTCACGCTGGACGCCCCCCTGCAAACCGCATAATGCCACGACATATACACGTCATTCATTCACAAACACACCCCTGTTTCGAATTCTTTATAACCCACTTCATATTTCTAATGAGAACTTCTTTGCGCTTTGCTAGTCAACCCGTGAAGGTGATGGTTATCTGCTCTTCGTCTCTGTGAACTTCCGTGACCACTTCGAGCAAACTCGTCAGTTTGCAACCTGTAAACTGCTCCCTGTTCTACGACAAGAAACTACTCTGATCCCTGCATCTAACTGTTTGTTCGTCAAGGTAAGGCCATGTACCATAATCATTTTGCGTCCAATTTTTTAATTTATATCTATTTGCTAGTAGTCATCAAATTGCATCCATGTTTTCTTTTCGTTCAAGACAGTACATGCAAGGAACTAGTCACATGTTCTGAGTTTAGTCAAATTATTTTTCTATTTTTTTAAAGTTATTCAAATACTTATCCGCATGTGAATAACGTGTATAGTTCCAAGAACCAAAACGAACCTTGCATTGAACCTTTTATGTGTCATTTAATTTTTTAACACATTGGTATTCATAGAGAATTGTTGATCTTTACTTTTCAGAACTTTCCACAATGCCTGCCTGTTCCATTGGCGGTTGCCCTTCGAAGACCCATAATAAATCTGAAGGTACTATAATGCATGTTTTCCCTAAGACAATAGATCAGATAAGAGAATGGGTCCGATATTGCGGATATCCACCGTCTGAGCTTGAAAGTAGAGTCCTAGAAGTCTTTGCGGACAAGAGGGGTGATCGATTCCGCATCTGCAGCAGGCACTTTAGCTCAGACATGTACTCCACATCATTGCTAATAAAGAAGAAAACACCGCGAGCGACGCGAAAATTGCTCTCAACCGCTATTCCCACTCTATTCGTCCACATCCCTCCACTGGTGAGTCAAGTTTACGGCTTTAGCTCTCGGCCTTGCGGTAGTGTGTAGCATTAGCTAACAATAATTTCCCCATTTATGTATCCACTCAATATGAAGGCGGAAGATTCTCCATCCGTGTCGTTATTGCAGTCATCAGCCACTTCAAGCGCCTATCGGGTAATCTTACTTAGCTATTCTGCCACTGACTTGTTTTAGGCATGTAAATCAATAGTTTTAATTTATCGTGTAATTATTTTACCTAATGGTACACTCTAGTACTCGTCCTCTAGTCTTTGTTTTCAGTTATAATTATTGTTATCCAAAATAATGCAAGTACTGTCTTTCAGGGAGATGCTGAGGAGTCCAACGCATTGACGACAACCGTGATGTCACTCAGATGCTCGAGGTACGTTTCCGGACAGTTCCATCGATGGAGATCATCAGATCTTGCATTCTTGTAGCGTGATTGTTACACACAATGTTTCTTTCGTTTTTAGCCATTGATATGTCCTTCTGTCGTCGCCCTCCTATGTGTCTTCTTTTTTCAATATTGTGTTCATTACTAATGAAAGTCCTATGTTTCAGGGAGTCGATGGAGCATTAGTCCAAGAAGAAGGGGGAGCATGCAGTTACGGGTCGGCGCAACAGCTTGCAGAAGTGTGCACCGCAGTTACAGCGTCCCTTGATGTTCTTATGCATTTCGAGGTATGGATACTGACAGTTCGATGAAGCGAGATCATATGACGTGATTACATCCGCTATACTTCCTTCTTTATTAACGCAAGTACTATGTTTCAGGGAGATGACGGAGCTTCTTCGACAAGAACATCACCCCTAGTAGTTGATGCAGATCTCTGGGTGGTGACACTTCCAACGATCGAGCAAATCGAATCATATTTAGATATCCATTATTTATTTTAGACAACTGATCATTTGTGCAGGTCTATTTAGATGAGCCGTTGACGCCTGCACAAAGTTTATGTTCTTTTTAACAAAATAGAAAACCATACTAATGCAATTACTGTGTTTCAGGGAGTTGCTGAAGCGTCATCTTCAATAAAATCATCAATGGAAGTCTATGCGGAGCCCGAGGTATGGATCTTGACAGTTCCATCTAACTAGACCAACAATGCATGAATAATTGTCGTTTGAATGTTCTACACAATGCGTTCATTCGTGTTTTGCTATTGAGATGTATGTGGGTATTGGTCCCCAAGTACATTTTGTTTTTTCAATATTATTATACATACTAATGAAAGTTCGATGTTTCAGGGAGTCGATGGAGCGTCAGTGCGTGATGGATGTGCTTATGAAAATATAGACGTTGCAGCGCAAGAGGAAGTGGAGACATGCACACACGAGTCGGAGCAACAGCGTCCAGATGTTGAAGTTCGAGGCAAGAAAGTTTCAAAGAAAAGAAAGCAAAAGAAGGTTAGTGTCCTGGTCACTATATTATGTTGTTTTTCACTGTTAATAGATCAATACTGTAAGTTGTGTTTAAACTGAACATCCCTTTTCCAATCTGTCCTCTAGTTGCGAGTGGGTGTACGAACTAGATCTACACAGACAGTGAAGCGAACGAGAGATGTTGCTTGTCAAACCTATTGCCAGGGACTTGAGACTGGAGATGCATCGTGCCAATGGGAAGAATATGAAGTGATTGACAACAGAGCTATACCACCACCAGCCATTGATAGTGAATGTCCTCCTAGTAGTTCGGATGCAGTCGGAGATCAATTCACAGAATCCACACCCGCAAAAACTAAGACCGCGAGAAAGTTGAAGAAATTGTTTTATTCTCCCATCGCCGGAGAAGGAACAGATGTTGCAATGGAAGAGAATGAAATGGACGACAATGAAACACCATCAATATCACTGAACATAGTGGAAGACGATATCAGAGATTGTACCTTTAATGTGAGTGACATGTCCTCAACGTTACAGGCCGAACCAGCTGGGATGCAGAGTGACAGTATAAGGAAAGAGGCAAAATTCATTGTATTCGATAGTTGTTTGATTGATATTATTATTAAGATGAAATGTGGGCATTCGGTTGGTGGGGAAGTATGTGGGGAGCCATTGATTAATGTGACTCGTGCAATTCGAGGCACTAACCTTAAAATACATGCCACCTGTACACAATATCATCCGTTCTCATGGTCTGCACAACCCATGCTGGGGCAACTGCCAGCAGGCAATCTACTTTGTGCAGCGGCCGCACTTTTTAGTGGTTCAAGTTTTAAAAAGTTAGAGTATTTCTTTCAGTTTGTGGGAATCCATTTCATTGCGAAAACTCAGTTCTACAAATACCAAACCGATTATCTATTTCCAGCCATTAGCGAAGCTTGGAGAATGGAAAAAATGTCTATTGAAAGTACATTCGCGGGCAAACGGTTCAGGCTAGCCGGTGATGGACAGTGCGACAGCCCAGGATTTTCAGCCAAGTACTGCACCTACCACTTTCAGGACATGGAAAGTAAGAAAACTGTGAGTTTGGTGGTCGTGCAGGTGTCACAAAGTACATCCTCAGTGGCCATGGAGAAAGTTGGCTTTGTAGCATCATTGCAAGAACTACAATCGCGGGGAATGGTGATCGACCTGATAGCCACGGACAGACACGTTTCAATTGCCAAGACAATGAGAGAAGAGTACAAAAATATAAATCACCAATTTGACGTATGGCATCTTGCAAAAACAATCAATAAAAAAATGTCGGCTGCAGGTAAAAAAAAAGATATGCAAGGTATTTCACAGTGGTCCAAGTCAATCAGCAAACATCGTTGGTGGAGCTCAAAAACATGTGAAGGGTCGTTGGAAATTCTACTGGAAAAATGCCGGTCAGTAATGCTACACTGTAGCAACGTTCACCGCTGGACCACAAACCAACATTTCCACAATTGTGAACATGGCCATTTGTCCACAGAGGAGGCACGGAAGAAGAAGTGGTTGATTCCTTCATCACCCACTCACAAAGCCATTGAAAAGATTGTATTTGATAAAACTATAACAAGAGATTTGAGGGGACTCACGGAATTCTGCCACACAGGAGATTTGGAGGTGTTCCACAATATGTGCCTAAAGTACAGGCCAAAACGATTGCATTTTGGCATGGAGGGCATGATAAATCGGACTCTTCTAGCGGTCTTGGCACATAACCATAATGTTGGCCGTCAACAAAGTAGGACGACCGGAACTTTAGGGACGCTTCGCTACAATAAGGCCTTCACTAAAAGAAGTAAACAATGGGTGATCAAACCAGTGTTTGAGGATATGCAATATGAGTTTATTGAGAGACTTATTGTTGATGTCCTAGATAGGCACATACATGGAGTTGTGAACGAACCTGTGCAGGGGACAACTGCATTGCCACCCAACATTGCCTCTGTTCCATGTCCACCTAAATCAGAGCTCATTGAGAAATACACATCACGGTTTAAATGATTGTAATTTGATTGTCTGTTCTCTCGAGTCTCCTCATGTTGCAGGCCCACTGAATATGTGTATGTATGTAATGTGTAAATAAAAGTGATTGCTCAGTGTACATGCAATGTGTCTCTCCACCTTTGCCCCTCCCTTCACCGTGCAGTAGTGCGAACCACCCGGGTGTCACCTGTGACTTTGCTCTCGAGTCTCCTCATGTCGCAGGCCCATTGAATATGTGTAGCTATGTATTGTGTAAATAAAAGTGATTGCTCAGTGTACATGCAATGTGTCTATCCAACCTTGTTCATTTGCGCATTAAATTAAACCAAACAGTAATATAAATCATTTTTCAAAAAATATAGAATGTCTCCGTATTTATGGTTCTCTGGGGCTGCAAAGCACGCAGACAAAATGCAAAGATGGAGTGTAAATTTCAAGTCCTGTGAGATGGCCTTACACTGAATGTAGCTAACTAGGAATGTGTGCTCGTTCAAAGTGAAGGTCAGCTGCTTTGATTTTTTGCTCGGGTGCCGGAATGGCCCACAACTCAGTATAAGGTTCTATTGTTATTTGACCTTGACATGCCGGGATCATCCCGAAAGACTTCTTTTTGGGGGTGTGGTGCAATAACGTAAGAAACGATAATGAATAAAATTTCAGAAACGATAGCCCTTTAATGTTCGTTCATTAGAAGAAATAACGTCGGCATAGAAGGAGTGGTATTTCGGGGCTGCCCTACGCACAGACACAATGGAAAATGCAAATATAATGTAAGTAACTCTTTATATGAGTTTATACCGCAATTTAATTACTATACAGTAGCTTTAAAGACGGGTTAAGTTCTACTTGTTCGTTCTATGTGGCATATTGTTTTGTACTGCGCACTATCTTGAGGAGAACCATCTCCTTTTACGGAAGCACCTCAAAACCTTCCTCTTTGCTTCTGCTTTCTCTCTCCCTCCCCCCTGCTACAACTGGTCCACTGTCTGCGACCACGGTCCTGGGCCCTTCCACTCTCCACCTGCACTGCCTCCCTGTCAACCCCTGCACTGGGGGACTGTCTTAGTATCCTACAGCCCCCCCTTCCCAGCACTTGTTCTGCACTTACCTTGCACTCGCCACCAGCTGGCCCTATGTATTTATTATTTTATGCTACTTACCTTGTACTCCACTTCCCCCCTCCCCTTCCCCTTGCACTTTTACCTTCCCCCTACCCCTGCACTTGCGCGATCTGAATGACACCTGGCCTAGTAGGATCGTTGTCTGTCTTCTCCTTGTCCCCCCCCTCCCTGCCTCGCCACGCCTTGAAACACTTGTGTATAGGCGCGTTGCAAATGCCATATTATATCATATCAGTGACGAAGTGGTCCACTGGCGCTCAGGCGGCTCTGAAAAAGGCGGAGGAGAGGGGGTGGGTTACTGGAAATGACGTATAATACCCAATTGCACTGTCCTAGCTATGAAATAATTTCCCGACCTAATATATAAAATGAATAATTTTAATAAAGATCTGATGGTGAGACTAATTTCATTTTTTATGTTTTTAAAACAGGTACATCCTTCATTATTGTCTGTGTCACGAGTACCAGACACCGGCGAATGGCTTTTACAACCGACAGTTGCTTCTCCGCGTGAACAACTTTACCACCCTGACCATTTTATGGGACGATCGCCAAGTACAAGTATGCCCTTACGCGGTACTAATGGCTAGATGCAACATACATACCGTTGTGGTGGCCTAGTGCCTCGTTGTTGGAACAGCCATGCGATTATCAGTGCGACCGAAGAGCTTATTTTATCGTAAACCAACACCCTGTGTACTGCACACGAACATCGCTTGCCTCAAGACGAACTATTTTGGATCGAGAGCAAATAAAAATGCAAATCGCTGAATATTCTCTAAACATTTGATGTCAAATAAATGTACTTTACCAAATTTACAATCTTGCGGTTTGATTTAAAAGTACAGTTTCATATTCCGAATTGTGGCGCGCTGTGTTGTGAGCTGATCTGTGTTGGTTTCCGGGTTCTTTGTGGAGTCGCGTAGAAGACGCCTGGGCGCGTTTGCCTACGCAGCACAGTCACGTCACGGATAGAGGCGGGGAAAATGAATGTTTTCATAAAGTCTGTTTCAGGGGCTGGGGGATATGATTTAGTGCCGCAAACGCAGGCGAGCCAGGTCGATGGGGGGAAATGATAGGATTATCACAAAATGGCGGTTGATTTCGAGTGCGTTAATGGACGAAAAGTCGGGTAAGGTCCATAGGAAAGTTTTCTACGATCTACCGATTTATGCTTAAAACACATGGCCGAACCGTAGGGACAATAAAAAAAAGTCCCGGAACTATCCTTTAAAAACCTTGGTTGCATATTCTGGCAACTTTCACCTGCCTTCTAAACAAACCACACATACATATTTTCTGAACATCCCTACCACCTAAAAAACCTATCTTTTTAACCCATTTACAGGTCATTCCTGCCTCCTAGACAAACTATATCCAACATTTTTTGGTTTTGGTATGCCAAAGCTACTGATTTGTTTACATTTTTTATACATATTCTACTGTATTGTCAGCCAGCTGGAACTGGATATGTTTTCAATAAACATATATATTTTCTTTGTTAATCTCCTCATTTTTCTCTGCCCTTATGACATCTGTGCTTTCTCGTTAACAATATTTGTCCTTCCAGGGACACACTTTCTCCTAAGGCCGACACGTTCAAACCAGGGAGACAAACATGACAACCAACAAATGAACACATTGAAAAAGATATATAAAAGAAGGGTGACTTCTTCTTTTCTCCTCTTCTAGGCGCATCCGTAGCAGACGAGGATGACTTCTCTTGGGGACCCCGGTTGTCTGTAGAAAATAGAAATAGAGACAGAGGTCATTCAGGGACTGGCAAGGAGGTCACGTTTCTTCCTAAACTAAACCCCTTTCTCCTTGCTGCTAACAAAAAATGTTATCTAGATTCACTTCTATGTTTTTTTCAGCCCATTTTACTCACAGACCCTCCCTTACTCATTGGTACACAAAAACAACTACTTTTCAACAACCCTATATAATACTCAATGTTTGAGCTTTATTTTCTGCTTTGCTGAATGTGCTTGCCGCTCAGCTGTAAATTCTTCATTCAGCTTAGCAGAACATGCTTCATGTCTTTGCTGAAGATGATTCTACAGGTTTGCTGAACGTGCTTGCTGCTCAGCTGTAAATGCTTTATGCCTTTGTTTCTCCCTCTTTCTCCCGATTGATATATATATATGATTTATTGTGACTTAGTTTACAATGAAACTTTACACATAAAATATACCTTAAGTAGGAACAAAATTATAATGAGAAAACCATCAGTAATTAACAAAAACGTTGCATAAGAAATTACCAAGGAAGACAATACATTCAATTCTCTAAATATACATTTCCTAAAAACCATATAAAACAGCTTAATTTTAAGTTCACATTTACAATAGTTCAGGAACCAGATCTAACCACATCCTACCGTATATTCTCCAATAAGAGTTTCAGATGGAATATCAATCTAATTTCAGTGTTGTTACAATTCCTATATAAATAGGGGCCTGTATTAGCCAACAGCCCCTCATGGATTTCAGCGATGGCTATACATCAACTCCTCTTTATATCCTCCTATATGGTTATATTAAGTCTTGTTTCCACCTTCAGCCAAACATTGTACAGTGCCACCATGAGCCTTATACTGTTGGAGTTAATACAGTGATGCCAAAATAGCTCCTCTTTAATGTAACCTTGGTTATGCACAAGCTGACCCAAGCCAAGGTTTATGGTACTTAACATTTTGTGACATTCAGTCAATACATGTCTGGCCGTTTCTAGCTGATTCACTCATTTACATAACCGGCAAAGCCGTAATTCTGGGGGGATCATGTCTCTTCTGCCTGTTATCATTAAAGTAGGTAGTTGTTCTAGCCTTAGAAGTAATATGAAACGTCTAAGTCTCCTATCCGGGCATAAATTGAGATAGCTCTGCTATCTTTGGACCATGGTCTTTTCCTTTGTGCTTTGCTTTCATCCTGTTGAGACAAACAGAAGTGTTTCGCTGCACAATATCTCTTCCATATCCCACTATACTTAATCTAGTCTACCCCTGTTTTTCTAGGCTATGGTACCAATTCTTACTATGTGCCTTCATTTTTATCATAAAACTACAGTTTGAGGTGGGCATGCTTTCATCTATTTTCTACACTCTTCACACCTGATTGCACCTATCTTGGGAAAATGTCTACACACTTGAAGACACTATGTCTCTTTGTACCTCTTTTTCTGTTACTCACCTGTATCCTCTTGCTCTTAAGTAATGATCAACTGCGTGTCCACACCCTTTTAATGTGAACTAGTACTTACCCCTTTTTTCTTTTTCTCCCTATTTAAGGCCATGCAGACATTTCTCTTGTTTTCACGCAAGATACACGACTTTCATCTGTAACATAAACCAACATCGTTACAGGCACTCAAAAAATTGTAATTTACTTACCTCTGTATTTCTTCTTAAATTGGCATTGTACACAATATTCTTTGTATGGTTAACCCAATTTTGGTCAACCATACCCCTTTTCTGGTGTTACATATTTCCTGATGTTTTTTAATGCTCTGTGCCATTTTTCAATGTCGGCTAGGAATCCTTATTGGTGCTGTTTTTTGTAAAATTTTGGATTTTGCTTATTTAATTCCCTATCCATTTATTCATGTATCGAATCATTTCTTCATTCATTCTTCTCTTTAATTTATTTTTTAATTATGTATATATTTATTTAAATAATGTTCTTTTTTCATCCAAATGCCATACCCTTTTTAAACTAAACTCCTTACTTTTATACTGTTCAGAATAGATTATTTATTTGCATCTTCTCCTAATTCATTTTTGTGGACCTATGCCAAAAATGCTCAAAGTCTACCCAACGTTTTCAACACTTTTTCCAATCTTTTTTCATTTATGCTGCGTGCTTGTTACATTATTGTCATGTATACTACTATGTTTCCTTTCTTTTTAATGTCGATGTTTCCTACAGAAAGCACCACTTCATACACCATTAAGCCCTAGCTAGGTTTACCGTCATCTGTGACACTACTTAACCTAAATCCTATTACCTGAACCATTACCGTCCTTTATGATCCCATTTTTTATTCTTCACTCCTTAATCTTTTGCCATATTTCCTTACTTTATGGCTGCCTCTAATTTCATGGAGGTCATCTGCTCCCCCTCTTTGCTCATAAATATCCCTAGCCTGAAAGTGAATTCAACCTATACTCCCATCACTTTTCCACTAGGTCACACAATTATCCATAATACTGCTCTTTTGTCACAGCAATAAAACCTTTTGATCTCTTAATAGAAATATCTTGTTGGGCCTTTTTTCCCTACACATACCACTGTGGATGCACCCATGCTCAAATGCTGCACTTCCCAGAACAAAACAAAACACACTTTTCTTTGATTACCTAAACAACCTCATCATGCTTAGACTTTGTCATCCAATGATCACTGGCAGTAGCCTGTTCCAACTACACCAAAGCTAGTCATAACACACTCTCCTCCAACCCTGCACATTTTTATTTAAACAATACTACATTTATAATCTTCAAAAAGCCATCCTCAGCCTTTTAATAGTCATTTACGACTTTTCTTTCTTTGCTCCATGGACACACAGTCCCAATGCCTACCACTAGACCAAAAATTGTTCTTTCTTTGCCCTATTAATTCTTGGCACCTTTAAAACCTAGCACAACTACCAATGCTAAATGCATCAGGTACCCCTGTAAGGGTGTCCTACTATAAATGCATACATTCCTCTGTTTTTTTTAAGGCTTTTCTTCTTTTTAGGATACCACGTTTTATTCCTATGTGTCTTTATGCATTCTGTGTTTACACATTGCTGAGCCTGCATGTGATCTCACTTACATGTCCTCTACAGTAACTTCATTTTGCATGCGGTGCACTTTATTTTCACAAAATGTAACATATTCTCTATTCAAACCCGAACCACTCCTCGCACTCATTGTGGCCTGGTTCTTTTTTATTAACATACTCAAACAGTATAGCTGTCCTATCACCCAATTATAATGACTATTGGGAGTGCTCGCTGCCATGGGTCTATTCAATAACGCTGTGTGCTGTACCAGAGTGCCGCCCACTCGGAGGTTACCCCTCCTTTTCCAACATGCTAGTTCTGCATGTACTGTCGATATCACATAGGCGGGGCCACTGTACAACATGACTTCCTGGTCTACAAGATTTCTCTGGTGCGACAATCAGTGCCTCTTAATTCAGCAGCCTATGACAAAAAGCAAAACGGTAGGAATATATTTTGTCAATACCTCAAACATCTCCATTAATCGTGCGCTTTACCCTAGCGGCACCTGCATCTCTAAATCTATAACCCTGATTGAGTCTTAAAGAATCGTTAGGGAACAGAATCTCTCCCGCTGTCACTATTTCTTCCTTTACCTTTGAGTGTTCATCATAAAACTCCTCAAAATACAAACAACCATGAGCTTGCTCAGTTTCTGCCAGTGATTTCAGCTGCACCCCTGGCAGAATTATCTTTTTTATGTCTGATTATTTGATCATCTGTTTTAACACATTCTCTTCATAGGCAGTAGCCCTTGGAGATACCAACATACCCTCAGATTTTCCTAAACAGAAAAAACCCTACATGTTCAATACATTATATCACAAAAATCATTTCAGTGCCTCGATGCTCCTAGGTTATGTGAGCACTATAAAAATGCAAAATAAATAAAATAACCAAATTTTATCACTGTGCTGTCAGCCCTCATAATGGCATACTCAACGGCTGTTATCGCTAATCACAAGGGGAGTGATCCCTTATTACTGGGTCCAAGGATCCCCCTGTAGTGTGCACAAGGCCCATCCTAATATGAGTCTCTACATGTGCACATTCATTATATCAGTTCCATTTGCATATGGCAAAAATAATATTTCCTCAGTATAGTTTGAGCATCATTGAACTGGAGTCTATTCCGTGCTCCTTCTCTCATTTATCAAAGCCCTTCCTTGATTTGTCAGCTGCACACTAGGGGGGCATACTGAATCCCCTCTCAAGAATTCTCCATTATTTATGGCTCCTGGGCTATTACACATTCATGCAAGGTGCTTTGACATATCTCATGTATAGTACATAGGAGGAGGTCTCCTAACCTGCCCATTCTGCATATTTTGATTGTTGTTCTGCGTATTTTGAAACCCACCTAACTACTCTGAGAATTTCCCTAACTATTTTGGATGCCTCTATCCTAGAAGCCTCCCCTACTTTATAGTACTGATCCATTATTACCTTGATCAAGCTGCCTTTGGTTCTTTGTATGCGGCATGCTTGCTTATTAACTACGAATTTGATTCACCTCCTGTACTCACATTGTCCTTCCACTGGCGCATTTCAACTATTCCTTTGCATTTATTTCACTTTTTTCTCACTTCCCCAACATTGCTTTTCTTGTGATTCTTTTCTTGCAGAAGCCTGCACTAATGCACAATGGTTAACTACATCTCTAACCATGGCCTTATTTCCAGGCCCACTAATTCCTTAGGTTATGTCAGCATAAGCTCTGACAGCCTCTGGAATTTCTGATAGCTCCCACATCTGGCATGTCTGGACGCAGCACTATAAACGCTTTCAAGATTACCGCTCTTTAATTGTTTACATAGTGCTCCATTATGAGTCGTAATGCTTAAATATCCTCCCTTTGACCAACTTTCATCAGTTTTTTGTCCCCACAGCTAGAAGACCTTTGCGGTCTTCTGTAGCTAATGTGCCTATTCCTGACACTTTTTCTCATACATGCATCCGCTTCTCAGCGGTAGAAATCAAAAACTCGGGAGTGTGCACCTTAATTTACTCTTACTCATCTGGGATCAAGGTACATACTGTGATCTGGTTCGCCCTTTTTCTGGCAAGAGAAACTATAGAGCCCCAACTCATTCTCATTTTCTGTCTGTCTGTCTGTCTATAGTGAGGGCAATGGCTTTGCTTTCTACCTAGCAATGATCTCAATTTTGCTCCCATGAGATGGCAACTTCCTCGCACTCGTCATGAGGCTGCCTTTATTCTGATTCCCAAAATACAAAAATGCATTTAAATCTGACCATCCTCAAAAATACCCTTCACACTGTCAGGTTGCTCTGTCCTGGCCTGTATATTTAATTTAAGGCAGAACAAAAACCTTTCATATTTTCACTATGCGTTGGTGCACGCTTTTGACTCAAAAAGCCTATCAGTGTTTGATTGACTTGTATGCGATTTGTAACTCTTCCCATTACTTTGTTTTTTCAGCTATGTCCTTTGCAAGCTGTTATGTTCAATTAATTATTTTTGCCCACAATGGTGAGTGCTGCATTCCTTATTCTCTGTTAACATGAGTCAGTTTTAACTTGCCAAACTCTTTTCTCAAGGCCACTCCATATTGCGTATTACTGCATTCCTGTTCAGTAATCTTAATGTTACTCCCTTGTGTTTTGCCTCAGCCTTTGCCTTTGGGCATAATAGAACATAATTGCTGTTTTTTATTCCTGCTTGTGCACTACAATAATCTAAATATTCCTGAATATATTTCTTTTTAAATGTATTTTAATATTTTTCCAAATTTGTTGTGTTTAGCTCAAAAAACATTTGTCAAATAAGTTTTTTTCTCATAGATTACTGTCACTTCCAATAAATCTACTGTGCTTGGTCCACGTACCATCTACTAGAAGATGCTGTATTCTGCACATAAAACACATTTTAAATCTCAGCTACACCTCTCTTAAATTGTGTGCTCCTGGGCACCTTTTCTCTGACTTCATGTCCAAAGTCTTCTAAATTCTCAAACATAATATATATATATCATTAAAAACATCTCTATTTTAATTACCCATGGCCTTCGCGAGCTCTTTATATACACAAGCTTGCTTTTGACTATTTTGCCGACAGCTGCGCAAATGTCTTTTATCACGAACCACTTTCAACCAAAAACAACATGCCTTTTTTCCTGATCACTTTCAATACATAACCCTACATAGCCTATCATGCTTAAAAAACAGCACACATATTTTCTAAACCAATGCTCCATCGATACACAACACTCAAAACTCTTCAGTTTTCTCATTTTTAAAGACATCATTTTGTCAACATCTCAGTCCATGAAAAAAATTAACTAGCTTCGTCTTAAAACAAAACAGACATTCTTCCTACTCCAGTGCTGCACACACCTCTGCTTTATCTCATTTTCACTGCGTAGGTCGTTAAAACAGATTAATTCCTTGGCAGTCTTGGAATTTTGCCAAGCTACGTTTTTCATAATTTTAAACCTTTTCTCTGCTCAAGAACTCCTGGAAATCAAATGTGAATATATTTTTTCAAAGCCTATCAGATTACTAAAGGGTCTGACTTCATAATGTAAAGAATGTAATCATCTGTCTGCTTGCAGTTTTTCTACCGCAGGGCTTTTTTAAGCGATTACACATTTTTCAGCAGTAAATCTCCTTTTGATTTTTTACAGGAGCTGTTTCCCTACTTGCAGCTCCTTATTTCATGGTTCTTATCTCTAAATTTAAAAGAACATTCAAAGCGGTATTATACCATTAGAAATTTTCCAAGCCCTGGAAGATTGTTAACATCATAATTATAAAAGTGTTAACCTTCTTCCTGCTGTCAATTCTCTATTGCAGAGTTTTCAAAGTGCTCAGGCATTTGTCAACAGTACTTCAGAAAAAAGGGGAGTTTTATTTCCTACTTTTTCTTATCAAGATGGATGCGGTTTCTTACCGTATGTGTTCCGTAATATAAATCAACTTACCTAGTTTCAACAAATGTAATAATTAACCGCTTATTTGCTGGATTTAAATTTTTACAGAGGCTCAAAGAGAAGGAGTTTCTTCCTTGTGTTTTCTATTTATTTCACTAAATTTTGTTTTTATCAATATAAAAACAACGCAAATCTGTTTACTTTGACCTATAGTATCTACTTATTTCAGATTTATTTTTTATAATTGATCACTTTTAATTCTTGGCTTAATGTTTTGTAAATCAATTTAAAATGCATTTTCTTTCTCTTAAGTCATGAAAATATACTGTGCATACATTGGGACATAAAACACAACACATAAACAACACAGGCAAAAAATAACACTCGGCCGGCCACATGTACCTACTACTCATGATCTTCTACTAAGACTTGTCTTACCCTCCAGATGTGCTCCGATTGGAAATTAAGCTAATTCCTTTAAGAATGTCTTTAACCACTCTCGTCTCCTATATATCACACGCAAAGGGGCTCTGAATTACAGCTTCTGCTAGCACTCTTTAAAGTCTAGGAACAGGGCTTATCCTCATAGCATGGGCTCCCAAAATATTTCAAGTGAGGTACCCCAACATTTTTCAACGGGGGTACCTCACAAATAACTTCCCCAAGGCCCTCTGCCATGCTATCAGGCCTGCAAGCCTTTTCTCTTCTACCAGGGGATAGCAACTGCATTAGCCCTCCCCATCTGTCCTCCTGCCTTATTGTCTACTCCCCCTTCCAGGCAGGATAACATGGCTTACCTTCCCAGTTCAGTCAGTGTGGAAACATTAGCTCAGTTCCTGGATGGCTCAACAAATGTATTGGGGGTCCCAAAACCCCCATCTGCTGGGCATTGGTATCTCTTGGGGCAAAAAAGGAGACTCTGGAACAAACAGGACACTTAGGCTCGGTTCAAGAAGACATCAGTCTTTATTTCTCCAGCAGGCTGGTACACTTTATACATCTTGGATATATCTGGAACTCTGTTCAAAAACACTGAATTCACTCACCCTTATATACAATCCTAGGGTGGTGCGCTAATGGTTTGGTCATAAAGACAACCCCTTCCTATTTATGATTTGTTAACTCATATGGCATGATCAATGAGCTGTTCCTATTTCTGCTCTGTGATTGGCTGACCTCTCTGCCACTCAAGCCTAGTCTAAACTGGTTCTGCTTGCTCCTAGCCCCACCCTTTGTCTTTGTCCTCTGCATGCACTCTTTTATAAAAAAGACTCTCCATTGACGTCAAACCCACATCTGCAACTAATTAAAATTGTGTGTGCTGTACCTGACCTTCAACGGGAGATGCTTGTGACGTCCACTCCAAGATAATTTTAGCACCAGCCACATGGTTTCCTGTCCCAGAGGCCCAAATATGGGCATCAGCTGTGCTCTCCTTGCTAATTAAAGCAGCCCAATGCACATTCACTATCTTCCCTTGACTGCTAGAGCACTCCTACAATTCTTCAAATGTCAAGATTAGAGATACGAGTCTGGAAAATCCCATCTCTGGCTACTGAACTCTCATTGAACTACAAAGAGGTAATTCTTTTTAATTTCAACATGGTTTCACAGAAATTCACTATTTAAATGCACATCATCCATATTAGATGGCTGCCCACATTTACAGAATGCCTGATCTATCACAGAATGGTGGATTACCCTATTTCTGTTTATAGCTTGACACCTGGTTCATTTCAAACCTAGTTTTTTTGTACATTATACTTAGCATGTACTACTTAATAAGCCTTGCATTATTTAAAACATTCTGATTTTATAAACATAACTCCATTTTTAAAGCACTTTTGCTGCAAAGCACTATATTTCTATTGTTTGGCATATTTGAAGGGATAGATCCACTATATTCAGTTTAAGAGGGGGTGGGGTTAGTCATTTCTCTTCAATGTCCAAAAACTGTGGCCTCATTGAAATTACCTGTCGAATAGATACAATATAAACTTATATCCAAACTGAAAATCTGTTTGTAGTTCAACAAATGGACGCAGTACGACCTGTGCCACAACACCTGAGACATGTAGGATTCCATCTGCAACACAAAGTCACAGAGGACCTGCACCGCCTCCTTGCTGCAGATATCATGGAACTGGCGATAGGTCCCATGCAATGGGTCTTGGTGGTAGTTGTGCTGCCCAAAGAAGGAGGATGCTTGTCGATTGTGCGTAGGTATGTGTATTCCTAACACAGCAATTCAACAGGAACACCATCTAGACCCAAAAATCAAGAAATGATCATCAGGCTGAACAGTGCAATACAAATCACTAATCTAGATCTCAACCAGAGCTACCAGCAACTGCTTCTCCATTAGAATTTCTGCCCGATGGCTACATTTGCGGCCCACAGTGGGTTGTTCCAATGCAAACGCCACCATTTGGGGATTTTCTCTTTGGTCAAAATTTTCCATGACAAGATAAAAAGAATCATATTCCCTTTGCACCAGTCATTTAATTATAGCTATGATATTCTGATCTTCGGTCGCACGCAAATAGAACACGATCAGACGTGGGCACAAGTGTGTCAAGCATTGATAGATACAGGTTTGATACTCAACCTAGACAAATGTGAGGTGAACAAGGAACACCTCACATTAATTTGGCACATTTTCTTCAAACAAGGTATGTTCCCTCAACCCATGAAAGTGCTGACTATTAAGCAACTTCTACCTCTGCCACACATGGTTGACCTCAGGCCATTCCTTGCCATAGCTGGCTACAGCTCCACTATATCGGAGGATAGTGCAACCATGACTGAGCCTCTTTGACAACTCCTAAAACAAGATATCACACACTAGAGCATGCAAAAATGGCAGGTGGCTTTCAATGTCATCAAATAAGCCCTTACAAATGCCCACCATCTGGCATACTAGTGAAAAACACTGAAGAGGCCAGTCCCGCTGGACTGGGAGCAATATTAGCTCAATACGGAACTGAGTCTCCCCAAGGCAAGACAATTGCTGCATACGTGAGCAGTGCCCTATTCAAGACAAAAGTCGCTTACTCTCCACCAGATAAATAGAGACTCACAGATGTGTGGGCTTGCAAGCATTTCCACCATTTCCTCATTGGCAATCATGTCACACTTGTCACTGATTGTCAGGCACACCTTTCACTATTCAGAAACTCCCTCACACTCATGCCTCCCCACATCGACAGGTGGGGCATGATTTATTTATGTGTTTATTGTTTTCTTGTTAGGTGCTTGTACAGTTAGAAAATACTGTGTCAAAGCATCCACACAGCAGAGAGAGAGCAAGAGTGGGAAATACTTTACAACAGAAATATTCAAGAGCAGAAGGGGGATGTAACAAACCTACTATTCCTTATGAGTATTCAGAATGTGCAAATGCAGAAAGGAAGAGGGGGCAAGTGCTGGGGAGTACAGGCTCATGGGTGAGCCACAGATGAAGTGCTAGAAATGTTGAGAGGTACACGGCTTGGGCAACAGCAGGTGTAAGTGCGAGCCTCCTGAGAGTAGGGTGTGAAGTGCAAGTGCAATGCATAACCAGGAGCTGGACAGAATTGGTGAGGGAGATCAAGGCCCTGAGGATGCATAAGGGCCAAGGACACTGATTCCGCAACTACGGGATTAGCAGAGGAGAGAAGGAGGGAAGGAGGTGGAAAAGAGGAAAGACTTAAGAAGCTTCGGGAATTTGAGGAGATCTCCTCAAGGCGCAGGGGGAGGCTATTCCAAAGGAGGGAGCCCGCAGAGGAAAGTGAGTGACCCCCTGCATTCTGCTTTACACACAAAGAGTTGGTGCCAGAGGAACAAAGTGGTCTAGAAGGAGAGTATTTAGTGAGATAAAGTTGAAGATAGTGTGGACGCAGGCCCAGACACCTTTTGGATTATGCAGAGGGATTTTAATTTAATCTGTGCAGCAACAGGGAGCCAGTGAAGACTTTTTAGTGCAGGAGAGATGCAGTCCCTGGGCTTAAGGCCAAGGATACATCTCACTGCCCTATTCTGAATAAGCTCCCGGGGTTGCAGAGTGGAAGAAGGAAGATTCAGGAGGAGGCTGTTACAGTAGCCACGTCTAGAGAGAACCAGGGCTTCAGTCACATTAAGCTTCTGCGGGAAAGTGAGAAAAGATCAAATTCCATTGAGAAGGAAGAGCTGATAGTATGACTTCTTGGCAATGTCCTGAGTGTGAGGGAGGAAGTCGAAGATGACTCCAAGGTTTCTGGCTTCAGTTGAAGGTGCAGGGGAAGAGCCCAAGGATGAAGGCCAGAGTGAAGGGAAGAATGATTCAGCAGTGGTCCCAATGGGAAGGATCTCAGTTTTACAGCCATTGAGGTAGAGATCATTAAAGGTACACCAGGACCGGGCGGCAGATAGGCAGTCAGGGATGATGGAGGGTGCAAGAGGGTCAGCAGGGAGTCTGAAGAAGAGTGGTGTGTCATCTGAGGAACACTGGAAGTTGGAAGAGAAAGAGAAGATGTGGCATTCAAGGAGAGACAGGTAGATTTTAAAGAGCCAGGTGAAGAGTATAGAGCCCTGAGGGACCCCACAGTTGGAGATGGAAGTAGGAGAGGAGAAGGATCCCACAATGACTTCAGAAGAGTGGTTAGTGAGGTACTAAGACAGCCAATCCAGTGCCCGTTCTGATATACAAAAAGTATTGTGGAGCCTTTGTATGATGCTGGAATGGTTAACTGTGTCAAATGCAGAGGAGAGACAGAGAAGGATAAGGACAGCTGGGAAGGTGGAGTCCAGAGCTGCAAGCAGTTCTTCACAGGCGTTCATAAGTGCAGTTTCCGTGCCTCTGGATGCTCAGAATCCAGATTGATGGTCATGGAGGTCACCAACACGTTCGGTGTGAGAGTTGAGTTGGGGCAAGGCCAGCTTCTCAAGCAACCTCCCCAAGAAGGGGGGGATGGAGATAGGTCGATAGATGGCAGGGCAGGTAAGGTGGGAGGATTTTATCGTCAGGAGTGGTTGCACAAGGGAGTGCTTAAGGGGAGGGGAAAGATCCAGTGATAAAAGAGTGGAATCAGCGCGAGCAGTGGCAAGAGAGCCAATGTTATTCTTGATGGTCCTCGAGGAGCAAGGGGAGACCTGTTTAGAAAAGACCTTCATTGAGCGAACAACTCTGGTAACTTCTTCAGGTGTGACAGGAGAGTAGGAGGAGAAGAAGGAAGGATGAGGAATGGAGGGGAGTGTGGTGGGGGTTGGATGGGTTGTGGGGGAGTGTAGAAAGGGTAGTCAGAATGCACTTTCATTTCAGGGATGCAAGATCAGTGTTGTACCAAGTGTTATGCTTTGATGCTCCGTGAGTATGACTATTTCATTATTCACTGACCCGGGAAGGATATTAAACATGCTGATTGTCTCGGGGAACCCGATCAACTCGGATCCCCCTTTCACAAAAAATGTCGGGAATGTATACATCAACTACACAGCGGAGAACACGCTGCAGCCTACGCTATCCTTGAAGGACATTTCTGTTCCATCAAGAAATTACCCCCAAAACAAATGGGATCTCTGTCACCCTAGGCAATTGGTGGCAAAACTACATACAACACACTACTGGCCAGATAAGTGTGAATACCAAAGAACTGCAATGAATGATAGGAATTTTCTGTCTCTGCTGACTCGTTGCTCATGAATGGGACTTTGCTGATCATACAGTGTTGAGGAAGGCAGTGGTCAATGTGGCTAATGAGGGACACCAAGGGGTGGATAACACTAAAACACTGTTAAACCATGGTTTCCTAAAATCAACAACATGGTTCAGGTGGAAATTGAACACTGTGAGGCATGGCAAAGGAGCGCAAGAGCAAATGCACCAACTATGTTAAGAGCCGTGGATCTTTCACAAACCATATGGCAGACTGTGGCTATAGACTTGTATGGTCCTACTCAAGAATGATAATACATAATCATCTTGATAGATGAGTACTTAAGTTCTCAAGGTTCCCTATTACCACCGTTGTGCAATCAATCCACTTCAAACAAGCTCTTGATGAAGTATTTAGTGAATGGAATATTCTGGCAATTGTCAAGTTAGACACTGAATTACAATTTCTTTTTTCATTTTATTTTTCATAGAGAGTTACATCAGAACAGAGCTCAGAGCAGTTGGTGCATCAGAATAACAGACATTGTATAGATATTTCAAAAAAGGTAGCAGGCGCTCCTCTGAGGGCAACCAGACATGGACTCCCTGCTCACTGTGCTCAGAGAGGCAGAGCTTCACCTCACGCTGATGAGGCCCAACAAGGCTGAAACACGTGAATGGGGTTGCTGCTGGTACTCTTGTTCAGAGAGGAATTGCCATAGCATTTCGATGCTGGACTGCCCAAGTGGGCGGGACAAAGACTGATATGCAAACAGAAATTTCCAATCTGTGAAAGGTACAGTGAGCAAAAAGTGTGTGCTGCAAACTCTCATATCAGAACAGGTTATCATGCCATGTTCTTTTTGGAGAGGAGCGCCTGCTACATTTTTTTGTATAGATACTTATTTACACATTTCACAATAAACATAGACAGTTAGGATTGTGTCAAGTGAGTAATATCGTCTTCAGGTCGCAAGTTACATAGATAGAGCCGAAACAGGGCCCATATGTCTTTGGTTCGACAGACCCATGACACTGTTATGACAAATTGTTCCTCGCATTCCTTTACCATTGATAAATCCTTGAGGAAGTCTTCCCTTTTGGGTGCCCCAGAGGACTTCCAGCATTTCAGAATGCACCGTTTTGCAATGACACATGCAATGTTAAACAATCGTCTGGTGGTTTTTGCCACCTTACCAATGTCCCCAAACAAGTATTTCAGTGGAGAGGGTGTCGCCGGGATCATAGTAATGTCTTCCAGAATTTCTGCTAAATCCCCCCAGAATTTTGCTACCAAGGAGTATGCCCAGTACATGTGATATGCATCTGCATTTGGTGCATCACATTTTAGGCATTGCCCTGTGTAGCCGTCCACAAACTTAGCTAGTTTGGCAGGGTTGTAGTGGAGTTGGTTGAGCACCTTGAAATGAATTAATCTCAAACCCGAATTCATGGATACATTTCTAGTGAGCTGGTAACATCGGACCCAAAGAGTTTCGCCCAGCTAAACTCCCAAGTCTCATTCCCAGACCTCTTTGATAGTATTATGTGACTCTGAGTGCGACTGGACCAGGTTGTACAATAATGAAACCCCTTTCCTTCGTCCTCCAATTGCCGTCCTGGCACTTATACACTTGTGAGTAGGAGGTTCCAGTGGGAATGTCGGCCATTTGGAGGCAAAAGCAGCCTTCATTCGGTGGAACTGAAATCGTTTGAGGTGTCGCCCACGTACTGTCTCAAAAAAGTCACCCAATTCGCAGAATGTGTCCCCCGGAAACATTTTGCGCATTTTGAACTGTTTGTTCGGGTCCCATGCCCTCTGTAATTCTTTTTCAAATGTGGGCGTAATGCCGGGGAAATTCTATAATGGTATTTCCTGGTCATAGGGGGTCGTTGCCCAATTCTCTTGTATATCTTAAACCATGCACATGTGGTGGTGCTTACGGGATCACATTTGCAAGAGTCCTTGTGTCTAGGATCAAAGATGACAGACCGCACATCAACTAGGCAAGCAGCATATTTCTCCAGAGGAATATGTGTCGCCGTATCGCTGGGGTAAAACCAATGTCTTGCGAAATGTGCCTTTGATGCCAAATAGTATAATTCAAAGTCATGCGCTGAGATCCGACCCTTAGAGAATGGATCTATCATTTTGGACCATTTCAACCTGGCTGCTTTACCACCCCATACAAAGGAAATGGCTAGTGTCTGAAGTTTTGCGAAAAAGGCTCTTCCAGTCCAGACTGGGATGTTGCAAAAACAATACAATAGTTTGGGGGGAACCACCATCTTGGAAGGGCTACTCATCCTTAAAAAGAGATAGGATTCTTAGACCACAGTTTTAATTTGATGGAGAGAGTCTGTTGTAGTTTCCCATAGTTTTCGGAGTACAGTGTATTTGTATCCCTAGATATCATTATTCCTAAATAACATTTGTGTGTAGGGGACCATTTAAACCTGTTTATGCTGGATAAGTCTCCAGTGTTGAGGGTTAGTGGGAACAGTTCGGATTTCAAAACATTAATCTTGTACCCATAGTACTCAGAAAATACCTTTATGTCTGCCATGATAGGCCCTAGATTTTCTTTCGGGTTCCGGTTATATAGCAAGGTGTAATCTGCATAGAGGGAAATTATCTGTGGGGCTCCAGTCATCCTGAGTCCTCTGTCGCATGGTTTTTCCACACAAATTCCGCCATCGGCTCTATAGTGAGTGCAAACAGAATAGGGGAGAAAGGACATCCTTGCCGGCTGCCCCTGTTTAATAGGAAAGGAGGCAACATAGTGTGATTAGTTAGAACTCTCGCTCCTGGGCTTGTATAGAGTAAGCAGACACATTTAACAAAATATTACTCCAAAGAGTAGCCATAGGTTTAAGGCTGTGGATCTAGTTGGTATGAAGCCAGCCTGGTCAGGGTGTACCAAGATGGGCATGTACGGCAGTAGTCTGGTCGCAAGGATTTGCGCAAACATTTTTGCATCTGTGTTGATAAGTAAAAGGGGTCTCTACAAGGCCATATCCTGTGCAGGGCGAAAAGGCTTGAGGAGGACCGTTATCACTGCCTCGCACATAGATTCTGGTAATATTCCCTGATTCATAGCTTCCTCCCAAACTTTCAATAACAGTGGGGCTAGTTTGTCTTGAAATTCCTTGCATAGTTCGGCTCCCAGACCATCCAACCTTGGGGTCCTGCCGGAGGTTAGAGCTTTTATTGCATTGACGATTTCCTCCAATGTGATGGGGGTGTCTAGTGCCATGCGTGTGTCTGGAGTAAGGGTCGGGAAGTTCAGTTGATGCAGATAATTAGTTATCTCCTCCTTTGACTTACTGTCACAGTTGGAATAAAGGGCTTTATAAAATTTGGCAAACGTGTCATTGATGTCTTGATCACGGTTCACCATCGCCCCACTAGGTGTCTGTATATTGGTGATGGAGTTATGGTAGCTTTCAGCTTTAAACAACTGAGCCAAAAAATGTCCAGCATTGTTGCTTTCACCATATCTTCAAGCCTGGGTTGGGGTGGCAATTTACTGGATTTCTTGATCGGCGAGGTTGTTGAACTCGCTCAGTGTTGCGTGTATATCAGAAAGGGACACTTTACTGTGTGTAGTGCTGTATTCGATTTCAAGCAATTGCAGCTTCGCTTCCGCTATACTCAGCTCCCTCCTTACAGTTTTCAACAACCCAGTAGATTTAGCCACAATGGCACCCCACACCCGTACCTTGAATGATTCCCATAGTGTGGCATGGTTGTCTACCGACCCCTCATTTTATTGAAAGAATTCTTCTATTTCAATGTGGAGGGATTCACATACAAGGCGGTCTCTTAGTAAGGTGGGGGGCATACTCCGTTTAGTTTGTGGTGCAGTGTTTTGTAAAGTTTAGGTGACTGATATATGGGGGAGTGATCTGAGAGAGTACAAGGATATATCTTGCAGTTAGACATTGCATCTGAAAGGGCCGAGCTAATGAGCCAGTAGTCAATACTTGACTCCGAGTCATGTACAGATGAGTAGTAAGTAAACCGTTTTTCCTGTGGGTGTAGTTCCCCCCATATATCAATTATAGACATTTGTTGCATTATTTGTCATAGGGTAAGTGTAGCTCTTGTGGGAGATTGGGGGGTAGCCGAGGATCAGTCCAGGGACAAGTCAAGTGTTGTATTGAAGTCCCCCCCATATCACTAACGCATCGTCGGCTGTGTACAGCATGTCATATATAGCAATATAAAATTCAGGGTCGTCAATGTTAGGACCATAAGTATTGACTATCACAATGTGTTGTCCCACCACCTCCCCCCAGACCAAGTGGGTTGACTACTCTGTGTAGTACCTTAATGGTCCCCATCGTGGAAGAAAACTAGTGCAAACTGTGATGCTGGAAATGCATCGGAGGGACAGGGCCTCCGTATCCTTGTCCTTTATTGCTTTTTAACATGTTTTCTGTCGTGTTTTCGACGCAGGAGTTCATGTGGGACTCCTAGCGGTGCAGCTCTCTTTATTTTGGTTTGGTGAACGGACCCATGGGATACCCTTACGGCACCCATGGGTGGGGGTACACACCTGTGCCCCTAGTGTATGTTTTGGACACCTGTGGGTGGCCGACAGAGCAGGGTATGAGCTGGTGGCAGCTCCATGCTGAATGTGACAGGTGTGCGGCGTATCCTCCATTTTGGGATACCCCGGCCCTGCCATTGGGATCAGTTGATTCCTGATGGAAAACAAGATGGCCCCGGTGGCCTCTTGCTTTCTATTACCCATTACCTTGTTTTCCCAAAGTCCTGGGAAGCCCTGACTCTGTCCCTTCCCCCTGACTGGCTGTTGGATGGAAGTGCCATATATGGTGTTGTTGTGAAGGCCTAGCTGGAGCCTTCCCGGTGATGTATGTTGTGGGTACCTCCTGTGGGTGGGACTTGGGTGAATAGAGTGTGTGAGGAATATGCATTCTGTGTTGTGGGTGTCTAGTATCTGGTGGTTGACACAATGACTGAGAAAACCCTGCCCGAAACCGGTATGAATGCAGCTTGGAGTGTTGAATGGCTCGGTACTTGTCCCAATACACATAACTTGTTGTGAGTGTCTGGAGAGAAGTGAATGGCCTGAATACCTCGTGTGCCTGATTGGCTGCCTGCCTGCATGAATGCCCGTAGTCGTGATTGGATGCTTGAGTGTGACCCAGCGGAATGAATGGGAGATCAACAGTATATCTGGGGACCTCTCACTGCTAGGAATCGTGTTCAGAAGCTGAAGTCCACTACGACGAGTAACTGGATTAACTGACGCTTGACCTTGAAGCCCTGCTGGATGAGAAGAATTGCTGTTGCTCTCCTTCACAATCTGAAAGCTGCTGTGCCTCCAAGGACTGACCCAGAGAGGACCTGGTAAGGTGCCCTCTTCCCGAGCTACGAGAGACCATCGTGCACAGCTGATCTTTGCCAACGCTCCCTGGTAGACAGACCTTCGACAGGCTGCCGACCCGATACGGGGACTGCTGCGGAACTCCAAGGAGAAGCACTCGGACTGTAGTCCGCCACTGTCGACGACCGCCGTCGCCGACCAGAGCCGCTGTGCTCCTGTTTGCCTAAGAACTTCCATTTGATCATCGGACGCTCTCATCTGCATCGTCACCCGCTTGTCTCCCGCTGGAGAAGGCCCGACCGTCGACGCGCCGAGGAGTACACCGGTGGGTTTCCCGCCACCTACAGACCGCAGAGACGCCGACGACTCGACACCCTTGCTGGGCCTGAAAGGGAAGCACTCAGGAAGGATCGGTCGGCGCATAGTCGGAGAACTCTACTCCACCAGGTACATTGGGGGGGTGAAACCTTAACAGGAAGAAGTAAGACTATCGGACAATATATGGACTGGGCTTGTGCTATATATCTTTATCTACAGGTTGCCCAGGTGGGGGGATCTCCACACAGAACTGCGCCTAGAGGTAGGGGCCAGTATTCTGCCTATTGTTTTAACCATCTTACGTTCCTGCCTATCTCTATTGCTGGTTTACTCGTTATTGATCTGTGTGACATTTTAACCGTACAGTTAATGCACTTTAATGAGATTTGATAACATTAGTGGTACCACTCTAGACGTGTATATATTTATCATTATTGACTTCCAAGTACAAAGTGCGTTATTGTGATCGTGTACATACCTTTGAATATTAATTATATAAAGACTGTGGGCCTCATTATGACCCAGGCAGTCTGGAAATAACGGTGGCGGTAAACCCGCCGCCACCGTTGTTTCCGGACCGCCTGAGTCCGACCCCTGCAGGCGGGAGGTGATGTTCCCGCCAGGTCTGACCTGGCGGGTTTAACACCTCCCGCATGCAGGCGAACGAGGAAACACCGGCAGCATTATGAGATGCTGCCGGTGTTTCCATGATCCCCATTTCCATCGAGTCCCATAGGACTCAATGGGAATGGGGATTTACACCATTCCGCCTCCGTGATTCCCGGAAAACCGGGGTTGTAATGCCCCGATAATTCCAGGAATCACGGAGGCGGAATGGTAATACGAGTCCGGCGTTCACCAGGCGGTTTTACCGCCTCGGTTAACGCCGGACTCGTAATGAGGCCCTGTGTTTTCAGTAATACAGTGTGTGGACATTCCTTTGTGGGGGTTCGGGGACTACACTGTACTTAAGAACCAGCCTGCATCACCTCCTGAGAAGCTAGGCCTTGATTGCTCGTCCATTGCTACCCTATAGAGAATCTTGGCTGGGGTCTTCTGTGCCTCTCCTCTACCATATAGAGAGCAGAAGTACAGACACACCCTACCAATCTTTACACTGGTGGCAGAGGTGGGATGCTTATGGTTTTAAGACTCAGTGTATAACCGTGCCACTTACAAAATATCCGCACTTTATTCGATCAAGGTTTGGGTGTGTACAAAATAACTGCATTACAAGCAATGGAGTCTATTGAGAATGGTAAATTGACTCGGATGAGCTTAGAGGCTCTCCAGAGTGCTTGTGAAGCCAGGGAGTTAGACTTTGTGGATAAGTCTAGGGCTGAGCTGATAGCTTCCCTGGTGGACTACCAGACCGATTGTGAACCTCTTGATGAGGGGGGGGAATGCAACCAATGAGGACTCTGCCTCTGAGGTTTCTACTGAATCTGTTTCTGGGAATGCCGCCATTCCTGCTGCCTCTGTTCCAAACCCCAGCAATACATTGGAACTTGAGTTATTAAGGATGAAATTGGCCTTTGAATATCGCAAGTTGGAAATAGATGCTGAGTTTAAGAAGAAGGAGTTGGCGCAACAACTGGAGCTCAAGAATAGGGATCTTGAACTCAAGAATAGGGATCTTGAACTCAAAGACAAGGACACTGAATGTCAGAGAATCCAGCTAGAGAAAGCGTGAGTGGAGACTTCAGCGAAACCCAGTGAGAGTGTCAGGTCCCCAGCCACTAAATTTATGAAGGATTTGGTTGGTGTGTTTTTGGAGGGTTCTGATATCCTCCAATGGATTGAAGCATTTGAAATGGCTTGTGCAATTCATGATGTTGACAAAAGAGATTGGGCTAAGTGTTTGCTAAGCAGAGTGCCTCAAACCGGATATTTACTGTATTCTGAAGCTGAGTGTGGAAGAACGGGGTCAGTATGAGTGTATGAAATCTGCTTTGATTGCCAAGTTTGGCAAGACACCTACCCAACACCTTAGAAGGTTCAGGGATTTTAAGAAAAGAGAGAATGTGTCTTGGGTCGACTGGGTGAGTGCTGCGCACATGAATATGATGGGGTGGATTGACGGTTACAAAGTGAAAACGTTTGTTGAATTGTCCCACCTGTTCTTTTTTGAGCATTTTTCTGAAGCCTGTTCACCAGAGCTGCGTCAGTATGTTGCTGACCAGAACATTTTGGATCCCTTTAAGCTGGCTAGGTTGGCTGACTAGTGGATCTCCCACCGGGTGTCCCCTAAGGACTCCAGTGGGAAGGACAAGGACAAAGCAAGGACAAAGAAAAAGGGGCCTCTCAGAAAGCTGAGGAGTCCCAAAAGCAGTCACAGTCGAATAAACCTAAACCCTCCTCTCCTAAGACCCAAAAATCTAGTGGGGATAAGTCATCTGTGGGTGGGAATAAGAGTAGTGGTCCACCTGCTGCAAAGCAGGCTCCCGGTGATTCCAGTACCGTACCGCGCACTCCCGGCACTTGTTGGGACTGTGGGGCTCTGGATCACAAAAGGGGTGACTCCAAGTGTAAAGGTAAGGCACTCGAAGTACATGCTGTCAGCCTGACCTACCCTTACCCCATGTCTGAGGTGGAGGCCACTGTCCTCCCCTCCTCTACTGGGATCACTTTTGGTGCTCCCGTAGAGATTTCCTTAGTGTCCCTTGGGGCCTGGGACCAGTACGCGGAAGTACTGGCGACTATCCCACAGAACACCCGTAGATTTTTGAGAAGTGTCCTCCTGAATGGCCAGCCTTCTACTGGTTTGAGAGACACTGGGGCAAGCATGACAGTGGTGGACAGGACCCTGCTCCAGCCAGAGGACTATGTAAATGCTCCTCTGAGAACCTCCAGGTTAGCTGGTGGGCCTCCCAAATTATCGCCTGTAGCCCGAGTCACACTCGTAATTGGAGACAAGACAGCAAAGCTTCCTGTCCTGGTTCAGGACATCGTCCCTGCTAACATTCTGTTAGGTAACGATCTAGTCGAGTTGGGATTGATAACGGATGGTCTTCCCATGACTGCTGCTGTGGTCACTAGATCACAGGTGACACCGGGTCTGGCTGTAAGTCAGGTACCCGAGCCAAAGGCACGGCCTACGGCACGACGAAGGAAGGGCAAGAAGGCCACCTCTGTGGAGGGAGCCCCTTCTCTTCCTGCTGTTCCTACAGCACCCATTGGGAACCATGCTCCGGACGGGCTGGGTCCAGTGGTAAACCCCGTCTCAACACCTGTGGGAGAAGAGCCAGAAGACTCTCCTGTGGGAGAGGTTCTCAACCCGGAGGATGATCCCGATCTTCAATGCTTGTTAGCTGAAGGGAGACCCTCCCGGACAGACTTCTGTAAAGGACAGAGAGAGTGTCCTCTCTCGAGGGTCTGAGGAAACAGGCCCTGTCCCAGGCACAAGGCGAAGTGCCTAGGACTTTCCGGATTTATTGGGAGGGTGAGCTCCTTGTTAGTGAGCCCACTAAGCCTGAACCTGGTGCCCTCAAGAGGTTGGTGGTACCCCAGGTTTACAGGCCCTTCCTACTGCAGTTGGCGCATGAGGTGCCCTTGGCTGGTCATCTTGGTACCAAGAAGACTAAACAGAGGCTCTCTGCCCATTTCTACTGGCCTCGGATGGGAGTAGAAGTGGAGTCCCACTGCAGGACCTGCCCAACTTGTCAGTTGTCTGGCAAGACTGGAGGCAGTGTCATTGCCCCACTGCAGCCATTGCCAGTGGTTGGCACACCGTTTGAGAGGGTGGGCATCGACACCGTCGGTCCCCTTGACCCTCCCACGTCAGGTGGACATCGGTTCATCCTGGTTTTGGTAGATCATGCCACCAGGTACCCTGAGGCTATACCCCTTCGGACTGTTACTGCCAAGATGGTTGCCCGGGCCCTCCTGGGCATTTTCACCCGAGTTGGATGCCCCAAGGAGGTTGTCTCTGACCGAGGATCCAACTTCATATCTAGTTACATGAAGACCATGTGGAAAGAGTGCGGGGTAACCTACAAGTGCTCCACTTCTTACCACCCCCAGACCAATGGTCTGGTTGAGAGGTTTAATAAAACTCTCAAGGGCATGCTAGGTACTTTGGAAGAGCCCCTAAGGATGAAATGGGATCTCCTCCTGCCATGCCTGCTGTTTGCTTACAGAGAGGTACCTCAAGAGGGTGTTGGTTTCAGCCCCTTTGAGTTGCTCTTTAGACATCCCGTGAGGGGGCCCCTCGCCTTGATCAGAGAAGGCTTGGAAGCCGCCCCTCCCGGTCCCGCCAAGCAAGTGGGGGACTATGTGTTGGGCCTCAGACAGAGGATGACACAGATGATGGGACAAGCAACGGCGAATCTCAAGGCCAGCCAGGAATTTAACAAATACTGGCATGACCTTAAGGCATCGCAAGTGGAGTGGACTCCGGGACAGGAGGTCCTCGTGATGGAGCCTACCAAGCCTCGGGCATTGGCAGATAAATGGACTGGACCCTTCCGGATAGTCTCCAAGATGGGCGAGGTCAATTATCTGGTTGACATGGGAATCCCAGGGGTAGCCCCTCAAGTATTCCATGTTAATAGGCTCAAGCCGTTCCACAGGCGAGCAGAAGTCTCATGTCTCTTGCTGGCTTCCGAGCAAGAAGAGGATGAGAGTGAGCCCCTTCCTGATTTGCTGCATAGCAACCCTCAGGATGGCTCAGTGGAGGGAGTACAGCTCTCTCCAGATTTGACAACTGAGCAGCAGAGGGCCTGCAGAACTTAGCTCCAGCAGTATGCCTCTCTGTTTTCGCTGACGCCAGGCCTTACACCGTGGTGTAAGCATGAGATTGACACTGGTGACAGCGTGCCTGTCAAGAGCAAGAGCTACCGAATGTCAGATACGGTTAAGAACCACATCCAGGCTGAGGTCGCCAAGATGTTGGATCTGGGTGTTATTGAACCCTCAACCAGTCCCTGGTCCAGCCCAGTGGTCCTTGTCCCCAAGGCAAGTTCCCAGGCCGGTACCAAGTATTGGAGGTTCTGTGTGGACTACCGAGGAGTCAATGCCGTCACCAAAACTGACGCGCACCCATTACCCAGGGCTGATGAGCTCGTGGACACCATAGGTGCTGCCAAATTTGTGAGCACCTTTGACCTCACCTCAGGCTATTGGCAAATAGCTCTGACAGACCATGCCAAGGAAAAGACAGCGTTCTCTACACCAGAGGGACTCTACCAGTTTAGGGTCATGCCTTTTGGGTTGAAGAATGCCCCTGCCACCTTCCAGAGATTGGTCAATCATGCTCTCAGTGGGCTGGAAGCCTTTTGTGTGGCTTATTTAGACGACATTGCCGTCTACAGTTCCACTTGGGAAGAGCACTTGACACATCTGGGTAGTGTGTTGCAGGCCTTAAAGAGGGCTAACCTCACTATCAAGGCCACCAAGTGCCAGATAGCTCAGGGGAAAGTCACGTATCTTGGTCATGAGGTAGGAGGGGGTCAAATCCAACCTCTCCTCAGTAAGGTACAGGATGTACAGGACTGGGAGACTCCCACTACTCAAACCCAGGTGAGAGCCTTTTTGGGTCTCACGAGGTACTAACGCAATTTCATGGCGGACTATGGAACCATAGCTGCACCACTGACAGCGCTGACTTCACCCAAACAGCCTAGGAAGGTCAATTGGACTGAAGACTGTCAGAGGGCCTTTAAAGACTTGAAAGAAAGTCTGTGTCGGGCATCCATGTTGTGTGCGCCTGACTACAGCCGACCCTTTATCGTCCAGACGGATACCTGCGACACCGGAATTGGAGCTGTCTTGTCCCAGTTAGATGACAAAGGGAGAGAACATCCTATCATATTCATCAGTAGACAACTAAAGGGTAGAGAACTTAGGTGAGCTACTGTTGAAAAGGAGTGTTTTAGTATAGTTTGGAGCCTTAGGCGTTTTAGGCCCTACCTTACGGGGTCTACCTTCAAGGTCCAAACAGATCATAAGCCCCTAAAGTGGCTTATGCAGATGAAGGGTGAGAACCCGAAACTGCTCAGGTGGTCCATTAGCCTGCAAGGGCTAGACTTCACCATAGAGCACAGACCAGGGAAGAGTCACGATAATGCAGATGGCCTTTCCAGAAGGTATGTTGACTGTCTGGATGAGGGTGTCTATCCCGTGGGAGATTAGGCACCCTCCACCTCAGTCTGGGGGGGCGACTGTGATGCTGGAAATGCATCGGAGGGACAGGGCCTCCGTATCTTTGTCCTGTACTGCTTTTTATCGTGTGTTCTGTCATGTTTTCCGCGCAGGAGTTCATGTGGGACTCCTGGCGGTGCAGCTCTCTTTCTTTTGGTTTGGTGAATGGACCCGTGGGATACCCTTACGGCACCCATGGGTGGGGGTACAACCCTGTGCCCCTAGTGTATGTTTTTGGGCACCTGTGGGTGGCCCACAGAGCAGGGTATGGGCTGGTGGCAACTCCATGCTGAATGTGACAGGTGCGCGGCGTATCCTCCATTTTGGGATACCCCGGCCCTGCCATTGGGATCAGTTGATTCCTGATGGAAAACAAGATGGCCCCGGTGGCCTCTTGCTTTCTATTACCCATTACCTTGTTTTCCCAAAGTCCTGGGAAGCCCTAACTCTGTCCCTTCCCCCTGACTGGCTATTGGATGGAAGTCCCATATATGGTGTTGTTGTGAAGGCCCAGTCAGACTAGCTGGAGCCTTCCCAGTGATGTATGTTGTGGGTACCTCCTGTGGGTGGGACCTGGGTGAATAGAGTGTGTGACGAATATGCATTCTGTGTTGTGGGTGTCTAGTATCTGGTGGTTTACACAATGATCGAGACAACCCTGCCCGAAACCGGTATGAATGCGGCTTGGAGTGTTGAATGGCTCGGTACTTGTCCCAATACACATAACTTGTTGTGAGTGTCTGGAGAGAAGTGAATGGCCTGAATACCTCGTGTGCCTGATTGGCTGCCTGCCTGCATGAATGCCCGTAGTCGTGATTGGAAGCTTGAGTGTGACCCAGCGGAATGAATGGGAGATCAACAGTATATCTGGGGACCTCTCACTGCTAGGAATCGTGTTCAGAAGCTGAAGTCCACTACGACGAGTAACTGGATTAACTGACGCTTGACCTTGAAGCCCTGCTGGACGAGAAGAATTGCTGTTGCTCTCCTTCACAATCTGAAAGCTGCTGTGCCTCCAAGGACTGACCCAGAGAGGACCTGGTAAGGTGCCCTCTTCCCGAGCTACGAGAGACCATCGTGCACAGCTGATCTTTGCCAACGCTCCCTGGTAGACAGACCTTCGACAGGCTGCCGACCCGATACGGGGACTGCTGCGGAACTCCAAGGAGAAGCACTCGGACTGTAGTCCGCCACTGTCGACGACCGCCGTCGCCGACCAGAGCCGCTGTGCTCCTGTTTGCCTAAGAACTTCCATTTGATCATCGGACGCTCTCATCTGCATCGTCACCCGCTTGTCTCCCGCTGGAGAAGGCCCGACCGTCGACGCGCCGAGGAGTACACCGGTGGGTTTCCCGCCACCTACAGACCGCAGAGACGCCGACGACTCGACACCCTTGCTGGGCCTGAAAGGGAAGCACTCAGGAAGGATCGGTCGGCGCATAGTCGGAGAACTCTACTCCACCAGGTACATTGGGGGGGTGAAACCTTAACAGGAAGAAGTAAGACTATCGGACAATATATGGACTGGGCTTGTGCTATATATCTTTATCTACAGGTTGCCCAGGTGGGGGGATCTCCACACAGAACTGCGCCTAGAGGTAGGGGCCAGTATTCTGCCTATTGTTTTAACCATCTTACGTTCCTGCCTATCTCTATTGCTGGTTTACTCGTTATTGATCTGTGTGACATTTTAACCGTACAGTTAATGCACTTTAATGAGATTTGATAACATTAGTGGTACCACTCTAGACGTGTATATATTTATCATTATTGACTTCCAAGTACAAAGTGCGTTATTGTGATCGTGTACATACCTTTGAATATTAATTATATAAAGACTGTGGGCCTCATTATGACCCAGGCAGTCTGGAAATAACGGTGGCGGTAAACCCGCCGCCACCGTTGTTTCCGGACCGCCTGAGTCCGACCCCTGCAGGCGGGAGGTGATGTTCCCGCCAGGTCTGACCTGGCGGGTTTAACACCTCCCGCATGCAGGCGAACGAGGAAACACCGGCAGCATTATGAGATGCTGCCGGTGTTTCCATGATCCCCATTTCCATCGAGTCCCATAGGACTCAATGGGAATGGGGATTTACACCATTCCGCCTCCGTGATTCCCGGAAAACCGGGGTTGTAATGCCCCGATAATTCCAGGAATCACGGAGGCGGAATGGTAATACGAGTCCGGCGTTCACCAGGCGGTTTTACCGCCTCGGTTAACGCCGGACTCGTAATGAGGCCCTGTGTTTTCAGTAATACAGTGTGTGGACATTCCTTTGTGGGGGTTCGGGGACTACACTGTACTTAAGAACCAGCCTGCATCACCTCCTGAGAAGCTAGGCCTTGATTGCTCGTCCATTGCTACCCTATAGAGAATCTTGGCTGGGGTCTTCTGTGCCTCTCCTCTACCATATAGAGAGCAGAAGTACAGACACACCCTACCAATCTTTACACTGGTGGCAGAGGTGGGATGCTTATGGTTTTAAGACTCAGTGTATAACCGTGCCACTTACAAAATATCCGCACTTTATTCGATCAAGGTTTGGGTGTGTACAAAATAACTGCATTACAAGCAATGGAGTCTATTGAGAATGGTAAATTGACTCGGATGAGCTTAGAGGCTCTCCAGAGTGCTTGTGAAGCCAGGGAGTTAGACTTTGTGGATAAGTCTAGGGCTGAGCTGATAGCTTCCCTGGTGGACTACCAGACCGATTGTGAACCTCTTGATGAGGGGGGGGAATGCAACCAATGAGGACTCTGCCTCTGAGGTTTCTACTGAATCTGTTTCTGGGAATGCCGCCATTCCTGCTGCCTCTGTTCCAAACCCCAGCAATACATTGGAACTTGAGTTATTAAGGATGAAATTGGCCTTTGAATATCGCAAGTTGGAAATAGATGCTGAGTTTAAGAAGAAGGAGTTGGCGCAACAACTGGAGCTCAAGAATAGGGATCTTGAACTCAAGAATAGGGATCTTGAACTCAAAGACAAGGACACTGAATGTCAGAGAATCCAGCTAGAGAAAGCGTGAGTGGAGACTTCAGCGAAACCCAGTGAGAGTGTCAGGTCCCCAGCCACTAAATTTATGAAGGATTTGGTTGGTGTGTTTTTGGAGGGTTCTGATATCCTCCAATGGATTGAAGCATTTGAAATGGCTTGTGCAATTCATGATGTTGACAAAAGAGATTGGGCTAAGTGTTTGCTAAGCAGAGTGCCTCAAACCGGATATTTACTGTATTCTGAAGCTGAGTGTGGAAGAACGGGGTCAGTATGAGTGTATGAAATCTGCTTTGATTGCCAAGTTTGGCAAGACACCTACCCAACACCTTAGAAGGTTCAGGGATTTTAAGAAAAGAGAGAATGTGTCTTGGGTCGACTGGGTGAGTGCTGCGCACATGAATATGATGGGGTGGATTGACGGTTACAAAGTGAAAACGTTTGTTGAATTGTCCCACCTGTTCTTTTTTGAGCATTTTTCTGAAGCCTGTTCACCAGAGCTGCGTCAGTATGTTGCTGACCAGAACATTTTGGATCCCTTTAAGCTGGCTAGGTTGGCTGACTAGTGGATCTCCCACCGGGTGTCCCCTAAGGACTCCAGTGGGAAGGACAAGGACAAAGCAAGGACAAAGAAAAAGGGGCCTCTCAGAAAGCTGAGGAGTCCCAAAAGCAGTCACAGTCGAATAAACCTAAACCCTCCTCTCCTAAGACCCAAAAATCTAGTGGGGATAAGTCATCTGTGGGTGGGAATAAGAGTAGTGGTCCACCTGCTGCAAAGCAGGCTCCCGGTGATTCCAGTACCGTACCGCGCACTCCCGGCACTTGTTGGGACTGTGGGGCTCTGGATCACAAAAGGGGTGACTCCAAGTGTAAAGGTAAGGCACTCGAAGTACATGCTGTCAGCCTGACCTACCCTTACCCCATGTCTGAGGTGGAGGCCACTGTCCTCCCCTCCTCTACTGGGATCACTTTTGGTGCTCCCGTAGAGATTTCCTTAGTGTCCCTTGGGGCCTGGGACCAGTACGCGGAAGTACTGGCGACTATCCCACAGAACACCCGTAGATTTTTGAGAAGTGTCCTCCTGAATGGCCAGCCTTCTACTGGTTTGAGAGACACTGGGGCAAGCATGACAGTGGTGGACAGGACCCTGCTCCAGCCAGAGGACTATGTAAATGCTCCTCTGAGAACCTCCAGGTTAGCTGGTGGGCCTCCCAAATTATCGCCTGTAGCCCGAGTCACACTCGTAATTGGAGACAAGACAGCAAAGCTTCCTGTCCTGGTTCAGGACATCGTCCCTGCTAACATTCTGTTAGGTAACGATCTAGTCGAGTTGGGATTGATAACGGATGGTCTTCCCATGACTGCTGCTGTGGTCACTAGATCACAGGTGACACCGGGTCTGGCTGTAAGTCAGGTACCCGAGCCAAAGGCACGGCCTACGGCACGACGAAGGAAGGGCAAGAAGGCCACCTCTGTGGAGGGAGCCCCTTCTCTTCCTGCTGTTCCTACAGCACCCATTGGGAACCATGCTCCGGACGGGCTGGGTCCAGTGGTAAACCCCGTCTCAACACCTGTGGGAGAAGAGCCAGAAGACTCTCCTGTGGGAGAGGTTCTCAACCCGGAGGATGATCCCGATCTTCAATGCTTGTTAGCTGAAGGGAGACCCTCCCGGACAGACTTCTGTAAAGGACAGAGAGAGTGTCCTCTCTCGAGGGTCTGAGGAAACAGGCCCTGTCCCAGGCACAAGGCGAAGTGCCTAGGACTTTCCGGATTTATTGGGAGGGTGAGCTCCTTGTTAGTGAGCCCACTAAGCCTGAACCTGGTGCCCTCAAGAGGTTGGTGGTACCCCAGGTTTACAGGCCCTTCCTACTGCAGTTGGCGCATGAGGTGCCCTTGGCTGGTCATCTTGGTACCAAGAAGACTAAACAGAGGCTCTCTGCCCATTTCTACTGGCCTCGGATGGGAGTAGAAGTGGAGTCCCACTGCAGGACCTGCCCAACTTGTCAGTTGTCTGGCAAGACTGGAGGCAGTGTCATTGCCCCACTGCAGCCATTGCCAGTGGTTGGCACACCGTTTGAGAGGGTGGGCATCGACACCGTCGGTCCCCTTGACCCTCCCACGTCAGGTGGACATCGGTTCATCCTGGTTTTGGTAGATCATGCCACCAGGTACCCTGAGGCTATACCCCTTCGGACTGTTACTGCCAAGATGGTTGCCCGGGCCCTCCTGGGCATTTTCACCCGAGTTGGATGCCCCAAGGAGGTTGTCTCTGACCGAGGATCCAACTTCATATCTAGTTACATGAAGACCATGTGGAAAGAGTGCGGGGTAACCTACAAGTGCTCCACTTCTTACCACCCCCAGACCAATGGTCTGGTTGAGAGGTTTAATAAAACTCTCAAGGGCATGCTAGGTACTTTGGAAGAGCCCCTAAGGATGAAATGGGATCTCCTCCTGCCATGCCTGCTGTTTGCTTACAGAGAGGTACCTCAAGAGGGTGTTGGTTTCAGCCCCTTTGAGTTGCTCTTTAGACATCCCGTGAGGGGGCCCCTCGCCTTGATCAGAGAAGGCTTGGAAGCCGCCCCTCCCGGTCCCGCCAAGCAAGTGGGGGACTATGTGTTGGGCCTCAGACAGAGGATGACACAGATGATGGGACAAGCAACGGCGAATCTCAAGGCCAGCCAGGAATTTAACAAATACTGGCATGACCTTAAGGCATCGCAAGTGGAGTGGACTCCGGGACAGGAGGTCCTCGTGATGGAGCCTACCAAGCCTCGGGCATTGGCAGATAAATGGACTGGACCCTTCCGGATAGTCTCCAAGATGGGCGAGGTCAATTATCTGGTTGACATGGGAATCCCAGGGGTAGCCCCTCAAGTATTCCATGTTAATAGGCTCAAGCCGTTCCACAGGCGAGCAGAAGTCTCATGTCTCTTGCTGGCTTCCGAGCAAGAAGAGGATGAGAGTGAGCCCCTTCCTGATTTGCTGCATAGCAACCCTCAGGATGGCTCAGTGGAGGGAGTACAGCTCTCTCCAGATTTGACAACTGAGCAGCAGAGGGCCTGCAGAACTTAGCTCCAGCAGTATGCCTCTCTGTTTTCGCTGACGCCAGGCCTTACACCGTGGTGTAAGCATGAGATTGACACTGGTGACAGCGTGCCTGTCAAGAGCAAGAGCTACCGAATGTCAGATACGGTTAAGAACCACATCCAGGCTGAGGTCGCCAAGATGTTGGATCTGGGTGTTATTGAACCCTCAACCAGTCCCTGGTCCAGCCCAGTGGTCCTTGTCCCCAAGGCAAGTTCCCAGGCCGGTACCAAGTATTGGAGGTTCTGTGTGGACTACCGAGGAGTCAATGCCGTCACCAAAACTGACGCGCACCCATTACCCAGGGCTGATGAGCTCGTGGACACCATAGGTGCTGCCAAATTTGTGAGCACCTTTGACCTCACCTCAGGCTATTGGCAAATAGCTCTGACAGACCATGCCAAGGAAAAGACAGCGTTCTCTACACCAGAGGGACTCTACCAGTTTAGGGTCATGCCTTTTGGGTTGAAGAATGCCCCTGCCACCTTCCAGAGATTGGTCAATCATGCTCTCAGTGGGCTGGAAGCCTTTTGTGTGGCTTATTTAGACGACATTGCCGTCTACAGTTCCACTTGGGAAGAGCACTTGACACATCTGGGTAGTGTGTTGCAGGCCTTAAAGAGGGCTAACCTCACTATCAAGGCCACCAAGTGCCAGATAGCTCAGGGGAAAGTCACGTATCTTGGTCATGAGGTAGGAGGGGGTCAAATCCAACCTCTCCTCAGTAAGGTACAGGATGTACAGGACTGGGAGACTCCCACTACTCAAACCCAGGTGAGAGCCTTTTTGGGTCTCACGAGGTACTAACGCAATTTCATGGCGGACTATGGAACCATAGCTGCACCACTGACAGCGCTGACTTCACCCAAACAGCCTAGGAAGGTCAATTGGACTGAAGACTGTCAGAGGGCCTTTAAAGACTTGAAAGAAAGTCTGTGTCGGGCATCCATGTTGTGTGCGCCTGACTACAGCCGACCCTTTATCGTCCAGACGGATACCTGCGACACCGGAATTGGAGCTGTCTTGTCCCAGTTAGATGACAAAGGGAGAGAACATCCTATCATATTCATCAGTAGACAACTAAAGGGTAGAGAACTTAGGTGAGCTACTGTTGAAAAGGAGTGTTTTAGTATAGTTTGGAGCCTTAGGCGTTTTAGGCCCTACCTTACGGGGTCTACCTTCAAGGTCCAAACAGATCATAAGCCCCTAAAGTGGCTTATGCAGATGAAGGGTGAGAACCCGAAACTGCTCAGGTGGTCCATTAGCCTGCAAGGGCTAGACTTCACCATAGAGCACAGACCAGGGAAGAGTCACGATAATGCAGATGGCCTTTCCAGAAGGTATGTTGACTGTCTGGATGAGGGTGTCTATCCCGTGGGAGATTAGGCACCCTCCACCTCAGTCTGGGGGGGCGACTGTGATGCTGGAAATGCATCGGAGGGACAGGGCCTCCGTATCTTTGTCCTGTACTGCTTTTTATCGTGTGTTCTGTCATGTTTTCCGCGCAGGAGTTCATGTGGGACTCCTGGCGGTGCAGCTCTCTTTCTTTTGGTTTGGTGAATGGACCCGTGGGATACCCTTACGGCACCCATGGGTGGGGGTACAACCCTGTGCCCCTAGTGTATGTTTTTGGGCACCTGTGGGTGGCCCACAGAGCAGGGTATGGGCTGGTGGCAACTCCATGCTGAATGTGACAGGTGCGCGGCGTATCCTCCATTTTGGGATACCCCGGCCCTGCCATTGGGATCAGTTGATTCCTGATGGAAAACAAGATGGCCCCGGTGGCCTCTTGCTTTCTATTACCCATTACCTTGTTTTCCCAAAGTCCTGGGAAGCCCTAACTCTGTCCCTTCCCCCTGACTGGCTATTGGATGGAAGTCCCATATATGGTGTTGTTGTGAAGGCCCAGTCAGACTAGCTGGAGCCTTCCCAGTGATGTATGTTGTGGGTACCTCCTGTGGGTGGGACCTGGGTGAATAGAGTGTGTGACGAATATGCATTCTGTGTTGTGGGTGTCTAGTATCTGGTGGTTTACACAATGATCGAGACAACCCTGCCCGAAACCGGTATGAATGCGGCTTGGAGTGTTGAATGGCTCGGTACTTGTCCCAATACACATAACTTGTTGTGAGTGTCTGGAGAGAAGTGAATGGCCTGAATACCTCGTGTGCCTGATTGGCTGCCTGCCTGCATGAATGCCCGTAGTCGTGATTGGAAGCTTGAGTGTGACCCAGCGGAATGAATGGGAGATCAACAGTATATCTGGGGACCTCTCACTGCTAGGAATCGTGTTCAGAAGCTGAAGTCCACTACGACGAGTAACTGGATTAACTGACGCTTGACCTTGAAGCCCTGCTGGACGAGAAGAATTGCTGTTGCTCTCCTTCACAATCTGAAAGCTGCTGTGCCTCCAAGGACTGACGCAGAGAGGACATGGTAAGGCACCCTCTTCCCGAGCTACGAGGGACCATCGTGCACAGCTGATCTTTGCCAACGCTCCCTGGTAGACAGACCTTTGACAGGCTGCAGACCCGATATGGGGACTGCTGCGGAACTCCAAGGAGAAGCACTTGGACTGTTGTCCGCCACTGTCGACGACCGCCGTCGCCGACCGGAGCCGCTGTGCTCCCGTTTGCCTAAGAACTTCCATTTGATCATCGGACGATCTCGTCTGCATCGTCACCCGCTTGTCTCCCGCTGGAGAAGGCCCGACCGTCGACGCGCCGAGGAGTATCCACCGGTGGGTTTCCCGCCGCCTACAGACCGCAGAGACGCCGATGACTCGACGCCCTTGCTGGGCCACAGTTCTTCATCATCTCTTTGCGGTCCAGAAATATTGTCATCAAGGTGCCCTGCACGCCTCTTCCTTGCCGGACGCCAACGCTCTGTCATCGACGAGCACCGCTAGGAACGAAGCTGCCACTTCCCTGCCATAGTTCACCGTCGGACGTTCGACGACCCGTGACTCCTGCCTTAAAGGGAGGGCACTCAAAAACGGCCGTCGATTCCCCGACATGAACAACAAGTTCCCCGACACCTCTCGACGATCCGTGGCTCCCGCCTTAATGGGAGGCGCTCAAGAAGGATCTGTCGGCACATCATCAGAGAACTCTACTCCACCAGGTACATTGGGAGGGTGAAACCTTAACAGGAAGAAGTAAGACTATCGGACAATATATGGACTGGGCTTGTGCTATATATCTTTATTTACAGGTTACCCAGGTGGGGGGATCTCCACACAGAACTGCGCCTAGAGGTAGGGGCCAGTATTCTGCCTATTGTTTTAACCATCTTACGTTCCTGCCTATCTCTATTGCTGGTTTACTCGTTATTGATCTGTGTGACATTTTAACCGTACAGTTAATGCACTTTAATGAGAATTGATACCATTAGTGGTACCACTCTAGACATGTATATATTTATCATTATTGACTTCCAAGTACAAAGTGTGTTATTGTGGTCGTGTACATACCTTTGAATATTAATTATATAAAGACTGTGTTTTCAGTAATACAGTGTGTGGACATTTCTTTGTGGGGGTTCGGGGACTACACTGTACTTAAGAACCAGCCTGCATCACCTCCTGAGAAGCTAGGCCTTGATTGCTCGTCCATTGCTACCCTATAGAGAATCTTGGCTGGGGTCTTCTGTGCCTCTCCTCTACCATATAGAGAGCAGAAGTACAGACACCCCCTACCGGTCTTTACACAAACCTGTCTAAGAGCATGTGTCTCCTGTAAAAGTAGGATCTGGGGATTGTGTCTAGTTACATAAGCAGCTGTTTTCCGGGCCTTGATAGGGTTGTTAAGGCCCCAGACATTCCAGGAGAGGGGCTTGATAATCATTCCTCCATCAACCTGCACCATAATCTTCCGTTATCTCAGGTCTGTACTCTGAGCACCAAAGGGCATTTGCTATATCAGCTGTGTCAGATGCAACATAACTCTCTGATTTTAAACATGTAACATTCCCAACAGTTCTCGGGCCAGTGACGAGGGCAACCTTGCTTCGTAATACCCCCCTACCCCCACCCGCACCATCAACCCCAACATGATGATGAACCCTTTTCATTAACTCGTGGAACTTTCCGGAGGTGTGAGCGTTGCCGCCAGGCCCCATGATAGCGAACCCGCCCATCCGACAACTACTAATAAACATGGGTCGGTTCCCCCCAGACACCTACAGTTCCCATAGTAAACTTGTCAAAGGATATTGTAGTACTTTCATTCAGTCATCGGGACCTCTCCTGTCCTCGACCGGGTGCTGGAGGTCATTCTAGTCAGGGTTTCTCTCCTGCGTTGGAAGTGGAATAGAGGCTTCTATATAGGCCATGGCTGCTGTTGGGTGTTCAAAAAAATGTGCGTGGCAGCCATGCTGTATATGCAATTTTGCTAAGAATATTAGAGCATTCAGGACCTTTCTCAGTCTGAGTTGTCTCTTAACCGGGTCATACGATCTCCTTTGCATCTGCACTCCTACAGCGAAGTCGGGGTATATGTGAATGCTGTCACCACCATGATGGAGTGGTCCCATCTCTCTTGCCAGACAAAGAGCCTTATATCTGTCTCTGTAATTTTGGATTTTGTCAATAATGGTGCGGGGAGGGGCCCCTGGTTTAGGCATAGGGGCCAATGTACCGTGTGCTCTTTCTACCAAAAAGTGTTCCAAGAAGGAGTTTTCGCCAAACAAAGTTTTCAGCAGTGATTCGACATGAGGTTCCATGGTACCCTTACAGGAGCATTCGGCAAGCCCTACTATGTAGATGTTGCAGCGGGACCTGGATTCCAAGACATTGCATTTGCCATGCAGTTTGGTCTTTTTGCCCTTCTGGAGAGTTATATCACGAGATTTTGGCCTATGGAATCTTTGTTGGTTCCAATTCTGTTCTCCGCCTCTGTGATCCTTGTGCTTTCTTTGTCTACTCAGGCCTTGAGTGAGCCAATGGTAGCGACAATATCATCCAATTTGACATTAACTGCCATAAAGCCATTTTGTACTGTGGCAAGGAGGCGGTCAAATTTGGTGTTTTCGGGTAAAGTCGCAGGGGATTCGGCCACTGTGATCGGCACATTACCCGGGACTTGGGTGCTTGTGTAGGAATCCAACGGGCCAGTTTTCTTCTTCTTGGTGTTAGTCCCCCTTGGCAACGCCCAGAGATACGTTATGGGCAGCGGACGGCCACCTGCGTGGTCAGTTTCACCTGACCGATGGTCAGGGTATCTTTGCCAGGGTTGAGTTTATGCATGTGTACTCAGTGTGGGCTCAGATGTGTTAGCTGGATCTATGTATCAGTACACTTTGCTTGAGTAGTGGTGTACGTGCCATCTGTCTCCGCAAGTTCTGGACTTATGTGTGGTCAATTCCAAGGTTGCTTTGCTTCGCTCACATACTAGGAGCTTCTCGCTTAGGACAGTGCAGAATGTTCAACTTAGTTTGAATGTGCTTGCTGATGTGAATTCCAAGCAGTTTGTAACATGTGGATTCCACTGATCCCGTAGAATGGATTGTAATCTCCCACGTATTTCTACATTCTTTCTTCCTCGTGGGAAAACAATGCCATCCACCACGGGCGCATGCACCCGGCCCCAGAGCAAAGGCTGCCTAATTCGCGGTGCGTACAGCAAGCCAGAGTTTTAGGATTGTGCAAGTTAGCGTTTTAATGTTCCATATGCTTCTGTAGCGTACCCTGCTGGTAGAAGGGTTGAGTTTATGTGTGTCTACTCTGTGTGGCCTCAGATGGATTGGATGGACCTATATGTCCGTACACTTTGCTTGAGTGGTCGTGTACGTGGCCTCTGTCTCCGCAAGTTCTGGACTTGTGTGTTGTAAGTTCAAAGGTTGCTTTGCTTCATGCACATATTAGGAGCTTCACGCTTAGGACTGTGCAGAGTGGTCAGATCAGCATGAGTTTGCTTGCTGACGTGACTTGCAGGCAGTTTATACCTTGAGGAGCCCACTTATCATGTAGAATGGACTGTATTCTCCCACGTATTTCTACATTCGTTCTTCCTTGTGGGAAAACAACACCATCCACCACAGGCACAGGCACCCGGCCCCAGAGCAATGGCCGCCTAATGTGTGGTGTATACAGCAAGCCAGATTCTAGGGATTGCATAATTTCAGTGTTTTAATGACCCATATATTTCCATAGTGTACACCCTCGTTGGGAGGATTCAGGGAAGGGGGCAAGGCCAGGTGGCTGGAGCAGGGAACATCAGGATTAGGCCGATTACAGGGGCTGTGTTATCTTCTGGGGTGCTCCTCTGCAGGCCACCCAGTGTTAGGCAGAAACCTGTGCAGTTCCCTTTGGGAACACTGCAAAAGGTTTAGGACTACAGGTGTTAGCAGTAAACCCACTTGGTAGCAGTCTGTACCACCCAGATTTACCTTGTAGCTGTGGCTGAGCAGTCAGACTTCCCTCAAGAAGAAGAAGAGTTAGGCAGTATGCAGAGTATACACAATAGGTACTCAGACACAATAGCACAAGCAAACACTGACCAGAGCTTTGGTATCAAAGTATATAATTATTTATTTAAAAACACACTGTTTGAAACACTCCAGAACTCTTATTGTAAAACACTCTAAACACAGTCACTATTATGATATATGCAACCCTTATTCCTTATCATTATTAGTTAACACCACTTATTTCCAGACAGAGGTGAGCGCTTAACTATAGATGGCACTCCAATAAGTTCATGAAAAAGGGAGGGAAAAAGGCAGAATATGTGAAGATACACCACTCTAAGATTTAGGAACACTTTTAGCAAGTCAGAAGAGCAAAAGTCACTGGTGAGCCAAAGTCCATAGGCTGGGCCCACTCTTAGAGAGAGCAGAGCACAAATGCGCCCAAGATCACACAGTTACACTAGGCTTGGAAAGTCTTGCAGAGAGTTTGAAAAGAGTTTAGAGAGGCTCAGAAAAGTTTAGCCAGGGTGTCCCAGGCTAACCCAGGTTCAAATGCCGGAGGCTAAATCTACCCCGTGCAGTCAGTGGCAAGGGAAGCCAGGCCGAACACGGTACCTTAAGTGGGAAGGATCCTCCAGCGGTGGCAGTTGTTCCTGGCAGCGGGTGCAAGTCTCGGCGTCGTCCAGAGGAACAGAAGATCTCGACTTGGAGGAAAGATGAAGGTCGTTGCACTGCCAGGGAAGAAACCAGCCGCAGAGTTTTCCGGTTAAACGTATTGCCCTTTATTTCGCGGTCGTGGTAAAACATGGTATTCCGGTTGCCGGGGTGCTTGGCACAGGCAAGGCGGCCACGAGATGCGTCGGGAAGGCGAAAAGACGGCGAAACTGGTTATCCCCACCAGTCAAAGGAAGAAGACTCTCTGGCGGGAGATCTCCTCTGTCGTTGGGAAAAGTGGTAAAATGGTTCCGCAGGGCTCAACCGGTGGTGTCATCGTAGCAGGTCGGCTCAGCTTCTCCATCGTCGGACTCTTAGGTCCTGTGGCGACTTCTGAAGTTCCAGTCCCCAAAGCCCTGCTTTTATGCAGAAAACCCCCATTCACTCAGCCTAACTGTCACTCAAACATGCTAAGTGGTGAGCCGGCATGCTAAGTGGTGAGGGTACGCAATATCATGGCCAGCAATCGGAGGGAGGCCATGGCCATAGGCGGGGGTGCCCACCCCCCTGCCAAATTGTTGCCCTGGGAGGAGACGCCTAGCAGATTCATCAGTCCTGAGTCCATCGAGGGATTATGCGAGATGGAGACGGGTGCGGCATCAACCGCGGAAGGAGGTGAGTGACCCTGCAGATCCCTGTAGGGGAGACCATGACGTAGCACAAGTGAAGTGGTAGAGAGTCTAGGCAAGGCAATGCATGTCCCAACACCCACATGACCATATCCAAGTCCAGATGGCTGGCCGAACGCTGCCACACTGAAATTCATGCTGAGTGCCAATCCCATAACCAACACACAGCAAACACACCTGAACCTTGCCCATGTGATACATCACACAAACCCAAAATCAACAGCATGCCACCTGCCATGCAGTGAATGCTAACATGCCCCTCTGAATACCCTGCGTGACACATCTGTAAGACATGAATGCATGATCAAATGAATAATGAACAGCACCATCTTATGCCTCTGCCATGTCACACCATCACTGATGCCCTGCATCTCATCTACCCCCCAAGGCACCGATGAGGAAGAAGCAACCCAGGAGACCACTGCATGGGCATCCACCTCACACCACTCCAGCCCTCTCCAAAACCCTCGAGACACGATTGTCGATGGTGGAGGCCCAACAGGAGGCCATTTTAGACCTACTCTGGCAGTAAATAGCGGACAGGGAGGAAACCAGGCGGGGTATTGCCACAGCAATCGTGGGGACCACAGCGGCCATTGAAGCCAACACAGCCGCTGTTAATGCATCGGCTCGGCTAATGAGGGACTGCCTGGGGGTGGTGACTGTTAGGAAAGATTTCATAATTGTAGGTAATTTTCCTTCCATGTGGCAACCCCCAAACTTTTTGCTGTTGTTTTACACCCTGATCTAGACTTTGACAGAGAAGCGCAGCCCTCGGCCGCACTCCTCTGGGCTTTCGCTTAATTATTATAGGGAAGCTGACATGCCCTTAAGACAGTCAGTACTGGGAGACTTCGTTTCCCTTAGTCCTTTCCTCATGTTGCAGCTTTTGAGCAACATGAAACAAGAGTGCACCGTAACTTACATTACCGCATTCTTGGGTCTCCAGTCAGTCCAAAGGCCCTAGCAACTTTCACTGGACTTATTATGAAATGTGAAAGTGTGTCACGGTTGGGACTGGTGGCAGCTATCGTTTCTTTGTGTTTTGAACCCACTTTTGCCATGTTAACCGTGCTGCCTGCGTTTGGCCCTAATGGGTGGCCTAGCCTCCAAAATGGCTATGCCACGAGGTTCTTTGTCCTGTCCGCTGACCGTCTTGCCCCTTCACCTTCACCCAGGTCGAGCCGACCCGGGGCAGTCCTTATTTGGTCATGCACTTTCCCGTGAAACAAAATGATTTCGCTGGCTTCTGCATGCCTTGTCTGTGCCTCCAGGATGTGGGCTGGGATGTCTGTTACCAATACACATCCTGGCTGCCAGAGAGTCTAGAGTGTCCTGAATGCCTGGGACCACCGTGGTCCATGATAGGTCCACGTATGGTGTGAGTGTTTGTTAGCGGATCGCCCGTTGGGCCCACTCCGTTTTGGCGCAAAGGAAACTTTGGATAAGAGGAGGCTGAAAACACCACTACCAAGTCGATCTCCTGAGTACTCACGAACAAAGGGTAAGGAGCCAAGTATCCTGCAACTAAGAAGCAGAGTCGAGGAATCGCTGGTGACCCGTTCAAGGTTTGGCACCCTGCATTGCTGTCGTCCTGCGAGACCACTCGGCCTCTGATTGAACGAGAAGGTCTGCAAAGGCGCTTTGACCCTTTAGAATAGTGGGAACAACTATTCTCGGCATCTTCACCAAATCCTGTACGTAAGCCTTCGGAAGCGTCCCTGGGCCATCCAGTGGACTGACCAGCCTACACAGGAACCTTGCTCTGTCACCGCCGTCTGGCTGCTGCTAAATTCCGAGTCCTCGACACTCTCACATGATTCGTACACTTGGCGTTCCCAGGTTTGAAGTGAGACGTGTGCTTTGGGACTGGAATACACGGGGTTGCCGAGTTGCCCTGCTGTGGTAACAATCTGTGCATGTTCGCTGCATTTGGGACACCCTCGACCCTGACTCCTGCTGTCGCGGAACCTACACGGCATCGAGACGTTCCTCTGATCGCACCTGAAACTGCCAGTACCGAAACTGAACCAGAGAAGCCTGGGTCTGCCTGCATCGGGGACCGGTGAGTAGTCAATTCCCTAACCGGTCATCCTCCCGCAGGAGCCTGTGGCTTTCCATCGCTGTTGTAAACAGCAACCCTTTCCCGCACTCACGCCCTACTTCTCCCCCAAGTGGAGGCCTCGCCTGAGTCACGGGATTTGTTCACCATCTTTTCGTCCACCTTTCTGAACTGCCTGATTTCCCTGAAGAGACTCTCCTTTGCCCATTGGCACCCGGGTGTACAGGTACTTTTGAGCACAAGGCTCCACTCTTCGTAGGGCTCGGACTTCCTTCTAGTTAGGTGGCCTCTGATGTCGAACTGGGTCTAACGATTACTTGCACTGCCTGTTTTCCTCTCCATCTAGGTGGTCTACATATTTCATGCTTCTAACTCATTAGACCTCTCGGTCTTGTATATATGATTGTATTGATTGTGATGTGTTCATTTACTGGAGTTTTACCGTGATTCTTTACTATGGTCGATGTTACAGAGGCCTTGTAATAAATGTGTCTATATTTTTAATATAACACCTGTCTGGAGTAATTTGTAAGCGTCCTTGCTTTGTGTGCTCATTGCGGGCTTTCAGTCACCCTCACCCCACTTGGGACCGCCTCATCACGACTTGGGCGGTAAATGTGGCAGATTATCCGCCGGACCTAAATAGCGCTAACGCCAAGGCACCTGGCGGATAATCCGCCAGATCACGAGTCATCGTGCACGCGCCCAGGCCCCTGGCATTAGCGCAATTAGCGCAAACCCTTAAATCTGGTGCACCGTGCGCTACTGCCACGTCGCGCTTATAGCGCGCGGGAAACGCGTCACTGCTGGAACAGGAAATAAAGCGGCGGCCATCTTGGAAACCACAATCTGTCGGATATCACAGCTACTGGAAGCCATCCACGCAATCCAAGGCTGGAAAATGAGTCAAGAGCGCACTACGGGCAAGTCTGCACAGGACAGGGTCAGGAAACCCAAGTCCAGTGACCAGGAGCTTGAGGTACTTGTGGAGGAGGCACTGACATACCAGCAGCGGAAAACCAGTGCCCATCGTAGAGGTCAAATATGGCGATCCGTCGCCCAAAGGGTCAGGGGCGCGTGCCCCGGGATGGGGAGGACTGCCGCAAGCAGCTGAATGAACTGCGCGTGCGATTGTGAGGCATCCTGTCCCAGCACAGGAGTGCAAGCAGAGCCACAGGAGGAGGGCCACCACCACCCCCACCCGACCTCACACCATGGGAGGAGAAATTGACGGGCCTGATAGACGTCGGAACCATCGAGGGCATTGGTGGAGCGGAGGCAGGACTGGCATCGACCCAACGGCAGGTGAGTCCCATCCCCAAATACATGCATCTGAATGATAGTGAAGACATGTGTCTGAGGCACTGCATACACCCGTAAGTGAGGCCCACATCGCTAGAACGGTAGTGCTGCCTAGACGACCCCGTACGTGCAGTGCATGAATGACAGGGGCAGGGGATAGACTCCCATAGCCATAGGACAGCTACGTAGAGTAGTACTGTGCGTCCACCCCAACCATGCGTTCCCATGCAGTGTACCTCCATGCACATCCACAACAAGCACCACATGGTGACTGAACAGAATGCAAGTTGAGTGCGTCATTGGTACTGTTTTCAATCACACTTGTTGGCATAACCAGCATCATACAAATGTATGTAGCATTGTACTCAAACCACCCCCTATGTACCCCACAGGCACACGTCGATCCCAACAGCCCGGTGATGATGGGGATGAGGCCACACCAACAATGCGCCCACAACACCGTGCCTCCACCAGCACCCCACAAAGACACCGCACCCAAGGGAGACAACCAAGGGAAACACCCACCTCACCCCAACGCAGCCCCGCCAGACAGCAGCAGCAGCCACATGGCCGCAGGGAGGGGACCGGCAGCTCACCCCAAGCCACCATCCACAGCCCCGATGCCGAGAGAGAGAGGTCCGAATTGGAGCCCGACGTGGGAGCAACACCTTCAAGTGGGCATGATGCTGCTGCACTACACTCACACAGTAGTAGTGATGGAGAAGGGGTGTCAACACCCCAGGGAAGCCCAGGCAGACAGCAGGCAGGGACTTGCCATGTGCCTGTGCGTCACTGCAGCACACCGCAGCCAGATGTGGACACACCGTCCTATGGGAGGCCAGAGGACCAGCAATCTGAGCCAGGCAGCCCAGTCCAGGCTGGTGGCTTCTCGCCATGCAGCCCCCCCCCCGACAGCACCCAATTCGCGGTCCACCACGTGACGCACCAGGGGAGCCCTTTGTCACTGGGGCAGCAGTCATGGGCCGACTGGACATCATCGAGGCCAAACAGGCCCGGGTTGAAGCCATGGCAAAGGTGCAGAGCAGGCACATAAAGGCATGGGTGCAGATACGTGGCACGGGACAATGCGCGTACACGGCAAGTCGTACAACAATGCACCACTGTCCTGACAGGCTTTGGGCAACGAGTCCGCGAGTTCACAGAGGCAGTGTCAGCACTTGCAGAACAGCAACGCGAGGCCAATAACCTCATGCGTCAGCACATGATGTCCAGCGCTTCTGTACCCTCTACTTCCACCACACCCACAGAGGGTTCACTAGAGCCATCTCCGAGGCGCCAGTCCATGTGCCACCTGAGGGCACGTACACCGGAGGGGCCTGGGAGAGGGAAGCGCCCGCCCCCATCCTAGTGGTGTATGGCATCATTGTTGTTGGCCTGATGAGGCAACTGCACAGTTGGGGGTTGTACACTGGGGGAGGGGGGATTGTTGGGTGTTCACTGGGGGGAGGGGGTATTGTGTGCTGGATGTTCACTGGGGGAGGGGGGATTGTGTGCTGGGTGTTCACTGGGGGGAGGGGGATTGTGTGCTGGGTGTTCACTGGGGGGAGGGGGGATTGTGTGCTGGGTGTTCACTGGGGGTAGGGGGGATTGTGTGCTGGGTGTTTACTGAGGGGAGGGGGGTTCGTTGGACGGAAAATAAATCACATTACAAAAATCACAATGCATGGACAGTAGTGATTGTTACAAATGCAATTTAATGTGGAAGTGACATATTTATAATTTACCCATTAACAATTTCTAAAAGAATCCATCAATCAATCCCTGTCCGGCCAACCTCCCCTCCCTTAGCTCAACCCTTTGTGCATGTGAAACACCTTCTGGCACTTCGTCGCCCTCACTACCATCCTCAGGTGGCTGCACATGAGCATCAGGGGGCAGTGGCACATTTCTGCGACAACAGATGTTGTGCAGCATGGCACATGTCAGTACAATCTTTCCAACTTTTTCTGGTGCATACATCATTGCCCCTCCTGTGCAGTCGAGGCACCGGAAGCGTGCCTTCAGCAGTCCAAATGCCCTCTCCACGCAGATCCGTGTACGGGCATGGCCAAGGTTGTATGCCTGCTCTGCCGCCGTGTGTGGGTGTCGCACAGGGGTCATGAGCCACGTGTACTGGGGATATCCAGAATCACCTGCAGGGGAGAGAAAGCCGGTATGGGGACAAGGTAAGTCCAGTGGGTGTACAGAGCCCTGCCATCAGTGTGATTTTGCCATATTTATCATTTGGCCTATAACATTGTGGAGTGTGCTGTCCTACGGGCACGATTGAATCAATGGGGTACCCTCCACTTGGTACGCCTATGTTTCTGTATGTAACAGTACTCATTCACTTGTTGCAGGATAAGGGGGCCCTTCCATATACTTCTGCTTGACAGAAGTGGCTGCCTCATGTGTCATTGCAAATCCATTTGGCTACAGTTGCATTTGCTGCTCTTCACTATTCTGTACTGTTCTCCATGCATTTACATGGCCATTTTGGGGACAGTGTTTGTGGGATGTGCATTGTCATTACTCAGCCTACTTATGTGTGGAGCATTCGTGGATGTGCCAGCTCATGGTTTGGAATTTCATTACTGTCGGATGGCCAGGGTGGGATTTCTGTACTGTGTCAGTGTTGGGAGCCATGGTGCTACTCACACAGGAGGCTTTGTTGTGGTGGGGCTTCCATATATCACTGTGCCGCCACATGTCTTACATCCTGCATGGGGTTGTTCTGCTGTGTTGGACATGTCCAAGGTTCATCGTGCAAGGTGCTTGAATGTGTATGCTGCAGTGATGCTGCTGCCTATTGGGAATGATGGATTCTGTGACAGGCACCATCAGTTGTGGATTGACATGCTTTGTGGTATACATTTGTACTCACCCAGTAGCCATGTGTTTTGGCCTCGGTGCCTTTCCATGTAGGCTGGCAGGGTACTGTTGCGTAGGACCATGGAGTCGTGGGTGGATCCTGGGTAGCGGCACAGCAGTGGCTGAAGGTGAGGTCAGGACCACATGTCATCTGCACGTTGAGGAAATGTTACTGTGTACGGTTTCTGTAGGCAGCCTCATGTGCCTGGGGTGGTACAAGTGCCACATGTGTGCAGTCCAGGCTGCTATTAGATTCGGGACTTGGGCAATGGCATAGAATTGACCCTTAAACTCGTGCACCTGTGCCTGTGTGGCTGACAATGCAATGGGTTTGTTCACATGATTCAACAGTGCATCAAGCACCTGGCCCAGCATGGCACTGAATGTGGACTGGGCCATTCCATGCATCATGGCAACGGTATGTTGGTAGCTGCCAGTCCCAAGAAATTGAAGCACAGGCCAGAGCTTCACTAGGGGAGGTACTGCCGTGCTGGTGGCTATGCGGCTGCATATGTCACCCTGGATTGTGTCCAGCAACTGGGTGATGGTTGCCCTGTCCAGCCGATATTCTGTCACCAACTAACCATCAGTCAGGGCCCAGGGTGTTGGCCTGAGCCTGGGGATGGCTGACCGCCTTGCTGGTGCTGCTCTCCTCCTCCTCCTCATCCCCACTGCCCCCTGCACTCCCAGGTCCCTGGCCTGGTTGACTGGCCTCTGTAGCTCCAGGCGCAGCAGGTAGAAGCCGACATCAAGGCTCCCGGCTCCAAATGGCAGCATGGTGTTGGGGTGGGTGTGTTGTGCATGGGTGGGTCCTTTGTAGGCCTCTGATTTGCATTGGTTCCTCCTGGGCCCTCATTGCTGTCTCCTCCCTGCTCCTGCTGGTGTAATGGTGTTGGGGAGGGTGTGTTGGGCATGGGTGGGTCCTTTGTAGGCCTCTGATTTGCATTGGTTCCACCTGGGCCCTTATTGCTGTGGCCTGTGTTCTGTTACCTCCAGCTTTTTGCTGGAGGTATTTTTGGCGGATTATCCACCGCTTTTCTGGCGCTAATAGCGCTTACGCCGGACTCGTGATTGCTGATGTTTTAGCGCTAATGGTTCCTGGCGCTGTTATGGCCGGCGCTTGTACAGCGGCTGTCCTTGCGCCGGTTGTAATGGCACCGGTGGTATTTGGAGTCGTGATCGCCGATTTTAAGGGTTACCGCCCAAGTCGTGATGAGGCCCTAGACTTGACTGCCGCCATCGCTACCCTGATTGGTCTGGCTTGTCCAGAGATTACCCTGTTCCAAGAAACTAGGCTGGCCTTCTGAACCTCTGCCCCTCCAGGACAGAGTTCAGAAATCCATCTTAACAAATTGGTGTACAGCGGTGGGACACGACTGAAGGTATCCAGTGTTGCGCACGAGCGAAAGCATTTCAAGTTATTCCTAACAGAACACGTAGTGAATTGTCGTAGTATAACTTTTTAAAAGCCATAGTCCTATCTAACAGTATGGAAAAAAGTACCTTGTTAACTTTAAATGCTTCTAAATCCGAAACATTGAAAAAGATATGTGCTGAAATAGGGGTCTCCTCGCAAGGAACAAAAATGGAAATGATCCAAAGAATCATGGCGTGGCAAGAAGCTCAGCTTAGCGTTATAGCTTCAGAGGACAGTGCAGAAGGAGGTGGGGCTGCTCTCACTGGTAGACCTGACAGTTCTGCCGCTGCACTGGTCCACGGCGACCATGAGGACAGGGAGGATGAAATGTCCAATGTTTCCTCTTCCAGTGCTGATGGGGAAGCAATGCTTAAATTCAAGAAGCGAGAGCTGCTGTTTAGGCAGAAGGAGCTTGAGTTCAATATGGCCAAACTCCAGGAAGAGCTTGAGTTCAATAGGGCCAAGCTAAAGATTGAACAGGCAGAAAAACAGAAAGACAGGGATCACCAGTTGGAACTGGCCAAGCTTCAAGTTGCCAATGGATCCAAAGGTCCTGGACACGGGTCTGGGGCCTCCTCTCATCCAAGGTTTCCAAAAGATCTGCTCAGTGTGTATGAGGAACAGAATGACATTATGGACTGGCTGAATACATTTGAGTATGCATGTGAAGTTTAACAAGTTGACAATGCTGATAGAATTGCCTGGTTACTCAGTAGACTGCCCCATTCTGGCTGCAGTGCCATTATGGAAATGTCGAAGGCTGAACGAGCAGATTTTGTAATGTTGAAGCAAACTCTCATTTTAAAGTTTGGAAAGACTCCTGCCCAATATTTAAAACGATTCCGAGAGTATAAGAAAAAAGAAGGTGGTACTTGGGTATCTTATGTAACTGAATCCTTAAAAAACTTGACTGGCTGGGAAGAAGGTTATAAGGTTTCGATCTTTGAAGGTATGATAAGTCTTGTCATACTGGAACATATTTTTGCATCTTCTTCCGCTGAGCTTAAGCAGCATTTGGCAGATTCAAAGAAGATAGATCCTAAGAAGCTTGCCATTGCAGCAGATTTATGGGTGTCACATTGACTGTCCCATAAGGACAAGACTCATCCTGGTAAGCAGGAGGAAGGGAAAAAGTCCAAAGATAAGGAGCGTGGGGAAACTGATAAATCTTCTTCCCAAAACGGCCACAAAAAAAATAAGGGTAATACACAAGAGAATTCACAGGGTAGTGGAGGTCAGCCTCTGAAACAGAACTCTGGTTATAGTAAGCCTCCCTATGTAAACCGGCCCAATGTATCGTGTTTTGCTTGTGCAGCAACTGACCACGTGAAGGGGGATCCCAGATGTAAGATCTAAACCTTGGGGGTCCACTCTGCTAATCTGGCCTTCTCCTCCTACGAGGAAGAAGAGATTCCCAGAGCATTCTTCTCCTCATACTCCTTCCCCAGTGGGATAGAAGCTGAGGTAGTTTTAGTTTCCCTGGGTTCCTGGGAGCCTAATGTTGCAGAGGCTTATGCTAGGATTCCAGATAACACCAAACACTACTTTAAGGACAGTGTGCTGATCAATGGAGTAGATACTCCAGCTCTTAGGGATAGTGGGTGCAGTCGAACTGTAGTGGATTCTACCTTGGTAGACTCAGAGGAAGTTGCTAGAGCTACTCTGATGACCACTAAATTGGCTGACGACCCACCTCTCATGTTCCCAGTAATACCTGTAAATCTTACTATCAATGGTACAGCAGTCAGGATTCCAGTGAGCATTCAGAGAAGCGTCCCAGGAAAGGTCTTGTTGGGCAATGATCTCCGAGCGTTGGGGCTCGTGGGAGACACTGCCGACAGACCCTGCACAAGGTCTCAAACAAGGGCAGTACTGACCAAGATCAGTGATCTGCCCCAGCCAAAGGGGAAACCCAAGGCTAAAGTAGTAAGAAAACCAAAACGAGGGAAAGAAAATATTCCCCCGAACTCACCTACCACTGTGGTGGAGGAAGTTGGTCAATCGCCCGGACCTGACGAGGAGGCGGCGAGACCTGAAGTATTTGACCCCAATGACCATCCTGAATAAACGACTTGTTAGTAGAAGGTGGTCCTAACAGGGAAGAATTCAGTAAAGGCCAACTTGAGTACCCATCTCTGGAAGGCCTAAGGAGACAGGCCTGCTCCCAGCTTGAGGGTGAACCTCCTGGGAAGCATCGGATTTATTGGGAAGTAAGCCCACAGAGTCTACAGAAGGAGACCATAGGAGGTTGGTGGTCCCCCTTGTTGTAAGACCCTTCCTCCTGCAGTTGGCGCATGAAGTGTCCCTTGCTGGTCACCTTGGTATTTAAGAGGACCAAGCAAAGGTTATCCATGCACTTCTACTGGCCTAAGATGGGGTTGCAAGTAGAAAGTCACTGCAGGAGTTGGACCTCCTGCCAGTTATCTGGTAAGAGTGGCTCAACAATCCAAGCTCCATTGGTACCACTCCCAGTTGTGGGAATACCATTCGAAAGGGTAGAGATCGACATCGTTGGTCCCCTTGACCCGCAAACATCCTCAGGCAATACGTTTATCCTGGTGCTGGTCGACCATGCTACCAGATATCCTGAGGCCATCCCATTAAAAACTGTAACTGCCAAGTCAGTTGCAAAAGCGTTACTTGGCATCTTTACTAGGGTTGGCTTCCCTAAAGAAGTTGTGTCTGACAGAGGCAGCAACTTTATGTCAAAGTATATGCGGGCTATGTGGAACGAATGTGGGGTCACCTACAAGTTCTCTTCCGCATACCACCCCCAGACCAATGGTCTGGTGGAACGGTTCAACAGAACGTTAAAGAGTATGATTGGGGCTCTGGAAGAACCTTAAAGAAGAAAATGGGATCTTCTTTTACCATGCTTACTGTTTGCCTACCGAGAGGTACCACAGGAGGGGGTTGGCCTCAGCCCCTTCGAACTTCTGTTTGGTCACCTTGTGTCGGGATCCTTAGCCATAGTCAAGGAGGGATGGGAGATTCCCACTCCCCCTATTACTAGCAACGTAGTAGACTATGTGTTAGGGCTCAGAAATCAGATGGTACTCCTGATGGGTCTGGCTAGTGACAAGTTGAAGGCAGGACAAGCCCTGGTGAAACATTGTTATGACCAGAAAGCTTCCCTCATCAACTTCACACCTGACCAGCAAGACCTGATCATGAATCCCATAAGGCCTATAGCTTTACAGGATAATTGGTCAGGCCCTTACACCGTGGTGGAGCCCCTGGATGAGGTCAACTATTTAGTGGACCTTGGAAGGCCTGGACAGGCTCCAAAAGTGTTCCCTGTAAATAGGCTGAAGGCTTTCGTCCCAAGAGTCGAAATCGCAGCACTGCTACTGGCTTCAGATGTTGAGGAAGAGGAGTCTGAACCTTTCCCCGACCTGTTCCAAAGCGGTCCTTCAGATAGCTCCTTTGAGGGTGTCCGAGTGGCCCCTCATCTGACTTCTAATCAGCAGGCTGAGGTGAAAAGTTTGCTTAGGCAATTTTCCCCCCTGTTTTAGCAGTCCCCTGGTTTGACACCTTGGTGCAAACATAACATAGACACAGGAGATAGCATACCTACCAAAAGTAGAGGATACAGAATGTCAGACAAAGTACGGTCTTACATTAAGACAGAGGTCAACAAAATGTTAGATCTTGGGGTGATTGAACCCTCTAGTAGTCCTTGGTCCAGCCCTGTGGTTTTGGTTCCAAAGGCAGGTACTTCCGAATTGAGGTTCTGCGTGGATTACAGGGCTCTGAATGCTGTCACCAAGACAGATGTGCACCCCTTGCCTCGAACAGATGAGCTGGTGGATACCTTGGGTGCCTCCAAGTACCTCAGCACGTTTGACCTCACTGCAGGCTATTGGCAAATAGCCCTAGCAGAACATGCCAAGGAGAAGACAGCGTTCTCAACTCCAGACGGTCTTTACCAGTTCAGGGTAATGCTGTTTGGGTTGAAGAATGCACCTGCCACTTTCCAGAGGCTTGTGAATCATGTGTTAAACAGGTTGGATGAATTCTGTCTTGCATATCTGGATGATATAGCAGTTTTCAGCGCCACCTGGGAAGACCATGTGAAACACCTCGGGATTGTGCTACAGGCTCTTCAGAAAGCACACTTGACCATAAAGGCTAGTAAATGCCACATTGGACAAGGCTCTGTGGTTTACCTTGGACATGAAGTAGGTGGAGGGAGGATACAGCCTCTACCCAGTAAAGTACAAGCAGTATAAGTCTGGCCTACCCCCACTACACAGACCCAAGTGAGAGCCTTCTTAGGACTCAAGGGGTATTACCGCAACTTCATGGCAGACTATGGTACCATAGCTGCCCCTCTGACTGCTCTCACCACTCCGAAGAAACCCAAGAAGGTAACGTGGACTGAAGAGTGTGAGAAGGCCGTCAATGGCTAAAAAAGACTCCTTGTGCCAGGCCCTTGTTCTCAGGGCCCCAGATTACCAAAGACCTTTTATTGTGGAGGCAGATGCCTCTGACACTGGGATAGGAGCTGTACTATCACAAGTAGATGAGAAGGGTAAGGAACACCATATTGGTTTCATTAGTCACCAGCTTAAGGACAGAGAGCTCAGATGGTCCACAGTAGAGAAAGAATGTTTCTCTGTTGTGTGGGCCCTACGGAAGCTGAGGCCCTACCTCTATGGGACCCACTTCACTGTGCAAACTGACCATAAGCCCTTAAAGTGGCTAATATACATGAAGGGAGAAAATCCAAAGTTGCTTAGGTGGTCCATAAGTCTGCAAGGCTTTGACTTCACTATTGAGCATAGGCCAGGTGTCCAACATAGCAATGCTGATGGGTTGTCCAGAATGTTTAACCGACCTGAACAAGAAACTCATCCAGGGGTAGATTAGTTCCCCCTGTCCTTAGTCTGGGAGGGGCGAGTGTTAGGAAAGATTTCATAATTGTAGGTCATTTTCCTTCCATGTGGCAACCCCCAAACTTTTTGCTGTTGTTTTACACCCTGATCTAGACTTTTCCAGAGAAGCGCAGCCTTCCGCCGCACTCCTCTGGGCTTTCGCTCAATTCTTACGGGGAAACTGACATGCCCTTAAAACAGTCAGTACTGGGAGACTTTGTTTCCCTTAGTCCTTTCCTCATGTTGCAGCTTTTGAGCAACATGAAACAAGAGTGCACCGTAACTTACATTACCGCGCTCTTGGGTCTCTAGTCATTCCAAAGGCCCTAGCAACTCTCGCTGGACTTATTCTGAAATGTGCAAGTGTGTCACGGACGGGACTGGTGGCAGCTATCGTTTCTTTGTGTTTTGAACCCCTTTTTGCCATGTTAACCGCGCTTCCCGCGTTTGGCCCTAATGGGTGGCCTAGCCTCCAAAATGGCCATGCCACAATGTTCTTTGTCCTGTCCGCTGACTGTCTTGCCCCTTCACCTTCACCCAGGTCGAGCCGACCCGGGGCAGTCCTTATTTGGTCATGCACTTTCCCACGAAACACAATGCTTTTGCGGGCTTCTGCATGCCTTGTGTGTGCCTCCAGGATGTGGGCTGGGATGTCTGTTCCCAATACACATCCTGGGTGCCAGAGAGTCTAGAGTGTCCTGAATGCCTGGGACCACTGTGGTCTGTGATAGGTCCACATATGGTGTGAGTGTTTGTGAGCGGATCTCCCATTGGGCCCTCTCGTTTTGGCGTGAAGGGAACTTTGGATAAGAGGAGGCTGAAAACACCACTATCAGGTTGATCTCCTGAGTTCTCACAAACCAAGGGTAAGGAGCCAAGTATCCTGCAACTAAGAAGCTGAGTCGAGGAATCGCTGGTGACCCGCCGAAGGTTTGCCACTCTGCACTGCTGTCGTCCTGCGAGACCACTCGGCCTCTGATCGAACGTGAAGGTCTGCAAAGGCGCTTCGACCCTTTAGAATAGTGGGAAAAACTATTCTCAGCATCTTCACCAAATCCTGTACGTAAGCCTTCGGAAGCGTCCCTGGGCCATCCAATGGACTGACCAGCCTACACAGGAACCTTGCTCTGTCACCGCCGTCTGGCTGCTGCTAAATTCTGAGTCCTCGGAACTCTCACACTATTCGTACACTTGGCGTTCCCAGGTCTGAAGTGAGAAGTGTGCTTTGGGACCGGAATACACACGGTTGCCGAGTTGCCCTGCTGTGGTAACAATCTGTGCGTGTTTGTTGCATTTGCGACACCCTCGACCCTGACTCCTGCTGCCGTGGAATCTACACGGCGTCGAGACGTTCCTCTGATCGCTCCTGAACCTGCCAGTACCGAAACTGAACCGGAGAAGCCTGGGTCTGCCTGCATTGGGGACCGGTGAGTAGTCAATACCCTAACCGGTCGCCCTCTCGCAGGAGCCTGTGGCTTTCCATCGCTGTTCTAAACAGCAACCCTTTCCCGCACCCACGCCCTGCTTCTGCCCCCAGGTGGAGGCCTAGCCTGAGTCACAGGGATTTGTTCACCATCTTTTCGTCCACCTTTCTGAACTGCCTGATTTCCCCAAAGAGACTCTCCTTTGCCCGTTGGCACCCGCGTGTGCAGATACTTTTGAGCACAAGGCTCCACTCTTCGTAGGGCTCGGACTTTCTTCTAGTTAGGTGGCCTCTGATGTCGAACTGGGTCTAACGATTACTTGCACTGCCTGTTTGCCTCCCCATCTAGGTGGTCTGCATATTTCGTGCTTCTAACTCATTAGACCCCTCGGTCTTGTGTATATAATTGTATTGATTGTGATGTATTGGTTTACTGGAGTTTTACCATGATTCTTTACTATGGTCGATGTTACAAAGGACTTGTAATAAATGTGTCTATATTTTTAATATGACACCTGTCTGGAGTAATTTGTAAGCGTCCTTGCTTTTTGTGCTCATTGCGGGCTTTCAGTCCCCCTCACCCCTCTTGAGACCTAGTCTTGACCGCCGCCATCGCTACCCTGATTGGTCTGGCTTGTCCAGAGGTTACCCTGTTCCAAGAAACTAGGCTGGCCTTCTGAACCTCTGCCCCTCCAGGACAGAGTTCAGAAATCCATCTTAACAGTGATACAGGTGCTGACTTCAATGCTGCTTCATATGCAGCGGCCACGGCTTGCAGGAGATGTGGAACCTGCCAGTGACTCACCTACTACCTCCACACCAGCTTCATCTGTCCCCACCAGCCCAGTGCGCCAGACACGTAGGAGTGCAAGGCACACTGAAATGCCGCCTCCGGACAGGAAGAAGTCCCGGAAGTAGTGTGGGGGGACAATGGGAGTGGGACACAAGGTTGGGGGTGAAGGGGTGCATCTTGTGGAGTCTATTGGGGGTATTGGTGTTTTTTGGGGGGTCTGGGAGTTTTTTGGGGGTTCTGGGAGTTTGTTGGGAGGGTTAGGGAGGGGGGAGTGGGCACATTTTTGATGTTGTAAATAATATACACGTTGTGATAAGAAAAATCCATGGCTGGACATTGTTATTTTCGTGTGCATCCATTTAATGTGTTACTGTGTTCAGTGCCCAACTCCCAACATTCCCTGTGTGCATGTCCACATTGGCCCAGTGTCTGACTGACACATGTCTTTCATAGTCCCTGTGGGTCAGGAGTATTTGTGATTATGTGCTTGGCGTACAGCGTGGCTATCCCATGCATCATGTACTAGCAGGGGTGCTACTTCACCTCCGTCTCCATCCTCATCATCCTCACCCGGGGCATGCATGTCAATGTCAGGTGGCAGTGATACATTTCTCCGGACGCACATGTTGTGCAGCATGACACAGGCCATGGTGATCTTCGTCACCTTCTCAGGCCTATATAGGAGTGCCTCACCAGACCTGCTGAAGCAGCGGAACCGCGCCTTCAACAGGCCAAAGGTCTGCTCAATCACAACACGGGTACGGGTGTGCACACGATTGTACTCCTCTTCATGGCTGTTCTGCGGGTTCCGCACAGGGGTAAGTAGCCACGGCCTCAAGGGATATCCTCCATCACCTGCAAGCAGATACAAGTAGGTGTGTGTCACTCTGAACTGCCACCTTCAGGGAGCACAGTCATGGCGGCAGCTATTTGGTGTGGGCATGCACATGTCCCTGTACGCATGCAAATGTGTCACCTAGATGCAATCTATACTGTCATGAGGTGTGATAGTCTACTTGTGTTACTGCATCTGTACAATTATAAAATAGCGTTTGCATTTTCTTCAGTGCTCTTCGCACGTGAAATCTTCATGTTGCATGTGAAATGTTGCTCAATTCTTTACTTCGCCATCAGATTCTATAAGGCCTAAGCACTCTCTTCATAGCCATCTCTTCTGGGTGCATCATCTCTGCTTCATGTTACGTCACCAGTCTTCTCTTTCACTCATCTTCACACTTCTTCTGGAATTTTCTACAGAAGACTGATTTCTTTGTGGATACATCATTTAAGGTTTTTTTCAATGGATGCCTTGTTTCAAGGACTCTTTGCGGTATAAGTACCATCACTGGTGTTGTGCATGTCGCAATTTCCGGTTGCCAACATATAGGCAAAATGAGGGCAGGACTTCCAGTAGAGGCACTTGGTTCCTCCTCTACATATTCATTTAAGGGTGCTGGGGCCATGGCTAAATAAGGAGGTAATGTGATTAAAGTCAATACAACATGCATTAAACCAAACAGTTAACACAGATTATGCAAACCTAAAATAAAAGTAGATCGTATTAATCATAACTCTTGTTCTATAGTTGCTGAAGCCCTGACTGCCTACAGACACGGAAACACTTACAATAAAAGTATAATAAGAATCCTATAGACATAAAATGAAGATGAACGGAAACCGATTAATAAAAGTCATTTCTTCTACTCTAGGATGACAGCTAGCAGTTTACATCTCCAGTACCCCAGACCTCCTACTCCAAGCTCTGCACAAAAAATGGCTCACAGAGTGGACCGCCAAACTATCAGAGGAATTTCCACCTCAATGATTGTTCAAACTTGTCTAGCCAAAAATAGGGTCTTCAAGAATTGAACCCTAACATCCTTGTAACCTTCGTACATTAGGAGGAAATGCACAGTGCTTTTAGATACTGCCCACATAATGGGCACAACACCTCCTCTCCAGTGCTCCATTTACTCGTCCAACTTCTAGTGGCTGAGATTCCTAGATATAATTTAATATATAAGGACATTGTAAACTTGGAAAACAAAACATCAAGTAGGTTTCATAGCCAAAGGTGGATTTACAATGTCAATAATACATGGATTTTGATTTTGCACACACATCAGACAGAATGTCCCACTCCACTTTGACCTTCAACACTTTTTTCAGTTGTGCCCTTGATGAGGAATGTATTTGTTCCGGTTCAGCCCACAGGCGTGTCAGCCCCAAGTCTGCCAGTTGTGTCTTATTATGCTAGAAACACGGAAGCGCAGTGCCACCTTTCTGAGTCAGCAGGTCTAGCACTCCCTCCCTAGAATTTAATAGGTTTCTGGTCGACCACAGCCTTACCCAATAGAAGAGGGGATTAGAAGTACATCGTCGGTCTATTCTCTAAGTCCAACTCTAAAAAAACTGCAAGCTTAGAGCACTTCTTGGCAGCCCTAGTACCTGTTCGATAAATATATTTGTGGCTACTGCCAAGGAGCCACAGTTTACATGCTCTGGCCAAACAATGCACCCTGCATGGCCTGTAATTTATAGGCCTCCAACACCAAGATGGGTCCTCATGCATGGTCATGAAAAAACCTGGATAACATCCCAGAGTGCCTCTTTAGGGGCAAAGTAAATGTGTCCACCTGAGCGGACCATCCACAATTGCCTGCTGCCCTCAGTCCTACATAATCATAAGTATTCACCTGTTTGTTTGGTTCTTCCGCTAACTCCAGTTTTATCCTGGCCTTGTGTTTTGCCTGGCTCCCCCTAAAAACCATACTCTTTGTTTTAATAGCATTTATGGATAATCCATTTTCCTTGCAGAATTCAGTAAAGCTTGCCATCTGCGACCTCAACTCGCCCTATCTCAGGGACTTCAGGACTGTTCATCAGCGAATAAAAGTATCAAGATCTTACTTCCCGCTAGTGAGGGGGCATCCATTGGGGAGTCATGGATTTTCATGCCGGTGCAAATGCTGGGGATGCATATGGAGTCCCACTGCATTTTTCACGAGTGAAAAGCAGTCGGACCCTATAGGGATCCATTGTAAACACCACCTGCCATGCGCACATGGCTAGTGGTGTTTACTCATTTTGCTGGCAAAGTGAAAAAGTGGAGGGCAAAAGGCACCATCCGGTCTTGTATGCCACCTTTTGCCACCCCATTATGCACTCCTCTCTTCAAATGATGAAATATTGGCTGCAGGGACCCCTACGTGTAAGTGTGTACTTGCAGCAGAATTACCTGGCGACTGGGAAATTATCCATTGTGTAGGCAGCACATTTGATGTAAATTTGCATGGTGCCCATATGGAGACATGTGCCTGCAACACTGACCTTGCCTTCTCATTCACAGGGGAAGAAGGAGGAGGATGTGGGGGAGGATGATGGTGAGGACACAATGGAGTGGGCAGGCCAACCTATCCAACATAAGAGCAGGGAGAGTGAGGCTGCACAGGCCACGTGTCACTCCCGCCTGATACCATCGAGCCAGCCCCTCAACCAGCAAAATTGCATTCACGCATGACCACAGGGACCAGGACACTGTCATCAATGTCAACACCATGGATATGGTCTCAGTGGCCCCATGTGACATCATGCTACTGAGACCTGGGGACACCCTGGTGGTGGACATCACATCACCGCCCCTCCTTGTTCATGATGCTTGTCTTTTCTTTACCCAGTTGTGTTTTCATTTCTGGACCTGACTTGTGCGCCCCATACATGTACCTTTCCCAGGACTTTGTTTTTCTTGACTTTGTACTCTTGTTGGAAGTGCCTTGGACTTTTTGTTAAGCTTTATTTTACTGCATAGCACAGGATGCTTCTTGTTCACTCCCCTATTTTAATTTCTTGTCCAATAAATATTCTTGGTTGGAAAATGTGTGTTACATTTCCGTGAGTGGCGCTTTCTTTGAAGGGTGAGGTGGTGGAAGAGTGGCATGTACCATTATTTGCATGGATGCACTCACCTCTACCAAAATACGTTTTTGCACTACATCAGGCAGAGCCCATCAATATTGTCTTGCTGCTGCCCATGTCCTCGTGGCAGTCTCTGTATACTTTTGCTTCTGTCATCAGACTCATCATCTGTAATGGAGTTATCGGGCAAGGGGATTTCTCTACTGATGGCCACATTGTGCAATGTGCAGCACATAGCGATCATCTGGCATACCTTTACTGGGGTGTATGTACATAAATGCACCTCCAGATCGATGCATGCAGCGGAAGTGGTTCTTCAGTGCACCAAAGGCCCTTTCAATGATGTTGCAGTGTGGATGTGAGAAATTGTGGATAAGGCTATTTGTGAAGATCTTCCATTCCTTGCCTATCCGAACTGCTGACCACTTACAAGAATCACTGTGGTCATGCTGTTTGTTGTTTTTCACAAAATATAATATTTTTTGTACAATAATTGGATTGTGAATGAATTGTGATATTTCTTATGTGTTTTTACCTTGTACTTATTTGATGTTGTGTACGAATGGGCTGATGTATGTTGTATGGCTGAGGACAAATGTGTGAATGATTCAAGAGTATGAATTCTATGGAATTATGATGTGTTTTTAAACAATTCTGCTGCTATGTTAAATAAATAATTGTTTGAGTGCAAAATAAAATTGTGATTAAACTCACACAATAATAAATGTATTAGGTTTAATAAAATCCTTAATACGAGAATTTCAAACTGTATCCTCTGGATGTTCTTTCTGAGACTAGTGGCAGTGTGGATGTGTGGACGTGGGCATTGTTGTACCGCTGCTCCTGCTGATGGCCTGGATTTCACAGTGGCGTCATCAGCCAGGGGCGGATGGGGTATCCAGCATTACCTTTGAAGGGCAATGGACCAGATGAAAGTCTAGTGATTGTCGTGGCCATTCCACTCATGTATGGCAGACAGGTGGCGCAGACAGGCCTTTATTAGTGACATGGCCATGGACAGGAATGGCATGCTGTGTTTCCATGCAGAGGTATGGTGGTGTGCTGTCTTGTACATACCCACCAGTCATGTATGTTGATGTAGGTCCTGCATGATGCATGGCACTGTGCCAGGATCATGGAGTTGTGCATCGACCCTGGAAATCTGGCACAGACATGTGTGAACGCATGTCTACATCACAGACCATTTACTTGCACATTGATAGAATGCTGCATGCTTCTGTTGATCTAGATGCGTGCTTGAGCTCTGGGTGGTATGAGGTCCACATGCATGCAATCCAGGGCCCCAACCACATTAGGGAAGCCTGCAATGGCATAAACGCTGAGCTTGGTGTGGTTGAGCACTGTAGGGTGTGTGGGGAAGACAATGTGGTGCCTCATTCTACTCATAATGGTAATTATGACCTGTGAAAGGATGCATGAGGAGCAGGCCTGGGAGATGCCATGTGCCAGGGAAACTGTGTACTGAAAACTGCTTGTGGCACAGAAATGGAGCACTATGAGGAACTCCAACGGGGGGAGGGGGAAATGGAGGTAACTGTACCTCTGGCTCTATCTACTGCTCAATTTCTGAAAGGTTCCCAGAGATGGTAGGCATGCCCAGTCGGTAGTCAGTGAGGACCTGCTGTTCTCTGAGGTTGTGGGCAGAATCCTGACCCGATACACCCTTTGTGGGTATGGCCTTTGGGCTCTCCTAGCCCTCCTCCTGACCTGGTGCTGCTGCTGTGCTGGGGCCAGGCCAGCATGCTGATGGGCTGCCTGGACTCGGGGTTAATGAGCTGCCTGACCTGAGTGTTGATGTGCTGCCTGGGCTAGGGGTTGATGGGCTACCTGGGCTCGGGACTGCACTGTAGGCTGATGAGCTGGCTGGGCAGGGGGGTGGTGAAGGGCTGCCTGGGCTGGGGTCTGCACTGCAGGCTGATGGGCTGCCTGGGCTGTGGTGTGATGGGCTGCCGGGGCTGTGGTGTGATGGGCTGCTTGGACTGGGCCCTGCCCTGCATGCAGATGGGCTGCCTGGGCTGGGTGGTGATTGCTCCTGGGCTGGGGTGTTGGAATGCCTGGGCTGGTGGTGGTGGGCTGCCTGGGTTGGGGCTTGTGCTGCAAGCTGATGGGCTGCCTGTGCTGGGCGGTGATGGGCTGCCTAAGCTGGGTGGTGATGGACTGCCTGGGCTCGGGGTAATGGCTGCCTGGGCTCGGGACTTCCCTGTAGGCTAATGAGCTGCCTGGGTGGGGGGGGTATGGGCGATGAGCTGACTAGGCGGAGCTGATGGGCTGCCTGGAATGTGGACTGATGGGCTGTCTGTGCTGAGCCCTCCCTGCATGCTGAGGGGCTGCCCGTTCTGGTGGGTGATGGGCTGTCTGGACGGGCCTGCACTGCAGGCTGTTGGGCTGCGTGTGCTGAGCGGTGATGGCTGCCTGGGCTGGGGGTGGTGGACTGCCTGGACTGGGAGTGATGGGCTGCGGGGGCTGAGGGATGATGGGCTGCCTGGACTAGTGCCTACCCTTCAGGGCGATGCTGGCCAACCTATGTAAGGATGATATGATATGATAAGTAATTTATAATGTGCCTGTGTTTCTAGGTGTGACAAGACAAGGAAGCAGAGACAAAGGGAGGACAAAACAAACAATCTTACTAAGTCCTGTGTCATTCTGATAATGCAAGTGCAAAGCAGAAGGGGAGAAGAAGTGCCAGGGAGAGGGGGGGTGGATACTGCAATAGGCTAACTCAAGTAAGTGCTGCTGGGGTGGCAGGCACAAAGAAGTGCAAGGAGGCAGGGGACTGTTGGGTTGCAGATACAGACCTTAAGTGCATGGTGCATGGTAGGCCCAGAGGTAGTGCAAGGGGTTACTGGTCGTGCAGGAGGCTGGTGCCCGTTAAGGCTCAGAGGGTGGTCAGGTAACCAGTTAGCGCAGCTGGCAGGTACATCAGTAGAGGAGAGAGAGAGCAAAAGCAGAAGCAAAGATTAAGGTCTTAGGTGGTCCTGCTCAAGTTTGAGAGAGGCCCCAGCTGAGGACAGAGATCTACCCCCCAATATCTGCCTGAAGAAGCGTCTGACCCGCAGAGAGTTGGAGGTGGATGAGCAGAGGGCTTGAGAAAGAAAATGCTTACGAAGAGAGAGTTGGATGTAGTGTGGTCCCCGGCTCCAGAAAGTGTTGTGGATAATGCAGAGGGTCTTAAACTTGATCCTTGCAGCCTGTGGAGACATTTCAGAACCGGAGAAATACGATCCCTGGGCTTGAGGCCAAGGACAAGTTTTGCAGTCCTCTTCTGGATAAGTTGCAAAGGGTGAAGAGTAGAGGCAGGCAGACTTAGAAGGAAGTTGTTGCAGTAATAATAATAATAATTAGGCATTTATATAGCGCTACGAACCCTCAGGTATCTGAGCGCTGCTTATTATTACCCATGGTATGTGGTGCTCATTTATCGACCTCGGAAGGATGAAAGGCTGAGTTTGGCCCCGCCGGGATTCGAACCTTCGTTAACAGGCTCTGCACAAACGTCAAAGTGAGCGCTCTACTCGCTGTGCCACTAGTCCAGCATAGAGAGACCCAGGGCTCTGGAGACAGTGAGCTTCTGGGGGAAAGTGAGAAAATGAAGAATACCTCTGAGGAGGAACAGCTTGTAGAGGGACTTTTAAGAGATGTTCCTGATGTCAGGAGAGAAGGAGAGGGTGGAGCTGAAGATGACACCAAGGTTTTTAGCCTTGCAGGAACATGCAGGTGAAGGGCCCAGATAGGGCAGCCATAGCGAAAGAGGGAGAGTGGGAGCAGGGTCTCAATGAGAAGGATCTCATTCTTACTGACATTAAGGCAGAGATCGTTAGAGGCACACCATTCCTGAATCACGAATAGACAGTCAGGAATGAGCGAGAAAGGAGAGGCGGCTGAGGGGAGCCTGAAGGAGAGCGAGTGTCACCCACATAACACTGAAAGTTAGGCGAGAAGGTGGAGATGAAGTGGGCCAGAGGTGCCAAGTAAAGATTGAAGAGTCCATGTCCAGCATTTGGCGGAGGGTAAAATCATGGCGTAAATGCTTTATGACACTTAGTATGCCACAATTTTATGCTCCGCTTTCATCGATCATGAGCTCCTTAGTGTTTTAACCCTATTCTGCTGCTTTTTGTGTGTATTTGCTTCTGAGGACCTGGGATTTACAGATTTTAGAAAATATTGTGATCACTTTTAAGGCTCACATTTTTTTATCTGGAATCAAAATATGCGAGTTTATTTGGTTAATGGAGAAAGTATAAGTTCAGTTATACAAAATGTAGGCTGTAATGATCAGCGCCATGGCTACCACCAATCTCGGAATGAGGCCCACTGTCTCAGAAGGATAGCTCAGGGGCAGCGTGCTCGTCTTGGGAGCAACATAGGTTTGAACCCTAACTCTGCGCTTAGAAACCTCTGGGTATTAAGTGCGTTATAAATAACCTCTCGTATCATTGTTCTAGCAAACTCAACCCAGATACAACTTTTAAAGTAGTTGAGTTTTGATTACCTCCTGAGTGCCATACATTGGCCCTCGTTACGATCCTGGCGTTAAGGGATTACTGGTACCCTTACTGGTAATCCCTTAACGCCTGATTACAAGGTCCCTTTGCGGGTCCCGACCTTAACAGCTGGTCTGTACCAGCCGTTAAGGTAAGGACCCGCAAAGGGACCTTGAAGGTGATTATGGTACCGCATTTTGCAGTACCATAATTACCGCCTTCCCCATTCCCATTGAGCCCTATGAGGCAAAAATGGGAATGGGGAAGGGCCAATGGTAAATGGGGAATTACCGGCCGCCAACCTTGGAATGGGGCGGTAATTCCCCATGTCACCATGGCGGATCCAGTAAATTACCGGCATTAACCATGGCGCTAATAGCGCCATTGGTTAATGCCAGGGTCGTGATGAGGGCCCATGTGTTTGCAACAGCAGACCAGAATGTTGCTCCAGGGGTGTCTTCCATCTATTGCTTTATTTATATTTGGTACAAAGGGTCTCATTACAAGTTTGGTGGTATTCCGGTGCTAAACCTGCTGGAATACCATCTGCTTGCAAGGGTCAGTGAGCTTGTAAAATGCAAGCATATTGGCCCTCGCTTGGGGCTTACCTGCCCAAGAAGGCTCTGGGCTCTGCAGCGTCTGGAGTACTTCCCATGACTGTCCACCATGGAAAGGGAGAAGGGACTATGTGTTGTCCCTTCACCCTTTCCATGGCGGACTTTTTTTGTTTTTTTACATAGATTTTAATGGCCACCATGAATGGAAAGGGAGAACGGACTATATGCAGTCCCATCTCCCCTATCCCTGGCGGATGTTTTTTTTTGCTTTTTTTCTTGAGTCAAGAAACGGTCATTACCCAACCACTAATGGGACCCCTCCTCAGGTCATATTGACTAAGTCGGTACGTCTGGTTTTACGAATGTAAATTCAAAGGATTCCGCCCTTACACACATCTTTCCCTCTGTAGTTACAAGTCCCAGCCCTATTGTCCTTATCAATGTGTGTTTCATTTGCAGTAAACAAATCACAGTGGAAATACTGGTTGACCAATTGCAAATGGTTTCTGGAGGATACAGTTCATCGTGGGTTTTTGGGCATTGATGAATATTTGTGGAATGGAAAAACAAGGAATCTCCTACTAGTTCCCCAAAGAAGTAGGTACTATGGGACACGAGGAACTACTTACAATATACAACATAAATCATTTGGAATTGTCTTCATAGCAGTTCAACAGATGACCCCAAAAAACGAAACCAGGAGGCATTTGTAACAGCGCATTTGTTAAGGGTTTCTTTACACTGGTTTTTAGTTTAGTGCTTTTTAAAACGCCTCGTAATGGAAATGCTCATACTCTGACTGCTGGGCAATATAGCCATGGGAGTACACACAATTATGAAACCTGGTTTGAAATGAAGGAATGTGCATTCTTCTTGCAAACACATTCACTCGTTATGAAATATGCTTTTCATTTGAAAACACATTTCAAGACATGTGCTAGAGGGAAACTCCATATGCATCTATTACCGATAGATTGACTCAAAAGTAGTGAGTTTCAATTTTATCAGATCTATGGCTTTGTTTTTTCAATCCCATCTACAGGGAATCCTTGCAATTTCAGCGCTACAGGCCTCCAGGGCAACATGAACATTTATAATGTACACATTAGCCCTCGCTGACCATCTCCTTTCCCAGATTAAATATACTGGAATAATGAATTCAGAGTTGAAGCATGCAGAACGTGTTCTGCCAGCCCCATTAACCGCATGAATGAATGGTTCCCCGCCCGGCTCCATGGCTAGTATTAGGAGTCCATCATAAGCAAGAGCACAGCATGATGGACAGTGAATGCATCCATCACCATAAGAGTCCCCTTTCCCTTGCCTCCACTTTGCATATCGATGAATCAATCTATTAAGAGATATCAAGTCTATGAACAGTCCACTTTAACTCAGAACGTGTGATTAAATGACATCTTTGAAAGTTAGCATGTTAAATTGCCTAAAGCAGGTTAAAGGATATACAGCAAAGGCAGATTGTGTGAGTGTCTCTGTAAGGGCAGGGTTTAATAATTCAAGTGCTTCAAGAAAAACACTAAAACATTCAATTTAATCTTCAATTGAACTCCGCTACTGTAGAAGCAAACAAAGTAAAATACATGAAAACCCATTTAGAACCCACAGGGCCTTTAAAGCTTTATTGTAAAGCTTGATGCTGTTAAAAAAACGCCCAACATCACAGGATTTTGCAGAGATACCACTATTAGAATATTTTATATTATTGTCTATTAACTTTAGTGACTACACATGTTTCTTCCCAAGGCAATAAATATAGTGATGGTCCTTACAGTGAAATTGTAAAGCAAGTTTTTATTTGCTTTGTCCCTCTTATTTGGTGGCTAGTTGGAATTGACTGGCTATCAGAGGAGCCACAACTCAAAGTCCATGTACATTGATGAGTAGGCTTAGTCCCACCAAGGTATGCTGCATACAGAAAATGGACATTTGTGGCTATTTCTGTCCTAGGGAGAGTCAACACAATATTTACTCTTTTCAATTCTGGCCACTGCCGTAGCTGAGCGCATCCCTCCCCCCCATTCTTCCACAGGGGCTAATTTAAAGCTCATGGCAATACATAAGGAACTGGCCCTCATGACTAGTTTGGTGGTATCCCACCATTAATTCTGGCGGGATGTCACCAAACAGAATTAGCATTCCCGCCGCCTGATATCCCGGTACTACTGGGGTAATACGGGCAGCGGGAATGTCAGTAAATCCCCATTCCATTGAGTTAATTGCTGCATTTCTTTGCTGATGGGGGCCTGATCTAGTGGCAGATCACGCCTGCAGGTAGATCCGTGGCCCCCAAATGTGAACTTGTGTTTTCCACGGGCTGGTAAAAATTCTGGTTCCAGAATTAGCTGCAATTTTACCTGCATTTTTTCTAGACCGGGTGAAACTGTTACAAGCACCAGAGTAAAGTTATGAACATTCTCACATTGTGCCTCCTTACAAGTTTGTTTGTATTGCGGCACTAAATCTGCCAAAATTCCACCAAACGGATTTATCATTACTACCACTTGGTCTGGAGGAATTATAGGCAGTTTACAAGTGGTGGTAGACCTTGTTAATCCCCATGTATTGTCTTTAGGACTCTAAGGGGATTTTGGCAGAATTACTACTGGTGGTATATTCTGCTGATTTTCCTGATTTTCAGTGGTAAAGCAGCAGATTTACCTCCAGCATTTTGCTGGAGGTTAATCCTCTAATTCACTGCTGAAATTGTAGTATGATGGTGAGGTAATGCGGTGGTAACAGAACTACCTCCATTTTACTTCCATTTTTTACTGCACTGCCGTACTTGTAATGAGTGCCATTGGGCCTCATTACACATTTTTGGTATTTCGGCAGTAAACCTTCCAAAATATCATCAAACAGATTTACCTTTACTGCCACTTGGTGAATCGGAATTACCACTGGATTACAAGTGGTAGAATGTGGTGTTAGTCCCCATTTACTGGAGTCCATAGCACTCCCCAGGGATTTTGGCACAATTACCACCAGCAGTGATTCTGCTGATTTTGCTGATGTTCGGCAGTAAAGTGGCGGGTGTACACTGCCGAAATTGTAGTACGGCAGTGCAGTGATGTGGCGGTAATGGCGTTACATCCGTTTTACTGGCCTTTTTTTACTGCACTACCGTACTTGTAATGAGGCCCAATATTGGACCTCCTTATGGGTCTGGCGGTAACCATGCCGGTAATACCGGCGGGTTGCCGCCAGACCCATAAACCAGACCCATAATGATTTACTGACTTCCCGATAACACCAGGGGATTACAACCCAAGCGGTCTGGAATGTCAGGCACCAGTAAATTGTGAGTCCCTATTCCCATAGAGTCCCATAGGACTCTATGGCAGTGGGGACAAGGGATGCACTGGCACCTTTAATAACGGTGCTGATGCTTCCGTGAAAACTCTGCGGGCAGGTGAAGTTCCACCCGCCAGGTCTGACCTGCCAGGTTGGACGGCACCTGCCTGAAGAGTTGTAGTGTGCCAGTCCGGAAACAACGGTGTCGGTAAGCTTACTGGCACCGTTGTTTCTGGACCGGCACACTAATAATGAGGCCCATTGTCTTGTTCTCCATCAACTGGCAATTGTGCTATCTCTAACTTCTCTGAGATTTTTGGAGGCAGTACAGTCCAACAATAACTTTCTTCCACTTGGACACCAGGATTGGACCACCCCACCCTTGGGTGAGTAATTGAGTTCCACTAACGGGAAAACACTGTCTTTAAAACTCCAGATAAAATAACCTAATCTAATCAATTGTCTGTTCAGACAATCAAAGTGACCAATGAATGCGAGGCTCACATTTAAACCTTGGCCATGAGCAAATTGTGGCTAGCGCCATGGAAGTTCTGCAAGTCAAAATGTTGCTCTCTACAAAATCCTTAAAAAATTAAGAAGGCTTTGGGCTACAGTCACAGACTGAAATTCGGCATCAGCGAGGTTGTCTCTCAGCTCTGATTCTTTGCTTACTAAATTAGGGTGCTTATGTTGAACTGCATATCTGTAGCACTGAGATCCCCGTTCCAAACTATAGGCTTCACTTCTAAAAGCTCAGTTGATTAATCAAACCCTGTGCAGTCCCCAATAGTCAGTGCAGCTCTTGTGGACGTTAGGCTTTGAGAGTATTGTTAAGTGGCATTGGATGGAAAGAAACACATTTTTCTAAAGTGATTTTAATTACCTCTTGGATGCAAGAAATATTTGGAATATGTGGTTTTATATTTGTATTCTTATGTTTGGTTGTACATATTAGATATTTTGTAATTTGCTGATTTTTTGTAAACAAGAAGCTGATGCGATGAGACTCTTGAAATCAGCTTACTGTACACAGTAATCTACAGTTACTTCCCCCTCAATGGCAGGGATGGATGTGGCCATTGACTGATAAGTTGTTAAGGCTCTGTCTCAATGTCTCTTTGCTACTTCATTAGCCCAGGAATTTTAAAGTGGAAGGAGAGCTCTAACTGGTAATGAGGGGATACCCTCAACTTACAGAAAAGCCCATGTAAAAATGAAAAACTCAGAACATGCCATGGACAGTTGTAGTCATTTCTTCCTTAGCTCGGCATCACCAGAAGTAAGTGAGAAGACTTTTGATTAATGTGATTCAAGGCCTTAATAGACCATTTGGCCAGCACGATGGGCAGAGATTCTCCACAAGAGCTAATATACAATCTGCTCTAGGCCTATCACCTGGGTAATCCATGATTGCACTCCATCACTGTACCCAGTGAAGTCTTGGATCAAAGCGATGACCCTTTTTTTGGGGTACTGATTTCGTAGATGACATAGGGAGGGTCACTCAGGTATTTAAAATAGCAAGGTAGGCAGGAGAAAACTGTATTTAATTCTTCCTCTATATCACACAAACACCCCTGAGAATGGGGACTTTCTTCAACATTGACTTGCATGCAGAGTAACTTCTATAGACTTAACTAGTCTCCTCTACAAGTAGTAACATGATAACTGATGCACCATGTCTTAGATTCTCAACAATCTTCTATCACCTCTACCATAAACTTTAGGATATGCCCAGGGCGTCTTCAAGAGGATTTATATGGTTTGATACATTGTCAGGTGTCTTGAACCACGTTTGAACTATTATGCTACAACATTTGGTGCTGTGGGTTTAGAAAATCCAAGATGGCTGAAAAGCCCATATTTGCGCCAGAATCCAGGAAAACCGTGCAGTTTTGCGCACACCAAAATGGTCTCCTGACCTGCCACTCACCAGTGCGAGCGTGATGGGCCAGAAGCGCCATGAGCGAAATCGGTGCAAAGGAATATGGTGCTGTTAAAAATCTGTTTTTATTAATGTCAAAAATTGCTAAGATCATTGGCACGAAACCACCAAACAAAAATCCAACTCTGGTTGAGTGTTCTACTTTACTGCAGATCCACAGCAATGCCATGTTAAGCAAGGATCATATACTATCAAGTAAAATCCCTTTTTTAAAAAAAAATATATTAATTCAAGACAGCTCCCAAAAATGGGTGCAGTACCGGCGCTCGACACTAACCAGCGCTAGCGGTCTAAACTCTGACTGGGTACCTGTATTTCAGAAGCTAAACAGCATCCCAAGCTAAGTGGGACTTCAAAGGCTTGCTGATCAATGAGAATTCTCAACACCTACTGTTCCCAGGCCTGGCATGTATTCTGCTGCCCCCACCAAAAGGAGATCACACCTCTCTGATTGAATCAGGGGAGGAGCACCTGGGACTGCAAAGGAAACAGAACAATGAACTTTCCTTGGCTCAGGCAAATGTTAAATTAGGGGGGTTGTAAATGGCTTCCTCTTGGAAGAAACTGGGAGGAGCAGTGCCTCTGTGAGCAAGCTGAGCTTGGAGGCGGGGACAGACAGAAATTACCCCATGTGCTTTGGAACCTAAACCACACCCATCTGGGCCAGAGCATACTTTTAAAAAGATGGATAATTCATAGTACGGAAGTGTGAAAATTATATAAATAATATCATCATTCCTGTGATTTTTCTGTGCACATTTTAAGAGGTGTTAGGACTCTGTGGTATGTTCTGGGGGGTAGTAGTGGAAAACAGGGTATTACTCCAAATGTCTGTAAGTTAAAAATCTGACACTTTATCATCTGATGCCCATATTCCTTGCGCACATTTGTGTAAATTCTGGAAAGGTTTAGAGGTTGTGTTCTGGATGAAAAGGGCAGAATTCTGTCAGAAGTGGACACGACATCTTACAAAGACAGGGATCGGATGGTTTGGTGCTACAAAAAATATGTTAACTGGACATACAATATTAGAAAAATTGTACATAGATATATATGCATTTGGATCAAAAATAGATTTGTGTGCAAAGTGACAAGGGGAGTGTTCTTTCAGTATGCCAAAAAATTGATGCCTGATGACACTCCATTTCCTTCCCCAATCAAGGGAGAGAGGACAACTTGGCCAATGATAAGTTGTGAGGGGCAGGCTTAGTTATGCCCACGCGCACACCCATTTTCAAAAGACATAAAAGGAGTCATTGAGACCCAGGTAGAGACATTCACTTTCCACATTCAAACTGATTTATTCAAACAGTATTATTAGGGCCACCAGTTACACCAAGTTGTCCTTGGTTCACTGGTATAAGTAGAGGATCTTAAGGTCCATGTCAGTCTGGTTTGATTCAGGTGATACATATTTTGGCCATAATGGCTTCTCCTTGTTGTTACTGTACTGTAAACCTATATATGTCTACTATTTTTACAATCACTTCTTCCTGGAGGGTTTTGTATAGGATGAGCATCACCTGGTCTGCAGACTCTTCTTGGGTTTCCATCTTCATGCCCCCCAAAAGTCTTAATACATGTTTCTATAGAATGTAAGGAGTGTTCTTTTGTTTTTCAAACATGCCAGGATATTGCTGTCACTACAGGCACTTTCTGATAAACTGGTTGTGGTAATAAGCATGAGTTATTTCAGGAAATCACGCATATCAAGGGTGAAATACATCAGCTCTTTCCAATTATCCACTTGGGAATTTACTCCTGAATTGTTGTTTTTCCACATTTTTCCAACGGTTAAGACAGGCTGTAGAGTTATTGTAATTCTGATGTGTACTGAATGTATTCTGCAATGCATTCTCCAATGTTTTTATCAATTACAAATGTATGAAGGACTTGGGGCTGTTAGCTGTTTAGTTCTTTCTGGAATCCCTCTTATCCTGAGTCTTCTACCACTTTGGCAAGGTGGGTTCGATGGGTCATGTTCCAGGAGGAAATGGATGTTTTCATATTTGGTGCATAATCTTCTAGAAGGGACATGGAATCAAAGGAATTTTAAAACTAGTGTGATTGGAAACATTGCAGTCACAGATCATGCGCCTGTGTTTTTGGTTTTGAAATTAGACTTTGAAATCCACAGATCTTTTAATTGGAAAATGATACCTCTATCCTGCAGGATGAAGATTTACTCGAAATGATTAGATCTGAGGCTGATCTTTTTGTGGCTGAGAATCGGTCGAATGAAGTGATCACTAAAATTACTTGGGAAGCTTTTAAATGTATCATGAGGGGACTTGTTTTGGGCTTGTCTAGTGGTAAAAAGAAGAAAATGGAAGGAGTAAGGTTAGAGTTGGACAACTGCATCAAAGAGGTAACTAATGATTTAGTGAGTGATCCGAATTGTTTAGGTAAGAAGAAAGAATTGTGTAATTTAAAGAAGGAATTGAATGGAATCCTGACAGAAAGTTTGGAGATTTGTACCGAATTAAATGCTCATACTTTGAGAGAGGAGAGAAATGCGACTGTTGGTTAGCTTATAGGCTTCGGCAGCAACAATCTGAGGGAGCTATAACATCTATAAGTGGAACTAATGGTTTTATCAGGTTCAACCCAAAAGAATTTAATGATGTTTTCAAACAATATTACACTACTTTACATCAGAATGAACCAGATATAACAGGTCATGGTGAGTCTTTTTTTGGGGATTTAGATATTCTGAAAATTACAGATACGGATAAACTCGCACTTGATGGTGCTGTGACTACTGATGAGATTAGGTTTGCTATCTGTAAATTGAACACCGGGAAGTCACCTCGACCGGACGGTAATTTTACAAGGTATTACCAGAATCAGCATTGGAATTATTGAGGGATATGTTCATTGAATCTAAGAGAGACAGGGCCTCATCACGAGTCTGGTGGTAACCCTTAAATGCGGTAGTAGCGCTATTACCGCCGAATTTAAGGGACTGCCAGATCATGGCCTTGGCGGATTTCCCCCCCAGCTCTGAGCTAGGGGGAAATCTGCTGCAAATTTGCTGATTTGCAGTCTGTTACCACCTTCTACTAATCATGCCACCATCTTGGTCTTCTTGAAGAAGGGAAAAGATGGTAATCTCCCCTCTGTCTATCGCCCAATAAGCTTGATTAATACTGACAACAAAATCTTGTCGACAGTGATGGCCTTGAGAGTTGATCACTTAATGCAGACTCTGATACATAATAATCAATCTGGCTTTTTAAGGAACCATAGAACATCTAGTAATATATGAAAACTGCTATTAACAATGTCACAGGCCCAGAACTCAGAAGTGGACATTACAGTGTTCTCTCTTGATGCCGAAAAGGCGTTTGACTGGGTTAACTGGGGTTATTTGTTTTCGGTTTCGCGTGCCATGAATCTTGTGAATGATTTTATTTCTTGGATCGCTTTTTTTTTTATATGCTCATCCTATAGCTAATGTTAAGACAAATGGACTACGGTCAGATTCATTTGATTTAAGAAGGGGTACGAGACAGGGCTGCCCTTTGTCTCCATTGTTATTTGTTTTGGCCATTGAACCCCTTGCAATTGGTCTGAGCTGTAATCAAGGATTGAGAGGCATCAGTTTTCAGGGAATTTAACAAAAGATTTGGTTTTACGCAGATGACCTGTAATTAGTTTTATGAGATCTTGACATGTCGTTACCTGTTTTGATGAGTACACTTGGGAAATTTCATGAGGTAGCAGGATACAAAAATAACTGGTCCAAATCTGAGGTTATGCCTTTGACGCATTCATATGATAAGGCTTTTGTAACTGATTGGGGCTTCCAATGGTGCAAGAAGAGAATTAAATATTTGGGCATATGGTTGATGCCCTTAATTGGAAGCATGGTGGAAGAGAATATGGGTGAAGTATGCAGAGGATTGAACTTGTCGCTTTGGGGCAGGGTAAACGCTCTGAAAATGACCTCCGCCCCAAAAATCAATTACATTCTGAGCATGCCCCCATTGAAAATTAGTCCTCATTATTGGAAAGCTGTTAATGGCTTACTTCAGTCGTTTATTTGGGACCAAACACCGCCCAGGCTTAAGTTATGGAAGCTTCAGCTTCCGGCAGAGAAGGGAGGTCTTGGTGTCTTTAACTTTAGAGTTTACCACCTGACATTTTTTAGTCAATTTATTGTGCCTTTTTTTAAAATCAGCCGGATTGCTGGGCTGTAGCTGAAGCTGGCCTTTCAGGTCCGCTTGTACCTAGGGCGGTTCTCACGACATCGATCTTGACTAATAGGAAAGTCCCCATGACTGAGTTTTTACGGAACACGTGGAAAAGTCTTTATGACATGTTGGGTAATGTTGCTTTGAAATCGCCTAATACTTCGATTTGGCTAAATCCTGCAATCAGAGACAAAGGCAAGACTTTATTTTGGCCTGAGTGGTTTATTGGTGGGGTAAATTGGATCAGTTACATTTGTGAGGATGGAAAATGGATTTCTGGAGAAGAGCTATGTGCTAAGTATAATATTGCTAATTATACAGCTGTTGACTTCAGAAGATTTAAAAGATGTATTGGGGAGGTGGAATGGCGTGGAGATGTGAATCTAGATCTCTTTACAACAGAAAGGCTACCTGGTGAGGGATCAATTGCAAATAGAGTGTATAAGCAAATAGTGACAAAATATAAGGAAAATATTGAGTTAAGAGATGAGTGGAGTTCACGGTTGGGACTTGAGATCTCATCGGAAATGTGGCATGATATGTGCGTGAATGTAAACCTATGTTCAATTAACCTGAGTGAGTGAGAGTTCTAGACAAGTCAAGATTCTTAATAGAGTGTACTGGAGTCCTGAAAGACTGGTGAAGAGAGGTATGCTAGATTGGAATGTTTGTTTGTGCTGTTGGTGTGATGTTGGCACTCTAGAGGACATGCTTTGGGATTGTGTACATGTGTGAGGGATCTGGCATGACAGTCTTAAAATGTGTTTGAGAGTTCTGGATTTGGATATCACTCTTGATTTTAATACTATGATACTAGGATGTGATGATTTATTGGAAGCACTGTCCACATCACATAAAAAAGTTATTATTCAGAGGGGCGTCTGTCTGCAAGAAAATTATTCTGTCTGGCTGGAAGTCTCAAAGTGCGTCACAGTCTACAGATTGGATTCAAGAAATGTATTGGGGCTCATTACACGGTAGGCGGTAGCCATGGCACTATTAGTGCCATGGCTACCCCCTTACCGCATTCCGGGTCCGTGTTCCCGGAATGGGGACTTACCAGGTCATTCCAACCTTGGCGGGACCGGTAAGTCCCCATTCCGGGAACCATTCCCCATTCCCATTTGAGCCCCCATAGGACTCAATGGGAATGGGGAAGGAGCTAATAACAGGCCCGCTATTAACGGGCCAGTTATTAGCTCTGAAGTCCCTCAACGGGTCCCTTCCTTAACGCCTGGTAAAACCAGGCGTTAAGGAAGGGACCCGCTAAGGGACCTTGTAGTCGGGTGGTAAGGGATTACCGGCACCGGTGCCCTTACTGGTGCTGGTAATCCCTTCCGCCTACCGTGTAATGAGGCCCATTGTGTCGCTGGCATGGAAAGAGTAATATACAGGAGGCAGGGGAAACTGACCGTTTTTGACAAGGTTTGGAGAACATTTTGGGATATGCACTCGTTTCAGAAAATGCTGGTTTTTTTTTTTTTTTTGGGTTGGTGGTCGGGTTTGGCTTTTATCTTTTCTTTGGGAAACTCTTCCACTGTTTATGTGTTGTTTTTTAAGGTTTTATTAAATTTCAATGAGTAATATGATGCGTTTTCCATTGATTGTTACTGTTTCACTGTTCCTCTTAAAATGAATAAATAATGATTTTTAAAAAAAAAAGAATATGTGTTGGGAGGAAGACTTTAAGACATTCTCTTAGCTTCAAATTGATGTAGCGAAAACGTTTTTCATAAATTCAAGTATTAACCTAATAGGCATACTTTACATGTGCAACTCCCAATACTTTGAACTTCCAAAAGAATTTGGTAGTCTACATGGTAGTCTACATGTCATGTCATAGAATGTTGATTGGTCCTAGTAAATCAAAAGGAAAGTCAGTATTCTATTTGTAACACAGATCCACACAGGCCAATTCTTTGTTGCTAGCGAGTAGCTGCCACAAACATAGCGTCATCAAAAACATTCCTATCAGAGAATATATACGGGCATGCAAGAACTGTAGAGAGATGTAGAGAGATGGCAGAATATGAGAATGAATGTGCAGTTTTGGATGAGAGGTTTGGTGAAAGAGGATACACCAGACAAACTGTTAAATGCAAGGAAGAAGAGTATGGTTATGAATAGATGCGATCTACTTAAACCCAAGTCAAGTAAGACACAGGACATGAAGACTGCCAGAATGGTAACACAATATTCTGTTCAGAACATTACATTGTACAGAATCTTGTATACACATTGGACTATCTTGACACTAGATCAGGATTAGCAGTTTTACATAATGATAGACCTAACTCGGTCTACACGAAAACACCCACACTTAAAAGAGAACCGACTCCATATTTTCTTAAACCATTGGAAGGATCTACACATGTGGCATGTGTAGGATGTGTCAGTGCACAAAAGAATGTAACAATATCAAGATCAAAATCAAAGATGGTGTATCAATTGCAAAACAAAATGTGTTGTTTACACAATAATGTGTCCATGTGGACTTCACTATATTGGAAGTATGATCTGGGAGCTTAGGATCCGGATAAGTGAACATTTGAATGCATTGAAAAAGGAGGACTCCAAATTACCTTTATCGGTGCACTGGCAAAGGTGCCATTAAATGTATGACAGGGCTTACATAAGATTCACTGGGTTGATAACAATACCAAGGTGGGGGACAGATAACAGGCACTTAGGAGGGCAGAATCGAAGGCAATCTGCACATATAGAACTGTCAGCAAGTGTTTGAACACAGACCATGAAATGAGTGCCTTTCCTTGAATATTGTTACTGGATGAAAGTGATGAATGCCATTTTAGGAATGGGATATTTTCCCTTTTCTGAAGTGGGGACCCTTTGAGATATTTAAGGATGAACATCAGTATAGGTGTGTTTGACTTACGTAGGGACTTGTTTTTATGTATGAAATAATTAGGGTTAACGTTGCATTGTTCTAGGGAATTTGTATTAACACTATGGGCCTCATTCCGAGTATGGCGGTAAGGGATACCGGTCACCGTTAACGAGACCGGTGCCGGTAATCCCTTTACCGCCACATTCCGAGTTCCCTTTGCGCCCTCGTCCTTAACGCCTGCTTTTAGCAGGCGTTAGGGACGAGGGCGCAAAGGGGCTTTTTAGCCAATAACGGTGACCGTAAAGTACGGTCACCGTTATTTGCAATTTCCCCATTCCCATTGAGTCCTATGGGGGCTCATTTGGGAATGGGGAAGAGCCCTGGGGAATGGGAAATTACCGCCCTGGTCAACTCGGAATAGGGCAGTAATTTCCCACTCCACCAGGGCGGTGCCGGTATGGGTCCGGTGCCGACCAAGGCGCTACTACCGCCATTGGTTAGTGCGGGACTCGGAATGAGGCCTTATGAGGTGTAAGGGTTAATGAAGGAGTGGAATCAAATCCCACAAAAGGACAATGAAAAACAATGTGAAATTAATGAATTGTAACCCAATAAAGGATAACTAAAGTAGAGGAAAAAGAAGAGTACCCTGCTTGACTGTAGGGTATGTGTGTCCACCATTGGTGCTCCACAATAAGACTAAATAATCAGGCATCCGATTGCTAGAGGCAATTCTAACAATATGAACTCTGGGGTAAATACAATGGTAAAGTATTTCAAACAATGGTAGTAATGGGTGGTGACCACCATAAGAACCTATATCCTTGGTTTAGGAAAAGTGAGGAAATGAGATGTTAATCGATGGTAAGGATTAGATTGCTGAAGATTGTCTTAAACAATGAGATAGGGACTCCTCTGGCCAGTTATCGATTTGAGCCTTAGAACTACTTTATAGACATTATGCTTTTTGGTTACCCTTCTAATATGCGGTAACACAGGAGGCACGAATACAATATTAAATACCTTGAACATTCTGAATGGAATTGCGGTTCATTTCATACAACATGAGGGCCATTGGGTCAATTCCAAATAAGAAAAACCGGCTCCACGTTCTGGCACAGGTGACAATTAAAATTGGACAATGTGTTAGCTTAACGTTATAAAAAGTAGGGCTGTAATTCTTTTGAAACAAGATAAGGATCACCATTCGGCATTTATAGATTTGAGCCGTACAACTATTTTCTATACAGTATATAATCTGCGTGAGATGCTTTCTGGTTTCCCGTCTAACTTGAGGTAATGGAGCGTGGGCGAATACAATACAAAATAACCATGTCATTAAGCACGTGTATTGAGTTTCTAGATGTATAAAGCATGCGACGTTGCGGTTCCTAATAAAGTAAAACCAGTTCCACATACTGCCATAGGGGGTAAACATGATAGGTAAATTCATGACTTTAACGGAATTAAAAAGCAGTACTGTTTCTTGTTCATTAGTGACAGCATTTATTGATGACCAACAGGCAATGCATATATTTAAGTTAATGGATATAGTAAATGAAAAATTATCGTGTTTGTTTACTTACATGGAACGTACATGATGCACCATGTTCTATGAGATACGTCATGCACGTTATTACGTCATTTTAATGTCCTGTCCTGGGGGCACGAAGGCCAGGCAAACCAATGCTTGGGGCATCCAACAGGCATACATCGGCAGGGGGTACCCTGCCAGCCCATGAGCACACAGGCTCATACATGGCCTGGGGCACCCAGGCCAAGACCAAACGACTGTGCAAGCGTTGCCCAGCAGGGGCACTGGCATCCCCAGGCAGAGTTGCCCAGCAGGGGCTCTGTGAGGCCCAGAAGTAGAGTTGCCCAACAGGCCCTCTACCAACACGGATAGCTGAAGTTGGGGACAGTGTTGCCCGGCAGGGGCACTGTCCTAGTGGAGGGCCCTGCCTGGCAGGCTTCCAGCCAGCTACGCAGTGCCAGCATGGCGCTGGTACTAAGGACACAGCTCCGTGTTCAGTGTCGCTCATTGCTTTTATTACTTTGGTAACATGGTCACCGACAGCACGAACCCTTGGAGATACCATGCTCCCAGGAGGGGTGACACATTACACTCCTCCTTTTCCTATGGAACAAACAAAGGACAAACCTCACTGGGCATTAAAGCAAAATAAATCACCAACAGCAACACTTGTGATTACGGGTGCACACAACACTAACATACATTTATGATCTGACAGTTACACACATAGAACATGCGTTTGCTATACACCTATATTTGAGGTTGATAGGGTTTGGTGGCACTTTGGGGTTTTCACCATATTATTAAAGGACCCTTTATTAATCTGGGTGAGTGACACCTAAAGCCACCGAAAGACACCAATGGGAGCTCCTGGCCCCACATAAAGCATTTCCACAATACGGATATTCACAGCTTCACATAGCCCGTTGACAGGGGAATTTTAAGCAAGTCCCGGTTTGCAGGCTCCTAGCCTTCATGGGGATGTCTACTGAGTCCACCTTGCGCACTGTGGAGTTGTGGGAAACCAGTTTATGCTTTCACCAGCATCAGTTCAGGACAGTCAAACACTGCAGTTCAGGGGCTGGCAAAGCCGCACCTGGGCGAGCACCAGGGGCCACGTCGGCCTAGTCCATATACAGTGGGGGGCAACGAGTGGCAAGGTACTGTTGGCAGGATGATAAGCTACTCCTTACACTCCCCTTCCCCTTCCACGTAGGGGCAGCTGGCAGGGAGACACAGATGGCAGGGTGTCTAGGCCACAGGCCTAGGAGGGCGCACAAGCACTTCCCATTTTGCTTCCTTCTTGACAGTCCCTGTCATTGGTCTGTGGGCCCACATCTGTATAGCGAACGCTGGCAGTCCACACTTTCCTTTTCTCTTTGGCCTGACAAGTCACCACCAATAAGCCAAGGATCGCCAGAGGGCCATGTAAACTTGCTGCCGGTGGGCCCAGGATTTTCAGGCAGGGCCCCACAAGCCACACAGAGCTCCATTGCCTCGTTTCCCCTGTTTTAAACTCTGAAATTGTGAGCATTTCAATTTTGACCACCAGAGGCCCAAAACCTTTACTAGGCACCTTGTTAATAGGCACCAGGACCTCTAATTCCAGAGCTCTGGCACTGGAGCACTTTCATTTCCATGTGCTCCGACCTGGAGCACGGCACGACACACCGCCAATGGCCCGGGTCTAGGGAGAGGCTATGCTTTTCAATGAAGTGCACGGCTGCCCGGGATCTCGGGGGCTGCTGGCACAGCTGAGATTCTTATTTGGTGTTGGCAGATGAGGTATGGGGGGCAGTAAATCTCTCTCTCCCCCTGCAGGAGATGTATCTCTCTTCGCGGCTGCAGCCACTTCATTTCTTCTCCTGGAGGGGCAGCCCAACTCTTCTTCTTGTGGCGAATGCCTCAGGGGTGCAGCGGCTCTGTTTTCCATGGTTGACGACACCTGCTCACAGAGACTTTCTGGCCATGCCCACTCTCCTCACATGAAGCAGCCACCTAGCAGCCCGCACCATAAGAGGCACGGGACCAGGCCACCTCCAGTGTCGTGTGGCCGATACCACACTCCTCCCTCATACTCCCGGCCAATGCTGCTCCTCTTCCAGGGTGCTGTCCCTCATGTTCTCCTCAGGAAGGGGGACACAAAAGCACCACATAGACCCTTCGCAGGACCCGGCTAACAGGCGCTGGACAGCCACGGCGGTTGGGCGGGCTCCTCTCCTCGTGGCGAACATGCCATCAACAATACAGGGTGCGGGGGCCCTCACTCCTTGTCGCCAGTGTAATGTCCTGGCCTGGGGGTACCCAGGCCAGGCAGGCTGGCCAAGGCTGGGGGCACCCATCAGACATACCTCGGCAGGGGACACCCTGCCAGCCAATGAGCACGTGGACTCATCCATGGCCTGGGGGCATCCAGGCCAAGACCAAACGACTGTGTTGGCGTTGCCCAGCAGGGGCACCGACATCCCCAGGCAGAGCTGCCCAGCAGGGGCTCTGCACGGCCCAGAAGTTGAGTTGCCCAGCAGGGACTCTACCAACACGGATAGCTGCAGTTGGGGACATTGTTGTGCGGCAGGGGCACTGTCCTAGTAGAGGGCTCTATGTGACAGGCCCTCAGCCATCTACGCAGTGCCAGCATGGCGCTGGTAATAAGGACACAGCACACTGTGTTCAGTTACTTTCCAGACTAATGAGCAGGGAGCCGCTCGTTACTTTTGATTACTTTGGTCATGTGGTCACTGACAGCATGAGCACTGGGAGATACAATGCTCCCAGGAGCGGTGACACATTACAGTCATGAGCATTATTACATCAGAGGGAGTATTTAGGCCGACACTTCCAAAATGGCGGCGGTAGTATAACGCAGATTGCAGCGTGGAACTCCATCAGGAGGAGAGAGGACATGCAGGCTCTCTGCAATTGTAGGTTTTGTTGAAAGGTTTGTTCTTTTGATATTTTGAGCACTCTTATGGGCCATTAACAATTACACATATTGATTATTTTCGGGTAACTTATCATATATCCACAAATATATAATTGCTCTAGAATTTGAGGAGCATTATCTTTAGGAGGTAAGGTCCTCTTCAACTAATTTTAGGTGGTCTGGTGGTGGTGTACCTATGCATTGTTTTATTATTAGGTTATATGAGGTGACTGTCAGTTGAGTATATCAAATATCGGTTTTCACAGGCAAAGGTTGCTGTCTATAACAAGACTAGGATATCAATCCACATTACTAGGAATTTCCGCTTTAGGAGGTAAGGATCAGTTCCATTCAATTTAGGTGTTTTGGTGGTGGCGCACCTGTGTGCTCAAGTAGGGCACATGAATAAGTCCATCAATATAAACTATTTCAGGTGATCTTCACCATGAAGGCTATACAAGAGAAAACAACTCTAAAAGGAGAAATCCAACAGAGCGATTATTTGAAGAGCATTAGAGTGGGAATATGCAAGTAAGGTAAACATCTTTCATTAAGATTCATCCAATTTTGAACAATCACCCATTTTGTGTAGATTATTGAGTTTATGAATAGCCGTCTTTAAAGGATATGATGTCCATTAGGAATTTGAGCAACAAGTAGGATATTGACGAGACAAGAATTGGGTGTCTCTTGACCATCACAAATGTTAATTAGGCCAGTCTATGTCTTATTTTATCATAACATCTAATTACTCGCTGTAAAGTGTATAACCAACTAACACTAGAGTCTTAGATACATACTTGCATTTAGAGGTAATAAGGGGACAAAGATCTGCACTAATAGCCCCCCTTTTGGTTTTTGATAAATGTTTGTGGGGTGGTGCCTCTGTGGTGGACGCACACCAATGGTGGTGGTGACAGACACTAGTACAATAGAGTGTCCTGATGTTATGTTTGGGCAAAATGATTGCCTTGTTTTTTCATATTATTTAATGCTCACACAGATAAGTCATTTGAGCCTTCTGCATGCTTTCTCCCTGATCCCTGTAACATACACTGGGAATTCTAATTGATCCATGGGATGCTGGAAATGCATCGGAGGGACAGGGCCTCCGTATCCTTGTCCTTTACTGCTTTTTATCGTGTGTTCTGTCGTGTTTTCCGAACAGGAGTTCAAGTGGGACTCCTGGCGGTGCAGCTCTCTCTCTTTTGGTTTGGTGAACGGACCTGTGGGATACCCTTATGGCACCCATGGGTGGGGGTACAACCCTGTGCCCCTAGTGTATGTTTTCGGGAACCTGTGGGTGGCCCACAGAGCAGGGTATGGGCTGGTGGCAGCTCCATGCTGAAATCGACAGGTGCGCCGAGTATCCTCCATTTTGGGATACCCTAGCCCTGCCATTGGGATCAGTTGATTCCTGGTGCAAAACAAGATGGCCCCTGTGGCCTCTTGCTTTCTATTACCCATTACCTTGTTTTCCAAAAGTCCTGGGAAGCCCTGACCCTGTCCCTTCCCCCTGACTGACTGTTGGGTGGAAAGGCCATATATACCTTCAAAGGTTCAGGGATTTTAAGAAAAGAGAGAATGTGTCTTGGGTCGACTGGGTGAGTGCTGCGCACATGAATATGATGGGGTGGATTGATGGTTACAAGGTGAAAACTTTTGTTGAATTGTCCCACCTGTTGTTTTTTGAGCATTTTTCTGAAGCCTGTTCACCAGAGCTGCGTCAGTATGTTGCTGACCAGAACATTTTGGATCCCTTTAAGCTGGCTAGGTTGGCTGACAAGTGGGTCTCCCACAGGGTGTCCCCTAAGGACTCCAGTGGGAAGGACAAGGACAAAGAAAAGGGGGCCTCTCAGAAAGCTGAGGAGTCCCAAAAGCAGTCACAGTCGAATAAACCTAAACCCTCCTCTCCTAAGACCCAAAAATCTAGTGGGGATAAGTCATCTGTGGGTGGGAATAAGAGTAGTGGTCCACCTGCTGCAAAGCAGGCTCCTGGTGGTTCCAGTACTGTACCCCACACTCCCGGCACCTGTTGGGACTGTGGGGCTCTGGATCTGACTCCAAGTGTAAAGGTAAGGTACTCGGAGTACAGGCTGTCAGCCTGACCTACCCTTACCCCATGTCTGAGGTGGAAGCCACTGTCCTCCCCTCCTCTACAGGAATCACTTTTGGTGCTCCCGTAGAGATTTCCTTAGTGTCCCTTGGGGCCTGGGACCAGTACGCGGAAGTACTGGCGACTATCCCACAGAACACCGTAGATTTTTGAGAAGTGTCCTCCTGAATAGCCAGCCTTCTACTGGTTTGAGAGACACTGGCGCAAGCATGACAGTGGTGGACAGGACCATTCTCAAGCCAGAGGACTATGTGGATGCTCCTCTGAGAACCACCAGGTTAGCTGGTGGGCCTCCCAAATTATCGCCTGTAGCCCGAGTCACACTTGTAAGTGGAGACAAGACAGCAAAGCTTCCTGTCTTGGTTCAGGACAATGTCCCTGCTAACATTCTGTTAGGTAACAATCTATTAGAGTTGGGGTTGATCACGGATGGTCTTCCCATGACTGCTGCTGCGGTCACTAGGTCACAGGTGACACCGGGTCTGGCTGTGAGTCAGGTACCCGAGCCAAAGGTTTGGCCTAAGGCAAGATGAAGGAAGAGCAAGAAGGCCACCTCTGTGGAGGGAGCTCGTTCTCTTCCTGCTGTTCCTACAGCACCCATTGGGATCCATGCTCCGGACAGGCTGGGTCCAGTGGTAAACCCTGTCTCAACTCCTGTGGGAGAAGAGCCAGAAGAGTCTCCTGTGGGAGAGGTTCTCAACCCAGAGAATCATCCCGATCTTCAATGCTTGTTAGCTGAAGGGGGACCCTCCCGGGCAGACTTCTGTAAAGGACAGAGAGAGTGTCCATCTCTCGAGGGTCTGAGGAAACAGGCCCTGTCCCAGGCACAAGGAGAAGTGCCTCGGACATTCTGGATTTATTGGGAGGGTGAGCTCCTTGTTAGTGAGCCCACTAAGCCTGAACCTGGTGCCCTCAAGAGGTTGGTGGTACCCCAGGTTTACAGGCCCTTCCTACTGCAGTTGGCACATGAGGTGCCCTTGGCTGGTCATCTTGGTACCAAGAAGACTAAGCAGAGGCTCTCTGCCCATTTCTACTGGCCTCGGATGGGAGTAGAAGTGGAGTCCCACTGCAGGACCTGCCCAACTTGTCAGTTGTCTGGCAAGACTGGAGGCAGTGTCATCGCCCCACTGCAGCCATTGCCAGTGGTTGGCACACCGTTTGAGAGGGTGGGCATCGACATTGTCGGTCCCCTTGACCCTCCCACATCAGGTGGACATCGGTTCATCCTGGTTTTGGTAGATCATGCCACCAGGTACCCTGAGGATATACCCCTTCGGACTTTTACTGCCAAAGTGGTTGCCCGGGCACTCCTGGGCATTTTCACCCATGTTGGATTCCCCAAGGAGGTCGTCTCTGACCGAGGATCCAACTTCATGTCTAGTTACATGAAAACCATGTGGAAAGAATGCGGGGTAACCTACAAGTTCTCCACCTCTGACCACCCCCAGACCAATGTTCTGGTTGAGAGATTTAATAAAACTCTCAAGGGCATGCTAGGTGCTTTGGAAGAGCCCCTAAGGAGGAAATGGGATCTCCTCCTGCCATGCCTGCTGTTTGCTTAGAGAGAGGTACCTCAAGAGGGTGTTGGTTTCAGCCCCTTTGAGTTACTCTTTGGACATCCCGTGAGGGGGCCCCTTGCCTTGATCAGAGAAGGTTTGGAAGCCACCCCTCCCGGTCCCGCCAAGCAAGTGGGGGACTATGTGTTAGGCCTCATATGGAGGATGACACAGATGATGGGTCAAGCAACAGCGAATCTCAAGGCCAGCCAGGAATTGAACAAATACTGGCATGACCTTAAAGCATCGCAAGTGGATTGGACTCTGGGACAGGAGGTCCTCGTGATGGAGCATACCAAGCCTCGGGCATTGGCAGATAAATGGACTGGAACCTTCCGGATAATTTCCAAGATGGGCGAGGTCAACTATCTGGTTGACATGGGAGTCCCAGGGGTAGCCCCTCAGGTATTCCATGTTAATAGGCTCAAGCCTTTCCACATGCGAGAAGAAGTCTCATGTCTCTTGCTAGCTTCCGAGCAAGAAGAGGATGAGAGTGAGCCCCTTCCTGATTTGCTGCATAGCAACCCTCAGGATGGCTCAGTGGAGGGAGTGCAGCTCTCTCCAGATGTGACAACAGAGCAACAGAGGGCCTGCAGGACTTTGCTCCAGCAGTATGCCTCTCTGTTTTCGCTGACGCCAGGCCTTACACCATGGTGTAAGCACGAGATTGACACTGGTGACAGCGTGCCTGTCAAGACCAGGAGCTACCGAATGTCAGATACGGCTAAGAACCACATTCAGGCTGAGGCCACCAAGATGATGGATCTGGGTGTTATTGAACCCTCAACCAGTCCCTGGTCCAGTCCCGTGGTCCTTGTCCCCAAGGCAAGTTCCCAGGCAGGTACCAAGGATTGGAGGTTCTTGTGGACTACCGAGGAGTCAATGCCGTCACCAAAACTGATGTGCACCCATTGCCCAGGGCTGATGAGCTCGTGGACACCATAGGTGCTGCCAAATTTGTGAGCACCTTTGACCTAACCTCAGGCTATTGGCAAATAGCTCTGACAGTCCATGCCAAGGAAAAGACGGCGTTCTCAACACCAGAGGGACTCTACCAGTTTAGGGTCATGCCTTTTGGGTTAAAGAATGCCCCTGCCACCTTCCAGAGATTGGTCAATCATGCTCTCAGTGGGCTGGAAGCCTTTTGTGTGGCTTATTTAGATGACATTGCCGTCTACAGTTCCACTTGGGAAGAGCACTTGACACATCTGGGTAGAGTGTTGCAGACCTTAAAGAGGGCTAACCTCACTATCAAGGCCACCAAGTGCCAGATAGCTCAGGGGAAAGTCACGTATCTTGATCATGAGGTAGGAGGGGGTCAAATCCAACCTCTCCCCAGTAAGGTACAGGATGTACAGGACTGGAAGACTCCCACTACTCAAACCCAGGTGAGAGCCTTTCTGGGCCTCACTGGGTATTATCGCAATTTCATGGCGGACTATGGAACCATAGCTGCCCCACTGACAGCTCTGACTTCACCCAAGCAGCCTCGGAAGGTCAATTGGACTGAAGACTGTCAGAGGGCTTTTGATGGCTTGAAAGAAAGTCTGTGTCGGGCACCAGTGTTGTGTGCGCCTGACTACAGCTGACCCTTTATCGTCCAGACGGATGCCTGCGACACCGGAATTGGAGCTGTCTTGTCCCAGTTAGATGACAAAGGGAGAGAACATCCTATCATATTCATCAGTAGACAACTCAAGGGTAGAGAACTTAGGTGGGCTACTGTTGAAAAGGAATGTTTTAGTACAGTTTGGAGCCTTATGCGTTTTAGGCCCTACCTTACGGGGTCTACCTTCAAGGTCCAAACGGATCATAAGCCCCTAAAGTGGCTTATGCAAATGAAGGGTGAGAACCCGAAACTGCTCAGGTGGTCCATTAGCCTGCAAGGGCTAGACTTCACCATAGAGCACAGACCAGGGAAGAGTAACGATAATGCAGATGGCCTTTCCAGAAGGTATTTTGACCGTCTGGATGAGGGTGTCTATCCCGTGGGAGATTAGGCACCCTCCACCTCAGTCTGCGGCGGGCGACTGTGATGCTGGAAATGCATCGGAGGGACAAGGCCTCCGTATCCTTGTCCTTTACTGCTTTTTATCGTGTGTTCTGTCGTGTTTTCCACGCAGGAGTTCAAGTGGGACTCCTGGCGGTGCAGCTCTCTCTCTTTTGGTTTGGTGAATGGACCCGTGGGATACCCTTTTTTCTACCCATGGATGGGGGTACAACCCTGTGCCCCTAGTGTATGTTTTTGGCCACCTGTGGGTGGCCCACAGAGCAGGGTATGGGCTGGTGGCAGCTCCATGCTGAAATCGACAGGTGTGCGGAGTATCCTCCATTTTGGGATACCCCGGCTCTGCCATTGGTATCAGTTGATTCCTGATGAAAAACAAGATGACCCCTGTGGCCTCTTGCTTTCTATTGCCCATTACCTTGTTTTCCCAAAGTCCTGGGAAGCCCTGACTCTGTCCCTTCCCCCTGACTGACTGTTGGGTGGAAAGGCCATATATGGTGTTGTTGTGAAGGCCCGGCCAGACTAGCTGGAGCCTTCCCGGTGATGTATGTTGTGGGTACCTCCTGTGGGTGTGACCTGGGTGAGTAGAATGTGTGACGAATATTCATTCTGTGTTGTGGGTGTCTAGTATCTGGTGGTTGACACAATGACTGAGACAACCCTGCCCGAAACCGATATGAATGCAGCTTGGAGTGTTGAATTGCTCGGTACTTGTTCCAATTCACATAACTTGTTGTGAGTGTCTGCAGAGAAGTGAATGGCCTGAATACCTTGTGTGCCTGATTGGCTGCCTGCCTGAATGCCCGTAGTCGTGATTGGGTGCTTGAGTGTGACCCAGCGGAATGAATGGGAGATCAACAGTATATCTGGGGACCTCTCACTGCTAGGAATCGTGTTCAGAAGCTGAAGACCACTACGACGTGTAACTGAATTAACTGACGTTTGACCTTGAAGCCCCGCTGGACGAGAAGGAGTGCTGTTGCTCTCCTTCGCAATCTGAAAGCTGCTGTGTTTCCAAGGACTGCCCCAGAGAGAACCTGGTAAGGCGCCCTCTTCCCGAGCTACGACGGACCATCGTACACAGCTGATCTTTGCCAACGCTCCCTGGTAGACAGACCTTCGACAGGCTGCCGAACCGATATGGGGACTGCTGCGGAACTCCAAGGAGAAGCACTCGGACTGTTGTCCGCCACTGTCGACGACCGCCGTCGCCGACCGGAGCCGCTGTGCTCCCGTTTGCCTAAGAACTTCCATTGATCATCGGACGCTCTCGTCTGCATCGGCACCCGCTTGTCTCCCGCTTAAGAAGGCCCGACCGTCGACGCGCCGAGGAGCATCCACCGGTGGGTTTCTCGCCACCTAAAGACTACAGAGACGCCGACGACTCGGCGCCCTTGCTGGGCTACAGTTCTTCATCATCTCTTTGCGGTCCAGAACTATCGTTACAGAGGTGCCCCGCACGCCTCTTCCTTGCAGGACGCTAACGCTCTGTCATCGACGAGCACCGCTAGGAACGAAGCTGCCACTTCCCTGCCGTAGTTGACCCTGTTCACCGTCGGACGTTCGATGACCCGTGACTCCTGCCTTAAAGGGAGGGCACTTAAGAAGGGCCGTCGATTCCCCGACACCGAACGCCAAGTTCCCCGACACCTCTCGACGATCCGTGGCTCCCGCCTGAAAGGGAGGCACTCAAGAAGGATCGATCGACACATCGTCGGAGAATTCTACTCCACCAGGTACATTGGGGGGGGTAAAACCTTAATAGGAAGTAGTGAGACTATTGAACAGATGGACTGGGCTTGTGCGATATATCTTATTTTACAGGTAGCCCAGGTGGGGGGACCTCCACACAGAACTGTGCCCAGTGGTAGGGGTCAGCAATCTGCCTATTGTTTCAACCATTTTACGTTCCTGCCTATCTCTATTGCTGGTTTCCTCGTTATTAATCTGTGTGACATTTTAACCGTACAGTTGATGCACTTTAATGAGATTTGATAACACTGGTGGTACCACTTTAGAATTGTATATATTTATCATTATTGACTTCCGAGTACAAAGTGCGTTATTGTGATTGTGTACATACCTTTAAATATTAATTATATAAAGACTGTGTTTTCAGTAATACAGTGTGTGGACATTCCTTTGTGGGGGTTCGGGGACTACACTGTACTTAAGAACCAGCCCGCATCACCTCCTGAGAAGCTAGGCCTTGATTGCTCGTCCATTGCTACCGTAATAGAGAATCTTGGCTGGGGTCTTCTGTGCCTCTCCTCTACCATATAGAGAGCGGAAGTACAGTCACCCCCTACCAGTCTTTACAATCCACTCTCTGCAATTAATTATGGACCTACCCATACAAATGGATCTCAATTTCTTAATTCTGCGGTAAAGAATAATATGGAACACATTCTTTTGCTTTAATCTATGGTTGTTGTTTCTATGGTAAAATATTAATTGGATTAATGGTACAAAATCCCTGAAGAAGACCTTTTTGTATAGGTTGAAACATGTGTTGGCGGCAACCCAGTAAAAAAGAATATGTACCAAGAAAATGCTGAGACTGTTTTTGTGTTTAATTCTGTGCCAAAATACTAGCAAAGGATAAGAGCATTGCCCAGTTTTTTACTTCAATAATTAGGGTGCAGCGCAATTGGTCATTCATTTTCTGAATAGTTTAAAAACAAGACACAGTGAGCTGCATTACAGGATTGGTGGTAATTCGGCAGTACATCTGCCAAATGACTGCCAAACTCCCTTACCGTTACCGCCACTTGGTCCCGTGTGTTTACCAGAGGATTACTAGTGGTGTTATGGTGGTGTTAATCCGCATTTTCTGAGCCTATAGAACTTAATGTTGAATTCAATCACTGTATTTATGCTGTAATGTGGCCTTAAAGTGGCAGATTTACCTCCAGAATGATGATGGATAAGGATCCTCCACTTTAAGGTCACACCTTTAGTTCGGTGAAAACAGCAGTAATTTTGTTTTTGTCAAAAAAAGCAATTACCACCTGTTTCTTCCTGCACTGCCGAACTCAAAATGAGAACCAGCCACGCAGGGAGCACACCCTCCCCCTTATGGGCCATGTTTAGGCATCCAGATAGACTTCCTCCAAGTTCACTGTTGTAATAACTGACAGTACCTTGTTGTTATTCTCGATGTGTTCTCTTCATGGGTGGAGGTTTATCCCTGTAGGAGACCAGATGCTGTGACCGTTGTAAATGTATTCTTGAGGGAATTGGTGCCCAGATTTGGGGTGCCAATTAGCATTAACAGTGACCAGGGCTCATATTTTGTAAATAGTGTGGTAAAATAATTGTTGTTCATTTTAAACGTACAGCACAAATTGCATGGAACGATTTTATTTAGGATTTTCATTTCGTAGAAGTAAGATTGTGATTATTTAGATACTTCTACAGCAAGCAACATTATGATTGATGTCTATCATTCGACCTGGATTGCCCACTGACATAAAAAGAGTAGGTAGAGAATTGAGAGCATCTGAAAATGACACACCAGTTGAAATCCAATGCATATCTTCATACATATTATCACTGCAAAGTAATTAGAAAACAGTGACCTTTATTGCAAGTCAAAATGGTTTAGGAAGTACAATAACTACTCCATTCTGTTATGAGGGTGACATGGGACAAAAACAATCCCAAGACTACATGTTCATTAACAAACGTTTTATTAAAAGCATGAACACAGAATATGTTAAAATAATGACATTTTGAAAGGGAATTGTGATGGAATGCCAATCAAAGATTTCAGGTGTCTGAAGTGTCATAGAATGTATGATAAGATGGCCTCTACCCCTTAATTTTCCTTCCTCTCAGAAGGAATTCACCTTTTCTTCACAGTCTTAGGCTTAAGGGTTTGTGCACCCTTCCTCTCTCTCTCTCTTTCACTCTCACCCTGGAAGGTTTCAAACACCTTTGAACATTAATTGCAAAACGTAATGCTTTTGAGGTTTAAGGGTTAATGAACCTTTCGAGATATTTGCTTTTTAAAAACGCACTCATAGTGTCAGCCAGTCAGCCAGTCAACCATTATTCCCTACAATGTGGGTCTTTCAGATAAGTTTGGAAAAATAAGACCAGTGGATTTCAATTTTCTGGGGCAAACTACTCACTCTTTAGTGTTGGAAAGTCAGCTGTTCTGCCTATCTTCAATGCATTTAAATATGTGTAATGTAATAAAAGTCAGGGAAATCGTGTTTTACCGAGAGATGGCAAAAATACACCTTGGTTCATTTCCAATTCACTTAATATCAAGGCTACACGATAGGTATTCTGTCATATGTAAAAGGGAAATTATGTATTTTTTTAACTTGTGATAATAATCAAGCAATATGTTGCTCTGTCGATATATAACTGTACTTCTGATGTGATTTGTAAGAAATATGCTGTGTATCACTTTCTTATTGAACTCCAAATTTCAAGCTGTTCAGTTTACAAGGGTATCTTTCAAGAGCTACACAAAGCACTTTGAAATTACAATTTTCTTTAAATAAGGTCTAACTCTGCCCCCTTGGACTACATCCTGTAGGGAGAAATAATAGGGACAAGCAGAGTTCCAGAGGGTCTCTCATGTTCTTAAATTAATTTTGGACTGGGGATATGGGGTTGTTCTTCTTGTCCTTGGAAAAACATGTGGACATAAAGCTCTTAATAACCATGCTACACAAATGAAAGTTTATACACCTTTCTTCTTCTTGTCTTGATATTTCCCAATATGTTAAATATTGAACTCTAGGATTGTAGCCTCTGCTTGTATTTAGTTATTCTCACTATGACAACTCGAGATGTTTCTCTATTGGGGCAGAGATCACCGCACCCAGAGATCACTGCACCCAGGTTTCCTCTTAACAGGCTAGGGAAAGAAAGGCTGGTTTAGAATGGGGCATGGATACAGAGGATATCTTTGCTTCCTCATCTACATTTTTTTTAACAAAACAGTTTTAATAATTTTATTTTATTGTTATTGTGTTTCAGTTTTACAATAAAACCTTTCACAAATTCCTCAATTATAGAAAATAAAATTCAATTCACACTGATAAAACCTTTCACAAATTCATCAATTCCAGACAATAACATTACATTCACATTAATATCGACTACAATAGAATATAATACATTATAAGTATTGTTGTTAAAATTACAAAGAGTATAAAAAGGCAACAGCAAATTAAAAAATAAAATAACATTCTAAACAAAGGACATGACAACTGAGTCACTCGCCAATACTAAAAAGTGTTTTGATCAGAGCAAGTATGTCCCCTAGAAGAAAACATATCTCAGTCAGAAAAGCAACCAAAGGTATGGATACTGCCAAGTGTTTTGCACTCATAAGATGAATCCACAGGGCATCAGAAAACATAGCTGAGGTAGTGTGTACAAAACGAGAGAAATAAAATAACCGCCTAGGTAGTAAAAACAGACAGTACAAATCAAAAATGATGTAAAGCTTCAATATCCGATCCTAGTTTACATAATCTACAGGACCTCTTAAAATACTCTAGACCTATATGAGGTCCTATAACCTCCAAAATATGCATATAGTTGAACTTACATGTTATGAGTATATCCCTAAAAATTCTTGATGGGGCTTTAATAAGATAGCTTTGCAGAAGCCAACCTCACTGGGTACCCTCTACACATTTGATGTACTTCTTAAATAATGTCCAATTACCAAATGGTCCAGATTAACATTCTTCTCCCAGATCCTTAATTTTTGCTTTAATTTATCAGGTGGAAGTTCTGTGCAGACATTTGCCTCTGTTAAAAAGTGTTCACAAGACATCATAAAATCATTCAAAGCCTCATATGAAGCAGCCTGATAGATTTCTCCCAGTTTAACAAACAAGTTTGAAACCCCCCACCAGCAATCTTCATATATTAATGAACATCATTCCATTTGTATGACGACCACCAAGAATCCAATCCCAGTTAGTAACAAATAGCTTCCATGGGAACTGAAGGAGGTAGTTTTAAGATTTCACACCAGATTTTTCCTTCCTTCCAATGAAGTCAATTTTTATAATTAGATGGGAAAAGCTCCAACCCATATAAAACTGTAGTCATCACGTTAGCTTTATAAAATTCTAGCAGAGGATGCAATGAGAAAAAAGAGACTTTCTTATAGATTTGTCTCATTTGTACCATCACAGCTTGAATGCTCTCCCTAACAATTACCTTTCGGATGTTAGATGGTTCTTAGTTAAAAATGTATAGCCCAAATAGAGCAAACTATCAACTACTGAAATGTTCATACCATCAATAGCCCAAGCCAATTTTCTTGTATTTTTTCACATTATAACACAAAATAACTGATTTATCTGGGTTAATTACCAAAATATTTTGTATGGCATATGACTCTTTGCCCATCAATCTCCATTGCAGGCTGATCGGTGTTAGATCCAATACAATTAATACTCGACATACGGCAAACCATCCACCTCAGAATGGCCTATATGCAGAGGAAAACAGAACATATACTCAAATGTTGATGTTACAGTGGGGATACAGAGGTTAAACAATGTGGGGGCAAGCATGCAGCCTTGTCTTATTCCTGTACCCACCTCCAAAACACTAGTCAAAGGACCTTCTGAGGTTAAAAAGACCTTTAGTTTATTATTTGTGTTGAACAATCTAAGCATATTTAATATGCTGCGAGGTCTACCCCAGCTGCTTAGTTTGTTCCATAAACTACTTCTGTTAACTCTATCAAATGCAAAAGACATGTCCAGACTGGCTACTTACATTGGTTTTCCTCATCAATATTGGCCTTCGATTGAAAAAGGGACATCATTAAGCCATTTAATGCATTACCAAGGCCCCTTCTCAAGCATGTCTGGAACATGCTTAACCTGCCCGAATTTTCCATCCAAAAACGTAGGTCCTTCAACACAAAGCTTGCAAGAACTTTGAAGGATGTGTCAATCAAAGAAGTAGGCCTACAGATTCTGGGAGAATCCCAAAATCCTTTTTTATATATCGGTACCAGGTATTGATATTGACCAAGACTTTGGTATACACAAATTACCTGCAACTTGAGAAAATAAACACATCAGTATACATGCCCAGCTGTGTGGGTTCTCATTTAAATCCAGATTAGAGAGCTGTAAGGATATTTGGCGTGTTACAGTACAGAGTACAGCAATACTGCACAAGTAGCACAATTTTTTTGCAGCACCACCACAAGGGTGCGGTGCATTGCTATATGGGTTGCCAGATTAACAAGGAAAGACAGGCTATTCAGTCAAAAACGATTTTAACATATAAGATGCAAATCTATTTTTACAGTTAAAAGCACACGTGCTCATTTAAAAATGCACACTATTTTTCACCTGAAATGCCTATGGTGCTAGAGACACATTTGAAAATTAACAGCTAACCTATTAACCATTAACCTGACTAATAAAACCTTATTTAATATAACCCACTAATAAAATGTGTTCTCCACTGCAGAATTAGGCATACTCTGAAAACCATTTAAATGTGTGTGCAGATTTTTTTTCTCTTCTCTTCTCTGCCTGATTCACAGTAACTGCAGGAAGAAGGAAGTCAGATTTGCAACAATTGCAAATGTATAAGCGAAGCTATTGTTGAAGAGTAGGAGGATGAGAGATGATGGATTTCATTGGGACACGTCATACAGAGGGCTGAGAGGAAAGTTTTAGTGGGCAGTATCAGGGAAAAAGACAGGCAGACATCTTTCTGCACTACTGGGGAGAAGACCTGGCTGTGGGGTCCTGACTGAATGCAGATTCCTGTGTCCTGCTGCAGTCGAGATTGGGGAGAGCTGAAAGAAAAACCTTTCCACTGGCTGAGGCATTCCTATCTGAAAAAGCTGAGAATTCCAGGCAATGACCCCGGCTTGAGAAGGCAAGCGTTCCTTTTTGCTGGAGTTAATCCAAGAGAGCCACATTCACAAAGAGAACAACTAAAAAGATAAGGTAATGAGAAGTGTGGGAGCTGAGTGTGTACAGTAATATGCAGTCAGTGTAGGATTCCTGTGCGTGTCTTAATCAAATACCAATGTTGCAATTTGAGTTCTGTTCTCCGCCACGCTCTTTGCAGTGTGTCATAGACAATGCTTTGACTGTACCATTTTATTTATTTCTGTAAAGAATGAGATCGTGTCTAAATGCAGCTTTTATAATACAGAAAATATTTGAAAACAGACGGGTGTTTTATTTTCTATTTACCATTACAATGCCGATGATGTGGGGAGATTTTTAAACAGTGCAATGGTCATTTTAAGACAGATGTGTGCATGTCAGAATCAGTATGAATAATTGTGAGTGACTGTAGCATAGCTTGTTGGAGGTACATGAGCCAACGGGAAGAGAGACTCTCTGAACATAGCTCCCTACCGTATATAAGGTAGTGGAAATTACCACAAGACTACCACATATAGCTCTCTGTCGTAAATAAGTCAGTGAGTTCGCCCATGGTGGCACACCAACACTATCACTGGAAATGTGGTATTCCTAGAATGCAGGTCTGAGGTCTCTCTAGTGATCACACGAAAAATCTAAGCAAAGATAAGGGATTCTGGACATTGGGGCCACAAATAAAACAAGGGAATTATGCTCACCAAAATACCACCAACCACGTATACCAAATATGCAGGTCTGGGTGCTGAAATAATGCATGTCCATTGTATTATTGTTGCACATGGCCAAATCTGAATACAAAGAGTGATTATTGCTAAGTTATTTTTCGGCGGTAATAAAATACCGTCAGGCCCCAAATCTCCACAAAATACCCTACATATTTATGGTGCGTTGCAGGCCGGGAAAGTGATCATAGAGTACCTACTGGGCGTGGCAAGCGTGTCTCACACTGCCATTTGCACATTAAAGGGAACCCATTTTATAATAGCAGTGTGCCACTAAAAACGAATTTCAGAATGTCACAAAGGGAAACCACATTCTCAGATCTAGTGCAATATTTAGAGGCAAAGTTATTTGCACATGGGAATTGGTCTTCGAATAGCACGTTAGAATGGAGTAACCGCATTCAGGGTGAGGTGCAGAAAGAAAAACTAGACAATATTTTTGCAGAAGGCAGCATAATTCAGGTCTGCCTTACAAGATTATTGAATGCAGCCGATAAAAGTGCAGAGAAAGACTGTTTAATACGGCTATGCGGCAAAATATGGTTTATTTTAAACAAGTCCCTGCGAATGCAAGAGAATGATACTCAGCTAATTAACAGGTTAAAGACTGAATTAGATGGGGCAAGTAAAAATCAGGAAATGTTGAGAGCAGAATTGGATGTATGCCAAAAAGACATGCAATTAAAATGCAGAGACTTTGATACTCAGTTATCCAAAAGCAAGAAACAATTTGAAGATAGTGAGCAAGAATTGACACACTTAAAAGCCTTAGTGGATCACATTAGGCAGGATAAAGATGAGGTTGTTTCAGAAATGCAGATTTTACAAAAAGAACATTGTGAAAAAGAAGGTGATCTCCAGAGTGCAGAACAAGAAATGATTAAAATGATTCAATAAAGACACAAAAGAAATAAAGAGTTCAATGAATGCCAAATGCAAATGTGCGACATGCAGGAGGCGATTAATAAAATGAGCGATGAAAATAATTATTTGCAGAATGAAGCAACTAGACTCCTTAAAAAGTGTAAGGACTTAGAACAGCAAATGTGCATTCCCAGGTCCCAGGAGAGGCGGCAGGGTACCACATTCAATGGAGTGGAGGTGAATTCTAGCTCTGCCCAAAGAGCTAGTGCCCCAGTGACTGGGCCGGTGACTGAACTTGGTTGCAGCGCCCTTGGGGGATTTGATACTCCCATTGGGGGCAGCCACCAATCTCATACACCTGAAAACAGGATTGAATCACAAAATAGTGCAATTCCATGCATTGCAACAAGTAGCCCCATAAAAATAATGAAATCCATTAAAGCCCTGATCAAACCATTTAAAAAGGGAGGTGAATGCTGCATTGAGGATCACTTAGAAGCGGTACATGACATTTTTAAAGCACTCCAGATACCTAAGGAACAGTACAGACAATATTTTCATTTAACTTTAGATGCCCCGACGGCCAGCATCATAAGGGGATTAAATGAACAGCAGAATATGACATGGCTGGAGTTTGAAAAAGAAATTAGGCGTCATTTTTCTCCTTTTCAGTCATTGCAGGAGGCAAAGAAAGTCGCGTACACTATTACTGCTGGACCTAATACATCCCCTCGCCAATTTTTACAAGACTTAAAAAGAGCATTCTCTCGCTTTGATGTATCTTTTGACTCAAATTCCAATGAGTTTAAAACCGCATACTTCTATGGGCTACAGAAAGACATCATATCCCAATTGGTCCGTGAATTTGACCGTGACAAGTCCCTTGAATGGATTGTACATCAAAGCACCAAGCTATATGAGGTACTCTATTGTCAGGGTAGAGAAAGTGATAAAATGAAAGATACTAGGCCTAAATCTAAAGAACCCTCAGCCACAGTAATGGAAATCAGGTCAGCCAAAATGTCCCTTGAGTCTGCTCAAAGCCAAGGTAAAAATAATGTGACACCTGAACAAAGGGGTAATCAACAAAGATCGCCATTTCCTGTACCAATGTTCCAAACACATGATCCTAGTAATAGAGAGAGCTACATCAGCCCTAGATATTTAGGGGATAGACCCCGGGTAAGATATCGGCCTGATATGGCAGGTATGAACAATAACCAGAGACAAAATCAAGATCAAAGAAATGATGGTCCCTACCAGTCATTGGGGACACAGAGTAGGTTTGATCCCAACACCATGATATATGGTAATCAGGATAGGCCCCGATATGTGGATCGATTTACTGATAATGGAAATCAACATAGGGGCCAGTACCCACAATCTGAGAGACAGGACATGAGGCAAAACGTGAACTACAGTCCACGCCAGTACAATGATTCCCCACCAGGGGACTATAATCAAAGGATGGGTGCAACCCGCTCCCCTCCACAAATGAATCAAGAGTTCAGAAACCATCCCAACCGGTATCAATCACCTGAGAGGTATCAGAATAGATCCAATCAGGGGGAAAACAACCAATATCGACCTAGGCCACAGAAAGAGGATCCTAGAGAGATGGAAAGGTTCCAGTGCCTTGAGGCCCAAGTGAAAATGTTAGCTGAGCAAATAGGAAAGCTCTATACAGCGCAAAAACAACCTTCCAAAGAGGGGGCTGATGGCCATAGCAATGACCGGGGGGCTTCCGAAAAGTGACTAAGTACTCATGATAATCGCAGTGCCAAAATGACAGATTGCTCTGATATAATTTTGCATGACAACTCTGAGGTGACTAATGGATTAAAAATGAAAGTACCAGTAAATGAAATTGTGATAGAAAGTGCAAATACTTCTAAAAAAGAGGTACGGTTTAACTTAGAGCTAAATAAAACAGTAAAGATTTGCACAAATGAAAAAGAAACATTAGGAATTCCAAAAGAACAAAGGGACAGATTTAAGAAAAATGACTCATGCATGGGGAATACCAGTGAACAGGGAGTAAGTGGGGATGTCATAGCTCCTTCCCTGGGCAAGCAAAACAATGACCAAACACAGACAGAAAAAGGAAATACTCACAAGGAGGGTACAAGTCAATCACCTGAAGAATTCTTTGAGCCACATATTCTTGAAGAGGCTGCAAGGGCTGGTATTACACTAAATGATCACAAATGCACAGAATTAAAAAATGACAAATTGCTGAATGATGTTGTTACACATGTTCAGTTGGAAGGTTGTAATGTGGTCTCTGATGTTACCCAGATGGATGGGCGAACAGTGGCCACACTCCAAAAAACTTCTGATCATGGAGAAATGAATAAAATATCTCGCACAGAAATGGGTAAAAAGGAGGGAAAAATGTCTTTTCATTTACCAATGTGCTTAGCCAAAAGTGAAAAAGACCTGAGAAAGGTGAGCCCTGAAATCAGTAAGAATTCACATTTCTTATGTGTATTAGAGGAAGTTGAGGACAGATATTATGCACCCATCACTGTAGAAGAAAAATGCCACACCTTCGCTATGATTGACACTGGCGCACAGGCCACAATTATGTCCAAGGAGCTGGTAAAGAGTATCAATGAAGGGAGGCCTCCACAGAGTCAGATCACAGTGAAGGCAAATCAAGGCCCAGTGCATAACTTTAATGGGGAGGAGGTGCCCATCATAGGTGTAACTGAGGTTGACATAAAAATAGGAAAGCACAGAATGAAACAAGAGGTATTGATCACATCTATTTGTGAAATTCCATTTCTGATGGGGACAGATTGCCTGAAAAGATTGTCTCCTCTCATAGATGGGGTGAATGGAGTGCTGTGGTCCTTAACCAAAAAACCATTGAGGCCTAAGAAACTAAAATCACAAAACAGCAATATAAAAGAATGTCACACCGTTGCCAAAACAAATGATGCTGTGGAGGTATATCTCCAGAATAGCTGCATACCTAGTGTCACTGTTATATTAATGTGTCAAGACAAAGATCAGAGCGACAATGAAAAACTACCTGTACAAATATACTTGGACCCAAGGAAAGATTGGCAGACTGCTATAGATGAGCACACATTACGTTTTTACTTAAAAGAGAATACATGCAAACAGAATATTGTTCCTAAAACAGATTCAGAAAAACACATTACCACTCTGGCAGAAATACACATGGAAGATGAGCAACCATGGGTTCACGTTGGTATAAATGATTATCTTAAAACAATAAAAGCCACTTTAGCGCTTGAACATGAAAGGAGTTTCATTAATGAGAAATTGTTGCAAAAAATTATGGAGAGGGAAGAAATCCCGAAATTTAGGATTAAAAACCAATATGTTTCTGGGTTGGACAGTCCAGACTTTGAAAACCGAATTGCAGGCAGATGCATGCTTAAAATTAGCATTGGGCAGAAAATAATTTACCATAATGTATGGATAGTGAGTGGAGCACAAAATGAATTTTACATGGGCAATGACATCATGCACAGAATGTGTATGGTGTTAGATTTCCTTAATCAAAAAATATGGTCACGCCTAGGTGGTCCGGCACCTGAATTTGAAGACAAAAGAAGGGCTTATCATTGTGCACAACTAGTTCCTTATGCAGTCGAATTACAAATGAGGAAAAATACTATTGTTCCTGCATTTACAAAACAGTTTGCAATAACACTGAAATGCAAAAATGGACAGCAGATGAAAGGCTCTGATGCATTTGTATGCCTGAATGAATCCATAAAACAGCAAGGCCTGGATTATGAATACATTCCATTGGTAGACATTGGTGAGGGATCTGTAAAAATCATGGTAAATAATAAAGGTTGTCAGGATATTCATTTAGAGGAAAACTCCCCATTAGGAATGGCCATACAAAAATCACATTATACGGCAGATTTAAATAACATGGTGATTGGGAATATTCCTGAAAAATATGTAGATGCCAAGGGCGAGTTGCCAGAACACCTGGACTCTCAGCCCAAAGGAATATTTAAAATTCATTCTGTGTATCCTTATGATTCAAATGAGACAGTGTGCTGCCATCAAGAGGATTGCATAATATTTAATTTAAATGAAAATGAAACAGGAAATCAGCCCATTGAAGTGGAAGCTGATATGCCAAAATATTTGAAAGTGGCAGCTCTACAAAAAGACACAGCCACACAGTTAGAGGAAAGCGCTGAGATTCCTTTACCAGAAGAGTTTCCAAAATTTTCCAGAATGGTAGAAGAGCAGATCTCCTTAGCGGATGCATGTGACAGCGATGGGGATCGAAACGACCTGAGGGAAATATTTATGGAGTTTAAGGATGTATTTGCAAAAGATGCTTATGATTGTGGTTTAACTGATTTACATGTGGCCACACTACCAGAAGGTTGTAGCAGAAATCCAGTGTTTTTACGCCAGTATAGACTACCGCTGGCATGTTTAGAATCATTGGCAGAGATTATTAAAAATTTGGAATCACGGGGAATAATTAGGCCCATTCATAGCACATCCAATACGCCTATTTTAGGTGTGTTAAAGCCAAATGGTCAATGGCGGCTGTGTGCAGACTTAAGAGATTTAAATAAAAGAGTACCAGTATCTAGATGGCCACTACCATTCATTGATCAGGGTCTAGCTCAGATACATGGTTCAAATGTATTTACCACATTAGATCTCACATCTGGATATTGGTGTGTGCCATTGGCAGAGGAGATACAACACCTATTTTCCTTTACATTTGACAGGACTCAATATGCCTGGCTTAGAGCTCCGTTCGGGTACATCAATAGTGGGAGTGAATTTGGCATATTTTTGAGAAAGGCCATGCCAGATGCAGCGGAAAGAGGAACAATAGTTTATGTGGATGATGTCCTGATAAAAAATGAAAACCTTAAAAGTCATTTTGATGAAATAAGACATGTGCTTGGCCAATTGCAGAAAGCAGGCGCCAAAGTATCTTTGCAAAAAGCACAATGGTGCAAGAAAAAAGTGAACTTTCTAGGGCATGAAGTGACTGAACATGGGCTAAATCCACAAAGGAAGAAAATAGAGGCCATACAAAGATTAAAAGATCCTAAAAATGTGAAATTAGTAAAATGTTTATTAGGGATGACAGGCTATAACAGAAAGTTCATTGAGAATTATGCAGAAATCACTCAACCATTGACTAAACTGCTTAAACTAAATACTCCCTGGAGATGGGAAAGAGAGCAGTCTGATGCAGTGGCTAGATTGAAGGAATGTCTTGTAAAGGCACCATGTTTAGCATACCCCATAAAGGACAGGGATTTCTTTATAGAAATAGGCTTTTCTGAACATTGTATGTCAGCAGTGTTATCACAAAAACACGATTTGAATCACAAAACCATTGCATATGCAAGTAAGGCATTTTCCCAAGTTGAAATGAAATTTAATGAATGTGAGAAGGCCCTATTAACCACTGTGTGGGCGCTACAACATTTTCGCCCCATTGTTCAGGGAGAAAAGGTGATTATTGAAACAAATCATCAACCTTTGCAATTTTTAGAGAGTAAAAGAATTAGATCAGGCAATCTAGCGCAATCCAGAATCACTTCATGGACGCTGGCATTACAAGGTTTTCCCGTAGAAGTAAGATATGGACAAAATAAAAAGAGCCCAATTGCTCAAGGGTTAGCTGACTTACATGACTGTGCAGCTGAACAAATACCAAATGAAATGGAAGTGGAAACTGGTTTGCAGGAATTTGAACAATCACCACACAAAGCTTTTGATGAAAAAACATGCAAGGATTTGCCAACTGTATATGTGGATGGTTGTGCTTTTCACATTGAAAATGACAGTAATAAACAATTAGTGGCAGGAATAGGAAATGTCTGGTTGAAATGTGAAGGCGTTCCTAGTATAGGGATGAGGATTGGAGATAAGAGCAGTCAGGTGGCGGAATTGGCAGCCATCTATAAAGCAATTGCTACTGCAGTTGATAAAAAGTTCAGTGAAATTGTCCTGGTGACTGATTCTGACTATGCACGGAACAGCTTTGTGGAGTATTTGCCTGGTTGGAAAGCAAGAGGCATGGTTACATACAACAAAAAGCCACTTAAACATGGAAAAATGATACAAGCCATAGACAAATTGGTGTCAGAAAATAATTTAACAATATACTGGAGAAAAATTCGTGGGCATTTAAAAACACCAGGAGAGGATAAGGAGGGAAATGATAAGGCAGACCATCTGGCTAAGATTGGGGCTGTGATGGGAGAATTGCTACATATTGATTATTTAATGGGTGAAATACAAATTGATGCAGTGACACGTTCTAAAGCACCAAAGGAGATAGATCAACCGGTGGTGCAGTGGAGTCATGACACGCCAGACCAAGATTTGATTGAGGCACAAAAGAATGATCAAATTTTGGGAATCTATTATAATCATTTGATAGATCCTGAACAAAATCCTTTAACAGAAAATGATTGTATGGGAAAAGAAGAGTTGAGGGTGTTATTAAAGAACAAAACACGAATTAGATTACAGGATGGACTCATGATTAGAGAGTCCATAACAGGGCAAATACAGTGGGTAGTACCCCTTTCATTTAGAGGACTAATGCTACACCATGCACATGATGCCATAACTGCAGGCCATAGAGGTTCACAAAAAACATTAGAAATACTAAAAGATTATGCTTACTGGCCTCATATGTCCCAAGATGTGGAATTATATACTAGAGGATGTCTAGTATGCGCCCAATTTAAACCTGCTTCACCAATGCATAGAGCACCATTGATGAAAAGAGGCCTAACTCTCCCATGGTCAGATTTGCAAATAGACTATGTAGGTCCTTTAAAAATGTCGAGCAGGGGACACCGTTATATTTTGAGTGTGGTATGTTTGATGTCGAAGTGGATTGAGTGCATTCCTGCACCAGATTGTAGTGCGCAAACCGCAGCCACATTGCTGGTGAACCATGTGTTCTCAAGGTTTGGGTTGCCACAAAGAATTGAGTCAGACAGAGGAAGTCATTTCACAAGTACTCTAATGAGTAAGGTATGGCAAATACTAGGTGTGAAAAGGAAACTACATATCGCATATCGGGCGGCGTCTTCAGGTACAGTTGAAAGAAGCAATAGGTCTGTTGTGGATATTTTAAAGAAATTTGTGGCAGAAGCAGGTTCCAGCTGGGATTTACGTTTACCGTTGGTTCTGATGGCAATCAGGTCGACTCCTGCCAAAGCAACAGGTGTTAGCCCCCATGAGGTCTTAACAGGTAGGAAAATGGTGTTACCACAACACCTACTATACAGAACACATGAGCAAACTCTAGTGAGTGCATCCACGGTTCATGAATATATTGATGAACTGAGGAGGCATTTGCAACATGCATTTGCTTTTGTGCAGAGAAATCTGGAAAGGGCTGCTGACAGTGCTAAGTCATATTATGACAAAAAGACATCAGTAAAGGAATACAATGTAGGGGATCAGGTGTACAAGTTTCATTTTGGAAAAAGTAAACAGAAAAATTCTAAATTTCTAGCAGCCTGGCAGGGGCCATTTCGAATTATAGATAAGGTTTCTCCTGTAGTGTATAAAATTTTGAAAAATGAAGGTGAAACAGCAATAGAGCAGTTTGTCCATGTAAATCAAATCAAACCATGCCATCCCAGACATGAGATCAGGCGGCTTGAGCATGTAGAAACAGATAAAATCACTTGAACACAAAAAGAGAAAATAAATGGGTACAATCAGGAGGCAGTGACAAAGAAGTTAAAAAGTTGATTGTTATGATGGCACATAAACACTGTAGTATATGTAAAATATAATATAAAATAAATATAAATAAATAAATAAATAAATAAATGCACATATAATGGAAGCTCATGGTTGGTGTGCAGAGAGAAAGTGTATTAAATATTGAATGCTGTTTTATATGTGTTTGTTTTCTTTTAACTTGTGTTTAATTTCAGAAGAAAGAAAAAAAAAAACGAAATATTTTTACCAAGCATGTTTTATTTTTGGCAAAAGGATGAAGTTAGTATTGTGCTATGTACTTAATCTGTTTATTTTCTATTTTGATTTAGACAATTAACATTATTTGGTCGGAGGTTCCGGGATCAGAGGCCACGGGAGACGATGGAGTCCTGGAGTCCCCTGGATGAAGACCAAAAGATGCCTGCCTCCAGGTGGAGGTGAAGACAAAATAACCGGAATGCCAAAAGAGATGACTACTGTGGATTCAAGATTGCCAAGATGAAAGAGTACTCGAATGAACCGAATAACATCGCTGGTCGGGACATACCAAAAGAGACAAAACAAAGGTTCCGGCATATGAAGTTCCACGTATTTATTATTTTAATTATTTATTTTAACTTGTTATATTACTTATTTGTTTTAGTTAGTTGTTTTATTTCATTGTTTTTAATTGACTTGGAAAATTTAAACTTAAAGTAATGCCACTTCCACTGAGAAGGCAAATGTGGAACATTTTATGAACTGATGGACTCAGATGAAATGTTGATTGCAAATTTTCATTGATGCACATGAATATTCATTTTGTTGGATTGCTATATTGTAAAAAAAAAATAGAACAAGTTGTTTTTAGGAATTGGCTTGGATTATAGCCAAGTTCTAAAAACAAAAGGAGGGTATATGTAAGGATATTTGGCGTGTTACAGTACAGAGTACAGCAATACTGCACAAGTAGCACAATTTTTTTGCAGCACCACCACAAAGGTGCGGTGCATTGCTATATGGGTTGCCAGATTAACAAGGAAAGACAGGCTATTCAGTCAAAAAGGATTTTAACATATAAGATGCAAATCTATTTTTACAGTTAAAAGCACACGTGCTCATTTAAAAATGCACACTATTTTTCACCTGAAATGCCTATGGTGCGAGAGACACATTTGAAAATTAACAGCTAACCTATTAACCATTAACCTGACTAATAAAACCTTATTTAATATAACACACTAATAAAATGTGTTCTCCACTGCAGAATTAGGCATACTCTGAAAACCATTTAAATGTGTGTGCAGATTTTTTTTCTCTTCTCTTCTCTGCCTGATTCACAGTAACTGCAGGAAGAAGGAAGTCAGATTTGCAACAATTGCAAATGTATAAGCGAAGCTATTGTTGAAGAGTAGGAGGATGAGAGATGATGGATTTCATTGGGACACGTCATACAGAGGGCTGAGAGGAAAGTTTTAGTGGGCAGTATCAGGGAAAAAGACAGGCAGACATCTTTCTGCACTACTGGGGAGAAGACCTGGCTGTGGGGTCCTGACTGAATGCAGATTCCTGTGTCCTGCTGCAGTCGAGATTGGGGAGAGCTGAAAGAAAAACCTTTCCACTGGCTGAGGCATTCCTATCTGAAAAAGCTGAGAATTCCAGGCAATGACCCCGGCTTGAGAAGGCAAGCGTTCCTTTTTGCTGGAGTTAATCCAAGAGAGCCACATTCACAAAGAGAACAACTAAAAAGATAAGGTAATGAGAAGTGTGGGAGCTGAGTGTGTACGGTAATATGCAGTCAGTGTAGGATTCCTGTGCGTGTCTTAATCAAATACCAATGTTGCAATTTGAGTTCTGTTCTCCGCCACGCTCTTTGCAGTGTGTCATAGACAATGCTTTGACTGTACCATTTTATTTATTTCTGTAAAGAATGAGATCGTGTCTAAATGCAGCTTTTATAATACAGAAAATATTTGAAAACAGACGGGTGTTTTATTTTCTATTTACCATTACAATGCCGATGATGTGGGGAGATTTTTAAACAGTGCAATGGTCATTTTAAGACAGATGTGTGCATGTCAGAATCAGTATGAATAATTGTGAGTGACTGTAGCATAGCTTGTTGGAGGTACATGAGCCAACGGGAAGAGAGACTCTCTGAACATAGCTCCCTACCGTATATAAGGTAGTGGAAATTACCACAAGACTACCACATATAGCTCTCTGTCGTAAATAAGTCAGTGAGTTCGCCCATGGTGGCACACCAACACTATCACTGGAAATGTGGTATTCCTAGAATGCAGGTCTGAGGTCTCTCTAGTGATCACACGAAAAATCTAAGCAAAGATAAGGGATTCTGGACATTGGGGCCACAAATAAAACAAGGAAATTATGCTCACCAAAATACCACCAACCACGTATACCAAATATGCAGGTCTGGGTGCTGAAATAATGCATGTCCATTGTATTATTGTTGCACATGGCCAAATCTGAATACAAAGAGTGATTATTGCTAAGTTATTTTTCGGCGGTAATAAAATACCGTCAGGCCCCAAATCTCCACAAAATACCCTACAGAGCGCATCAAAACTACAGGCACTCGATTTTTTCAGTTTCTCCAAAGCACACACTAACTCCTCTTTATCAAGAATTGCATCATGGAAGCTGCAAATGATTTTACCATGTAAATCGATGTACATATAATATTGAATTGTTCTTTTACTATATGTATTTATATGTGTTTAATTATGCTTAAGGTTATAAAGATGTAACCAAATGCACAATAACAATAAAATAAAAAAAATAAATATATTCCGATCCCTTTTAGGAATATCAAACATATGGTCCTTTTTTTAAGCCATGAACGGTTTCTGTCTCCAGAAAGTAACCTTATCTTTCCGGCTTACTAAGGTGGCCGAAAATATCAGAGGATCACAATTTAACCATTTCTCCTACGAGGACCGTACCCTCCAATCTTGTGCTGCCCACTTATGCAACTGAAATGGGCATATTACTCTAAGGGATAATCTATTTCCCAGATTATTACAATGGTAAACAACCTGTCACACCCACAGTGATGTAGACTATATTTTACCAATAGCATGGCATGATCATTTATTTATTTATTTATTATTCATTTATTATTTATATAGCGCACCAAGCCCTGGGGCATCTGGGCGCATTACTCGCAAGTACAATAAGAAGCAAACAGGTTATTTGTACTTCCATATGGTAGTAACGAATTACACACAAGTTATTTACAGTTACACATAGTTACAAAGGCAGATATATAATACAGGTGATTTACAATTACATAATGTACAATAGATGGCCATGCCTTGTCACACGTAGCAGCAGTTTCAGTGATAGTAGGTTTTAGAATGTCTGAGTATTCCTATGCTTCTTTTGAGAGAAGCCAAGTTTTAGCATTTTTTCTGAATTGGTGGAAGGAGGGTTCTGTTCTTAAAGAAGTAGGTTGTGTGTTCCACAGTTTAGCGGCCAGCACTGGGAAGCTGCAACCTCCAGTTTTCTGAGGCTTGAACCTAGGCACCGTCAGGCAATGGGTTTGAGCAGATCTAGTGGGAGTATTGTAGTATTTCTAGTGAAGTGGTCGGCCATGCATCTTGATGCCAGGTTGGCAAGGCACTTATGAGTGAGCGCTTTTGTGATGCTGTATTTCTACAGGGCTGGACTTATCCATCAAGGTGTGAGTAATAAATATAAAATCTATTATTGAGTTAGAAAATGGGCCGAACCACATCCGCTGCATAGGATGATCCCCCTTAATGTTACCATTTAATGTAAACAGGCCCAATTTGTCCATAATCATACCCCACCGCACACCTCTTCTAGCCCGATGTTCACGATTACTTGAAGCAGAAACAGTATTAGGGGGCTCGCTGACATCTAAGGCACCAGCAACCCTTTAATCCTCAATACATAGACAATTGAAACCATGGTAAACATTACAAATGCAGAAGGATAATAAGTCATCCAAATAAGAAAGATCCTGTCCAGTTCACTCCAAATATCTTCATCAGCAACTAAGATCGGTTACAATAAATTTTAATCAAAAGTATATTGGTTGTCAAATGTGCCATTGCTAGAAGAAAGTTTGGCTACCAAAATAGAGTCCAGATGTACGTTCCATTCCTCTATCAAAAGGCCCACATCATTACACACTGCTAGTAAAGGTCCACCAGAAGGCTGACCACAGAGGCCTTTTTTGGTCTTCTGAATGGTAGATGAAAATCTATCCAGAACTGGGGAGTCACTTAACCAAGTTTCTTGTAAAAAAACAAAAATGTGTTACTTAAGTATACAAATTACATGATCATTACAAAAGCTATTAAATCCCCTTGTATTCCAACATAAGAGTGAGACCACTTGTTTATTAGAACCTCGGTCTAACCTCTTTATACGAGGGCAACACATGGGGTAACCATTTTGAATTCTCTCGGTTGACTCCGTACTCATTTGTGAGAGCGGCCTTCCTCTTACAAGAGACGTCCATACTACATTGAACCGCAATACCATCCCACTTGTTGGAGCTTACGCTTCCACCTGAAAAGGTATCATTCCTCCTTATAACAAGAAAGTCAGATTTAGGAATATATCATAACCATTAAGACATGCTTGCAAATCGTGACTCTAACTCTCCTGCAGTTCTCATTCGCCTCAATCTCTCCTCTGCCTTTGACACGCTCAATCACTCTATTCTCATAAATAGCTCTGTGATACCTTCGGCATCACAGACCAGGCACTGGACTGGCTGACCTCTTTCCTCACTAACCACCCTTCCCAGATGCAACTGGGCCCCTTCTCCTCCACCACCTCACTTTCTACCGCAGCATGCCCCAGTGCTCGATCCTATCACTGTGGCTCTTCAATATCTACTCTCACTGCTCTGGCTCACCTGATCTCCTCCTTCTCTCCTCATTTCTTGTGTTATGCTGATGACACACAGCTTTCCTTCACACTTCCTTCTACTACCTCCTATTCGTCCTCTCACATCCCTGATTGTCTGATGACATCCAGGCATGGTGTGCGGCTAACCATCTCTGTATTAATGCCAGTAAGATGGAGATCCATGTTATTGGCACACCGGCGCCCCATTTCCCTCCTTCCCTCTGGTTGCCCTCCTTGGGCCTCTGCTCTCAACATCCTGTGAGGCCGCCGAAAACCTTGGGGTCATCTTCAACTCCTCTCTCTCCTTCACCCCTCATTTCTTGGACTTTGACAAGAAGGCCCACTTCCAGCTGCTTCACCTGCTTAGATGCATTCTCCTTTTCCTCAGAAGATCAATGTCTCCAGAGAACTGGTCCTCTCTAGGCTGGACTACTGCAACAGTCTGTTCCTCAATCTCCCACTTTCCTCCCTATGCCCTCTTCAGCTAATCCGGAACAGGGCTGCAAGACTTATCATTGGCCACAAGCCCAGGGACCGAGAGGATCAAATTCAAGACCTCCTGCATCACCCACAAGGCTTTCTGGGGCCTGGGACCAACCTACCAACAACTTTCTACCCCTAATACTTTCTGGCTAGAGCCATCCGCTCCTCAAACTGTAACTCTCTGCTTGTCAAACGCTTCTCCAAATAGAGAGTGGGGGGCAGGCCTCTCTTTTCGGCTTGTGCTTCTCTCTAGAACAGCCTCCCTGGCCCTCTCAGACGTGAGCTGGACCTCCTTAAGTTCTGGAAACTTCTCAAAACTCTGTTTTTCTCTACCTCTTTCCCTCTTTCCCTTCCCTGCTAATATCCCCACTGCCACTGAGACTGGTGGCCTTGACCTTCATGAATCTCACAGGTTACCGGGCCTTCCACCGAGTTGAGACCAACACCCCCCGCACTTCTATGCACTGCCCTTGCGGGCCTCCTGCCTGGTGGCTGTGCATCCCAACCCTGGAATCCTACTGCTCTAGCACTTAGCCAGTGTCTTCCTCCTGGGCTCCCACTAGCACTTGCTCATACCTTACCCCCTTCACCGCCCCTCCCTTCCCTATCTCCTGCACTTATCTTCACTGCACTTGCACGTCCGAATGCCACAAGGCTTAGTAGGACCTCGATTGTATATTTAATCTTTTTGCCATTGTCATTTAACCCACCTGCTCCCTCCCCCCTTAGCCTTGTGGAGCCTGGAAACACCATTTTGTTGTATAGGCACCTAACAAATGCTCAATAAATAAAGAAATAAATACATAAATAAAACCTCTACTAACAAAATCCTCATGTGCAGCTTTTACAATTCCCAGGCCAAAAGAGAATACAAATGGACAGTGCACATATTATACATGTCACCCTCATTACGTTCCACCCATTCTAAGTCCAGTGAGGAAAGCCCAGACAAAAAGGGAATACTTTGTAAGATGGCCAAACTTCTTGATCAATTCATGGGAGACTCTACTGTGTCCCTAAAAATGGATATGAAAGTGATACAATTCCCCCGAGTCTCTTTATGAAGGAAACCACCCATTTTACACCTAGCATCACATTAAACTTTTATACCCAACACCTGACACGCCGATTCATGGAATAATTAGCGCGGCGCAAGTGGCCAAAAACGTGCGAATCGCAGTGCAAGTGCGAAAATCGCACGAAAAGCAGCGCACATCGATTCATGGAAGGCCGTGCGCGAGAAAACCATCGGACGTGCGATAAGAAAGTGCGCGGCGCACGTTGGCGCACAGGCCATCTAACGGCATGCGCCAGGTCACAGCGAAAATCGCACAGTCCACAGCGAAAATCGCACATAGCGCGGAGCACGCAACAAAAGTAGGCGGAACACGGGGCGTAACACTCGGAATGGGGAACAACTTGCCAAAATGTGGGCGTCACGGTGGAAGCACAGGGTAAAAGTGCGCAGAACGCCCACACGCTCACCTACAACACGTATTCATGGAATAGAATAGGTCAAAAAAGCGCACGCTCAAACCAGCGCACAGGCACAAACACGACCGCCACAAGAAAGCAGGCGGTAGCGTCTCAGCGGCTGTAAGAAATGTGCGCCAAAAGGTGCGCCAACAAATAGCACCCATATACTGCCATGATGAATGTCCTATACTGTGGCCCTCCAGGACAAATGACGTGCAAAGGGGTACCCACAAACACGGACACGCTGAAAAAAAATACGTGTGCGCGGGAAGTCTCACACGCGATTTGGCCGTGTACGTGGATTTCAGGGGTGCGCGGGAAGGTCCACACGCGATTACAGCAGGGTACGTGCATTTCAGGGGTGCGCGGGAATTTCCACACGCGAATAGCCTGGCCGCGTGTATTTCAGGGGTGCGCGGGAAGTCCCACACGCGATTACAGCAGGGTACGTGCATTTCAGGGGTGCGCGGGAATTTCCACACGCGAATAGCCTGGCCGCGTGTATTTCAGGGGTGCGCGGGAAGTCCCACACGCGATTACAGCAGGGTACGTGTATTTCAGGGGTGCGCGGGAAGTTCCACACGCGAATAGCCTGGCCGCGTGTATTTCAGGGGTGCGCGGGAAGTCCCACACGCGATTACAGCAGGGTACGTGTATTTCAGGGGTGCGCGGGAAGTTCCACACGCGAATAGCCTGGCCGCGTGTATTTCAGGGGTGCGCGGGAAGTTCCACACGCGAATAGCCTGGACGCGTGTATTTCAGGGGTGCGCGGGAATTTCCACACGCGAATAGGCTGGGCGCGTGTATTACAGGGGTGCGCGGGAAGTCCCACACGCGATTACAGCAGGGTACGTGCATTTCAGGGGTGCGTGGGAATTTCCACACGCGAATAGCCTGGCCGCATGTATTTCAGGGGTGCGCGGGAAGTCCCACACGCGATTACAGCAGGGTACGTGTATTTCAGGGGTGCGCGGGAAGTTCCACACGCGAATAGCCTGGCCGCGTGTATTTCAGGGGTGCGCGGGAAGTCCCACACGCGATTACAGCAGGGTACGTGTATTTCAGGGGTGCGCGGCAAGTTCCACACGCGAATAGCCTGGCCGCGTGTATTTCAGGGGTGCGCGGGAAGTTCCACACGCGAATAGCCTGGACGCGTGTATTTCAGGGGTGTGCGGGAATTTCCACACGCGAATAGGCTGGGCGCGTGTATTACAGGGGTGCGCGGGAAGTCCCACACGCGATTACAGCAGGGTATGTGTATTTCAGGGGTGCGCGGGAATTTCCACACGCGAATAGCCTGGGCGCGTGTATTTCAGGGGTGCGCGGGAATTATCACACGCGATTTGGCTTGGTACGTGTATTACAGGGGTGCGCGCGAAGTTCCACACGCGAATAGCCTGGCCGCGTGTATTTCAGGGGTGCGCGGGAAGTCCCACACGCGATTACAGCAGGGTACGTGTATTTCAGGGGTGCGCGGGAAGTTCCACACGCGAATAGCCTGGGCGCGTGTATTTCAGGGGTGCGCGGGAATCATCACACGCGATTACAGCAGGGTACGTGTATTACAGGGGTGCGCGCGAAGTTCCACACGCGAATAGCCTGGCCGCGTGTATTTCAGGGGTGCGCGGGAAGTCCCACACGCGATTACAGCAGGGTACGTGTATTTCAGGGGTGCGCGGGAAGTTCCACACGCGAATAGCCTGGCCGCGTGTATTTCAGGGGTGCGCGGGAAGTTCCACACGCGACTAGGCTGGGCGCGTGTATTTCAGGGGTGCGCGGGAAGTTCCACACGCGAATAGCCTGGGCGCGTGTATTTCAGGGGTGCGCGGGAATTTCCACACGCGAATAGGCTGGGCGCGTGTATTACAGGGGTGCGCGGGAAGTCCCACACGCGATTACAGCAGGGTACGTGTATTTCAGGGGTGCGCGGGAATTTCCACACGCGAATAGCCTGTGCGCGTGTATTTCAGGGGTGCGCGGGAATTATCACACGCGATTTGGCTTGGTACGTGTATTACAGGGGTGCGTGCGAAGTTACACACGCGATTAGGCTGGTTGGGTCCTGTCACCCTCGACGGCCCCTGCAGGCAGCCCACAAAACAGGGGACTACCCTGCACACCTGCTCATGTCTCCCACCACCCCCACCCCCCCAGTCACCAGGGGTACCCTCCACCAGGCCCCCACTCATGTCTCCCACCACCCCCACCCCCCCAGTCACCAGGGGCACCCTCCACCAGGCCCCCAACCATGTACCCACCACCCCCACCCCCCACCATCCAGGGGCACCCTCCACCAGGCCCCCAACCATGTCTCCCACCACCCCCACCCCCCACCATCCAGGGGCACCCTCCACCAGGCCCCCACTCATGTCACCCACCACCCCCACCCCCCAGCAGTGCAGGGGCAGCCTCCACCAGGCCCCCACCCATGCCTCCCACCACCCCCACCCCCCTGCCACCAGGGGCACCCTCCACCAGGCCCCCACTCATGTCACCCACCACCCCCACCCCCCCAGTCACCAGGGGCACCCTCCACCAGGCCCCCACTCATGTCTCCCACCACCCCCACCCCCCAGCAGTGCAGGGGCAGCCTCCACCAGGCCCCCACCCATGTCTCCCACCACCCCCACCCCCCAGCAGTGCAGGGGCACCCTTCACCAGGCCCCCACTCATGTCTCCCACCACCCCCACCCCCCCAGTCACCAGGGGCACCCTCCACCAGGCCCCCACTCATGTCACCCACCACCCCCACCACCCCAGTCACCAGGGGCAGCCTCCACCAGGCCCCCACTCATGTCACCCACCACCCCCACCCCCCCGCCATCAGGGGCACCCTCCACCAGGCCCCCACTCATGTCACCCACCACCCCCACCCCCCCAGTCACCAGGGGCAGCCTCCACCAGGCCCCCACTCATGTCACCCACCACCCCCACCCCCCCGCCATCAGGGGCACCCTCCACCAGGCCCCCACTCATGTCACCCACCACCCCCACCCCCCCAGTCACCAGGGGCACCCTCCACCAGGCCCCCACTCATGTCACCCACCACCCCCACCCCCCCAGTCACCAGGGGCACCCTCCACCAGGCCCCCACTCATGTCTCCAACCACCCCCACCCCCCCAGTCACCAGGGGCACCCTCCACCAGGCCCCCAACCATGTCTCCCACCACCCCCACCCCCCACCATCCAGGGGCACCCTCCACCAGGCCCCCAACCATGTCTCCCACCACCCCCACCCCCCACCATCCAGGGGCACCCTCCACCAGGCCCCCACTCATGTCACCCACCACCCCCACCCCCCAGCAGTGCAGGGGCAGCCTCCACCAGGCCCCCACCCATGCCTCCCACCACCCCCACCCCCCCGCCACCAGGGGCACCCTCCACCAGGCCCCCACTCAAGTCACCCACCACCCCCACCCCCCCAGTCACCAGGGGCACCCTCCACCAGGCCCCCACTCATGTCTCCCACCACCCCCACCCCCCAGCAGTGCAGGGGCAGCCTCCACCAGGCCCCCACCCATGTCTCCCACCACCCCCACCCCCCAGCAGTGCAGGGGCACCCTTCACCAGGCCCCCACTCATGTCTCCCACCACCCCCACCCCCCCAGTCACCAGGGGCACCCTCCACCAGGCCCCCACTCATGTCACCCACCACCCCCACCCCCCCAGTCACCAGGGGCAGCCTCCACCAGGCCCCCACTCATGTCACCCACCACCCCCACCCCCCCGCCATCAGGGGCACCCTCCACCAGGCCCCCACTCATGTCACCCACCACCCCCACCCCCCCAGTCCCCAGGGGCAGCCTCCACCAGGCCCCCACTCATGTCACCCACCACCCCCACCCCCCTGCCATCAGGGGCACCCTCCACCAGGCCCCCACTCATGTCACCCACCACCCCCACCCCCCCAGTCACCAGGGGCACCCTCCACCAGGCCCCCACTCATGTCACCCACCACCCCCACCCCCCCAGTCACCAGGGGCACCCTCCACCAGGCCCCCACTCATGTCTCCCACCACCCCCACCCCCCAGCAGTGCAGGGGCAGCCTCCACCAGGCCCCCACCCATGTCTCCCACCACCCCCACCGCCCAGCAGTGCAGGAGCACCCTTCACCAGGCCCCCACTCATGTCTCCCACCACCCCCACCCCCCCAGTCACCAGGGGCACCCTCCACCAGGCCCCCAACCATGTCTCCCACCACCCCCACCCCCCACCATCCAGGGGCACCCTCCACCAGGCCCCCAACCATGTCTCCCACCACCCCCACCCCCCACCATCCAGGGGCACCCTCCACCAGGCCCCCACTCATGTCTCCCACCACCCCCACCCCCCAGCAGTGCAGGGGCATCCTCCACCAGGCCCCCACCCATGCCTCCCACCACCCCCACCCCCCCGCCACCAGGGGCACCCTCCACCAGGCCCCCACTCATGTCACCCACCACCCCCACCCCCCCCGCCACCAGGGGCACCCTCCACCAGGCCCCCACTCATGTCACCCACCACCCCCACCCCCCCCGCCATCAGGGGCACCCTCCACCAGGCCCCCACTCATGTCACCCACCACCCCCACCCCCCCAGTCACCAGGGGCACCCTCCACCAGGCCCCCACTCATGTCACCCACCACCCCCACCCCCCCAGTCACCAGGGGCAGCCTCCACCAGGCCCCCACTCATGTCACCCACCACCCCCACCCCCCCGCCATCAGGGGCACCCTCCACCAGGCCCCCACTCATGTCACCTACCACCCCCAGCCCCCCAGTCACCAGGGGCAGCCTCCACCAGGCCCCCACTCATGTCACCCACCACCCCCACCCCCCCGCCATCAGGGGCAACCTCCACCAGGCCCCCACTCATGTCACCCACCACCCCCACCCCCCCAGTCACCAGGGGCACCCTCCACCAGGCCCCCACTCATGTCACCCACCACCCCCACCCCCCAGTCACCAGGGGCACCCTCCACCAGGCCCCCACTCATGTCTCCCACCACCCCCACCCCCCAGCAGTGCAGGGGCAGCCTCCACCAGGCCCCCACCCATGTCTCCCACCACCCCCACCCCCCAGCACTGTGGGGAACCTGCCAGCAGGCCCCCACACATGTCCCCCTGGCCCCAGGTCCTGACGATACACAATCATGGCAGTAATGGCCAGCATACCCAGCACAAACACCCAGGCAAGGATTGCATCCACCCACATAGTGAATGCAATCACATGACACAACCCCAATGCCAAGTATGCAAAAGAACACATGTCCGTCACACACACATACACAATGGGTGCAAGTGAATGTCAAAACCCATATCATGACATGTAACAAACCAATGAGAAAATAACACAAGTGTAAGAAAATATAAAAAATGTATTAAATACCAAAAATAAGTGAACTTTTCAAACATACAACGATGTGGCTAAGTAAATAAATGGTCCATGTCCGAGAACAAAAGTGATAAACAAAAAAACAAAGGAATGAAAAATTAAAATGAATTTGTCCAAAGCAATATCATGTCATAGGAAATTAATGAAAAACCATTACGTCATGGTGAAAACAATAAGAAATTAAAAAATATGTATCTCCCAAAAAAGCAAACTATATACAGGAATGTTCCAGGGTCCATGAGCCCAACACCAAAAATGAAACCTACCACTAACTAATGAAAAATATATGTACAAAAAAGTGGCCATTGTCCGAGTGGTCCAAAATAATAAAAATAAATAAAGGAAACCTAGCACTAACTAACTAAATAACTATATACAAAGGCAGCGGGCAAGTCCTGCGGCTCACTTGGTGATGTTGCTGGCCAGGGCATCATCGAACTCCATGTCGATGTCCTGGAGGCGGGACTCTGTCCTGGCCCCGAGGTCTCGCAGGGACAACCCCATATCCACCTCAAACTCCCTGCGAGCTTCCTCGAGGCACTCAGCCCGCCTCAATGCCCGACGCATGGAGAACTCCGCCCTGACCATGGCGAGCCGCTCCTCTTCCGCCCGCTGCCGCTCCGCACCTATCCGCTGGCCAAACTCCTCCCACACGGAACACACCACCATCCCAGGGTTGCCCTGCCCTCCGGCCGATGCCTGCCCCTCTGATCTTGATGGCCCCGAGCCATGATGCCTCCCACGTCGAGCCCGCTGCTGCCTCCGACGCCACTGCCTCTGCCAGCACGACGGCATCCAGGCTGATGGAAACCACTGACGCCGTCGTGCACGTGCCCTGCCCGATGATGCCGTCACATCTTCCATCTGCTGGGGTCCACTTGCTGTGTCGTCCACCCCTGCTGGACCTCCGACTCCCAACTGTGGCAGGGATGGGATCCCCACCGAGCTGGCTGCATTGGTCGGGGCAGGTCCACAGGGGGCCCTGGTGGCATCTGGGCCGGAAGACGGCAAGGAGAACGACCGGTGGATAGCCTGCACAGAGGAGGAGAGGGCCGTCAGATTGGCCAACACATGCAGGAAACCCCCGAACATGGCCGATCCCAATTGGGCCACGTCGGCACGGTGCACTTCGTGATGACGTGCGTGCTCCTCCCGGGAAGCACGCACGTCATCACGAATCACAGCCGTGCGCATCGCGACCCCAATCAGGACCTTCTCCACGCGGCCAGGGGTTACCACGTCCGCAGGTGGAGGGGAGTCAGGTGACATGGACATCCCCTCTACCTGCGGACGGGCCTGGGACGGGGCATCCCTGCTGGTGCATGGTGGTGCACTCACAGGGTCAGGGACAGTGACATGCACAGGCCCCTCCACGGTGACCTGTGCTGCCTCCTGCCCCTGGCCCTGGACTGCACCACTTGCACCAGCAGGGATGCTCCCACCAGGCCCCATGTGTGCACCAGTGTCGGCCTCCTCCTCCTCTGTGCAAACCACCAACCTGGATGGCTCCTCACCGTCTCCCGCCGTAGCAGGCCCCTGTGGGGGCTCACCCACCCCTTCCGCTGCAGCCGTGGGGGCATCCCCGCCGCCTTGCTCCACAGCGCCGTCTCCGCCCTCTTCTTCACTAGCCGCTGCGTAGAGGGAGACAAAGGTCACAAGCATCAGGCTACTGTACAATGGTCCCCTAGACAGGAAGCAATAGCAGATGAGCACCACTGTCAAAGTACACTTCCATCATGTCCCTCCACAACACATGGGTCAGTCCAGGCAAAACACACACAGTAACAGGCATGGTGCATGCCATGGACATTTCCATGCATGTCCAATGGACTCTAGAAACATTCAATGATATGTAACTCACATGCATCATGGCTCATGCATATCACATGCACACACTTCACCTCAGTCACATCCATCTGGCCCCAAACACACCGAACACAGGCGAAACAAGGGTAAGTTGGGTGCGTCACTGAATCTGTGCATTGTCACACACATGTGTCATGCATCCATGGCATGCACAAGTCACAGACACGCAGGTCAGGCACACAGACATGGCTACCATATATGTACCTGGCATCAGCACCCATCCTTCACCCCCATCCATGTCCAGGTACAGAGACTGGCATGCTCTCATGTCCAAAATCTGCATAGGGCTCCCCATGCCGCATTTCAACACATGCAACAACCATGTGGGTCACACATCACTGGTCGCACATGCATTACCATGATGTCCCTGCACACATACATGCATACATGGCCCATGGCACACATACAGGCAAGTATCATAGAACCAGCACACCGCAACATGCCCTGTCTCACACAGTAATGCTTGGACACATACCGCTCAACTCCAGACGGGCCTCCCTCTCAAGGACCTGGGCGTGGAGCGCTGGGCGTACGCGTTCCCGGACCCTCTTCTGGATGGAACTCATGCGGCCCCGGCCCCCCTCCACGAGGCGCCGGGCCTTCACAAGGGTCCTGGACCTCAAGTCCTCCCAGCGCTTCTTGATCTTCTGGACGTTGCGGGTTGCCACCCCCTCCGCGTTGATGGCAACCACACAGTCGGCCCAGATCCTCTCCCGTCCTTCCTTGCTGGCGCGGGACGATCCAAAGAGGGCATCATACTGCCCCAGGACATGCTCCACCAGGACACCAACTTCGGTGGCAGTGAAGCTGGTGCCCCTCTGCCCCTCTGACCTGGGGTTGCCACTGGTGCCAGATGTGGAAGTGCCCGACATGGCAACCCCAGAGGCAGGTGTGGGTGGGCAACTGGGTCCTGGGGCTGGGCTGTGGAGCGATGTAATCCCAGTTGGGAGTCTTCAGTTCCAGCAGGGGTGGACACAGCAACTGGACCCCTGCAGATGGCTGATGTGCAGGCACCAAATGGCAGGGCACGGTGGCAGCAGGCAGGCAGGCAGGCAGGCAGCAGCAGATAGCACGTGGGAGGCTGCTCGGGGCACTGGGGGGCAGTAACTCGGCCTTCTGGGCAGGAGCGTGGTGTTCCGTGTGTTTTCGGGTGGCCAGCTTGATACGGAGTGATTTGGCACGTGAAAATCCTGCACGTCAGCGTGAAATCCGAGGAAAGGCCCTTAGCGCGTAAGCGCGTCAGCACGCATACGCGATTCTATTGGACCAGAGTCCCTCAGCGCGTAAGCGCGTCTGACGTGACCCGCACGGGCGTTCCCCACTCAGCACGTGATGACGGAACACACGTGGAAATACTGCACGTCAGAGTGTCATCGCGCGATTGGCCTATGTACGTGTATTTAATGGGTGTGCGGCCACTTACACACGCAAGTACGTCAGCGAACCTGTATCCCGTGGTGCGTGTGAATTTCCACACGCTATTGGACTGGGAACTGGATTCCAGGGGTGCGCGGGTCACACGCTGTATCCCGTGGTGCGTGTGAATTTCCACACGCTATTGGACTGGGAACTGGATTCCAGGGGTGCGCGGGTCACACGCTGTATCCCGTGGTGCGTGTGAATTTCCACACGCTATTGGACTGGGAACTGGATTCCAGGGGTGCGCGGGTCACACGCTGTATCCCATGGTGCGTGTGAATTTCCACACGCTATTGGACTGGGAACTGGATTCCAGGGGTGCGCGGGTCACACGCTCGCCTAGAACACGCGCAAAGCATAAAATTGCGGACTTTAACAATAACAAGCTCAGACGCCAGGATGAACATACCGTTCCTAGCAGCAGTGGCAGTGGGCTACCAAAGGAGGAGGAGGAGGATAGTCAGGGCCAGAATATTCACACCCAGAACCAGCCTTTTCGGGATGCCTGATGAGCAGGTGTATGGGAGGTACAGGTTTCCACCACACATCATACTGGACCTGGTGAGTGAGTGGGAGGATGACCTCACATCACCCACCCTGTGCTCCCAAGCACTCAGCCCCCTGGAGAAGGTCCTCAATGTACTGCACTTCTTAGCCACTGGATCATTTCAGCGGACAAGTGCCATAGTGGGTGGGGTGTCACAGGCCACCCAGTCACGCTGCCTACACCAGGTCTTGAACATCATGACTGCACGCCCATCAGTCCGCAGGCACATATACCTGCCCAGAACACCTGCAGAAAGGCATGCTGCCGCCCTGGATTTTTACGGAGTGGCATGATTCCCCAAAGTGCTAGGTGCCATCGACTGCACCCATGTGGATCTACGTCCCCCCAGGGCATCAGAGCACATCTATAGGAACCGCAAGCACTGGCATTCCATCAACGTGCAGGTAGTATGTAATGCCAAGGGAATCATCACCTCAGTATATGCCAACTATCCCGGGTCCACCCACGACAGCTTCATTTACCGAATGTCCACCCTATGCCGGGGCATAGATGCTGGGCGGCATGGCGATACATGGCTGCTTGGTGAGTATGTATGCCCCTGCACATGCATGCATGTTGGATACTGAGCAAGGTCACAACCCCACCAATGATACCAATCACCACCTCCACAGGGGACAGTGCCTACCCTCTCAGCCCCCACATGATGACGCCAATTCGGAACCCCACCACGCCACCCCAGGTAAGATATAACACAGCCCACATTACAACCAGGGGCATAGTGGAGCGCACATTCGGAGTGCTAAAGTCACGCTTTCGCTCCCTTGACCGTTCTGGCGGGCAGCTGTTATACGCTCCCCCAGTAGTGTGCAGGATCATAGTGGCAGCATGTGTCCTGCACAACGTTGCAACACGCCGGGGCCTGGCCGTGGACATGGTGGTGGCCCCACATCCCCAATCACATGCACAGCCGCTGCGCATGGGAGGGGAAAGGGCACGGGGGGAGGCAGCCCGTACACAGCTAGTGGCTAATTACTTCACATAGAAATCACACCCCTGTGGAGTGCACACTGCCCTGGCACATTCCATCTGACAATCAATGATGACTCAACCTGACACTGATCCTGAATGTCTGGAGAATGAACCGGGAATACCATGTCAGCCTGAGATTGTTCACCTGGAAGTGTCACAATGTGTGCATCCCTACCCACACAGACACCACCAATGCAGTTTTGTGAAGTTACACATTGAAGCAGCTAAAATGAATACCCACTTGCAAAATGCAACAAGAGGACAGTGCCATGTCAGCCAACCCAACCCCAGCACCGCCACACGACACACCGTGCCATGTCATGCTAATTGCAGGTAAACAAAGTAATCCCCACAACATGACATCAGTCTCACTATGTACAGTGGCAATATTAGAAACCTGCAACACCTGAAATGCTCACAGCAATGCCGGACCAACAACATACTTGAGCACGTAGTACCATTAACATTACATCACAAATGTTACATATTAGTAGTCTCACCACCTGGAAATGCCTGCACTCCCACCACTACCAACTGTGCAGTGTTGTCGCCATGTAGAGTTGTAGGTGCACTGCTGCCAACATGGTCCCCATCTCCAGACTAGAGGTCCTTGTGTGGACATGAGGAAGGGACCTGCAAATTGGGAGGTAGACACAGAAGAAGAGTTACACATCAATGCAACATGCAGTGTACAACACAACAGCAAGATGCACTATGAATGTATACACAGTATTGACTACAGACTGGCCACACAGCTCATGGGAGTCCAACGTCACTGTGTAATTCACTGTCACTTGGGCACACCCTTTGCAAGCCCATGGAAACGGGAAGCAGGAGGGGTGTGTGTGACTCAAACCCAAGCATCTGAACCAAATACATTACAAGCCTGCATGTGCCCAGCCACAATGCAGCGTATGCCCACAGGAACCACGGAAGCCAACAGATCGAAGCCAACAGATCGAAGCCAACAGATCGAAGCCAACAGATCGAAGCCAACAGATCGTCCCAAAAAAATTGGGAATAAAAGAAATAAAAATAAAAATAAAAATAAGAAACAATCAAAAATGGCCATTGATGGGCCCGGGGGGGTTGGGGAGGCCACCCAGGAGGTCCGAGGACAGGATGCACACCAGAACCCACCTGCGTGGATCCTGGGAAGATAAAACACCTCCATGGGCTCATGGCCCACACGGCTACCCTATTGTGGGAGTATCACTGCTGTCGCTATTATCACCCTGTGCAGCTGCATCCGGAGGTGGTTGCACTATGGGAGGCAGCCCACGCAAGGCCCTAGTCTGCTCCTCCATGGCTGCAAGCATGCGGGTGTGGTAGGTCTGGTTCTGGAGGATGAGTGTGCGGAGGTCCCCATGCAACAACTCACGGGATGCCCGGACCTCCGCCCTCGTTGCCTGCATCTCAGCTGAGAGAGTACGGGTGAGACGCTCCAGCTGCTGTTCTGTCCTTTGGTGTGTTGAAGCCTCAAGCTCAACAAGAGTCGTCCTGAGGTGTAGGAGCTCCTGCCTCAGGGCTTCCCTGTGGCCCTGGGACTCAATGGAGATGGCCTCCTGCAGAGTCGCCAGTGCCGCCCGCCTGTCCCTGTTGGACCCCAACATGTCCTCCCTGTGTGACTGGCAGATGGAGTCGGTTGCCTGCTCTAGTCGCTCCATCAGCCTTTCTGGGGGGACAATGGAAGTGGCCACCCTATCCATGGCCTGAGCCATCATCTCGGATGATGCAGCCTGTTGGGTAGCCATACCGTAAATGGATTGCTCCCATGCGGTATTGCCGGGTGGCGTACGGCCACCACATCGGCGGGCACCACACCTGTCTGGGGCAAGGCGAACTGCGCCTTGCTGTGCCGGCACTGCCTGAGGCTGCAGGACTGCATTCCCCCTCTGATCTGCTGGCCCAGGAACAGGATCAGATGTCGCGGAGTGTGACCCTGCATCCGTAACCACCGAAGGCGTAGCTGCCAACACTGACATCCCCATGGAGGGTACTGACCCTGGTGCAGGTGGGTGAGACAGAACAGAATCCCTCCCTGGAACACTCACCTGCGACGGCACGTAGGTCTCATCCGAATCAACACCTGAGTACAGCTCGGGGGAGGTGCAGCCAGAGACACCCCTTGAGAGCACGACCTGCAGCACTTGTGGGTTCTCCCCCACCACCACACCACGTCCCTCACTGGTGGTTGGTCGGCCCTGGGACACCTCCTGGGTCTGCACCATCTCCACAACCCCAGCAGTATAAGGTGCGTCTTCCCCTGCAAAGACATGAAAACAAAGAAATGGACACAGGCATTAGCACCATGGCACACATTGAGGGCTGAGAAGCAAGAGAACCAGTACTTGATTGACACATGTCCCACATGACTAAAACCCTCCCATGCATGCACCCTCACTGCGTATGAAGTGCAGGCAAATGGCACACACTGATGACACCAAGATGGAAGATGAACACATTTTCTGCATGCTGCCTGGCAGTGGCATCACACATTGGCCTGTGATTGGCAGGTGAAACACACATGCCATCACACAGATGGCATGTACCATTGCTATTGAGTGAAGATGGAGAGGAGGGCAGCACCTATTCATTCAGTCCAGTTCCCGCATGTAATAGCTTTTCTAATTCTAACAGGTCAGATTTTTCACCTGGAGCTGCCAGTCTGAAATGGTCAAATTGCACAGGGACATGTGTGTACAAATGATATCCAGGTAACAAAGTCACTCCACTTTACCATACCCATGTCAGACATGTGACTAGTGGACAGCGACATGCCTAGTGAAAGTGGTGGAATGCAAACAAACTGACTGAATGAACAGTGAAAAAGAAGCAAATATGTTGTGTCAAGGTGACACTTCAAGGGCAACTGGCGTGCAGTTGTGCTAGATGTCTACTGTTGGCAGAAGGGATACTGCTATGGCCAAATGCAGCTGCGCAGGAAGGATTGCATGAAGCACATGGCTGACCCATACGACTCAGGCGCACACACTCTCACCTGGCACCCGAACAGAAGCCCTCACATACACACCATGCACATGGATGACACACACATGCATGTGCACTCACCGGACAATGCCTCGTAATCAGCCAGATCTCCCACGCCTTGGATCTGTTCCTCCGTGACGTAGGTCCCAGCGACTGACTCATGTGGAGTGAGTTCCATGTCTACTACTGGAGACCCACCTCCAGTCACTAGAGTTGCGGCATGACTTGAGGCCAGCTTACTCTTTGCCCTGCGCTTTAGGTCATTCCAGCGCTTATAGCAATCATTGGCTGTGCGCCTCACGATTCCAAGGGCACTTACGATGTCCGCAACGGTCTGCCAGTGTGCCTGGCGTTGTGCAGGTGTGGTCTTGGATCCTGCAACAATGACCATCTCGTTGTCATGTCCGGACACATACTCGACAAGTGCATTCAGTTCGTCATCCGTGAAGCTGGGCTTCCTGGACGGGCCGGACTGTGTAGCCGTGTCTGGGGCATCAGCCTGTGCCGGACGAGCACTCTTCCTCTTCCGCTTGGAAGGTGGTGGTGATCCTGAGTGTCCTGCGCCGCTCTGGACACTAGGGGCAGGAGCCCTGGTGGACTCTGTATCAGGAGTGTGGGATTGCACACTCAGCATGGGAGTTGGTGCAGGCATTGGCTCTAGTGTGATGGTGTCAGGGGGAATGTCAGCAGCATGGACTAGGACCGACACTGTCCTGGCTGGGTGTGTGAGGGCTGGGGTGGATGGAGCCGCAGCTGCCCCTGCAGCCTCTCCGCCCTGCCTCCTTGGTGCAGCAGATGACCTTGCTGCCCCAGATCCACGTGGCATGATGGCATCAACGTGCACCAGCGCACGTGTCGTAGCCCTGCTGACCTGGAAGTCAGCCATGGAGTCAGCCAGGTCTGGTGCCACAATGGGCTGGTCCAACAAGGGCTGAGCATGGATGGTGTCAGCCACTTCAGCCTCAACGGGAGGGGGGGGGGGGGGGAGGGGGGGGGATGATGGGTGCCCTTGACTGGTCCTCCACACATGGGGGGACAGGCTCACCCTGCAAGTTACGACCACGTCCCCTACCGGATCCACCACGGCCACCACTTGTGGCTCTTCCACCTTTGCCACCCTTACGGAATCCTCGCCTCCCAGCCATGGCACTGATATTAATGTGCGTATGGGAGTGGCTGTAGACAATTGTCCTGGGCAATTGGGGGTCAAAGGGGTTGGGTACCAGATGGTAATTGTACCCTAGTGCTCTAGCACGGCTGATTGTAACCCCTGGGGAAAGATGACGGGTCACGCAACGCACAGGAGGCCCACAAAAGGGAGATGACGTGCACGCAACCCCTCCTAGACCACGTGTGCAGAAAGAAAAACCTGCACTACGCTGTGGCACCCAGTAACACAAGAATGAACGTATGCGTGTCACACGCAGCCTAGAATGACCTCTGAAGGGGTAGGCTACACACGGGGCAAGCACAGAAGTTGGATACGTGCGTGACTCACCGTCTGCCAGGTAAAAGAGCGTGAAAAATGAGCGTGTTTGGCTGGCTAAACCCCCGCCAAAAGAAGATGTGTATGCTGTCTGAGAAGACAGGACAACAGTAGAAGGGGACACTGTTTGAGGGAACAGGCCCAGGTAAACCAGTAAAAGAGAAAAAGCTGTCAGAGGTAACAGGGAATACGAACTGGAAACGCCGTGAAGTAAATCGCGTGTGAAACGACAAGAAGTACAGAATTCACCCACTCGCTCTCCACGAAAAGCACGTACAAGGAAATGGTGTTCTACATGTACCTTATATACTGGCCCACACGTACAGTGTCACTTACGCGGCGTGTACGTTCACCAATCACACGCTTTGTCACTCCTGCGTGTAGATCCATTTTCACCAATCACATGCTTTGTCACTTCTGCGTGTAGATCCATTTTCACCAATCACATGCTTTGTCACTTCTGCGTGTAGATCCATTTTCACCAATCACACGCTTTGACACTGGGACGTGTCACGCAACAATTTCCTGCACATGCAGGTGACTATAGGCGCGCATATGCTGTTGACGGGTTTACACGCTAAGGGCCTTTGCTGACGTGTGGGATTTCACTCCCTATCAGGCTGTCCACGCGTTCACACACGAGAGACCACGCTCCTGGCCAGGAGGCCAAATTACTGCCCCCCAGAGCCCTGAGCACGCTCCCACCTGCCATCTGCTGCTGCCTGACTGCCTGCTGGCCACGTGCCCCACAGTGCTGGTGGGTGGGGGTGTTGGGAGACATGGGTGGGGGCCTGGTGGAGGGTGCCCCTGCACTGGTGGGGGTGGTGGTAGACATGGGTGGGGGCCTGGTGGAGGCTGCCCCTGGTGGCGGGGGGGGTGGGGGTGGTGGGAGACATGGGTGGGGGCCTGGTGGAGGCTGCCCCTGGTGGCGGGGGGGGTGGGGGTGGTGGGAGACATGAGTGGGGGCCTGGTGGAGGCTGCCCCTGGTGGCGGGGGGGTGGGGGTGGTGGGAGGCATGGGTGGGGGCCTGGTGGAGGCTGCCCCTGGTGGCGGGGGGGTGGGGGTGGTGGGAGGCATGGGTGGGGGCCTGGTGGAGGCTGCCCCTGGTGGCGGGAGGGTGGGGGTGGTGGGAGACATGAGTGGGGGCCTGGTGGAGGGTGCCCCTGGATGGTGGGGGCTAGGGGTGGTGGGAGACATGAGTGGGGGCCTGGTGGAGGCTGCCCCTGGTGGCGGGGGGGGTGGGGGTGGTGGGAGACATGGGTGGGGGCCTGGTGGAGGGTGCCCCTGGTGGCGGGGGGGTGGGGGTGGTGGGAGACATGGGTGGGGGCCTGGTGGAGGCTGCCCCTGGTGGCGGGAGGGTGGGGGTGGTGGGAGACATGAGTGGGGGCCTGGTGGAGGCTGCCCCTGGTGGCGGGGGGGTGGGGGTGGTGGGAGGCATGGGTGGGGGCCTGGTGGAGGCTGCCCCTGGTGGCGGGGGGGTGGGGGTGGTGGGAGGCATGGGTGGGGGCCTGGTGGAGGCTGCCCCTGGTGGCGGGGGGGTGGGGGTGGTGGGAGGCATGGGTGGGGGCCTGGTGGAGGCTGCCCCTGGTGGCGGGAGGGTGGGGGTGGTGGGAGACATGAGTGGGGGCCTGGTGGAGGGTGCCCCTGGATGGTGGGGGCTGGGGGTGGTGGGAGACATGAGTGGGGGCCTGGTGGAGGCTGCCCCTGGTGGCGGGGGGGGTGGGGGTGGTGGGAGACATGGGTGGGGGCCTGGTGGAGGTGCCCCTGGTGGCGGGGGGGTGGGGGTGGTGGGAGACATGGGTGGGGGCCTGGTGGAGGCTGCCCCTGGTGGCGGGAGGGTGGGGGTGGTGGGAGACATGAGTGGGGGCCTGGTGGAGGCTGCCCCTGGTGGCGGGGGGGTGGGGGTGGTGGGAGGCATGGGTGGGGGCCTGGTGGAGGCTGCCCCTGGTGGCGGGGGGGTGGGGGTGGTGGGAGGCATGGGTGGGGGCCTGGTGGAGGCTGCCCCTGGTGGCGGGGGGGTGGGGGTGGTGGGAGGCTTGGGTGGGGGCCTGGTGGAGGCTGCCCCTGCACTGCTGGGGGGTGGGGGTGGTGGGAGGCATGGGTGGGGGCCTGGTGGAGGCTGCCCCTGCACTGCTGGGGGTTGGGGGTGGTGGGAGGCATGGGTGGGGGCCTGGTGGAGGCTGCCCCTGGTGGCAGGGGGGTGGGGGTGGTGGGAGGCATGGGTGGGGGCCTGGTGGAGGCTGCCCCTGGTGGCGGGGGGGTGGGGGTGGTGGGAGGCATGGGTGGGGGCCTGGTGGAGGCTGCCCCTGGTGGTGGGGGGGTGGGGGTGGTGGGAGGCATGGGTGGGGGCCTGGTGGAGGCTGCCCCTGGTGGCGGGAGGGTGGGGGTGGTGGGAGACATGAGTGGGGGCCTGGTGGAGGGTGCCCCTGGATGGTGGGGGCTGGGGGTGGTGGGAGACATGAGTGGGGGCCTGGTGGAGGCTGCCCCTGGTGGCGGGGGGGGGTGGGGGTGGTGGGAGACATGGGTGGGGGCCTGGTGGAGGGTGCCCCTGGTGGCGGGGGGGTGGGGGTGGTGGGAGACATGGGTGGGGGCCTGGTGGAGGCTGCCCCTGGTGGCGGGAGGGTGGGGGTGGTGGGAGACATGAGTGGGGGCCTGGTGGAGGCTGCCCCTGGTGGCAGGGGAGTGGGGGTGGTGGGAGGCATGGGTGGGGGCCTGGTGGAGGCTGCCCCTGCACTGCTGGGGGGTGGGGGTGCAGGGGGACATGAGCAGGTGTGCAGGGTAGTCCCCTGTTTTGTAGGCTGCCTGCAGGGGCCGTGGAGGGTGTACAGGGAACACCTGTGAGGACCCACCCAGCCTAATCGCGTGTGACTTCCCACGCACCCCTGTAATACACGTACCCAGCCAAATCGCGTGTGATGATTCCCACGCACCCCTGTAATACACGTACCCAGCCAAATCGCGTGTGATAATTCCTGCGCACCCCTGTAATACACGTACCTGGCCAAATCGCATCCCTGTAATACACGTACCCAGCCGAATCGCGTGTAAAACTTCCCGTGTACCCCTGTAATACACGTACACAGCCAAATCGCATGTGATAATTCCCGCGTACCCCTGTGATACACGTGCCCTGGCTAATCGCGTGTGAAACTTCCCACCTACCCCTGTAATACACGTACCCTGGGCAATCTCGTGTTCAACTTCCCGCGTACCCCTGTAATACACGTACCCTGGCTAATCGCATGTAAAACTTCCCGCATACCCCTGTAATACACGTACCCTGGCCAATCGCGTGTTAAACTTCCCGCGTACCCCTGTAATACACGTACCCTGGCTAATCGCGTGTTAAACTTCCCGCGTACCCCTGTAATACACATACCCTGGCTAATCGCATGTTAAACTTCCCGCATACCCCTGTAATACACGTACCCTGGCCAATCGCGTGTTAAACTTCCCGCGTACCCCTGTAATACACGTACCCTGGCTAATCGCGTGTTAAACTTCCCGCGTACCCCTGTAATACACGTACCCTGGCCAATCGCGTGTTAAACTTCCCGCGTACCCCTGTAATACACGTACCCTGGATAATCGCGTGTATAACTTCACGTGTACCCCTGATATGCACGTTACCCGCTTTGCGTTCCTTGTTTGGCAGCCCTGTAAACTGGTCCAGGGTTAGCGCAGCCCTTTGCGATGATTTTGCGATTTTGATGGCTTTTCCTTGCGCGAGGGCGTTCTTGGGGGCGTTACTGGCGCTGCTGCAGGGTCGCTGCGATACTCTGCGCCACGGCTGGTTTGGGAGCCTAAAATCCATGAATACGCTGTGCGCAGAAATCGGTTTTAGCGCACGTGCCTGGCGCAGTCAATCGCACGCGGACACTCTGCGCCAGCCGCTTGCGACACTTTTCTGCGAAATTCTATGAATTACCCTGGTTGTGTTAATCCCGCCGACTGGGAATGGATTAGCACCTCACAATGCCCTGAGTCAAAATGACCTTCTCCCTCCTGAGAGTCCTGAACTACAAGAACCTCAATCATTGGAGCTGATTCACAGTGATGCATAGAGCAAGTTTTCTTCTTTTTAGACCCCTGTTGGTCTTTAATTGGAGTGATCCTCATTGCCGTAGAATGAACAGAGACCTCCTGGCTCCTTAAAACCAATTCACATGGATTAGCAGAACCAGATTAGATTCCCATTTGCCTTTATTCCAAATGTTCCTCACTCCCATAGAATCGGCTAAATCTGCCTGGGTTGAATCCACACTTTGTGGGTTAGTTGCTTTATCACCCGGTACTGGTACAAACGCCTCCTCTGGGAACTGTGAGTCAATAATTTCAATGATCTCTGTTGCTGGATTAATATCATAGACTCTAACAGGACTGTCGTTATTCTGTGATGCTCTACAGATGGCCCTTAACATTTTCTGGTCCCCACTCGACTCCACGCAGGTCCAACTTTTTTTTTTTTTTTTTTAGGAAGTGAGATAACACTTTTGTTTTATTTACAATTGGTCGGTACGAGGTGGTCAGCTGAAAGAGTGATCACATCCCCGCCATGAGAGTTACAGTCACACATCATACTGGGAACAGAGCTGCTTTTACTCTTCTCTTTTACACACTGAAGCTCATCCAGGGCCAATGTTGACATTTTTATATCTGTTAAAGTTATGAGGCCTCATGACAAGTTTGCCAGTCCGGTAACATGCGTGCCGGTAAGATTATCTGCACTCTTCTTTCCAGACTGGCAAGCTATGCGTTTGTCTGCCGGACTTGCTGTGCCCGACAGGTTTGACCCTGCCAGGTGCAGCAGTCACAGTAGGCAAACCCATCACAGAAGCACTGGCACCATTAACAACGGTGCCGGTCCTTCCGTGTCTCCACTCCCATAGAGTCCTATAGACTCGGAATGAGTCGGTGGCACCGGGAGGTTAGGCACTGGTACTTTTTTTTTTTACGACTCCGGCGGCAACCCGCCGGTAGCACCGCCAAGGTTACCGCCGGACCCATAATGAGGCCCATATTATGGGGCCTAAACTCATAGCTTCATTTGTCATATAATCTAACAAAACCTTGCAACACTGCAGTCAAGGTAGCAATCGAGCAACCCCCCAGACTCAAATGATCCCGCTCCAAAATGTCTCTACCATTCGCAGCACGCAAATGATTCAAACCTAATTGATGCTCTTCGGACACATTATTTACATCTTCCACTAATAGACACCCCTCTACTATATGTTCACATACAAACAAGGAGAAGCACTTCAGTTTGTGGCTCCCATATTCAAATGCAATAGTTCCTCTTCCAAGCTTAGACAAGCGTTAAGCAGGGAATGGTTTGAATTATTATGTGTGTCAGTCCCCTCATTTAGCTACCTATTCCGTTCCACAGACAGTAATGCTCCCACCTCCACTTCATTAACAGAGCACCAGTTACATTTTCTTTTCCAGGTTGTTGCACAACTTGACTAAACAGTTTGGGTGGGGTTTGGAGAAAAAAAGGCTATTATTTTGGACCAATTCATAGACAGGGCGGCTTGTGAAGAGTTTGCCTCTTTCGATGCACGCAACACTTCACTGTCTAATGGGGTAATTTCTTTGCTCCTCAGATTATATCTGTTACCTGATCCCCTCATTGTAAACAGGGCAACAAAGCCAAAGCAATTAATGGAGCAAGCAAGCTGGAAACCACTGCCATCTCAAGAGGCGAATACACACCAACAAATGCTTATGTACGCTTGAGTCAAATTCGTAGATATCTGAGTAGAAAATAAGGGACAAATGGAGACAAACAGCTCATAAAAAAAATGAGCAAATAAGGATGATATACTGCGTCTGCATGGTAGAACTGCCAATGCAGTTGTTGGGAAGGAGAGAGGGTCTTCCCACCCCCCCTACGTGATCCTGAATGAGAAACAAATAATAAACTGCACTTTGAGAGACCATGGGGAAGTGGCGCATGCACGCAGGAGATTGTACAATTTCGTAGTGCATGAATTGGGAGCTACAAAGTAGAGGCCAGTGTAAATGCCATTTAATTACTGGCAGCCATTTTGGAACGTAGGTGCAAGCACAGCGAAGGCACCTAATGTGTTAGCATTAAACGTGTATTATTGGAACAGACATAATCCACAACACGAGTGAGCTTCAGGGAGTTCAAAGTCTTTCATTGTCTTAGCGGCTGCAAACCTTCGCGCCCCAGGAAGAATGCGTTCTGCAAGGCCACATGAAGGGGGCAGAGCGTCTCTTGGCACTTATCATACCATCATACAGATAGCATGGCACCTCAGCCCCAACACCCACTTTGCAGCAGAATTACAGCCATCCTATGCTTTGAATCTAAGACCCCCACATACCACAGTGCCAGGCCCAGGCCATCGACCATAAAACTGTAAGACCCCCAATCGATCTAAGAGATCAGAAAGCAAGGCTATCATGCCTACACATTTGGTTCCTGTGGTTTGGGCTGCGAGGTGCCAGGGAGGGAAGAAATTATAGCCTAAAATGAGGGTGGAAGACCTTGGGAGGTTGCTGGCGCATCTGGGAATGAGTGAAATATGCGAGTCAGTAGGACCTCCGCTCGCCCCCTGGGACCATATCAGTGTCTGCCAGTCTGCCATGTGCACCTTTATAGTGATAGGGTAGCATTGCTTTCAAAAGTAACTAATTGCTTATTGGGTTCTGTTTTTCTGTTGATGATGAGCCCAGCAGCACCCACGTGGACAGAGATGGACAAAAAAGCTGGGACCAATGGCTTAGTATCCCTTATGGAGTAGGCTGCCTATGTATAGGGTCTCACCAACCAGTCTTGCAGGTTTTCACTGTATGAAATGTTGTCACTGATGACAACTTGTTCTTTCATATGGTTTATCGCATCCAGACCTTGCCAGAATGTTCTGTCGCCAGTTCTTTTCTGAGGCACTTCGTCTATGAATACAACTTTTTATCCTTGCAAGTGGTGAATGGGCCTTTTTACGAGCAGGTTGTATTTTTTCTGGTGTGAGAGTACACAGGCGTGCCTTCATTTGGTGACGCTGATGTGTTCCCAGCAACCCCCATACTGATGGAGGCTTCCAGGCTGCTTCTTCGAAGGGGATGTGCCCACCTCCAGTGATCCGTCCCAGACACATCAGACCCAGAGTTGCGCAGTAGCCATTTTTACAGAATTGCTGTCTGCTCTTTGAAGCAAGGCGCTGCCCTGAGGAGAGTGGAGGCCATTGTTGGGACCCCACGATGGAGGAGTTCGGGTGAACACGCATATGTGTGTATACCCTTTTAAGTGATAACAAGTAGGGAAAGGGTGTGGCCATGTGTGTGGAAAGTAGGGATTATGTGAGTGACGGATGGGTATGTTTAACTGTAAGTTAACAATTTTGTTTGCTTTATTAGTTATTAATTGTTTAAGAGGAATAATAAGGAAGGAAAATGAAGGAGTGTAGGGAGCGTTCCAGAGTGAGGGGAGATGATGGTACCATTTATTTTGTGACCCAGAGATAAACAATTAGGAGCTACGCATAGTTAGAGGGCTCGGGTATAGTATTATTTGTTGTTTTTGTTTGCTGGTTTAGTGTATTGCGATTGGTAGAGGATCAGAGTGGGTTGATGTTGGCAAGGTGTTTTAAAGTGCATTGAATGAGCGTAGTGTGAAATTGAGTGTTTGTGAAGAGAAAGGGGTGGGAACTTTGATTGGGGCGACGGAGAGGAGGGGCGGAAGTCTGCTTTTTTTAGCTTTGACAACTGCCGTGTGCACAGTGTACAAGCGTAAGCTGGGGAGACTAGAGCGCGTTCTTTACTAAAATGGCGGGACTCCTTTAGAATACATGTATAGTGTGCTGTCATTGTAAAGGGAAAAAATTGAATAATATGAGAAGCACTGGGTGGTAGAGACACGAGGAGGGAGCCAGAGCAGGGCACCTACAAAAGGGAGTTCTAGAACATATGAGCACATTTTTTGTAGCAAAGTATAAAGGCAAGCAGCTGCAGAAGAGGAAAGAGATCTTAGATATTTGGAAGATGATTGAGGACATGGAGGACGTCAGTGAGAGAGGGGCACAGAATACCCATGGAGGGGCCACCATAATAGAGGAGAGTGGTGCGTCAACAGAACTTAAGGGATTATATCCATTAGCTGCCCGCCCAGATACAGGATACAATAACCCGACATATGTGCCTACCCCAGCCACTGCTCTGCCACCAGCGTATGTTCCCACCCCAATTACTACTCCAGCCCAAGACTGTAAAGGGCAGAGGGAGTTGGAAGAGGCACTGGAAGTGGAGTGAGTAGAGTTGCCCCGACTGAGGCCATCACAGAGTGAGGGCAGGGTGAAGGAGAGCTGACTGCATGAGTGGAGGGCAGAAAACATTTTATTTAGATTGGATAGTACGGCTATAAAGGATGTGCGTATCCAGATGGTAGAGGGTGATGGTGGGTGAGCAGCAAGCATGGGGCATGGGACAGTGAGGTCCAATAGAGAAACAGACAGAGTTAAGGGTAGATGAATGGGACACAGTAGTCAAAACAGAGGATGATGAAGACTAGGGCCAATGCGCACCACAGATATCACCACAACTAGAGATCTTGTGGGGACCGTGATTAAGGAATAGGTATGGCTGAGTAGCAGTTGCATGGAAAAGGGAAATGTTGGATGTAAGGAAGGGAAGTGGACTGGCATGCAGATGCCACTGTTACACAAAGGTCCAGGGAGGGCACATTATGTGGCCTGGGCACAAATTCATCAAAATAACTTGATCAAAGCACTCCCGCCCCTTACTGTGGGGGCTGGGAAGTGGATTGATGCCTTTGAGATGCAGACAGCAGATGTACCTCTAGCTGTGGGGGATATGAATAATTTGCTAGTGGCAATTGTTGGGGATCAGGATCAGGCCGGGGACATATGGGTCAAGTTGGGATATCCGGGAGTGAAATTGGATGACGATGCACATGCCAGGGCTCCCTTCAACAACCTTAGGGCCCAAGTGTGGGATGCGCTACAGCCGACATATCCCGACACCCCAAACTTACAGTCTTAGAGTATATAAAGCAGTAAACTATGGGAGTGGATGAGGATCCGAAGCAGTACAATATTAAAGTTCAAGAGATGTGAAGGGTGGAGACGGGAGGCAGAATAGAAACTACAGGGAGCACACAGGCACCAGCAGACACAAGGATAGCTGCGTTTTGGCCAGGAGGAGGAGGACAAGGACAGTGGGGTGGGGGGCATCAGCAACCTGGCTCCAAGTGGCAGCAAGGGGGTCAGCAGCAGGGGGGGTCAGCAGCAGGAAAGAGGTGGTTTTAGAGGGGGAAGAGGGATTTGGACAGTTTAGAGGGATGGGACCCTGAGGTGGTGGCAATGGGCGCTCGTAATGTTGGAGCTACGAAAGATGGGTACACTTTGCAAGAGAATGTAGGAGCAGACAGGGAGCAGGATATGACACATATAGCAACTATTGTCCACAGACCCATCAACAAGGACAGCTCCAAATAAGAACTTCCATATACCCAGCTGCCCCCACAACCCCAGGTGCACAAATACAAAACCCACTGGCCACCCAGGCACACGGGCCACCCCCCAATGCATTACACTGAGGGTACATGTCCACACCTGATGCTGTACCTAATGGCACCACTGCACCTTACCCGGGGGGTCAGCATCATGGGCGGCCACCCTTTTTCATTCCCTGGTACAAGCACATACCCTGACTAGGACAGCCCACAGAGAGCTCTTGCATGCCCAGTACTATCCATGACCATCCACCCTGATGAGGAACCCTTGGTGTGCACTGAGATAGGAAACAAACACTTCATCTTTATGGTTGACACAGGTACCACTAAATCATGCATCATTGAGGGAAACTTCCCGCTATCGAGTGAAACTCTTGAGACACAGGGCTTCTCTGGGACTGTCGCCATGGTTCCATACACTAAAGAGGTTCACATTAAAATAGGGGGTAACATGGTGGAGGCTCCCCTGTTATCCTTTGAAAGTTCCCTGAAAACTTGTTGGGACGTGACCTGCTTAGCAAATTGAACATCTATCTCCTTTACAAATATCAGAATTGTCTGTGCCACCCCAGGATTGAGGCAATGGTTATAATATATGCAAAAAGGGGAGAATTGGTGGTTCGCAGAATTTCTTTGGAACCAGACATGTGTATGGGATTACAGTGTTTCTTGAGGAAGTGCCAAAATTGCCAAAGGTTGCTGGCGAGTGCCAGCTGATTTTATTTTCCACCCTGTAATGACTCCTGAGTTAGTGGCAGGAACAATATTGTCCCCAGATTTGCAAGGTCTGGTGATTTCGGCAAAGCAAATTGTTGTTATAGGGATTGACCATGATGGGTGAGTGTGGTGCATAATGCTCTGTAATGATCCTACAGTACCTCTTATGGAGATAACCAATGTGGAATTGTTTGAAGACAAACCTAACAACAGTGAAATTGTATTGGCTATCTGTGTCCCCTGTAAAATGATGGTACAGGAACGAAAAGTTAAGTTTCCCTCATGGCCCTTGCCACCTTGCCCCACTTCACTGATGGAGACTTAGAGCAGGTACCCGAAAGACTTTGGACTGCGAACACCCATGATGTAGGGCTGTTACAAGTAGTGACCCTGGTGTGAATAACACTGAAGCCAGGTGCCATTCTGTCCTGAGTGAAACAGTACCCCCTATCAAGGGAGGCAGAGGCATGGATTAAGGAAACCCTCACTGCCCTATTAAAAACAGGCTATAATAGTGCCACCCACCTCCCCATGCAACACGGCTATCGATCCTACAAAAAAGGCAAAGGGGGCAGTTGAAGGATAATCTAGGACTTACACTCCTTAAATGACATTGCACAGGCCGAATGTCCTGTGGTTTCGAACTCTGAAACACTACATTGTAACATCCCCAAGGTAGCAATCCATTTTACTGTGGTGCATCTTAAGAGCATTTTAAGAGCGCTTTATTCTCCAAAGGAAATGTCTAGGTACCCAGCACGATTATCCAGTAAATGGATGATCTGCTGGTGTGCTGTGAGAGTAGGAAAGATTTGATAACACTCTTATAGCTCTTGGACCGCAAAGGGTACAAAGTTGACAAAACAAAATTACTGTATTACCTGCAGTAAGTACTGTACATGGGGCAATTAATATGTGAACGGAAAAAGAAAAAGACTTGATCGCGCTAAATCTGTGCGCGCCACCCTATGACCCACCACAGTAACGGAGACACAAAAGTTCCTAGGCTTGTGTAAGTATTCTAGGGCCTGGACACTGGGCTATGTAGCATACAGAAGGCCCTGTTTGCAGGGCCTCAAAGAGGCCCAAAAGACTGATAACAAGATTGTATGGAAAGAAGACATGCTTGTCAATTTTGATGCCTTCAAAGAGGTAATATCTACTGCCCCAGTATTAGCCACCCCAGACTACACTCAGGAGTTTCACCTATTTTCTCACTCTTACAGCCAGCTCATGACTGCAGTACTAACATAAAAAAGCATGATGGGCCACACATCATTTGCTTACTACAGAAGCATGCTAGACCCAGTAATACAGGGACAATTTGCATGCAAATAGGCACTCGCTGCTGAAGCATTTGCAATTGAAAAGAGCTCTACTATAGTAATAGGGTGCTCTGTCACCTTCTACGTAGAGCGTGCCGTGTTCACTATCCTGGAAAGGTCAAAGTCCACTCTAGCAACCCAGAGAGCGTATGCCTATGAGATCATCCTATCCAGCACAGATATTCACATTGTAAGATGCAAAACAGTAAACCCTGCTATGTTTCTGACTGAAATGTGCACAGGCAAAGAAATGGCCCAACATGATTTTTTTGTCTTATGAGGGAGAGTAGGATGACATTCCCAAAGCAAAAGATAGAACATTCAAGGAGGTCGGGGGCAGGGGTGGACTGGCCTATAGAGAACTCTGGAAATTTCCTGGTAGGCCTCTGCTCCCTGGGCTTCTTTTGTGTGGTATTTCCAAATTGTCCCATAGGAAAAGTATTGGGCTTGCTGAAAATGTGTAATATGGGGCCACTTTGAAAATTATTTCCAGGGCCTCTTTTGGTTCCCAGTCCACACCTGGTCGGGGGGTCCTCTTCAGTGGTGTGTCAGTCACAATTGACTAAAGCACAGGCTTGAGAAACTCTGGGGTGGCTGTTGTGCACCTGGTGGACGGTGAATGTGAAACACTAGTGCAAAAGAAATTGCCAATGCACTTTTCGGCTAAGGCGGCAGAGCTCATAGTGCTCATAGAAGCGCTACAAGCATCACGGGTGCCACGTGACCATCTATTCAGATTCGGCATACATCACTACAACAGTGCACGCCGGTCTCGCAAGGTGGAATAGAAGAGGGTTCAGGAGGGCTGACACATCCCCAGTTCAATATGGCACATTATTAGATAAGCTCATTTTCACAGTTTCACAGACATACATAGTCGTGGTCATAAAATGTGCCATGCACACCAATAACACTGACAAAATCTCCCTTGGAAATGCAGCCACAGATGCAGTGGCCAAAATGGGTGCATATCTTACAGTACCTCAACCAACAGAATACCCTGTGTTAACATCCAATATCGAGCAGCCCCTTGTCCCCTATAATGCACTTCCAACCACACAAATTATAGACGTACAAGGACAAGAACCTGAGGAGGAAAAGCAAGCAAATGTGGTTAAAAAGAGGGTGTAAACAGCCCCCAACTGATTTAATATGCAGACAGGAAGTAATGGGGAAAGCAGTCATGCCACACAAGTTATAAATAGTAGCATTTGACCAGCTTCATCACCCATCCCATGTCTCTAAGCACCACATTGCTGAGGACATCCAGGATGACTGGTTTGTACAAAATCTTCAGGAGCATTTAGCAAATATGGTTATCCACTGTGTCACTGTAGGATATATTTTGGGGTTATATCTAGGATTTCATAGTATTTTTGTGGGATTTTGCTGTACTTTGGTGGTATTTTCGTGGTATTATTATAGGGTTGAGACTCATTTCAGAATACTGCCGGATAATTATTTCATGAGGGTCACTAGCAACAAACAAATACTGGACTTAATACACTCTCATGGCTCATGATCTCCTGTGATGCTTTATTGACAACATCATGCACATGGACTTCTAGGTGTGTTTCAACAAATGTGAAGCACGCAAATGAAATACAAAATATTCATTCAGCCTCCCTAAGTAAAACAATTTACTGCAGCAACTTTGCTTTGAGATATTTCTTACTGCACATTTAAATCTCAATGCATGTCAAATCAAAGAGACTAAATGCAGAAGAAATACAATAAGACTAATTTATCTTTGTGAACTTGTTCTTTATCATGAAGCAAAATTATGCAAGTTACACTGAGTGACACGTACACCCATGTTATAACTCACAATGTGAGCAAAATTGCAATGGCTTTCAATGATCTATCTGGGAGAATGCCAAGCCCTGCCAAATCAACATTGGCTTTGCACAAAACTTGGCTGGAAAAACACACTGTATAACAGTAAGACTTTGAGAAACATAAACAGTTTTAAATTCACATTTAAATTCAAATCTCCAATGCAGCACCTAAAAATGAACTGAATTATCTAATCTATGCTATGTTGTATCATTCACTTCACCAGCACCTCAATTAGTACATCATAATTACCTAGATTGAGCTGCAGATATTCCCCGGCTCAACTTGGCAGTGTTTCAGGGTCATTTACAACTAAGGTTGCTCGATATTTTGCAGCCCTTCTAATGATGCCAACCCAGGAGAGAGACAGCCAGTGCTTAATTTGTGCCAGTGTTTGCCGGTGGGCAACACCGGCAGTCTTTTTTGGGCACCGGAACATCAGGGGGCCAGCTCTCAAGTGCAATTTAAATTGTTTTGTTTGTTCTTCTTCCGCAACTCTTCCATCATAAATCATTGCAGGCCATGGACGTTTCCCGAAATCAATTTGGCTTTAAATGGGACGATTTTATCTCCTAATGTGTGTGGGCTTATTTTCCTCCAGCTGCCTTTCATTAAAGTTTTACTTTTGTTAATTTCTTGCTGAGCTGCACCTATCGTGTCAGCTCTGCAAGAAACATGGTGCCATTTAAGAGTTCAAGAAGTGATACAGTCCAGGTTACATGGCAATGAGCCATTAATCAAGTTCCCCAGCCCTCAAATGTGATTCCTGTCACAGGCGCGGCCTGCCGCTCTCCAAACCCTGCTTCTGACAGACACTGGAGCCTCCGAGATAAAAATGACTAAAACTTGGGAAACTGAAGGTAAGCAAACCTTAAAAGGTGTAAGAGTTTATATACACGCAAGAGAATATTTCAAATTGTATAAGCTCTACAAACCGCTGCTCTATGAGAGCTGAGATGCAGCCCATGCATGCATTATTGGTACTGTAGGCAACTTGCAATGAAGGGTTAAAACGCTAGTCTCTCTACACCTTTCGGCATTTTCAAATAGTGCGTGTGACAGCTGCTGTAATGTGAAGTGTTAAAGAGAAATGGATTCCATTTTTAACCATGTATTTTCACGTCCAAGGATTGCTTGACAGATTTGCCTTTTTGTTTGTTTATTCTACTCACTTCTGAGCCCTGTGATAATCAGTTGTAACATGCACCTAATTTATGGAAATAATATTTAGCCAGTAAAGTGGATGATAATAACCTATCAAATTGGGTATTCAGTTTATCAACTTTCCATTTTGAAGTGCACTTGTAGGGTTCAGACTGTGGCCATCCATCCATCAGTTTGGTGGGATAAAATGACTCCAAAGTCTATGCACACCATTTCCCAGTCCTGAGCTTTCCTGAAATAACAATGTATTCTGGGAGCTGTAGTCTTTTAACTTCAATTAGACATAAGTAGCCAATTCATGTGATTTGTCAAAAAAGGAAGCCCAGGTCTGGAAAGTGGTGACCTGTTGTCATGAAGCTTTCCGCAAACTTTATGCTCAGTACTTTGTTAGCACCTCTGGACCTCTTGGGAGATGTGGGACACTTATTTTTGGTGCCCGGGTAGATTTTTTGTTCCAGTCCGACCCTGTATGTTGGTGTTTGTTTGTGTGAATGCTGTTTGCTTTTATGTATGCGTGCATGCAAGGAGTTGTGTGACTGGTGGATGAATGCATAGGTAAAAATGTTGTATGTGAGTGTGTGTGCCAGCCCCAACTCCTACATTTATCGGCCAACAAGCCACTAAATTTAGGAGTGGGGGCATGGCATAATGGTTGCACCTAGGATACAATTTCAGGGGGAGGAGCGAAGACCTAAATGTTGGGAGAGGCGTTAACTTCAGAGGCTATGGGGCAGAGATTAACTTACTTGTGTGGGGGCATCTAACTAAATTGTGCATTCGAATTAGACTATTCTGGTGATGCTTCAATGTTACAAGCAGTTAACCCTCTCCTTCATTTCTGCAATCTCACACTTATGGACTGGTGTGGGAATGAGCTGTTTTATGTCCCATGTCCCCACTTGCCTTCTTATCACTCCCCTTGCATGCAAGTGCTAACCGCACATCAATGATTTCAATTGCCTAAAAATGTATGCATATGAATGCAGGTGCTAAAAGTGAAATGTTTTATTAATTGAAAGACCTTTATTAACAGCAAAGCCCAGGCACCATTTAACGTCTGTGTCCTGTTCCATCCGCTATGGCTCTGTACGTCAGCCAGGCAGGGGCGCAGCCAGCCTCAACATTTTGGGGGCTAGATGACAGTTTTGAAAGCGGCTAGTGAGTGGGGTCAATAAAATAATTGCGCTGTTGGACTCTCCACTGAGGGATGGTGTCTGGGCCTTTCAGCTTTTACAGTTGAAAGGGTCCCTCAAGCAGCTGCCCCATATTGGCAGTCTTATGACGCCGAAACATACTGATAGTCTGCAGCTTTTAACCACCTTTCTGCATTCTTTTGATTTTATTATTGATGTAAGCACTCCATAGGTGCCTTGGCCTATTTTCCCAAACAGTAAGGCAAGGGGTGCCCCCCCAACATCAAGATGAAATGGGCCCCCACCAGCCCTGACACATCTTCATCCAGTCCTGCTCCCACTTCCCTCCCAATTGCCTGAGCTCTGTTAGGAAGCTGAATAGCGTTTTTGTATTCCCTTTGGCCATTAGTCGTACCACCCCAATTCAGTGGCTATTTAATTTCAAAATGCTATGCTAATCACTGGAGGCGTGGGCCATCTAAAAGCTGAGCCCAGACGTTAAGACATGACCAAAGCAAACATACGGGGCTAAACTGGACCACATTGAATTTAGGCAAGTCTAGCCAGTAATAACACTTACGGTGCACAGCCAGTCTGAACATGCTTCATGCGTCATGGCATTTTAACTGGCTGGGAGTCCTTGTATGGTAATACTGGCATATATTGGTGCAGCCTGCATGCACATACATTGGAACACCCAGCATGAATATATTTTTATACTGGCATATGTTGGAGGCAAAGGATGGTGACTTGCAACTATTAGGTTGTTCCATGTGCTACCATACAAAATCAATTGCAAACTGTATGGCTTTCTACCCAATTTGCAAAGAAAGTGCTGTAAAATGCATCATTTTAACCCAATGTTTCAAACATTTTCGTGGGAGTGAGAAACCGCCTCAAGCGCCCCTTGGTTGGTTTGTTTTCCCTTACTGTGCTCTGTCGATCCTGCATAATTGGTGCAAACATTTAAGCCTCTTCAGTTCAGAAATTCACCAGCCTCTACTGTACCTCATCTATCTGTCACTGTGTATGATATGTGTTTTAATGCGCACACAGCGGCAGGGTTATCCTCACGCACCACACGCTGTAATGCCTTCCTACATATATTTATGCATATGATACAAAAGTTAGTCTGGCATAAACCTCTCTTCAGTAGAGAAATCTAACTTTGCTGTAGTTGATTTGCAGTTGTAGTAATAAAGCATATTTGTGTCCTCCACACAAACTCAAGGGGAGATGTCTCACATCTCCTGTTTGCAGCAGTGCCTCCGCTGGCCCAATGCAAAACATTATAAGGGGGCCTCACCAAATATTTTGCCCCAGGCCTCACCAACCCTTGTGACAGCCCTGGGGACCAGTAATAGCAATGCAACAACAAACTGTTGCAAACAGCCAATGAAAACTACCATTCTGTTGTTACTATGCAGTATTTTGATAAATTCTGTATAGTAACCAGAATGTGCAGTTTTCATGGGCTGTTCTGACTGACATGATGACGTGTTGTTATTGCCACAGGAGGCAGTGCAGCGCCACCTTCGTTTCACAAGTTACTGTGAACTGAAGGTGTCTAGGCGTGGCGTTGGTCTTCGAAAGAGTCTGCTGAACTGCGTTGTTGCATGTGGCCTAGTTGCTGGGGTCTGGGCCCTGCTTTTTAACTCACAATAGTGCCTGCCAGTCTGTCACTGCCCCCTCCAGGCCCCGACAGGAGACAGAGAGTCCCCACCAGCAGCCGACTTCAAAATCAGGTAAGTGGACACTCTCTGACCATGTAACTTAAGCAGTGTGAAGATTCCAAGGTCCGGAACGGAGGCGCGGTCCCCTGGTGGTGTCCACACTCCTCCTGGGGCTTGGCTGGGCCTGGGCCCTTGCCAGGACCAAGGACCCAGAGCCAGGACTCAGGAGTCACTGAGCCAGGAGGACACCAGGAGACTGTGCCGCCGCCCGGGCTCGGCTGTCTTCTGTTCACGCTTCTAGTCACGGAGGTAGGCCCCCCCCACCACACACAAAGGCAGATGTCTGTCTGGAAGCCCTTTTGAGAGGGAGAGTGAGTGCGCCACGAATCACTAGCTTTGGTCCTGGTGGTTAGTTGGACACGGCGTAAGCAGAGGACTGTCTGTTTGAGATTGTTTCGTTCAAGAGGAGTCAAAGAGGGACCAGCATCTTTGTCATCGTTCTAGTCATGTGCGTCACGGTTCTCATCAGTGGCTATTTGTGTGGATGTCCTCGAAGGCTCTGTTTTGTTGTAATTTGGCACTCCTACTCCTTTGAAGTCAGTGGCGTTTGGTGTTTACTAGTGATTTTTATTTGCCTCAGTGTTGAACCCTGAAGTGACTTTATACATTTCTTCATCCATGTTTTTTTTTACCAGGTGTTTGCTGCCAGTACTAGGTGGCTCTTGTCCCCCAACGTGCATTTCCCCCTTGGGAATTCAGGACGGTGTAGGTATGAGGCCAGTATTATGCCCTCCAGGAGTTCTGTTTTCAGAGCTGTTATGTTGATTTTTACTGTGCACAGCACAGGCTCTTCCAGTTCCAAAATTTTTTTCTGTCATCAAAGTGAGTACCCCAGATGTTTTTAGACTATATTATGATAGGGTACCGTGGAACTCGTGCTTGTTTATCAGGCTGGTAGGGGGCGCTCCGCCTTCGCAGGTGTTTCCCGACCTTTTATCATCCTGAATACAATGCTCGCATGGGTTTTTAATGTGCTGCCTATGGTGTTGGTGTGAGGCTCTCCAATCTTTGCTACGACTTGCGTGCCATGTATTCTTTAGTCTTTGCTAGTCTTTGTAGTATGGGTCCAGGGATTGGGATGGCACAGCGTCACCCGCCACGTAGTCCCGTTATATGTAACCAAAGGGTCCCTCGCCGCTACGTAGGGGGCTCATTACATTGTCCTCGGTTTCCCTTCCATCTGTGTCCCAGGGAATTCAGGCGGCATAGATTGGGAGTCCAGCTGTATGTGTTTCAAAAAACAATTACTACGTTTTGGACGCACAATGAGTTTGGATATTGCTTGGTTCGGGTGATCAGTACTGCGAACATTGGTTGGTGTGTGCTGGGGGTGGAACTCATTTGTACTTGCTGGAGGCCGCAATGCTCTGAATACACATTTGCCAACATGATCCATTCCACTCTGTCTCTGTGGGTGATTGCAGTCCATGTTTTTTCTTTAAATTTGGGAACTTGTAGTCTGAGTTTTATAAAGAGATAAGAAGAACTACAAGTCCCAGAATGCAAAGAAAAGACCTAGACTGGATAAGCACCAGATTGGAATGGAAAATGTTGGCAACTATGTGAATATTCGTTGGTTGCGTGAGCTGCAATATGTTGTTTGTTATCATTCCCTGTTTTTGAGCTGCACTGTAAGAACATTAGCAGTAGTACCGGGAGCTGCGCTATATTATCATTGGGTTGTGGCCACAATACAAAGAGAGTGAAGTTCAATGTATTCTCTGTGGGGGCTTGGGCCCTGCACAGCAACTACCGCAAATGCTGCATAGAGCTTCTCCGAAGAGGACGGATTTCCCTCCAAACCATTTGCAACCCTACAGAAGTAATACAATGCTGGCGTGCACCGGGTCAATTAGAAGGACCACGCCATGTAGTCTTGATAATCACACAGGACCTCATGAATCAGAGTCTGGTGTTACCGGTAATACTCTGTGTCATTTCCAGTACGTCTATTTTTTAAATACTGCCTAATTATGAGTTGGGATTTTATGGAGTATTTCCTACAGGCAAGGGGTTCATAGAAAGTACTGTATGGGGTAATATGTGTTATCTTAGCCCCATGCAGTACTTTTCTATGTACCCCAGGCAGGAAATATCACTTTTGACCCCAACTCATAATTTAGGTCTTATTTAAAAAAACAGGTGGTATTTACAATATCACTTTTTTTTCACCATTACCACCATACTCGTAATGTTCCACATGGAGTAAAACATACATACAAGGCTGACACTGGGCATGAGCAGGCAGCTCGAGAAATCATGACGTGGGGCCTGCAGATGTTCCCGAGCGGCGAGCCATCATAGGGCAGGCCATTTTATTTATTTATGAATTGCTCGCCTAACAAGCAAACAATACATAAATAAAATGGTAAGCCATCTTGACGTGATTGTTGCTTGGCATGCTTGTATTGCAGCGCACAAGTACATGGCACTCATTGCAGTTTATTAACATTTGTCAGCGCGCCCTCAGGCTAAAGAACTGCAAATGCAGATACGTGTGGTGTGGCCAGATTCTTGGTGTCCCCATGGCAGCAGGTTCGGACACAGAGTTCGGTGTCAGGGCGCGGCGCCCTGCAATAATCTAATAACATATCGTTTTATGTAGCGCTACAAACCCTCAGGTGTCTAAGTTGATATTATTATCCCACTGCGTGGTACTCAATTCTTCGACCTCAAAAGGATAAAGGACTGAGTTGGCCCTGACAGGATTTGAACCGGCATCAGCAAGCTGTGCACAGATGTCAGAATGAGCACTCAACTTGCTGTGCTAACTACAAGAAGTTAAGAAAATAATTCAGTATATTGCTCACAAGTGTATTGTTCAAACCATAGCAAACATTCCATAACGTCACCTAGCAATAGCATAGCATAGCGAAAAATAACATGACCCTGCACAGCATGCCATAGTGTAATAAAAGAAGCATAGCATAGAGTACCATAGCACAGCATACTTACATAGTACAGCACAAGGCTAATGAACATACCATAATACATTTAATAAAATAACACAACTAAGTATAGCAATGAATCATAGCATAACCGCGCATAAGGGTGTGTCATGAACACGTGTCACTTCTTTTAACAGTGATCGAATGCATGCGACAAGTGTTTATCTAGGCCATGCTGCAAGGTGGTATGGGTTATTGAAGTACAACTATGCAAGTGCTGTGTGTGTTACATGCATATCGCAGAACGTTGCTGCTTAACACTCACTGGCTGCCGAAACACCCTTTACAGCTGGACAATTGGCCTTGTGACTGAGTCCTTTGGCCTTCACGGACCTGAGAATGATCTCCGCCTTCCTGTATCACACAGCTGTCCATGATATTATGCAATCTATCATGTACTCAGACTGAAGGCCACTGTAGTGCAGGGGTCTGCATCCTGTGCCTCAGCCAATGCTTTCCCCATCCATCCCACTACTAGCCTGTACCAGCAGTTGCTGCAGCACCAAACATGCTTGGAGCAGCAGCAGTGTGATGGGCTGGTAGTGGGTCGATCTAGGTCTGGCACTGAACTGGCCTGGGCCGTGGCACCCGCACTGCGGGGCCGGCATTATTGGGCCAAGATTTTTTGGGCCCTGGCACTTATTTTGTTTTACAAATTAAGCACTGGAGACAGCTTCAGACTTAGTCAGCTTGCAAGCACTGAACATAGTCTGCCAAGGAACCAGCACTTTCATCCTTCTTCGTCAGTCAGTGCAAGAATAGGAATGCCTCTGTAACTTTGCCTCAAACCCTATGTCATTCAAGAACACCTCCCCTTGGCAAGATACAACCACTAAAACATAACACAATTTTCTCTGTGTGTTTTTCATTGTGCTAACTGCATTGCTGAATACAATTTGCTACATTTTTCTTGAGCTTCCTCCTTCAATACAATGTACATTTTTCATCTTATAACACAGACCCAGCCTGCACATTTAAATTACCATTTTCAGAGCTTGATGCATTTTGCTTGATCTGCATTCAGCTTATTACATGAACTCATTTGCACTAAATGTTATTATGGGAATCTGTTATCCTGGAGCAAAGTGGTCATTTTCTATTATGTGCTCTGTCAATTGGCATCTATTTAAATTCAGCCTGAGACTCATACTCTTGAGTCTAACAATGAGTCTCACACCCTTGGCCCTATTTAAAGTTCAAACCCTCGCTAGAATGTGAATGCTGAAATGCGGCATCTAAATGTTGAAATTCAGAGTCTACATGTTGAAATGTGGAGTCTAGATTCTTTCTACAGTCACATGTCAGAGATACAGCACAGGAATGACACTGCAAACAATCAGAGGCTCTCTGCCCCACCCTACTGGTCCATTCCGCAAGTTGCATATCGACTATGCGGATATGAGTGAGAGGTGCAATGGCGCCCGACATTTGATCATTGTCGTCTGCCCCGATGGTGGGATTTTGTGCACATCCAGATGACCAATGTGCAGATACATTTTTAGTTAACAAGGTAGTTCCTCAATGGGGTGTGTGTGATGTATTAAGATGAGGCAATGGCACACACTTTTTCAACTAATTGTTTAAGGAAATTACAACATTGCTTGGCAATTAAACATCAGATGTGCACCATTTACCACGGCCAGCCCAATGGATTTGCGGAGAGGATCAATGGCCTACTGAAGAGCATAGCCTACTAACTCACCTTGTACAAATACTCCAAATCTTAAAGATGGGACACTCATCAAGTTCTTTCCTACTCAGTTCAATCTACAGCCTCAACTGCAATTTTGCCCGCACTTTCAGTCCGGCAGTTTGTGCCCCAGGCAGTAATTGTAGTCGGGCTCCTCCTTCCATGTCTCAACTCACTCCAACAGCAGCAGGCAAGTCTTTAGCATGAAGTATATAGAGTGCACACACATAGCTGCAGTCTCAACTGCACTTTTATCCACACTTTTGCCATTTTAGCAATGCAATGCAAGCATTCATCCTTTCACCTAAAGATTTTTACCATTCTACTGCAGATTGTAATTCAGCATTCGTTCAGGTCAAACTGAAGTCTTATACAGAGGCCACCACAAACTAAGAGTAGATCAGGGATGACAACTCTTCAGCTATTTAACGTGTACCCATTATTTGACTGTCTGATCCCTTTTCAGCATTTAATTTTTTAGGAAACTGGAGATATCCTATCTACATTTTCAAAGGCTCCTTTCCACCAAGACAGAATATTTCTCTCTTTATTGGTTCCCTTGAAAGTTTTAGAGGTAGACACAATCAACTACTTCATGTTCCCTTTTGAGGTCTTAAGGCAAAGGCCCACATTATAGGTTTGCTGGTATCCCACGAGTACTTCCGGCGGGATACTGGCAAACAGACCTACTATTACTGGTGCCTGATATGCCAGAATTACAGGCATATTACAGGTTCCGGCAGCAGCGGTAGGTAAATCCCCATTCCATGGAGTCCGGAAATGTGCCAGTAAATGGAATTACCGACACGTTAATTCTGAACCGACAGAGTCCTAATAAAGCCATAGGGTTTTTTTTTCTAACGACTGCATACTTTTCTGGTTTTAGCAGGCAAAGATGAATGCATGTTGCAGATGTTTTTGAAAATGTTCAACATATTCGTGTGTAGTAGAGCCATTCATAAGTATCTGCTCCTGTGTTCAGCATAACAGATGCTGAGGTAGAAACAGCTGGGACCAGAATACAATATGAACCTCGGTAGAATTCCTACAATTGTCTTATTATATCGGTCTGCCTCCCACTACTAAATGCCAGGTAGAAGGTGATATTTACTCCAAGAATATTTCTTATTTTAGCCATCACTTCATTAGTAAAGTGACTACCCTGGTCAGACTCAATCTTTTTTGGAATGCCTGACATGAGATAAAATATGGGTGCTCAATAAAGTGGCAGATGTTTTCACCTTAAAATCTGGGGCTCTGAGACATTTATTCTACTCTGGAAATAAGCAACTAATGGTCAACATATGCTTGTTAACATGCACAGAAAGTATCATAGGTACATCTGTATATGTGACCAAGGAAATGCCATTCCTCTTTTCTGTAGGGGAGCCTGATGTATGTGAGATATTGGGTGAAATTGTGCACACATCAAACAGGTATGTAAATATATATTTAGGACTTGACCCAATTGAGGCCAATAACCGAAATCACGCAGGATCTCGTTCATTGTTTGAAATTACATATGACCTGCGGTAGCCACCACATCAGTGTATTTTAAAAATAATACCTCTGAATGTTGTAGGAACTACCCACTGGCCATAATCAGACTAGGGTTTCCCAACCAAGAAATTATCTTGAATTTGAAAAATCTTCTGATATGTCATTAATACTCTCAAATCTTCCCTCCCTTACTAAACTTGCACAGTTAGGGGAACATCACCTGGATCTTGTAGATATTGATAGCATTTTCTCAATGATGGGATGTTCTGTTGGAGCAGTAACTAAAACAATATTCTGAGTATCTCTACTCAGCTGAAGAGTGGAAAATGTGCTTTCTGCAAGAGATTTTGATTACATCACTATTGATATTTGTGTTTCTCACGGGAGATGTTGTATATGAATGGATTCCACTTGTAGACCTTGAGGTTTGGCTAATTGTTCTGCTAGTTAATTTACTGTTTTGTCAGCACCCTCTAAATTAAGGTGGCCTTTGATCTGTTTTCAATATATTGTCATGTTGTTTGACAGCACCAAATCATCCAGGACTTGGATCACTTTTACATGTTTCATGAGATTGTTGTTAGCAACCAGAATGCCTACAACTTAACAATATATTAAGTATTCTACACATTCATTTTGCCTAAAAACAGAATATCCAAATATCACCAGTTCCTGAAATAGATGATTTATGGCAGTGAAGAGGGATCAATATATTGCCATCAGCTCTGCAACCTGGGAACTCCAGGGATTATGTTCATAAATGGCTGAAGGTTCAGGGGTGTCACTTACACAAGCATTTCCGATTTAGCTATTGATTTCCTTTGCATCATTGTGGTGATGCTGCCATGTATCTTTACTGATGCAATCAGAAATAGAGACAGACAAAAGTATACATTTTAAATGCGTATTTACAATGGTCCTTAATAAAATAATAGCACATTATGGTTGCTGGCTAGACAAAACAGTACAAGTGTCAAGAAGACAAGGATGGCCAAATAGAAGTGCTGGATGAAGTTTGCCCAAGTTGTCTGCTTCTAATGAGAAGAAAGTGGAAATTTTATAAATAAGAAACTCAAGACTACATACTTCTCCTCTTGCCTCAAAAAGGTTCCTCAATTCAAGGTCTGGTGTTCAAATAGTATAACACAAAAGTCCAGAAACATGACAATTACAAAATCCCCAAGGGATGCAATAAAGTGTCTCCAATGGTCATACAAAAGCATCATACATAGTATTTTAGAGAGGCTGCCTCATCCCCTCATGTTTTACCCATAAAATGTTTGTCAGATCTTTGCGTCTTATTCGTTCAACAAGTTTCTCACTCAGATGTTGCTTACCAAGAAGTATTGCTGGCCCTGGTGGGATTTGTTGGAGAAGTGTGGCCCTGCTCCCAACCACCCCCTTCTTCCCTCTGTGCTTTCTCCCAACCTGCTTCCCTTCTCCCAGGTCTTCCTATTCTAAACGTACCCTACAATTGTGTTATTTCTAGTATTGTCCTTCCCTTCCCTTATCTCTTGGTCCCAAATGGTCTATCTCCCACTTCTGCTCCTTACTTTCACATCCACTCTTCTGCTGACATGTATCATCATCTTTCTCCTAAGTACTTTCCTTCCCTGGATGTTAAGCATCTGCCTTTTTGTTCGGACCACTCTCCTCCTCTCCATGGTCTCGCTCTCTCCAGGTTTTCCACTCAGTTTATTTCCCCTTCAACCTCACACTATTCTCCTCTATCACCATTTCAACACTCTCCATATCCTGTGTAACCACAATGTATTGGTATCCCTGGCTTCATTCTCCCAAGATAATCTCCTGTACCCTCTTTACTCTGTATCCCTCTTTTAATGACTCTTTCTATCTAGACTATGCCACACTTTTTCCAAATGACCATTTGCCAGGCTTTTCTCCCTGCAGTACTTTGCTATTGAACAGTTTTCTTCCTTGGCAACCTCTGTGGTCCAGGGTTCCCAATGTCTGCTGATCCTGGCTATGTCCCAGCTTAATCTTCACACTGTATTGGCTGATTGTCTCCATGACCATCAGTCTGGCTTCAGAGCATCCAGAAGCACAGAAACTGCTCTCCTGAACATCTGTAAAGACCTGCTCTCTAACCTCATTGCTAATCCCCCCTCTGTACTCATCCTACTTGATCTCTCTTCTGCCTTTGACACTGTCAACCATGCCATCCTGCTCAACCAACTCTGTAATAACCTGGGTAACACTGACCAGGCTCTGACCTGGCTGAATTTTTTCCTCTCTGACCCACCCTCCCAGTTCCAACTTGAGTCCTTCCTCTCCTCTATCTGTATCTGTACCTGTGGTTTTCCCCAGGGGTCTAACCTTTCTCCCTCTTTTTTCGACCAATACCTGGCACCTCTCGCTCACGGCATTGCTGCTCTCGGCTCCAAATTTCAGTGCTATGCGGATGACAATCAGCTCACTTTCAGGCTCCACTCTGCCGCCTCTTCTCCTTCTCTCATCCCGGGTCATCTGTCTGCAATCCAGGAGTGGTGTGCCACCAGTTGACAGTGTCTGCCTGAATGCCTGTAAGACAGAGATCATCCTCATTGGCATACCTGCACCTTCTTTTCCTGACACTCTCTGGCCGGCCTCTCCTGGCCCTGTTCCTGCTCCCACCTGTGAGGCTAAGAACCTCAGGGTCATCTTCGACTCCACACTCTCCTTCTCTACTCACATCTGATGTCTCCAAGAAGGCAAACTGCACCCCCTCAGAGGTATTCTTCCTTTAATCTGCTTCTTCCAGAAGCTCTCTGTCTCCAGAGCTCTGGTTCTTTCTAGGCTTGACTACTGCAACAGCCTGTTTTTAAATCTGCCTGCCTCTACTCTCCTCTCTCCATCCTCTACAACTCATCCAGAACAGGACTGCTAGATTTGTCCTTGACCTCAAGCCCAGAGATCATATTTCTCCAGCCCTGAAAATATCTCCATTGGCTCCCAGTCGCTACAAGGATCAAGTTCAAGACCCTTTGCATTGTCCACAAGGCCTTCTGGGGCCTGGGACTGCTATAGCTTCAGTTTGCTCTTCAGAAATATCTTCCTGCCCGAGCTCTTCGCTCCTCCACCTCCAACTCCTTGAGGGTCAGGTCCTTCTCCTAGCAAGGAGTCGGGGGCAGATCTCTCTCTTTGGCTGGCGTCTCCCTCTAGAACAGCCTCCCTGCCTCTCTGAAACTTCAGCAGAACCATCTCTGGTTCCGGAAGCATCTCAAGACTTTCCTCTTTGCTTCTGACTTCGCTCTTCCTTTTCCCTGCTGATCTCCTGTCCGATACTGCACTGATCACCTGGCTACCCTCTGAACTTCGGGTCCAGGTCCCTGCCTGCCCAGTTGCACACCTGCCCTGCCTCCTGGCAACCCTTGAACTTGGGTCTGTATCTGCAAACCTGAAGTCCCTTTACCTGCACTTATCAGACACTTGTTGTCTGTACTTAACCCTTGCACTGCCACCTGCTGGCCGCACTACTTGTTTTTGATCCTGATTCCTATTTCCTGCACTTACCCTTCCTCCCCTTCCCCTGGCACTTTTCCCCTCCCCTCTCCCCTGCACTTGCCTCTCCTGCACTTACACAATCTCAATGTCACTATACCTAGTGAATCATTGACTTGGTCCTCCCTTTGTTTCCCCTGCCTTTCCTTGTCGCATCTTGAAACACTTGTGTATAGGTGCATTATAAATGTCATATCATATCATATCATATCCTATCATATCGCTTCTGGCCAACTCTCCACAGTTCTGTCTACCTCTTGTGGCCGGGTCTCACAATTTGAGGTCTCTCGATATCTGCCTTCCTCCATAATATGCTGCTTGTGCTGGGTGAATTTTATTTGGTGCCTGTTCCAACTCTGGGCTGGGTTTCAAGGGATTAGGCTGAACCTTGGTGATGGTACTGATACTGTATCCTGATTGGGCCATCTGATCGTGGTCAGGTGTGTGTTCAGAGGCCTCCCCTAAAGCTATTTAGAGGCCAGGTGCTATTTTGGATTTTATACTTGAATTTGCTGAATTTGTGCTCTCATTTCCCTCACCTGAGCTCTCCTCTATGGCTGCCTGCTTTCATTAGCTTGTAGTGGAAAGTCCAGAGTATGTTTTAAAATAGTTTTTTCGAGATCAGGCTGGCAGTTTTAGTTTATTTTGCTTCAGTAGATGGGAACATTGATACATTATCTTTGCTAACATAACATACCTGTTTGTACCTAACAGGTCAAAGGCAGTGCACATATCCATGAAAGACCGAGACAGTGGTCCTGATTCATGGATTATTTGCGCCGAAAAAAAAAATGGATTTGTGTGCCATTCAGCCCGCAAATCCCTGTTTAACAAATGGGGATTTGTGGGCAGAATGTTGCACAAATCCTGTTTTTTTTGGCACAAATAATCCATGAATCAGGGCCTTTGCCTCCTCTTTCAAAATGTAAAATGAAACAGAAAGTGATTAACAAGACTTCAGCTACCACTACTGCTAACACTGCACCTATAAATCTTGATGTAGTGGCAAGTAACCATACCAAAAAAATAAAATCTTTTACAAAACATGTTCTGCCACAGAGTCCTTCAGAACCTTATAAAACAGGAGAGAAATCATGCACAACCCTTAAAACCTACCGTAGAAAATTAATCCTAGAAGCACTCATAGACAGTGCAATCCTTCTCAAAAGGAAGTTAATTATTTTAATTTTAAACAGAATGAAACTACTAACAAAACTATCTACTAAACTACAAAAAAGACTTCTCAATAAATGGAATATCAACAAAAATAGCTTCTTAAACATCTGTGGAGGTGAATGGAGCCAAACCACGAGCAGAACCATATTATAATGAAGAAGCATACAAACAAAAGCAAACAAACCCAATTGCCATACAGAGCAGTGGACGAGGGAATGAAAAACTTAATAATACCATTATGTAACAAGAAACGCTGCTCACAAAAATATCCCCAGAAAACTCAGTATCACCTCTCCATTCCACTGAACCAAAACGTCCAGTCTACAAATGGCTGTGCACATCAATGTGTAATATTGCCAAAAAATCTTTCAAATCTGTACGCCGGTTCCTCAATCAGTATGTAAAAAGCAAAGACAAATTCAAAATGAAACTACTACAAAACATGGCTGCCTGTCCAGTGCGCAAATACACAGGACTACAAGGACATTCATTAGCCTGCATTTCAGGACCTATTTGAAAAAGCGCCTTCCATCATATCAAAATGATATCAACACATCATTCAACTATAAGAAATCTGGTCCATAAACTCTACTATGCTAAAAGTCCTGCTTTAGCACAAGCCAATTTAAATAACAATCTTCTACGTGGTACAGCCAAACAACTACTTGAAGAAATAGAGCATATCCAGAGAAGATATTTTGGAAGTGAAAGCCACTTACAAAATGCAATACCTTTACAACAAACTAGCAACTACTGTACAAATAGCAACCTTCTATTACACACATACAAAAAAGAAATACTTAAGTTTAAAAGTACACCCGCTGAAGTACCAAACCATGTGTGTGTGTGTGTGTTGCTGCAGGACTTTTTTTTTAATAAAAGTACCACAAAAACTGTAGACATAACGTACAAAATAGAAGACAATGAAGATTCCAAATGGATCCAATTAGCTCTCTACCTTATATCAGAAAACAAATTCAAAATTACTGACCCCTTAATACTTTGCAATTACTGCACTGCAAAACTTGACAACAACCAAACATCATCATGTGCTATCACAAATAACTTGGAATCATTTTCACTACCAAAACCCCTGCAACAACTAAATGTATATGAGAGCATCATAATTCAAACAGTGCACCCATTTCAAGCAATAATACACCTTCAACCAAACCTCCCTCTGAATTAGTGAAAGGCATTCATGGCAAAGTAGATTTTTACCATTAGATCTCAAAGGAAATGTACACACTCTGGGAGTGCAACGTCCAATAGATCAATCTTTAATTGTCTTAATAAATGACGTACCTACAAAAGACAAAAAAAAATGGCAGCAACTTGTGGACTTAAATAAAGCTAGACAAGCCTTGCAATATCTAAAAGACAACGATGAATACTACAAATACATGAATATTGAAGAAAACCTGAGAGAAACCATTGAAATAATTCAAGAGACACCAGAAACTGGTCAATTTCAACTTCTAGATCCTGCTACAGAATCCAATATTTTAGACCATTATACAATTCATCCATTACACTCTAAAGACACTATAGATAATGCACTGGAAACATACCAAATGCGACAAGCCAAAGGATCTCCAATCCAATCAGCATATGGGGAAAAAGTATAGAAGCACGTGCCTTTCCTCTTCTCTTTCCTAATAGGAAAGGAGGAATGTATGATGATAGACCAACACAAATAACAGCATCAGAATATCGCTCTTTACAAATGTATTCTGATGACCCCAGATTCAGACCAAATGTGGAATACACATTCCACCTTTTCCTTGAAAGTGAACTAGCAACTCTATGCTACAGAGTTGCACACACATTGAAATCAGGTACCATTTTCAAAATATGTCAACTAAGCAATTACTACAAAAAGTGCAAGAAAAAGATGAGGTTTTCAAGTCAAGTATTACATATCTTTTCGCAAACATGCGTGGTACAAAAGAATACTGGTTCCAACGTCACAGAAATGTACGCTGTATTATAAGAAACCTTGGCCCACCCACTTGGTTTGTTACATTAAGTTGTGCAGAATTTGCATGGGAAGATTTACACGATTTCCTACGCATAGCAAACAAAAACAAAACAAACATAGATATAAAAACACCAGGAGAACTCTGTTCTCTAGATCCTGTAAATGTATCAAGCTATTTCCATAATCACTTCATTGCTATGCTACACTTTATTTGTAATAAAACTGTACCTCCCCTCGGAGAAGTACAACACTTCTTTTGAAAAAAAAGAATACCAAGCCAGAGGAGCACAAGACATCCACCTGCTTTCATGGATTAAAGATGCTCCTAAATTTGGTCAGGACAGTGATGCCACTGTTTTGCAGTTTATCCAAAAATATGTCACTTCTGAAATTCCTTCATGAACAACACATAATGACCTTCATGCACAAATTTTAAAATTTCAAAGACACAAATGTGGGAAATATTGTCGTCTCAGATATGAAAATAAAGGAAAATACTATACCAAATGCCGCCTTGGTTTCCTTAGACCAGTTAAAATAACAGGTTGAGTAAACAACTTCTTGTCTTCAGTTAGACATAGTGTCAAAGGTAAATCTCCTAAGAACACGTGTTTCATAAAAAGAACAGAAGTATCAAAATATATCAATGATTACAATGCAATGGAATGCAAACATAGATGTGCAGTACATTGCAGACAATTCCACTGCAGTTGCACAATATATCACAGCCTACTTAACCAAAGCAGAAAAACAGAGCTTCAAGACCTCTGGGATGACATATCATCTGACAAAACACTGTCACAGAAATTGTACAGCTTAGGCATAAAAATGCTCTCACATAGAGAATGTGGCTGCTATGAAGCTGCAGACCGTTTAACCGGTACTGCTTTGTATGGAAAAATCTGAAAACATAGTATGGTTATGTCTTGGTCCTGCTAAATGTGGAAAAGAGTTCTCAAATCATATGAGGACTTACAAACAATAGCCAAAAATGATCCCAACAGCCAAGACATTTTGAAAAACAATTTACCAGACACATATTACCCAAACAGGAGTACCACTTTGGAAACCATGTGCCTCTACCACGTAGCACAAAACTTCACATACAAAAATAATATAAAACCAGATGAAAAGAAAGGTAGATACAGAGCGGCAAATTGTGATGGCAGCTTAGTGAAACTTAGCAAACAAATCTTAATAAATCATATCAAATTGTCATTAGAAACTCCCAACTGTATTACATCTCTCTGCTACAACTTTTCAAACCATGGAGAAAAGAAGAAGAGTTATTAGATACCTATGACTCCAATGAAGGCGCTTTCAAAGCAAATGAAAGTACCATAACAGATGTAAACTTTACGCACTACAAAACAAACTTGCATAATGAACGTCAACACGAAGAAGAAGCCCAGGCCCAACTAGATGCGGAAGATCCCAACAGTAGTCAACCTTCTGTAACAGGAAGCCAAGAACCACTTGGACAGCTACTAATAGCAAATGAGGCAGAATTAGCCATGACAGAAGTAGAAAACACCATGTGTCGGTATGAACAATCTACAGAAGACTTTGCTGTGCTATAATCACAACTGAACAATGAGCAGCATCGCATTTTCCAAGTAATAACAAAACAAATTGAACATGGTGTGCAACATGAAAATAAAAACTCTACCTGCCAAGACTACAAACCTATAATGCTATACGTCAGTGGTCAAGCTGGTTCAGTCAAAACATTCTTAATCAAAATCATCAGCAAGTTCCTCCAGCAATTGACAAACAACAAACTGTCAGCTGTTGTAACTGCCCCCACAGACAGGTTTAGCTGCCTACAACATAGGCGGTGTCACTTTACACTGATTACTACTCCTTCCAGTAGAACACCAAAACAAATTAGACTATTACAAACTTTCTACAGAAGCTGCAATGGAACTACGCAGAGTTTTTAAACACATGAAAATGCTACCAATAGATGAGGTGAGCATGGTCTCCAACCTAATGTTGGCTTTGATTCACCTCAGATTACAAGAGGTCCCCAAAACAGACTACGAAGAGCTCTTTGGAGGAAAACACATTGTTTTCGGAGATCTTCTTCAATTGACACCAGTGACACGTGAACCTATTTTTAAAAACCTTAGAGCACAAACTCTGACGTAAAACTCGTGGCAGCATAGGAAATGTCAACCTTTGGCAGCATTTCCAAAACAGAGAATTAACTGAAAACATGCGCCAGTCTGCACATACCTCACATACGCCAACATTTTAAAAAGTATTAGAGTTTGTGTACTATCTAAAGAAACACAATCAATATTAAACACCGGGCACATCCATGCATTCTATGGCCATAACTCATATGCCACTGATGTCATGGAACAATTAGCACACAAAAATGTCAATTGTATGTCCTTGATGCCAACTCTTGCAAGCTGTTCAAAATTCAACGAAACAATGGTGAAAAAAGAAATGCAACCAATAATTGAAATTTGCTCCACAGACAAACTGGACATACATGGTATGACACTACCCATGTGTCAACAAGCTAAAACAAGACTAAATACCTTAGAAAACTCTATCTCCAACACAGCTGGTTTGGAGAAAATATTAAAATTATCTTTAAACTGTAGAGTAATGCTTAAACGTAACCTAGACGTGGAGCAAGGCCTAGGTAATGGAGCACTTGGTACATTTGTTGGCTTTCAAACATACCCACGTGACAACAACATTCAGTTCATCAATATTCTCTTTGACAAACTATCAGAAGTTAAAAAGATAGGATGCTCAACAGCCCACTTCCTTCTTTGCAAAGACATGTATGTACACAGAGAACATTTTTCACTAACTCTAGCATACGCAGTCACCATTCACAAATCCCAAGGTCTTACCCTAGATAAAGCATTGATAGATATTGGTAGCACAGTCTTTAAAGAAGGCATAAGCTATGTAGAACTATTATGCTTACGTACACTTGACAGATTATTTCTAATGAACTTTGATGCAAGTAAACTAAATGTTGATATTCCTTGCATTCTTTTTTTATTATTATTTATTTTTTATTATTTTTATTGCATCAATCAGTTTCCAAAAAAACTTTAAATGCAAAACGAATCAACAGAATGGATTGAGGTAAAAAAACAAAATATAACAAATATGTATATGTATATTACATGGCCACAGTAGTGGCCATGTAGTTATGGTTAAGTTGCTGTTTCCATAGGAAGAGCACTTTTTGGGCGGCTTATAACTTCGCTCTCCCTGGACGGATCCTCACCAAACTTTGCAAAAAAGTATTTGGGTCACTCTGAATTTTTTTGCAAAGTTTGGTGAGGATTCGTCCAGGGGGGGAAAAGTTATAGGGGGGGTCCCAAAACTTTTTTTTCCCATAGACTGAATGGGAAAAAACTTTGCGCACGGCTACAGCCCGAACCGCTGGATGGATTTACACCAAATTTGTGGCAGGAGCGGCGGCCTAGTCCCAAAAGCGTGCTTTTGTAAATTTGGTGTAAATCTGTCCAGTAGTTTTTTTTAAAAATGACCAAAATATAAGGCAAAAAAATTAGTGATATCTGTGTTCGGTTCGCGGACGGACTTCCCTGTTCGCTCCGCGGACAGCACCCCGATTGGCCCATGGCCTTGCATCATGTCCGCGGACATGCGACGTGTTCGCTGATTGGACGGCGAGGGGCGTGGAGCGCATTAGATTTTCTGTGGCGCCCGCCATCTTGTATTCGCAGTCGACTGCGTAAAGCGCAGTAAAACGTGGATAAAAAATTGTATTTAGTGCCGTGTGTTGGTGTGTAAGAGTGTTTGGGGAGGGTGGGGGAGTATGAGATAGGTTCAATGTTTTGTTTTTTTATGTGCTAGACGTTTTTGTTGCATTCGATTTGGCCGCGGAGAACACGGCTGTTCTGACATTTTGTAAATAAACTAAATGGTGGGGTGTTTAGAGGACGGAGTATGTGTCATTTTTGTTCGCAAGGAAGGTAAAAATGAGCTATGAACCCTCGCGGTGTACTTAATTGTTCGTAAATACACAAACTGGGGGTGTCCTCAGGACGCTGTCCGTATTGTAATCTGTCTAGTTGAATGTGTTCTAAGAACACTCGCAGTGTCCCGAAATGGTTGCAATTACACAAAATGGGGGTGTTCTGAGAACGTTGTTTGTATTGTTCGTTGTGAGGGTGAAAGTGTTTTAAGACCACTCCTTTTGTCCACTAATAGTTCAATTTCCCAGGGGCGTCAACCGACTTTTTGTCCACTAAAGAAACGATAAATCCGGCTGGTTTGCGCCGACATTATGTGATAATCCTATGACTAGCGCTATTGACCTGGCTGACTTGCTTTTGCGACACTAAATCATATCTCCCGCCCCTAAGCCTGATATTATCAAAGCATTCATATTCCCCGCCTCTCTCCGTGACGTTACAGGGTGCATAATCAAACACGCCCAGTTCTCTGCAGTCCTAAGTGACTTTACACAGAACCCGGAAGACAACACATATTATGTCACAACACAGCGTGCCACAATTCGGAATATGAAACAGTGATTTAAAAGCAAACAGCAAGATTGTAAATGTTGTAAAGTACATTTATTTGACATCAAATGTTTAGAGAATATTCAGCAATTTGCATTTGTCTTTGTTGTCGATCCGCAAAAGTTCATGTTGAGGCACGGGATGTTCCTTTGCGGTAGAGAGGGTGTTAGATCAGCTTACAATTCAGTGCGCCACAATTCGGAATATCAAACTGTGGTTTAAAAGTAAACAGCAGGATTGTACATTTGGTAAAGTACATTTATTTCACATGAAATGTTTAGTGAATATTCAGCGATTTGCTATTGTCTCTGCTGTCGATCAGCAAAAGTTTATTTGGAGCCACAGGTTGTTCCTTTGCGGTAGATAGGCTGTTGGTTTATGATAAAAGCAGTAAATGGTCGCTCTGATAATCGGAAGGTTGCTCCAACAACGAGCCATTAGACCACCCTATTGGTTGGTATGTTGTTTGTAGCCGCTAGTACTGCGCAAGGGCATATTGGTCCTTGGCGATTGTCCCATAAAATGGTGAGGGTCATGAAGTTGCATATTTGGGCCTGCACCTGGCAGTTGAAGACCCCATCCGGAGTCTGTAAATCGTGACATAGGCAAAATGGAGCCACATACCTGTTTTAAAAAACATAAATTAGTCTCACCAGCCGATCTTCATTAAAAATCATCATTTTATTTATTAGGGCGTGAAACTATTTGCTATCGAAGATAGTGCAACAGAGTATGTTCATAATAAAATAATAATATTTTCCCATTCATATAGCGCTAAGAACCTTGAGTTATCTAAGCGGTGCTTATTATTAACCACGGTGTGTGGTGCTTATTTATCGACCACGGAATGATGAAAGGCTGAGTTTGGCCTTGCCGGGATTCAAACTTGCGTTAGCAAGCTGTGCACGGATGTCAAAGCGAGCACTGTACTCGCTGTGACACTTGACAGGCTACAGTGAAGTGGCACAGCGAGTAGAGCACTTGACCGCCTATAGACCGGTTAAATTATTTCTATTAACCCACCCTGTGTCGTCTGCCTTTTTCAGAGCCTTCTAAACGACAGGGGATCAATTCGGCGATGATAGTGCGCGGTAAAAAACATTATGCCACTTTCAACGAACAAGTTCAACTTGAGCGGTCTTTAATGCTACGCTATTGTAATTATATTTGGTATAAAATATTCTAAAGGGTTACTTACAGTACAATTGCAATTTCCATTGTCTACGAGTGGTGCAGTCCCAAAATACGACTCAGCGTGTGCCAACGATCTTTCGCATAGTGATATAATATATAAAAGTGGTTTTGTTTCAGAAATTTCATCTTTATCTTCTCTTACGTTTTAGCAACACTCCTTCAAGAGAAGTCTTTCATCACAATCTCTGTCTGTCAAGGTCAAAACACAATACAACCTTATAGTCCGCTTCGTGAGCCTCTCCGGGGCCCGAGAAAAAAATGGAAGCAGCTGACCTTCACTGTGAACGAGCATAAATTCTTACTTTGCAACATTCTGTGTAAAGCCATCTGTAGAAGTTGTCGAAGCAGCTGACCTTCACTGTGAACGAGCATAAATTCTTACTTTGCAACATTCTGTGTAAAGCCATCTGTAGAAGTTGGTTTTTGCATGCCATGTTTGTATATTGTTTGCGTGATATTAAAAAAAGTTTGTTTAAAGGACGTTATGGTTCTAAGTACAGCCGAAAGACCCCTGAAAATCGCAAGTTTTGGTAAGCTATGAAAAATAACTGGCGCCACCACCGTGCACTGCTAAGACTAACACCCAGGACATCAAAGATGACATCGCAAATGTCATTGATGAAATCACTGATGACATCACAGGTGTATGTACTTTTCATGGAATTTGTGTACTAGGGATTTTTATTATAATGTTGTGAAAAAAGTGCCAAGGATATTGCAATAAATATCATACCGTTATTAGTGCTTTGAACGATGCATTGATATAAATAGCATTGTATTATGGGATTCTATCTAGTATACTGAGCTACTAATGGAGAAACATAGCATTGTGTGCAGAGTACAAGATGAAAGTATGATATTTGTAATGTTAATATGTTGACTAATGAAATAATAATTGTCCTGAAATGTTCGAAAATTCACAAAATGGGGTTGTTCTGAGGACGTTATTCGTATTGTGTGATTGCTTAGCTGTATGCAATGAGGGAATGGCACAGAGAGTAAAGTGGACGCCGTCCGCGGACACCGCGGCTGTTCGTGGACAGGGCGTGGTACATCCGGGTTTTTCCAGGAAATCCAACATGGAAAGAAGACTGTACGGATCAGCCAATCAGATGTTGAGGTTGTGGATTTGTGTTGAAAGAGACTGTGTGTGGTGAAGATGGCAGAAGTGGAGAAAGTCAGGGTGTTGGTGCTCGGAGATATGTTTGTGCATGGTTTACAGCAGTACGCTGAATGCAGGCATGTTGCAAAGAACTTTGATGTGAAAGGAGTGGAGGTGGTGTGGAGCACTGTGCCTGATTGCAATGTACAGGGAATTGTACAAGTTTGTGAGGATATGGCCACGATGAACAGTCCGCATATGGTAGTTTTGCACTATGGTGCTTTCCATTTGGGCAACGTCAGTGCCCCTACTTTGTTGGCTGATTTGGAACGCTTGGTTCAAGCAGTAATGAAGATCCTTCCAAATGCAAAAGTAATTTTTTCTGGATTACTACCTAGGGCAATATGGGACAATAGTTCAGTTTTTTGTCCTCAGCAAAATATTGCTAGGTGTGTCATCAACCGAGGCATGTGTGCCTTCATGCTTAGAGCTGGTATGTTCTTCTGTAACAATGAGAATATTGATGCCAGTAAAGCTGTTAATTTTAAAGAAGATGGCATTTCTTTATCTTTTACGGGAAATGCCTTTCTATTTTGGAATGTAAGGGTTGCTTTGGAGAAGGTTATGTGAAGATTTTAGGAGTAAAGTAAGAAAAAAAAACAAGAAAAAAAATACAAAATAACAGGTGTCTGTCAAGCATCTGTAAAAAAAAAAAACGGCTCTTTTCAGAGCCAACTTCAAAGGGGAAATGGGGCACACTATTTAAATTTACATTCACCACGCTCAGATTTTCGATGTGTCCACGGACATGGCGGTAGAACGCGGACATGAAAATCACTACGAGGGGGTTAGTATGTTCTATGTTACATGTATATGAAGTCAGGGATATTATGGTTAAGTTGTGCTACTAAAAACCTATGAAATTCAGTGAAAAAACTTTGTTAAAGGGATGTTATGGTTAAGTTGCGCTACTAAAAATCTATGAAATTCTGTGAAAAAACTTTGTTAAAGGGACGTTATGGCTCAAAGTAAAACCGAAAAACCCCTGAAATTCGGCAGTTATGGTAACATAAGCAACCATAACTCGTGCCACCGTGCACTGCTAACACTAACACCCAGGACATCAAAGATGACATCACACATGTCATTGATGACATCACTGATGACATCACATGGCTGGCTCTCCCTTTTTATCCTATACTGACATATCGAAGCCACATAGTTTTCTTCAGTAACAGTCAGGAAGTAAAAATTGAAAAGGTACTATATTTGTAGACTTAGGGTCCAGTCACATCATATGAAACATATACATAGCGGAAGATACAGGCTTGAAAGAGAGCAATCCTTTCTGTGCATGAAGATAATCATTATAGTTATCAGCACTTTCTCATAGTTTTATTTTTATTACTCTACCTTCCCTCTATATGCTCATATTTGTATACATTATACTCACTCTCCATAGACTGAATGGGAAAAAATGTTTGCTCGTGCCTACAGCCCAAACCGCCGGACGGATTTCCACCAAATTTGGACCAGGAGCAGCGGCTTGGTCCCGAAAGCGTGCTTTTGCAAATTTGGTGAAAATCCGTCCAGTAGTTTTTTTAAAAATGACCAAAAAGTAGGTAAAAAAAATTAGTGATATCTGTGTTCGGTTCGCGGACACACTTCCCTGTTCGCTCCGGCGGACAGTGTCCTGATTGGCCAATTGTCTTGCGTAATGTTCGCGGACATGCAACGTGTTCGCTGATTGGACGGCGTGGAGCGTGAAGCATGTCAGATTTTTTGGTAGCGCCCGCCATCTTGGATTCGCGGACGTCCCCGGACAGCGCGGTGAAACTTTGTTCAAAATGTGTATTTTGTAGAGTGTGTTGGTGTGTAGGAGTGTTTGGGGAGGGTGGGAGTGTATGAGATAGGATGAAAGTTGTGTTTTTTATGTGTTAGACGTTCTTTTTGTGTTCGATTTGTTTGCGGACATCACGGGTGTTCTGAAATGTTCTAAATAAACTGACTAGGGGGTGTTCTAAGGACTCAATATGTGTACGTTTTGTTCGCAAGCAAAGTGAAACTGTTCTAAGAACATTCGCGGTGTCCGGGGAGTGTTCGTAGGGGGTGTCCTGAGGACACTGTCCGTATTGTTCTCTGTCAAGTTGAATGTGTTGTAAGAACACCCGCGGTGTCCTGAAATGTTCACAAATAAACAAAATGGGGGTGTTCTGAAGACGTTTTTGAGAACACTCCCGGTGTCCTGAAATGTTTGTAGGGGGTGTCCTGAGGACGCTGTCCGTATTGTTCTCTGTCAAGTTGAATGTGTTCTAAGAACACCCGCGGTGTCCTGAAATGTTCGTAAATAAACAAAATGGGTGTGTTCTGAAGACGCTTCTAAGAACACTCGCAGTGTCCGGGGAGTGTTCGTAGGGGGTGTCCTGAGGACGCTGTCCGTATTGTTCTCTGTCAAGTTGAATGTGTCCTAAGAACACTTGCGGTGTCCTGAAATGTTCGCAAATAAACAAAATGGGGGTGTTCTGAAGACGCTTCTAAGAATACTCGCGGTGTCCGGGGAGTGTTCGTAGGGGGTGTCCTGAGGACGCTGTCCGTATTGTTCTCTGTCAAGTTGAATGTGTCCTAAGAACACTCGCGGTGTCCTGAAATGTTCGCAAATAAACAAAATGGGGGTGTTCTGAAGACGCTTCTAAGAACACTCCCGGTGTTTTGGAATGTTCATAGGGGGTGTCCTGAGGACGCTGTCCATATTGTTCTCTGTCAAGTTGAATGTTTTCTAAGAACACCCGTGGTGTCCTGAAATGTTCGCAAATAAACAAAATGGGGGTGTTCTGAAGACGCTTCTAAGAACACTCACGGTGTCCGGGGAGTGTTCGTAGGGGGTGTCCTGAGGACGCTGTCCGTATTGTTCTCTGTCAAGTTGAATGTGTCCTAAGAACACTCGCGGTGTCCAGAAATGTTCGCAAATAAACAAGATGGTGGTGTTCTGAAGACGCTTCTAAGAACACTCCCGGTGTCCTGGAATGTTCGAAGGGGGTGTCCTGAGGACGCTGTCCGTATTGTTCTCTGTCAAGTTGAATGTGTCCTAAGAACACTTGCGGTGTCCTGAAATGTTTGCAAATAAACAAGATGGGGGTGTTCTGAAGACGTTTTTGAGAACACTCCCGGTGTCCTGGAATGTTCATAGGGGGTGTCCTTAGGACGCTGTCCATATTGTTCGTTGTTAAGTTGAAAGTGTTCTAAGAACTATCGCGTTGTTCTGAAATGTTCGTAGGGGGTGTCCTGAAAACGGTGTCCGTATTGTTCGCTGGCAAGTTCAAAGTGTTCTAAGAACACTCACATTGTTCGCGGACATTAAAAGTTTCCCATAGATCATAGTTGAAATGTTTGACTCTATGGATGTGATATGCTGCGGTGGTTGTTGCCAGGGCATAGAGTCTTGGGTGCATGGCCATTTGGCCATGCACCCAAGACTCTATGCCCTGGCAACAACCACCGCAGCATATCACATTCATATTTGCTTATAACTTTGGGTGAAAAACAAATGTATAAGGAACAAAGGTATTAGATACTATGGATGTGATATGCTGCTATGGTTGTCCTTATTATTGTATACTTACTGTTTGGTCTAGTAATGGGAGTCCATGTTTTTCTTCTTCATTTCTGTGATAAAAGAAAATAGCATGTTAGTATTAGTATTTTGTAATGACTTATTACATTGTATAAGCAATATACTTTTATTTTTTTTCGACCCTCATATTTAGTAGAGTACAAATCAGAGTACTGTGCAATTTGCTCAGTTTCCGTATTTGTTGCTAAAATCATTGGGTCTGTGGGAGAAAAAATAATCCATGTCGGATTAAAAAAAAACCCTTTTTCTGTTATGCTACAGTTTATTTGTTTGTTTGTTTTCAGTGTTCACTTGTTGTTTCTGGCTAATGCTTTATACTTTGCTTTGTTGTATTTTTTTTGGAGCAGTAACAGATTCTTCATTTGTTTTGATATTATAAAATTTTGGAGCAGTTAGATACCAATTGGCGTATTCTAACTGTCTTTTTTTTAAATATATTTTAGTGGTTTTGATTTATCTTTTTGGATATTGTTAAATTTTGGGACAGTTAGATACCAATTGGCGTATTCTAACTGTGTATTTTTTGGCCTAATTTAGTGGTATTCATTTATCTGATTAGTTGTTGTAGAATCTTTGAGCTGTTAGATAGCTTTTGGAGTATTCTAACAGTTTATATTATTTTAACACAAATTTATAATTTTGGGACAGTTAGATACCAATTGGCGTATTCTAACTGTGTATTTTTTGTTCTAATTTAGTGGTATTCATTTATCTGATTAGTTGTTGTAGAATCTCTGAGCAGTTAGATAGATTTTGGAGTATTCTAACAGTTTATATTTTTTTAACACAAATTTATTTAAAGGTTTAAATACAGTTTATTTATCAAATTTTGGTTTTAAGAACATGAAATAAGCATTTGTAAGATTTGCTGGTAATCTCTGCTTTAGAGTAATGGTACTATCATTACATTCAAACCATCCACATTTCTTTTTATATATGCAGTGTAGTGCCCTGAATTGGTTGTGGCTCCTGCCTGGTAGATTATACCTATTGTTGTGAAGGTTTTCTTACCAAGTGATATTTGACCATGTGTGAATCCAGTCAGCTTGCAGTTGTTTTTGGTACCATCTGCATTGTAACATAGAAGCATTAGTATTACATATTTACTATGTGTTTGTATTACTAACGTGGAGCGATTATCTGAATTGCAGGTAGAGCATAATCTACCATGGTTTGCATTTTGTACAAGTTGCTGAAATGGAATGGATTCACAATTTGGTATTGATATATATATGAAGCGTTAATTGGGGATTTCTTCTTGTGTCACATTGTTGCAGAGAGTGCATGTATGTTTCCACATGTATGAAATCTGAAAGATTTTATTTATAGGTATGTTTTTGTTTTCCAGTACCTGTAGTAAGTACATTAGAAATTCTTGTGGATCTTCCTGTGAGTTTATAGTGAATTTCACCATTCCAGCACAGTAGTCCAATTGTCGTCTTATTACAAAAACACTATCAGGGTAATTCATAGAATTTCGCAGAAAAGTGTCGCAAGCGGCTGGCGCAGAGTGTCCGCGTGCGATTGACTAAAACCGATTTCCGCGCACAGCGTATTCATGGATTTTAGGCTCCCAAACCAGCCGTGGCGCAGAGTATCGCAGCGACCCTGCAGCAGCGCCAGTAACGCCCCCAAGAACGCCCTCGCGCAAGGAAAAGCCATCAAAATCGCAAAATCATCGCAAAGGGCTGCGCTAACCCTGGACCAGTTTACAGGGCTGCCAAACAAGGAACGCAAAGCGGGTAACGTGCATATCAGGGGTACGCGTGAAGTTATACACGCGATTAGCCAGGGTACGTGTATTACAGGGGTACGCGGGAAGTTTAAAACGCGATTGGCCAGGGTACGTGTATTACAGGGGTATGCGGGAAGTTTAACATGCGATTAGCCAGGGTACGTGTATTACAGGGGTACGCGGGAAGTTTAACACGCGATTAGCCAGGGTACGTGTATTACAGGGGTACGCGGGAAGTTTAACACGCGATTGGCCAGGGTACGTGTATTACAGGGGTATGCGGGAAGTTTTACATGCGATTAGCCAGGGTACGTGTATTACAGGGGTACGCGGGAAGTTGAACACGAGATTGCCCAGGGTACGTGTATTACAGGGGTAGGCTGGAAGTTTCACACGCGATTAGCCAGGGCACGTGTATCACAGGGGTACGTGGGAATTATCACATGCGATTTGGCTGTGTACGTGTATTACAGGGGTACACGGGAAGTCTTACACGCGATTCGGCTGGGTACGTGTATTACAGGGATGCGATTTGGCCAGGTACGTGTATTACAGGGGTGCGCAGGAATTATCACACGCGATTTGGCTGGGTACGTGTATTACAGGGGTGCGTGGGAATCATCACACGCGATTTGGCTGGGTACGTGTATTACAGGGGTGCGTGGGAAGTCACACGCGATTAGGCTGGGTGGGTCCTCACAGGTGTTCCCTGTACACCCTCCACGGCCCCTGCAGGCAGCCTACAAAACAGGGGACTACCCTGCACACCTGCTCATGTCCCCCTGCACCCCCACCCCCCAGCAGTGCAGGGGCAGCCTCCACCAGGCCCCCACCCATGTCTCCCACCACCCCCACCCCCCCCCGCCACCAGGGGCAGCCTCCACCAGGCCCCCACTCATGTCTCCCACCACCCACAGCCCCCACCATCCAGGGGCACCCTCCACCAGGCCCCCACTCATGTCTCCCACCACCCCCACCCTCCCGCCACCAGGGGCAGCCTCCACCAGGCCCCCACCCATGCCTCCCACCACCCCCACCCCCCCGCCACCAGGGGCAGCCTCCACCAGGCCCCCACTCATGTCTCCCACCACCCCCACCCCCCTGCCACCAGGGGCAGCCTCCACCAGGCCCCCACCCATGCCTCCCACCACCCCCAACCCCCAGCAGTGCAGGGGCAGCCTCCACCAGGCCCCCACCCATGCCTCCCACCACCCCCACCCCCCAGCAGTGCAGGGGCCGCCTCCACCAGGCCCCCACCCATGTCTCCCACCACCCCCACCCTCCCGTCACCAGGGGCAGCCTCCACCAGGCCCCCACCCATGTCTCCCAACACCCCCACCCCCCCGCCACCAGGGGCAGCCTCCACCAGGCCCCCACCCATGCCTCCCACCACCCCCAACCCCCAGCAGTGCAGGGGCAGCCTCCACCAGGCCCCCACCCATGTCTCCCACCACCCCCACCCTCCCGCCACCAGGGGCAGCCTCCACCAGGCCCCCACCCATGCCTCCCACCACCCCCAACCCCCAGCAGTGCAGGGGCAGCCTCCACCAGGCCCCCACCCATGTCTCCCACCACCCCCACCCCCCCCGCCACCAGGGGCACCCTCCACCAGGCCCCCACCCATGCCTCCCACCACCCCCACCCCCCCGCCACCAGGGGCAGCCTCCACCAGGCCCCCACTCATGTCTCCCACCACCCCCACCCTCCCGCCACCATGGCCACCCTCCACCAGGCCCCCACCCATGTCTCCCACCACCCCCACCCCCCTGCCACCAGGGGCAGCCTCCACCAGGCCCCCACCCATGCCTCCCACCACCCCCAACCCCCAGCAGTGCAGGGGCAGCCTCCACCAGGCCCCCACCCATGTCTCCCACCACCCCCACCCTCCCGCCACCAGGGGCAGCCTCCACCAGGCCCCCACCCATGCCTCCCACCACCCCCAACCCCCAGCAGTGCAGGGGCAGCCTCCACCAAGCCCCCACCCATGTCTCCCACCACCCCCACCCCCCCCGCCACCAGGGGCACCCTCCACCAGGCCCCCACCCATGCCTCCCACCACCCCCACCCCCCCGCCACCAGGGGCAGCCTCCACCAGGCCCCCACTCATGTCTCCCACCACCCCCACCCACCCGCCACCAGGGGCAGCCTCCACCAGGCCCCCACCCATGTCTCCCACCACCCCCACCCCCCTGCCCCCAGGGGCAGCCTCCACCAGGCCCCCACCCATGCCTCCCACCACCCCCAACCCCCAGCAGTGCAGGGGCAGCCTCCACCAGGCCCCCACCCATGTCTCCCACCACCCCCACCCCCCCGCCACCAGGGGCACCCTCCACCAGGCCCCCACCCATGCCTCCCACCACCCCCACCCCCCCGCCACCAGGGGCAGCCTCCACCAGGCCCCCACTCATGTCTCCCACCACCCCCAACCTCCCGCCACCAGGGGCAGCCTCCACCAGGCCCCCACCCATGTCTCCCACCACCCCCACCCCCCTGCCACCAGGGGCAGCCTCCACCAGGCCCCCACCCATGTCTCCCAACACCCCCACCCACCAGCACTGTGGGGCACGTGGCCAGCAGGCAGCAGCAGATGGCAGGTGGGAGCGTGCTCAGGGCTCTGGGGGGCAGTAATTTGGCCTCCTGGCCAGGAGCGTGGTCTCTCGTGTGTGAACGCGTGGACAGCCTGATAGGGAGTGAAATCCCACACGTCAGCAAAGGCCCTTAGCGCGTAAACCCGTCAACAGCATATGCACGCCTATAGTCACCTGCACGTGCAGGAAATTGTTGCGTGACACGTCCCAGTGTCAAAGCGTGTGATTGGTGAAAATGGATCTACACGCAGAAGTGACAAAGCGTGTGATTGGTGAAAATGGATCTACACGCAGAAGTGACAAAGCGTGTGATTGGTGAAAATGGATCTACACGCAGAAGTGACAAAGCATGTGATTGGTGAAAATGGATCTACACGCAGGAGTGACAAAGCGTGTGATTGGTGAACGTACACGCCGCGTAAGTGACGCTGTACGTGTGGGCCAGTATATAAGGTACATGTAGAACACCATTTCCTTGTACGTGCTTTTCGTGGCGAGCGAGTGGGTGAATTCTGTACTTCTTGTCGTTTCACACGCGATTTACTTCACGGCGTTTCCAGTTCGTATTCCCTGTTACCTCTGACAGCTTTTTCTCTTTTTTCTCTTTTACTGGTTTACCTGGGCCTGTTCCCTCAAACAGTGTCCCCTTCTACTGTTGTCCTGTCTTCTCAGACAGCGTACACATCTTCTTTTGGCGGGGGTTTAGCCAGCCAAACGCGCTCATTTTTCACGCTCTTTTACCTGGCAGACGGTGAGTCACGCACGTATCCAACTTCTGTGCTTGCCCCGTGTGTAGCCTACCCCTTCAGAGGTCATTCTAGGCTGCGTGTGACACGCATACGTTCATTCTTGTGTTACTGGGTGCCACAGCGTAGTGCAGGTTTTTCTTTCTGCACACGTGGTCTAGGAGGGGTTGCGTGCACGTCATCTCCCTTTTGTGGGCCTCCTGTGCGTTGCGTGACCCGTCATCTTTCCCCAGGGGTTACAATCAGCCGTGCTAGAGCACTAGGGTACAATTACCATCTGGTACCCAACCCCTTTGACCCCCAATTGCCCAGGACAATTGTCTACAGCCACTCCCATACGCACATTAATATCAGTGCCATGGCTGGGAGGCGAGGATTCCGTAAGGGTGGCAAAGGTGGAAGAGCCACAAGTGGTGGCCGTGGTGGATCCGGTAGGGGACGTGGTCGTAACTTGCAGGGTGAGCCTGTCCCCCCATGTGTGGAGGACCAGTCAAGGGCACCCATCATCCCCCCCCTCCCCCACCGCCCCCCCTCCCGTTGAGGCTGAAGTGGCTGACACCATCCATGCTCAGCCCTTGTTGGACCAGCCCATTGTGGCACCAGACCTGGCTGACTCCATGGCTGACTTCCAGGTCAGCAGGGCTACGACACGTGCGCTGGTGCACGTTGATGCCATCATGCCACGTGGATCTGGGGCAGCAAGGTCATCTGCTGCACCAAGGAGGCAGGGCGGAGAGGCTGCAGGGGCAGCTGCGGCTCCATCCACCCCAGCCCTCACACACCCAGCCAGGACAGTGTCGGTCCTAGTCCATGCTGCTGACATTCCCCCTGACACCATCACACTAGAGCCAATGCCTGCACCAACTCCCATGCTGAGTGTGCAATCCCACACTCCTGATACAGAGTCCACCAGGGCTCCTGCCCCTAGTGTCCAGAGCGGCGCAGGACACTCAGGATCACCACCACCTTCCAAGCGGAAGAGGAAGAGTGCTCGTCCGGCACAGGCTGATGCCCCAGACACGGCTACACAGTCCGGCCCGTCCAGGAAGTCCAGCTTCACGGATGATGAACTGAATGCACTTGTCGAGTATGTGTCCGGACATGACAACGAGATGGTCATTGTTGCAGGATCCAAGACCACACCTGCACAACGCCAGGCACACTGGCAGACCGTTGCGGACATCGTAAGTGCCCTTGGAATCGTGAGGCGCACAGCCAATGATTGCTATAAGCGCTGGAATGACCTAAAGCGCAGGGCAAAGAGTAAACTGGCCTCAAGTCATGCCGCAACTCTAGTGACTGGAGGTGGGTCTCCAGTAGTAGACATGGAACTCACTCCACATGAGTCAGTCGCTGGGACCTACGTCACGGAGGAACAGATCCAAGGCGTGGGAGATCTGGCTGATTACGAGGCATTGTCCGGTGAGTGCACATGCATGTGTGTGTCATCCATGTGCATGGTGTGTGTGTGAGGGCTTCTGTTCGGGTGCCAGGTGAGAGTGTGTGCGCCTGAGTCGTATGGGTCAGCCATGTGCTTCATGCAATCCTTCCTGCGCAGCTGCATTTGGCCATAGCAGTATCCCTTCTGCCAACAGTAGACATCTAGCACAACTGCACGCCAGTTGCCCTTGAAGTGTCACCTTGACACAACATATTTGCTTCGTTTTCACTGTTCATTCAGTCAGTTTGTTTGCATTCCACCACTTTCACTAGGCATGTCGCTGTCCACTAGTCACATGTCTGACATGGCTATGGTAAAGTGGAGTGACTTTGTTACCTGGATATCATTTGTACACACATGTCCCTGTGCAATTTGACCATTTCAGACTGGCAGCTCCAGGTGAAAAATCTGACCTGTTAGAATTAGAAAAGCTATTACATGCGGGAACTGGACTGAATGAATAGGTGCTGCCCTCCTCTCCATCTTCCCTCAATAGCAATGGTACATGCCATCTGTGTGATGGCATGTGTGTTTCACCTGCCAATCACAGGCCAATGTGTGATGCCACTGCCAGGCAGCATGCAGAAAATGTGTTCATCTTCCATCTTGGTGTCATCAGTGTGTGCCATTTGCCTGCACTTCATACGCAGTGAGGGTGCATGCATGGGAGGGTTTTAGTCATGTGGGACATGTGTCAATCAAGTACTGGTTCTCTTGCTTCTCAGCCCTCAATGCGTGCCATGGTGCTAATGCCTGTGTCCATTTCTTTGTTTTCATGTCTTTGCAGGGGAAGACGCACCTGATACTGCTGGGGTTGTGGAGATGGTGCAGACCCAGGAGGTGTCCCAGGGCCGACCAACCACCAGTGAGGGACGTGGTGTGGTGGTGGGGGAGAACCCACAAGTGCTGCAGGTCGTGCTCTCAAGGGGTGTCTCTGGCTGCACCTCCCCCGAGCTGTACTCAGGTGTTGATTCGGATGAGACCTACGTGCCGTCGCAGGTGAGTGTTCCAGGGAGGGATTCTGTTCTGTCTCACCCACCTGCACCAGGGTCAGTACCCTCCATGGGGATGTCAGTGTTGGCAGCTACGCCTTCGGTGGTTACGGATGCAGGGTCACACTCCGCGACATCTGATCCTGTTCCTGGGCCAGCAGATCAGAGGGGGAATGCAGTCCTGCAGCCTCAGGCAGTGCCGGCACAGCAAGGCGCAGTTCGCCTTGCCCCAGACAGGTGTGGTGCCCGCCGACGTGGTGGCCGTACGCCACCCGGCAATACCGCATGGGAGCAATCCATTTACGGTATGGCTACCCAACAGGCTGCATCATCCGAGATGATGGCTCAGGCCATGGATAGGGTGGCCACTTCCATTGTCCCCCCAGAAAGGCTGATGGAGCGACTAGAGCAGGCAACCGACTCCATCTGCCAGTCACACAGGGAGGACATGTTGGGGTCCAACAGGGACAGGCGGGCGGCACTGGCGACTCTGCAGGAGGCCATCTCCATTGAGTCCCAGGGCCACAGGGAAGCCCTGAGGCAGGAGCTCCTACACCTCAGGACGACTCTTGTTGAGCTTGAGGCTTCAACACACCAAAGGACAGAACAGCAGCTGGAGCGTCTCACCCGTACACTCTCAGCTGAGATGCAGGCAACGAGGGCGGAGGTCCGGGCATCCCGTGAGTTGTTGCATGGGGACCTCCGCACACTCATCCTCCAGAACCAGACCTACCACACCCGCATGCTTGCAGCCATGGAGGAGCAGACTAGGGCCTTGCGTGGGCTGCCTCCCATAGTGCAACCACCTCCGGATGCAGCTGCACAGGGTGATAATAGCGACAGCAGTGATACTCCCACAATAGGGTAGCCGTGTGGGCCATGAGCCCATGGAGGTGTTTTATCTTCCCAGGATCCACGCAGGTGGGTTCTGGTGTGCATCCTGTCCTCGGACCTCCTGGGTGGCCTCCCCAACCCCCCCGGGCCCATCAATGGCCATTTTTGATTGTTTCTTATTTTTATTTTTATTTTGATTTCTTTTATTCCCAATTTTTTTGGGACGATCTGTTGGCTTCGATCTGTTGGCTTCGATCTGTTGGCTTCGATCTGTTGGCTTCCGTGGTTCCTGTGGGCATACGCTGCATTGTGGCTGGGCACATGCAGGCTTGTAATGTATTTGGTTCAGATGCTTGGGTTTGAGTCACACACACCCCTCCTGATTCCCGTTTCCATGGGCTTGCAAAGGGTGTGCCCAAGTGACAGTGAATTACACAGTGACGTTGGACTCCCATGAGCTGTGTGGCCAGTCTGTAGTCAATACTGTGTATACATTCATAGTGCATATTGCTGTTGTGTTGTACACTGCATGTTGCATTGATGTGTAACTCTTCTTCTGTGTCTACCTCCCAATTTGCAGGTCCCTTCCTCATGTCCACACAAGGACCTCTAGTCTGGAGATGGGGACCATGTTGGCAGCAGTGCACCTACAACTCTACATGGCGACAACACTGCACAGTTGGTAGTGGTGGGAGTGCAGGCATTTCCAGGTGGTGAGACTACTAATATGTAACATTTGTGATGTAATGTTAATGGTACTACGTGCTCAAGTATGTTGTTGGTCCGGCATTGCTGTGAGCATTTCAGGTGTTGCAGGTTTCTAATAGTGCCACTGTACATAGTGAGACTGATGTCATGTTGTGGGGATTACTTTGTTTACCTGCAATTAGCATGACATGGCACGGTGTGTCGTGTGGCGGTGCTGGGGTTGGGTTGGCTGACATGGCACTGTCCTCTTGTTGCATTTTGCAAGTGGGTATTCATTTTAGCTGCTTCAATGTGTAACTTCACAAAACTGCATTGGTGGTGTCTGTGTGGGTAGGGATGCACACATTGTGACACTTCCAGGTGAACAATCTCAGGCTGACATGGTATTCCCGGTTCATTCTCCAGACATTCAGGATCAGTGTCAGGTTGAGTCATCATTGATTGTCAGATGGAATGTGCCAGGGCAGTGTGCACTCCACAGGGGTGTGATTTCTATGTGAAGTAATTAGCCACTAGCTGTGTACGGGCTGCCTCCCCCCGTGCCCTTTCCCCTCCCATGCGCAGCGGCTGTGCATGTGGTTGGGGATGTGGGGCCACCACCATGTCCACGGCCAGGCCCCGGCGTGTTGCAACGTTGTGCAGGACACATGCTGCCACTATGATCCTGCACACTACTGGGGGAGCGTATAACAGCTGCCCGCCAGAACGGTCAAGGGAGCGAAAGCGTGACTTTAGCACTCCGAATGTGCGCTCCACTATGCCCCTGGTTGTAATGTGGGCTGTGTTATATCTTACCTGGGGTGGCGTGGTGGGGTTCCGAATTGGCGTCATCATGTGGGGGCTGAGAGGGTAGGCACTGTCCCCTGTGGAGGTGGTGATTGGTATCATTGGTGGGGTTGTGACCTTGCTCAGTATCCAACATGCATGCATGTGCAGTGGCATACATACTCACCAAGCAGCCATGTATCGCCATGCCGCCCAGCATCTATGTCCCGGCATAGGGTGGACATTCGGTAAATGAAGCTGTCGTGGGTGGACCCGGGATAGTTGGCATATACTGAGGTGATGATTCCCTTGGCATTACATACTACCTGCACGTTGATGGAATGCCAGTGCTTGCTGTTCCTATAGATGTGCTCTGATGCCCTGGGGGGACGTAGAGCCACATGGGTGCAGTTGATGGCACCTAGCACTTTGGGGAATCGTGCCACTCCGTAAAAATCCAGGGCGGCAGCATGCCTTTCTGCAGGTGTTCTGGGCAGGTATATGTGCCTGCGGACTGATGGGCGTGCAGTCATGATGTTCAAGACCTGGTGTAGGCAGCGTGACTGGGTGGCCTGTGACACCCCACCCACTATGGCACTTGTCCGCTGAAATGATCCAGTGGCTAAGAAGTGCAGTACATTGAGGACCTTCTCCAGGGGGCTGAGTGCTTGGGAGCACAGGGTGGGTGATGTGAGGTCATCCTCCCACTCACTCACCAGGTCCAGTATGATGTGTGGTGGAAACCTGTACCTCCCATACACCTGGTCATCAGGCATCCCGAAAAGGCTGGTTCTGGGTGTGAATATTCTGGCCCTGACTATCCTCCTCCTCCTCCTTTGGTAGCCCACTGCCACTGCTGCTAGGAACGGTATGTTCATCCTGGCGTCTGAGCTTGTTATTGTTAAAGTCCGCAATTTTATGCTTTGCGCGTGTTCTAGGCGAGCGTGTGACCCGCGCACCCCTGGAATCCAGTTCCCAGTCCAATAGCGTGTGGAAATTCACACGCACCACGGGATACAGCGTGTGACCCGCGCACCCCTGGAATCCAGTTCCCAGTCCAATAGCATGTGGAAATTCACACGCACCACGGGATACAGCGTGTGACCCGCGCACCCCTGGAATCCAGTTCCCAGTCCAATAGCGTGTGGAAATTCACACGCACCACGGGATACAGGTTCGCTGACGTACTTGCGTGTGTAAGTGGCCGCGCACCCATTAAATACACGTACATAGGCCAATCGCGCGATGACACTCTGACGTGCAGTATTTCCACGTGTGTTCCGTCATCACGTGCTGAGTGGGGAACGCCCGTGCGGGTCACGTCAGACGCGCTTACGCGCTGAGGGACTCTGGTCCAATAGAATCGCGTATGCGTGCTGACGCGCTTACGCGCTAAGGGCCTTTCCTCGGATTTCACGCTGACGTGCAGGATTTTCACGTGCCAAATCACTCCGTATCAAGCTGGCCACCCGAAAACACACGGAACACCACGCTCCTGCCCAGAAGGCCGAGTTACTGCCCCCCAGTGCCCCGAGCAGCCTCCCACGTGCTATCTGCTGCTGCCTGCCTGCCTGCTGCCACCGTGCCCTGCCATTTGGTGCCTGCACATCAGCCATCTGCAGGGGTCCAGTTGCTGTGTCCACCCCTGCTGGAACTGAAGACTCCCAACTGGGAATACATCGCTCCACAGCCCAGCCCCAGGACCCAGTTGCCCACCCACACCTGCCTCTGGGGTTGCCATGTCGGGCACTTCCACATATGGCACCAGTGGCAACCCCAGGCCAGAGGGGCAGAGGGGCACCAGCTTCACTGCCACCGAAGTTGGTGTCCTGGTGGAGCATGTCCTGGGGCAGTATGATGCCCTCTTTGGATCGTCCTGCGCCAGCAAGGAAGGACGGGAGAGGATCTGGGCCGACTGTGTGGTTGCCATCAACGCGGAGGGGGTGGCAACCCGCAACGTCCAGAAGATCAAGAAGCGCTGGGAGGACTTGAGGTCCAGGGCCCTTGTGAAGGCCCGGCGCCTCGTGGAGGGGGGCCGGGGCCGCATGAGTTCCATCCAGAAGAGGGTCCTGGAACGCGTACGCCCAGCGCTCCACGCCCAGGTCCTTGAGAGGGAGGCCCGTCTGGAGTTGAGCGGTATGTGTCCAAGCATTACTGTGTGAGACAGGGCATGTTGCGGTGTGCTGGTTCTATGATACTTGCCTGTATGTGTGCCATGGGCCATGTATGCATGTATGTGTGCAGGGACATCATGGTAATGCATGTGCGACCAGTGATGTGTGACCCACATGGTTGTTGCATGTGTTCAAATGCGGCATGGGGAGCCCTATGCAGATTTTGGACATGAGAGCATGCCAGTCTCTGTACCTGGACATGGATGGGGGTGAAGGATGGGTGCTGATGCCAGCTACATATATGGTAGCCATGTCTGTGTGCCTGACCTGCGTGTCTGTGACTTGTGCATGCCATGGATGCATGACACATGTGTGTGACAATGCACAGATTCAGTGACGCACCCAACTTACCCTTATTTCGCCTGTGTTCGGTGTGTTTGGGGCCAGATGGATGTGACTGAGGTGAAGTGTGTGCATGTGATATGCATGAGCCATGATGCATGTGAGTTACATATCATTGAATGTTTCTAGAGTCCATTGGACATGCATGGAAATGTCCATGGCATGCACCATGCCTGTTACTGTGTGTGTTTTGCCTGGACTGACCCATGTGTTGTGGAGGGACATGATGGAAGTGTACTTTGACAGTGGTGCTCATCTGCTATTGCTTCCTGTCTAGGGGACCATTGTACAGTAGCCTGATGCTTGTGTCCTTTGTCTCCCTCTACGCAGCGGCTAGTGAAGAAGAGGGCGGAGACGGCGCTGTGGAGCAAGGCGGCGGGGATGCCCCCACAGCTGCAGCGGAAGGGGTGGGTGAGCACCCACAGGGGCCTGCTACGGCGGGAGACGGTGAGGAGCCATCCAGGTTGGTGGTTTGCACAGAGGAGGAGGAGGCTGACACTGGTGCACACATGGGGCCTGGTGGGAGCATCCCTGCTGGTGCAAGTGGTGCAGTCCAGGGCCAGGGGCAGGAGGCAGCACAGGTCACCGTGGAGGGGCCTGTGCATGTCACTGTCCCTGACCCTGTGAGTGCACCACCATGCACCAGCAGGGATGCCCCGTCCCAGGCCCGTCCGCAGGTAGAGGGGATGTCCATGTCACCTGACTCCCCTCCACCTGCGGACGTGGTAACCCCTGGCCGCGTGGAGAAGGTCCTGATTGGGGTCGCGATGCGCATGGCTGTGATTCGTGATGACGTGCGTGCTTCCCGGGAGGAGCACGCACGTCATCACGAAGTGCACCGTGCCGACGTGGCCCAATTGGGATCGGCCATGTTCGGGGGTTTCCTGCATGTGTTGGCCAATCTGACGGCCCTCTCCTCCTCTGTGCAGGCTATCCACCGGTCGTTCTCCTTGCCGTCTTCCGGCCCAGATGCCACCAGGGCCCCCTGTGGACCTGCCCCGACCAATGCAGCCAGCTCGGTGGGGATCCCATCCCTGCCACAGTTGGGAGTCGGAGGTCCAGCAGGGGTGGACAACACAGCAAGTGGACCCCAGCAGATGGAAGATGTGACGGCATCATCGGGCAGGGCACGTGCACAACGGCGTCGGTGGTTTCCATCAGCCTGGATGCGTCGTGCTGGCAGAGGCAGTGGCGTCGGAGGCAGCAGCGGGCTCGACGTGGGAGGCATCATGGCTCGGGACCATCAAGATCAGAGGGGCAGGCATCGGCCGGAGGGCAGGGCAACCCTGGGATGGTGGTGTGTTCCGTGTGGGAGGAGTTTGGCCAGCGGATAGGTGCGGAGCGGCAGCGGGCGGAAGAGGAGCGGCTCGCCATGGTCAGGGCGGAGTTCTCCATGCGTCGGGCATTGAGGCGGGCTGAGTGCCTCGAGGAAGCTCGCAGGGAGTTTGAGGTGGACATGGGGTTGTCCCTGCGAGACCTCGGGGCCAGGACAGAGTCCCGCCTCCAGGACATCGACATGGAGTTCGATGATGCCCTGGCCAGCAACATCACCAAGTGAGCCGCAGGACTTGCCCGCTGCCTTTGTATATAGTTATTTAGTTAGTTAGTACTAGGTTTCCTTTATTTATTTTTATTATTTTGGACCGCTCAGACAATGGCCACTTTTTTGTACATATATTTTTCATTAGTTAGTGGTAGGTTTCATTTTTGGTGTTGGGCTCATGGACCCTGGAACATTCCTGTATATAGTTTGTTTTTTTGGGAGATACATTTTTTTATTTTCTTATTGTTTTCACCATGACGTAATGGTTTTTCATTAATTTCCTATGACATGATATTGCTTTGGACAAATTCATTTTAATTTTTTATTCCTTTGTTTTTTTGTTTATCACTTTTGTTCTCGGACATGGACCATTTATTTACTTAGCCACATCGTTGTATGTTTGAAAAGTTCACTTATTTTTGGTATTTAATACATTTTTTATATTTTCTTACACTTGTGTTATTTTCTCATTGGTTTGTTACATGTCATGATATGGGTTTTGACATTCACTTGCACCCATTGTGTATGTGTGTGTGACGGACATGTGTTCTTTTGCATACTTGTCATTGGGGTTGTGTCATGTGATTGCATTCACTATGTGGGTGGATGCAATCCTTGCCTGGGTGTTTGTGCTGGGTATGCTGGCCATTACTGCCATGATTGTGTATCGTCAGGACCTGGGGCCAGGGGGACATGTGTGGGGGCCTGCTGGCAGGTTCCCCACAGTGCTGGGGGGTGGGGGTGGTGGGAGACATGGGCGGGGGCCTGGTGGAGGCTGCCCCTGCACTGCTGGGGGGTGGGGGTGGTGGGAGACATGAGTGGGGGCCTGGTGGAGGGTGCCCCTGGTGACTGGGGGGGTGGGGGTGGTGGGTGACATGAGTGGGGGCCTGGTGGAGGGTGCCCCTGGTGACTGGGGGGGTGGGGGTGGTGGGTGACATGAGTGGGGGCCTGGTGGAGGGTGCCCCTGGTGACTGGGGGGGTGGGGGTGGTGGGTGACACGAGTGGGGGCCTGGTGGAGGGTGCCCCTGGTGACTGGGGGGGTGGGGGTGGTGGGTGACATGAGTGGGGGCCTGGTGGAGGGTGCTCCTGGTGACTGGGGGGGTGGGGGTGGTGGGTGACATGAGTGGGGGCCTGGTGGAGGGTGCCCCTGATGGCGGGGGGGTGGGGGTGGTGGGTGACATGAGTGGGGGCCTGGTGGAGGCTGCCCCTGGTGGCAGGGGGGTGGGGGTGGTGGTTGACATGAGTGGGGGCCTGGTGGAGGGTGCCCCTGGTGGTGGGGGGGTGGGGGTGGTGGGAGGCATGGGTGGGGGCCTGGTGGAGGATGCCCCTGCACTGCTGGGGGGTGGGGGTGGTGGGAGACATGAGTGGGGGCCTGGTGGAGGGTGCCCCTGGTGACTGGGGGGGTGGGGGTGGTGGGTGACATGAGTGGGGGCCTGGTGGAGGGTGCCCCTGATGGCGGGGGGGTGGGGGTGGTGGGTGACATGAGTGGGGGCCTGGTGGAGGGTGCCCCTGGTGACTGGGGGGGTGGGGGTGGTGGGTGACATGAGTGGGGGCCTGGTGGAGGGTGCCCCTGGTGACTGGGGGGTTGGGGGTGGTGGGTGACATGAGTGGGGGCCTGGTGGAGGGTGCCCCTGATGGCGGGGGGGTGGGGGTGGTGGGTGACATGAGTGGGGGCCTGGTGGAGGCTGCCCCTGGTGACTGGGGGGGTGGGGATGGTGGGTGACATGAGTGGGGGCCTGGTGGAGGGTGCCCCTGGTGGCGGGGGGGTGGGGGTGGTGGGTGACATGAGTGGGGGCCTGGTGGAGGGTGCCCCTGGTGGTGGGGGGGTGGGGGTGGTGGGAGGCATGGGTGGGGGCCTGGTGGAGGATGCCCCTGCACTGCTGGTGGGTGGGGGTGGTCGGAGCCATGAGTGGGGGCCTGGTGGAGGGTGCCCCTGGTGACTGGGGGGGTGGGGGTGGTGGGTGACATGAGTGGGGGCCTGGTGGAGGGTGCCCCTGATGGCGGGGGGGTGGGGGTGGTGGGTGACATGAGTGGGGGCCTGGTGGAGGCTGCCCCTGGTGACTGGGGGGGTGGGGGTGTTGGGAGGCATGGGTGGGGGCCTGGTGGAGGCTGCCCCTGGTGGCGGGGGGGTGGGGGTGGTGGGTGACATGAGTGGGGGCCTGGTGGAGGGTGCCCCTGGTGGCGGGGGGGTTAGGGTGGTGGGAGGCATGTGTGGGGGCCTGGTGGAGGATGCCCCTGCACTGCTGGGGGGTGGGGGTGGTGGGAGACATGAGTGGGGGCCTGGTGGAGGGTGCCCCTGGTGACTGGGGGGGTGGGGGTGGTGGGTGACATGAATGGGGGCCTGGTGGAGGGTGCCCCTGATGGCGGGGGGGGTGGGGGTGGTGGGAGGCATGGGTGGGGGCCTGGTGGAGGCTGCCCCTGGTGGCGGGGGGGTGGGGGTGGTGGGTGACATGAGTGGGGGCCTGGTGGAGGGTGCCCCTGATGGCGGGGGGGTGGGGGTGGTGGGTGACATGAGTGGGGGCCTGGTGGAGGCTGCCCCTGGATGGTGGGGGGTGGGGGTGGTGGGAGACATGAGTGGGGGCTTGGTGGAGGGTGCCCCTGCACTGCTGGGGGGTGGGGGTGGTGGGAGACATGGGTGGGGGCCTGGTGGAGGCTGCCCCTGCACTGCTGGGGGGTGGGGGTGGTGGGAGACATGAGTGGGGGCCTGGTGGAGGGTGCCCCTGGTGACTGGGGGGGTGGGGGTGGTGGGTGACATGAGTGGGGGCCTGGTGGAGGGTGCCCCTGGTGGCGGGGGGGTGGGGGTGGTGCGAGGCATGGGTGGGGGCCTGGTGGAGGCTGCCCCTGCACTGCTGGGGGGTGGGGGTGGTGGGAGACATGAGTGGGGGCCTGGTGGAGGGTGCCCCTGGTGACTGGGGGGGTGGGCGTGGTGGGTGACATGAGTGGGGGCCTGGTGGAGGGTGCCCCTGGTGACTGGGGGGTGGGGGTGGTGGGTGACATGAGTGGGGGCCTGGTGGAGGGTGCCCCTGATGGCGGGGGGGTGGGGGTGGTGGGTGACATGAGTGGGGGCCTGGTGGAGGCTGCCCCTGGTGACTGGGGGGTGGGGTGGTGGGTGACATGAGTGGGGGCCTGGTGGAGGGTGCCCCTGGTGGCGGGGGGGTGGGGGTGGTGGCAGGCATGGGTGGGGGCCTGGTGGAGGCTGCCCCTGCACTGCTGGGGGGTGGGGGTGGTGGGAGACATGAGTGGGGGCCTGGTGGAGGGTGCCCCTGGTGACTGGGGAGGTGGGGGTGGTGGGTGACATGAGTGGGGGCCTGGTGGAGGGTGCCCCTGGTGACTGGGGGGGTGGGGGTGGTGGGTGACATGAGTGGGGGCCTGGTGGAGGGTGCCCCTGATGGCGGGGGGGTGGGGGTGGGGGGTGACATGAGTGGGGGCCTGGTGGAGGGCACCCCTGGTGACTGGGGGGGTGGGGGTGGTGGGAGACATGAGCAGGTGTGCAGGGTAGTCCCCTGTTTTGTGGGCTGCCTGCAGGGGCCGTCGAGGGTGACAGGACCCAACCAGCCTAATCGCGTGTGTAACTTCGCACGCACCCCTGTAATACACGTACCAAGCCAAATCGCGTGTGATAATTCCCGCGCACCCCTGAAATACACGCGCACAGGCTATTCGCGTGTGGAAATTCCCGTGCACCCCTGAAATACACGTACCCTGCTGTAATCGCGTGTGGGACTTCCCGCGCACCCCTGTAATACACGCGCCCAGCCTATTCGCGTGTGGAAATTCCCGCGCACCCCTGAAATACACGCGCCCAGGCTATTCGCGTGTGGAACTTCCCGCGCACCCCTGAAATACACGCGCCCAGCCTATTCGCGTGTGGAACTTCCCGCGCACCCCTGAAATACACGCGGCCAGGCTATTCGCGTGTGGAACTTCCCGCGCACCCCTAAAATACACGTACCCTGCTGTAATCGCGTGTGGGACTTCCCGCGCACCCCTGAAATACACGCGGCCAGGCTATTCGCGTGTGGAACTTCGCGCGCACCCCTGCAATACATGTACCAAGCCAAATCGCGTGTGATAATTCCCGCGCACCCCTGAAATACACGCGCCCAGGCTATTCGCGTGTGGGAATTCCCGCGCACCCCTGAAATACACGTACCCTGCTGTAATCGCGTGTGGGACTTCCCGCGCACCCCTGTAATACACGCGCCCAGCCTATTCGCGTGTGGAAATTCCCGCGCACCCCTGAAATACACGCGTCCAGCCTATTCGCGTGTGGAACTTCCCGCGTACCCCTGAAATACACGCGGCCAGGCTATTCGCGTGTGGAACTTCCCGCGCACCCCTGAAATACACGTACCCTGCTGTAATCGCGTGTGGGACTTCCCGCGCACCCCTGAAATACACGCGGCCAGGCTATTCGCGTGTGGAACTTCCTGCGCACCCCTGAAATACACGTACCCTGCTGTAATCGCGTGTGGGACTTCCCGCGCACCCCTGAAATACACGCGGCCAGGCTATTCGCGTGTGGAAATTCCCGCGCACCCCTGAAATGCACGTACCCTGCTGTAATCGCGTGTGGACCTTCCCGCGCACCCCTGAAATCCACGTACACGGCCAAATCGCGTGTGAGACTTCCCGCGCACACGTATTTTTTTTCAGCGTGTCCGTGTTTGTGGGTACCCCTTTGCACTTCATTTGTCCTGGAGGGCCACAGTATAGGACATTCATCATGGCAGTATATGGGTGCTATTTGTTGGCGCACCTTTTGGCGCACATTTCTTACAGCCGCTGAGACGCTACCGCCTGCTTTCTTGTGGCGGTCGTGTTTGTGCCTGTGCGCTGGTTTGAGCGTGCGCTTTTTTGACCTATTCTATTCCATGAATACGTGTTGTAGGCGAGCGTGTGGGCGTTCTGCGCACTTTTACCCTGTGCTTCCCCCGTGACGCCCACATTTTGGCAAGTTGTTCCCCATTCCGAGTGTTACGCCCCGTGTTCCGCCTACTTTTGTTGCGTGCGCCGCGCTATGTGCGATTTTCGCTGTGGACTGTGCGATTTTCGCTGTGACCTGGCGCATGCCGTTAGATGGCCTGTGCGCCAACGTGCGCCGCGCACTTTCTTATCGCACGTCCGATGGTTTTCTCGCGCACGGCCTTCCATGAATCGATGTGCGCTGCTTTTCGTGCGATTTTCGCTATTCCACTGCGATTTTCGCTATTCCACTGCGAATCGCACGTTTTTGGCCACTTGCGCCGCGCTAATTATTCCATGAATCGGCCTGTATATGTGTTGTCAGTATTGTTTGCTGCATTTCTGTGAAGTACTAACATTTGCAAACACAATGGGTCTGTACTGTGTAAGTAAATGTTGTCAACAATTGGTAGTAATTGAAATAGAATATTCATTGCTACATTTGCATAGCAACTTACACCAACTATATTTGAGAATTTAAATGGTCCAGGTAGTTCTGATTCTAACTGCTTTTTTTGGAGTTTGTCTTCCTTCTTTAAAGAAGTACCTGGTTTACTTTCTCTAATTGATTCTTTTTTGTTTGTGGTACTTGATGAAGTATTAGTTTCTTTTACTCTCTTTGGAGGATTTGCAGTGACGTCCTGTTGCATTTCTGTTTGATTTAGTTTTCTTTTACAACGTTTTAGTTTTTGTGGAACAGAATATGTGTTTAGATGAGGAGTGTATAGTGAGCAAAGTCTATTATATTCTAAAATGCAAGGAATATCAGCGTTTACTTTACTTGCATCAAAGTTGATTAGAAATAGACCGTCAAGTGTACGTAAGCGTGATAGTGCTACGTAGCTCATGCCTTCTATAAAGACTGTGTTACCAATATCTATCATTGCTTTGTATAGGGTAAGACCTTGTGATTTATGAATCGTGACTGCGTATGCAAGAGTTAGAGAAAATTGTTCTCTGCGTACATGCATATCTTTGAAGAGAAGGAATCTAGCTGTTGAGTGTCCTATCCGTTTTACTTCTGAAAGTTTGTCAAAGAGTATATTGACAAACTGAATTTTGTTGTCACGTGGGTATGTTTGAAAGCCAACAACTGTACCCAGTGCTCCATTAACTAGTCCTTGGTCCACGTCAAAGTTACGTTTAAGCATTACTCTGCAATTTAAGGATAATTTTAACATCTTTTCTAAGCCTGCTGTGTTTGAGATTGATTTTACTAAATTATTTAGTCTTGTGGCTTGGTCACACATGGGTAGTGTCATACCATGTACATCTAGTTTGTCTGTGGCGCTAATTTCCATTATTGGTTGCATTTCTTTACTTATCATTATTTCATTGAATTTGAGACAGCTTCCAAGAGTTGGCATTAAGGCCATACAATTGACATTTTTGTGGGCTAATTGTTCCATAACATCTGTAGCACATGCATTATCGGCATAAAGTGCATTAATGTGCCGGGTTTTCAATGTTGCTTCTGCTTCTTTAGAAAGTATACCAACTCTCAAACTTTTTAAAATGTTGGCATAAGTTAGATCTGCAGATTGGCGCATGTTTTCTATTAATTCTCTGTATTGGAAATGTTGCCAAAGGTTGACATTTCCAATGCTGCCAACAGTTTTACGGCAGAGTTTGTGCCCTAATGTTTTAAAAATAGGTTCACCTTTTACTGGTGTTAATTGAAGCAGATCTCCAAAAACAATAATGTGTTTTCCTGCAAAGAGCTCTTCATAGTCTGTTTTGAGTACTTCTTGTAATCTGAGGTGAATCAAAGCTAACATCAGATTGGAGACCATGCTCACTTCATCTATTAGTAGCATTTTCATTTGTTTCAATACTCTGCGTAATTCCATTGCAGCTTCTGCAGAAAGTTTGTAATAGTCTAATTTGTTCTGGTGTTCTACTGGTAATAGTAGTAATCGGTGTAATGTAACACCACCTATGTTGTAGGCAGCTAAACCTGTGGGGGCAGTGACAACAGCTGACAGTTTGCTGTTTGTCAATTGTTGAAGGAACTTACTAATGATTTTGATCAGGAATGTTTTGCCAGAACCAGCTTCACCACTGACGTACAGTAGTATAGGTTTATAATTATGGCAGGAACATTCTTTATTTTCATGTTTTACCATGTGCAATTTGTTTTGTTACTTCTTGAAAAATGCTACTTTGCTCATTGTTTAGTTTTGATTGTAGTATAGTTAAGTCTTCCTTATATTCATACTGACACATTATGTTTTCTACTTCTATCATAGCTAATTCTGCCTCATTTGTTATTAGTGGTTCTCCCAGTGGTTCTTGGCTTCCTGTTACAGAAGGTTGACTACTGTCAGGAGTATCCTTATCTAGTTGGGCTTGGAGTTCTTCTTCATGTTGCTGTTCATTGTGCAACATTGTTTTGTACTGTGTAAAGATTACATCAGTTATAGTGCTTTCATTTGCTTTGAAAGCATCCTCATATGAATCATAGTTATCTAGTTATTGTTCTTCTTTTCTCCATGGTTTGAAGAGTTGTAGGAGGGACATGTAATATACTTCTTTATGTTGAGGAGTCTTCAATGACAATTTGATATGATTAATTAAATTTGGTTTAGTGAGTTTAACTAAGCTGCCTTCACAGTCTGTCACTCTATATTTACCTTTTTTTTCATCAGGTTTCATATTATTTTTGTATGTGTAGTTTTGGGCTATTTGGTATAGACACATGTTTTCCAAAGTATTACTTCTGTTTGGGTAGTATGTGTCCAATAAATTGTTTTTTAAAATGTCTTGGCTGTTGGGATCATGTTTGGCTATTGTTTCTATATCTTCATATGATTTTAGAACTCTTTTTCTAGATTTAGCTGGACCAAGACTTAGCCATACTATATTTTCAGATTTACCATACAATGAAGTACCAGTTAAACGATCAGCTGCTTCATAAGATCCACATTCTCTATGGGTGAGCATTTTTATGCCCAAGCTGTATAATTTCTGAGATACTGTTTTATCTGATGACAGGTCATTCCAGAGGTCTTGGAGCTCTGTCTTTTCTGCTTTAGTTAAGTATGCTATGACATATCGTGCAACTGCAGTAGAATTGTCTGCAATGTACTGCACATCTATGTTTGCATTCCATAAGTGGGCAATGATTGCATTATAATCATTGATATATTTTTCTTCTTCTTTTCTTTTTATGTAATATGTATTTTTAGGTGACTTACCTTTAACACTATGTCTAACTGAAGACATGAGGTTGTTTACTTGACCTGTATTTGTAAATGGTCTAGGGAAACCAAATCGGCATTTGGTGTAGTATTTGCCTTTGTTTTTGTATTTGCGACGACAATATTTTCCACATTTGTGTCTTTGAAATTGTAAAATTTGTGCACGAAGATCACTATTTGTGGCTTCTGATGGAATTTCACAAGTGACCTATTTTTCAATAAACTGTAAAACAGTGGCATCACTGTCTTGACCAAATTTAGGAGCTTCTTTAATCCATAAAAGCATGTGGATATGTGGTGCTCCTCTGGCTTGGTATTCTTTTCTCCAAAAGAAGTGTTGCACTTCTCCAAGGGGAGGAACAGTTTTATTACAAATAAAATGTAGCATAGCAATGAAGCGATGGTGAAAATATCTTGAAACATTAACAGGATCCAAAGAACAAAGTTCTCCAGGTGTTAGAATATCTATGTTTGTTTTGTTTTTATTTGATATGCGTAGGAAATCATGTAAATCTTCCCATGCATATTCTGCACAACTTAATGTAACAAACCAAGTGGGTGGGCCAAGGTTTCTGATCATACAACGTACATCTCCATGACGTCGAAACCAGTACTCTTTAGTACCACGCATATTTGCTAATAGATTTGTAATATTTGATTGTAAAACCTCATCCTTTTGTTGCACTTTCTCTAATAATTGTGTAGCTGTCATATTTTGAAAGTGTGATCCTGATTTTAATATGTGTGCAACTCCGTATCATAAAGTTGCTAGTTCACTTTCAAAGAGTAGGTGGAATATGTATTCCACATTTTGTCTAAATCTGGGATCTGCAGAAAACATCCGTAATGAGCGGTATTCTGAAGCTGATATTTGAATAGGTCTATCATCATACCTTCCTCCTTTGCCAGTAGGAAAGAGTAGAAGAAAAGCACGTGCTTCTATACTTTTTTCCCATATACTGATTGGCGATCCTTTTGTTTGACGTATTTGGTAAGTTTCCAGTACATCTTGTACGGTGTCATTACAGTGCAAAGGATGAATTGTATAATGGTCTAAAGTATTTGATATTGTAGCAGGATCTAGTAGCTCAAATTGACCAGCTTCTTGTGTTTCTTGAATTATTTCAGTTGCATCTTTCAAGTTTTCTTCAATATTAATTTCTTTGTAATATTCATTATTCTCTTTAAGATATTGGAAGGCTTGTCTAACTTTATATAAATCTACGAGCTGTTGCCATATTTTTTTGTCTTTTGTAGGTACTCCATTTACTAATATAATTAAAGATTGCTGCATTGGACGTTGCACGCCTAGAGTATGCACATTTTCTTTTAGATTTAATGGTAAATAAACTACTTTTCCACGAATGCCTTTTACCAATTCAGAGGGAGGTAATTTTGCTGTTTTTGGTTGAAGGCGTATTATTGCTTGAAATGGGTGTATTGTTTGAATTATGATGCTCTCATATAAATTAAGTTGTTGTAGAGGTTTTGGTACTGGGCATAATTCCAAATTATTTGTGATAGAACGTGAAGGAGTTTGGTTGTTGTCAAGTTTTGAAGTGCAATAACTGCAAAGTATTAAGGGCTCAGTTATTTCATATTTGTTTTCTGCTACAAGGTAGAGAGCTAATTCAAACCATTTAGAATCTTCATTGTCTTCTATTTTGTATGATAGGTCCACAGTTTTTGTGTTACTTTTAAAAAAAATTCTATGGCAACATACACATACATGGTTTGGTACTTCAGCTGATGTACTTTTAAATTTTAGTATTTCTTTTTTGTATGTGTTTAGCAAAAGGTTGCCATGTGTAGAATTGTTGCTTAATTGGTTTAAAGCTATTTCATTCTGTAAATGGCTTTCACTTCCAAAATATTTTTTCTGGATATAGTGAATTTCTTCAAGTAGGTCTTTTGCTGTACCATGTAGAAGGATGTTATTTAACTTTGCTAGTGCTAAAGCAGGACTTTTAGCATAGTACAGTTTATAGACTAGATTTCTTATAGTTGAATGATGTGTTGATATCCTTTTGATATCATGGAAAGTGGTTTTACAAGTAGGTCCTGTAATGCAGGCCAATGAATGTCCTTGTAGTCCTGTGTACTTGCGCACTGGACAGGTATCTATATTTTGCAGTAATTTAATTTTGATTTTGTCTTTGCTTTTTACATATTTATTGAGGAATTGGTGTAAAGATTTGAAACATTGTTTTGGAATGTTACACGTTGACGTGCATGGCCATTTGTACACTAGACGTTCTGATTCAGTTGAATGGAGGGGTAATTCTAAGTTTTCAGGGCATATTTTTGTAAGGAGTACTTCTTGTTCCATTATGGTATTATTCACTTTTTCATAACCTCGACCACTGCTATTTATGGCAATTGTATTTGTTTGCTTTTGTTTGTACGCTTCTTCATTAAAATATGGTTCTGTGCTCGTAGTGTGATTCCATTCACCTCCTCAGATACTTAAGAAGTTCTTTCTGTTGACATTTCACTTATTGAGAAGTCTTTTTTGTAATGTAGTTATTAGTTTTGTTAGTGGTTTCATTTTGTTTAACAGTAAAATAAATAATTTTCTTTTGAGAAGAATTGCACTGTCCATCAATGCTTCTAAGATCAATTTCCTACGATAGGTTTTAAGCTTTGAACCTGATTTCTCTCCTGTTTTTATAAGATTTTGAAGGACTTTGTAACGGTATATTTTGGCTAAAATACTTTTCTTGGTATGCTTACTTTGCACTATATTAAAATTTGAAGAAGTAATTTTATCTGTACTGATAGCTGATTTTCTGTTACTTGTTTTTTGGTTTGTTTTACATTTTGATAGAAGAAGCGAAGTTGTTGTACTTGAAACTTCTTGTGTTTGACTAAATGATTGTATTAGCTGTTTTGTTTCAACTTTTTTTACAAATTCTGCTAGAGATGGATGCTTATGTTGGACACCTTTATTTTCATTTGCTCTACTTTTGCTTTGCTTTCTACGGACTTGACTTTTGGTAGGCATTCTTTAGGGTCTGTTGAAAAAAATAAAGAAGATATGGGTTAGGGTGTTCTGGAATGTATGTGTGCTGTGTGCATGAGTGTTTGAGTAAGATGATAAAGATGTATGTAATGGTGTGTGATTGTGCATTGGGAACTAAAACTAGTAGGGATAGGTATACTTGAATTTATGTGTTACTAAACTGGGGTTCGATGATAAAAAAAAAGTAAGCTAGTGGTGTGGAAAAGTACAAATAGTAAATCTAATGTATACAATTAAAACAGTTGTTTGTTCTATAATATGAAAATTGTAGTGGTTCAGTTGGCTAATTTGTGTTTCCAAAAATAGAAATTTGTGGGCCATTCTGGCTGTAAATCGCTGTTGAAGACATGGACATTTTTGGACAAAATGGTACAAAATCTCTATTTTAAGAAACCAAAATAGCTCGTATTAATGTTATAGTATATTTGATTAATAATACAAATATTATGGTGATATTTTACTTACTTTTTTTTAAATTAACAGGTAACTTCTTAGTTTTTCTTTCTTCTTCGAATTCGCTGCTTCTTTTCAGGAAACTGGTCTTCACTGCAATTGTAAAAGCTTCAAATTAGTAACTTTGTTTGTATATAGCACTGTTTTTAATTTAGATATTGATTTTTTTATTTGAAATCCTCAGTGCCTTCTGTAAAACCATTAAACTAATTTATTTACATAAGATACATTACATCAGTTCAGTACATACGATATGTTCTTAATGAACACATTTTATTGAATGACTAACTGTAGCAAAAAAAAATATCTTTACTATGTCTTGTGAAATGTATAATATATTAGTGAATACCACTATTTCTGTAAGTAAACTGTTCTAGGTAATAGCGCCTCAATGTCATGTCTAATTTAAAGTAATTAAGTAAATAAATAAATAAAAACAAAAAATATGAAATTGTATAAGTATTTTTATAAAGGTTTAAACATAGATTGTGTTTGCATGCAATTTTGTTTGAATATATGTAGTCTATATATTTCATTTAAAAAATGTTAGTTTAACATGATTTGAGCGTGTGTGCATAAAGAAAGTAAACAGTATAAAGGTTTATAAGTGATAGTTGATTTTAGGAAATTGAAAAAAGTACAGTAAATTCATTTTACAGATTTTACAAGGTAAAAGTCTGTTTGAAAATGTGTTCATCTACTATACAGAAAATATGCATACCTGAAGTTTGTGTTCATGCATATGGATATGCATGGAGCTGCAAGTAGAAATCTTGAAGACTTGTACAGTATTTCTGGTAGATGCTGCTTGCCAATGATATGACACTTGTACTCAGAGAGATTCAGAGTACATTTGCAGTGCTGATCTATGATGATACAGTTAGATGTAGAGGTCTTGAATGTGATTGGTGCATGGTCATGTGATTTTTGAGGTACATCCAATGAGGGAATGGCAGAGAGAGTGTAGTGGAAATGGTAGAAGGGCTGTTCATGTTACGATATGTCCGCGGACATGGCGGTAGTTCGCGGACTGTTCAGGAAAGTTTGGTGGGTGTGTTGTGCCAGGAGAGATTTTCTCAGATACTCTTTTTGCTGAGAGAACAAAAGATAGCTATGGCTGTGTGTTTCAGAAAACAGATTGTTTGGATTTTAGGAGATTCGTGGATACATTGGTTGAAGGTGCATGCAGAAAGCTGTGGAGTAGCTGTAGATCTTGGATTCCCACATGTGGAAGTACACTGGCATGGAGTACGTGGAATGAAGTGGTTGGACTTGCTACCTCTCTGTGCTACTTTGGAGACAGAGCAACATCCAGACATAATTGTAATTCATTGTGGAGGGAACAGTTTAGGACATGTGACTGGAATATTTTTGCAATTTGCTATGAAAGAAGGATTTAGGAAGGTTATGGACATGTTTCCTAATTCTCAAGTGATATTTTCATGGATTGCGCAGAGACAAATGTGGCTTCGTTCTTCTTCACTTGGTCCACAAATGGAAAAAGCAAGGCGCAATGTTAATAAGGCTGTTTGTGGCTTTCTAAGAGATTTTGGCATGTCTTCTTTTCACAATGAAAATATTATGTTTTGTAGTACATACATTTTTCGCAGAGATGGATTCCATCTTACTTATGCTGGCAATCAGATTTTTCTGAGAAATGTACAAAATGCATTGCGACCTTTTATGGAATTACAACAACGATTTTGAAGTAGATGTTAAGCATTTACAATTTTTGACTTACAAACACCACCCAAAGGCTCTTTTCAGAGCCACCACTTCTTTCCAGAGAAAATTACAATGTTTGTGATGTAGTAGCAACCCAATTTTTTTAATGTTCGCGAACTGTCCGCGGACTTCTAAAAAATACAAAGAGCCCTGCTTCATTTATTTTCACTTCTATTTTTTAACTGGGAAAGGCGGCTCTGAAAAGAGCCTTATTTTTTTATTTTTGTAATTTTGTATTTTTTTTGGTTTTTCAGACACGACACACTAGGAGAGGAGGGTAAAGGAGGGTAAAGGGGGACACCAACCAAAGGGATAAGAAAGGGCGAGCTGAGAGAGGAAGATTTAGAGTGGGTTTTATTTGGGTAGTGAGCAGGTCTTCTCGTGCTCTGAGACGATAGTCTCAAAAGCACTCCGAAGTCGCTCCCCCCCTGCAGAGTACTGTGTCACAGTACATACATACAACTGTGACCCTCGAAAGGTAAGGGTCATCAGCATTCTGTATGGCCTGTGAGGCAGCTTGAGAAAGACGCTGTCCCACAGAGGTGGTCCTTGCGGTGACATGATCAGAAACAGAGGATGAAGTAGAGGAAATCAACCTGCTACGTTCTTCGCAAGGTACAACCCTGCGAATAGCCCCAGAGTGAAATGACCTCAGGTGTCGCTTCATAGTAGTGGTCCCAAAGCTGTACTTACCGTGCTTCCCGCAACTGAGTATCATTTTGCACTCATTGCAGGTAACATGGTTCGCACAAGCCTTAGGACCATTCCCATGAATGGTAAATAACCACCACACCCAAGACTCACGCCTAATACGGGTAGTAGGGATTTCCTCTACCTCATTCTAATCATCCTCTTCTTCCTCCTCCGCATCCTCACTCCTGTTCCCCTCTTCAGGCCCTTGGGGAGGTGGTGGTGGTGGAGGGGATGGGGGTGGTGCTGAAGCAGGTGCAGCACCAAGTGGCAGTTCAGCAGCCAAGGATGCCATCTCGATGATGGTGTAGTCTGCAGGTGGCAGCAAAAATCACTGTGTTCTGAAGAATAGCCAGAAACACAATGGGAATAAGCTCTTGGGCGTGGTCTTTTATAGGGGTGCTTGTGCGCGGTCCGCGAACATGCGCACTGTCCGCGGACAGATCAAACACAAAAAAAGGATCGGAAAGTTTTAAAAGGTATATAGAAACTCAAGATTGCTATGTGGGACTTGTGCCATGGTGAAATTTTATTGAAAAATATTATGGATTAACTGAAAATGTACTTTTAAATTGTTCGGGGACACAAACAGTGTCCGCATTTCAGGACACACGATGAGCGTGGGCGCGGTCATATGATCTGTTTGCGAACTAGTCCGCGAAGGAAGCGCCTGTCCGCAGGACACCAAGTGCCCGGAGATTGGTTAGCGCATGCGCATTGATGTCCTACGGACACTGTTCGGGTTCTGAAGTAATTAAAAGTGCGTCACACGTGAAACGAACATTTCAGGACACTGCGTGTGTTCTTAGAACAGTTTAAACTTGGTAGCGAACAGTAAGGACAGATATAGTGTTCTTCAGGACACGTATAATTTAGTTTATGTACGAACATTTCAGGACACCAATTGTGTTCTTAGAACACTTTCAATTGGGTAGCGAACACTACGAACAGTTGTACTGTTGTTCAGGACACATCATTTTCGTTTATTTACGAACATTTCAGCTCACCAATTGTGTTCTTAGGACAGTTTTAAGTTGATAGCGAACATTACGGACAGATATAGTGTTCTTTAGAGCCGCCTTTCCCAGTTAAAAAATAGAAGTGAAAATAAATGATGCAGGGCTCTTTGTATTTTTTAGAAGTCCGCGAACAGTTTGCGAACATTAAAAAAATTGGGTTACTACTCCATCACAAACATTGGAAAGAAGTGGTGGCTCTGAAAAGAGCCTCTGGGTGGTGTTTGTAAATCAAAAATTGTAAATGCTTAACATCTACTTCAAAATCTTTGTTGTAATTCCATAAAAGGTCGCAATGCATTTTGTACATTTCTCAGAAAAATCTGATTGCCAGCATAAGTAAGATGGACTCCATCTCTGTGAAAAATGTATGTACTACAAAACATAATATTTTCATTGTGAAAAGAAGACATGCCAAAATCTCTTAGAAAGCCACAAACAGCCTTATTAACATTGCGCCTTGCTTTTTCCATTTGTGGACCAAATGAAGAAGAACGAAGCCACATTTGTCTCTGCGCAATCCGTGAAAATATCACTTGCGAATTAGGAAACATGTCCATAACCTTCCTCAGTCCTTCTTTCATAGCAAATTGCAAAAAAATTCCAGTCACATGCCCTAAACTGTTCCATCCACAATGAATTACAATTATGTCTGGATGTTGCTCTGTCTCCAAAGTAGCACAGAGAGGTAGCAAATCCAACCACTTCATTCCACGTACTCCATGCCAGTGTACTTCCACATGTGGGAATCCAAGATCTACAGCTACTCCACAGCTTTCTGCATGCACCTTCAACCAATGTATCCACAAATCTCCTAAAATCCAAACAATCTGTTTTCTGAAACACACAGCCATAGCTATCTTTTGTTCTCTCAGCAAAAAGAGTATCTCAGAAAATCTCTCCTGGCACAACACACCCACCAAACTTTCCTGACCAATCCCTTTCAGTGCTTATTCTCATTTGCATGACTTCTGAACCCAAAAATCCCCGGATGTAACTCCCGATGTCCTGGAACTACCGCCATGTCCGCGGACATATCGTAACATGAACAGCCCTTCTACCATTTCCACTACACTCTCTCTGCCATTCCCTCATTGGATGTACCTCAAAAATCACATGACCATGCACCAATCACATTCAAGACCTCTACATCTAACTGCATCATCATAGATCAGCACTGCAAATGTACTCTGAATCTCTCTGAGTACAAGTGTCATATCATTGGCAAGCAGCATCTACCACAAATACTGTACAAGTCTTCAAGATTTCTACTTGCAGCTCCATGCATATCCATATGCATGAACACAAACTTCAGGTATGCATATTTTCTGTATAGTACATGACATAGCTCTCAACCATTTTTGTTTTACAGGCGGGTGAAATCACCGGATTTTGTTTTTAGCGGGTGAGACGCCCATTGGAATGAATGGGCGTGCAGGAGGCTTGGCGGGTGAGTCTGCCCTTTACAAGGCGTGTGACACCCGCCAAAAGCGTGTGAGTTGAGAGCTATGGTAGATGAACACATTTTCAAACAGACTTTTACCTTGTAAAATCTGTAAAATGAATTTACTGTACTTTTTTCAATTTCCTAAAATCAACTACCACTTATACACCTTTATACTTTTAACTTTCTTTATACACACACACTCAAATCATGTTAAACTAACATTTTTTAAATGAAATATATAGACTACATATATTCAAACAAAATTGCATGCAAACACAATCTATGTTTAAATCTTTATAAAAATACTTATACAATTTCATATTTTTTGTTTTTATTTATTTATTTACTTAATTACTTTAAATTAGACATGACATTGAGGCGCTATTACCTAGAACAGTTTACTTACAGAAATAGTGGTATTCACTAATATATTATAAATTTCACAAGACATAGTAAAGATATTTTATTTTTGCTACAGTTAGTCATTCAATACAATTTGTTCATTAAGAACATATCATATGCACTGAACTGATGCAATGTATCTTATGTAAATAAATTAGTTTAATGGTTTTACAGAAGGCACTGAGGATTTCAATTAAAAAAATCAATATCTAAATTAAAAACAGTGCAATATACAAACAAAGTTACTAATTTGAAGCTTTCACAGTTGCAGTGAAGACCAGTTTCCTGAAAAGAAGCAGCCGAATTCGAAGAAGAAAGAAAAACTAAGAAGTTACCTGTTAATTTTTTTAAAAAAGTAAGTAAAATATCACCATATTATTTATATTATTAATCAAATATACTATAACATTAATACGAGCTATTTTGGTTTCTTAAAATAGAGATTTTGTACCATTTTGTCCAAAAATGTCCATGTCGTAAACAGCGATTTACAACCAGAATGGCCCACAAATTTCTATTTTTGGACACACAAATTAGCCAACTGAACCACTACAATTTTCATATTATAGAACAAACAACTGTTTTAATTGTATACATTACATGTACTATTTGTACTTTTCCACACCACTAGCTTACTTTTTTTTTGTCATCTGAACCCCAGTTTAGTGACACATAAATTCAAGAATACCTACCCCTACTAGTTTTAGTTCCCAATGCACAATCACACACCATTACATACATCTTTATCATCTTACTCAAACACTCATGCACACAGCACACATACATTCCAGAACCCCCTAACCCATATCTTCTTTATTTTTTTCAACAGACCCTAAGGAATGCCTACCAAAAGACAACTCCGTAGAAAGCAACGCAAAATTAGAGCAAATGAAAATAAAGGTGTCCAACATAAGCATCCATCTGTAGCAGAATTTGTAAAAAAAGTTGAAACAAAACAGCTAATACAATCATTTAGTGAAACACAAGTAGTTTCAAGTACAACAACTTCGCTTCCTCTATCAAAATGTAAAACAAACCAAAAAACAATTAACAGAAAATCACCTATCAGTACAGATAAAACTACTTCTTCAAATTTTAATATAGTGCAAAGTAAGCATACCAAGAAAAGTATTTTAGCCAAAATATACCGTCACAAAGTCCTTCAAAATCTTATAAAAACAGGAGAGAAATCAGGTTCAAAGCTTAAAACCTATCGTAGGAAATTAATCTTAGAAGCATTGATGGACAGTGCAATTCTTCTCAAAAGAAATTTATTTATTTTACTGTTAAACAAAATGAAACCACTAACAAAACTAATAACTAAATTACAAAAAAGACTTCTCAATAAGCAAAATGTCAACAGACAGAACTTCTTAAGTATCTGAGGAGGTGAATGGAATCACACTACGAGCACAGAACCATATTTTAATGAAGAAGCGTACAAACAAAAGCAAACAAATACAATTGCCATAAATAGCAGTGGTCGAGGTTATGAAAAAGTGAATAATACCATAATGGAACAAGAAGTACTCCTTACAAAAATATCCCCTGAAAACTTAGAATTACCCCTCCATTCAACTGAATCAGAACGTCTAGTGTACAAATGGCCATGCACGTCAATGTGTAACATTCCCAAACAATGTTTCAAATCTTTACACCAATTCCTCAATAAATATGTAAAAAGCAAAGATAAAATCAAAATTAAATGACTGCAAAATATAGATACCTGTCCAGTGCGCAAGTACACAGGACTACAAGGACATTCATTGGCCTGCATTACAGGACCTACTTGTAAAACCACTTTCCATGATATCAAAAGGATATCAACACATCATTCAACTATAAGAAATCTAGTCTATAAAATGTACTATGCTAAAAGTCCTGCTTTAGCACTAGCAAAGTTAAATAACATCCTTCTACATGGCACAGCAAAAGACCTACTTGAAGAAATTCACTATATCCAGAAAAAATATTTTGGAAGTGAAAGCCATTTACAGAATGAAATAGCTTTAAACCAATTAAGCAACAATTCTACACATGGCAACCTTTTGCTAAACACATACAAAAAAGAAATACTAAAATTTAAAAGTACATCAGCTGAAGTACCAAACCATGTATGTGTAGAATTTTTTTATAAAAGTAACACAAAAACTGTGGACCTATCATACAAAATAGAAGACAATGAAGATTCTAAATGGTTTGAATTAGCTCTCTACCTTCTAGCAGAAAACAAATATGAAATAACTGAGCCCTTAATACTTTGCAGTTATTGCACTACAAAACTTGACAACAACCAAACTCCTTCACGTTCTATCACAAATAATTTGGAATTATACCCAGTACCAAAACCTCTACAACAACTTAATTTATATGAGAGCATCATAATTCAAACAGTACACCCATTTCAAGCAATAATACGCCTTCAACCAAAAACAGCAAAATTACCTCCCTCTGAATTGGTAAAAGGCATTCGAGGAAAAGTAGTTTATTTACCATTAAATCTAAAAGAAAATGTGCATACTCTAGGAGTGCAACGTCCAATGCAGCAATCTTTAATTATATTAGTATATGGAGTACCTACAAAAGACAAAAAAATATGGCAACAGCTGGTAGATTTATATAAAGTTAGACAAGCCTTCCAATATCTTAAAGAGAATAATGAATATTACAAAGAAATTAATATTGAAGAAAACTTGAAAGATACAACTGAAATAATTCAAGAAACACAAGAAGCTGGTCAATTTGAGCTACTAGATCCTGCTACAATATCAAATACTTTAGACCAGTATACAATTCATCCTTTGCACTGTAATGACACCGTACAAGATGTACTGGAAACTTACCAAATGCGTCAAACAAAAGGATCGATAATCAGTATATGGGAAAAAAGTATAGAAGCACGTGCTTTTCCTCTACTCTTTCCAACTGGCAAAGTAGGAAGGTATGATGATAGACCTATTCAAATATCAGCTTCAGAATACCGCTCATTACGGATGTATTCTGAAGATCCCAGATTTAGACAAAATGTGGAATACATATTCCACCTACTCTTTGAAAGTGAACTAGCAACTTTATGTTACGGAGTTGCACACATATTAAAATCAGGATCACACTTTCAAAATATGACAGCTACACAATTATTAGAGAAAGTGCAACAAAAGGATGAGGTTTTACAATCAAATATTACAAATCTATTAGCAAATATGCGTGGTACTAAAGAGTACTGGTTTCGACGTCATGGAGATGTACGTTGTATGATCAGAAACCTTTGCCCACCCACTTGGTTTGTTACTTTAAGTTGTGCAGAATATGCATGGGAAGATTTACATGATTTCCTACGCATATCAAATAAAAACAAAACAAACATAGATATTCTAACACCTGGAGAACTTTGTTCTTTGGATTCTGTTAATGTTTCAAGATATTTTCACCATCGCTTCATTGCTATGCTACATTTTATTTGTAATAAAACTGTTCCTCCCCTTGGAGAAGTGCAACACTTCTTTTGGAGAAAAGAATACCAAGCCAGAGGAGCACCACATATCCACATGCTTTTATGGATTAAAGATGCTCCTAAATTTGGTCAAGACAGTGATGCCACTGTTTTACAGTTTATTGAAAAATATGTCACTTGTCAAATTCCATCAGAAGCCACAAATAGTGATCTTTGTGCACAAATTTTACAATTTCAAAGACACAAATGTGGAAAATATTGTCGTCGCAAATACAAAAACAAAGGCAAATACTACACCAAATGCCGATTTGGTTTCCCTAGACCAGTTACAAATACAGGTCAAGTAAACAACCTCATGTCTTCAGTTAGACATACTGTTAAAGGAAAGTCACCTAAAAATACATATTACATAAAAAGAAAAGAAGAAGAAAAATATATCAATGATTATAATGCAATCATTGCCCACTTATGGAATGCAAACATAGATGTGCAGTACATTGCAGACAATTCTACTGCAGTTGCACGATATGTCACAGCATACTTAACTAAAGCAGAAAAGACAGAGCTCCAAGACCTCTGGAATGACCTGTCATCAGATAAAACCGTATCTCAGAAATTATACAGCTTGGGCATAAAAATGCTCACCCATAGAGAATGTGGATCTTATGAAGCAGCTGATTGTTTAACTGGTACTTCATTGTATGGTAAATCTGAGAATATAGTATGGCTAAATCTTGGTCCAGTTAAATCTAGAAAAAGAGTTCTAAAATCATATGAAGATATAGAAACAATAGCCAAACATGATCCCAACAGCCAAGACATTTTAAAAAACAATTTATTGGACACATACTACCCAAACAGAAGTAATACTTTGGAAAACATGTGTCTATACCAAATAGCCCAAAACTACACATACAAAAATAATATGAAACCCGATGAAAAAAAAGGTAAATATAGAGTGGCAGACTGTGAAGTCAGCTTAGTTAAACCCACTAAACCAAATTTAATTAATCATATCAAATTGTCATTGAAGACTCCTCAACATAAAGAAGTATATTACATGTCCCAGCTACAACTCTTCAAACCATGGAGAAAAGAAGAACAATTACTAGATAACTATGACTCATATGAGGATGCTTTCAAAGCAAATGAAAGCACTATAACTGATGTAAACTTTACACAGTAAAAAACAATGTTGCACAATGAACAGCAACATGAAGAAGAACTCCAAGCTCAACTAGATAAGGATACTCCTGACAGTAGTCAACCTTCTGTAACAGGAAGCCAAGAACCACTGGGAGAACCACTAATGACAAATGAGGCAGAATTAGCTATGATAGAAGTAGAAAACACCATGTGTCAGTATGAAGATAAGGAAGACTTAACTATACTACAATCATAACTAAACAATGAGCAAAGTAGCATTTTTCAAGAAGTAACAAAACAAATTGCACATGGTGTAAAACATGAAAATAAAGAATGTTCCTGCCATAATTATAAACCTATACTACTGTACGTCAGTGGTGAAGCAGGTTCTGGCAAAACATTCCTAATCAAAATCATTAGTAAGTTCCTTCAACAATTGACAAACAACAAACTGTCAGCTGTTGTCACTGCCCCCACAGGTTTAGCTGCCTACAACATAGGTGGTGTTACATTACACCGATTACTACTATTACCAGTAGAACACCAGAACAAATTAGACTATTACAAACTTTCTGCAGAAGCTGCAATGGAATTACGCAGAGTATTGAAACAAATGAAAATGCTACTAATAGATGAATTGAGCATGGTCTCCAACCTGATGTTAGCTTTGATTCACCTCAGATTACAAGAAGTACTCAAAACAGACTATGAAGAGCTCTTTGCAGGAAAACACATTATTGTTTTTGGAGATCTGCTTCAATTAACACCAGTAAAAGGTGAACCTCTTTTTAAAACATTAGGGCACAAACTCTGCCGTAAATCTGTTGGCAGCATTGGAAATGTCAACCTTTGGCAACATTTCCAATACAGAGAATTAACAGAAAACATGCGCCAATCTGCAGATCTAACTTATGCCAACATTTTAAAAAGTTTCAGAGTTGGTATACTTTCTAAAGAAGCAGAAGCAACATTGAAAACCCGGCACATTAATGCACTTTATGGCGATAATGCATGTGCTACAGATGTTATGGAACAATTAGCCCACAAAAATGTCAATTGTATGGCCTTAATGCCAACTCTTGCAAGCTGATTCAAATTCAATGAAATCATGCTAAGTAAAGAAATGCAACCAATAATGGAAATTAGCGCCACAGACAAACTAGATGTACATGGTATGACACTACCCATGTGTGACCAAGCCACAACAAGAGTAAATAATTTAGAAAAATCAATCTCAAACACAGCAGGCTTAGAAAAGATGTTAAAATTATTCTTAAATTGCAGAGTAATGCTTAAACGTAACCTTGATGTGGACGAAGGACTAGTTAATGGAGCACTGGGTACAGTTGTTGGCTTTCAAAACACACCCACGTGACAACAAAATTCAGTTTGTCAATATACTCTTTGACAAACTTTCAGAAGTAAAACGGATAGGACGCTCAACAGCTAGATTCCTTCTCTTCAAAGATATGTATGTACGCAGAGAACAATTTTCTCTAACTCTTGCATACGCAGTCACAATTCATAAATCACAAGGTCTTACCCTAGACAAAGCAATGATAGATATTGGTAACACAGTCTTTAAAGAAGGTATGAGCTACGTAGCACTATCACGCTTACGTACACTTGACGGTCTATTTCTAATCAACTTTGATGCAAGTAAAGTAAACGCTGATATTCCTTGCATTTTAGAATATAATAGACTTCGCTCACTATACACTCCCCATCTAAACACATATTCTGTTCCGCAAAAACTAAAACGTTGTAAAAGAAAACTAAATCAAACAGAAATTCAACAGGGCGTCACTGCAAATCCTCCAAAGAGAATAAAAGAAACTAATACTTCATCAAGTACCACAAACAAAAAAGAATCAATTAGAGAAAGTAAACCAGGTACTTCTTTAAAGAAGGAAGACAAACTCCAAAAAAAGCAGTTAGATACAGAACTACCTGGACCATTTAAATTCTCAAATAAAGTTGGTGTAAGTTGCTATGCAAATGTAGCAATGAATATTCTATTTCAATTACCACCAATTGTTGACAACATTTACTCACACAGTACAGACCCATTGTGTTTGCAAATGTTAGTACTTCACAGAAATGCAGCAAACAATCCTGACAACACATTTACAGGGTAATTCATAGAATTTCGCAGAAAAGTGTCGCAAGCGGCTGGCGCAGAGTGTCCGCGTGCGATTGACTGCGCCAGGCACGTGCGCTAAAACCGATTTCCGCGCACAGCGTATTCATGGATTTTAGGCTTCCAAACCAGCCGTGGAGCAGAGAATCGCAGCGACCCTGCAGCAGCGCCAGTAACGCCCCCAAGAACGCCCTCGCGCAAGGAAAAGCCATCAAAATCGCTAAATCATCGCAAAGGGCTGCGCTAACCCTGGACCAGTTCACTGGGCTGGCAAACAGCAAACGCCAAGCGGGGAACATGTATTGCAGGGGTGCGCGGGAAGTTCCACACGCGACTGGCCCCGTGCAAGCAGGGTACGTGTATATCAGGGGTGCGCAGGAAGTTACACACGCGAATGGGCCAGTGCGAGCAGGGTACGTGTATTTCAGGGGAGCGCGGGAAGTTCCACACGAGATTTCAGCAGGGTACGTGTATTTCAGGGGTGCGCGGGAAGTTCTACACGCGATTTCCGCAGGGTACGTGCATTTCAGGGGTGCGCGGAAAGTTCCACACGCGAATGGGCCAGTGCGAGCAGGGTACGTGTATTACATGGGTGCGCGGGAAGTTCCACAAGCGATTCCATCAGGGTACGTGTATTTCAGGGGTGCGCGGGAAGTTACACACGCGAATGGGCCAGTGCGAGCAGGGTACGTGTATTTCAGGGGTGTGCGGGAAGTTGCACACGCGATTTCAGCAGGGAATGTGTATTTCAGGGGTTCTGGGGAGTACTACACGTGAATTGGCCGTGTGGGTCCTCCCAGGTGTACGCTCCACAACCTCCACGGCCCCTGCAGGCAGCCCACACCACGGGGGACTACCCTGCACCCCTGCTCATGTCCCGCAGGCAGCCCATCCACCATGGGCATGCCCCCCAGCCAACCCACACATCACCTTGCACTACTGATCAACAATGCATGTCTCCCACCACCCCCACCCCACAGCACTGTGGGGCACCTGCCAGCAGGCCCCCACCCATGTCTCCCACCACCCCCACCCCCCAGCCACCAGGGGCAGCCTCCACCAGGCCCCCACTCATGTCTCCCACCACCCCCATCCCCCAGCAGTGCAGGGGCATCCTCCACCAGGCCCCCACCCATGTCTCCCACCACCCCCACCCCCCAGCCACCAGGGGCAGCCTCCACCAGGCCCCCACTCATGTCTCCCACCACCCCCACCCCCCTGCCACCATGGGCAGCCTCCACCAGGCCCCCACTCATGTCTCCCACCACCCCCACCCCCAGCCACCAGGGGCAGCCTCCACCAGGCCCCCACTCATGTCTCCCACCACCCCCACCCCCCTGCCACCATGGGCAGCGTCCACCAGGCCCTCACTCATGTCTCCCACCACCCCCACCCCCCAGCAGTGCAGGGGCAGCCTCCACCAGGCCCCCACTCATGTCTCCCACCACCCCCACCCCCCAGCAGTGCAGGGGCAGCCTCCACCAGGCCCCCACTCATGTCTCCCACCACCCCCACCCCCCTGCCACCATGGGCAGCCCCCACCAGGCCCCCACTCATGTCTCCCACCACCCCCACCCCCCAGCCACCAGGGGCAGCCTCCACCAGGCCCCCACTCATGTCTCCCACCACCCCACCCCTCTGCCACATGGGCAGCCTCCACCAGGCCCCCACTCATGTCTCCCACCACCCCCACCCCCCAGCCACCAGGGGCAGCCTCCACCAGGCCCCCACTCATGTCTCCCACCACCCCCACCCCCCAGCAGTGCAGGGGCAGCCTCCACCAGGCCCCCACTCATGTCTCCCACCACCCCCACCCCCCTGCCACCATGGGCAGCCCCCACCAGGCCCCCACTCATGTCTCCCACCACCCCCACCCCCCAGCCACCAGGGGCAGCCTCCACCAGGCCCCCACTCATGTCTCCCACCACCCCCACCCCCCTGCCACCATGGGCAGCCTCCACCAGGCCCCCACTCATGTCTCCCACCACCCCCACCCCCAGCAGTGCAGGGGCAGCCTCCACCAGGCCCCCACCCATGTCTCCCACCACCCCCACCCCCCAGCCACCAGGGGCAGCCTCCACCAGGCCCCCACTCATGTCTCCCACCACCCCCACCCCCCTGCCACCATGGGCAGCCTCCACCAGGCCCCCACTCATGTCTCCCACCACCCCCACCCCCCAGCAGTGCAGGGGCAGCCTCCACTAGGCCCCCACTCATGTCTTCCACCACCCCCACCCCCCAGCCACCATGGCCACCCTCCACCAGGCCCCCACTCATGTCTCCCACCACCCCCACCCCCCAGCAGTGCAGGGGCATCCTCCACCAGGCCCCCACCCATGTCTCCCACCACCCCCACCCCCCAGCCACCAGGGGCAGCCTCCACCAGGCCCCCACTCATGTCTCCCACCACCCCCACCCCCCTGCCACCATGGGCAGCCCCCACCAGGCCCCCACTCATGTCTCCCTGTACCCCCACCCCCGAGGAGTGCAGGGGCAGCCTCCACCAGGCCCCCACCCATGTCTTCCACCACCCCCACCCCCCAGCCACCATGGCCACCCTCCACCAGGCCCCCACTCATGTCTCCCACCACCCCCACCCCCCTGCCACCATGGGAAGCCCCCACCAGGCCCCCACTCATGTCTCCCACCACCCCCACCCCCCAGCCACCAGGGGAAGCCTCCACCAGGCCCCCACTCATGTCTCCCACCACCCCCACCCCCCTGCAACCATGGGCAGCCTCCACCAGGCCCCCACTCATGTCTCCCACCACCCCCACCCCCAGCAGTGCAGGGGCAGCCTCCACCAGGCCCCCACCCATGTCTCCCACCACCCCCACCCCCCAGCCACCAGGGGCAGCCTCCACCAGGCCCCCACTCATGTCTCCCACCACCCCCACCCCCCTGCCACCATGGGCAGCCTCCACCAGGCCCCCACTCATGTCTCCCACCACCCACACCCCCCAGCAGTGCAGGGGCAGCCTCCACCAGGCCCCCACTCATGTCTCCCACCACCCCCACCCCCCAGCAGTGCAGGGGCAGCCTCCACCAGGCCCCCACTCATGTCTCCCACCACCCCCACCCTCCTGCCACCATGGGCAGCCCCCACCAGGCCCCCACTCATGTCTCCCACCACCCCCACCCCCCAGCAGTGCAGGGGCATCCTCCACCAGGCCCCCACCCATGTCTCCCACCACCCCCACCCCCCAGCCACCAGGGGCAGCCACCAGCAGGCCCCCACTCATGTCTCCCACCACCCCCACCCCCCAGCAGTGCAGGGGCAGCCTCCACCAGGCCCCCACTCATGTCTCCCTGCACCCCCACCCCCGAGTAGTGCAGGGGCAGCCTCCACCAGGCCCCCACCCATGTCTTCCACCACCCCCACCCCCCAGCCACCATGGCCACCCTCCGCCAGGCCCCCACTCATGTCTCCCACCACCCCCACCCCCCAGCAGTGCAGGGGCATCCTCCACCAGGCCCCCACCCATGTCTCCCATCACCCCCACCCCCCAGCCACCAGGGGCAGCCTCCACCAGGCCCCCACTCATGTCTCCCACCACCCCCACCCCCCTGCCACCATGGGCAGCCCCCACCAGGCCCCCACTCATGTCTCCCTGCACCCCCACCCCCGAGGAGTGCAGGGGCGGCCTCCACCAGGCCCCCACCCATGTCTTCCACCACCCCCACCCCCCAGCCACCATGGCCACCCTCCACCAGGCCCCCACTCATGTCTCCCACCACCCCCACCCCCCAGCAGTGCAGGGGCAGCCTCCACCAGGCCCCCACTCATGTCTCCCACCACCCACACCCCCCAGCCACCAGGGGCAGCCTCCAGCAGGCCCCCACTCATGTCTCCCACCACCCCCACCCCCCTGCCACCATGGGCAGCCTCCACCAGGCCCCCACTCATGTCTCCCACAACCACACCCCCCAGCCACCAGGGGCAGCCTCCAGCAGGCCCCCACTCATGTCTCCCACCACCCCCACCCCCCTGCCACCATGGGCAGCCTCCACCAGGCCCCCACTCATGTCTCCCACCACCCCCACCCCCCAGCAGTGCAGGGGCAGCCTCCACCAGGCCCCCACTCATGTTTCCCAAAACCCCCACCCCCCAGCAGTGCAGGGGCATCCTCCACCAGGCCCCCACCCATGTCTCCCACCACCCCCACCCCCCAGCAGTGCAGGGGCACCCTCCACCAGGTCCTCACAATCCCCAATCATGTGCGTAATGGTCAGCCTCCACAGCCAAAAAGCCCTACCAAGTAACCCATTCACCCACATGGAAATGGAAATTACATGTTACACCCCCAATGTTCATGAAGCTAATGAACCCATGTCCGTCACACACAATGGTTGCAATTGAATGGGAAAACACCCAACATGACATGCATGAAACCAATGAGATGATACAACACAGTGAAGTAAGGAAACAAAATATTTATTGAAAAAAATAAAGAATGCTAAAGAAATGAAACAAGCTACAATGTGAATGAGAAAAAATAAGCTTGTTGTCCGTATAAAAACCAAAAAATGCAAATCAGAATCCAAACATTTTTTGTCCAAAGTCAAATGTAAAAAAATCTCCATGCAACAAAGAACTATGTAAAAAACTACCCAGGGTCCATGAGCCCAACTGAACAAAGGAAACCTACTAAAAAACCTACCTAAAAATCAACTATATACAAAAAGTGGAGCAGTGTCCGTCGACTCCAAATCATAATAAGAAACAAAGGAAACCTAAAACTAAAGAAGTATATACAAAGGCGACGGGCAAGTCCAGCGGCTCACTCCGTGGTGTCCCGGGCCAGGGCATCATCGAACTCCTGTTCGATGTCCCGGAGGCGGTCCAGTTCCATGGCCCCGAGGGTCTGCAGGGACGACGCCTTGTCCTCCTCCAACCCCCTGCGGATTGCCTCGAGGCACTCGGCCCGCCTCAGGGCCCTCCGCATGGAGTTCTCCGCCCTGACCATTGTGAGCCGCGCCTCTTCCGCCCGCCGCCGCCGCTCCGCACCTATGGCATGGCCCAACCGCTGCCACACGGAAGACACTCTCTGTCCTGGGTCCCCGTGCCCTCCGGCCGATGCCTGCCCCTCCGATGTCGAAAGCCCCGAGCCTTCATGTCTCCCACCATGTTGCTGCTGCTGCTGCTCTGCCTCTGCCCATGCACTGCCTCCTGCTGCCTGCACATCCTCCGCCGTCTGGGGTGAAGTTGTTGATGTGGCCACCCCTGCTGGACCTCCGACTCCCGACTGTGGCAGGGATGCCTCCTCCACCAGCCTGGCCGCACCGTCAGAGGCAGCTCCACAGGGCACCCAGGTGACTGATGGGTGGGAAGATGGCACAGAGGACGACTGGCGCGTAGGGGGTCCAGTTGAGGAGGGGGTCGGAGCAAGCCCCATCAGACAGCGGAATCCGGCCTGGGTGACCTGTCCCAGCAGGCTGATGTGGTCAACGAGCCATTCGAGATGACGTGCAGTCTCTCCATGAAAAGACTGCAGGTCACCTCGCATGGCCCGTTGACGCAACGCCACACCAGCCAGGACAGGCTCAACCCGGACCTGGATGGCCACGTCCGCAGGCAGAGGAAGGCCAGTTGACGTCAGCTCATCCCCTGCCTGAAAACGGGTCTGGACGTAGGCATCCCTGCTGGTGCAAGATGATGCAGGGACAGGATCGGGGACAGGATTGCACACAGGCACCTCCGCGGCGGCCTGTGCTGCCTCCTGTCCCTGGTCCTGCACTGCACCACTAGCACCAGTGGGATCCCCACCTCCAGACCCCGTCTCTGGTGCTTGCACGGCCTCCTCCTCCACCAAACCCCCCACCAACCTGGATGACTCCCTGCCATCTTCCACTGTTGGGCCCTGTGGGGTCCCAGCTGCCCCTTCTGCTGCCGAGGAGTCCAACTGCAACCTCCGCCTCTTGGACCTCCCCCCGGCAGCTGCGGCATGGGACGCGGCACCGGACTCCTCACTCCCCGACGAGATGACAACACGGGAGGGGAGCCGGGCCTTGCGTCTCCGGCTGGCGGTCGGATCCCCGCCGCTGTGCTCCACAGCACCTTCTCCGCCCTCTTCATCAGTTGACGCTGCAGACAGGGAGAAACAAAAGACAGGCATCAGGGCACTGTACAATGGACACATACACACATGACAGTTGCACATGAGTGGCATTGGCAAACCTCAGACATGTCATCACAATCCCCAACACACATGTCATAGCAACTCGCACACATGAGCCATACCACAGCCATATCGCAACTGCCACCACCATCCATACGCATACAACAGCATCAGCAGCCAAAGGGGAGCCAGACATCACATGCAACACAGGAAGTGCACCCCACATGTACGCACACCACCACACTTGCATGCATGTCTACACCTCTGCCAAGTGTCGCACTGTTCAGACGGGCATCCATGTCACATCTGCCAATCAGGCTTCCACATACCGCTGTCACATGCATCCATGTTGCATCACTGTTGCACCCTTGTCAAATACACACACATGCACATGTACACAGTGCTCGTACATGCAGCCGAAAACAACATACATGCCTGACATGACGACATGTCTACTTACATACACATTCATCCAAACATGTGTGCACGCACAACTGCATTTGACATGCAAGCCTACACACACAAGCACCATCCATGTCTCACACATTACAGCCCTCGCATGTGTCAGCCCCACGGCCCTGTGCACCCCCACCCATACTCGACCCCATACAAACAGATGTGCAACCTGCACAATACCGAATAATCACCACACGCACTGCTCACAATCAGGATGCATGTACACTCACCGCTCGACTCCAGACGGGTCTGCTTCTCTAGGACCTGGACGTGGAGCGCTGGGGATATGCGTTCCAGGACCCCCATCTGTTCTTCCGACAAGTGGCCCCGGCGCCCCTTGGCATCCGCTGCCTTCAAGAGGCGCCGGGCCTTGTTCAGGGTCCTGGACCTGAAGTACTCCCAGCGCTTCCTGACATGTTGTAAGTCCCGGACTGCCACCCCCTCCACGTTGATGGCAGTCACGATGTCAGTCCAGATCCGAGTCCGTCCTTCCTTGTCGGCACGGGAACTTCCGAAGAGGGCATCATACTGCCCCAGGACTTGCTCCACCAGGACACCAACTTCGGTGGCACTGAAGCTGGTGCCCCTCTGCCTCTCTGGCCGGAGGTTGTCAGTGGTCACAGATGGTGTTTGCCCCGACATGACAACCCCAGAGGCAGGAGTGGGTGGGCAACTGGGTCCCGGGGCTGGGCTGTGGAGCGATGGAATTCCAGTCGGGAGTCTTCGGTTCCAGCAGGGGTGGTCACAGCAACAGCACCCCTGGCTGATGTGCAGGCAGCAAATGGCAGTGCACGTGGGCAGCAGGCAGTCAGGCAGCAGCAGATGGCAGGTGGGAGCGTGCTCGGGGCTCTGGGGGGCAGTAGTTCGGCCTTCTGGGCAGGAGCGTGGTCTTCCGTGTGCTTACGCGTGGCCAGCTTGGTACGGAGTGATTTGGCACGTGAAAATCCTGCACGTCAGCGTGAAAATCGAGGAAAGGCCCTTAGCGCGTAAGCGCGTCAGCACGCATACGCGATTCTATTGGACCAAAGGCCCTCAGCGCGTAAGCGCGTCTGTGACGTGACCTGCACGGGTGTTTCCCACACAGCACGTGATGACAGAGCACACGTGGAAAGACTGCACGTCAGAGTGTCATCGCGTGTGATTGGTGGAAATGGCCCTACACGCAGAAGTGACAAAGCGTGTAATTGGTGGAAGTGGCCCTACACGCATAAGTGACAAAGCGTGTAATTGGTGGAAATGGCCCTACACGCATAAGTGACAAAGCGTGTAATTGGTGGAAATGGCCCTAGCGCGTACACGCCGCGTAAGTGACGCTGGACGTGTGGGCCTGTATAAAAGGTACGCGTAGAACACCATTTCCTTGTAAGTGCTTTTCGTGGAGAGCGAGTGGGTGAATTCTGTACTTCTTGTCGTTTCACACGCGATTTACTTCACGGCGTTTCAAGTTCGTAATGCCTGTTACCTCTGACAGCTTTTTCTCTTTTTTCTCTTTTACTGGTTTACCTGGGCCTGTTCCCTCAAACAGTTTTCCCTTCTACTGTTGTCCTGTCTCCTCAGACAGCGTACAAATCTTCTTTTGGCGGGGGTGTTGCCAACCAAAGGCGCTCCTTTTTCACGCTCTTTTACCTGGCAGACGGTGAGTCACGCACGTATCCAACTTCTGTGCTTGCCCCGTGTGTAGCCTACCCCTTCAGAGGTCATTCTAGGCTGCGTGTGACACGGATACGTTCATTCTTGTGTTACTGGGTGCCACAGCGTAGTGCAGGTTTTTCTTTCTGCACACGTGGTCTAGGAGGGGTTGCGTGCACGTCATCTCCCTTTTTTGGGGCTCCTGTGCGTAGCGTGACCCGTCATCTTTCCCCAGGGGTTACAATCAGCCTTGCAAGAGCACTAGGGTACAATTACCATCTGGTACCCAACCCCTTTGACCCCCAATTGCCCAGGACAATATTTTACAGCCACTCCCATACGCACATTAACATCAGTGCCATGGCTGGGAGGTGAGGATTCCGTAAGGGTGGCAAAGGTGGAAGAGCCACAAGTGGTGGCTTGGTGGATCCGGTAGGGGACGTGGTCGTTACTTGCAGGGTGAGCCTGTCCCCCCATGTGTGGAGGACCAGTCAAGGGCACCCATAATCCCCCACCCCCCCTCCCGTTGAGGCTGATGTGGCTGACACCATCCATGCTCAGCCCTTGTTGGACCAGCCCATTCTGGCACCAGACCTGGCTGACTCCATGGCTGACTTCCAGGTCAGCAGGCCTATGACACGTGCGCTGGTGCACGTTGATGTCACCATGCCACGTGCATCTGGGGCAGCAAGGTCATCTGCTGCACCAAGTAGGCAGGGCGGAGAGGCTGCAGGGGCAGCTGCGGCTCCATCCACCCCAGCCCTCACACACCCAGCCCGGACAGTGTCGGTCCTAGTCCATGCTGCTGACATTCCCCCTGACACCATCACACTAGAGCCAATGCCTGCACCAACTCCCATGCTGAGTGTGCAATCCCACACTCCTGATACAGAGTCCACCAGGGCTCCTGCCCCTAGTGTCCAGAGCGGCGCAGGACACTCAGGATCACCACCACCTTCCAAGCGGAAGGCACAGTCCGGCACAGGCTGATGCCCCAGACACGGCTACACAGTCCGGCCCGTCCAGGAAGCCCAGCTTCACGGATGACGAACTGAATGCACTTGTCGAGTATGTGTCCGCACATGACAACGAGATGGTCATTGTTGCAGGATCCAAGACCACACCTGCACAACGCCAGGCACACTGGCAGACCATTGCGGACATCGTAAGTGCCCTTGGAATCGTGAGGCGCACAGCCAATGATTGCTATAAGCGCTGGAATGACCTAAAGCGCAGGGCAAAGAGTAAGCTGGCCTCAGGTCATGCCGCAACTCTAGTGACTGGAGGTGGGTCTCCAGTAGTAGACATGGAACTCACTCCACATGAGTCAGTCGCTGGGACCTACGTCACGGAGGAACAGATCCAAGGCGTGGGAGATTTGGCTGATTACGAGGCATTGTCCGGTGAGTGCACATGCATGTGTGTGTCATCCATGTGCATGGTGTGTGTGAGGGCTTCTATTTGTGTGCCAGGTGAGATTGTGTGCGCCTGAGTCGTATGGATCAGCCATGTGCTTCATGCAATACATCCTGCGCAGCTGCATTTGGCCATAGCAGTATCCCTTCTGCCAACAGTAGACATCTAGCCCAACTGCACGCCAGTTGCCCTTGAAGTGTCACCTTGCCACAACATTGTTGCTTAATTTTTCACTGTTCATTTAGTCATATTGTTTGCATTCCACCACTTTTACTAGGCATGTCGCAGTCCTCTAGTCACATGTCTAACATGGCTATGGTAAAGTGGAGTGACTTTGTTACCTGGATATCATTTGTTCAAACATGTCCCTGTGCAATTGGACCATTTCGGACTGGCAGCTCCAGGTGAAGAATCTGACCTGTTTGAATTAGAAGAGCTATTACATGCGGGAACTGGACTGAATGAATAGGTGCTGCCCTCCTCTCCATCTTCACTCAATAGCAATGGTACATGCCATCTGTGTGATGGCATGTGTGTTTCACCTGGTAATCACAGGCCAATGTGTGATGCCACTGCCAGGCAGCATGCAGAAAATGTGTTCATCTTCCATCTTGGTGTCATCAGTGTGTGCCATTTGCCTGCCCTTCATACGCAGTGAGGGTGCATGCATGGGATGGTTTTAGTCATGTGGGACATGTGTCAATCAAGTACTGGTTCTCTTGCTTCTCAGCCCTCATTGTGTGCCATGGTGCTAATGCCTGTTTCCATTTCTTTGTTTTTATGTCTTTGCAGGGGAAGACGCACCTGATACTGCTGGGGTTGTGGAGATGGTGCAGACCCAGGAGGGGTCCGAGGGCCGACCAACCACCAGTGAGGGACGTGGTGTGGTGGTGGGTGAGAACCCACAAGTGCTGCAGGTCGTGCTCTCAAGGGGTGTCTCTGGCTGCACCTCCCCCGAGCTGTACTCAGGTGTTGATTCGGATGAGACCTACGTGCCGTCGCAGGTTAGTGTTCCAGGGAGGGATTCTGTTCTGTCCCACCCACCTGCACCAGGGTCAGAACCCTCAATGGGGATGTCAGTGTTGGCAGCTACGCCTTTGGTGGTTACGGATGCAGGGTCACATTCCGCGACATCTGATCCTGTTCCTGGGCCAGCAGATCAGAGGGGGAATGCAGTCCTGCAGCCTCAGGCAGTGCTGGCACAGCAAGGCGCAGTTCGCCTTGCCCCAGACAGGTGTGGTGCCCGCCGACGTGGTGGCCGTACGCCACCTGGCAATACCGCATGGGAGCAATCCATTTACGGTATGGCAACCCAACAGGCAGCATCATCCGAGATGATGGCTCAGGCCATGGATAGGGTGGCCACTTCCATTGTCCCCCCTGAAAGACTGATGGAGCGACTAGAGCAGGCAACCGACTCCATCTGCCAGTCACACAGGGAGGACATGTTGGGGTCCAACAGGGACAGGCGGGCGGCATTGGCGACTCTGCAGGAGGCCATCTCCATTGAGTCCCAGGGCCACAGGGAAGCCCTGAGGCAGGAGCTCCTTCACCTCAGGACGACTCTTGTTGAGCTTGAGGCTTCAACACACCAAAGGACAGAACAGCAGCTGGAGCGTCTCACCCGTACGCTCTCAGCTGAGATGCAGGCAACGAGGGCGGAGGTCCGGGCATCCCGTGAGTTGTTGCATGGGGACCTCCGCACACTCATCCTCCAGAACCAGACCTACCACACCCGCATGCTTGCAGCCATGGAGGAGCAGACTAGGGCCTTGTGTGGGCTGCCTCCCATAGTGCAACCACCTCCGGATGCAGCTGCACAGGGTGATAATAGCGACAGCAGTGATACTCCCACAATAGGGTAGCCGTGTGGGCCATGAGCCCATGGAGGTGTTTTTTTTTCCCAGGATCCACCGATTGGGTTCTGGTGTGCATCCTGTCCTCGGACCTCCTGGGTGGCCTCCCAAACGCCCGCCCCCCGGGCCCATCAATGGCCATTTTTTTTATTTATTTTTTTTTTATTTTATTTTTTTTATTTTTATTTATTTTATTCCCAATTTTTTTGGGACGATTTGTTGGCTTCCGTGGTTCCTGTGGGCATACGCTGCATTGTGGCTGGGCACATGCAGGCTTGTAATGTATTTGGTTCAGATGCTTGGGTTTGAGTCACACACACCCCTCCTGCTTCCCGTTTCCATGGGCTTGCAAAGGGTGTGCCCAAGTGACAGTGAATTACACAGTGACGTTGGACTCCCATGAGCTGTGTGGGCAGTCTGTAGTCAATACTGTGTATACAATCCTAGTGCATATTGCTGTTGTGTTGTACACTGCATGTTGCATTGATGTGTAACTCATCTTCTGTGTCTACCTCCCAATTTGCAGGTCCCTTCCTCATGTCTACACAAGGACCTCTAGTCTGGAGATGGGGTCCATGTTGGCAGCAGTGCACCTACAACTCTACATGGCGCCAACACTGCACAGTTGGTAGTGGTGGGAGTGCAGGCATTTCCAGGTGGTGAGAGTACTAATATTTAACATTTGTGATGTCATGTTAATGGTAGTACGTGCTCAAGTTTGTTGTTGGTCCGGCATTACTGTGAGCATTTCAGGTGTTGCAAGTTTCTAATAGGGACACTGTACATTGTGACACTAGTGTCATGTTGTGGGGATTACTTTGTTTACCTGCAAATAGCATGACATGGCATGGTGTGTCGTGTGGCGGTGCTGGGGTTGGGTTGGCTGACATGGCACTGTCCTCTTGTTGCATTTTGCAAGTGGGTATTCATTTTAGCTGCTTGAATGTGCAACTTCACAAAACTGCATTGGTGGTGTCTGTGTGGGTAGGGATGCACACATTGTGACACTTCCAGGTGAACAATCTCAGGCTGATATGGTTTTCACGGTTCATTCTCCAGACATTCAGGATCAGTGTCAGGTTGAGTCATCATTGATTGTCAGATGGAATGTGCCAGGGCAGTGTGCACTCCACAGGGGTGTGATTTCTATGTGAAGTAATTAGCCACTAGCTGTGTACGGGCTGCCTCCCCCCGTGCCCTTTCCCCTCCCATGCGCAGCGGCTGTGCATGTGGTTGGGGATGTGGTGCCACCACCATGTCCACGGCCAGGCCCCGGCGTGTTGCAACGTTGTGCAGGACACATGCTGCCACTATGATCCTGCACATTACTGGGGGAGCGTACAACAGCTGGCCGCCAGAACGGTCAAGGGAGCGAAAGCGTGACTTTAGCACTCCGAATGTGCGCTCCACTATGCCCCGGGTTGTAATGTGGGCTGTGTTATATCTTACCTCGGGTGGCGTGGTGGGGTTCCGAATTGGCGTCATCATGTGGGGGCTGAGAGGGTAGGCACTGTCCCCTGTGGAGGTGGTGATTGGTAGCATTGGTGGGGTTGTGACTTTGCTCAGTATCTGACATGCATGCATGTGCAGTGGCATTCATACTCACCAATCAGCCATGTATCGCCATGCCGCCCAGCTTCTAGGTCCCGGCTTAGGGTGGACATTCGGTAAATGAAGCTGTCGTGGGTTGACCCGGGATAGTTGGCATATACTGAGGTGATGATTCCCTTGGCATTACATACTACCTGCACGTTGATGGAATGCCAGTGCTTGCGGTTCCTATAGATGTGCTCTGATGCCCTGGGGGGATGTAGAGCCACATGGGTGCAGTCGATGGCACCTAGCACTTTGGGGAATCGTGCCACACCGTAAAAATCCAGGGCGGCAGCATGCCTTTCTGCAGGTGTTCTGGGCAGGTATATGTGCCTGCGGACTGATGGCCGTGCAGTGATGATGTTCAAGACCTGGTGTAGGCAGCGTGACTGGGTGGCCTGTGATACACCACCCACAATGGCACTTGTCCACTGAAATGATCCAGTGGCTAAGAAGTGCAGTACATTGAGCACCTTCTCCAGGGGGCTGAGTGCTTGGGAGCACAGGGTGGGTGATGTGAGGTCATCCTCCCACTCACTCACCAGGTCCAGTATAATGTGTGGTGGAAACCTGTACCTCCCATGCACCTGGTCATCAGGCATCCCGAAAAGGCTGGTTCTGGGTGTGAATATTCTGGCCCTGACTATCCTCCTCCTCCTCCTTTGGTAGCCCACGCCCACTGCTGTTAGGAACGGTATGTTCATCCTGGGTCTGAGCTTGTTATTTTGTTAGCGCGCAAATTTATGCGTTGCGCGTGTTGTAGGCGAGCGTGTGACCCGCGCACCCCTGAAATCCAGTACCCAGTCCAATAGCGTGTGGAAATTCCCGCGCACCCCGGGATACAGGTGCGCTGACGTACTTGCGTGTGTAAGTGTCCGCGCACACCTGATATACACGTACATAGGCCAATCGCGTGTACGCGCACTTTTGTCCAATTACACGCGATGACACTCTGACGTGCTGTCCAATTACACGCGATGACACTCTGACGTGCAGTCTTTCCACGTGTGCTCTGTCATCACGTGCTGTGTGGGAAACACCCGTGCGGGTCACGTCACAGACGCGTTTACGTGCTGAGGGCCTTTGGTCCAATAGAATCGCGTATGTGTGCTGACGCGTTTACGCGCTGAGGGCCTTTGGTCCAATAGAATCGCGTATGCGTGCTGACGCGCTTACGCGCTAAGGGCCTTTCCTCGATTTTCACGCTGACGTGCAGGATTTTCACGTGCCAAATCACGCCGCACCAAGCTGGCCACGCGTAAGCACACGGAAGACCACGCTCCTGCCCAGAAGGCCGAACTACTGCCCCCCAGAGCCCCGAGCACGCTCCCACCTGCCATCTGCTGCTGCCTGACTGCCTGCTGCCCACGTGCACTGCCATTTGCTGCCTGCACATCAGCCAGGGGTGCTGTTGCTGTGACCACCCCTGCTGGAACCGAAGACTCCCGACTGGAATACCATCGCTCCACAGCCCAGCCCCAGGACCCAGTTGCCCACCCACTCCTGCCTCTGGGGTTGTCATGTCGGGGCAAACACCATCTGTGACCACTGACAACCCCCGGCCAGAGAGGCAGAGGGGCACCAGCTTCAGTGCCACCGAAGTTGGTGTCCTGGTGGAGCAAGTCCTGGGGCAGTATGATGCCCTCTTCGGAAGTTCCCGCGCCGACAAGGAAGGACGGACTCGGATCTGGACTGACATCGTGACTGCCATCAACGCGGAGGGGGTGGCAGTCCGGGATTTACAACATGTCAGGAAGCGCTGGGAGGACTTCAGGTTCAGGACCCTGAACAAGGCCCGGCGCCTCTTGAAGGCAGCGGATGCCAAGGGGTGCCGGGGCCACTTGTCGGAAGAACAGATGGGGGTCCTGGAACGCATATCCCCAGCGCTCCACGTCCAGGTACTAGAGAAGCAGACCCGTCTGGAGTCGAGCGGTGAGTGTACATGCATCCTGATTGTGAGCAGTGCGTGTGGTGATTATTCGGTATTGTGCAGGTTGCACATCTGTTTGTATGGGGTCGAGTATGGGTGGGGGTGTACAGGGCCGTGGGGCTGACACATGCGAGGGCTGTAATGTGTGAGACATGGATGGTGCTTGTGTGTGTAGGCTTGCATAGCAAATACAGTTGTGCGTGCACACATGTTTGGATGAATGTGTATGTAAGTAGACATGTCCGTCATGTCAGGCATGTATGTTGTTTTCGGCTGCATGTACGAGCACTGTGTACATGTGCATGTGTGTGTATTTGACAAGGGTGCAACAGTGATGCAACATGGATGCATGTGACAGCGGTATGTGGAAGCCTGTTTGGCAGATGTGACATGGATGCCCGTCTGAACAGTGCGACACTTGGCAGAGGTGTAGACATGCATGCAAGTGTGGTGGTGTGTGTACATGTGTGGTGCACTTCCTGTGTTGCATGTGATGTCTGGCTCCCCTTTGGCTGCTGATGCTGTTGTATGTGTAGGGATGGTGGTGGCAGTTGCGATATGGCTGTGGTATGGCTCATGTGTGCGAGTTGCAATGACATGTGTGTTGGGGATTGTGATGACATGTCTGAGGTTTGCCAATGCCACTCATGTGCAACTGTCATGTGTGTATGTGTCCATTGTACAGTGCCCTGATGCCTGTGTTTTGTTTCTCCCTGTCTGCAGCGTCAACTGATGAAGAGGGCGGAGAAGGTGCTGTGGAGCACAGCGGCGGGGATCCGACCGCCAGCCGGAGACGCAAGGCCCGGCTCCCCTCCCGTGTTGTCATCTCGTCGGGAGTGAGGAGTCCGGTGCCGCGTCCCAGGCCGCAGCTGCCGGGGGGAGGTCCAAGAGGCGGAGGTTGCAGTTGGACTCCTCGGCAGCAGAAGGGGCAGCTGGGACCCCACAGGGCCCAACAGGGGAAGATGGCACGGAGTCATCCAGGTTGGTGGGGGGTTTGGTGGAGGAGGAGGCCGTGCAAGCACCAGAGACGGGGTCTGGAGGTGGGGATCCCACTGGTGCTAGTGGTGCAGTGCAGGACCAGGGACAGGAGGCAGCACAGGCCACCTCGGAGGTGCCTGTGTGCAATCCTGTCCCCGATCCTGTCCCTGCATCATCTTGCACCAGCAGGGATGCCTACGTCCAGACCCGTTTTCAGGCAGGGGATGAGCTGACGTCAACTGGCCTTCCTCTGCCTGCGGACGTGGCCATCCAGGTCCGGGTTGAGCCTGTCCTGGCTGGTGTGGCGTTGCGTCAACGGGCCATGCGAGGTGACCTGCAGTCTTTTCATGGAGAGACTGCACGTCATCTCGAATGGCTCGTTGACCATGTCAGCCTGCTGGGACAGGTCACCCAGGCCGGATTCCTCCGTCTGATGGGGCTTGCTCCGACCCCCTCCTCAACTGGACCCCCTACGCGCCAGTCGTCCTCTGTGCCATCTTCCCACCCATCAGTCACCTGGGTGCCCTGTGGAGCTGCCTCTGACGGTGCGGCCAGGCTGGTGGAGGAGGCATCCCTGCCACAGTGGGGAGTCGGAGGTCCAGCAGGGGTGGCCACATCAACAACTGCACCCCAGCCGGCGGAGGATGTGCAGGCAGCAGGAGGCAGTGCACGGGCAGAGGCAGAGCAGCAGCAGCAACATGGTGGGAGACATGAAGGCTCGGGGCCTTCCACATCGGAGGGGCAGGCATTGGCCGGAGGGCAGGAGGACCCAGGACAGAGAGTGTCTTCCGTGTGGCAGCGGTTGGGCCACGCCATAGGTGCGGAGCGGCGGCGGGCGGAAGAGGCGCGGCTCACAATGGTCAGGGCGGAGAACTCCATGCGGAGGGCCCTGAGGCGGGCCGAGTGCCTCGAGGCAATCCGCAGGGGGTTGGAGGACGACACAGCGTCGTCCCTGCGGACCCTCGGGGCCACGGAACTGGACCGCCTCCGGGACATCGAACAGGAGTTCGATGATGCCCTGGCCCGGGACACCACGGAGTGAGCCGCTGGACTTGCCCGTCGCCTTTGTATATAGTTCTTTAGTTTTAGGTTTCCTTTGTTTCTTATTATGATTTGGAGTCGACGGACACTGCTCCACTTTTTGTATATAGTTGATTTTTAATTAGGTTTTTTAGTAGGTTTTCTTTGTTCAGTTGGGCTCATGGACCCTTGGTATTTTTTTACATAGTTCTTTATTGCATGGAGATTTTTTTACATTTGACTTTGGACAACATTTTTTGGGATTCTGATTTGCAGTTATTTTTTTTAAATACGGACATGCAGCTTATTTTTTCTCATTCCCATTGTAGTTTGTTTCCTTTCTTTAGCATTCTTTATTTTTTTCAATACAACTTTGTTTTCATACTTCACTGTGTGGTATCATCTCATTGGTTTCATGCATGTCATGTTGGGTTTTTTCCCATTCAATTGCAACCATTGTGTGTGACGGACATGGGTTCATTAGCTTCATGAACATTGGGGGTGTAACATGTAATTTCCATTTCCATGTGGGTGAATGGGTTACTTGGTAAGGCTTTTTGGCTGTGGAGGCTGACCATTACGCACATGATTGGGGATTGTGAGGACCTGGTGGAGGGTGCCCCTGCACTGCTGGGGGGTGGGGGTGGTGGGAGACATGAGTGGGGGCCTGGTGGAGGCTGCCCCTGCACTGCTGGGGGGTGGGGGTGGTGGGAGACATGAGTGGGGGCCTGGTGGAGGCTGCCCCTGCACTGCTGGGGGGTGGGGGTGGTGGGAGACATGAGTGGGGGCCTGGTGGAGGCTGCCCATGGTGGCAGGGGGGTAGGGGTGGTGGGAGACATGAGTGGGGGCCTGCTGGAGGCTGCCCATGGTGGCAGGGGGGTGGGGTGGTGGAAGACATGAGTGGGGGCCTGGTGGAGGCTGCCCCTGCACTGCTGGGGGTGGGGGTGGTGGGAGACATGAGTGGGGGCCTGGTGGAGGCTGCCCATGGTGGCAGGGGGGTGGGGGTGGTGGGAGACATGAGTGGGGGCCTGCTGGAGGCTGCCCATGGTGGCAGGGGGTGGGGTGGTGGGAGACATGAGTGGGGGCCTGGTGGAGGCTGCCCATGGTGGCAGGGGGGTGGGGGTGGTGGGAGACATGGGTGGGGGCCTGGTGGAGGCTGCCCGTTGTGGCAGGGGGGTGGGGATGGTGGGAGACATGAGTTGGGGCCTGGTGGAGGCTGCCCATGGTGGCAGGGGGGTGGGGTGGTGGGAGACATGAGTGGGGGCCTGGTGGAGGCTGCCCCTGGTGGCTGGGGGGTGGGGGTGGTGGGAGACATGAGTGGGGGCCTGGTGGAGGGTGCCCCTGCACTGCTGGGGGGTGGGGGTGGTGGGAGACATGAGTGGGGGCCTGGTGGAGGCTGAACCTGCACTGCTGGGGTGTGGGGGTGGTGGGAGACATGGGTGGGGGCCTGGTGGAGGCTGCCCCTGCTCTGCTGGGGGGTGGGGGTGGTGGGAGACATGAGTGGGGGCCTGGTGGAGGGTGCCCCTGCACTGCTGGGGGGTGGGGTGGTGGGAGACATGAGTGGGGGCCTGGTGGAGGCTGCCCCTGCACTGCTGGGGGGTGGGGGTGGTGGGAGACATGAGTGGGGGCCTGGTGGAGGCTGCCCATGGTAGCAGGGGGGTGGGGTGGTGGGAGACATGAGTGGGGGCCTGGTGGAGGCTGCCCATGGTGGCAGGGGGGTGGGGTGGTGGGAGACATGAGTGGGGGCCTGGTGGAGGCTGCCCCTGCACTGCTGGGGGGTGGGGGTGGTGGGAGACATGGGTGGGGGCCTGGTGGAGGCTGCCCATGGTGGCAGGGGGGTAGGGTGGTGGGAGACATGAGTGGGGGCCTGGTGGAGGCTGCCCATGGTGGCAGGGGGGTGGGGGTGGTGGGAGACATGGGTGGGGGCCTGCTGGCAGGTGCCCCACAGTGCTGGGGGGTGGGGGTGGTGGGAGACATGCATTGTTGATCAGTAGTGCAAGGTGACATGTGGGTTGGCTGGGGGGCATGCCCATGGTGGATGGGCTGCCTGCGGGACATGAGCAGGGGTGCAGGGTAGTCCCCCGTGGTGTGGGCTGCCTGCAGGGTCCGTGGAGATTGTGGAGCGTACACCTGGGAGGACCCACACGGCCAATTCACATGTGGTACTCCCCAGAACCCCTGAAATACACATACCCTGCTCGCACTGGCCCAATCGCGTGTGGAACTTCCCGCGCACCCCTGAAATACACGTACCCTGCTCGCACTGGGCCAATCGCGTGTGGAACTTCCCGCGCACCCCTAAAATACACGTACCCTGATGAAATCGCGTGTGGAACTTCCCGCGCACCCCTGAAATAGACGTACCCTGCTGAAATCGCGTGTGGAACTTCCCGCGCACCCATGAAATACACGTACCCTGATGAAATCGCGTGTGGAACTTCCCGCGCACCCCTGAAATACACGTACCCTGCTCGCACTGGCCCAATCGCGTGTGGAACTTCCCGCGCACCCCTGAAATACACGTACCCTGATGAAATCGCGTGTGGCACTTCCCGCGCACCCCTGAAATAGACGTACCCTGCTGAAATCGCGTGTGGAACTTCCCGCGCACCCCTGAAATACACGTACCCTGATGTAATCGCGTGTGGAACTTCCCACGCACCCCTGAAATCCACGTACCCGGCCAAATCGCGTGTGAGACTTCCCGCGCACCCGGTATACACAAACACGTATTTTTGGTCAGCGGGTGTCCGTGTTTGTGGGTACCCCTTTGCACGTCATTTGTCCGGGAGGGCCACAGTATAGGACATTCATCATGGCAGTATATAGGTGCTATTTGTTGGCGCACCTTTTGGCGCACATTTCTTACAGCCGCAGAGACGCTACCGCCTGCTTTCTTGTGGCGGTCGTGTTTGTGCCTGTGCGCTGGTTTGAGCGTGCCCTTTTTTGCCCTATTCTATTCCATGAATACGTGTTGTAGGTGAGCGTGTGGGCGTTTCGCGCACTTGTGCCCTGTACTTCCCCCGTGACGCCCACGTTTTGGCAAGTTGTTCCCCATTCCGAGTGTTACGCCCGTGTTCCGCCTACTTTTGTTGCGTGCGCCGCGCTATGTGCGATTTTCGCTGTGGCCTGTGCGATTTTCGCTGTGACCTGGCACACGCAGTTAGATGGCCTGTGCGCCAACGTGCGCCGCGCACATTTTTTTCGCACATCCGCTGGTTTTCTCGCGCACGGCCTTCCATGAACCGACGTGCGCTGCTTTTCGTGCGATTTTCGCACTTGCACTGCGATTTTCGCTATTCCACTGCGATTCGCACGTTTTTGCCCACTTGCGCCGCGCTAATTATTCCATGAATCGGCCTGATAGTGTTTTTGGAATAAGACGACAATTGGACTACTGTGCTGGAATGGTGAAATTCACTATAAACTCACAGGAAGATCCACAAGAATTTCTAATGTACTTACTACAAGTACTGGAAAACAAAAACATACCTATAAATGAAATCTTTCAGATTTCATACATGTGGAAACATACATGCACTCTCTGCAACAATGTGACACAAGAAGAAATCCGCAATGAACGCTTCATATATATATCAATACCAAATTGTGAATCCATTCCATTTCAGCAACTTGTACAAAATGCAAACCATGGTAGATTATGCTCTACCTGCAATTCAAATAATCGCTCCACGTTAGTAATACAAACACATAGTAAATACGTTATACTAATGCTTCTACGTTACAATGCAGATGGTACCAAAAACAACTGCAAGCTGACTGGATTCACACATGGTCAAATATCACTTGGTAAGAAAACCTTCACAACAATAGTTATAATCTACCACGCAGGAACCACAACCAATTCAGGGCACTACACTGCATACATAAAAAAGAAATGTGGATGGTTTGAATGTAATGATACTACCATTACTCTAAAGCAGAGATTACCAGCAAATCTTACAAACGCTTATTTAATATTCTTATAACAAAAATGTAATAGCTAATCTGTGCATAAACATTAACAAAATTTCAATTTCAAAACTATAAACAGAATACGCCAACAGGTATCTAAAGTGAATACCACTAAAATGTAACATGAAATAAACAGTTAGAATACGCCAACAGGTATCTAACTGCCCCAAAATCTGCAAAAACCAAACATGAAAGATATATATTTTACCACAACATAGAACGTTTTTTTTTTAATCCAGCATGAATTTTTTTTTCCCCACAGACCCAATGATGTAATAAACAAGCACAGGAACTGAGCAAATTGCAAGGTTCACTGGTTTGAAATATAGTACTTCTAAAGCACTAACTATGAGGGTCGAAAAAACACAGAAATGTCTATTATGCAATGCAATAACTCATTATGAACTACCCACACTAACATATGATCTTTTCTTTTATCACAGATATTGAAAAAGAATATCTGCTCTAATTACCCATGTCATGAAAAAACTGCATACAACCACAAAAAGTCAAACAGTAAGTACACAATAAATGGACTCACAAACACTGCTGCATAATACACCCATTCAAGCAAACAGCTTACCATAGACCACAATCCAAAAGGTTTGCTTCGATGGGTATCTGATGCTGCAGTGCTTGTTGCCAACCCCTACAATCTTGACTGCATGGCCTGGCCAAAACGCTACATACAGCCTCAACAAAGGAAACAATAAGTATATAATAATTAGACTCACAAACACTGCAACATAACCCAGCCATGCAAACGAACACCTCACCAATAAATACAACCCAAAATACCTAGAGTCTTCAATACCAACATTCTGAACACAATCCAACAAATAAACTAACACACATCATCTCACTATCCTAAAACACTATTACACTACTGCCAACCAGTACACACATTTTTGAAAACATATCCCCTAAGCAGCCCACATACCACTGTCAAAATGTTTGGTAGCATGGGTGTGTTATGCGGTGGTGGTTGTGGCTAGGGCCTAGAGTCATGCACCCAAGACTCTAGTCCCTAGCCACAACCACCACGGCATAACACACCCATAGAAGAAAACACCTACCAAATAACCACAACCCAAAAACATAACACAACCACCTCAAAACCTATCCACTTCAATTAACATTCTAAAAATAATTACAACCAATGCTCTACTAACAACCCAAATCCAACATCATACTTAAGTAAAGTAGCCAGCAGTGCGCCCAGTGTTTAGTATGTCGGCGGACAATCATAGTGACCGCGGACACCGCAAACACATCAAGGCCTTCCCCCACCTAAACAAATGCAGCATTTGACCAGTGATGTCATCAATGACATTTGTGATGTCATCTTTGATGTCCTGGGTGTTAGGCTTAGCAGTGCACGGTGGTGGCGCGAGTTATGGTTGCTTAGTTTACCACAACTGTCGAATTTCTGGGGTTTTTCGGTTTTACTTGGAACCATAACGTCCCTTTAACAAAGTTTTTTCACTGAATTTCATAGGTTTTTAGTTGCGCAACTTAACCATAACGTCCCGTTAACAAAGTTTTTTTACTGAATATATATATATATATATATAGTATATGTAGTTATGGTTAAGTTGCTGTTTCCATTGGAAGAGCACTTTTTGGGTGGCTTATAACTTTGCTCTCCCTGGACGGATCCTCACCAAAATTTGCAAAAAAAGTAGTTGGGTCACTCTGAATTTTTTTGCAAAGTTTGGTGAGGATTCGTCGAGGGGGGGAAAAGTTATAGGGGGGTCCCAAAACTTTTTTTTTCCCATAGACTGAATGGGAAAAAACTTTGCGCACGGCTACAGCCCGAACCGCTGGACGGATTCACACCAAATTTGCGGCAGGAGTGGCGGCCTGGTCCCAAAAGCGTGCTTTTGTAAATTTGGTGTAAATCTGTCCAGTAGTTTTTTTAAAAATTACCAAAATGTAAGGCAAACAAATTAGTGATACCTGCGTTCGCTTCGCGGACGGACTTCCCTGTTCGCTCCGCGGACAGCACCCCGATTGGCCCATGGGCTTGCGTCATGTCGGCGAGGGGCGTGGAGCGCGTCAGATTTTCTGTGGCGCCCGCCATCTTGTATTCGCAGTCGACCGCGTACAGCGCAGTGAAACGTGGATAAAAAATTGTATTTAGTGCCGTGTGTTGGTGTGTAAGAATGTTTGGGGAGGGTTGGGGAGTATGAGATAGGTTCAATGCTTTGTTTTTTTATGTGCTAGACCTTTTTGTTGCGTTCGATTTGTCCGCGGAGAACACGGCTGTTCTTACATTTTGTAAATAAACTAAATGGTGGGGTGTTTAACTGAGTATGTGTCATTTTTGTTCGCAAGGAAGGTAAAAATGAGCTATGAACACTCGTGGTGTACTTAATTGTTCGTAAATACACAAACTGGGGGTGTCCTCAGGACGCTGTCCGTATTGTAATCTGTCTAGTTGAATGTGTTCTAAGAACACTCGCAGTGTCCCGAAATGGTTGCAATTACACAAAATGGGGGTGTTCTGAGAACGTTGTTTGTATTGTTCGTTGTCAGGGTGAAAGTGTTTTAAGAGCACTCCTTTTGTTCGCTAATAGTACAATTTCCTAGGGGCGTCAACCGACTTTTTGTCCACTAAAGAAACGATAAATCCGGCTGGTGTGCGTCGACATTATGTGATAATCCTATGACTGGCGCTATTGACCTGGCTGACTTGCTTTTGCGACACTAAATCATATCTCCCGCCCCTAAGCCTGATATTATCAAAGCATTCATATTCCCCGCCTTTCTCCGTGACGTTACAGGGTGCATAATGAAACACGCCCAGTCGTCTCCAGTACTACGCGACTTTACACAGAACCCAGAAGACAACACACATTATGTCACAACACAGCGCGCCACAATTCAGAATATGAAACTGTGATTTAAAAGCAAAGAGCAAGATTGTAAATGTTGTAAAGTACATTTATTTGACATCAAATGTTTAGAGAATATTCAGCAATTTGCATTTGTCTTTGTTGTCGATCCGCAAAAGTTCATGTTGAGACACGCGATGTTCCTTTGCGGTACAGAGAGTGTTAGATCAGGTTACAACTCAGTGCGCCACAATTCGGAATATGAAACTGTGGTTTAAAAGTAAACAGCAGGATTGTACATTTGGTAAAGTACATTTATTTCACATGAAATGTTTAGTGAATATTCAGCGATTTGCTATTGTCTCTGCTGTCGATCAGCAAAAGTTTATTTGGAGCCACGCATTGTTCCTTTGCGGTAGATAGGCTGTTGGTTTATGATAAAAGCAGTAAATGGTCTCTCTGATAATCGGAAGGTTGCTCCAACAACGAGCCATTAGACCACCCTATTGGTTGGTATGTTGTTTGTAGCCGCTAGTACTGCGTAAGGGCATATTGGTCCTTGGCGATTGTCCCATAAAATGGTGAGGGTCATGAAGTTGCATATTTGGACTTGCACCTGGCAGTTAAAGACCCCATCCGTTGGAGTCTGTAAATCGTGACATAGACAAAACGGGGCCACGTACCTGTTTTAAAAAACATAAATTAGTCTCACCAGCCGATCTTCATTAAAAATCATCATTTTATTTATTAGGGCGTGAAACTATTTGCTATCGAAGATAGTGCAACAGAGTATGTTAATAATGAAATAATTATATTTTCCCATTCATATAGCGCTAAGAACTGTGAGGTATGTAAGCGGTGCTTACTATTAACCACAGTGTGTGGTGCTCATTTATCGACCACGGAAGGATGAAAGGCTGAGTTTCGCCTTGCCAGGATTCGAACTTGCGTTAGCAAGCTGTGCACGGATGTCAAAGCGAGCGCTGTACTCGCTGTGCCACTTGACAGGCTACAGTGAAGTGGCACAGCGAGTAGAGCGCTTGACCGCCTATAGACCGGTTAAATTATTTATATTAACCCACTCTGTGTCGTCTGCCTTTTTCAGAGCGCTCTAAACGACAGGGGATCAATTCGGCGGTGGTAGTGCGCGGTAGAAAACATTATGCCACTTTCAACGAACAAGTTCAACTTCAGCGGTCTTTAATGCTACGCTATTGTAATTATATTTGGTATAAAGTAATCTAAAGGGTTACTTACAGTACAATTGCAATTTCCAATGTCTACGAGTGGTGCAGTCCCAAAATACGACTCTGCGTGTGCCAACGATCTTTCGCATAGTGATATAATATGTAAAAGTGGTTTTGTTTCAGAAATTTCATCTTTATCTTCTCTTACGTTTTAGCAACACTCCTTCAAGAGAAGTCTTTCATCACAATCTCTGTCTGTCAAGGTCAAAACACAATACAACCTTATAGTCTGCTTCGTGAGCCTCTCCGGGGCCCGAGAAAAAAATGGAAGCAGCTGACCTTCACTGTGAACGAGCATAAATTCTTACTTTGCAACATTCTGTGTAAAGCCATCTGTAGAAGTTGGTTTTTGCACGCCATGTTTGTATATTGTTTGCGTGATATCAAAAAAAGTTTGTTTAAAGGACTTTATGGTTCTAAGTACAGCCGAAAGACCCCTGAAAATAGCAAGTTATGGTAAGCTATGAAAAATAACTCGCGCCAACACCATGCACTGCTAAGACTAACACCCAGGACATCAAAGATGACATCGCAAATGTCATTGATGAAATCACTGATGACATCACATGTGTATGTACTTTTCATGGAATTTGTGTACTAGGGATTTTTATTATAATGTTCCGAAAAAAAGTGTCAAGGATATTGCAATAAATATCATACCGTATTAGTGCTTTGAACGATGCATTTATATCAATAAATAGCATTGTATTATGGGATTCTATGTAGTATACTGAGCTACTAATGGAGAAAGATAGCATTGTGTGGAGAGTACAAGATAAAAGTATAATATTTGTAATGTTAATATGTAGAATAATGAAATGATAATTGTCCTGAAATGTTCGAAAATTCACAAAATGGGGGTGTTCTGAGGACGTTATTCGTATTGTGTGATTGCTTAGCTGTATGCAATGAGGGAATGGTACAGAGAGTAAAGTGGATGCCGTCCGCGGACACCGCGGCTGTTCGTGGACAGGGCGTGGTAAATCCGGGTTTTTCCAGGAAATCCAACATGGAAAGAAGACTGTACGGATCAGCCAATCAGATGTCGAGGTTGTGGATTTGTGTTGAAAGAGACTGTGTGTGGTGAAGATGGCAGAAGTGGAGAAAGTCAGGGTGTTGGTGCTCGGAGATATGTTTGTGCATGGTTTACAGCAGTACGCTGAATGCAGGCATGTTGCAAAGAACTTTGATGTGAAAGGAGTGGAGGTGGTGTGGAGCACTGTGCCTGATTGCAATGTACAGGGAATTGTACAAGTTTGTGCGGATATGGCCACGATGAACAGTCAGCACGTGGTAGTTTTGCACTATGGTGCTTTCCATTTGGGCAACGTCAGTGCCCCTACTTTGTTGGCTGATTTGGAACGCTTGGTTCAAGCCGTAGTGAAGATCCTTCCAAATGCGAAAGTCATTTTTTCTGGATTACTACCTAGGGCAATATGGGACAATAGTTCAGTTTTTTGTCCTCAGCAAAACATTGCTAGGTGTGTCATCAACCGAGGCATGTGTGCCTTCATGCTTAGAGCTGGTATGTTCTTCTGTAACAATGAGAATATTGATGCCAGTAATGCTGTTAATTTTAAAGAAGATGGCATTTGTTTATCTTTTACCGGAAATGCCTTTTTATTTTGGAATGTAAGGGTTGCTTTGGAGACGGTTATGTGAAGATTTTAGGAGTAAAGTAAGAAAAAAAACATAAAATAACAGGTGTCTGTCAAGCATCTGTAAAAAAAAAAAAAACGGCTCTTTTCAGAGCCAACTTCAAAGGGGAAATGGGGCACACTATTTAAATTTACATTCACCACGCTCAGATTTTCGATGTGTCCGCGGACATGGCGGTAGTCCGCGGACATGAAAATCACTACGAGGGGGTTAGTATGTTCTATGTTACATGTCAGGGATATTATGGTTAAGTTGTGCTACTAAAAACCTATGAAATTCAGTGAAAAAACTTTGTTAAAGGGACGTTATGGTTCCAAGTAAAACCGAAAAACCCTTGAAATTTGCCAGTTATGGTAACATAAGCAACCATAACTCGCGCCACCGTGCACTGCTAACACTAACACCCAGGACATCAAAGATGACATCACAAATGTCATTGATGACATAACTGATGACATCACATGGCTGGCTCTCCCTTTTTATCCTTTACTGACATATTGAAGCCACATAGTTTTCTACAGTAACAGCCAGGAAGTAAAAATTGAAAAGGTACTATATTTGTAGACTTGGGGTCCTGTCACATCATATGAAACATGTACATAGCGGAAGATACAGGCTTGAAAGAGAGCAATCCTTTCTGTGCATGAAGATAATCATTATGGTTATCAGCACTTTGTCATAGTTTTATTTTTATTACTCTACCTTCCCTCTATATGCTCATATTTGTATACATTATACTCACTCTCCATAGAGTGAATGGGAACATTTTTTTGCTCGCGTCTACAGCCCAAACCGCTGGAAGGATTCCCACCAAATTTGGACCAGGAGCAGCGGCTTGGTCCCGAAAGCGTGCTTTTGCAAATTTGGTGAAAATTCGTCCAGTAGTTTTTTTTTAAAATGACCAAAAAGTAGGTAAAAAAAAATTAGTGATATCTGTGTTCGGTTTGCGGATACACTTCCCTGTTCGCTCCGCGGAAAGTGTCCTGATTGGCCAATCGTCTTGCGTGATGTTCGCGGACATGCAAAGTGTTCGTTGATTGGACGGCGTGGAGCGTGAAGCGCGTCAGATTTTTCGGTAGCGCCCGCCATATTGGATTCGCGGAAGTCTCCGGACAGCGCGGTGAAACTTTGTTCAAAATGTGTATTTTGTAGAGTGTGTTGGTGTGTAGGAGTGTTTGGGGAGGGTGGGAGTGTGTGAGATAGGATGAAAGTTGTGTTTTTTATGTGTTAGACGTTCTTTTTGTGTTCGATTTCTTTGCGGACATCACGGGTGTTCTGAAATGTTCTAAATAAATTGACTAGGGGGTGTTCTAAGGAGTCAATATGTGTCCGTTTTGTTCGCAAGCAAAGTGAAACTGTTCTAAGAACACTCGCGGTGTCCGGGGAGTGTTCGCAGGTGGTGTCCTGAGGACGCTGTCCGTATTGTTCTCTGTCAAGTTGAATGTGTTCTAAGAACACGCGCGGTCTCCTGAAATGTTCGCAAATAAACAAAATGGGGGTGTTCTGAAGACGCTTCTAAGAACACTAGCGGCGTCCGGGGATTGTTCATAGGGGGTGTCCTGAGGACGCTGTCCGTATTGTTCTCTGTCAAGTTGAGTCTGTCCTAAGAACACTTGTGGTGTCCTGAAACTTTCGCAAATAAACAAAATGGGGGTGTTCTGAAGACGCTTCTAAGAACACTCGCGGTGTCCGGGGAGTGTTCGTAGGGGGTGTCCTGAGGACGCTGTCCGTATTGTTCTTTGTCAAGTTGAATGTGTCCTAAGAACACTCACGGTGTCCTGAAATGTTTGCAAATAAACAAGATGGTGGAGTTCTGAAGACGCTTCTAAGAACACAACCGGTGTCCGGGGAGTGTTCGTAGGGGGTGTCCTGAGGACGCTGTCCGTATTGTTCTTTGTCAAGTTGAATGTGTCATAAGAACACTCGCGGTGTCCTGAAATGTTCGCAAATAAACAAGATGGGGGTGTTCTGAAGACGTTTTTGAGAACACTCCCGGTGTCCTGGAATGTTCGTAGGGGGTGTCCTGAGGACGCTGTCCGTATTGTTCTCTGTCAAGTTGAATGTGTCCTAAGAACACTCGCGGTGTCCTGAAATGTTCACAAATAAACAAGATGGGGGTGTTCTGAAGACGTTTTTGAGAACACTCCCGGTGTCCTGGAATGTTCGTAGGGGGTGTCCTTAGGGCACTGTCCGTATTGTTCGTTGTTAAGTTGAAAGTGTTCTAAGAACTATCGCGTTGTTCTGAAATGTTCATAGGGGGTGTCCTGAAAACGGCGTCCATATTGTTCGCTGGCAAGTTCAAAGTGTTCTAAGAACACTCACATTGTTCGCGGACATTAAAAGTTTCCCATAGATCATAGTTGAAATATTTGACTCTATGGATGTGATATGCTGCGGTGGTTGTTGCCAGGGCATAGAGTCTTGGGTGCATGGCCATTTGGCCATGCACCCAAGACTCTATGCCCTGGCAACAACCACCGCAGCATATCACATTCATATTTGTTTATAACTTTGGGTGAAAAACAAATGTATAAGGAACAAAGGTATTAGATACTATGGATGTGATGTGCTGCTATGGTTGTCCTTATTATTGTATACTTACTGTTTGGTCTAGTAATGGGAGTCCATGTTTTTCTTCTTCATTTCTGTGATAAAAGAAAATAGAATGTTAGTATTAGTATTTTGTAATGACTTATTACATTGTATAAGCAATATACTTTTATTTTTTTCCGACCCTCATATTTAGTAGAGTACAAATCAGAGTACTGTGCAATTTGCTCAGTTTCTGTATTTGTTGCTAAAATCATTAGGTCTGTGGGAGAAAAAAAAATCCATGTTGGATTTAAAAAAAAACCTTTTTCTGTTATGCTACAGTTTATTTGTTTGTTTGTTTTCAGTGTTCACTTGTTGTTTCTGGCTAATGCTTTATACTTTGCTTTGTTGTATTCTTTTTTGGAACAGTAACAGATTCTTCATTTGTTTTGATATTATAACATTTTGGAGCAGTTAGATACCAATTGGCGTATTCTAACTGTCTATTTTTTTAATATATTTTAGTGGTTTTCATTTACCTATTTGGATATTGTTAAATTTTGGGACAGTTAGATACCAATTGGCGTATTCTAACTGTGTATTTTTTGGCCTAATTTAGTGGTATTCATTTATCTGATTAGTTGTTGTAGAATCTTTGAGCTGTTAGATAGCTTTTGGAGTATTCTAACAGTTTATATTATTTTAACACACATTTATAATTTTGGGACAGTTAGATACCAATTGGCATATTCTAACTGTGTATTTTTTGGTCTAATTTAGTGGTATTCATTTATCTGATTAGTTGTTGTAGAATCTTTGAGCAGTTAGATAGCTTTTGGAGTATTCTAACAGTTTATATTTTTGTAACACAAATTTACTTAAAGGTTTAAATACAGTTTGTTTATCAAATTTTGGTTTTAAGAACATCAAATAAGCGTTTGTAAGATTTGCTGGTAATCTCTGCTTTAGACTAATGGTACTATCATTACATTCAAACCATCCACATTTCTTTTTTATATATGCAGTGTAGTGCCCTGAATTGGTTGTGGCTCCTGCGTGGTAGATTATACCTATTGTTGTGAAGGTTTTCTTACCAAGTGATATTTGACCATGTGTGAATCCAGTCAGCTTGCAGTTGTTTTTGGTACCATCTGCATTGTAACGTAGAAGCATTAGTATTACGTATTTACTATGTGTTTGTATTACTAACGTGGAGCGATTATCTGAATTGCAGGTAGAGTATAATCTACCATGGTTTGCATTTTGTACAAGTTGCTGAAATGGAATGGATTCACAATTTGGTATTGATATATATATGAAGCGTTCATTGGGGATTTCTTTTTGTGTCACATTGTTGCAGAGAGCGCATGTATGTTTCCACATGTATGAAATCTGAAAGATTTCATTTATAGGTATGTTTTTGTTTTCCAGTACTTGTAGTAAGTACATTAGAAATTCTTGTGGATCTTCCTGTGAGTTTATAGTGAATTTCACCATTCCAGCACAGTAGTCCAATTGTCGTCTTATTCCAAAAATACTATATGTGTTGTCAGGATTGTTTGCTGCATTTCTGTGAAGTACTAACATTTGCAAACACAATGGGTCTGTACTGTGTGAGTAAATGTTGTCAACAATTGGTGGTAATTGAAATAGAATATTCATTGCTACATTTGCATAGCAACTTACACCAACTATATTTGAGAATTTAAATGGTCCAGGTAGTTCTGTATCTAACTGCTTTTTTTGGAGTTTGTCTTCCTTCTTTAAAGAAGTACCTGGTTTACTTTCTCCAATTGATTCTTTTTTGTTCGTGGCACTTGATGAAGTATTAGTTTCTTTTACTCTCTTTGGAGGATTTGCAGTGACGTCCTGTTGCATTTCTGTTGGATTTAGTTTTCTTTTACAACGTTTTAGTTTTTGTGGAACAGAATATGTGTTTAGATGGGGAGTGTATAGTGAGCGAAGTCTATTATATTCTAAAATGCAAGGAATATCAGCGTTTACTTTACTTGCATCAAAGTTGATTAGAAATAGACGGTCAAGTGTACGTAAGCGTGATAGTGCTACGTAACTCATGCCTTCTTTAAAGACTGTGTTACCAATATCTATCATTGCTTTGTCTAGGGTAAGACCTTGTGATTTATGAATTGTGACTGCGTATGCAAGAGTTAGAGAAAATTGTTCTCTACGTACATACATATCTTTGAAGAGAAGAAATCTAGCTGTTGAGCGTCCTATCCGTTTTACTTCTGAAAGTTTGTCAAGGAGTATATTGACAAACTGAATTTTGTTGTCACGTGGGTATGTTTGAAAGCCAACAACTGTACCCAGTGCTCCATTAACTAGTCCTTGGTCCACGTCAAGGTTACGTTTAAGCATTACTCTGCAATTTAAGGATAATTTTAACATCTTTTCTAAGCCTGCTGTGTTTGAGATTGATTTTTCTAAATTATTTAGTCTTGTTGTGGCTTGGTCACACATGGGTAGTGTCATACCATGTACATCTAGTTTGTCTGTGGCGCTAATTTCCATTATTGGTTGCATTTCTTTACTTAGCATGATTTCATTGAATTTGAAACAGCTTGCAAGAGTTGGCATTAAGGCCATACAATTGACATTTTTGTGGGCTAATTGTTCCATAACATCTGTAGCACATGCATTATCGCCATAAAGTGCAATAATGTGCCGGGTTTTCAATGTTGCTTCTGCTTCTCTAGAAAGTATACCAACTCTCAAACTTTTTAAAATGTTGGCATAAATTAGATCTGCAGATTGGCGCATGTTTTCTGTTAATTCTCTGTATTCGAAATGTTGCCAAAGGTTGACATTTCCAATGCTGCCAACAGTTTTACGGCAGAGTTTGTGCCCTAATGTTTTAAAAATAGGTTCACCTTTTACTGGTGTTAATTGAAGCAGATCTCCAAAAACAATAATGTGTTTTCCTGCAAAGAGCTCTTCATAGTCTGTTTTGAGTACTTCTTGTAATCTGAGGTGAATCAAAGCTAACATCAGGTTGGAGACCATGCTCACTTCATCTATTAGTAGCATTTTCATTTGTTTCAATACTCTGTGTAATTCCATTGCAGCTTCTGCAGAAAGTTTGTAATAGTCTAATTTGTTCTGGTGTTCTACTGGTAATAGTAGTAATCGGTGTAATGTAACACCACCTATGTTGTAGGCAGCTAAACCTGTGGGGGCAGTGACAACAGCTGACAGTTTGTTGTTTGTCAATTGTTGAAGGAACTTACTAATGATTTTGATTAGGAATGTTTTGCCAGAACCAGCTTCACCACTGACGTACAGTAGTATAGGTTTATAATTATGGCAGGAACATTCTTTATTTTCATGTTTTACACCATGTGCAATTTGTTTTGTTACTTCTTGAAAAATGCTACTTTGCTCATTGTTTAGTTATGATTGTAGTATAGTTAAGTCTTCCTTATCTTCATACTGACACATGGTGTTTTCTACTTCTATCATAGCTAATTCTGCCTCATTTGTTATTAGTGGTTCTCCCAGTGGGTCTTGGCTTCCTGTTACAGAAGGTTGACTACTGTCAGGAGTATCCTTATCTAGTTGAGCTTGGAGTTGTTCTTCATGTTGCTGTTCATTGTGCAACATTGTTTTGTACTGTGTAAAGTTTACATCAGTTATAGTGCTTTCATTTGCTTTGAAAGCATCCTCATATGAGTCATAGTTATCTAGTAATTGTTCTTATTTTCTCCGTGGTTTGAAGAGTTGTAGCAGGGACATGTAATATACTTCTTTATGTTGAGGAGTCTTCAATGACAATTTGATATGATTAATTAAATTGGGTTTAGTGAGTTTAACTAAGCTGCCTTCACAGTCTGTCACTCTATATTTACCTTTTTTTTCATCGGGTTTCATATTATTTTTGTATGTGTAGTTTTGGGCTATTTGGTATAGACACATGTTTTCCAAAGTATTACTTCTGTTTGGGTAGTATGTGTCCAATAAATTGTTTTTTAAAATGTCTTGGCTGTTGGGATCCTGTTTGGCTATTGTTTCTATATCTTCATATGATTTTAGAACTCTTTTTCTAGATTTAGCTGGACCAAGACTTAGCCATACTATATTTTCAGATTTACCATACAATGAAGTACCAGTTAAACGATCAGCTGCTTCATAAGATCCACATTCTCTATGGGTGAGCATTTTTATGCCCAAGCTGTATAATTTCTGAGATACTGTTTTATCTGATGACAGGTCATTCCAGAGGTCTTGGAGCTCTGTCTTTTCTGCTTTAGTTAAGTATGCTGTGACATATCGTGCAACTGCAGTAGAATTGTCTGCAATGTACTGCACATCTATGTTTGCATTCCATAAGTGGGCAATGATTGCATTATAATCATTGATATATTTTTCTTCTTCTTTTCTTTTTATGTATATGTATTTTTAGGTGACTTTCCTTTAACAGTATGTCTAACTGAAGACATGAGGTTGTTTACTTGACCTGTATTTGTAACTGGTCTAGGGAAACCAAATCGGCATTTGGTGTAGTATTTGCCTTTGTTTTTGTATTTGCGACGACAATATTTTCCACATTTGTTTCTTTGAAATTGTAAAATTTGTGCACAAAGATCACTATTTGTGGCTTCTGATGGAATTTGACAAGTGACATATTTTTCAATAAACTGTAAAACAGTGGCATCACTGTCTTGACCAAATTTAGGAGCATCTTTAATCCATAAAAGCATGTGGATAAGTGGTGCTCCTCTGGCTTGGTATTCTTTTCTCCAAAAGAAGTGTTGCACTTCTCCAAGGGGAGAAACAGTTTTATTACAAATAAAATGTAGCATAGTAATGAAGCGATGGTGAAAATATCTTGAAACATTAACATGAGCGCTATTCTGAAGCTGATATTTGAATAGGTCTATCATCATACCTTCCTCCTTTGCCAGTTGGAAAGAGTAGAGGAAAAGCACGTGCTTCTATACTTTTTGTCCCATATACTGATTGGCGATCCTTTTGTTTGACGCATTTGGTAAGTTTCCAGTAAATCTTGTACGGTGTCATTACAGTGCAAAGGATGAATTGTATACTGGTCTAAAGTATTTGATATTGTAGCAGGATCTAGTAGCTCAAATTGACCAGCTTCTTGTGTTTCTTGAATTATTTCAGTTGTACCTTTCAAGTTTTCTTCAATGTTAATTTCTTTGTAATATTCATTATTCTCTTTAAGATATTGGAAGGCTTGTCTAACTTTATATAAATCTACCAGCTGTTGCCATATTTTTTTGTCTTTTGTAGGTACTCCATTTACTAATATAATTAAAGATTGCTGCATTGGACGTTGCACTCCTAGAGTATGCACATTTTCTTTTAGATTTAATGGTAAATAAACTACTTTTCCACGAATGCCTTTTACCAATTCAGAGGGAGGTAATTTTGCTGTTTTTGGTTGAAGGCGTATTATTGCTTGAAATGGGTGTACTGTTTGAATTATGATGCTCTCTAAGTTGTTGTAGAGGTTTTGGTACTGGGTATAATTCCAAATTATTTGTGATAGAACGTGAAGGAGTTTGGTTGTTGTCAAGTTTTGTAGTGCAATAACTGCAAAGTATTAAGGGCTCAGTTATTTCATATTTGTTTTCTGCTAGAAGGTAGAGAGCTAATTCAAACCATTTAGAATCTTCATTGTCTTCTATTTTGTATGATAGGTCCACAGTTTTTGTGTTACTTTTATAAAAATTCTACGGCAACATACACATACATGGTTTGGTACTTCAGCTGATGTACTTTTAAATTTTAGTATTTCTTTTTTGTATGTGTTTAGCAAAAGGTTGCCATGTGTAGAATTGTTGCTTAATTGGTTTAAAGCTATTTCATTCTGTAAATGGCTTTCACTTCCAAAATATTTTTTCTGGATATAGTGAATTTCTTCAAGTAGGTCTTTTGCTGTACCATGTAGAAGGATGTTATTTAACTTTGCTAGTGCTAAAGCAGGACTTTTAGCATAGTACAGTTTATAGACTAGATTTCTTATAGTTGAATGATGTGTTGATATCCTTTTGATATCATGGAAAGTGGTTTTACAAGCAGGTCCTGTAATGCAGGCCTATGAATGTCCTTGTAGTCCTGTGTACTTGCGCACTGGACAGGTATCTATATTTTGCAGTAATTTAATTTTGATTTTGTCTTTGCTTTTTACATATTTATTGAGGAATTGGTGTAAAGATTTGAAACATTGTTTGGGAATGTTACACATTGACGTGCATGGCCATTTGTACACTAGACGTTCTGATTCAGTTGAATGGAGGGGTAATTCTAAGTTTTCAGGGCATATTTTTGTAAGGAGTACTTCCTGTTCCATTATGGTATTATTCACTTTTTCATAACCTCGACCACTGCTATTTATGGCAATTGTATTTGTTTGCTTTTGTTTTTACGCTTCTTCATTAAAATATGGTTCTGTGCTCGTAGTGTGATTACATTCACCTTCGCAGATACTTAAGAAGTTCTTTCTGTTGACATTTCGCTTATTGAGAAGTCTTTTTTGTAATTTAGTTATTAGTTTTGTTAGTGGTTTCATTTTGTTCAACAGTAAAATAAATACATTTCTTTTGAGAAGAATTGCACTGTCCATCAATGCTTCTAAGATTAATTTCCTACGATAGGTTTTAAGCTTTGTACCTGATTTCTCTCCTGTTTTTATAAGATTTTGACGGACTTTGTGACGGTATATTTTGGCTAAAATACTTTTCTTGGTATGCTTACTTTGCACTATATTAAAATTTGAAGAAGTAGTTTTATCTGTACTGACAGGTGATTTTCTGTTAATTGTTTTTTGGTTTGTTTTACATTTTGATAGAGGAAGTGAAGTTGTTGTACTTGAAACTTCTTGTGTTTCACTAAATGATTGTATTAGCTGTTTTGTTTCAACTTTTTTTTACAAATTCTGCTAGAGATGGATGCTTATGTTGGACACCTTTACTTTCATTTGCTCTAATTTTGCGTTGCTTTCTACGGAGTTGTCTTTTAGTAGGCATTCTTTAGGGTCTGTTGAAAAAAATAAAGAAGATATGGGTTGGGGTGTACTGGAATGTATGTGTGCTGTGTGCATGAGTGTTTGAGTAAGATGATAAAGATGTATGTAATGGTGTGTGATTGTGCATTGGGAACTAAAACTAGTAGGGGTAGGTATTCTTGAATTTATGTGTCACTAAACTGGGGTTCAGATGACAAAAAAAAAGTAAGCTAGTGGTGTGGAAAAGTACAAATAGTAAATGTAATGTATACAATTAAAACAGTTGTTTGTTCTATAATATGAAAATTGTAGTGGTTCAGTTGGCTAATTTGTGTGTCCAAAAATAGAAATTTGTGGGCCATTCTGGGTGTAAATTGCTGTTTACGACATGGACATTTTTGGACAAAATGGTACAAAATCTCTATTTTAAGAAACCAAAATAGCTGGTATTAATGTTATAGTATATTTGATTAATAATATAAATAATATGGTGATATTTTACTTACTTTTTTAAAAAAATTAACAGGTAACTTCTTAGTTTTTCTTTCTTCTTCGAATTCGGCTGCTTCTTTTCAGGAAACTGGTCTTCACTGCAACTGTGAAAGCTTCAAATTAGTAACTTTGTTTGTATATTGCACTGTTTTTAATTTAGATATTGATTTTTTTAATTGAAATCCTCAGTGCCTTCTGTAAAACCATTAAACTAATTTATTTACATAAGATACATTGCATCAGTTCAGTGCATATGATATGTTCTTAATGAACAAATTGTATTGAATGACTAACTGTAGCAAAAATAAAATATCTTTACTATGTCTTGTGAAATTTATAATATATTAGTGAATACCACTATTTCTGTAAGTAAACTGTTCTAGGTAATAGCGCCTCAATGTCATGTCTAATTTAAAGTAATTAAGTAAATAAATAAATAAAAACAAAAAATATGAAATTGTATAAGTATTTTTATAAAGGTTTAAACATAGATTGTGTTTGCATGCAATTTTGTTTGAATATATGTAGTCTATATATTTCATTTAAAAAATGTTAGTTTAACATGATTTGAGTGTGTGTGTTTAAAGAAAGTAAAAAGTATAAAGGTATATAAGTGGTAGTTGATTTTAGGAAATTGGAAAAAGTACAGTAAATTCATTTAACAGATTTTACAAGGTAAAAGTCTGTTTGAAAATGTGTTCATCTACCATAGCTCTCAACTCACACGCTTTTGGCGGGTGTCACACGCCTTGTAAAGGGCAGACTCACCCGCCAAGCCTCCTGCACGCCCATTCATTCCAATGGGCGTCTCACCCGCTAAAAACAAAATCGGGTGATTTCACCCGCCTGTAAAACAAAAATGGTTGAGAGCTATGTCATGTACTATACAGAAAATATGCATACCTGAAGTTTGTGTTCATGCATATGGATATGCATGGAGCTGCAAGTAGAAATCTTGAAGACTTGTACAGTATTTGTGGTAGATGCTGCTTGCCAATGATATGACACTTGTACTCAGAGAGATTCAGAGTACATTTGCAGTGCTGATCTATGATGATGCAGTTAGATGTAGAGGTCTTGAATGTGATTGGTGCATGGTCATGTGATTTTTGAGGTACATCCAATGAGGGAATGGCAGAGAGAGTGTAGTGGAAATGGTAGAAGGGCTGTTCATGTTACAATATGTCCGCGGACATGGTGGTAGTTCCAGGACATCAGGAGTTACATCCGGGGATTTTTGGGTTCAGAAGTCATGCAAATGAGAATAAGCACTGAAAGGGATTGGTCAGGAAAGTTTGGTGGGTGTGTTGTGCCAGGAGAGATTTTCTGAGATACTCTTTTTGCTGAGAGAACAAACAATAGCTATGGCTGTGTGTTTCAGAAAACAGATTGTTTGGATTTTAGGAGATTCGTGGATACATTGGTTGAAGGTGCATGCAGAAAGCTGTGGAGTAGCTGTAGATCTTGGATTCCCACATGTGGAAGTACACTGGCATGGAGTACGTGGAATGAAGTGGTTGGATTTGATACCTCTCTGTGCTACTTTGGAGACAGAGCAACATCCAGACATAATTGTAATTCATTGTGGAGGGAACAGTTTAGGGCATGTGACTGGAATTTGTTTGCAATTTGCTATGAAAGAAGGACTGAGGAAGGTTATGGACATGTTTCCTAATTCGCAAGTGATATTTTCATGGATTGCGCAGAGACAAATGTGGCTTCGTTCTTCTTCATTTGGTCCACAAATGGAAAAAGCAAGGCGCAATGTTAATAAGGCTGTTTGTGGCTTTCTAAGAGATTTTGGCATGTCTTCTTTTCACAATGAAAATATTATGTTTTGTATTACATACATTTTTCGCAGAGATGGATTCCATCTTACTTATGCTGGCAATCAGATTTTTCTGAGAAATGTACAAAATGCATTGCGACCTTTTTTGGAATTACAACAACGATTTTGAAGTAGATGTTAAGCATTTACAATTTTTGACTTACAAACCCCACCCAAAGGCTCTTTTCAGAGCCACCACTTCTTTCCAGAGAAAATTACAATGTTTGTGATGAAGTAGTAACCCAATTTTTTTAATGTTTGCGAACTGTTCGCGGACTTCTAAAAAATAGAAAGAGCCCTGCTTCATTTATTTTCACTTCTATTTTTTAACTGGGAAAGGCGGCTCTGAAAAGAGCCTTATTTTTTTTTATTTTTGTAATTTTGTATTTTTTTTGGTTTTTCAGACACGACACACTAGGAGAGGAGGGTAAAGGAGGGTAAAGGGGGGACACCAACCACAGGGATAAGAAAGGGCGAGCTGAGAGAGGAAGATGTAGAGTGGGTTTTATTTGGGTAGTGAGCAGGTCTTCTCGTGCTCTGAGTTGACAGTCTCAAAAGCACTCCAAAGTCGCTCCCCCCTGCAGAGTACTGTGTCACAGTACATACATACAACTGTGACCCTCGAAAGGTAAGGGTTATCAGCATTCTGTATGGCCTGTGAGGCAGCTTGAGAAAGACGCTGTCCCACAGAGGTGGTCCTTGTGGTGACAGGATCAGAAACAGAGGATGAAGTAGAGGAAATCAACCTGCTATGTTCTTCGCAAGGTACAACCCTGCGAATAGCCCCAGAGTGAAATGACCTCAGGTGTCGCTTCATAGTAGTGGTCCTAAAGCTGTAGTTACCGTGCTTCCCGCGACTGAGTATCATTTTGCACTCATTGCAGGTAACATGGTTCGCACGAGCCTTAGGACCATTTTCATGAATGGTAAATAACCGCCACACCCAAGACTCACGCCTCGTGCGGGTAGTAGGGATTTCCTCTACCTCATTCTCATCATCCTCTTCTTCCTCCTCCGCATCCTCAGTCCTGTTCCCCTCTTCAGGCCCTTGGGGAGGTGGTGGTGGTGGAGGGGGTGGTGGTGGTGCTGAAGCAGGTGCAGCACCAAGTGGCAGTTCAGCAGCCAAGGATGCCATGTCGATGATGGTGTAGTCTGCAGGTGGCAGCAAAAATCACTGTGTTCTGAAGAATAGCCAGAAACACAATGGGAATAAGCTCTTGGGCGTGGTCTTTTATAGGGGTGCTTGTGCGCGGTCCGCGGACATGCGCACTGTGCGCGGACAGATCGAACACAAAAAAAGGATCGGAAAGTTTCAAAAGGTATATAGAAACTCAAGATTGCTATGTGGGACTTGTGGCATGGTGAGATTTTATTGAAAAATATTATGGATTAACTGAAAATGTACTTTTAAATTGTTCGGGGACACGAACAGTGTCCGCATTTCAGGACACATGATGAGCGTGGGCGCGGTCATATGATCTGTTTGCGAACTAGTCTGCGAAGGAAGCGCCTGCCCGCAGGACACCAAGTGCACGGAGATTGGTTAGCGCATGCGCATTGATGTCCTACGGACACTGTTCGGGTTCTGAAGTAATTAAAAGTGCGTCACATGTGAAACGAATATTTCAGGACACCGCGTGTGTTCTTAGAACAGTTTAAACTTGGTAGCGAACAGTAAGGACAGATATAGTGTTCTTCAGGACACATGTAATTTAGTTTATGTACGAACATTTCAGGACACCAATTGTGTTCTTAGAACACTTTCAAGTGGGTAGCGAACACTACGAACAGTTGTACTGTTGTTCAGGACACATCATTTTCATTTATTTACGAACATTTCAGGACACCACGTGTGTTCTTAGAACAGTTTCAACTTGCTAGCGAACAGTATGAACAGGTGTGGTGTTCTTCAGGACACCTCCATTTTCGTTTATGTAAGAACATTTCAGAACACTCGCACTGTCCGCGGACACTTTTATTGTTTTTTTAAAAAAAAAACAGAAACTGTTCACAATACAATATAAAAATTAAACTTTATTTAACAAATATTAATAATTTATGACAGAGAAGGTGAGGCAGAAACAGAAACAAAAACAGGAGAATTTGGGGTTTCAACATGATTGGTATTAGGTGAGGAAGGGATGGAAATCTCATCAAAACTTTTGGATTATGGAGAGGGTTTGGGGATAATTGACTGGGATATTGTGAGGAGGGACAAGTACATGTGGGGCAATGGTATGACGTTTTTGTTTTAAAATGATCTTCAACAAAAGTTTTCAAATTATTAAAATAGGTCAACAGTAAGTCAGTTTTTTCTTTTATGTTGTCAAGCGTGTTTTCCATAACAGCTTCTACAGAGGTAGTTTCTATTTTGTTATGCTCTGTATAAAAAAATATATATATGTTAAATGTATACAAAATAATAATATTTAAATGGTTTATATTATAAAGTGTTTACCATTAGTTTCACTATCTTGTGACATTTCTTCATGTGGGAAATTGTCCTCTAGCCATTCCAGAGTACTAGACATTTCTGTGAGAAAAAAAAAAGAAAAGATAATATATTTTTTAATCTAATACAGAAAGTTTATAAATATATGAGTAAAATGAAGTACACTTACTATTTCTGGTAAGATAAGTCCTATGTATTCAGTGGGTCTGGTCTTGTTCTCAGTTCTGTTGTGTCTGTGAGGTAATTATATTGGAAGCCAATTTAGTTCTTGTGGTATATTCCATTTCAGAACATATTGTATTTAAATGAATGGTTAGTGTGTTACATATATGGGTTACATTTCTTATGTATTACTATATATACAGGGTAATTCATAGAATTTCGCAGAAAAGTGTCGCAAGCGGCTGGCGCAGAGTGTCCGCGTGCGATTGACTGCGCCAGGCACGTGCGCTAAAACCGATTTCCGCGCACAGCGTATTCATGGATTTCATGCTCCCAAACCAGCCGTGGCGCAGAGTATCGCAGCGACCCTGCAGCAGCGCCAGTAACGCCCCCAAGAACGCCCTCGCGCAAGGAAAAGCCAGCAAAATCGCTAAATCATCGCAAAGGGCTGCGCTAACCCTGGACCAGTTTACAGGGCAGCCAAACAAGGAACGCAAAGCGGGTAACGTGCATATCAGGGGTACACGTGAAGTCATACAGGCGATTAGCCAGGGTACGTGTATTACAGGGGTACGCGGGAAGTTTAACACGCGATTGGCCAGGGTACGTGTATTACAGGGGTACGCGGGAAGTTTAACATGCGATTAGCCAGGGTAAGTGTATTACAGGGGTACACGTGAAGTCATACACGCGATTAGCCAGGCTACGTGTATTACAGGGGTACGCGGGAAGTTTAACACGCGATTGGCCAGGGTACGTGTATTACAGGGGTACGCGGGAAGTTTAACACGCGATTGGCCAGGGTACGTGTATTACAGGGGTACGCGGGAAGTTTAACACGCGATTAGCCAGGGTAAGTGTATTACAGGGGTACACGTGAAGTCATACACGCGATTAGCCAGGGTACGTGTATTACAGGGGTACGCGGGAAGTTTAACACGCGATTGGCCAGGGTACGTGTATTACAGGGGTACGCGGGAAGTTTAACACGCGATTGGCCAGGGTACGTGTATCACAGGGGTACGCGGGAAGTTTAACACGCGATTAGCCAGTGTAAGTTTATTACAGGGGTACACGTGAAGTCATACACGCGATTAGCCAGGGTACGTGTATTACAGGGGTACGCGGGAAGTTTAACACGCGATTGGCCAGGGTACGTGTATTACAGGGGTACGCGGGAAGTTTAACACGCGATTGGCCAGGGTACGTGTATTACAGGGGTACGCGGGAAGTTTAACACGCGATTAGCCAGGGTAAGTGTATTACAGGGGTACGCGGGAAGTGTAACACGCGATTAGGCAGGGTACGTGTATTACAGGGGTACGCGGGAAGTTTAACACGCGATTGGCCAGGGTACGTGTATTACAGGGGTACGCGGGAAGTTTAACACGCGATTGGCCAGGGTACGTGTATTACAGGGGTACGCGTGAAGTTATACACGCGATTAGCCAGGGTACGTGTATTACAGGGGTACGCGGGAAGTTTAACACGCGATTGGACAGGGTACGTGTATTACAGGGGTACGCGGGAAGTTCAACACGCGATTGGCCAGGGTACGTGTATTACAGGGGTACGCGGGAAGTTTAACACGCGATTAGCCAGGGTAAGTGTATTACAGGGGTACGCGGGAAGTTTAACACGCGATTAGCCAGGGTAAGTGTATTACAGGGGTACGCGGGAAGTTCAACACGCGATTAGCCAGGGTACGTGTATTACAGGGGTACGCGGGAAGTTTAACACGCGATTGGCCAGGGTACGTGTATTACAGGGGTGCGTGGGAAGTTCAACACGCAATTGGCCAGGGTACGTGTATTACAGGGGTACGCGGGAAGTTTAACACGCGATTAGCCAGGGTAAGTGTATTACAGGGGTACGCGGGAAGTTTAACACGCGATTAGCCAGGGTAAGTGTATTACAGGGGTACGCGGGAAGTTTAACACGCGATTAGCCAGGGTACGTGTATTACAGGGGTACGCGGGAAGTTTAACACGCGATTGGCCAGGGTACGTGTATTACAGGGGTGCGTGGGAATCATCACACGCGATTAGGCTGGGTGGGTCCTCACAGGTGTTCCCTGTACACCCTCCACGGCCCCTGCAGGCAGCCTACAAAACAGGGGACTACCCTGCACACCTGCTCATGTCCCCCTGCACCCCCACCACCCCAGCAGTGCAGGGGCAGCCTCCACCAGGCCCCCACCCATGTCTCCCACCACCCCCACCCCCCGCCACCAGGGGCACTCTCCACCAAGCCCCCACCCATGTCTCCCACCACCCCCACCAGTGCAGGGGCACCCTCCACCAGGCCCCCACCCATGTCTCCCAACACCCCCACCCACCAGCAATGTGGGGCACGTGGCCAGCAGGCAGTCAGGCAGCAGCAGATGGCAGGTGGGAGCGTGCTCAGGGCTCTGGGGGGCAGTAATTTCGCCTCCTGGCCAGGAGCGTGGTCTCTCGTGTGTGAACGCGTGGACAGCCTGATAGGTAGTGAAATCCCACACGTCAGCAAAGGCCCTTAGCGCGTAAACCCGTCAACAGCATATGCGCGCCTATAGTCACCTGCACGTGCAGGAAATTGTTGCGTGACACGTCCCAGTGTCAAAGCGTGTGATTGGTGAAAATGGATGTACACGTAGAAGTGACAAAGCGTGTGATTGGTGAAAATGGATCTACACGCAGAACTGACAAAGCATGTGAATGGTGAAAATGGATCTACACGCAGAAGTGACAAAGCGTGTGATTGGTGAAAATGGATCTACACGCAGGAGTGACAAAGCGTGTGATTGGTGAACGTACACGCCGCGTAAGTGACGCTGTACGTGTGGGCCTGTATATAAGGTACATGTAGAACACCATTTCCTTGTACGTGCTTTTCGTGGAGAGCGAGTGGGTGAAATCTGTACTTCTTGTCGTTTCACACGCGATTTACTTCACGGCGTTTCCAGTTCGTATTCCCTGTTACCTCTGACAGCTTTTTCTCTTTTTTCTCTTTTACTGGTTTACCTGGGCCTGTTCCCTCAAACAGTGTCCCCTTCTACTGTTGTCCTGTCTTCTCAGACAGCGTACACATCTTCTTTTGGCGGGGGTTTAGCCAGCCAAACGCGCTCATTCTTCACGCTCTTTTACCTGGCAGACGGTGAGTCACGCACGTATCCAACTTCTGTGCTTGCCCCGTGTGTAGCCTACCCCTTCAGAGGTCATTCTAGGCTGCGTGTGACACGCATACGTTCATTCTTGTGTTACTGGGTGCCACAGCGTAGTGCAGGTTTTTCTTTCTGCACACGTGGTCTAGGAGGGGTTGCGTGCACGTCATCTCCCTTTTTTGGGCCTCCTGTGCGTTGCGTGACCCGTCATCTTTCCCCAGGGGTTACAATCAGCCGTGCCAGAGCACTAGGGTACAATTACCATCTGGTACCCAACCCCTTTGACCCCCAATTGCCCAGGACAATTGTCTACAGCCACTCCCATACGCACATTAATATCAGTGCCATGGCTGGGAGGCGAGGATTCCGTAAGGGTGGCAAAGGTGGAAGAGCCACAAGTGGTGGCCGTGGTGGATCCGGTAGGGGACGTGGTCGTAACTTGCAGGGTGAGCCTGTCCCCCCATGTGTGGAGGACCAGTCAAGGGCACCCATCATCCCCCCCTCCCCCCCCCTCCCCCCCTCCCGTTGAGGCTGAAGTGGCTGACACCATCCATGCTCAGCCCTTGTTGGACCAGCCCATTGTGGCACCAGACCTGGCTGACTCCATGGCTGACTTCCAGGTCAGCAGGGCTACGACACGTGCGCTGGTGCACGTTGATGCCATCATGCCACGTGGATCTGGGGCAGCAAGGTCATCTGCTGCACCAAGGAGGCAGGGCGGAGTGGCTGCAGGGGCAGCTGCGGCTCCATCCACCCCAGCCCTCACACACCCAGCCAGGACAGTGTCGGTCCTAGTCCATGCTGCTGACATTCCCCCTGACACCATCACACTAGAGCCAATGCATGCACCAACTCCCATGCTGAGTGTGCAATCCCACACTCCTGATACAGAGTCCACCAGGGCTCCTGCCCCTAGTGTCCAGAGCGGCGCAGGACACTCAGGATCACCACCACCTTCCAAGCGGAAGAGGAAGAGTGCTCGTCCGGCACAGGCTGATGCCCCAGACACGGCTACACAGTCCGGCCCGTCCAGGAAGCCCAGCTTCACGGATGACGAACTGAATGCACTTGTCGAGTATGTGTCCGGACATGACAACGAGATGGTCATTGTTGCAGGATCCAAGACCACACCTGCACAACGCCAGGCACACTGGCAGACCGTTGCGGACATCGTAAGTGCCCTTGGAATCGTGAGGCGCACAGCCAATGATTGCTATAAGCGCTGGAATGACCTAAAGCGCAGGGCAAAGAGTAAGCTGGCCTCAAGTCATGCCGCAACTCTAGTGACTGGAGGTGGGTCTCCAGTAGTAGACATGGAACTCACTCCACATGAGTCAGTCGCTGGGACCTACGTCACGGAGGAACAGATCCAAGGCGTGGGAGATCTGGCTGATTACGAGGCATTGTCCGGTGAGTGCACATGCATGTGTGTGTCATACATGTGCATGGTGTGTGTGTGAGGGCTTCTGTTTGGGTGCCAGGTGAGAGTGTGTGCGCCTCAGTCGTATGGGTCAGCCATGTGCTTCATGCAATACTTCCTGCGCAGCTGCATTTGGCCATAGCAGTATCCCTTCTGCCAACAGTAGACATCTAGCACAACTGCACGCCAGTTGCCCTTGAAGTGTCACCTTGACACAACAGATTTGCTTATTTTTCACTGTTCATTCAGTCAGTTTGTTTGCATTCCACCACTTTCACTAGGCATGTCGCTGTCCACTAGTCACATGTCTGACATGGGTATGGTAAAGGGGAGTGACTTTGTTACCTGGATATCATTTGTACACACATGTCCCTGTGCAATTTGACCATGACAGACTGGCAGCTCCAGGTGAAAAGTCTGACCTGTTAGAATCAGAAAAGCTATTACATGCGGGAGCTGGACTGAATGAATAGGTGCTGCCCTCCTCTCCATCTTCACTCAATAGCAATGGTACATGCCATCTGTGTGATGGCATGTGTGTTTCACCTGCCAATCACAGGCCAATGTGTGATGCCACTGCCAGGCAGCATGCAGAAAATTTGTTCATCTTCCATCTTGGTGTCATCAGTGTGTGCCGTTTGCCTGCACTTCATACGCAGTGAGGGTGCATGCATGGGAGGGTTTTAGTCATGTGGGACATGTCAATCAAGTACTGGTTCTCTTGCTTCTCAGCCCTCAATGTGTGCCATGGTGCTAATGCCTGTTTCCATTACTTTGTTTTCATGTCTTTGCAGGGGAAGACGCACCTGATACTGCTGGGGTTGTGGAGATGGTGCAGACCCAGGAGGTGTCCCAGGGCCGACCAACCACCAGTGAGGGACGTGGTGTGGTGGTGGGGGAGAACCCACAAGTGCTGCAGGTCGTGCTCTCAAGGGGTGTCTCTGGCTGCACCTCCCCCGAGCTGTACTCAGGTGTTGATTCGGATGAGACCTACGTGCCGTCGCTGGTGAGTGTTCCAGGGAGGGATTCTGTTCTGTCTCACCCACCTGCACCAGGGTCAGTACCCTCCATGGGGATGTCAGTGTTGGCAGCTACGCCTTCGGTGGTTACGGATGCAGGGTTACACTCTGCGACATCTGATCCTGTTCCTGGGCCAGCAGATCAGAGGGGGAATGCAGTCCTGCAGCCTCAGGCAGTGCCGGCACAGCAAGGCGCAGTTCGCCTTGCCCCAGACAGGTGTGGTGCCCGCCGACGTGGTGGCCGTACGCCACCTGGCAATACCGCATGGGAGCAATCCATTTACGGTATGGCTACCCAACAGGCTGCATCATCCGAGATGATGGCTCAGGCCATGGATAGGGTGGCCACTTCCATTGTCCCCCCAGAAAGGCTGATGGAGCGACTAGAGCAGGCAACTGACTCCATCTGCCAGTCACACAGGGAGGACATGTTGGGGTCCAACAGGGACAGGCGGGCGGCACTGGCGACTCTGCAGGAGGCCATCTCCATTGAGTCCCAGGGCCACAGGGAAGCCCTGAGGCAGGAGCTCCTACACCTCAGGACGACTCTTGTTGAGCTTGAGGCTTCAACACACCAAAGGACAGAACAGCAGCTGGAGCGTCTCACCCGTACGCTCTCAGCTGAGATGCAGGCAACGAGGGCGGAGGTCCGGGCATCCCGTGAGTTGTTGCATGGGGACCTCCGCACACTCATCCTCCAGAACCAGACCTACCACACCCGCATGCTTGCAGCCATGGAGGAGCAGACTAGGGCCTTGCGTGGGCTGCCTCCCATAGTGCAACCACCTCCGGATGCAGCTGCACAGGGTGATAATAGCGACAGCAGTGACACTCCCACAATAGGGTAGCCGTGTGGGCCATGAGCCCATGGAGGTGTTTTATTTTCCCAGGATCCACGCAGGTGGGTTCTGGTGTGCATCCTGTCCTCGGACCTCCTGGGTGGCCTCCCCAACCCCCCCGGGCCCATCAATGGCCATTTTTGATTGTTTCTTATTTTTATTTTTATTTTGATTTCTTTTATTCCCAATTTTTTTGGGAGGATCTGTTGGCTCCGATCTGTTGGCTCCGATCTGTTGGCTCCGATCTGTTGGCTCCGATCTGTTGGCTCCGATCTGTTGGCTCCGATCTGTTGGCTCCGATCTGTTGGCTTCCGTGGTTCCTGTGGGCATACGCTGCATTGTGGCTGGGCACATGCAGGCTTGTAATGTATTTGGTTCAGATGCTTGGGTTTGAGTCACACACACCCCTCCTGCTTCCCGTTTCCATGGGCTTGCAAAGGGTGTGCCCAAGTGACAGTGAATTACACAGTGACGTTGGACTCCCATGAGCTGTGTGGCCAGTCTGTAGTCAATACTGTGTATACATTCATAGTGCATATTGCTGTTGTGTTGTACACTGCATGTTGCATTGATGTGTAACTCTTCTTCTGTGTCTACCTCCCAATTTGCAGGTCCCTTCCTCAAGTCCACACAAGGACCTCTAGTCTGGCGATGGGGACCATGTTGGCAGCAGTGCACCTACAACTCTACATGGCGCCAACACTGCACAGTTGGTAGTGGTGGGAGTGCAGGCATTTCCAGGTGGTGAGACTACTAATATGTAACATTTTTGATGTCATGTTAATGGTACTACGTGCTCAAGTATGTTGTTGGTCCGGCATTGCTGTGAGCATTTCAGGTGTTGCAGGTTTCTAATAGTGCCACTGTACATAGTGAGAGTGATGTCATGTTGTGGGGATTACTTTGTTTACCTGCAATTAGCATGACATGGCACGGTGTGTCGTGTGGCAGTGCTGGGGTTGGGTTGGCTGACATGGCACTGTCCTCTTGTTGCATTTTGCAAGTGGGTATTCATTTTATCTGCTTCAATGTGTAACTTCACAAAACTGCATTGGTGGTGTCTGTGTGGGTAGGGATGCACACATTGTGACACTTCCAGGTGAACAATCTCAGGCTGACATGGAATTCCCGGTTCATTCTCCACACATTCAGGATCAGTGTCAGGTTGAGTCATCATTGATTGTCAGATGGAATGTGCCAGGGCAGTGTGCACTCCACAGGGGTGTGATTTCTATGTGAAGTAATTAGCCACTAGCTGTGTACGGGCTGCCTCCCCGTGCCCTTTCCCCTCCCATGCGCAGCGGCTGTGCATGTGGTTGGGGATGTGGGGCCACCACCATGTCCACGGCCAGGCCCCGGCGTGTTGCAATGTTGTGCAGGACACATGCTGCCACTATGATCCTGCACACTACTGGGGGAGCGTATAACAGCTGCCCGCCAGAACGGTCAAGGGAGCGAAAGCGTGACTTCAGCACTCCGAATGTGCGCTCCACTATGCCCCTGGTTGTAATGTGGGCTGTGTTAAATCTTACCTGGGGTGGCGTGGTGGGGTTCCGAATTGGCGTCATCATGTGGGGGTTGAGAGGGTAGGCACTGTCCCCTGTGGAGGTGGGGATTGGTATCATTGGTGAGGTTGTGACCTTGCTCAGTATCCAACATGCATGCATGTGCAGTGGCATACATACTCACCAAGCAGCCATGTATCGCCATGCCGCCCAGCTTCTAGGTCCCGGCTTAGGGTGGACATTCGGTAAATGAAGCTGTCGTGGGTGGAGCCGTGATAGTTGGCATATACTGAGGTGATGATTCCCTTGGCATTACATGCTACCTGCACGTTGATGGAATGCCAGTGCTTGCGGTTCCTATAGATGTGCTCAGATGCCCTGGGGGGACGTAGAGCCACATGGGTGCAGTCGATGGCACCTAGCACTTTGGGGAATCGTGCCACTGCGTAAAAATCCTGGGCGGCAGCATGCCTTTCTGCAGGTGTTCTGGGCAGGTATATGTGCCTGCGGACTGATGGGCGTGCAGTCATGATGTTCAAGACCTGGTGTAGGCAGCGTGACTGGGTGGCCTGTGACACCCCACCCACTATGGCACTTGTCCGCTGAAATGATCCAGTGGCTAAGAAGTGCAGTACATTGAGGACCTTCTCCAGGGGGCTGAGTGCTTGGGAGCACAGGGTGGGTGATGTGAGGTCATCCTCCCACTCACTCACCAGGTCCAGTATGATGTGTGGTGGAAACCTGTACCTCCCATACACCTGGTCATCAGGCATCCCGAAAAGGCTGGTTCTGGGTGTGAATATTCTGGCCCTGACTATCCTCCTCCTCCTCCTTTGGTAGCCCACTGCCACTGCTGCTAGGAACGGTATGTTCATCCTGGCGTCTGAGCTTGTTATTGTTAAAGTCCGCAATTTATGCTTAGCGCGTGTTCTAGGCGAGCGTGTGACCCGCGCAGCCCTGGAATCCTGTTGCCAGTCCAATAGCGTGTGGAAATTCACACGCACCACGGGATACAGGTTCGCTGACGTACTTGCGTGTGTAAGTGGCCGCGCACCCATTAAATACACGTACATAGGCCAATCGCGTGTACGCGCACTTTTGTCCAATTACACGCGATGACACTCTGACGTGCAGTATCTCCACGTGTGGCCCGTCATCACGTCCTGAGTGGGGAACACCCGTGCGGGTCACGTCACAGACGCGCTTACGCGCTGAGGGACTCTGGTCCAATAGAATCGCGTATGCGTGCTGACGCGCTTACGCGCTAAGGGCCTTTCCTCGGATTTCACGCTGACGTGCAGGATTTTCACGTGCCAAATCACTCCGTATCAAGCTGGCCACGCGAAAACACACGGAAGCCCACGCTCCTGCCCAGAAGGCCGAGTTACTGCCCCCCAGTGCCCCGAGCAGCCTCCCACGTGCCATCTGCTGCTGCCTGCCTGCCTGCCTGCCTGCTGCCACCGTGCCCTGCCATTTGGTGCCTGCACATCAGCCATCTGCAGGGGTCCAGTTGCTGTGTCCACCCCTGCTGGAACTGAAGACTCCCGACTGGTATTACATCGCTCCACAGCCCAGCCCCAGGACCCAGTTGCCCACCCACACCTGCCTCTGGGGTTGCCATGTCGGGCACTTCCACATCTGGCACCAGTGGCAACCCCAGGCCAGAGGGGCAGAGGGGCACCAGCTTCACTGTCACCGAAGTTGGTGTCCTGGTGGAGCATGTCCTGGGGCAGTATGATGCCCTCTTTGGATCGTCCCGCGCCAGCAAGGAAGGACGGCAGAGGATCTGGGCCGACTGTGTGGTTGCCATCAACGCGGAGGGGGTGGCAACCCGCGACGTCCTGAAGATCAAGAAGCGCTGGGAGGACTTGAGGTCCAGGACCCTTGTGAAGGCCCGGCGCCTCGTGGAGGAGGGCCGGGGCCGCATGAGTACCATCCAGATGAGGGTCCTGGAACGCGTACGCCCAGCGCTCCACGCCCAGATCCTTGAGAGGGAGGCCCGTCTGGAGTTGAGCGGTAAGTGTCCATGCATTACTGTATGAGACAGGGCATGTTGCGGTGTGCTGGTTCTATGATACTTGCCTGTATGTGTGCCATAGCCCATGTATGCATGTATGTGTGCAGGGACATCATGGTAATGCATGTGCGACCAGTGATGTGTGATGCACATGGTTGTTGCATGTGTTGAAATGCCGCATGGGGAGCCCTAATCAGATTATGAACATGAGAGCATGCCAGTCTCTGTACCTGAACATGGGTGGGGGTGAGGGATGGGTGCTGATGCCAGGTACATATATGGTAGCCATGTCTGTGTGCCTGACCTGCGTGTCTGTGACTTGTGCATGCCATGGATGCATGACACATGTGTGTGACAATGCAGAGATTCAGTAAAGCAGCAAAATTACCCTTGTATCCGCTGTGTTTGGTGTGTTTGGGGCCAGATGGATGTGACTGAGGTGAAGTGTGTGCATGTGATGGGCATGAGGCATGATGCATGTGAGTTACATATCATTGAATGTTTCAAGAGTCCATTGGACATGCATGGAAATGTCCATGGCATGCACCATGCCTGTTATTGTGTGTGTTTTGCCTGGACTGGCCCATGTGTTGTGGAGGGACATGATGGAAGTGTACTTTGACAGTGGTGCTCATCTGCTATTGCTTCCTGTCTAGGGGACCATTGTACAGTGCCCTGATGCTTGTGTTCTTTGTCTCCCTCTACGCAGCGGCTAGTGAAGAAGAGGGCGGAGACGGCGCTGTGGAGCAAGGCGGCGGGGATGCCCCCACGGCTGCAGCGGAAGGGGTGGGTGAGCCCCCACAGGGGCCTGCTACGGCGGGAGACGGTGAGGAGCCATCCAGGTTGGTGGTTTGCACAGAGGAGGAGGAGGCCGACACTGGTGCACACATGGGGCCTGGTGGGGGCATCCCTTCTGGTGCAAGTGGTGCAGTCCAGGGCCAGGGGCAGGAGGCAGCACAGGTCACCGTGGAGGGGCCTGTGCATGTCGCTGTCCCTGACCCTGTGAGTGCACCACCATGCACCAGCAGGGATGCCCCGTCCCAGGCCTGTCCGCAGGTAGAGGGGATGTCCATGTCACCTGACTCCCCTCCACCTGCGGACGTGGGAACCCCTGGCCGTGCGGAGAAGGTCCTGATTGGGGTCGCGTTGCGCACGGCTGTGATTCGTGATGCCGTGCGTGCTTCCCGGGAGGGGCACGCACGTCATCACGAAGTGCACCGTGCCGACGTGGCCCAATTGGGATCGGCCATGTTCGGGGGTTTCCTGCATGTGTTGGCCAATGTGGCGGCCCTCTCCTCCTCTGTGCAGGCTATCCACCAGTCGTTCTCCTTGCCGTCTTCCAGCCCAGATGCCACCAGGGCCCCCTGTGGACCTGCCCCGACCAATGCAGCCAGCTCGGTGGGGATCCCATCCCTGCCACAGTCGGGAGTCAGAGATCCAGCAGGGGTGGACACCAGAGCAACTGGACCCCAGCAGATGGAGGATGTGACGGCATCATCGGGCAGGGCACGTGCACGACGGCGTCGGTGGTTTCCATCAGCCTGGATGCCGTCGTGCTGGCACAGGCAGTTGCGTCGGAGGCAGCAGCAGGCTCAACGTGGGAGGCATCACGGCTCGGGGCCATCAACATCAGGGGTGCAGGCATCGGCCGGAGGGCAGGAGAACCCTGGAATGGGAGTGGCTTCCGTGTGGGAGAGGTTGTGCCAGCGGATAGGTGCGGAGCGGCAGCGGGCAGAGGAGGAACGGCTCACGATGGTCAGGGCGGAGGACTCCATGCGGAGGGCGCTGAGGCGGGCTGAGTGCCTCGAGGGTCTTCGCAGGAAGTTTGAGCTTGACACTGCGTTATCCCTGCGGGACCTCGGGGCCAGGGAACATGCCCGCCTCCAAGCCATTGACCAGGAGTTCGAGGATGCCCTGGCCCATGACAACAACCAGTGAGCCGTCCGAATAGCCCGCTGCCTTTGTATATAGTTGTATAGTTAGGGTTAGGTTTCCTTTGTTTTTTTGAATTTTTTTTTGGTTGCGATTGGACAATGCACCACTTTTTTGTATATAGTTCCCTTTTTAGTTAGTAGTCAGTTAGGTTTAATTTGGTAGGGCTCATGGACCCAGGATGATCTTCTTGATTGGCTTATTTTAATTTTTCATAATTTTTTCTTGGACATTCATCTTGTTTTGTTTAATTTGCTTTGTGTTTTTTCTTATTTGCTGTTCAATACATATTATTTTTTTAATCTTCAATGTGTCGTATCATCTCATTGCTTTCAGGCATGTCATGTTGGGTGTTTTGTCATTCACTTGCAGCCATTGTGAGTGACAGACATGTGTTAAATTGCATTATTTACATTGGGGGTGTAACATGTAATTGCCTTTGATATGTGGGTGGGTGTGATAGTTGGTTGGGCCTTTTGGCAGGGGAGGATGGGCATTACGGACATGATTGGGGAATGTTGGGACCCAGGTGCAGGGGGGCATGGATTGGACATGGGTGGGGGCCTGCTGGCAGGTGCCCCACAGTGCTGGGGGGTGGGGGTGGTGGGAGACATGAGTTGGACATGGGTGGGGGCCTACTGGCAGGTGCCCCACAGTGCTGGGGGGTGGGGGTGGTGGGAGACATGAGTGGGGCCCTGGTGGAGGGTGCCCCACAGTGCTGGGGGGTGGGGGTGGTGGGAGACATGAGTTGGACATGGGTGGGGGCCTGCTGGCAGGTGCCCCACAGTGCTGGGGGGTGGGGGTGGTGGGAGACATGAGTTGGACATGGGTGGGGGCCTGCTGGCAGGTGCCCCACAGTGCTGGGGGGTGGGGGTGGTGGGAGACATGAGTGGGGCCCTGGTGGAGGGTGACCCTGGTGGCTGGGGGGTGGGGGTGGTGGGAGACATGAGTTGGACATGGGTGGGGGCCTGCTGGCAGGTGCCCCACAGTGCTGGGGGGTGGGGGTCGTGGGAGACATGAGTGGGGCCCTGGTGGAGGGTGACCCTGCACTGCTGGGGTGTGGGGGTGGTGGGTGACATGAGTGGGGGCCTGGTGGAGGGTGCCCCTGGTGGCTGGGGTTTGGGGGTGGTGGGAGACATGAGTTGGACATGGGTGGGGGCCTGCTGGCAGGTGCCCCACAGTGCTGGGGGGTGGGGGTGGTGGGAGACATGAGTGGGGGCCTGGTGGAGGGTGACCCTGGTGGCTGGGGGGTGGGGGTGGTGGTAGACATGAGTGGGGGCCTGGTGGAGGGTGACCCTGCACTGCTGGGGTGTGGGGGTGGTGGGAGACATGAGTGGGGCCCTGGTGGAGGGTGACCCTGCACTGCTGGGGTGTGGGGGTGGTGGGTGACATGAGTGGGGGCCTGGTGGAGGGTGCCCCTGGTGGCTGGGGTTTGGGGGTGGTGGGAGACATGAGTTGGACATGGGTGGGGGCCTACTGGCAGGTGCCCCACAGTGCTGGGGGGTGGGGGTGGTGGGAGACATGAGTGGGGCCCTGGTGGAGGGTGCCCCACAGTGCTGGGGGGTGGGGGTGGTGGGAGACATGAGTTGGACATGGGTGGGGGCCTGCTGGCAGGTGCCCCACAGTGCTGGGGGGTGGGGGTGGTGGGAGACATGAGTTGGACATGGGTGGGGGCCTGCTGGCAGGTGCCCCACAGTGCTGGGGGGTGGGGGTGGTGGGAGACATGAGTGGGGCCCTGGTGGAGGGTGCCCCTGGTGGCTGGGGTTTGGGGGTGGTGGGAGACATGAGTTGGACATGGGTGGGGGCCTGCTGGCAGGTGCCCCACAGTGCTGGGGGGTGGGGGTGGTGGGAGACATGAGTGGGGCCCTGGTGGAGGGTGACCCTGGTGGCTGGGGGGTGGGGGTGGTGGGAGACATGAGTTGGACATGGGTGGGGGCCTACTGGCAGGTGCCCCACAGTGCTGGGGGGTGGGGGTGGTGGGAGACATGAGTGGGGCCCTGGTGGAGGGTGCCCCACAGTGCTGGGGGGTGGGGGTGGTGGGAGACATGAAATGGACATGGGTGGGGGCCTGCTGGCAGGTGCCCCACAGTGCTGGGGGGTGGGGGTGGTGGGAGACATGAGTTGGACATGGGTGGGGGCCTGCTGGCAGGTGCCCCACAGTGCTGGGGGGTGGGGGTGGTGGGAGACATGAGTTGGACATGGGTGGAGGCCTGCTGGCAGGTGCCCCACAGTGCTGGGGGTGGGGGTGGTGGGAGACATGAGTGGGGCCCTGGTGGAGGGTGACCCTGGTGGCTGGGGTTTGGGGGTGGTGGGAGACATGAGTTGGACATGGGTGGGGGCCTGCTGGCAGGTGCCCCACAGTGCTGGGGGGTGGGGGTGCAAGGGGACATGTGTTGGTGTTCATTAGTTCAAGGAGACATGTGCCTTTGCTGGGGGGCATGCCCATGTTGGGTGGGCTGCCTGCGGGACATGACCAGGGATGCAGGGTAGTCCCCTGTGGTGTGGGCTGCCTGCAGGGGCCGTGGAGGGTGTACAGGGTACACCTGGGAGGAGCCACACTGTCAAATCACATGTTGAACTTCCCGCGCACCCCTGAAATACACGCGCCCAGGCTATTCGCGTGTGGAACTTCCCGCGCACCCCTGAAATACACGCGCCCAGGCTATTCGCGTGTGGAACTTCCCGCGCACCCCTGTAATACACGCGCCCAGGCTATTCGCGTGTGGAACTTCCCGCGAACCCCTGAAATATACGCGCCCAGGCTATTCGCATGTGGAACTTCCCGCGCACCCCTGAAATTCACGCGCCCAGGCTATTCGCGTGTGGAACTTCCCGCGCACCCCTGAAATACACGCGCCCAGGCTATTCGCGTGTGGAACTTCCCGCGCCCCCCTGAAATACACGCGCCCAGGCTATTCGCGTGTGGAACTTCCCGCGAACCCCTGTAATACACGCGCCCAGGCTATTCGCGTGTGGAACTTCCCGCGCACCCCTGAAATACACGCGCCCAGGCTATTCGCGTGTGGAACTTCCCGTGAACCCCTGTGATACACGCGCCCAGGCTATTCGCGTGTGGAACTTCCCGCGAACCCCTGTAATACACGTAGCCCGCTCCCCCAGGCCCGATCGCGTGAGGTACTTCCCGCGCACCCCTCAAATTCACGCGCCCAGGCTATTCGCGTGTGAAACTTCACGCGAACCCCTGAAATATACGTAGCACGCTCCCCCAGGCCCGATCGCGTGAGGAACTTCACGCGAACCCCTGTAATACACGTAGCCCGCTCCCCCAGGCCCGATCGCGTGTGGAACTTCACGCGAACCCCTGAAATACACGTAGCCCGCTCCCCCAGGCCCGATCGCGTGAGGAACTTCCCGCGCACCCCTCAAATTCACGCGCCCAGGCTATTCGCATGTGAAACTTCACGCGAACCCCTGAAATATACGTAGCACGCTCCCCCAGGCCCGATCGCGTGAGGAACTTCACGCGAACCCCTGTAATACACGTAGCCCGCTCCCCCAGGCCCGATCGCGTGTGGAACTTCACGCGAACCCCTGAAATACACGTAGCCCGCTCCCCCAGGCCCGATCGCGTGAGGAACTTCCCGCGCACCCCTCAAATTCACGCGCCCAGGCTATTCGCGTGTGAAACTTCACGCGAACCCCTGAAATATACGTAGCACGCTCCCCCAGGCCCGATCGCGTGAGGAACTTCACGCGAACCCCTGTAATACACGTAGCCCGCTCCCCCAGGCCCGATCGCGTGTGGAACTTCACGCGAACCCCTGTAATACACGTAGCCCGCTCCCCCAGGCCCGATCGCGTGAGGAACTTCACGCGAACCCCTGTAATACACGTAGCCCGCTCCCCCAGGCCCGATCGCGTGAGGAACTTCACGCGAACCCCTGTAATACACGTAGCCCGCTCCCCCAGGCCCGATCGCGTGAATAACTTCACGCGAACCCCTGTGATGCACGTACCCTGCAAATCGCGTGTGACACTTCCCGCGCACCCCGGTATACATGCACATGTATTTTTTGTCAGCGGGTGTCCGTGTTTGTGGGTACCCCTTTGCACGTCATTTTTCCTGGAGGGCCACAGTATGGGACATTCATCATGGCAGTATATAGGTGCTATTTGTTGGCGCACCTTTTGGCGCACATTTCTTACAGCCGCAGAGACGCTACCGCCTCCTTTCTTGTGGCGGTCGTGTTTGTGCCTGTGCGCTGGTTTGAGCGTGCGCTTTTTTCCCCTATTCTATTCCATGAATACGTGTTGTAGGCGAGCGTGTGGGCGTTCCGCGCACTTGTGCCCTGTACTTCCCCCGTGACGCCCACGTTTTGGCAAGTTGTTCCCCATTCCGAGTGTTACGCCCGTGTTCCGCCTACTTTTATTGCGTGCGCCGCGCTATGTGCGAATTTCGCTGTGGCCTGTGCGATTTTCGCTGTGACCTGGCGCACGCTGTTAGATGGCCTGTGCGCCAACGTGCGCCAACGTGCGCCAACGTGCGCCGCGCACTTTTTTTTCGCACATCTGCCGGTTTTCTCGCGCACGGCCTTCCATGAATCGACGTGCGCTGCTTTTCGTGCGATTTTCGCACGTTCACTGCGATTTTCGCTATTCCACTGCGATTCGCACGTTTTTGCCCACTTGCGCCGCGCTAATTATTCCATGAATCGGCCTCAGTATGTGTTTGTGTGCTGCTTTTTGAATGTGTTAAATGTTCTTATATTATGATATAACAATCAAACATACCCCCCTACCCCCTCCCCACAGTTTTTAGGTAGTGGTACTGTTCTCCGAACATGTCCGCGAACATTAAATAAGTTCGCGGACATCAAGTTCATAAGAAGAGATCTAGTCAGTTCCATATGACATATATATAAAGTCAAAGTCATTATTGTTAAGTTTTGCTACTAAAAACCTATGAAATTCCGTGAAAAAACTTTGTTAAAGGGACGTTATGGTTAAGTTGCGCTACTAAAAACCTATGAAATTCAGTGAAAAAAACTTTGTTAAAGGGACATTATGGTTAAGTTGCGCTACTAAAAACCTATGAAATTCAGTGAAAAAAATTTGTTAAAGGGACGTTATGGTTCCAAGTAAAACCGAAAAACCCTTGAAATTCGCCAGTTATGGTAAGCTAAGCAACCATAACTCGCGCCACCACCGTGCACTGCTAAGACTAACACCCAGGTCATCAAAGATGACATCACAAATGTCATTGATGACATCACTGATGACATCACATGTGTATGTACTTCTCATGGAATATGTGTAGAAGGGATTCTTATTATGTTGCGAAAAAAGTGTCAAGAATCATTGCAAGAAATATACCCTAATAAGTGCATTGAATGATGCATTGATATAAATAGCATCCTATTATGGGGTTCTATCTAGTATACTAAGCTACTCATACAGAAACATAACATTGTGTGCAGCGTACAAGATGAAGGTATGATATTCGTAATGTTAATATGTTGAATAATGAAATGATAATTGTTTTCTTAATAGATTTTTGTGTACTGTGAAATATGTAATAAGTAGCTAATAAAACCCATGTATTAGATAATTGCATTACTATAGACAAAACACAAAGACACAAGAACACATACCAATATGGGTATATACAGGGAAAGTGAAGTTAGCAAAAAAGCACAAGTAGTAGCAGAAACAATTCATAACTTAACTGATTAGTTTCATGCAAATAAATGATTGCTCTGTTTGAAAGCTGCTATTTACCCTATGTATATGTATTACTTGATGTGATTGGACCCTAAGGAAAGTAGTGTGAGTACAATGTATACAAATATGACCATATACAGGGAAAGTACAGCCATAAAAAAAACAACAGAACTATCAGAAAGTGCTCATAAGTCTAGTGATTATCTTTATGCACAAAAAGGATTACTGTCTTTCAAGCTTGTGTTTTCCCATATGTATATGTTTCATATGATGTGACTGTACTCTAAGGGAATTACTGTAAGAACCTACTAGAAGGATATGTCTACAAATAAAATAAAATTCTTAGTTTCTGACTGTTACTGAAGAAACCCATGTGGCCTAGATATGTCAGCAAAAGAAAAAATAGTTAGCCAGACATGTTATGTCATCAGTGATGTCATCAATGACATTTGTGATGTCATCTTTGATGTCCTGGGTGTTAGTCTTAGCAGTGCACGGTGGTGGCGCGAGTTATGGTTGCTTAGCTTACCATAACTGGCGAATTTCAAGGGTTTTTCGGTTTTACTTGGAACCATAATGTCCCTTTAACAAAGTTTTTTCACTGAATTTCATAGGTTTTTAGTAGCGCAACTTAACCATAACGTCCCTTTAACAAAGTTTTTTTCACTGATATATATATGTTCAGTAAAAAGACTTTGTTAAAGGGACATTATGGTTCCAAGTAAAACCGAAAACCCCCTGAAATTCGCCAGTTATGGTAAGCTAAGCAACCATAACTCGCGCCACTACCGTGCATTGCTAAGACCTGGACATCAAAGATGACATCACAAATGTCATTGATGACATCACTGATGACATCACATGTGCATTTACTTTTCATGAAAAGTCTGTACAAGGGATTCTTATTATAATGTTGAAAAAAGTGTCAAGGATCATTGGAATAAATATCATGAGCTATGTAGTGCATTAAGCAATGCATTGAAATAAATAGCATTCTATTATGAAGTTCTATACAGTATAGTAAGCTACTCATGTATAAACATAAGCATTGTGCGCAGCATACATGATGGAGGTGCAATATTCATAATCTTCCCATGTTGAATAGTGAAATGATAAATGCTTTCTTATTAGAGTTGTGTGTACTATGCAACATGTAATACATAGCTAATAAAACTACTTAGTACATAATTTCATTATTACATACAAAACACAAAGACACAACACAAACAAATTTGAGTATATATAGAGAAAGCGAAGAACGCAAAAAAGCAGCAGTAGAAGCAGGAAGTGTTCACAACCTAACTGATTATCTTTATGCACAGAAAGGATTAGTCTGCTTCAAACCTACTACTTCCCTTTGCACAAATATCACATGATGTGACTGCACCCTAAAGAAAGTAATGCAAATACAAATATGAGCACATCCAGAGAAGTAATAAAAAAACAGCAGAACAATAAGAGAGTGTTGATAACCTTATTGATTGTCTTCATACACAGAAAGCATTCCTATCTTTTAAGTGTGTATTTTTCCTATGTATATGTTTCATATGCTGTGAGTGGACCCTAAGTGAATTATTGTAAGAACATATCTGAGGTTTAAGTCTACAAATTTAGTACTTTTTGTTTTCTTTGTTCCTTTGTTCAAGATATATCACTAAAGGAAAAAAGAGTGAGTCAGACATGTGATGTAATCAGTGATGTCATATTTGATGTCCTGGGTGTTATTCTTAGCAATGCACGTTGGTGGCGCGAGTTATGGTTGTTTAGCTTACCATAACTGGCGAATTTCAGGGGGTTTTCGGTTTTACATGGAACCATAATGTCCCTTTAACAAAGTTTTTTCACTGAATTTCATAGGTTTTTAGTAGCGGAACTTAACCATAATGTCCCTGACTTTATATACATGTAACATAGAACATACTGAACCCCCAGCTAGTGATTTTAATGTCCGCGGACTGTGCGTATGTCCACGGACCAGACACATACAACAACACTACCCAAAAACTCAGGAGGTATCTTAAATTGTTCTATCAAGTCATATAAACACTGCAATAGTTTAAAAAGCAGCATATAAACACATTATATGTAATAATAAATAAGGAGTGGTACATATATATGTAACACATACACCATCCATTGAAATACTATATGTACTAAAATGGAATATACCAAAACAAAAAAGATATGCCTCCAACATAATTACTTCACAGAAACCGCACAGCTAGGAGCAACAATAAACCTACACAACAGTAAGAACACAACTTACCAGAAGCTAATAAGTAAACTTCATTGTTCTTATATATTTCTAAACTTTCTGTATTAGGTACACTAAAAGTAAAATGTATTTTTTTTTACACACAAATGGCCAATACTTTGGAATGGCTTGAGGAAAATCTTCCACGTGAGGAAATGGCTGAAGATAATGATACTAATGGTAGACACTTCTCTATGTAACCAAATTAATAATCATAACTTTATGTGTACTTAACATTTTTATTTTTCATCACAGACCTTACAAACATTGAGAATAATACACCTAAAGACACCTTAGAACATACTCTGCACCACATGGAAGAAAACATGGACATGCTAATGGGAAATTTCAATCTTTCGAAACATTCTGTGGAGGACCACATAAAAGAAAAAATTAAATATCATTGTTCTACATGTACCTGTTTCCCCTCTCCAAGTCCCAGTCAACTATCCCCAAACCTTCCCCACCAAGAAAAACGTTACGATGAGACTTCCATCCCTCCATCCCCTCCCATCCATCCTCTACAAACCCCCAATTCCCCTGTGTTTGTGTTAGTTTCTGCTTCCCACTCTCTTTCATGAATTTTATATCTGTATATATTTAAAAAAAATATTAGATGTGTTTTAATTCAGTCCTTTGTGTCTTATTCTTTTTAAAAAGGCAGTTAAGATGTCCGTGGACAGCGCGGGTGTCCAGAATGTTCGTAATTAACCAAAATGAGGGTGTCCTAAGGACACTACCCCCGTCTCACTGTCCGCAAGCAAGATGGAACTGTTCTAAGAACACACTCGGTGTCTGGAATATCCACAATTAACCAAAATGGAGGTGTCCTAAGGACACTATGCCTGTCCGTAATGTCCGCAGGCAAGTTGAAACTGTTCTAAGAACATGCATGGCGTCCAGGTTGTCCGCAATTGGCCAGAATGCAGGCGTCTTAAGGATACTATGCCTGTCCGTAATGTCCGCAGGTAAGATGGAACTGTTCTAAGAACATGCGCGGTGTCCGGGTTGTCCGCAATTAACCAAAATGGAGGTGTTCCAAGGACACTATACTTGTCCGTAATGTCCGAAGGCAAGTTGAAACTGTTCTAAGAACAAACTCGGTGTCGTCAATGTCCGCAATTAACCAAAATTGAGGTGTCCTAAGGACACTATGCCTGTCCGTACTGTACGCAAGCAAAATTGAACTGTTTTTAGAACACGCGCGGTGTCTGGGTTGTCCGCAATTAACCAAAATGAAGGTGTCCTAAGGACACTATTCCTGTCCGTACTGCATGTAGAACATCTACGCACATGCGCACCACACCCATAAGTCCTACGAACATTGCACCTGTCCGTAACTGTTCGTCTCACTTGTGTCGCCCTTTTAACTAGTTTCAGGACCCCAACACTGTCCGTAGAACATACACGCGCATGCGCACAACCGCTCCTGTGCATTTGGTGTCCTGCGGACACCCGTTCCCTTCACGGACGTGTTCACAACGTCATCATGTGACCGCACCCACGCTGAGCGTGTGTTCTGAATTGCGGAGACTGTCCGGGTCCCTGAACATTTTTAAAGTACCTTTTCAGCAAATCCACAGTATTTTATAGTAACAATTCACCATAGCACATGTCCCAGACAATGACCCTGACTTTCTACATACGTTTTGGGACTTTTTGGGGTGTTCAATCTGTCCGCAGACCGGGCAGGGGTCTGCGAAGTGCGCACCAGCACCCCTATAAAAGGCCACACCCCAGAGCTGATCTTCATTGTGCTTCTGGCTATCTCACAGAGCATTATCTACTTTGTCTTGCAATCTTCCAGATTTTGCTGCCTTTGCTGAAACCTGATGGCATCCATGGCTGCTGTTCTTCCACCTGGTGCTACATCTGGATCAGCACAACCCCCACCCCCTCCAACACCCCTATAAAAGGCCAAAACCCAGACCTGATCTTCATTGTGCTTCTGGCTCACAAAGCATTATCTACTTTGTCTTGCAATCTTCCAGATTTTGCTGCCTTTGCTGAAACCTGATGGCATCCATGGCTGCTGTTCTTCCACCTGGTGCTACATCTGGATCAGCACCACCCTCACCCACTCCACCACCACCTCCCCGAGGGCCTGAAGAGGGGAACAGGCATGAGGATATAGAGGAGGATGAAGAGGATGAAGAGGATGAGATAGTGGAAGTCCCTACAATCAGCACTCGCCGTGAGTCTTGGGTGTGGTGGTTATTTACCATTCATGGTGACGTTCTTATAGCACGTGCAAACAAGGACACCTGCAACCAGTGCAAAATGGTGCTGAGTCGTGGGAGGCCTGGTTTGTACAGCTTTGGTACGACATCTATGAAGCGACACCTAAGGTTTTTCCACAGTGGGGCAATTCGCAAGGTTGTACCTTGTGATCAACGTAGTAGGTTGAGTCCTCTACTACATCCTCCGTTTCCACTCCTCTCACCACAAGAGACACTCCTGTGGGAGAGCTCATCCATCCAGCTGCCTCACAGGCCATTCACGATGCTGATGACCCTTACCTTTTGAGGGTCACAGTTTTGTGTATGTACTGCAACGCAGTACTCTGCAGGGGGGAAGAGACTTCGAAGTGTTTTCTAGACTGCGGTCAAGGTGCCTGAGAAGACCTGCTACCTACCTAAGTAAGGCCCACCCTACATTTTCCTCTCTCCACCTGCCCTTTCGTATCCCCATGGTTGGTGTCCCCTCATACCCTCCTTTCCCCTCCTCTCCTAGTGTGTCATGTGTAAAAAAAAACAAAAAAATATAAAACAACAAAAATCCCACAAAAAAGGCACTTTTCAGAGCTGTCTTTCACAGTCTAAAAATAGAAGTAACAAATAAATGGAGCAGGGCCCTATGCATTTTTAGAAGTACGCAAACAGTTCGCGGACATCTTACATTTTGGGGTGCTGCCCTATCAAAACCATTGCACTTTTCTCTGAGAGGACGTGGTGGCTCTGAAAAGAGCCTTTTGGTGTTTTTTTTGTGTTTGAAAAACTTAAAATAGTCAACACCTACTGAAAAATGGATGGCTGTCAATCCACAAAAGGTTGCAATGCATTTTGTACATTTCTCAGAAAAATCTATTACCAGCATAAGTAAGATGGACTCCATCTCTGCAAAAAATGTATGTGCTACGAAACATAATATTTTCATTGTGGAAAAAGGACATGCCAACATCTCTTAGAAAGGCACAAACAGCCTTCTTAAAATTCCACCTTGCTTTCTCCATTTGTGGACCAAATGAAGAAGAACGCAGCCACATTTGTCTCTGCGCAATACAAGAAAAAATTACTTGGGAATTTGGAAACATGTCCATGACCTTCCCAAGGCCTTCTTTCATCGCAAATTGCAAAGAAATTCCTGACAAATGTCCTAAATTGTTCCCTCCACAATGAATTATAATTATGTCTGGATGAAGCTCTGTCTCCAAAATAGCACAAAGAGGTACCAAGTCCAACCACTTCATTCCATGCACTCCATACCAGTGCACTTCCACATGAGGGAATCCAAGATCTGCAGCTACTCCACAGCGTCTGCATGCACTTCCAACCAATATATCCATGAGTCTCCCAAAATCCAGATAATCTGTTTTCTGAAACACTCAGCCATAGATAACTGTTCTCTCAGGAAAAAGACTTTCTGACAAACTCTCTCCTTACACAACACACCCAATAAACTTTACTGACCAATCCCTTGCTCTGCTCATTCTCATTTGCATGCCTCTCCACCCCAAAATCCCTGTATGTAATACACAGTGTCCACGGACAACCGCCATGTCCGCGGACATATCGTAACTTGGACAGCCCTTCTACCATTTCCACTTCACTCTCTGTGCCATTCCCTCATTGTATACAGCTAACCTGTCACACAACCAACCACCAATCGCATCCACGACCTCTACATCTAACTCCATCATCAGAGTTCAGCACTTCAAATGTACTGTTGATCACTCTGAGTACAAGTCTCATATCATTGGAAAGCACCTACTACAAAAACTACTCTTCAAGTCTCCAAAATGTCTACTTGCAGCTGCATGCATATCCACATTAGATCTAAAAGAAAATGTGCACACTCTGGGAGTGCAACGTCCAATAGAGCAATCTTTAATTTTCTTAGTTAATGGTGTACCTACAAAAGACAAAAACATTTGGCAACAACTGGTAGACTTACATAAAGTTAGACACGCCTTGCAATATCTAAAAGACAATAATGAATACTCCAAAGACATAAATATTGAAGAAAACATAAGGGAAATAACTGAAATAATTCCAGAGTCACCAGAAACTGGTCAATTTGAACTTCCAGATCCTGCTACAGTGTCCAATATTTTAGACCATTATACAATTCATCCATTACACTCTAATGACACCGTAGAAGATGCACTAGAAACGTACCAAATGCGACAAATGAAAAGATCACCAATCAGTATATGGGAAAAAAGTATAGAAGCACATGCTTTTCCTCTACTCTTTCCGACTGGCAAAGGAGGAAGGTACGATGATAGACATATTCAAATAACAGCATCAGAATACCGCTTGTTATGGATGTACTCTGAAGATCCTAGATTTAGACAAAATGTGGAATACATATTCCACCTACTCTTTGAAAGTGAACTAGCAACTCTATGTTACAGAGTTGCACACACATTAAAATCAGGAACCGACTTTCAAAATATGTCAGCTATGCAATTACTACAAAAAGTGCAAGAAAAAGATGAGGTTTTACAATCAAGCATTACAAATCTATTAGCAAACATGCATGGTACTAAAGAGTACTGGTTCCGACGTCACGGAGATGTACGTTGTATGATAAGAAACCTTGGCCCACCCACTTGGTTTGTTACATTAAGTTGTGCAGAATATGCATGGGAAGATTTACATGATTTCCTACGCATATCAAATAAAAACAAAACAAACATAGATATACTAACACCTGGAGAACTTTGTTCTCTAGATCCTGTTAATGTTTCAAGATATTGCTATCATCGCTTCATTGCTACGCTACACTTTATTTGTAATAAAACTGTTCCTCCCGTTAGAGAAGTGCAACACTTCTTTTGGAGAAAAGAATACCAAGCCAGAGGAGCACCATATATCCACATGCTTTTATGGATTCAAGATGCTCCTAAATTTGGTCAAGACAGTGGGGGTAATTCATAGATTTCAGCGCAGAGGCAGCGCATGCGAGTAGCGCAGAGACGGAGCGTGCACCAGCCGTGTGCGCTAAACAGCATTCTGGCGCACCGCGTATTTATGGAATTTTCAAGCCATTTTGAGCTCTGGCGCAGCAAACATTCCACTGCACTAGTTATGCCCCCAAGAATGCCCCTTGCGCAAGGAAAAATAATTGAAATCCCCAATGCAGCGCAAAAGGGCTGCGTTAACCATGGACCAGTTTACAGGGCCGATGCACTGTAATCTCATGAAAATATTACACGTACCCTGCTCACAGCAGCCAAAACGCATGAAAATGTACTCGTGCACTCCTCGGAATATGTGTACCCCGCACGCGCCAGGTAAATTGCATTGAAAAATGTGCCCTCTGTGGTGTGGGCTGCCTGTGGGTCATGCCCAGGGTGGATGGCCTGCCTGCAGGGCTTGGGGAGGGTGAGTGGGGTGCCTGTGGGGCATGCCAGGTGGTTGGGGTGCCTGCGTGTATTCCGGGGTTATGCGGGATGTTTCACACGCGATAGGCCTTGGGCGAGCGGGGTACGTGTATTTTGGGGTTGCGTGGGAAGTTTCACACGCGATAGGCCTTGGGCTAGTGGGTATGTGTATTTTGGGGGTGCGTGGGAAGTTTCACACGCGATGGGCCTTGGGCGAGAGGGGTACGTGTATTTCGGGGGTGCGCGGGAAGTTTCACACGTGATAGGCCTTGGGCGAGCGGGATATGTGTATTTCGGGGGTACGTGGGAAGTGTCACACACAATAGGCCTTGGGCCATCAGGGTACATGTATTTTGGGGGTGCACAGGAAGTTTCACACGCGATAGGCTTTGGGCGAGCGGGGTACATGTATTTTGGGGTTGCGTGGGAAGTTTCACACGCGATAGGCCTTGGGCTAGTGGGTACGTGTATTTTGGGGGTGCGTGGGAAGTTTCACACGCGATGGGCCTTGGGCGAGAGGGGTACATGTATTTCGGGGTTGCGTGGGAAGTTTCACACGTGATAGGCCTTGGGCGAGCGGGATACGTGTATTTCGGGGGTACGTGGGAAGTTTCACACACAATAGGCCTTGGGCCATCGGGGTACATGTATTTTGGGGTTGCGTGGGAAGTTTCACACGCGATAGGCCTTGGGCTAGTGGGTACGTGTATTTTGGGGGTGCGTCGGAAGTTTCACACGCGATGGGCCTTGGGCGAGAGGGGTACGTGTATTTCAGGGGTGCGTGGGAAGTTTCACACGTGATAGGCCTTGGGCGAGCGATACGTGTATTTCGGGGGTGCGTGGGAAGTTTCACACACAATAGGCCTTGGGCCATCGGGGTACATGTATTTTGGGGGTGCACGGGAGGTTTCACACGCGATAGGCCTTGGGCGAGCGGGGTACATGTATTTCGGGGGTGCGCAGGAAGTTTCACACGCGATAGGCCTTGGGCCAGCGGGGTACGTGTATTTCGGGGGTGCGTGGGAAGTTTCACATGCGATAGGCCTTGGGCGAGTGGGGTATGTGTATTTCGGGGGTGCACGGGAAGTTTCACATGCGATAGGCCTTGGGCCAGTGGGGTACGTGTATTATGAGGGTGCGTGGGATGTTTCACATGCGATAGGCCATGGGCCAGCAGGGTGTGTGTATTTTGGGGGTGCGAGGGAAGTATCACACGCGATAGGGCTTGGGCGAGCGGGGTATGTGTATTTTGGGGGTGCGCGGGAAGTTTCACATGCGATAGGCCTTGTGCCAGCGGGGTACATGTATTTCGGTGGTTGTATTTCGGGGATGCGCAGGAAGTTTCACATGCGATAGGCCTTGGGCCAGCGGGGTACATGTATTTTGGGGGTGCGCGGGAAGTTTCACACGCAATTTGCCATTGTGGTCCCTCCCGGGTGTGCCCTTTCCCACCTCCACATGCCCTGCAGGCAGCCCACACCACAGGGGACTACCCTACACCTCTCACCATGCCCTGCAGGCAGTCCACATGGCACCACACACCTGTGAGCGCTCATATCCCCCATCCATTCACTGGCACCGGCCAGCAAGCCCGACTCATGTCCCCCATCCACCCAGCCACCCACCCACCATTGACGGGCACCTGCCAGCAGGCCCCGACTCATGTCCTCCCACCGACACCTCCAGACCCATGGCCCTTATGGCCATTCAAATCCCACCCCATACCACCCCAGTCCAAACACCCAACCAAGCATTCCATCCACTCCACATTGAATTCCCAATGTCATGATAGAAAATAAATAAGCAGCATGCCCATGAATACATGTCCCTCAGACCCACACAATGTTGACACATGACTGTGAAAAACCACATTGTGATATGCACAAAACAATTGAGAGAGGACCAGTAAAGTATCGAAAAAAGAAGAATAAACCAAATGAATAAAACAAAAGCACACAATAATAAAAAAAATGGCTCCAATGGGTCCGTCCATTAAACAAAAATCAGAGTTTTAAAAAAGAAAAGTATTCCACCATGGGTCCAATAAAATGAAATCCAGGTCCAAAACTATTTACAAATGAACATCCAAGGGTCCATGAGCCCAACAACCCAATGGAAACCTAACCTAAATCCTACCTGATAAATACAAATACTATATACAAAAAGGCGGGGAATAGTCCATGCGCCCCAAAGGAAAAAAAAATTGAAAGGAAACTTACACCTACAGAACTATTTACAAAGGCAGCAGGGAAGTCCAACGGCTCACTTGTTGATGTTCCGATCCAGGCATCATCAAACTCCTCTTCAACGTCCCGGAGGCGGGCTTCTTCCCTGGCCACCGAGGTCTCGAAGGGATGCAGCAATGGCCTCCTCCAACTCCCTGCGAGTTGCCTCGAGGCACTCAGCCCGCCTCAACGCCCTGCACATGGAGTTCTCCGCCCTGACCATAGTGAGCCGTGCCTCTTCCGCCCGCCGCCGTTCTGCATCTATTTGCCGGCCCAACCGCTGCCACACGGAAGACACTCCCAATCCAGGGTCCTCCTGCCCTCCGACCGATGCCTGCCCCTCTGATGTTGATGGCCCCGAGCCATCATCGCTTCCACCTTGAGCCTGCTGCTGCCGTGCATGTGCCCTGCCTGTTGATGCCTGTACGCCCTCCTCCTGCTGGGGTCCAGTTGATGTGGTGGCCACCCCTGCTGGACCTCTGACTCCCGACTGTGGCAGGGATGTGTCCACCACCAGCCTAGCCGCTGGGTCAGGGGCAGCTCCACAGGGTACCCAGGTGATACTTTGGCAGAAGATGGCACGGAGGACGACTGGCGCATAGGGGATTCAGTTGAGGAGGGGTCAGTAGAAGGTCCAGCACACGGAGGAACTCAGCACTGGTGACCCGTCCTAGTAGGTTGACACGGTCAATAAGGCATCTGAAATAACGTGCAGTGTCCTCACGAGAACCCTGCACTTCATCCCGAATGCCATGTTGACACAATGCCACCCCAGCCAGGACAGGCTCAACACGGTCCCAGATTGCCACATCCGCAGGGAGAGGAAGGCCAGTTGTTGTTTGCGCATCCCCTCCCTGAAAACGGGTCTGGACGAAGGCATCCCTGCTAGTGCGGGATGATGCAGTCACAGGATCGGGGACAGGATTACACACAAGCACCTCCACGGCTGCCTGTACTGCCTCCTGTCCCTGCCCCTGGCCTGTACCACTAGTACCAGTGGAATCCCCCCTCCAGGCCCTGTGCGTGGGCCTTCCATGGCCTCCTGCTCAACAAAACCCCCCACCGACCTGGATGACTCTGTGCCATCTTCCTCCATAGGCCCTGTGGGGTCTCAGCTGCTCCTTCTGCTGCCGAGGAGTTCACCTCTGACCTCCGCCTCTTGGACCTACCCTTGGCAGCTGCGGCCCTGGACGCAGCGCCAGACTCCTCACTCCTCAACGAGATGACAACTTGGGAGGGGAGCTGTGCCTTGCATCTCCGGCTGGTGGTGGGATCCCTGTTGCTGTGCTCCACAGTACCGTCTCCACCCTCTTCATCAGTTGACGCTGCAGACAGGGAGAGACAGAACACAGGCATCAGGGTACTATACAATGGTATGATGCACACATGACAGTTGCACATGAGTGGCAGTGTCAAATTTCACACATGGCATCACACTCCCCAACACACATATAATTTGAACCCACACACATGAGCAAATTAACAGGAATGTTGCAGCAGGCAGCACCATACAGACACATACAACAGCATGAGCATCCGAAGGTTAGCCTGACGTCACATGCAACACAGGGAGTGCCGAACACATGAACACACGCCACCAGACATACATGCATCTGTACATCTCCACCACCTGTCGCAGTAAAATCATCGGCATCCATGTCACATCTGCCAATCAGCCTCCTACATGTCGGTGTCACATGCATCCATGGTGTATCACAGTGGCACACATGTCAAATACACACACATGCACATGTACATTGTGCACATACATGAAGGTGGAACCAGCATCTATGTGTCAGACCACAACCATGCCACAGTACATACACAGAAATGTATACATGTATGCACCCACACATGCATTTGGGCGTCATGCATTTGAACACATACACAATTGATGTGCCTCACACATGACTGGACTCACATGCAGCAGGCTCATGTCCCTGTACATACACATCCATACATGGGCCTTTCAAGACATACGTCCAACCTGCACACTCCTGGCACACCTCAACATGCACTGCGTCCAATCAGTACACATGGGCACTTACCGATCCACTCCGGACGGGTCTGCCTCTGAAGGACCTGGAGGTGGAGCGACGGGTGTATGCATTGCAGGACCCTCATCTGGATGTTGATCAGGTGGTCCCGGCACCCCTTTGCATGTGGTGCCTTCAAGAGGTGCCGGGCCTTGCTGAGGGTCATGCATCTGAAGTCCTCCCAACGCTTTCGGACGTGTTGCATGTCGCGGGCTGCCACCCCCTCCACATTGATGGCAGCCACAATGTCCTTCCAGATCCTCTTCCATCCTTCATTGTCGGCGCGTGAACTTTCAAAGAGGGCATCATAATGCACCAGGACTTGCTACACCAGGATACCGACTTCTGCGGCACTGAAGCTGGTAGCCCTCTGCCTCTCTGGCTCGGGGTTGCCAGTGGTCTCTGATGGTGTTTCCCCCGACATGGCAACCCCTGAGGCAGGTGTGGGTGGGCAACTGAGTCCCGGTGCTGGGCTGTGGAGCGATGGAACTTCAGTCGGGAGTCTTCTGTTCCAGCAGGGGTGGTCACGGCACTGGACCCCTGCAGATGGCTGATGTGCAAGCACCAAATAGTAGGGCAAGTGGCCAGCAGGCAGGCAGCAGCAGATGGCAGGTGGGAGCATGCTTGGGGCTCTGGGGGGCAGGAAAATGGCCTTGTGGGCAGGAGCATGGCGTTCTGTGTGTTGTCGTGTGGCCAGCTTGATACGGAGTGAATTGGCACGTGAAAAAATAGCACGTCAGCGTGTAATTCGAGGAAAGGGCCTTAGCGCGTAAGCACGTCTGTGACGTAACGCGCATGGGTGTTTCTCTCCCCATGGGTGCATGTTGATTGTACACATGCAAAAACTGCACATCCAGGTGTTACTGAGTGTAATTGGAGGAAAGGCCCTTAGCGCGTGCGCGCGTAAGTGACGCTGCACGTGTGGGCTGGGTTAAAAGGTATGCGTAGGATGCCATTTTCTTGTATGTGCTTTTTGTGGAGAGCGAGCGGGTGATTCTTGTACTTCTTGTCGGTTCACATGTGATTACTTCACAACGGTTCCAGTTCGTACTCCTTGTATACTCAGACAGCGTTCAATTCTTCTTTTGGCGGGGGTGTTGCCAACGCGCACACGCGTGTCTTTTTCACATTCTTTTTCCAGGCAGATGGTGAGTCGCGCACGTATTTTTCAACTGTGGTTGCCCCCGTGTGTCGTGTTCCCATTTAGAGATCATTGTAGCCTATGTGTACCATGTGTACTCTTATTTTTGTGTTTCTGGGTGCCACAGCGTAGTACGGGTTCTTTATTCCACGCATGTGGGCTACCAGGGGTTGCATGCATGTTAAATGTTGTATTTGTGGTGCCTGAGCGTTGCGTGACCGTCATCTTCACCGAGGGGTCACAGACAGCCTTGCTAGAGCACTAGGGTACGTATCGCATCAAGTACACTGCCCCTTTCACCCCAATTGCCTAGGACAATGGTTTACTGCACCTCCCATTCGCACAAGAACATCAGTGCCATGGTTGGGAGGCGACCAAGTGGTAAGGGAGGCAAAGGTGGCCAACCTACAAGAGGTGTCCGCGTTAGGGGACGTGGCCAGGATGTGCAGGGTGGCCCAAGAGGCCAGTGTGTGAGGACCAATCAGGGACACCTATGCCCCCCCAATGGGTCGGGGAGATGTAGCTGACGGTGGTCAGTCAAAATATCCCCAAAAAATCTCGAATGACAAAAAGGTCGAAAAATAAATCTCGAAAAAAAAAGTCGAATTTCTCTTTTTTTAATTATATATTTATTTTTGGGTCCGGGATTTTAAAAAAATGGTAAAAAAAAAAAAAGGGGCTGAGGGGGGAACCCCCCCATTTCGAATAAAAAACGTCATTAAAAAAATTCAACTTTTTTTTTCGCCCTTTTTTTTCGAGATTTATTTTTTCAAGATTTATATTTTTGGTATTATGACCATAAACCGTAGCTGACACCATCCCAGCTCAGGCCTTGTTAACCCGGCCTATATTGTTGACCAAACTGGCACAGGATGACTCGCAGGCTGACTTCCGTGTCACAAAGTCAAAGCCACGTGTGGCGGTGAAAGTTGCTGTCACCAGGCCACGTGGATCTGGGGCAGCAATGTCATCTGCTGCCCCAAGTAGCCAGGGTGAGGAGGCTGCAGGGGCAGCTGCAGTTCAATCCACCCCAGCTCCGAGTCACCCAGCCAGGACAGTATTGGTCCAAGACCATCACACCAAGGTTGGTCCTGCCAACATCACCCAGCAGCCAATGCCTGCAGTGAGACCTTTGGTCATCGTGCCTTTGGTGCCTTCCAGTGCCCAGTCCACCTGCGCTTCAGCCCTTACCGACCAGAGTGGCGTAAGCAACTCAAGGTCCGCCCCACCTCTCAAGAGGAAGAAGGGTGCTCTTGCGGTACAGGCTGGGACCCCAGACACGGCTCCCCTCTCCGGCACGTCAAGGAAGCAGAGTTTCAATGATGTGGAACAAGACACACTTGTGGGCTACGTGTCGGCCCATGGCCGCAAAATGCTGGTGACTGCAGGGTGCAAGACTATGACTGCTCAACGTAGGGCCCACTGGCAGTGCATCGCGGACTAGATTAGTTCCCTTGGATTTGTGAGGTGCACAGCTGATGATTGCTCTAAGTGGTGGAATGACTTCAAACGCAGAGCAAATAACAAGCTGACTTCCAATCATGCCTCTACTCTGGTGACTGACAGTGGGTCTCCACCAGAGGAGGAAGTACTCACAGAACATAAGTCTATCGCTGGAGGCTTCATCACAGATGATCAGATCCAAGGCGTGGGAGACCTACCAGATCTTGAGGCAAGGTCCGGTGAGTGGCCATGCATGTGTGTGCAAACCATGTGTATGTTGCTTGGGTGATGTGTTCTGATTGAGTGCCAGGTGAGGCTGTGTAGTCATGACCCCTGACCTTGGGTTTGGGTTTTACAGTATCCCTTCTGACCGCAGTTAACAATTTCCACCTGATTACTGCTCTTGCCCGTCAACTGCCATCATGACACAACATTGTTCACACTGTTTTCCTGTTCATTCTGCCTGATTGATGGAATCCTTTGCATGTTTAACACACATTTTTGTGCCGTTGTGCCCCAAATTGAACATACTTCAGACATAGATTACACCCCATGAAGCCCCACATTTCTTTACTTATTATGGGAATGATTTCATCAATCAGGCTGACTGAGTATTTTGCACCCACAAATGGCCGGCACACAATCACTTCGGGGCCCTGTTTGAATGTTCAACATGGCAATTGTCTTCTGTCATGTCCAAGTGACCAACCATTGATGTATCCATGTGCCTCCCATCACTGCATTAGTGCACACTGGCTTTGTTGCAGCGTGTGGCACATGCATGTTTTGTCAAACTCTTTTGCATGTTCAATATCATGATGTCCATCTCACATGGATGGGTGACAGTACTGATTTGCTACCATCTGGGAGTCTTTGTCAAATCTGCCATGGCTATGCTATGTGCCATATGTGTGTGGCATGTGTCATGTATGTGGATTGTCCATGCCACTCACAGGCCGATGTGTGATGCAGGTGCTATGCAGCATGAAGCACATGTTACTTTTCCATCTTGGAGTCCTCAGTGTCTGCTTTTTGGCTGCCCTTTCACTTCATTGCCAGTGCATGCATGCCAGAATTATTGTCATGTGTGACATGTGTCATTTATGTATTCGATGTTTACCTCGTCATGCCTATGTTTGTGGGCTATGCTGCTCATGCCTGTTTTCATTTCTATTCTTTTATGTTTTGGCAGGTGATGAGGCACTAGATGCTGTTGAGGAGGAGGAGGAGATGGCACAAAGGCAGGAGTACTCACAGCCACAACCAGGCACCAGTGGAGGACGTGGGGTGGTGGGTGAAAATCCATTACTCCTGCAGACCATCCTGTCCATGGGTGTCTCTGGGTACACCTCTGGAGACCTCTATGAATCAGGTGCTGAATCTGACATTGAGACATATGTCCCGTCGCAGGTGAGTGTTTCTGGCAGGGATGCTGTTCTGTCCAACCCACCTGCACTGGGGCTAGACCCCTCTATGGGGCATTCAGTGTTGGAAAGTCTACCTGTGGTGGTTACAGATGCAGGGTTACACTCCACAATATTTGCTCCTGTTCCTGGGCCAGCAGATCAAAGGAGGAATGTAGTACTGCAGCCTCAGGCAGTGCCAGCACACCAAGGTGCACATCACCTTGCCACAAACAGGTGTGGTGCCCGCCAACACGGTGGCCACGCACCACCAGGCAATACTGTGTGGGAGAACTCCATGTACACTATTGCAGCACAACAGGGGCATCGTTTGAGATGATGGCTCAGGCCGTGGATGGGGTGGCCACTTCCATTCTCCCCCCTGAAAGGCAGGTGGAGCTCCAGCAGCAGGCAACAGAGTCCATGTGCCGCTCACACAGGGAGGACATGTTGGCATCCAACAGGGACAGACGGGCTGGACTGGAGACTCTGCGCACAGCCATATCTGCAGAGTCACAGACCCACAGGGATGCCCTGGGGTTAGAACACAGGTCTCTCAGAGATACTCTGGGTGCACTTGAGGTGTTCCAGAGTACAAGGTCAGACAGCAGCTGGAGCAGCTAACATGCACACTCTCAGCTGAGCTCCATGCAACCCGTGAGGAGATCCGGGCATCACGCGAGGCCTTGCAGGCAGAAATGCATGCTACCCGTGAGGTGCTGCATGGGGATCTCCGTACCATCATCCTGCAGAACCAAACCTTTCTGACCTGCATGCTTTCTGCCATGGAGGAGCATGACAGGGCTTTGCGTGGTCTGCCTCCCATGTCACATGCACCTTCTGAGGTACCACCAGAGGGTGATGACAGCGACAACAGTTCTCCCACTGTAGGGTAGCCATGCAGGCCATGAGCCCATGGAGGATTTTTTTTTTTTCTCAACATCCACGCATGTGGGTGTTAGGGTGCACCCTGTACCTCCTCCCTCCTGGGTGCCCCCCCTTGGTCCACACATGACCATTATTTATTTTTATTTTTGTTTTTATTTTTGTTTTTTCATATTTCATTCCGAAATTACAAAATAGAATTAGTATTTAATTAATTTGTTATTTTCATTTCATCTTCTTTTTTCTATTTATTATTTTCATTTTATTTTCATTTTTAATTTATTTTCATTTTCATACATTTATTTTTATTTGATTTGTATTCTGATTTTTACTTTATTGCTTAATTTATTTGATTTACTTTACATTTACTTTTTCTTTTTCTTTATTTAATTTGCATTTACTTTTTTGTTCATAACCATTTCAGATTGTGAATTCATGTTACAGTGTGTTGCTTTGTGTGGCTCCTGTAGGCATCCACTGTGTATTCCAGCTGGGCACATGCAAGCTTGTCCTGTCTTTGGGATAGAAACTTGGGTTCCTGACACACACACCCCTCCTGCTTCCCCTTTCCATGGGCTCGCAAAGGGTGTGACGAAGTGACAGTAAATTACACAGAGGCATTGGGCTCCCATAAATTGTGTGGGCAGTCTGTAGTCCAAACTGTGCATACATCCCTAGTGGGGATTGTTGTTCATTCCACTGCATGGTGGATTTATATATGGTTTTACATACAGGACTTTTTGCATATATACATGTAGCTTCTTCATGTATTAACGAGCCTGTCTCGATTGCAGATGCAGTTCATGTTGTATGCAGTACATTGCCACATTTGCCTACGAGCAACACACTGCAGTTGGAAGGGGTCGATGTGCTGGCTTTGTCAGGTTGTGACACTTGCACTACTTTCAATTTTTACTGTCATATGTTGCCACTGTTGGATCCTGTACTGATGTTTTGTCTTGCTGGTAAGTATTTGTTCATGTGTGTTTTTTTTTCATTAGTGAGAGGCAATTGTCTGTGGCCTGTTTCCATTTGGGACGGTGCACTTTGTGACACTTGTGTCATGTGTTGCGCATTCATTTGGTTGCTTTCACATTGCATGCCATGCCATGGTGTGTTGGGTACCTGAGATGGGGTTAGGCAGGGGTTGGGTGACATGCTACCATTTGGTTGTAGTATTTTGCAAGGGCGTAGTCCTTCATGCTGCATGAATGTGTGCCTTTTACTGACACAGCATTGGGTGTGTTTAAGTTGATGGGGATGCACACAATGTAGCACTTCCAGGTAAACAATCTCAGGGTGGTATGGTTGTGACAGTTGACTGTCCCTTTTGTCATCATCATAAATTGTCAGCTGGTATGTGCCAGGCCTGTGTGCACTCCGCAGGGGTGGGATTTTAGGTGAAGAAATTTGCCACAAGCTGGGTACGGCTGCCTCACCACATGCCCTTTCACCTCCCATGAGCAGCGGTCATGCATGCGGTTGGGGATGTGGGGCACCACCATGTCCACCGGCACGCCCCGCCGGGTTGCAACGTTGTGCAGGACACATGCTGCCACTATGATCCTGCACACTACTGGGGGCGCATATAGCAGCTGCCCACCATAGCAGTCAAGGGAGCAAAAGCATGACTTCAGCACTCCGAATGTGCGCTCCACTATGCCCCGGGTTGCAATATGGGCTGTGTTGTATCTTACCTTGGGTGGTGTGGTGGGGTTCCGTATTGGCGTCATCATGTAGGTGCTCAGAGGGTAGGCACTGTCCCCTGGTAGGTGATAATGGTTGTCATTAGTGGGGTTTTCCCATTTCTGAGTGTCTGACATGCATGCATATGCAGAGGCATTTATACTCACCAATCAGCCATGTGTTGCCATGCCTCCCAGCTTCCAGGTCCCGGTTTAGGGGTGACATTTGGAATATGAAACTATCATGGCTGGACCCTGGATAGTTGGCATATACTGAGGTGATGATTCCCTTGGCATCACATACAACCTGCACATTGATGGAAGGCCAGTGCTTGCGGTTTCAATAGATGTGCTCAATGGCCCTGGGAGGACATAGAGCCACATGGGTGCAATCAATGGCACCTAGCACTTTGGGGAAGTGCACCACCCCGTAAAAGTCCTGGACGAAGGCCTGACTTTCTGCAGGTGTTCTGGGCATGTACATGTTCCTGTGGGCTGTGGGGTGTGCAGTCATGATCACCAACACCTGGTGTAGGCAGCGTGACTGCGTGGCCTGTGAGACACCCCCAACTATAGCACTTGTCCGCTGAAATGACCCAGTTGCCAAGAAGTGCAGTACATTGAGCTCCTTTTCCAAGGGGATCAGTGCTTGGGAGCACAGGGTGGGTGATGTGAGGTCATCCTCCCACTCCCTGACCAATTCTAGGATTATTAGTGGTAGAAACCTGTACCTCCCATAGACCTGGTCATCAGGCATCCCAAAAAGGCTGGTCCTGGATAGAAAAATGTGGGGCCTGGCTATTCTCCTCCTCCTGTGGTGTCCCACAACCACTGCTGCGAAGAACGGTATATTCATTGTAGCGTATGAGCTTGTTTGTTGTTTGGGTGCACTTTTATGGTGCTCAGAGCCGCTTACGCCTGCTTCCTGCTGGCGAACGTGTTTCTGGATTAGTGCATCTTTTTTGGCGCATAGTGTTAGGGAGAATTCTCTGTTTAGGCTGAATTTCCCTACCTAGTGAGTCCCCCAGCAGCTTTGCTGGATTTCTGGGGTTTAATTTTTTTCTCCTGCCAAGAGTGAGACTCTTTTACCCTCACTCTTGGACATGTTGAAGTGTGTTTTCTTGGTTAAACCTTGTGTTGAATGGGCTATGGGGTCTTTTACTCCATAGGGCCTCATGTATTTTTGTGATGTGGGTCACACAGCACCCTCTGTGCCGTGACCCAGGGGTGTCCTAGGGACTCCCCAACATAGACTCCATACCCTAGGACTGACTACTGTCTCCCAGGGCATGTAAAGTCACCAAAGACTTTGCTAGTCTTGAATCCTGAACAGAACCAGTACAAACCATCATATTGTGGACGTACTGGCTGGGGCAATTCGATTGCCCCAGGGTCTGTTAGTCGAGGGGGCACGTCTCCGTCCCCCCTGATCGAGTTTTGGCTGGTGGCAGTGGAAACTACTTTTTATATTCGACCGCGAATATTTCCCTATGGGATTTCCCATTGTTTTAGGCTAACACATTTAATTATTTATTTACGGTAGCCTTAAACATACCGCCGGTTTATATATTTATTTTTATAACTCCGGTTGGGACTTTTTGCCAAAACTTGATTCTAAAATGGCGTTGGTGTTCGCCTCTGTAACTCTGACCCAAAGTGGAGCCCTTTGTTCCACTTTTGGCGGGCTTCTCCACAGAAGCCCTCCAAAGTGGTGCCACTCTGTCTGGGGTACTTAGGAGGGGTGGAGGGGGATTTAGGCACCCTGGACTGAGTTACCGTGGTAACTCAAGTCGCACTCCGTCCTGATTGGCCCAAGTGGTGAGCCGCCCGGCTCACCACTTAGCATGTTTGAGTGACAGCTAGGCTGGGTGAATGGGGGTTTGCTGCATAAAAGCCGGGCTTTGGGGACTGGGACTTCAGAAGTCGCCACAGGACCAAGAATCCGACGAGGGAAGAGCTGAGCCGACCTGCTTCGACGACACCACCCGGTGGAGCCCTGCTGAACCGTCTCACCACTTTTTCCCGACGACCGAGGAGAACTCTTAACGGAGTGGCTCCTTCCCTTGACTGGTGGGGACAACCAGTTTTCGCCTTCTTTCCGTTCTTTGAGGTATCTCGTGGTCGCCTTGCCTGTGCCAAGCACCCCGGCAACCGGAATACCACACTTTACCCCCATACCGCGAAAGTCGGTACCAACCCTTTAACCGGAGGACTCCGCGGCTGGTTTCTTCCCGGGCAGTGCAACGACCCTCTTCTTCTGCTCTTCAGCGAGAACTTCTTCTCCCCTGACCGACGTCGAGCCCTGCTGCCACTGCCTGGAACAACTGCCACCGCTGGAGGATCCTTTCCGCTTAAGGTACTGTGTTCCGCCTGGCTTCCCTTGCTACCGACTGTACGGGGTAGATTTAGTCCCCGGCTTTCGAACCTGGGAGTGCCTGGGACACTTTGGCTAAACTTTCTGAGCCACTCTAAACTCTTTTTGACTCTTTGCAAGACTTTGAATCTCTAACTAACAGTGTGATCTTGGGCACATTTTCGCTCCGGCTACTCTAAGAGTGGGCCCTGCCTAGTGACTTTTGCTCACCTGTGACTTTATTCTTCTTTAAGCCTATTGCAAGTGTTCTGGACCTTAGAGTGGTGTGTCTAACCTATTTCTGCTTTTTCTCTCCCTTTCTTGGAAACTACTAGAGTGTCATCTAACGTTAAGCACTCACCTCTGTTTTAATTAAGTGGTGTTTACCTAGAGTTGTCTAGATAGGAGAAAGGATTGAATCTACTTTCATTATAACTGTGTTGAAGTGCTTTTACTATATTTTTGCTAGAGTGTTTTTAACTTATGTGTATTTTAAATAAATAACTATATACTTTTGAAACCAAGCTCTGGTCAGTGTTTGCTTGTGCTATTGTGTTTTGGTACATATTGTGTATACTTTGCATACTGCCTAACTCTTCTTGAGGGAAGTCTGACTGCTCAGCCACAGCTACCAGGTAAATCTGGGTGGTACAGACTGCTACCAAAGGGGTTTACTGCTCTACCTGTAGTCTTAAATCTTTTGCAGTGTTCCCCAAGGGAACTGCACAGGTTTCTGCCTAACACTGGTGTACAGCGGTGGGATTTGTATTGAGTATACATTTTATTGTGCTTTAGATACCTTAGTGCAACTAACCACAAAGCTTAGCACTGAAAAAGTAAAACCTCTAACATGTCAGTTATAGAAAGCTATAGTCAAGAGTCCCTTGCAGCCAAAACTGCTGATTGTTTAAGAGTACTCTGTAAACATAAGGATCTCCTGACTAAGGGCAAGAAAATGGAGCTGATTGAAAGATTGTTAGCTAACCAAAGTCTGGGTGATGGTTCAGAGGAACCTACCACTCCAGCAACTGTAGATGACAGTGTTGAAGTTAACATGGAGCAAAATGTTGATGTTTCTGAGGAAGAGTCAGAAGAGGAGGGTGAGGCTGTTGTAACTGTCCCCCCTAGGCCTCTGCCTGCTCTACCTGCTGTGCCTACTGGACCTTTACCAGGTCCCACATTTAGTCCTCAGTACTTTGAACTAGAGAAAATGAAGCTAGAATTGGAGTATAAGAAACTTAATGCTCAAACTGACAAAGAACTAAGGCTAAGGGAAATGGAGCTCAAGTATGACTTAGAAATGAAGAAATTATCTGTTGAGAATGTTTCTCTCTCTGGCTCCTCTAGAAGTTCCAGTCCTAAAAGACCCCGGATGCCTAAAGAATTGGTTGGTATGTATGAGCCTAAGTTGGATGTGTTGGATTGGTTGTCTCTGTTTGAATATAATCATGGGCTCCAGAACATCACAGGAAATGACTTACTCACCTGGTTGTTCTCTAGGCTTCCCCCTGTTGCAACTGATGTGGTAATGGAGATGGGGGAGGAGGATAGGAAGGACTATGAATGTGTGAAACTAGCTTTGATAGCTAGGTTTGGGAAGACCCCTTCCCAGTATCTTAAGAGGTTTAGGAGCCTCAAAAAGCATGATGGTACCCCTTGGGCTACCTGGGTGAGTGAATGTTTGAAAAACTTAGAGGGATGGATTAAGGGTTACAAGGTGAACACTTATGAAGGTATGAAGAATTTGTTTATGTTGGAGACTATTTATGATGCCTGCTCTCCTGAGCTCAGACAACACTTGGCTGATTCCAAGGAATTAGATTCCCGGAAACTAGCTAAGGCTGCTGACTTGTGGGTTGCCAACAGGGCCACTCACAAGGATTCTGGGGTAACTCAGAAGAAGGATGGGGAGAAACAGCCTAAAAAAGACTCCAAAGAGAATTCTAATAATTCCTATCCCAAAGAGGGCCCCAAACCACAAAATAACCAGGGTAAGCCACATGGGAAACCTAGTCAGGCTACTGTACCTTCTGGCCACAAGCCAGAAGGAGGTCAGAACAAGCCACCCTTCCATAGAGCATTTGGACAATGCTATGTCTGTCAGGGTACTGACCATATCAAAGGAGATCCCAAGTGCAAGGGTAAACCTGCAGGGATCAGCACAGTCTCCTTAGCCTTCACTCCTGAGGATGAAGTACAGATGGCTAGTGCCCACTTTGAACTCTTTGCTGAAGAACCCTTGGGTCTTCAAGCAACTGTAAACTTAGAGCCTATGGGTCTGGTTAGTCCCCAGAATAGGGTTGTGTATAACTCCCTACCTGTTAACTCTAAGGTGTATTATGTGGACAGTGTTCTTGTCAATGGCCAGGATACTCCTGCCAGGAGAGACACTGGGGCCAGCAGAACAGTAGTGGATGAAAGCTTCTTTCAACCTGAAGATGTGGCCAAAGCACCCAAAGGTCCCACTAGGATGTCTGGAGGCCCTGTCCAAATGGTTCCTATTCTACCAGCCCTCATTCAATGTAACAACATGACAGTAAGGATCCCTGTCAGTGTTCAGGCTGAGGTACCTGGGAAGGTCCTGTTAGGGAATGACCTAAGAACTCTAGGAGTAGTGTCACATACCCCCAGGCCTCCCAGTATGGAGAAGCAGAACTTAACCAAATTGGCTAGAAAGGCTACCTTGAAGGACCCTTCTAAGCCTGTGGGACCCTCTACTGAGAACCCCACTACAAGCCCTGGGTTTGGTAAGTTGACCTCTGACCCAGGCACCTTTCCGGATAGTATGCTAGGAACATGGGAGCCCCAACCAAGCTCCACCCTTGTTCCCCTAGTTTCCGAGTCTCTGACCCCCCCTGCTTCTGAGGAAGAGGTGGATAGACCAACTAGGCCCCTATCTGGACCCGAGAGAACTGGTAATTCTCAGTGCTGGTGGAAAACCAGAAAAGAAAAGTCTAAGGCCAAAAACCTTCAGACTGTTGGACCTTCTACTGAAGACCCCAACTCAAATCCTAATATTAGGGGGGGAACTCCTAAAATAGGTAAGGGTAGATCTAAGAGGAAGGGGAAGCAGGTACATTGCCTAACCCCAACCCCTCCAACCAAGAGGCCTAAGACCCAACCTGCTCCCACAAGAGAGGTGGTGAGGAACCTTGGAGGCCCCTCTAGATCTAAGGGAATCCTTTATAAGGACCCCTTGAAAAAGCCTAACATAGGTTCAGAAGTTGTACCAACTTCTGAGGGACTGGTCAACCAGATCCCCTATAACAAAAAGACTGATGTTCCTCAAAGGGTCTGTAGGTCCGTTAGCTTACAAAAGAAAACCTTTGAGTTCACCATTGAGCACAGGTCAGGGTGTCACCATCAAAATGCTGATGGACTCTCTAGGATGTATATCATCGACTAGAGGTATGAGGTTCATCCAGGAGTGGATTAAATCCTCCTGTCCCTTAGTCTGGGGGGGGCGAGTGTTAGGGAGAATTCTCTGTTTAGGCTGAATTTCCCTACCTAGTGAGTCCCCCAGCAGCTTTGCTGGATTTCTGGGGTTTAATTTTTTTCTCCTGCCAAGAGTGAGACTCTTTTACCCTCACTCTTGGACATGTTGAAGTGTGTTTTCTTGGTTAAACCTTGTGTTGAATGGGCTATGGGGTCTTTTACTCCATAGGGCCTCATGTATTTTTGTGATGTGGGTCACACAGCACCCTCTGTGCCGTGACCCAGGGGTGTCCTAGGGACTCCCCAACATAGACTCCATACCCTAGGACTGACTACTGTCTCCCAGGGCATGTAAAGTCACCAAAGACTTTGCTAGTCTTGAATCCTGAACAGAACCAGTACAAACCATCATATTGTGGACGTACTGGCTGGGGCAATTCGATTGCCCCAGGGTCTGTTAGTCGAGGGGGCACGTCTCCGTCCCCCCTGATCGAGTTTTGGCTGGTGGCAGTGGAAACTACTTTTTATATTCGACCGCGAATATTTCCCTATGGGATTTCCCATTGTTTTAGGCTAACACATTTAATTATTTATTTACGGTAGCCTTAAACATACCGCCGGTTTATATATTTATTTTTATAACTCCGGTTGGGACTTTTTGCCAAAACTTGATTCTAAAATGGCGTTGGTGTTCGCCTCTGTAACTCTGACCCAAAGTGGAGCCCTTTGTTCCACTTTTGGCGGGCTTCTCCACAGAAGCCCTCCAAAGTGGTGCCACTCTGTCTGGGGTACTTAGGAGGGGTGGAGGGGGATTTAGGCACCCTGGACTGAGTTACCGTGGTAACTCAAGTCGCACTCCGTCCTGATTGGCCCAAGTGGTGAGCCGCCCGGCTCACCACTTAGCATGTTTGAGTGACAGCTAGGCTGGGTGAATGGGGGTTTGCTGCATAAAAGCCGGGCTTTGGGGACTGGGACTTCAGAAGTCGCCACAGGACCAAGAATCCGACGAGGGAAGAGCTGAGCCGACCTGCTTCGACGACACCACCCGGTGGAGCCCTGCTGAACCGTCTCACCACTTTTTCCCGACGACCGAGGAGAACTCTTAACGGAGTGGCTCCTTCCCTTGACTGGTGGGGACAACCAGTTTTCGCCTTCTTTCCGTTCTTTGAGGTATCTCGTGGTCGCCTTGCCTGTGCCAAGCACCCCGGCAACCGGAATACCACACTTTACCCCCATACCGCGAAAGTCGGTACCAACCCTTTAACCGGAGGACTCCGCGGCTGGTTTCTTCCCGGGCAGTGCAACGACCCTCTTCTTCTGCTCTTCAGCGAGAACTTCTTCTCCCCTGACCGACGTCGAGCCCTGCTGCCACTGCCTGGAACAACTGCCACCGCTGGAGGATCCTTTCCGCTTAAGGTACTGTGTTCCGCCTGGCTTCCCTTGCTACCGACTGTACGGGGTAGATTTAGTCCCCGGCTTTCGAACCTGGGAGTGCCTGGGACACTTTGGCTAAACTTTCTGAGCCACTCTAAACTCTTTTTGACTCTTTGCAAGACTTTGAATCTCTAACTAACAGTGTGATCTTGGGCACATTTTCGCTCCGGCTACTCTAAGAGTGGGCCCTGCCTAGTGACTTTTGCTCACCTGTGACTTTATTCTTCTTTAAGCCTATTGCAAGTGTTCTGGACCTTAGAGTGGTGTGTCTAACCTATTTCTGCTTTTTCTCTCCCTTTCTTGGAAACTACTAGAGTGTCATCTAACGTTAAGCACTCACCTCTGTTTTAATTAAGTGGTGTTTACCTAGAGTTGTCTAGATAGGAGAAAGGATTGAATCTACTTTCATTATAACTGTGTTGAAGTGCTTTTACTATATTTTTGCTAGAGTGTTTTTAACTTATGTGTATTTTAAATAAATAACTATATACTTTTGAAACCAAGCTCTGGTCAGTGTTTGCTTGTGCTATTGTGTTTTGGTACATATTGTGTATACTTTGCATACTGCCTAACTCTTCTTGAGGGAAGTCTGACTGCTCAGCCACAGCTACCAGGTAAATCTGGGTGGTACAGACTGCTACCAAAGGGGTTTACTGCTCTACCTGTAGTCTTAAATCTTTTGCAGTGTTCCCCAAGGGAACTGCACAGGTTTCTGCCTAACACATGGGTTTCCACTGTTCGATTACATGAATACGTGTTGTTAGCGCACGTGTGGGCGTTGCAAGCATTTACCTCTGGTACTTCCCCCGTAATGCCCACATTTACACGCATTGTTCCCCATTCCGCATGTTACGCCCCGTGTTCCGCCCACATTTCTTGTGTGCACTACAAGTTGTGCGCTTTTGCTGTGCGTGTCACGCACAGCGTTTAATGACGTGTGCGCCACCCACGTATTTGGCGCACATCCCAGGGTTTACACATGGAGCGCATTCCATGAATCGATGAACGGCTGCGTGCGTGGCTTTCGCACGCGTGTGCAGCGATTTTCATGCTTGTGCTCCCCTTTTCGGCGCACATTTATTCCATGAATTACCCTGAGTGATGCCACTTTCATTACAAGTTTATCAAAAAATATGTCACTTGTTAAATTCCATCAGAAGCAACAAATAGTGATCTTCATGCACAAACTGTACAATTTCAAAGACACAAATGTGGCAAATATTATCGTTGAAAATAAAAAACAAAGGGAAATACTACACCAACTGCCGCTTTGGTTTCCCTAGACCGGTTACAGAAACAGGTGAAGTGAACAGCTTCATGTCTTCAGTTAGACATAGTGTTAAAGGTAAATCACCTAAAAATACATATTACATAAAAAGAACAGAAGAAGCAAAATATATCAATGATTACAATGCAATCATTGCCCTATTATGGAATGCAAACATAGATGTGCAGTACATTGCAGACAATTGCACCTCAGTTGCACAATATGTTACAGCCTACTTAACCAAAGCAGAAAAACAGAGCTTCAAAACCTATGGAATGACCTGTCATCAGACAAAACACTGGGCCTCATTATGAACTGTGCGGAATGCATTTAACGGTGCCGGTAATGGTTTTACCAGACGTCCAGAGCGGGTCCTGTGATGGGAGCAGGGAGCTAACCACGGGCCGGTTATAATCGGCCCGTTGTTAGCTCCCGCACCCATTCCCATTGAGCCCTATGGGGGCTCAAATGGAAATGGGGAAGGTCCAGCCCGGGTTCCCTGAAGGAGGAATTACCGGGCCCTCCAAATTTGGAATGGCCTGGTAATAACTCATTGGGCCTCATTACGACCCTTGCGGAAATCGGAAAACGATGGCGGAAATGCAATACCGCCATCGAATAGCGCTCGGTGCGACTATGACCCGTCACCGCAAAGTACGAAGCCATTAGCGACACCGTAGTGAACGCCAACGCTAACTGCACCAAGCACGCGCGCGCGCGCCATGCGAAACCGCAAACACCACCATGGCGCAAGGGTACGCCAATTCCGACCCTAGCGGACATGTACCTAACGCCATCAGGCATGGCGTAATGTACCATTCCGCCATGGTGAGAAGTACGGCATCGCGAATCAACCGTAAACGGCCCCACTGAGTGCCTGTACACCGCTCCCTGCCCACAAAGTACAACTCCCCGTAGGTGCAATGAAGTCACAATGCAACCATTGAAATGCACAAGTCACCCATGCATGGCAACGAACAAAAGAAACACAAGAGGGGCCAATGGGAGCTGCAGGGCACAGATGGCACGAATACAGAAGCCATCCCAATGGACATGACCACAGTCCCCCACCAAGAAACGCACGCAAACACAGGCACCTGTGACCAGCAATATTCCGAGAATCACATCATTCCACCAGTCCACCTGGCTGACCGGCATCTGTTACACAAAACCCAATCCCCCGCCCCTGAGCATGACAACATTCAAACTGTCATATAGGCAGCCCCCATCCCTGACCTCACGGGCTTAGTAGGCAAACGCGCCCAGTACAGTACCACGCAACTAAACCCCGAAGCTGGAACCCAATGCAGATCTCCTCACAATATATCGCCCCCCAAATAGGCATATGCCACATCACTTGCAAAGAAAAACGCTACACGGGCCAAATCAGAATAGAAATTTTATGCACATCAAAGTCACCAAGCCCATACAGCCATCAGGCCATGAACTCCAAAACACTAATCACCATTGTGGGCTGCATCCGCAAGAAATGACCAGCCACTACTTGTGTGTCGCCCTGTTCCCCCATGGTACACAGAGCCACATTCACGTACGAAAAGGCAACATGGAAGCGCACAGAACCGCAGGGCCGTCCCAATGGGGAGGCACTAGTCCAGCTGAAAGGCCGAAATGTTGCTCCGAGCCACCAGTACTGCGTAAGGGCATGTGGGCCATTGGCGATCGTCCCATAAGATCGTAATGCTGCTCCACTGATTAACACGAAGCAGCAGGTGTCGGGAGTAAAACCCATCTGCAGGAGTGGCATACAGATGGCAGTGGCAAAAGGGGAGGAGATACCTGTCAACCAAAAGAAAAGAAAAACAACAGAATGGCCATCAGAACTACATTCCAACAACTCACTTCAATGATCACACGAAATCCACAGCCATATGCATGCTAGCCCACTCCAAAGGATCATCACCACCCCAAAACCACTTGCGACTCATAACCATCTATATCGAGGTGCAAACACCATCACAAACGAGTGTACCTGTGCATGCGTCTGTCAAAACAGAATCCATCAGATGGGAATGTTAACGTGCATGGACACAAGTGTCTGAGGGCGCGTCGAGACAGGGAGGGCTCAACAAGGCCAGATAGACGATGGTCCCACTATGGCAGCCCTGCATCACATAGCGTAGGGGAGGCGGATAGATCCCAAGAAGCCCTGTACATGGCAAACCCTGTATCAAATCACCTGCCCATGCATCCATTCATCATCCCCTCATCCCGGGATCAAAACGCCTGAATAATTACTCACATAACATTAGAAACATCCATTGAGTCTGTGCGTTATGCAGCCTGCAAAATCCACAGTGCCCCAGCCCGTAATTCCAGTGTTGTGAAGTAACATGTATTTGGGAACGGCCGGCCTCATCGCCCACGTAGCTATTGCGCATCCCAAACTATTCATATCAATCATTGCTTCCTCGCCATGGGCCCTGTCTCAAGGACATTGAACAATAGAACGTTATATTTGCAGTCAGACCTGTGGGCATCTCCTCGCCGCTAGCTGGAAACCGAAAGCGCCGCCCTTCGAATTCCTCATTTGCAACATCACGTCGAAAAGGCATCTGTGGCCGTTTGAAATCACTAATTATTCCATCGAGTGCGGCTGTGTGTGAAAATGGCAACTGCCTTCACCCACAAATGGGACGCCCCGCCCGTCGTTGCAACTCGGTACAGTGATGCATGAGGGCCCACCGTTACTCGAGTACTACGTTCCACTGACCCTTCACAAGTCTGTTCGCGACTGCACAGATAGTATGTGAAACAATGGGACCACAGCAGAATGAACATATCAACCAATCTTACACGGCCATCGGGTACAAATACATGATTGCAATAGCAAGATACCATTCCCCGAATTGCAGCGTTGTGCGCGGGACGTGCTCGGCCAAAGGGGAGAGCAGTTTGCACAGGTGGAATTAATCACCACAGGTGGAGGCCATACAGCCTGAAAACACATAAATTGCACAGCCAGTCTCCTCCCACAACCACACCGAAATGCTACCGGCAGGACTCGCGATGTTGGCCCTGGGGGACCTGATAGCACTGCAAGTGCTCCAACTCCAAGAAGAAGACGAACACCAACTACAACCAGCCGCACGGAGGAGACGCAGGAGGAGGAGGAGGCCAAGGCAGGGCCAGCAAGGCCCGCCAGCACAGCCACTACCACCACGCAGGCAGCCCGCAATCCCACGCCTCCGAGCACATCCGTTCAACCTCACTGATGAGCAGATCCACACCCTCTACCGTCTGGACCGGGACACCATAGCCGCCATTGTGGACATGACACAGGCTGACCTTGTCAGCATGATAGATAGCCCAACCGCCATCCCACCCCTACTGAAGGTGGTGTCTGTACTCCACTTCCTGGCCACAGGCACCTACCAGCACACAGTCGGACAGTTGCATGGCATTTCTCAGCCACTGTTCTCACAGACACTATTGCAAGTGCTCGATGCCCTCCTGCAGCACGCAGACGACTACATCTCTCTACCACGCTCGGAGCAGGAAATTACCAACACAAAAGTGGGATTCCATGCACTTGCCGGCATACCGGGTTGCATTGGTGCCATCGACTGCACCCATGTGGAATTGGTCATCCCACATGCCATGGAGGCCCAGTACCGCAACCGAAAACAATTTCATTCCCTGAATGTACAAATGGTGTGTGACTCCAACAGGATCATTACACATTGTTGTGCCCGATTCCCTGGATCAACCCATGATTCTATGGTCTTGAGGAACTCTACAATACCACGCTACATGGAGCGACACGCAGGGAACAGATCCTGGCTACTCGGTGAGTCTCATTACATGCATGATTATGTGGGGTATGTGAATTGGCAATGACCTGGCAGGAAGGGGGGGGGTGTGCGTACGTATCAATGGCATTCCACATCATACGTTTCTCGTCCACATACAGGTGATGCTGGATATCCACTGAAGAGATGGCTCCTCACACCAGTCCGGAACCCACGGGACCAGCATGAGGAGGACTACAACCATGCCCACTCACGTACCCGTGTAGTCATTGAACAGGCATTCGGCCTACTGAAGACTCGTTTCCGCTGCCTCAGCAGGTCTGGCGGGGCACTCCTGTACCGCCATGAGAAGGTTGCAAAGATGGTCATGGCATGTGTCATGCTCCACAACATGTGCGCACGTAGAAATGTGCCCATGCCCCCTGACGCAGAACTGCAAGCACCTGAGGATGGTCATGATGAGGGTGGGGATGTGGCAGCACCTCATGGAGTCTGCGAGGCACCGGAGGCCCGTGACATTCGTCAGCATCTCATTGATGTATGCTTCTAGCACTCACGCCTGGTGGCTGATACATGGACACGGGACTCGTGGCACTGTGTGTGTCTGGGACATGCACAATATGGACTGTACGCCGATGATGGCCTAGTACACAAAGATCAATGTCCACACATCTCATTGGTTGATCGTGCACTTTTTATGGCATATGTGATGTCATGTTGAACACCCTATCGACCCGCCACCCAAGTGAGCCCAACACACCCCCTCCACCCTCCTACCTCCCCCCGAACACCAGTGTCCAAAGATGCTCATTGTCAGTGGGCTGTCGCTATTGCAAGCCCCCTCTGCGGGTATCAGGGGCACCCCTGCCTGTGGAGCGCAGGTTCCTTCCAGATCTACGTTGGGGGCTGCCCTGGACGGAACTTGCAACGGATGATGTGTCTGCCTGCTCACGTCCATGCATGTCCCTAAGGGTTTGCGAGAGCTCAGTGAGCACACGGCGCACTGCGGCAAGTTCGGCACATACGTCTTTGGACGTCGCATGCAGTTCCCCCCTCAGGCTCTCGGTGCTTCTCTCCATTTGGACTCTCAGGCTCTCGGTGCTACTCTCCATTTGGACTCTCAGGCTCTCGGTGCTACTCTCCATTTGGACTCTCAGGCTCTCGGTGCTACTCTCCATTTGTGCCCTTAGCGTCTCTGTACCTCTCTCCATTTCTGCCCTAAGTGTCTCAGTTGATGTTTCCATGTCTGCCTTAGTGCCCCCACATTCATCGGCATGGTCCTTGAGGAGCGTGGCCATTTGCTGCTGTTGCACGATTAACTGGTCGAGGGACTGTTGCCTCTGCTGGGCCATGGCCATTTGCGGGGGTGTCACAGAGGGGCTGTTGTCCTCATGTTGCCTTGCCACAGGGCTTGTGGGGGATGGCCAGTCGTCGTCTTGTGGGTGCCCCTGCGTGGTATCCTCATGTTGTACGGGATGGCACAGACAGGGGGATTGGGACAGGTCATGGATGGATCTGACTTCGACATCCCCGTTTTCTGTGTCCGAGCATGCTGCCATCAATGGGGTGTCACCTATGGTGCTGCTGCCACCAGAGGCAATGCCTTCTGTGGCATCCATTGGGGGGACCTGTGGTGGTGGTGTTGTGGGCATGCTGGCTGCTGGGGTGCCTGTTGATGTTCCCTCCTCTGTGCTGCCACCTGATTTGTGCTGCTGCCGTGTCTTGATGCGTGCAGCTGAGGTGGAGGGTCTCTGGCCGTTGGTCTTGGCCCTCTTTGCAGGTGTGCTGGTAGGGGTGTCCTGTAGCTCGTCGTTTGGATCGGACCCTGTGGTGGAGTAAAGGAGGGCGAGGGTTATTGATGGGTCTGTGGGAATTGGAATGGCATTGTATCACATGCATTGGGGTGGTACCTGAGGGTGATTTGGGTAGGGTCCTTGGAGGTGCTTTGATTTGTGTGTGGAGTGAGGGTGCAGTTGTTTGGCAGCCTGCAGTTTGGGTGTGCCTGCTGCACGTGTAGTGCGTGTATTAGGGGTTTTTAATTATTTATGTATTTATTGTGGGTTTTAACGTGCGCTATCAGGCCGATGTGTGTGGACGTTCTCCTGGACATGTGTTTCTGTTGCACTATGTGGACGCATGGTACTTCACATGGATGGACTGTGTGGATTTGGCATTGTTTTATCTGGCCCACCTACCTGAATCTTCGGATGTCTGCACTCCTTTCTCCATCCCTCCGACTCCCTCTATGCTCTCCATTCCGATGGTGGAGGCACAGATTTCTTCCCAGGGGGTCAACTTGATGGGTGATTCAGGACCTCCCCCGGTGGCTGTGGCAATGTTGCGGTTGGCAGAGAGTATGATGCGGACGCGTATCCGCAGGTCGTCCCATCGCTTGCGGCATTGCTGTGGGGTGCGGGGTGCGGTCCCCACCGCACTTACCCGCTGTGCCACCAGAGCCCATATGGTCTTCTTGTTTGCAAGTGCCGTTCTGGTCATTTGCGTGGAGAAGACGACGGCAGCATTCTCCTGGAGGGTCTCTGTTAGCACGGTGAGTTCCTCACGGGAGAAGTGGACCTGCCGCTTGCGGTCGCACGCTTTCTTCGCTACTTTTCCCATTTTTCTTGGTTTCGCTAGGGTGGGTGACGGGTTGGGGTGTGTTTCAGGGTAGTGATTTTAGTGGTTGTGTGGTTTTAGTGGTTTTATAGGTGTACGGCGGGATGTTTCCCGTTCCGGGCCCATGTTTTTACTTCCGTTTCCGTATATTTCCGGTCACCGTACTTTCCGGTAGGCGCACACTGCGGTGACCGCTAAGAGGGGTGGCGGTATAGCACCTAGGGCGCCGTACGGCGGCGGTGTGGCCCGTTTTGGGGTCATTTCCGCCATCGCGGACTTTGTACTTCCGCCGTGGCGTGGTGCTCGTGCCCGATGGGTCGGAATGGGCCGCACTTTGCTCCTTCGTGCAATGGCGGAAAGGCTATTTACGCTGTGGCGCTCCGGTCAGTCACTTTCCGCCAGGGTCGTAATGAGGGCCATTCAGAGAACCCGGACCTGATTCTACCTCCAAAGTCGTAATGAGGCACACTGTCTCAGAAATTGTACAGCTTAGGCATAAAAATGCTCTCCCATAGAGAGTGTGGCTGCTATGAAGCTGCAGATCATTTAACCAGTACGTCTTTGAATGGAAAATCTGAAAATATAGTATGGCTAAGTCTTGGTCCTGCTAAATCTAGAAAAAGAGTTCTCAAATCATACGACGACATAGGAACAATAGCCAAAAATGATCCCAACAGCCAAGACATTTTGAAAAACAATTTACTGCACACATACTACCCAAACAGAAGTACCATGTTTCTATACCACATAGCCCAAACCTTCACATACAAAAATAATATAAAACCTGATGAAAAAAAAAAGTAGATACAGAGTGCCAAATTGTGAAGGCAGCTTAGTAAAATTTACCAAACCAAGTTTAATTAATCATATCAAATTGTCATTAAAAACTCCTCAACATAAAGAACTATATTACATGTCCCTGCTAGAACTCTTTAAACCATGGAGAATAGAAGAAGAGGTACTAGATAACTATGACTCCTATGAAGACGCTTTCAAAGCAAATGAAAGCACTATAACCAATGTAAACTTTACACAGTATAAAACAATATTGCACAATGAACAGCAACACAAAGAAGAACTCCAGTCCCAACTAGATAAGGATGCTCCTGACAGTAGTCAACCTTCTGTAACAGGAAGCCAAGAACGACTGGGACAGCCACTATTAGCAAATGAGGCAGAATTAGCTATGACAGAAATAGAAAACACCATGTGTCAGTATGAAGATACAGAATACTTAACTGTACTACAATCACAACTAAACAATGAGCAGCATAGCATTTTTCAAGAAGTAACAAAAGAAATTGCACATGGTGTACAACATGAAAATAAAGAATGTACCTGCCAAAATTACAAACCTATACTACTATACGTCAGTGGTGAAGCTGGTTCAGGCAAAACATTCTTAATCAAAATCATCAGCAAGTTCCTTCAACAATTGACAAACAACAAACTGTCAGCTGTTGTAACTGCCCCCACAGGTTTAGCTGCCTACAACATAGGCGGTGTCACTTTACACCGATTACTACTCCTGCCAGTAGAACACCAAAACAAATTAGAATATTACAAACTTTCTACAGAAGCTGCAATGGAACTACGCAGAGTGTTAAAACAAATGAAACTGCTACTGATAGATGAAGTGAGCATGGTCTACAATCTAATGTTGGCTTAGATTCACCTCAGATTACAATAAGTACTTAAAATAAACTACGAAGAGCTCTTTGGAGGAAAACACATTATTGTTTTCGGAGATCTTCTTCAATTGACACCAGTGAAAGGTGAACCTATTTTTAAAACCTTAGGACACAAACTCTGCCGTAAAACTGTTGGCAGCATAGGAAATGGCAACATTTGGCAACATTCCCAATACAGAGAATTAACAGAAAACATGCGACAGTCTGCAGACCTCACCTACACCAACATTTTAAAAAGTATTAGAGCTGGTGTACTATCTCAAGAAGCACAAGCATTATTAAAAACCCACACACCCATGCACTTTATGGCCATAACTCATGTGCTACTGATGTCATGGAACAATTGGCACACAAAAATGTCAATTGTATATCCTTGATGCCAACTCTTGCAAGCTGTTCCAAATTCAATGAAACAATGTTAAACAAAGAAATGCAACCAATAATTGAAATGTCCACAGCAGACAAACTGGACGTACATGGTATGACACAACTCATGTGTCAACAAGCCACAACAAGACTAAATACCTTAGAAAATTCAATCTCCAACGCAGCTTCTTTGGAGAAAATGTTAAAATTATCTTTAAACTGTAGAGTTATGCTTAAACATAACCTTGACGTGGAGCAAGGACTAGTTAATGGAGCACTGGGTACAGTTGTTGGCTTTCAAACATACCCATGTGACAACAATATTCAGGTTGTCAATATTCTCTTTGACAAACTTTCAGAAGTAAAAAGGATTGGGTGCTCAACAGCTCGATTCCTTCTTTTCAAAGACATGTATGTACGCAAAGAACAATTTTCTCTAACTCTAGCATACGCAGTCACCATTCACAATCACAATTTCTTACCTTAGATAAAGCATTGATAGATATTGTGAATACAGTCTTCAAAGAAGGCATGAGCTACGTAGCATTATCACGCTTGTGTACACGTGATGGTCTATTTCTAATCAACTTTGATGCAAGTAAAGTAAACGCTGATATTCCTTGCATTTTAGTATACAATAGACTACGTTCACTATACACCCTATCTAAAAACATATCCTATTCCACAAAAAGCAAAACATTGTAAAAGAAAACTAGTTCAAACAGAAATGCAACAGGATGTCACTACAAATCCTCCAAAGTGAGTAAAATAAACTCATTCTTCATTAATTACTAAAACCAAAGAAGAATCAACGTAACTCAGGTACTTCTTCAAAGAAGCAACACACACTCCAAAAAAATGACTTGGACACAGAACTATTTCAATTGCCACCAATTATTGACAACATTTACTTACACAGTACAGACCAATTATGTTTGCAAATGTTAGTCCTTCATAGAAATACAACCAACAATCCTGACAACAACTACAGTGTTCATGGTGTAAGACAAGAATTGGACTACTGCGCTGGAATGGTGAAATTCACTATAAACTCACAAGAAGATCCACAAGAATTTCTAATGTACTTGCTACAAGTACTGTAAAACAAAAACATACCTATAAATCTTCCAGATTTCATACATGTGGAAACATACATGCTCTCTGTGCAACAATATGCAATATGAACAAATCCCTAATGAACGTTTTGTGTATGTATCCATACCTAACTGTGAATCCATTCCATTTCAGCAACTTGTACAAAATGCAAACCATGGCAGATTATGTACTACCTGCAATTCAGATAATCGCTCCACCTTACTAATACAAATACATAGTAAATATGTAATATTAATGCTTCTACGTTACAATGGAGATGGTACCAAAAACAACTGCAAGCTGACTGGATTCACACATGGTCAAGTATCGCTTGGTAAGAAAACATTCACAAAATAAGTATAATCTACCACGCAGGAGCCACAACCAATGCAGGTCACTACACTGCATATATAAAAAAGAATTGTGGATGGTTTGAATGTAATGATAGTACCATTACTCTAAAGCAGAGATTACCAGCAAATCTTATAAGTGCTTATTTAATCTTCTTAAAACCAAAATTTAATAACTAATCTGTACATAAACATTAACAAAACTTCAATTAGGAAACTATAAACAGTTAGAATACGCCAACAGGTATCTAACTGCTCCAAGATTTTTCAACAACCAAACAAATAAATCAATACCACTAATAACTAATCTGTGCATAAACATTAATAAAACTTCAATTAAAAAAAACTATAAACAGTTAGAATATGCCAACAGGTATCTGACTGCCCTAAGATTCTATTAAAACCAAACAGATAAATCAATACCACTAAACTATAACAAGAAATAAACAGTTACAATACGCCAACAGGTATCTAACTGCCCCAAGATTCTGCAACAACCAAACAGATAAATCAATACCACTAAATTATAATAATATTAAACAGTTAAAATACGCCAACAGGTATCTAACTGCCCCAAGATTGTGCAACAACCCAACAGATAGATTAACAATTTGAGAATATAAATAAAAATTATAATCAGTTACAAATCAACAAGTATCTAACAATCTGCAACAAGCCAACATTAGCCAGAAACAAAAAGTAAACACTGAAAACACAAAAATAAATGTCCTATACCAAAAGAAAAAAAAAGGATTTTTTAATACAACATGGATTTTTTTTTCTCCCACAGACCCAATGATTTACCAACAAACACAGAAACTGAGCAAATTGCACAGTACTCTGGTTTGTAATGTACTAAATATGAGGATCGAAATGAATAAAAATGGCTATTATTCAATGTTATAAGTCCTTACACAATACTAACATGATCTTTTCTTTTATCACAGAAATTGACAAAGAATATATGGACTCCAGTTACCAAACCAAACAGTTAGTATATTATAATAAGTACAACTCATAAATACTGCTCCATAACACAACCATTGAAGTAAACATGTAACCGTACACCACAATGCAAAATGTTTACTTCCATGGATATGTTATACTGCAGTGCTTGTTACGAAACTCTACAATCTTAATGGCATGATGTAGCCAAAACTTCACATACAAACTATACAAATCAAACAGTGCATAAACTGTAGATTTGCAAATATTTCATACATATTTGATTGTATGGGTGTGATCTATGGGTGTGATATGCTGCAGTGGTTCTGGTCAGGGCCTAGAGTCTTGGGTGCATGGCCTACGGCCTACAGCCTTCGGCCATGCATCCAAGACTCTAGGCCCTGGCCACAATCACCGCAGCATATCACACCCATAGAATCAAACATTTTAACCATGCAGCATGGACATTTATTATGTCCTGGGACACCTAAAGTGTTCTAAGAACAGTTTTATTTTGCTAGCGTATAGTGCGGACAGGAATAGTGCCTTTAGGACACCCCAGTTTGCCCAATTACGGACACATGTTCTTAGAACAGTTTCAACTTGCATGCAGAAAATACGGACATGAATAGTGTCCTTTGGACACCCCCATTTTTGGTAAGTGCGGACATCCCGGACACCAGGCCCATTCTTAGAACAGTTTCAACTTGCCTGCAGACAGTACGGACAGGAATAGTGTCCTTAGGACACCCCCATTTTCGGTAAGTGCGGACATCCTGGACACCAGGCCCGTTCTTAGAACAGTTTCAACTTGCCTGCGGACAGCACGAACAAGAATAGTGTCCTTAGGACACCCCCGTTTGCCCAATTACGGACATCCTGGACAACGCGGCTGTCCGCGGACAAGACGAACACAACAGGGGTGCCTGCCACCTAAATAAACAGAGCATTTGACCCATCACTTACTCCCCTATCCTTCCCAAACACTCTTACACACCAACACACTTGCCAAAGTTGTATTTCTCCACCATTTGTCACTGCGCTGTCCGCGGATGTCTGCGGTTCCAAGGTGGTGGGCATTTCCAAAAATCAGACGCACTTCACGCTCTTCACCACCAATCAGCAAACACGTCGCATGTCCGCGGACATGACGCAAGCCGATTAGCCAATCAGGACACTGTCCGCGGAGCGAACAGTGAAGTGTGTCCGCGGAGCGGACATAGATATCACTCATTTTTTGTGACATACTTTTTGGTCGTTTTTTAAAAAAAAACTACTAGACGGATTTTCACCAAATTTACAAAAGCATGCTTTCGGGACCAAGCTGCTGCTCCTGCTGCAAATTTGGTGAAAATCTGTCCAGCGGTTTGGGCTGTAGGTGTGAACAAAGTTTTTTTCCCCCATTCACTCTATGGGAAAAAAAAGAAGTTTTGGGACGCCCCCTATAACTGTGTTGTGGATTTGTCCAGGGGGAGCGTAGTTATAAGCCGCCCAAATAGTGCTCTTCCTATGGGAATAGCAACTTAACCATAACTACACAGCCACTACTGTGGCTGTGTAATATATATATGACAAACAAACAAAGACCTGCCACCAGCAAGCGGACCGCACTCCTGGTCAGAGGATGCCGTAAGGTAGAAAAACAGAACAAGATGAAATGGCTTGCATGGTTTTATTAGTAAAAGCAACGCACAGCATTCATAGGGCACACATGGGAAAGGGATAACACATTTAATGCTCACAGATCGCTTGGTCACACACTGTCTGCAGGGATGAGTACAAAGTAAATAGATCACTGAGTCCTTCTACTCTGTCATTGGCTCAGTACATTGGTCAGATCAGACAATCAGTCACAGTGGCAGACATCTTGGAGTGTATTGGAACCTGAGTAGGAAAAATGAATATGGCAACATGTTGACCAGTTAGCACATACAAAGTAGACACGAGTCAAGGTGAAAAAAATAAGGGTAATTCTCAGCATGATGATAAAAGGAAGAGGTCACCTGGTGCACATTTCATCTTAATAAATATGGAATCGACATAGAAATGAACACACATTGTTAAAGTGCAAGTGCAAGCAGCACGGTTTGACCCATTACAATTCAAAGGTCATGAATTCCAAATGCAGTTCACAATAATTGTTGACAATAATGGCTAGTAAAGTGCATACTGCTGACAATTGTGCAAGAGAAGCTGACGGGCAAAACAGCACTTATATATATATATCGCAAGTATCAGGTTATTTTCCAAGTGGGTTACCCAACTACTATTTCTTTCAATTTGGCACATAAGTGCCATTGAGTTGGCTAACAGTATAACCTTGTAGAACAAGACTGTATGTTGCCACACAGTGGCCCTATAATGCACTACTTGGTGGGAAAAGAGTTCCAGGGATTTTAATATGGTCTCTCGTGTGGGTCACCCAATGTGGGTGTACCCAAACTTAGACCCGTGAATTCCACAATATTTTTTTTATTTTTTACAGTTATATAGCATCACAAAATAATTCAAAGACAAGAATTAAATATTTGTTTTTATTGAGAAATAACCTCGTTTATCTCATCAAAATGGAGAGGGTAATGATATAACAAATCAAACAGGTTGGCTACATTTCTAAATTCAAAGCACTCGTGGACATAATCCTGTTTTCTTACACAGGTACAATAGAACATGTCAAAACAAAACTCAGTTCCACTGTTAACAGCCTTATGTTTACAACATTCACACAAGGTAAAGTGGTTGAATACCACTACATTCAAGTCAAATCCAAAATAGCTCCTTTCAGATTTAGATGTGGCCAACGCATTTCGGATTCCTAATAATCCAACTTCAAGACAAGAGCTATCTGTCCCTATTGAGTAGGTGTATTTCTTCTGTAGGTACCTAAAAGGTTATTGAGAATGGCAACTCAGTGTTGACAACTATAAGGGTAGTATATGTAACTAGATTGATTTCAAATAAAATGCACTGACCTTCACAGTCATTCATTGGTGACATGAGAAGTGTCATGCCTTTTGGTAAAAAAAGTGAACTTAACGTGAGTTACATAAGTGATACCTAGTATGGGTTGTAGCATTCATGAATTGATACAAGATATGAGTTATAATGTCCATGAGTAAAAAGAAATTAAGACTCACCCAGCTGTGAGGATGGTGGTGATGACGGCCGGGCAGTGATAGTAGAGCGGTCATAAGGACACTCTATTAGCTAGTTAGAAGAGAGAAAACGTCAGGATTACTATGTGCGTGTAAAGTGCGAGAAGTAAATACATGGGGCCTCATTATGACCCGTGCGGTAACCATGGCGCTAGTAGCGCCATGGCATGGTTGCCGCCGGTATTTTACCGATTCCGCCATGGTGAATGACGGAATTAACGCCCCATTCCAAGGTTGGTGGGGCGGTAATTCCCCATTCCCCATTGGCCCTTCCCCATTCCCATTTTTGCCCCCATAGGGCGCAATGGAAATGGGGAAGGCGGTAGTTACGATACCGCAAATTGCGGTACCGTAATTACCTCCAAGGGCCCTTTGCGGGTCCCTTCCTTAACGGCTGGTAAAACCAGCCGTTAAGGTAGGGACCCGCAAAGGGACCTCGTAATTAGGCGGTAAGGGGTTAACGGCGCCGCCACCTTTTACGGCACCGTTAACCCCTTACCGCCTGGGTCGTAATGAGGCCCATGGTGTTGTATCCTAGCTACAGGGTAGATCTCGAGGTACTCAAAGTCCCCATGTAGGAGACATGTGCATATGATAGATAAGTCACGCTGGTTCACGGTAATTAAATATGGTGTTTCGGCTAAATTCAGCTTGTTAAAAGCCTATTAGGGTGGAAATAACTTCTCTATACCCGTAGCATACAGGTCAGGCACATCTGTAATGCTGGTCACCTGTATAGTGTATTACTTAGTGAGAACTATGTTAATACTATCTCACTCCGTGCGTTGGAGAGAGGTGTTAATAATATAAAAATATCCCACTTTATTCATAACTGGAAGGTAAACTGCATATAGAGGATAGTTCATAGAAGTCTTACCACCGAGCAGTGTAGAGGGATATCCCAGCCGACCACCTACTGACGCGTGGCTCGGGTCTCACAATGTTTGTAACATCGTCATGGCACCCACGCACATGGGCGTAGGCGCCACGACGACAGTATGCGATCTTGGTGTGGGCAAACACTGCCCATGGTTACCAAGGTGATCATAGTTACGTGTGCTTACCGCTGGCACCCCCGCAATAGCGGCAAATACTTGTGTGTGAGTGTCGGCTAGCTAATAGGATTGGTATATCATACATTGGCATTGGGGGGGGCTGGCAGGTCAACAGCATCCACCCGATCAGGACAGAAGAGTAGATCATGAAGATAAATAAGATACCATACATGGGTATGAAGTAAATCTCTTTGAAAGTCAAGTAGGACTCACAGAATGGTAAAGTAAAAACGAATATTAAAAGTGAAGCGCTCACTAAGCGAAATGCTTACCAGGTGTGTTAGTTCGACATGATAACAAGCAAGATCCTTAGTGGGAGAGCCAAGAGCCCTACGTAATCAGGTATGGCATCTAAATTCCAACAGTAAAACCTGTCATTGCATCACTGCTAGGCATAATTAATAATGCACGATCTAAGCGTTGAGTTGTTATTGTTTATTGGCTTAAGTGTTTGTTATTAAGTAATGATATGGCAACGCGTCCTTTTATAATTAATGTGTTAAATGGCCCAAGTTAACTAAAACCATACAAGTCAAAGATTAGAAGAAAATTCCAATAAACTGTAAATACATTCATAATCCAAATCATCCGCATATACATACGGATACAAGTACAGAGCCCCTGCGTTCTTCAACATGTCAAACAAGCACTACACGTAGACATAGATCATGCAGTCTCATGTGGGTTGTGGACGTCTAAAGGTAGTACAACCACAAAGTAGTTTGAAGAGATCACAATGTGTGCCATTGTCAGGCTTGAATATATACACATATTGGATTATAGTAAATGTAGTCCTGAATGTGTAATATGTACAGGAATGCAAAATGTCATGCACTTAACATGTAAGGACCTGATCTGAGGCTCGTTCAGTATATTTTTAAGAAGCAGGAGAGTGCATGAAATAGTGAGATTAGGTGCGAAAACTATTACTAGATTAAGCAGGCTTTAGAACTGATATTTGCATATATTGTATTATTCGGTGGGAGAAGAGAAAACATGCATTTTTGTGAATTCTGTGAGGACCATCTATTCAATGTTATGCAGTTGAGGGAATTACATTTAGTTGGGTAATATTTACATTTATCCTTTTAAATATTGTAAATATACTGGTACTCACTTTGATGAAGTGATGTTTACACATTTCCTCTGCCAATTCCTTTTACTGAGTGTAAAGCCCTCTACACCATTCTGTTAGAACCGTAGGGCCCGATTCATGGAAAAGTGAGCAGAAATCCTGAACGTCCACGCGCCAAGAACATCACTGCGCTGAGGTTGCACACAGAAGTTATTCGTGGGGTCGACCTGCAAGCAGGCCTGCATCTCTGGGAACCTGAGCGTGTTTCCCTGTAACTGTTACGGGCACCCCGACAACATGCGTACAATTTATAGTGACTCGAGTAAAACTCTGAAAATCTGCATGCGAACCCCCATAACCGTTCATTCACCCCGCTACATTGTATACAAGCACCCCTAAATTAAATCAGATCTCCGGCTGTGTGCAAGCACCTCTAAACTCGACACCTGATCTTACCTCTGCGCAATGATTCCTATGTGCTAGTGTCTGTATGCGTGCCTTCGGGTGGCGGATAGTATGAGGGCTTTGTGTGGCCCAGCCAGGAGGTGGTGCCATCGGGTTCCCTGAATACGTATTGTTCCGTGCAATAGTGGGCGTGCAATGGACTGCCTGTGGGCCGTCTCTCGTAACGCCCGCTTTTTCACATGTTCTTCCCCATTTTTGTTGTTCTGCCCCTTTCCCAGCCCTCTGCGCAAGCCATATCCGCACTCTGTGTGGTGTCTCGCGCAAGGCACTCAGCCACTCGCAGCAGCATGCTGGACTGCCGTAAAATCCATGCAGGTCCAAGAAAAAACCCACGCATTTGATTCCATGGAACGATGAACGGGATTACGCATGCAGTTACCTATTTTCCATGCAAATAATTCCATGAATCAGGCCCTTAATATTTCAAAACAGTACATTGAATTTCAAACCACACACTTTATTTCTATGATGCTTTTTTTTCGAAATACCAACACAGATTGCTTTTTTGGTAGCACTTCGAATCTTTTGTCACATCGCACAGAAGATTACCTCCCTTGCCAAAAATGGACAACAAGCAAGTGCCGTAGTAACACAGTTACACTTGCTTTGTGTCTTGATTGAATTATGTCATTTACCTATTTATTTATAGGCATACAATAGCCTACACGAGTTCACATAGAGCCCTGATCTACACGAGCATGCTAAAGAAAATACTCCAATTAAGTAAAAATATCCTCTTTAGTTGTGTGGACCCCTGCCCAAGCCAACGTGTATACTGTGCATGACTGCACTGTTATTAAACCTGCCTACACCACTGTGTCATAACCATCTATTTCTAATAAAAGATATTTCTATAATGAGACGTTCAAACATTACAAGGAATCAATATTAGAGTGCACGTTTTGCAAGAAAAACAGGTTTTATTACATTACATAGAACTGAATAAATGAAAACTCTCTCGACATGTTAGATTACAGGTTTCATAGATGAAACCCCCAAAGTGAACATGTCTAGCAAGTATCAAGTAAAGATTAATTCCCCATGCCTTATTGGATAACCCCTATACAAGAATCTAAACACAACTCAAACCCATTGGTGAGTAAACTATACCTGAACATATTAATACAGCCCCCTGCGAATGACCTCAGCGTGCATTCAGCAAAAAATCCTCTGTTTTGATTGGCTAAACAGCATCCATGTATCTTTTGCAATAATGGCCTTTTTTATTGACAAGAACAACTTCAGATAACCTATGATGTGCATGCCCCCCAAAAGGAACCAATCATGTTGGAAGTATGGACAGTGTTACCAGCATAATTAGATACAACATCCTTTCCCATGAGCTCAAACCTTTGGTATAATCAGACAGTTCCAAGACCTTTGTGGAAGCTTACTCTACAACTTCTTTTGCAACTCATATTTTGCAACATGTTGCTTTCCTTAGTGCACATCCTCCTAGCTATCTCCTGTGAACCAGGTGACTTTATGTAAACCTCAGCTGATGCTCTACTCTTTGGAAATTAATTTCTCTGATTTATTTGTGCTGCCAGGCCTCTGTACTATGGACCCAGTCGTCCTGAATCCCCTAAGGTGCTTTGTGACTATAACATGATTTGGTATTTGGGCAATATCTCGAAAAAAGTCATTGTTCCCACCAGGTCTGCCCTTCACAAATATTATTTGAATCTAACGTCAGGAACAAAACTGTTATAATGCATTCTACTCAAAACCACTATGAACTGCTGGATATTGCAACATCAATTTATATCCATGCTGCACTTCCTCCTTCCGCCATGGACCTTGGTCATCTGAACACTTGATGGGGACGGAGGAATAAAATCAAATTAAACGAACAGGACAGAAGCCCAGATATGCAGACTTGTTCCCTGAATGATAGAAAGCTACCAACTGCTAGGTGGGCCTAGTTCAGAAATGGTAGGGCTCTGACTAAGGTGGCAGGTGGTACCACCCACCTGGAGGAAAAAGAAATGGGAGACATGGGAGACAGACTCAGGTATCCACTCTGGTATTCACAAAACACTCTGCCACCCTCCGCCCACTCCGCTGGGACCGGTGTATGCTAATAATGATTAATATCTACCGCACTTAATGCTTGAACTACCTGGCACTTTGGCCACACACTCCGAAGCTTTCCGAAATACAAAGTGACCAAATCTAATTCTCTTCAATGCTGCAAAGACAGATGGGCCTCATTACGAGTTGGGCGCAAAGGGATACTGGGCAGCGGTAAGGACACCGTTGCCGGTAATCCTTTTGCACTCTATTCCGAGTTCCCTTAGCGGGTCCCTTCATTAACGCGACAGTCCTAAATGCTAAGTGTAATGGACAATGGGCCTCATTACAACTCAGGCGTTAAGGGTTAACGCCGTCGTTAACCCTTAACGCCTGATTCCAATTTTAACGGCTGCTTTTAGCAGGCGTTAAAATCCATGGCGCTAAACCGCCTTGGTGCTAATTACGGCACCGTAATTTACGGTGCCGTAATTAGCGCCTTCCCCACTCCCATTATGCCCTATGGGGCAAAAATGGGAATGGGGAAGGGTAAATGGGAAATGGGGATTTACCGCCCCACTCACCTTGGAATGGGGCGGTAAATCCACCATCCACCATGGTGTAAACGTAGTTTACACCATGGTGGTAAAGTTGGTGTACTTACCGCCTGGGTCGTAATGACCCCAAATGTGCCTTATCACGAGTTGGTCGCTAGCCAATAAATGCGGCAGTAACAGTATTACCGCTACATTTAATGGCTGGCTCTATTATGAGTTGGGCGGAAAACGTAGTTTTACCTCCAGATTTTTGCTGGAGGTAAAAATCCAGCTTTCTGCCCAGTTTTGGCAATTTTTGGCACTATTACCACTGGTGCTAATTGCACCATGAAACCCCCATTGGGTCCAATGGACCCAATGGGGAATGGGAAATAACTGCTAGCCTGTTACTTGTGATCCACACCAGTGGTAATGTTATTTGCGCTGGTGGTATCCCAGCGTTATTACCACCGGGAAACTGCTAGACTCGTGATGAAGCCCAGTATCTTTTGCTGCCCCTTATTCCATGTTTAATGCTCTCTCTTGTATATCAAAAACTCAGTTCAATTCACACATGGACGGAACCACTAAGCAAATTTGCTGGGGCAGCACTGGATTGGTTTCATGCTTTTTTGACCCCTCAATCGCAGATAGTTTCCCTTCACCCCTACTGCTCCTCTCCAGTTTCGGTCTCCTGCGGTGTTCTGCAAGGTTCAGCTCTTTCTCCCCTGCTTTTCAATTTACATATTCACCCTTTGCTGATCTTGATTCATTTCTTTGGCTTTAGAGTCTTCTCATATGCAGATGACACACAGATGCTGTTTAGACTTGACACTAAGCGGGGCGATGTAAGAGATAAGCTAAAAAAACTGCCTGGAAGCCGCCCGAGTCTGGATGTAGTTAAATTGGCTCAGGTTGAATGGCAGGAAGACAGAGATTCTGATTTTGTGCCCGCCAGGGGCTGCCGATGGATGGTCCGATGCTTTCTGGCCCACATTATTGGGCCTGTTACCCAAGCCTTCCAAGACAGTTCGTAATTTAGGTGTAAAGCTTTAGGAATCCAAGTCTATGGAGGCATAGGTTAACTCAGTGTATGGTGAAGGCATTGTTAAGCTCAAACAGCTAAAGAAAGGCATTTGGTTACCCACTTGCCAGACAGAGCAGGAGTAACGAAGTAACAAAGTCTAGACAATCTCTCCATTGATTCCTGGTGGAAGCTCGGGTACAGTTTAAGGCACTTTGCATTATCCACCGTGCACTAGGTGGAAATGGATGCTTAGCCATCCAGGAGAAACTGGTTAGATATAGCCTTGTGTGTTCTTTGAGATCCTCTAATTCAGATACCCAAGTACAGGAAAGAAGGTTTGGGTGGCCGGGCCTTTTCAGTAGCCGGCCCCAGACTTTGGAATTCACTGCCTGAAAATTTGAGAAAAATTGAGGATTTCTTATCTTTCAAAAAGCATCTTAAAACGAGTCTCTTTAGGTAAAGCTGAGAGATACTTACCCCTTTTACACCTGGGTTTCTTTGACATATATCCTGACTATCAGTTGTATGAGCACCATGATGCCTTGAGTGATAGAGAGCTATACAAATAAATTGATTGATTGACTGAAATTACAAGAGTGCTGACCCTAAAAATGACCAGCTCTGAATGCTAATAGAAGCTGCACGTCCTGGACTTTTTTCACATTTTGGACATTGCACCTGCATGCCAACATTCCCCCTTTTAGTTAATTCATTAACTAATCTGCTTGCTTCCTTCTGCTTTTAAAAATATGTCTTGGGTACTGTAAGGAAGGCATGCCATCAAACAGTGAAGACACAGACAAGTGATCACAGTTCAAGGGTGTTTATTGAAGTTCAATGTTTTGGTAAAATGCATATCTAAACCTAAATATAAAGATGGGAGCAAGCTAAGAACATTAAATACAAATAAGGTATTTCTAGTGGAGTCTGTCAAAATAATAGGGCCTATACTAATAAACCTATTGCCAATCCTTATGTCTAAATACAAAATGGTGTCGGATAACAATGTATGCAAAAGAAAAGTGTTCAAGAAATGACATAACAGGATAGTTGAGCAGTTAGCTTCCCTTCCCTATGTTTTCAGCACGGGGCAAGACGGCATGTGCGGGCTTCGCACACACTCTAGCTTCTTGGCCACGAGGTAACAGTTCAACACATAGGCATCAGGGCCTTCTGCCAAATTCTCACAATGACATTCTCTTATTGCAGAGGGTCTGACTAACAAACAAAACTCAAGAGATCCTTTTCCTTTGTCAGGGTTTTCACTTTCATAAGTTCAAGACTGGTCTCCCTACTTTGGGCTTGGGCCACTAGTCACCCTCGGCTGGGTTCAGACCCCTTCTCTACAATGTTCATAATTTGGTCTCCCTCGTTTGGGCTCAACCCATGTATCCCCCTTGTCTGGGCTCAGATCCCTTTGTTCCACCATATTCACAACTTGGTCTCCCTCATTCTCGCTTGAACCATGGACCCCCCTTGTCCATGCTCAGATCCCTTTGTTCCACAATGTTCAAAACCTGGTCACCCTCTTTCAGGCTTGGATCATGGATCCAACCTCGTCCCGCTCAGGTCCTCTTTTCCACAATGTTCAAATGTTGGTATCCCTCGTTCTGGCTCTGACCAATACCAGAATCAAAGACTTTCGAATGTGCGATGGGTTTTGCTTAAACTGTTGCAGGACCACTTTGATTGACTTCACACAATTTACATTTCGCATCAATATTCTACTTTCATTTCTTTTGTCAGTATACCGTACAGAGACCTTCGACTGACCACATTCACAGTGACGGACCACTATGTCAACTGTATTGTATCTCTACTTTTAATGTTCAAATATTCACAGTAACACAATATCCTCGGGTGCATGATTCTTCACCCTAATTTGTATATATCCCTTAGCTGGGTTCACATTTGCCAATTTCACAGTTCACTTTGTTTTATCACAGTGCAGGATTTACTTCTGATAGCTTTTCCCTTGGCATCCCTCTGTCGGGTGCACAATTGACTTGATTCACAACTTTCTCAGAAAGCGAGGTGGTTCCCTTCCCCTAGCTTTCTTTCTGCTACGAGTGAGAGGCTTTTGACTGTACAAGGGATTTGACGTGACCCTTGTAGGACCACTCTGACACTTCACGCCACCTCTCCTAGGGCCCTCTGGTATCTGTAGTTTCAACACAAACAAAAGGGGCCAGTCTTTGTCCTTCCTTCGAATGAGCATTCCTGCGGCACCTAACCTCTCTGCAGCTGGCCCTACTCTGGGCTTTCCAAAAAGTTCAAACACACACAAGTTCTTTGTTCACAAGTTCTTTACGTTCATGTAATGTTGCCAATTGCAACCTTGGGCTCAACACAGTTCAGTTTGCTATCAGCTTTCTCTGACTCACCGGCTGTGCTGAACCCATTGGCTTGTCTTACCTCTGCAGTCAAGGACAGTACCACGGTAGCCAGCGTGCCTCCCGCCTGTGTTATCAATGCAGGAGGCCCCTGTGTACTATTGACACCTGCCACACCCCACGTCAGCTGTACTCCCCGGTCTTGTGATTCCCTTTTTGGAGGCTTCATGGATCTGAGTAGAAAAGGGCAAGGTCAGTTCCCTTGCTTTCATCCTTTCAGGTTTCGCCGCTTTTCTCCTTATCTTGAACTGCCAGTCCGGAATAGCTGTCTCCTCGTGCACTCGGCTTTGCTCATCATGTGCTCTGCCTTTTATCCCTGTGGGGAAGGTAAAGGACCATCAGGTGTGTGTTATTGTTGTCAATTGCCTGACTCTGCTTGACCCAGGTTGGGCCATGTCAGGTAAATGGCTCTGGCGTTAGGCCGTTGTTTGTCACAGTGTAGGAAAGTGTTTGTGTCGAAAAGGGGGGGTAGAGGTTTTAAATATCCTACAGAGTAGGATGGGTTAAAGGTTTTATAGGGAAGGGGGTACTGAGTCTCACCCATCGATGTCCAACTTCCACTCCCTGAAGCCCCGAAGCCCCCCCATCCAGGTGATCCTCCCCCACTGGTCCAGCCGCAGGAACTGGATCCAATAGCGATGGCCGTGTTCTGGCCACCTGCATGACAGATCTCTGAGGACCAGCGGTGAGACACCTTCAGGTTTCTCATAAGAGTCACTATGGCGCACACTCCCTTCCAAAGTGTCAGCATTTGGGTGTAAGCAAGACCACTGTATGCTCAGTACAAATCCATGAGTGCTGCGTTCCCACCCTCAAGGTCTGCGTTACGCTGCATCCAGTGTTAGCACCCATATACATTCTTCCGTTTCCTCTGAAACACAAGGAAAACCGTGTCAGTCTCTATATTTTAGTAAGCTTTTCATTGTGGTCGATTCAAGTCAATTTCTTCACATAGTGCCTCCAAACATCGAAGAAAGTTCTGTTCATCAACATCAGTGTAGCCTTTGATAGTCCAACCATTACTCCTGCTTTGTTTATTTTTATTTAATTTTTATTTATTTTATTACATTTGTTACTCGCGCAGACCCTTAGGTATCACAGCAAGGTTACAGACAGCTTGGTAATGCATATGTTACATTGGCAATAAAAAATGGCAAACAATACAAAAGATAGAACATATGACTAATATTCATAACACAAGCATATATACATGGGAAGATATATGTACATCAAGTTGAGATGGCTATATTATTGTTATTGATTTAATAGCCAGGTTTTCAGAAATTTTTTTAACCCCTTGGGCCTCATTACGACCCAGGCGTTAAGGGTTAACGCCGTCGTTAACCCTTAACGCCTATTCTGATTTTAACGGCTGCTCTTAGCAGCCGTTAAAATCCATGGCGCTAACCTGCCATGATGCTAATTACGCCACCGTAATTTACGGTGGCGTAATTAGTGCCTTCCCCACTCCCATTATGCCCTATGGGGCAAAAATGGGAATGGGGAAGGGAAAATGGGAAATGGGGATTTACCGCCCCACTCACCTTGGAATGGGGCGGTAAATCCACCATCCACCATGGTGTAAACATAGTTTACACCATGGTGGTAAAGTTGGCGCAATTAGCGCCTGGGTTGTAATGACCCCCCTTGAGTGTTGTCTCATTTTTGATGGAGAGCGGCAGAGTGTTCCAGTGTTTGGGGGCTAAGTGCTGAAAGCTGGCGCCTCCTGCTCTAGTCTTTTTGAAGTGGGGTATTGCGAGTAGTGAATGGTTATTGGATCTAATGGATCTGGTACTTTTTTTTTTGTTATTAAGTGGTTTAAGTGGATGGGAGCATTTTCGTGTAGGCATTTGAAAGTGGTGCACACTGTTTTGAATAAGATCCTGGCTTTGATAGTGAGCCAATGGTGCTCTCTTCTGATTTTGGAGATGTGTTCAGATTTTCTGATATTCTGAGGGCAGCCCTAAGGGCTTTATTTTGTATCATCTGCAGTTTATTGAGGTTGGTGGCCAAAGTACCTAGAAGAAGTACGTTGCAATAGTCGAGTCTTGATAAGATCAGGGCCCTTGCTAGAGTGATGCAATTGGAGGGGGTCAGGAATTGCGGCAGAGTGAGATAAGCTTAGAAGTGTAGGACGTGGAGGATGAGAGTGCGCTGAGGTGTTTGGTAAAGGAGAGATTTGAATCTAGATAGACTCCTAATGTTTTAACATGTTTGAGTACTGGGATGATGGTGCCGTCTATGTTGATGGTGGAATAGTCTGGCTGAAGGGCGTTTATTTTGGCTTGTGAATCCACAATGAGGATCTCTGTCTTTTCATCATTAAGATAGAGGCTGTTTAAAGCCATCTAGTTTTGGATTATGGAATAGATTTTTGTGGATGTGTCTTGTATGTAATCCCCTGTGAATGTGATGAGGATCTGGGTGTTATCAGCAAAGTTGGTGTAGATGAAACCCATATCATCCAATGCTGAGAAGAGGAGCTTTGTGTAAGCGTTGTAGAGAGTGGGAGATAGGCAGGATCCTTGTGGGACACCTATGGTGACTGGTATGGGGTCTGCAGCTTCTTTGCCTATGGACATTCTAGAAGTTTGTTCTGCTAAAATGGATTTGATCCATGTGGTGGCGTCCTTGGAGAAGTAGAAATCTTTAGCTAGGGTGCTGTAGAGTTTGTTATGGTCCACAAGGTCAAACGTTGCAGATAGGTCCCATAGGAGAAGGATACAGAGCGTTCCTGAGTCCATTTGGATTTTAAAATCCAATAGCACTTTTCCCGTGCTATGGTTAGGGCGGAAGCTGGATTGTCTGGTGCCAAGGAGTTGGTTCTGTTCCAAGTGTACTTGTACTTAATTGTAAGCTATTTTATCAGGGATTTTTAATATGAATGGGACCGTTGTTATTGGTCTATAGTTTGTGGACACAGTAGGGTCAAGGTTGGCTTTTTTAGCAATGGGGTAACCCAATCTTCCTTGATGCTAGCCTAGATGGCACCGTGTTTCTGTCAAAGGAGGCATTTATGAATTTCGTTATGATGGGTGTCAGTGCATGGGCGCATGATTTGACTACTTTAGCTGAGACGGAGTCTCCCTTGCATTTGGATGCTTTAAGCTTGGATATGGAGTTGAGCGCTAGTTCTTGTGAGACTGTTGTGAATTGAAAAGTTGGTTTGCATCTAATCTAGCTGCTTGCACACCATTAATCCCATGGCCCACTCATAACTATAATAAACTTTGCCTTCCATCTGGAATTGAGTTCTTGTGGTGCACCGAAGTCACCCCTGCCATTCTTCTTCAGGACACCGGATCAGCGGTGGGACCATGAAGATAGCCCCCCTTTCTTGTCCCCTACTGTGTAGTATATTTGAGGAATATTGAGTTAGTCAACCATATCTTGCATTTAGGCATCTTGTTTTACTCAGTCATATATCTCACATTTAGGCATGTTGTGTTAGTCAGCCATATCTCACATTTAGGCATTTAGGCATTCTGTGTTAGTCAAACATATCTCGCATGTAGGAATATTGTGTTAGTCAGCTATATCTTACATTTAGGCATTCTGTGTTAGCCAGCCATATCTCGCATTTAACCAGATTGTATTAGTCAGCCATATCTCACACTGAGGCATTCTGTGTTAGTCAGCCATGCCTCGCATTTTGGTATATTGTGTTAGTCAGCAATATCTCAAATGTAGGCATATTGTGTTAGCAAGCCTTACCTCTAAATATTTCACATTCAGGCACATTGTTTAGGTAACCTTAATTTGCATTAGGCTAATTATCTACTGTTAGCTGTTGTGCCCCCATTTTAGGCCCTTTCTCACCGACACAGGTGACTCAAATCTAAATGTTACTGCATTTGCTGTTGTGTCCCCATTTTAGGACCTTTCTCCTCTATCCAGGTGTCCCAGTTCTTTCTATGCATTAGTGCATTTACTGTTCTGCCACATTTTAAGACCTTTCTCCCTCTATCCAGGAGTCCCAATTCTAGGTGCTACTGTATTTACTGTTGTGCCCCCATTGTAGGCAATTTCTCCGTCTAATCAGGTAGCCAGGTACCTCGAAGCAAAACAGCTACACTTATTGATGCTGCATCTAATCTAGCTGTTTACAATAGCCGCTGTTGTCTCTAATCTGGGTGTGTTCGCACAATGATTAAACTGTCTGAAATCTAGCTTTCCAATCAACAGTCGTATCTCAACCACCCACCCGCAATGTCTCTAACCCGCCCACTCCAAACCACATCTTTACATGACCATGGTGATCAGCACACACTCAAGCTAGACACACAGACAACCGAGATCTCTACCCCCTACCCTCTTCCCCTACTGCACTCACCCAAACTTCCTCACGCACACACTGCCACTTACTGCACACCTCCACTCCCACATATAAGAGCATCCCTCAAGGACTCCAGAATACATCACAATTGCCCTACACCACCCACCCTTGCGCCCTCATTATTAAACCCAGTACCACAATCACCCAGAATAATGCACACACACACCACCTCTCACCACACACCCTACGCACATACACAAGGAGCTCTCAGACCTTCCAGAACACACCCCTCCCACACTTCATCCTTCACCTTTGCACCCTCTTTCCCAAGCCCAGTACTGCACACACCCAGAATCCCTCACATATACACCCCCTATCACCACACACTAGCCCACTCTCATACACAGAGCTCCCAGACACAATTACACCCCACCTGACCTACATCCTTAATTCTCCCACCCTCATTCCTGAACCCACATCCCAACCCACAAAATCTCTTCACCTCTGAGCTCAACCCCACACAGACTGACCCATCGCTGCCACCACTCAACACACACCCTCCGACTCACTGACCAGAGGAGCTCTCTGGCCCACCATTAGTCATCCTCTGCCTAGCCCCCTCCCAACTACCACTGCTGACCCTCCTCCCACCTCAAATCCCTCTTTCCCACACCCCCTCATAGAAAACCCACAGCCTTTCACATCCTCTCAGCGCCAACCTCCAACTCTCAGACCAGAGGGGCTCTCTGGCATGCCCAGAAACAACTAATCGCTGCACTGTTCTCATCAACCCCTGCTCACCCTCTCCCATTACCCAACCTCCCCTCTCCCCTTCCACAGGCAGAAGGCCTTCCCCGTCCCAAAGCGTCCCAATGCCCTGGGTGCAACTCTCAGACCAGGAGTTCTCTGGCGCTCCAAAAAACACTGCCCCTCTGCTAGCTCAAGCCTTGCGCCCGCTTTTGGAAACACTTCTGGCACCTTTCTCACTGCACCCCGGTCCCTCACCCCCACAGCTACAAACCCAGGGACCACCACACATCAGCCTCAGCCTATATCTCAGATGAGGGGAGGTTCACCTCAGCCCAACTGACCCTCCTGTCTTCCTGCCCCCTCCAAACAGACACCATCCCTCACACACACTTTCGACCTGTCCCACACTCTCTCCACAACCAACCCAGAGGAATCCTGAGGGTCCTGCAACAGTTTACACCCAACCCCTCCCCTGTCCAGGCCTACCTACTTCAGTACTACCTCCTTCTCCCTCGCCCGACCACACCACCCTCGGCAAGCATTGCCCACCTACCTACCACTATCTCCATCACACCAACCACTTTCAAAAGGCCTACCCCGGACACCTCCTTCCCTGAGCTTGGCACAGCTTGCCCTTTCCCGAACCATCGACTCAACCCCCATGCTCACAGACCCCCCAACCTCTCACACACTCCTTCAGCACCCAAACGTACAAAACGAGGTGGTGGACAATGCCCCTCACCCTCGACTCTGCATGCCGCACTTGCCCTGCACCTCTTGATCCACCTCGCCTCTCTTAGCCCCACTACCATGTCACCTGTCACCCCGCCTCCCAAGTCCCTTCTTGAAGACAGCGTTACCTTCCCTCCTTTCAACCCTCATCCTTTACCCTTTCCCCATCCCCTTTGTACCAATCTGCAACAACACCTAGCCAGACACCTCTGAATGACCCACCACCTCTCACCACTATGCCTGACCCTCTGAGCCTTTCGCTACCAACCGACTGTCCATCCCACACCACTAGTCAGTTGAAAACCTGTGACCGCCCACCCTATCTTCCTGGTCCCTAACCACCTGCGACCCTATACACACCCATTGCAATATACCCCCCGAGCACCTATGACCATCCTATTACACTGCCCACCGTCTTCCCACCACCAATTCCAACCTACTTGTGACCACAACCATCCCAGTCCTATATAACCTGGACATCCGGAAGAACACCGCACCCACTGGCTCTCAAAAATCTACCTACCTACTCTTCAGTGCCTGCTCCGTAGCCAAGAACAGACACAGCATTTATGACTTCCTAACCTTCGAGAACCCACAACATACCTTCTAGAGGAGGCAGATTAGCCATCCTCCACAAACCTCACATCTCTATTATCTCCATTGAAACACAACCCAGCACAGCCAACTGTGAATTCCTCCTAGTCAAAATCCCTCTCCTGCCTATTCTCTCTCACAGCTTCCTACTCATCTATAGTCCCCATGACAGACACTTCACCAACAGCCTATGTGACTCAGTAGTAGCCATTTTTGTTAACCACCCAGCGCTCACCCTACTCAGAGACCTTAAAATCTGGTTTGAACCCCCTAACAACTTCATTACTCTACCCCTGGTCGACAGCATAGAGGCACTCAACCTCACCAAGCATAACAGAGGACCCACACATACTGCTCGCCACTCTCTCAATGCCATTTTCAGCTCTTCTGATCCCATCTCCACCCCCAACCCCTCATCTGGATAGACCACTCTGCCATACCTTTTACCTTCCTCAATCTGCCTCCACCCCCCAAGCCATCCTCTACCCCTACATCTTAGTTCAAGTCCTGGAAAAGGTATCACAGGACCGGGCCGAGGCACTGCTAAGCACCCTCTGGTCACTCCCGACCACAGCTAGACCCTGACCAATAGAGATCTTCGACTCCTGGCTAAACAACTCCCTCATTCACCTAACCCCCTCCAAGTCTGCTCCCTCCCGCATAGGACTAACCCCAAAATGGTTCACTCCCCTCCTGAAGACTCTAAAAACCCATAACCACTATCTTGAGTGCAAATGGCAAGCTTACAGAACCCTGCAAACCAAATCAGAGATCCGAAAGGCCCAAAAAGCTATTACAATTAAAGGACCCTGAACTGCGGCGGCAGCATAGAGCGCCACAGGATCATCACTGAATTTCTGAAGCCGCCCCGCACCACAGCCTCGACTGCCTCCTCACAAACGCTCTGCAACTCCTTGTCTGAACACTTTCACAAAATAGCCCTAGACAGGACAGCCACCCCAAAGACAAACTCTCCATCATGTCCATGCGCTCTACACCTGCCCTATTAGACCCAATCATCCTCCCTCGAGAACTCTTCTTCCTGCTCTTTCAACCCTATCTCGAATGAGGAATTTATGAAACTACAATCTGTCAGTCAACCCACCAGCTCACCCCTCGACCCCTGTCCTGCCTCTCTCCTCAAAGAAATCTTCACTTCCACTTGTGCAGGAGAATTGGCGAGGTCCATTCTTAATGACTCCTTCACCTCAGGCAACTTCCCAGAATCCTTGAAAACTGTGCATGTCAAACCTTTGCTTAAAGAAGCATCCCTCGACCCTCTCCTACCAATCAACTACAGGCCAATATCCAACACCCGATTCCTGGCAAAACTCATTGACCGCACTGTATACTCATGGCTCAATGGTATTGTAGAATCAAACAATCTCCTAGACCCCACACAATCAGGTTTGTGTAGTGGCACCCATGTATTGACGTAATTGATTCTTTACAACATCTGCAGGTATACCCTATGCTCTGAGGCCTGCAGTTATCTATTGTCAAGAATTTGGATCGACTGTGCTACAATCCTAAGCCAAGCACTAATAACACTCATGAGCTTGATAAAGGCCATGCAATTATGCACTACGCAATCAGTGCAAGAAGGCACATGCCTGCTAATCCTACTCACCTGGAACTACAACAACAGAACTAGGTACCAAGGGCAATCTAGCCCTTATCTTGCTAATCACTTATTTTGCTAATCACATCTATCAGTGAATGTATATAGCAGAACTACCCACCGGGAATCTATCTAGAAGAACTACCAACCCTAGCACTAGCAGCACTTATGAACTTGATAGTTGCCCTGCAAATATGCACTACGCTATTAGTCCAGGAAATGCCCTTGCTTGCTAAACCTACACATCTAAAACCCCTTAGCAGAACTATATACCAAGGAACGTTCTAGCACTTATTCTTGGCTAATCCCATCTTTCTGGACATGTTTTAGTAGAACTACCTATCGGGAAATCCATTTAGCAGAACGGCTGACTGAGGACATCGCTTGCACCTATACAGTAACAACATGAGTTTTGAGTTGTGGGACAGATCTGCCGGTCACCACCCCTCAGTCTTTGCCAAAGCATTTGACCCAACAAGACACAGGGAGGACCTTAGCCTAACAGCCTGAAACCAAAGAAGATACTGCCCCCATCGACAGGCACTGGCAGCTCAACAGGAACAAGGACCCCCTGAAAACGAAACAGACACTGAAACACACCACTATGCTAACTCTTTCTAAACCCATATCATGACATGCATGAAAACAATGAGATAATACCACACATCGAAGTTTGAAGAAAAAAATGTATTAAAAGCAACATGAATGGAATTAAAATCAAACAAACGACAATGGAAAATAAAAAAGAAAAGCTGCATGTCTGTAAAATAATGAATAACAACAAATCATAATCCAAAGGAAAGGTGTCCAAAGTCACAGTTCCAAAAATGAAATCCAAGGGAAAAACAAAAGTGAAAACCATTGCTCCATGGGGAAATCCAAACAAAAAAGTAGAATCCAACAGTTAACTATATACAGATGAACAATCCAGGGTCTATGATCCCAACTGAAGAAATGAAACCTATCAAAAACTCCTACCTAATAAAAAAACTATATACAAAAATGTGGTCCATTGTCCAAAAGGTCCAAAATAACGAAAAAAACAAAGGAAACTTAACACTATCCAACTATTTACAAAGGCAGCGGGCAAGTCCAACGGCTCACATGTTGATGTCCCGGGCCAGGGCATCATCGAACTCCTGCTCGATGTCCCGGAGGCGGTCCTCTTCCATGGCCCCGAGGGTTCGCAGGGACGATGACATCTGGATCTCCAGGTCCCTGTGAATGGCCTCGAGGCACTCGGCCCGCCTCAGGGCCCTACGCATGGAGTTCTCCGCCCTGACCATTGTGAGCCGTGCCTCTTCCGCCCGCTGCCGCTCCGCATCTATTGCATGGCCCAACCGCTGCCACACAGAAGACACTTCCCGTCCAGGGTCCTCCTGCCCTCCGGCCGATGCCTACCCCTCCGATGATGAAGGCCCCGAGCCATCATGGCTCCCACCTTGTTGCTGCTGCTGCTGTGCCGCTGCCTGTGCCCTGGCTCCTGCTGCCTGCACATCCTCCTCCAGCTGGGCTGCAGTTGTTGAGGTGGCCACCCCTGCTGGACGTCCGACTCCCGACTGTGGCAGGGATCTGTTTTCCACCAGCCTGGCCGCAGGGTCAGAGGCAGCTCCACAGGGCACCCAGGTGATACATGGGTGGGAAGATGGCATGGGGAACGACTGGGGCATAGGGGGTTCAGTTGAGGAGGGGGTCGGAACAAGGTCCAGGAAACGGAGGAATCCGGCCCTGGTGAGCTGTCCCAGTGGGTCACCGCGGTCAACGAGCCATGCGAGAAGACGTGCAGTCTCCTCATGAAAAGACAGCAGGTCACCTCGCATGGCACGTTGACGCAACGCCACCCCACCCTGGACAGGCTCAACCCGGTGCCGGATAGCCACATCCGCAGAGAGTGGAAGGCCAGTTGGTGTAAGCCAATCCCCTCCCTGAGAATGGGTCTGGACGTAGGCATCCCTGCTGGTGCAAGATGATGCAGTGACAGGATCAGGGACAGGATTGCACACAGGCACCTCTGCGGCGGCCTGTGCTGCCTCCTGTCCCTGGTCCTGCACTGCACCACTAACACCAGTGGAATCCCCACCTCCAGACCCCGTCTCTGTCCCTTGCAAGGCCTCCTCCTCCACCAAACCCCCCACCAACCTGGATGACACCATGCCATCTTCCTCCGTTGGGCCCTGTGGGGTCTCAGCTGCCCCTTCTGCTGCCGAGGAGTCAAACTCCGACTTCCGCCTCTTGGACCTCCCCTCCACAGCTGCGGCCTGGGACGCGGCACCGAACTCTTCACTCCCCGACGAGATGACAACCTGGGAGGGGAGCCGGGCCTTGCGTCTCCGGCTCGCGGTGCGATCCCTGCCGCTGTGCTCCACAGCACCTTCTCCGGCATCTTCATCAGTTGACGCTGCAGACAGGGAGAAATAAAACACAGGCATCAGGGCACTGTACAATGGACTCATACACACATGACAGTTGTAAATGAGTGGCATTGTCAAACTTCAGACATGGCATCACAATCCCCACCACACATGTCATTTCGACTCACACACATGAGCTATTCCACAGCCATATCGCACCAGCCAGCACCATCCATACACATACAACAGCATGAGCAGCCAAAGGTGAGCCAGACATCACATGAAACACAGGGAGTGCACTACACATGCACACACGCCACCACACTTACATGCATGTGTACACCTCCGCCAACTGTCGCAGTGTTGAGATCGGCATCCATGTCACATCTGCCAATCAGTCTTCCACATATCAGTGTCACATGCATCCATGTTGCATCACTGTTGCACCCTTGTCAAATACACACACATGCACATGTACACGGTGCGGATACATGCAGCTGGAACCAACATCCATGTGTGACACCACAACCATGCCAACTGACATACACAGTAATCCAAACATGTGTGCTCACACATCTGCATTTGGCTTGCATGCTTACCCACACATACACCATCCATGTGTCTCACACATGAAAGGACTTGCATGTGTCAGCCTCACAGCCCTGTACATACACATCCATACATGGCCCTAGAAAACCACATGTACAACCTGCACACTACTGGCACACCACCACACGCACAGCTTCCAATCAGTATGCATGTACACTTACCGCTCAACTCCAGACGGGTCTGCCTCTCAGGGACCTGAACGTGGAGCGCTGGGCATATGCGTTCCAGGACCCTCATCTGATGTTCCGACAGGTGGCCCCGGCGCCCCTTAGCATCCGCTGCCTTCAAGAGGCACCGGGCCTTGTTGAGGGTCCTGGACCTGAAGTCCTCCAAGCGCTTCTTGACATGTTGGAAGTCGCGGACTGCCACCCCCTCCGCGTTGATGGCAGTCACGATGTCCGTCCAGATCTGAGTCCGTCCTTCCTTGTTGGCGCATCTTGTTCCAAAGAGGGCATCATACTGCCCCAGGACTTGCTCCACCAGGACACCAACTTCGGTGGCAGTGAAGCTGGTGGCCCTCTGCCTCTCTGGCTGGGGGTTGCCAGTGGTGCTAGATGGTGTAGTGCCGACATGGCAACCCCAGAGGCAGGTGTGGGTGGGCAACTGGGTCCTGGGGCTGAGCTGTGGAGCGATGGTATCCCAGTCGGGAGTCTTCAGTTCCAGCAGGGGTGGTCACAGCAACTGCACCCCTTGCTGATGTGCAGGCAGCAAATAGCAGGGCACGTGGGCAGCAGGCAGTCAGGCAGCAGCAGATGGCAGGTGGGAGCATGCTCGGGGCTCTGGGGGGCAGTGATTCGGCCTTTTGGGCAGGAGCGTGGTCTTCCATGTGTTTTCACGTGGCCAGCTTGATACGGAGTGATTTGGCACATGAAAAATGTGCATGTCAGTGTGTGATTCGAGGAAAGGCCCATAGCGCGTAAGCGCATCAGCACTCATACGCGCTTTCATTGGACCAAAGGCCCTTCAAGCATAAGCGCCTCTGTGATGTGACACGCGCGGGCGTGCGCAGGCGTTTCCCTCGTGACGTTAGCATAGTGGTTCAGCGCACATGAAAAAACTGCACGTCCGCGTGTGAATGCGTGTAATCCGAGGAAAGGGCCCATGCACGTAAGTGACGTGACGCGCACAGGTGTTTCCCTCAGCACGGGTTAATGGTGAGCGGGGGCAGCAGTTCGCTGTACGTGCCTTTTGTGGAGACCGACGTGTGTTGCTGCTTTCTGTTGTTTCGCGCGCCATCACAACTTCACAGCTATCAAGGACATATCTCTTCTTTTGGCGGGGGTATTGGCTACGCGTGTTTTTCTGCATCGCGCTAGTCAGACGGTGAGTCGCACATGCTATTTTTCCCACTGGGGGTGCCCCTGTGTATCGCACCCATTTTCGTGGTCATAGTAGCCTGTGTGTCCCACGCGTACGCGTTATTCGTGTTACTGGGTGCCACCGCGTACTGCGGGAGGTTGATTCCATGCACGTAGGCTGCAGGGTTGCGTGCACGGTTTTACTGCAGTTTTGGGGTGCCTGAGTGTTGCGTGACCCGTCACTACATCACCGGGGTCACATAAAGCCTTGCAGGTGCAGGGGGGCTGTTAACATCTTGCTTCCCACCCCCTTCACCCCAATTGCCCAGGTCAATTGTGGTGTACACCTCCCATTGGCACTACTCCATCTGTGCCAGAACTACTACATCTGTGCCATGGTTGGGAGGCCAGTAAAGGTGAGGGGTGCCTCAGCTGGGCGTACTCCTCGTGGAGGGCGTGGTCAGGGACGTGACCATGGTGACCAGGGAGTAGGGGGACTCCAGGGTGTCCAGGGCAGCCATAGAGGGGGAAGCGGCAGGGGTGCGCCACTTGAGCACAATGTTGTGCCATGTGTCGGTGCAGTCATGCCATCACCCCCTGTGGTTCCGGGAGATGCAGCTTCTGCATCTGGCACTGGCGCCCGTGTGACCCGGCATTCCGTTCCATCAACTGCCATGGGCCCAAGGTTAGTGGTAGCTGCAGGCGCACATGTGGACACCGCCACCCAGGCTCAGGGTCTGCCAGCGCAGGCTACGTTGGCACTTCAGGAGCCCTTGGAAGATTTCCAACAGGCCAGGAGGGAAACCGTAGGGGCATGCAGGGCTGCTCTGACCAAGACACGTGTCCCTGGGGCAGTTATGTCATCTGCTGCCCCGAACAGCCGGGTGTTGGCAAGTGCAGGGGCAGATGCACCCAACAACACCCCGGTTGTGAGTCTGCCAACCAGGACCATTGCGGTCAATGACCCTGCCACAGCGGATGTTGCTGCGCAGGGTCCATTAGAGGGCACCCAGCTGCCACTGACACAAGTCAGGCCTTTGGTCGTCCCTCCACCTGCCACTCCCTTGGCTCAATCCATCGAACCCGCTGGCCATACTGGTCAGGGCGGCATTAGCCAGCCAGGGTCTGCGCCACAGTCCAAGAGGAGGAATGTTGCACCTGCAGCACAGGCTGGGACCCCACACACAGCCACAACCTCCTGCACGTCGAGGAAGAAGCCTTTCTACAAGCAGGAACTGGACTTCCTTGTGGACTATGTGCGGGGCCACAGCCGTGACATGCTAGTGGATGCCAATAGTCAGACTATGGCTGCCCACCATGACACCCACTGGAAGCAAGTTGCGGAACATGTCAGTTCATTCGGCCATGAGGTGCGCACAGAGCAAGAGTGCAAAAAGCGTTGGAATGACCTCAAACGCAGCGCTAAGGCTAAGCGTGCCTCAAATTACAACTTGATCCTGGTGACTGGCGGTGGGCCTGCACCAGAGGAGGAAGAGCTTACTCCACATGAGTCAGTCGTTGCGGAGTTCATACCACCTGAATCGGTCAAAGGAGTGGGAGAGATGCTGGACTGTGATGCCCAGTCCAGTGAGTGTTGATGCGTGTTTGTTTAGGACGTGTGTGTTTTACTTGTGGGATGTGTTGTGCATGATTGCCACTACATGTGACGTGTACATGGTTCTGATGTTCAAGTAATGCAATGCTTCCATGATGCATGTCTGCTCTGCTGGATGGTGGACATGTGGAGCAGATGGGGACTGTCCGCATCACCACTATTGCACCCTACTCACATGCTCGTTACCAGTATACCCCTCCAGTCCATGTTCCAGCTTACTGGCCCTTCTGCATGTGGCGTGGGGTGACCTTCCTCTCAGCCCAGGCACAATGTCATAGCATGACTGACGTGCATGTGTCCTCTGCCTGCATGCGGGTACTCCATGTAGGCATGCTCCCTTGCCCCTCCTCTGCCACTCAGCACCCCAGTTCCACCTTTGCACTGGTCTGCTTCAATCTTGCCATTGGGTACTTTCCTGTTCATGCATCCTGTGTACATGCTAACTTACAGCAGACAATGATGCAGGATATCTCACTTGTACTGTGCATAGGTCAGATGCCCCACAGGGACATGAGTGCCCATTCGTGCTCCATGTGCATTAAACGCATGCCCCTATGTGTCCTTGACTGGATGATCACTGTAATACAAGTCCTGGGTGACATACATTGCATGGCATCTCATCAGCCTTCCCATGTCAACTGTGACTCAGTACTGCGTTGCACACATGATTAGGGTCTGACAATCTGTGTCGGTCACAGGCCTCAGCCTGTTTAATGGCCAATGACTCTGTCCGACTGTTGTAGTGTCTTCTTCACACGTGGGCGGCCTCCAGAGTTTTCATCATGTGTCCTGCTTACTGTCCCATCATCATTTGCAGTGTTGTCACTTGAATCACATTAAGCTGTTGATGCCAGTCAACACTGCCTGTCAATACACAGGTCTATGGTCAGCCTTTTGATACCATGCTAGAATCCCTGCTTTTGCACTTGGGTGGAGGGGTGCTTTGCTTGTAGATATGCTACCCATTGAATGCACATTGCACGTGATGCCTGAATTTGACCTTGCACTGCCTTCACATTTCCTGACACACACCATGAAGTCCTTGTACATGTAGGTAGTGAGTGACATACACATTTGCTGCACCGCAAAGACCCACTTCTATGAAAACTGCCCCCTTTCAACAGGTCTGATCACAGAAGCAATTCAAAGTTGACCCAGCATGCATGCCAGGTTCTATTTTGTGTGTCACATGTCTGCCTGATGTGTTTGTTGTCGGTGTGTGTGTGTGTTGTGTGCTTCTGACATGTCTAGTGACCTTTTTTCTCTATATTTTTCAGATGATGACGCAATGGAGCCGGAGGATGGTGTTGTCATGCCAGACACAGGGTTGTTACCACTACATCAACCCGGCACAAGTGGGGGTCGTGGGGTAGTAGGCCACGAAAACCCCCAAGTGCTACAGTCCATCTTGTCTCTGACTGCCTATGAGTCCAGCCCTGATGACGACTCTGACGTCCATGTCGAGTTGGATGAGCATCAAGTTCGGATGAGCATCAAGTTCATGTGTCAGGGGTGAGTGATTCTGATGTGGACACTCTGTCCGCGACACCTGCACTGAGGGGTCAGACAGTCTTGGTACCTCCGCCCGTGGTGGATCGGGACGCAGGGTCACCCTCCACACCAGTCACTGATGTGCCTGGGACATCACGTCGACGGGGGCATGTAGTCGTGCAGCCACGGGCGGTGCCAACACAGCGAGGACACCCGGTCCTTGGGTCCCGCAAGGGTCAAGCCCAGCAACGCAGTCGCCGCGCGCAACCGCAGTATGGGAGCAAGATAGGATTGCCAATTCAGAACAGCATGGGGCAGCAATGGAGAACATCGCTGAGAGCATGGCGCGTGTGGCCCAATCTGTGCTCCCCCTGCTAGGCAGGTGCTTCTCCAGCAGCAGGTGGCACGGTCCATGGCCCGCTCGCTCAGGCTGGGCATGGCGGCCTCAGATAGGGCATGCCAGGCTGAAATGTCGTCTCTGCATCAAGCAATTGCTGCTCACGCAGAGGCGCACATGGAGGCCCTGAGGGAAGAGTATGCTTCCCTCAAATCCACTCTGGGTGTCCTTCTGATGTCCCAGAGGCAGCGGGCAGAGGAGAGGTTTGCACAGCTTGAGCATACCATCTCGGCTGAGCTATAGGCTTGCCGGGAGTTGCAGCGGTTGTCCAGCCAGGTCTTGCAGGAGGAACTCCGTGTTACACGTGCTACCTTGCAAAAGGAAGCACGTGTATCACGTGAGGTTCTGCACGCAGACCTACGTCACATCGCCACACAGAACCAGGCTCACCCGTCCGGCAGACTTGCTGCCGTCGAGGGGCAAGCTGCGGCTAGGCGTGACCAGGCTACTGTGCCACGTCCTCCTTTCCAGGATGAGCCAGACTCTGACGACCTTCTATCTCCCACATAGGTCGGGCTGTGCAGGCGTTGAGCCCATGGAGGTTTTTTTTGGCTCAGCATCATCGCATGTGGGTGTTGAGCAGCACCCTGTACCTCCCCCCTCCTGGGTGCCTCCCCCCCCAGGTCATATGTGGCCATTTTTAATTTTTCTTTTAGTTTAGTTAGTTAAGTTTCTGTTTGATAGTTAGTTTAATTAGGTAATGTAGGTTTTTCATAGTTAGTGTAATTAGTTAATATAGTTTAAAATTGCTTGTCTATTGTGCTTTCATGTGATGGTGCTGTGCTTTGTGGCTTTTGAAAGCATCCACTGTCTGTTCCAGCTGGGCCCTTCAGGCTTGTCTTGTGTATGTGTTTGCTGCTTGGGGTCCTTCACTCACATATGCCACTCCTGCTTCCCTTATCCATGGGCTCGCAAGGATGGTTCGGTTTAACAGCCTATTACAACAGGGCTTTGGACTGTCATATCTGTGGCATGTCTGGTGCTGTGTAACTTGTGTTAACACCCCTAGTGGGGATGATTGCGGTGTTATTGACCACTGTTCTGCTTTTGCTAGATGGGGTGTTTCATGATTAATGTGTACATTCATTGCTATGCATTGTGTAGTATGTTTCTTATCTTTACTGTACACGTGCTTGTTGCAATTCATGCCGTAGATAATGTGTTCCACACTTTGGATATGAAAGACGGACTGATGGTTTGATTTCTGATGTACGTCTCTGGCATGGTCCAGTAATGAGATGCATGAAGAGACACACACAGATGACTCTAAAACATTAATCATGTGTTTCATGCCCTTTCTGCAGGGGGATGAGCCTCCAGACCACCTTTGCCAGCAGACATGGCCCATTGGACGTCTGGATTCTGAAAACGTTTGTTGGTGCCCACATGCACATGTGTGCGCAAGCAGAGGCACAGGGATTGCAGACATACATCCTAGAACTGCTGACATGTTTCAAGGGACTCCAGGCAATGTGAGCCGCACAGGGGGGCCACAACACAGCAAAGCTTCCATCAGGCCAGTTGCACATGCAGGCTTAGTAGCAGCACTGACGGTGAGCTTGGACGAATATTGGTGTTGAAGCGCACAATACAGCTCAGATGTGTTGGTGGACTGATGGCTAGTTGATTGTAAGGTTGTCTGGGGCACCTGCAGGGGCAGTGGCACATACCCTCCGGTCCACCATGTGCCATTGAGGCACTTGTATCACCCATGTAGCCTTTCGAGACATGGAAAAGAGCAGCTCACAGGGACATACAGCAAGGGACAGACTCGGGTCATGGTGGGACCCGACTTTTTCTGAAGTCATACCTTGCTATATGCGTCTGTCTGCTTACCTAGGGAACATTGCATGTTGTGTGAATCGTGACACATTGGTGTTCCATTTGCCAGGCACCCACCAGCGCCTGACTTACTGCATTGACTGTGTATGAACCATCACAGGGGGAATGTTACATATGGGTACGAAGCATCCACATCAGATTGTCTGTTTGTAGAGTAGTTTGTTGCTATGGGGCATATTTGGTGGTGTGTTTGTGTGTTATGGGCACACACAGATTATTAACTGTGGCTCTCTTTGCAGCATTGAAGTGCTTCTGTAACCGGACCTGAGAGTGCGCAGGCAGGAGGCCAGCACTCAAAACCAGAGCTGAGTGTCTTGTTGTTTTTCTTTCAAACTGCTCTACACAGGCTTGCTGGGGGGTGCACTGATGCATGGATGAATGTGTAATTCAATTTGGTATGTTTTTATTTCCCTAATCACCCCGAGTCCTATCCAATTCTAAACCCTGTACCCTCTACCCGGTGTTCCTGCTTCCCATACCTATCCAACCAACGTTCCCTAACCCTCTTTCCCCGCTGGGGTTGCGCATGCCTGTGTAATCCCCAAGCTTGCAGGTGCCAAAACCCTAGAGGGGGTGGTTGGTTCATGCAACTCCTGCGCCTGGACTCCGGAAGGCCCTGACAATGATGTACAAGTTTGTTATGATTGTGTATGTGTTAATGTAAGTACTACATTTTAGTGCATTCCCTACTTTCACGTGTCATTCCTACTCCCCTCTCTTGCCCCTCATTCCAGTTATCCAGTATGCCAACGCCTGTTCCGACTACATATCCCTGACCCTCCTTCCCCACCAGGGTCTCAGAGGCCTGTGTGAGTTTGACCTTGCAGGCACCCAGGCCACGGTGGGGGTGGTTGGTTCGTGCCACTCCTGCGCCTGTACACGGGAGCTGTGACAGTACACATCTGTTTGTGGTGCATCATTCTATGTTATGTACCACACATGGTTCACATCCTGTTGTCACATTTTTTTACTGTGCTACCTTGGTTGTTACATCATTGTGGTAGTACTTGGCCTTTGTGAGGTACTGCTACTTCAAGTCATCTACTTGAGGCTGTTCTGGTTCGTTTTTCTGCCTTGGATTTTGTGTCTTTGCAAATGAAGGTGGACTCTGAGGGTGCAGGCAATTTTTTACACACAAGGTGGGATATGGTGACGAAAGGGAAGGGTGATCCTGTGGCAAGGTGAAATTGAGGGTTGAAGGCTCCATGACCCAGGTGCAGTTGTTCAGTGGGTCATGGTCATTTGTGAGGGACGGGGGGGTGTTTTGTTGTTGATAGTTGCCTTGCCCTGCAGTGTGATGAGAACCCTGACATTATAATTGTGGTATCCTATGTACATGATGTGTTCTGCTGATCAATGCATGTTCATGTGTTGTGTTTACCTTTCAGGTTTGAGGGGATAGTTGTGGTTTGACATGCTGGGGTGTACACATGGTGAATGTTCACATGTGATGTGTAGAGGACACTGATGGTCACTTGATTGCACATGCATATGTTGAGTGCATGTCCTTACTGACCCGCACACTCGCACTATGATGCACTACATGTACAACCACCCTTCGATATCCACGTGTACACTCTGTTTGCCTTCTGCTGCCCACTGTGTCCCTGCAGCACATGTTCTGTGACCAATTATGGATCCTGTACACGCCTAATTTGCTTTTTGATGTGGTTTGTCGCTTAGATGTGATGCTCAGGGTGTGCATCACACACAATGGCTGTTCACTGTGCTGTGCACTGAGCAGTGTGTTGCAGGAGTTGGACACAGCACACAGAAGCTGCAGCGTTGATTTTGCAATGCACAATGTGCATGTAGACAGGCATTCATTGTTATGTTGCGGCTACTACTTTTGTGATGCATTTGGGAATGACTTATTTTGGGTGGAAGATTGTTGGTCAGTCATTTCATCTGATTCCATGTCAGGCATCATTGTCTGATGCCAATTTACATTTTTCACATGGCTATGTGTACCTTATTGGTATTGTGTTGGTGTATGGATATTGCTTGCCATGTCATGTTGTGGTTTGGGAGGGTTTGAGTGACATAACAGTGATGGTCATGGCCTGTTTTGCAGGTATGTGTGATACACACCTTGCATGTCAGGGTCAGCCGCTTCTCAAAGCAACGAGCTGGGGGTAGATCTCTCTCCGCGGCAGGGGCCTCCCTCTGGAACAGCCTTCCTGCCTCCCTGAAACTTGAGGAGAACCATCTCCGGTTCCGGAAGCACCTCAACACCTTTCTCTTTGCTTCTGTTTTCTCTCTCCCTCTCCCTTGCTAATTTCTTCACTGAAACTGCACTGAATCTGCAACTGGGCCACTCTCACCGACCTCGGTCCCTGGCCCAGCCACTCTCCACTTGCACTGCCTCCCTGGCAACCCCTGCACTGCGGGACTGTCTCTGTATCCCTACAGCCCCCCCTTCCCAGCACTTGTCTGCACTTACCTTTGCACTTGCCACCAGCTGGCCTATTTATTTATTTTTTATTCTACTTACACTGTGCTGCACTCTCCCCCCCTCCCCTTCCCCTTGCGCTTTTCCCTTCTCCCTACCCCTGCACTTGCACGATCTAAATGACACCTGGCCTAGTAGGATCGGTGTCTGTCTTCCCTTGTTACCCCCTCCCTGCCTCGTCGCGCCTTGAAACACTTGTGTATAGGCGCATTACAAATGTCATATCATATCATATCATATCATATATCATATGTGTGCCTTTTGGTCACACAGGATAGCTTGTGTTTAAGTAGCTAGGGATGAACACAATGTGGCACTTACATGGCAACAATCTCAGGGTGGTAAGGTTGTGACAGTTGACTGTCTCTTTGTCATCATCGATTGTCACCTGATATGTGACAGGCCTGTGTGCACTCCGCAGGGGTGGGAGTTTAGGTGAAAAATGTGGCCACAAGCTGGGTCCGGCCTTCCTCGTCACGTGCCCTATCCCCTCCCATGGGCAGCGCCTGTGCCTGTGGTTGGGGATGTGGGGGCACCACCATGTCCACCAGTACGCCCTGCCGTGTTGCAACATTGTGCAGGACACATGCTGCCACAATGATCCTGCACACTACTGGGGGTGCATAGAGTAGCTGCCCGCCAGAGCGGTCAAGGGAGCGGAAGCGTGACTTGAGCACTCCGAATGTGCGCTCCACTATGGCCCTGGTTGCAATATGGGCCACGTTGTATCTTACCTGGGGTGGTGTGGTGGGGTTCCGGATTGGTGTCATTATGTGGTTGCTCAGAGGGTAGGCACTGTCCCCTGGGGAGGTGAAAATGGTTGTGATTATTGGGGTTTGTGTATATATGTGTGTGTGTGTGTGGGTGACATGCATGCATGTGCAAGGGCATTTGTACTCACCTAGGAGCCATGTGTCGCTATGCTGCCCAGCTTCCAGGGCCCGGCTCAGGGCGGACATTCTGTATATGAAACTGTCATGGGTGAAGCCAGGGTAGTTTGCATAGACAGAGGTGATGATTCCCTTTGCATCGCATACCACCTGTACGTTGATGGAATGCCAGTGCTTGCGGTTTCGATAGATGTGCTCAGTGGCCCTAGGTGGACGTAGGGCCACATGGGTGCAATCTATGGCACTGAGCACTTTGGGGAAGTGTGCCACCCTGTAAAAATCCAGGACAACGGCCTGCCTTTCTGCGGGTGTTCTGGGCATGTATATGTGCCTGCGGACTGAGGGGCGTGCTGTCATGATTGCCAAGACCTGGTGTAGGCAGCATGTCTGCGTGGCCTGTGAGACCCCCCCCACTATGGCAGTGGTCCGCTGAAATGACCCAGCGGCCAAAAAATGCAGGACATTGAGCACCTTCTCCAAGGGGCTCAATGCTTGGGAGCAAAGGGTGGGGGATGTAAGGTCATCTTCCCACTCCCTGACCAGGTCTAGGATGATATGGGGTGGAAACCTATACCTGCCGTAGACCTGGTCGTCAGGCATCCCAAAAGGCTTGTCCGTGGTGAGAAAATGCATGCCCTGGCTATTCTTCTCCTCCTGCGGTGTCCCACGATCAGTGCTGAGACAAATGGGGCATTCATCGTAGCTGTATATACATGTTTGTTGTTTGCGCGCACTTTTATACTGTGCGCGGGGATGCTTCCACCTGCCTTCGTGTGGCGGACGCCTTGACGCCTGTGCGCGTCTTTTGCCGCGCGCGGGTTTCCCGTATTCGAATCCATGAATACGGGTTGTTTGCGTGCGTGTGGGCGTTCCGTATAGTTCCCTGCAGTACTTCCCCAGTTACGCCTTCTTTTTCACGCGTTGTTCCCCATTCCGTGTGTTACGCCCACTGTTGAGATGCAATTTTTACCTGTATCATATCAATTCCCCTCCTGGTCAATCTTTCTATCATTTGACGAATAATATCTTGCGAAACAAAATACAAGGGGATATGTCCTTGAATCAATTGTGAAACTGCAGTTTGAACTTATCTCATATAATTCGTTAATAGTCTATCAACAGGACTCATTATGTTCAATATTTCATTTAAAGTTCTGTCATGCTTAAGTATTATTTTAGTCGCCCGTTGCATCACATCCGCTTGTTCATTTAGAATGACTGCAGTTTCATTTATGAATCGTACTTGTTCATCCAGTCCCCCTCTAATCCCATCTAATGTTTTTTGTATTATTTCTAGGTCAATACTCAGTTGTTGCGCTTTAGTACCCAGTGTTCCTACCGAAATAGAATTGGCTGTTGATATTGTGGTACCTATTATGGGTCCAACTATAGACATTACCAATGATATCATGAGCATCACCGCACCTCTCTTTCCTCTCCTCTTCTTAATGTCTGCTGAATTCACAAATGTTTTCTCCAACTGCATTAATGTATCTCTTATTGACTGCTTAGTGTCCTCTTTTCTTATTTCCAGCCACTCTTTAGTCTGTTCAATCTTAATTCCGGTATTGTTCAAATGTTTTTCAATCAAAATCTCAGGATTCAATGGTATGTAGATATTTTGGAAAATCATCCTTCTATCACTCATGATGAATCCTGGTGCCTCTTCCACCGCGATACCAGATGCTGGTCCAGGTTCAATGACAACCTGTGCTTCTGAATTCCTGAAGATCCCTCCAAATATCATTATCTTTAACCATATCATCGGTATTATCTTCAATGCTGATCGCTTTGCAGCCTTGGTCTTCACCCCTCTTTGGGGCTTTCCCGGAATCCGTCCACGTGGGCTCCAGGACTCCATTGTCTCCCGTGACCTCCGGTATAAATAGTTAATGTTCTAAACCAAAATAGAAAAGAAACAGATTAAGTATATTGCACAATACTAACTTCACCCTTTTTCCAAAAATAAAACATGCTTGGTAAAAACATTTTGTTTTTTGTTTTTTTTTTTCCTGAAATTAAACACAAGTTAAAAAGAAAACAAGCATATATAAAACAACATTCAATATTTAATACATTTTCTCTCTGCACACCAACCATGAGCTTCCATTATATATATCTATTTATTTATTTATTTATTTACTTATTTTATATTATATATTTTTACATATATTACAGTGTTTGTGTGCCATTATAACAATCAACTTTTTAACTTCTCTGTCACTGCCTCCTGATTGTATCCATTTATTTTCTCTTTTTGTGTTCAAGGGACTTTATGTTGTATTGTGTGCATCAGTGGGTAGTAGCCCCAGGTCTTTCTGTTTCTACATGCTCAAGCCGCCTGATCTCGTGTCTGGGATGGCATGGTTTGATCTGATTTACATGGACAAACTGCTCTATCGCCGTTTCACCTTCATTTTTCAAAATTTTATAAACCACAGGAGAGACCTTATCTATAATTCGAAATGGCCCCTGCCAGGCTGCTAGAAATTTCGAATTTTTCTGTTTACTTTTTCCAAAATGAAACTTGTACACCTGATCCCCTACACTGTATTCCTTTACTGATGTCTTTTTATCATAATAAGACTTTGCGCTGTCAGCAGCTCTTTCCAGATTTCTCTGCACAAAAGCAAATGCATGTTGCAAATGCCTCCTCAGTTCATCAATATATTCATGAACTGTGGATGCACTCACAAGTGTTTGCTCATGTGTTCTGTATAGTAGGTGTTGTGGTAACACCATTTTCCTACCTCTCAAGACCTCATGGGGGCTAACACCTGTTGCTTTGGCAGGAGTTGATCTGATTGCCATCAAAACCAATGGTAAACGTAAATCCCAGCTGGAACCTGCTTCTGCCACGGATTTCTTTAAAATATCCACAACAGACCTATTGCTTCGTTCAACTCCACCTGAAGAGGCCGCCCGATATGCAATATGTAGTTTTCTTTTCACACCCAGTATTTGCCATACCTTACTCATTAGAATACTTGTGAAGTGACTTCCTCTGTCTGACTCAATTCTTTGTGGCAACCCAAACCTTGAGAACACATGGTTCACCAGCAATGTGGCTGCTGTTTGCGCACTACAATCTGGTGCAGGAAGGCATTCAATCCACTTTGACATCAAACATACTACACTTAAAATATAACGGTTTCCTCTGCTCGACCTTTTTAAAGGCCCTACATAGTCTATTTGCAAATCTGACCATGGAAGAGTTAGGCCTCTTTTCATTAATGGGGCTCTATGCATTGGTGAAGCAGGTTTAAATTGGGCGCATACTAGACATCCTCTAGTATATAATTCCACATCTTGGGACATATGTGGCCAGTAAGCATAATCTTTTAGTATTCCTAATGTTTTTGTGAACCTCTATGGCCTGCAGTTATGGCATCATGTGCATGGTGTAGCATTAGCCCTCTGAATGAAAGGAGTACCACCCACTGTATTTGTCCTGTTATGGACTCTCTAATCATGAGTCCATCCTGTAATCTAATTCGTGTTTTGTTCTTTAATAGCACCCTCAACTCTTCTTTTCCCATACAATCATTTTCTGTTAAAGGATTTTGTTCAGGATCTATCAAATGATTATAATGGATTCCCAAAATTCGATCATTCTTTTGTGCCTCAATCAAATCTTGGTCTGGCGTGTCATGACTCCACTGTACCACTGATTGATCTACCTCCTTTGGTGCTTTAGAACGTGTTACTGCATCAATTTGTATTTCACCCATTAAATAATCAATAGGTAGCAATTCTCCCATAACAGCCCCAATCTTAGCCAGGTGGTCTGCCTTATCATTTCCCTCCTTATCCTCTCCTGGTGTTTTTAAATGCCCACGAATTTTTCTCCAGTATATTGTTAAATTATTCTTTGACACCAATTTGTCTATGGCTGGTATCATTTTTCCATGTTTAAGTGGCTTTTTGTTGTATGTAACCATGCCTCTTGCTTTCCAACCAGGCAAATACTCCACAAAGCTATTCCGTGCATAGTCAGAATCAGTCACCAGGACAATTTCACTGAACTTTTTATCAACTGCAGTAGCAATTGCTTTATAAACGGCTGCCAATTCCGCCACCTGACTGCTCCTAGCTCCAATCCTCATCCCTATACTGGGGACGCCTTCACATTTCAACCAGACATTTCCTATTCCTGCCACTAATTGTTTATTACTGTCATTTTCAATGTGAAAAGCACAACCATCCACATATACAGTTGGCAAATCCTTGCATGTTTTTTCATCAAAAGCTTTGTGTGGTGATTGTTCAAATTCCTGCAAACTAGTTTCCACTTCCATTTCATTTGGTATTTGTTCAGCTGCGCAGTCATGTAAGTCAGCTAACCCTTGAGCAATTGGGTTCTTTTTATTTTGTCAATATCTCACTTCTACAGGAAAACCTTGTAATGCCGGCGTCCATGAAGTGATTCTGGACTGCGCTAGATTACCTGATCTAATTCGGTTACTCTCTAAAAATTGCAAAGGTTGATGATTTGTTTCAATAATCACCTTTTCTCCCTGAACAATGGGGCGGAAATGTTGTAGCGCCCACACAGTGGTTAATAGGGCCTTTTCACATTCATTAAATTTCATTTCAACTTGGGAAAATGCCTTACTTGCATAGGCAATGGTTTTGTGATTCAAATTGTGTTTTTGTGATAACACTGCTGACATACAATGTTCAGAAAAACCTATTTCTATAAAGAAATCCCTGTCCTTTATGGGATATGCTAAACATGGTGCCTTTACAAGACATTCCTTTAATTTAGCCACTGCATCAGACTGCTCTTTTTCCCATTTCCAGGGAGTATTCAGTTTAAGCAGTTTAGTCAATGGATGAGTGATTTCTGCATAATTTTCAATGAACTTTCTGTTATAGCCTGTCATCCCTAATAAACTTTTTACTCCTTTCACATTTTTAGGATCTTTTAATCTTTGCATGGCCTCTATTTTCTTCTTTTGTGGATTTAGCCCATGTTCAGTCACTTCATGCCCTAGAAAGTTCACTTTTTTCTTGCACCATTGTGCTTTTTGCAAAGATACTTTGGCGCCTGCTTTCTGCAATTGGCCAAGCACATGTCTTATTTATCAAAATGGCTTTTCAGGCCCTCACTTTTTATCAGGACATCGTCCACGTAAACTATTGTTCCTCTTTCCGCTGCATGGCCTTTCTCAAAAATATGCCAAATTCACTCCCACTATTGATGTACCCGAACGGAGCTCTAAGCCAGGCATATTGAGTCCTGTCAAATGTAAAGGAAAATAAATTCTGAATCTCCTCTGCCAATGGCACGCACCAATATCCAGAGGTGAGATCTAATGTGATAAATACTTTTGAACCATGTACCTGAGCTAGGCCCTGATCAATGAATGGCAGTGGCAATCTAGATACTGGTACTCTTTTATTTAACTCTCTCAAGTCTGCACATAGCCGCCATTGACCATTTGGCTTTAACACACCTAAAATAGGTGTATTGGATGTGCAATGAATTGGCCTGATGATTCCCCGCGATTCCAAATTTTTAATAATCTCTCCCAATGATTCTAAACATGCCATGGGTAGTCTATACTGGCGTACAAACACTGGACTTCTGCTACACCCTTCTGGTAGTGTGGCCACATGTAAATCAGTTAAACCACAATCATAAGCATCTTTTGCAAATACATCCTTAAACTCCATAAATATCTCCCTCAGATTGTCCCTATCCTCATTGCTGTCACACGCATCCGCTAAGGAGATCTGCTCTTCTACCATTTTGGAAAATTCTGGAAAATCTTCTGGTAAGGGAATCTCAGCGCTTTCCTCTAACTGTGTGGCTGTGTGTTTTTGTAAAGCTGCCACTTTTAAATATTTTGGCATATCAGCTTCCACTTCAATGGGCTGATTTTCTGTTTCATTTTCATTTAAATTAAATATTATGCAATCCTCTTGATGGCAGCACACTGTCTCATTTGAATCATAAGGATACACAGAATTAATTTTAAATATTCCTTTGGGCTGAGAGTCCAGGTGTTCTGGCAACTCACCCTTCGCATCTACATACTTTTCAGGGATATTTCCAATCACCATGTTATTTAAATCTGCCGTATAATGTGATTTTTGTATGGCCATTCCTAATGGGGAGTTTTCCTCTAAATGAATATCCTGACAACCTTTATTATTTACCATAATTTTTACAGATCCTTCACCAATATCTACCAATGGAATGTATTCATAATACAGGCCTTGCTGTTTTATGGATTCATTCAGGCATACAAATGCATCAGAGTCTTTCATCTGCTGTCCATTTTTGCATTTCAGTGTTATTGCAAACTGTTTTGTAAATGCAGGAATAATAGTATCTTTCCTCATCTGTAATTCGATTGCATAAGGAACCAGTTGTGCACAATGATAAGCCCTTCTTTTGTCTTCAAATTCAGGTGCCGGACCACCTAGGCGTGACCATATTTTTTGATTAAGGAAATCTAACACCATACACATTCTGAGCATTATGTCATTGCCCATGTAAAATTCATTTTGTGCTCCACTCACTATCCATACATTATGGTAAATTGTTTTCTGCCCAATGCTAATTTTAAGCATGCATCTGCCTGCAATTCGGTTTTCAAAGTCTGGACTGTCCAACCCAGAAACATATTGGTTTTTAATCCTACATTTCGGGATTTCTTCCCTCTCCATTATTTTTTGCAATAATTTCTCATTAATGAAACTCCTTTCATGTCCAAGAGCTAAAGTGGCTTTTATTGTTTTAAAATAGTCATTTATACCAACATGAACCCATGGTTGCTCATCTTCCATGTGTATTTCTGCCAGAGTGGTAATGTGTTTTTCTGAATCTGTTTTAGGAGCAATATTCTGTTTGCATGTTTTCTCTTTTAAATAAAAACGTAATGTGTGCTCATCTATGGCAGTCTGCCAATTTTTCCTTGGGTCCAAGTATATTTGTACAGGTAGTTTTTCATTGTCGCTCTGCATTTTGTCTTGACACATTAATATAACAGTGACACTAGGTATGCAACTATTCTGGAGATATACCTCCACAGCATCATTTGTTTTGGCAACTGTGTGACATTCATTTATGTTGCTGTTTTGTGATTTTAGTTTCATAGGCCTCAATGGTTTTTTTGGTTAAGGACCACAGCACTCCATTCACCCCATCTATGAGAGGAGACAATCTTTTCAGGCAATCTGTCCCCATCAGAAATGGAATTTCACAAATAGATGTGATCAATACCTCTTGTTTCATTCTGTGCTTTCCTATTTTTATGTCAACCTCAGTTACACCTATGATGGGCACCTCCTCCCCATTAAAGTTATGCACTGGACCTTGATTTTCCTTTACTGTGATCTGACTCTGTGGGGGTCTCCCTTCGTTGATACTCTTTACCAGCTCCTTGGACATAATTGTGGCCTGTGCGCCTGTGTCAATCATAGCAAAGGTGTGGCATTTTTCTTCTACAGTGATGGGTGCATAATATCTGTCCTCAACTTCCTCTAATACACATAAGAAGTGTGAATTCTTACTAATTTCAGGGCTCACCTTTCTCAGGCCTTTTCACTTTGGGCTAAGCACATTGGTAAATGGAAAGACATTTTTCCCTCCTTTTTACCCATTTCTGCGCGAGAGACTTTATTCATTTCTCCATGATCAGAGGTTTTTTGGAGTGTGGCCACTGTTCGCCCATCCATCTGGGTAACATCAGAGACCACATTACAACCTTCCAACTGAACATGTGTAACAACATCATACAGCAATTTGTCATTTTTTAATTCTGTGCATTTGTGATCATTTAGTGTGATACCAGCCCTTTCAGCCTCTTCAAAAATATGTGGCTCAAAGAATTCTTCAGGTGATTGACTTGTACCCTCCTTTTGAGTATTCCCTTTTTCTGCCTGTGTTTGGTCATTGTTTTGCTTGCCCAGGGAAGGAGCTATAGCATCCCCACTTACTCCCTGTTCACTGGTATTCCCCATGCATGAGTCATTTTTCTTAAATCTGTCCCTTTCTTCTTTTGGAATTCCTAATGTTTCTTTTTCATTTGTGCAAATCTTTGCTGTTTTATTTAGCTCTAGGTTAAACCGTACCTCTTTTTTAGAAGTATTTGCACTTTCTGTCACATGTTCATTTACTGGCACTTTCATTTTTAATTCATTAGGCATCTCAGAGTCGTTATGCAAAATTATATCAGAGCAATCTGTCATTTTGGCACTGCAGTTATCATGAGTACTTAGTCACTTTTCGGAAGCCCCCCGGTCATTGCTATGGCCATCAGCCCCCTCTTTGGAAGGTGGTTTTTGCGCTGTATAGAGCTTTCCTATTTGCTCAGCTAACATTTTCACTTGGGCCTCAAGGCACTGGAACCTTTCCATCTCTCTAGAATCCTCTTTCTGTGGCCTAGGTCGATATTGGTTGTTTTCCCCCTGATTGGATCTATTCTGATACCTCTCAGGTGCTTGATATCGGTTGGGATGGTTTCTGAACTCTTGATTCATTTGTGGAGGGGAGCGGGGTGCACCCATCCTTTGATTATAGTCCCCTGGTGGGGAATCATTGTACTGACGTGGATTGTAGTTCATGTTTTGCCTCATATCCTGTCTCTCAGATTGTGGGTACTGGCCCCTATGTTGATTTCCATTATCAGTAAATCGATCCACATATCGGGGTCTATCCTGATTACCATATATCATGGTGTTGGGATCAAATCTGCTCTGTGTCCCCAATGACTGGTAGGGACCATCATTTCTTTGATCTTGATTTTGTCTCTGGTTATTGTTCGTACCTGCCATATCAGGCCGATATCCTACCCGGGGTCTGTCCCCTAAATACCTAGGGCTGATGTAGCTCTCCCTATTACTAGGATCATGTGATTGGAACATTGGTACAGGGAATGGCGATCTTTGTTGATTACCCCTTTGTTCAGGTGTCACATTATTTTTACCTTGGCTTTGAGCAGAATCAAGGGACATTTTGGCTGACCTGATTTCCATTACTGTGGCTGAGGGTTCTTTAGATTTAGGTCTAGTATCTTTAATTTTATCACTTTATCTACCCTGACAATAGAGTACCTCATATAGTTTTGTGCTTTGATGTACAATCCATTCAAGGGACTTGTCACGGTCAAATTCACGGACCAATTGGGATATGATGTCTTTCTGTAGCCCATAGAAGTATGCAGTTTTAAACTCATTGGAATTTGGGTCAAAAGATACATCAAAGCGAGAAAATGCTCTTTTTAAGTCTTGTAAAAATTGGTGAGGGGATGTATTAGGTCCAGCAGTGATTGTTTAAGCGACTTTCTTTGCCTCCTGCAATGACTGAAAAGGAGAAAAATGACGCCTAATTTATTTTTCAAACTCCACCCAGGTCATATTCTGCTGTTCATTTAATCCCCTTATGATGCTGGCCGTCGGGGCATCTAAAGTTAAATGAAAATATTGTCTGTACTGTTCCTTAGGTATCTGGAGTGCTTTAAAAATGTCATGCACCGCTTCTAAATGATCCTCAATGCAGCATTCACCTCCCTTTTTAAATGGTTTGATCAGGGCTTTAATGGATTTCATTTTTTTTATGGGGCTACTTGTTGCAGTGCATGGAATTGCACTACTTTGTGATTCAATCCTGTTTTCAGGTGTATGAGATTGGTGGCTGCCCCCAATGGGAGTATCAAATCCCCCAAGGGCGCTGCAACCAAGTTCAGTCACCGGCCCAGACACTGGAGCACTAGCTCTTTGGGCAGAACTAGAATTCACCTCCACTTCATTGAATGTGGTACCCTGCCGCCTCTCCTGGGACTTGGGAATGCACATTTGCTGTTCTAAGTCCTTACACTTTTTAAGGAGTCTGTTTGCTTCATTTTGCAAATAGTTGTTTTCATCACTCATCTTATTAATCACCTCCTGCATGTCGCACATTTGCATTTGGCATTCATTGAACTCTTTATTTCTCTTGTCTCTTTCTTGAGTCATTTTAATCATTTCTTGTTCTGCACTCTGGAGATCGCATTCTTTTTCACAATGTTCTTTTTGTAAAATCTGCATTTCAGAAATAACTTAATCTTTATCTTGCCTAATGTGGTCCACTAAAGCTTTTAAATGTACCAATTCTTGCTCACTGTCTTCAAACTGTTTCTTGCTTTTGCACAATTGAGAATCAAAATCCCTGCATTTTAACTGCATGTCTTTTTGGCATACATCCAATTCTGCTCTTAACATTTCCTGATTTTTACTTGCCCCATCTAATTCAGTCTTTAACCTGTTAATTAGCTGGGTATCATTTTCCTGCATTCGCAGGGACTCATTCAAAATAAACCATATTTTTCCGCATAGCCGTATTAAACAGTCTTTCTCTGCGCTTTTATCGGCTGCATTCAATAATCTTGTCTGGCAGACCTGACTTATGCTGCCTTCTGCAAAAATATTGTCTAGTTTTTCTTTCTGCACCTCACCCTGAATGCGGTCACGCCATTCTAAGGTGCTGTTCGACGACCACGTCCCATGTGCAAACAACTTTGCCTCTAAATATTGCACTAGGTCTGAAAATGTGGTTTCCCTTTGTGACATTCTAAAATTCGTTTTTAGTGGCACACTGCTATTATAAAATGGGTTCCCTTTAATGTGCAAATGGCAGTGTGAGACACGCTTGCCACACCCAGTAGGTACTCTATGATCACTTTCCCGGCCTGCAATGCACCATAAATATGTTGGGCATTTTGTGGATATTTGGGGCTTTGCAGTATTTTCTTACCGCCAAAATACCTTTAGCAATAATCACTCTCTGTATTCATATTGGGTCACACATGACAATAATACATTGCATTATTTCAGAATTCAGACCTATTTAGATGGTATGCACGATAGTTGTGTGGTTGGTATAGTGGTTGGTTTATTTGTGGCCCCAATATCCAACATCCCTTGTTTTTTATCTAGATTGTTCTTGATCACTAGAGAGACCTCAGGCCTACATTTTAGGGATACCACATTTTCAGTGTTAGTGTTGTGTGCCACCATGGGCTATTGTGGTATTTTTGTGGTAATTTCCACTACCTTATATACGGTGGGGAACTATGTCCAGAGAGTCCCTCTTCCCGTTGACTCATGTACCTCCAACAGGCTATGCTACAAACAGTCACTCACAACTGTCCATTCTGAATAGAATCATGCACACATCTGCTTTAAAATGACAATTACACTGTTTAAAAATCTCCCCACGTTTAAACCTTTCCCCTTGCAAAATGAAAGAGAGAAATAATACACACTAGCTATCTGTTTTCAAATGTTTTTGTATTATAGAAATTTCTTTTAAACACAGTTCAACTTTTTTTACAGAAATAAATGAAATGGTACAACATTATTTGTGATAAAATGAACAGAGAGCTGCGAGAATATATTCAATTGGTAACATTAAATATGCTGATAAGAGACTGAGACTCCCTTTAATACACTGACTGAACAGTTTCGCACACTTTCGCACAGCTCCCACTCGCTTCTATAATTACCTTATCTGTTCAGCATGAGTTTCCTTCGGCTATTCTCTTTCTGAATTTGGCTCCCTTGAAAATCAACCCCAGTGAGAAAAAGCGTCTGCCGTTCTCAAACCGGGGTTATTGCCTGGAACTCTCAGCTTTTGCAGCAGGAATGCCCCAGCCAGGAAACAGGTCCTTCTCCCAGTTCTGCAAGATCTCGATTGTTCTCCCCCTCCCCTCAAGCTTCTCCAGCAAAGTTCTAATCACAGCCTCTAGCATGATACTTGCTATGACGCTGCTCCAATCAGAATCAATCATGTCATCTCCTCCCTCACTACACAATGGCTCACTTCTACAGTGGCAATTGTAACAAACTGATTTCCTGTTCCTTCAAGCTCTTTGCTTCCTGTAGTTATGTGGACAGAGCAGCAGAGAAAAAAAAAATGAATGTGCGTTTAAAAGTTCACTTTCAGAGTAGGCCTAATTCTGCAGTGGAGACACATTTTTAATAGTGGGTTATGTTAAATGAAGTTTTATTAGTCAGGTTAGTTATTAATAAGGTTAGTTATTAATTTTCAAATGTGTCTCTTGCAACATAGGCATTTCAGGTGAAAAATAGTGTGCATTTTGAATGTGCACATGTGTGCTTTTAACTGTAAAAATAGATTTGCATCTTATATGTAAAAATCGTTTTCGACTGAATAGCCTGTCTTTACTTATATGTCCATGTTACTCTGGCAACACATATAGCAATGCACCACACCCATGTGGTGATGCTGCATCAAAAAAAATGCTACCTGTGCAGTAGTGCTGTACTCTGTGCTGTAACACGCCAAATATCCTTACAGACCTGGTCGTCAGGCATCCCAAAAAGGCTTGTCCGTGGTGAGAAAATGCGTGCCCTGGCTATTCTCCTCCTCCTGCGGTGTCCCACGATCAGTGCTGCGACAAATGGGGCATTCATCGTAGCTGTATATACATGTTTGTTGTTTGCGCGCACTTTTATACTGTGCGCGGGGATGCTTCCACCTGCCTTCGTATGGCGGACGCGTTGACGCCTGTGCGCGTCTTTTGCCGCGCGCGAGTTTCCCGTATTCGAATCCATGAATACGGGTTGTTCGCGTGCGTGTGGGCATTCCGTATAGTTCCCTGCAGTACTTCCCCAGTTACGCCTTCTTTTTCACGGGTTGTTCCCCATTCCGTGTGTTACGCCCACTGTTCCGCCCACTTTTGTTGTGTGCGCTGCGCTTTGTGCGCTTTTGCTGTGCACGTAGCGCACGCCGTTTGATGACACATGTGCCCGTGTGAGACATGCGTGGATTTGGCGCACGACCAGCGGGAAACTAGCGCAGCGCCTTCCTTGTATCGCACGCATGCGTGTGCGCTTGATTTCTCACGCTTGCGCCACCTTGCGCCTGCTTGCGCTGGGATTTTCGGTGCACGTTTGTTCCATGAATCAACCCATTAAAGTTTACAATGAATTGGAATGCACTTGAAGTACCATTCTTGGATTTGATGAATTATGCAGTTGGTAACGGGCTATCAAAGATTCTTTTTCGAAAAAAAACAACAGACAGAAACACTCTTTTGCAATACACGAGCCAGCATCTGAGACATATAAGAGATTATTTACCATTAAGCCAGTGTTTGCACTTCCTGCATAATTGTACCAATAAACAAGACTATCATAATCACAGGCAGAAGAAATAAAAATGACATTTCGGGAAAGAGGATAGCCTCTTCGCCTTTTAAAGAAACGTCCAAAAGGGTATAGGGTATTTCAATTTTATTGTATTTATTGGATATTTGAAAGGCACCTATGCAACACATGGTGCATTGAAAGGAAAACTCTTTTCAATATAACGAAACAGACAGAGAATAATTCAATCTGTGTTTGTGTAAACACTTTTTATTGGTTTACTCCAGGCCTGAAAAAGCGTGTTCGCAAATATTGCACAAAACTAAACCTGACCACAATAGCAGAGTTGCATCTTTTGTTTGCGCTTAAGAGAGGCTACAACCTAAGGGACAAACTGGTGACAGCAGTTCAACAAACAAAAAACAAGCCACAGAACGTCATACAACCATTGGCCTCCCAGACTACAATTACCAAGGGGTATTACCTTTGTGGCCTCTGTACAACACATAAGTTCACAACCAAAACAACAGAATTCTTTCATAATAGCTTTCATTGGATGATGGAAAATTACACCTCCTGCCAAATCAAGAAATCGATATATGCAATCATCTTCCCATGCGACTGTTGGAACATTGGCATGACCACATGCCCAATGAATACACGAAACGCTGAACACCGGTCCAAAATTAAAAAAAGAAACATGCATGATCCTCTTCTTAGGCAGTTTTATGAACATGCTCAAACTGAAAATTACTTGAGGTGTTTTGTGACCAAGAGGTTGATTCCAGATGCCAACAATTTTTCCGTGTCAAACAGGCTATTTAAACTTGAACAGCATTGGATTTTCCACCTGAACACATACATTACAGGATTGAATGAACACATAAGCTGCATAACTTTATTACCGAAATGAAAACCCGCATGCAGAATTTGCCCAAATTGTTATTTTCAGCAGACACACTTTATGAAGATGTTTTATTGAATGTTCCCCCAGTTACTACCATATTAACCCTGCTGAGTCTGCCAAATTTCAATTGTATTAGAGGCTTCATAGACACCAAATACCACAGAGGGCATGTATTTCAACTAAATAACGATTCAGAGCAAATTAATCTGCCTTTCTTTGAAAGTATCTTGGGAAGATACTGCAATAATAGGGCACGTCACACCCAAACTACATGCCTGTTTCTCCATCCAGACAATTTAGTTCAATCCGTGTGTGATCAAACATAACAAAGAAAGACAGCTCTTGCAACAGTTCCGTTACAAGCATTTTTATACTCTACCAAGATGGCTGACAAGTTCAGTCTATGTCTTGCGAGGTGAACGAACACACCGTCGATAGTTTAACATGATAAAAGTCAACAAGAGACTGCAATTGTATGAAGCCAGAATACGATTGTGCACACGCAGGCATTTTTAACATGATAAAAGTCAACAAGAGGCTGCAATTGTATGAAGCCAGAATACGATTGTGCACATGCAGGCATTTTCTCAACAGCAACAATCTTGTGTTTTGAAGCCGAGGTAATTACCACAATGTCTGACACATTATAGCTTCATACACGTAAGTTGCAGATAGATCTAGACAAATTCGTTCCAAAATGGACTGCAATTGTATGAAGCCAGAATACGATTTTGCACACCCAGGCATTTTCTCAACAGCAACAATCTTGTGTTTTGAAGCCGAGGTAATTACCACAATGTCTGACACATTATAGCTTTATACACGTAAGTTGCGGATAGATCTAGACAAAAGCGTTCCAAAATGGTCTTGTCTTTTCAGACAAACAATGCTGCTGTAACACTTTGGGTATAACAACAATTTGCACCACAGAGCTTCAACACTGACGGGTAAGTAACCGTGCACCCAGAACATATGGGAGTCCACCTTGTAATGTTCATTCCTTTGAACGTCTAATATAATTATCCTTTCCAAACTTGCTACACTACTTACATAGAATTCAGTTTCTCTTCTTTGTTTTATACAAGTCAATTATAGGCTTGACGCCTCAGCACCCTCTGTCTAATTGAATAATGCAATTCCCAGACCGGAGCAATGAAGGTGACTCTATGAGGTCATGCATGCTCAAGATCACAACATTAAGAATGTTGCCATATCAGGTACTATTACGAACAATTTTGTCCTTGGATCCTGTTATATATAGTCTTGTACATTGTCACTGGCCTGGAGTGATTGCCATAGAAGGTGATGTATGATGCAGCCAGGAGAATGTTGAGTGCATCAGTGTATGAATGTTCTGAGTGAGTCAGTTGGGGGCCTGAGCTGGAGTGAGTGGATGGCCGGTGGGTCTTCTCCTTCATGTGTACTGTACTACCTGTCCCTGTCCTTGTCCTGTCATCCAGACTACTGTAAATACCTGAGAGTAACTGGAACTGTACATATTGTACCAATAAAGCATACCTGGACCAACATCAGTCTCCACAGCTGGTCTGTGTGTCCCGTGTGACTAATAAGAGACTTTATTACACTGGCGACGAGAGTTAAAGAACCCAGGAATATGGACAAATACAACTTAAAAGGACAGAGTGCAACTGAGGAGCTGCAGCTACAAAAATGTACAGTAAGGAGAGCTGTGGGGGGAAGCAGCCTAAGAGTGACCCACCGTTCCCCCATAGACTCAAAAATAAACATCCTGCCAGCTCCAGGGTTGAAAATGTATAATGTGCCACTGGACTCTGGGAGGGAGGTCCCCAGCAACCAAAAACATTTCCCCAGACGCCCTACTCCAAAAGTGCTTCAGACAGCAAGAGCTGTCCATCTATCAGGTCAGAGGAGGGGGGAGGACGAAGTGAAACTTACACTTTCCTTTCATTTGGCATTTTATGTGTAAAACGGACAAAATGAAACGTACGCTTTCCTTTTATTGGCAATTTTTTTTTTTTGTAAAACCCTCACTGCTGCCCTGAGCAGAACCCTGCATCATTTTCAAAAGCTGCTAGGTGTTGCCCAGCAACACACACACAGCATTAGCAGTCTTCATTCTCTCAATGGCTACTCTGACTTTCCGGGACTAATCACTCACTATCTTGGTCCATTGTGACATCACAACTGAACATTCCATCAGGTCTTCCCTGAACTTTTTGAGCCCCGTTCAAATTAATAAGTAAAAAGATAACTCTCAGCGTAGGAGCTGGGGGCAGTGTGTGTGTCAATGAAATGCAATAACTTCATGGGAGCATTTTACAGTTTCATTGACCACCCTGTACATTCTGCAAACCACCGGGTGGCGCCAGAGCTCCATGCACTCAGAATATTAACTGTGAAAATGAATACATAAAGGCAGCTTGCAACCCGTAATGAAAGACATTTTTGTTGTGCCAACTTTTTTTTTCAAAATACACAGTAACATTGCCACATTGCTAAACAGTATGTTTGTTGTTCCTTTTTTAGAAATGGCACATTCCACTATATTTTAACAGAATTGTGCCCGACTACCCAAACTGCTTTTTCATCCTGAGGAAGGCTGGGACTTATTCTTGTGAATGATCAGGGACCCGACAAGCCGAAACACAAGCAACTTGGGTCAATGTCGTGCTCCCACTTATGTTTTTTCCTATCACTAATGCTTAGGTTTTTTGCCTCAATGTTTGCACCTTTGTTGTGATTGTTTAGTACATTCTAATGCTGAATGTTGTGACTTTTTGTATGAATTAGGCATTCATTGTTACCAGAAGAAAATATAACAAACTGAATGTGTATTGGCTGTCTGAAACTACATACATTGTTCCGTGACAAAATTGTGGTAGACTATGTCGACTCTGTAGATAGTCTTGTCGCAAATGTGTACGTAAACATTTGTATGTCAAATATCACCTTGTGTGTTTTACTATTTTTGTGTACAATTGTTTACAACCTTTTTAATCATTAAAACATACATAGTGATCCTCATAAAAAAAAAAAAAATATTCAATTAAGTTTTTACTTAGTTCTTACACAAAGGTTTTTCCTTTGCAATAGTAGAGATAAAAGGCGCCATCTGTCCAGATATTCAGGTGACCCAGGGTGAAGAGTCATTTAGATAGAGGAAGAGGGTTCTCTGTAAGCTCCACGATGCCCCATGTAAATGCTGAGATCAGTTTGTATGCTGGGTATGATAGACGTATGTGCAAATAAAGGATGTAGTCGACTTGAGATGTCTAGAATGGGTAAGCATTCAAAGGAGTCATAATAAACCTGTCAAGACTTTTGCAGGCTCTCTGAAGGTGCTCAATCTGGATTCATGAAACACTGTTAATCTGCTCTGTCAATGGGGAAAAGTTTATTTGTATAGTTAGTTTTTACCTCATTCTTTGGTGGTACAATGACCTATCCCATACCTTAACTAATCAAGCCATTGTCTGCTGCTATACATCTACATGTTTTAGTGCCAACCATTCAAGTTTTTTGTATGATTGTATTGTTATTCTGGTAATACAATTGCAATGCTAGAATGTTTTGAGTGTGGTTACACACAGTTACAAATCTTTCTCGATTATTTCCAAATGGAGCATTTGTTTTCGATGTAACTTTCATGAAGGATTGTCGTTTTGAGGGCAGGCATGTGCAGCGACACACATTAATTATGCTATACCACTCTGCTATTGTAATAACACAATACGAGTGTGCCGTTGAAAACATGACCCTAAGTAGAGTAGAAGGAATTGATCATTTTGTGAACAGAGGATAGCAAAGGGGCAACGTGCTGGTCTTATTTGCATAAACGTCTACAGTTCGAATCCCGGTATCCCGCTTAGAAACCAAACTAAGATATGGTATAAATGTCATTAATATGAGGATAGACAGGAATATATGCTGTTGCTTCCACTGCGCGCACTTAGATGATTTGATTTTAGCTTGGCCAGCATTGTTTTATTTATTTAATTTGCGTAGCAGAGAGAGAAGACCTGACTAGCTACATCTCCTGACAGCTGCCATTCTGTGGGGCATAATTATTGTTTATCCTGCATTTCATCTTCTCACTTATCTACGAATAAGTCTTTGTAGCGGACCTTATTAAAAAACAACTATGCATCATCTGTTAAGGATTAATTATTTCTTTACAAAATGCCTATATCACTGAAATAATATTTGATGGTACGCAAATGTTGTAAGCTAATTGAACAGCATAAAAGAACGCTAGCCTAAGTGGGTAATTTGAATTGCCTGCCATGCTGGTATAATTTGTGATGAATTTCACATGAAGCAGCTTCTATTTTTATTTGTATTATTGCTTGTTTATATGGTAAGGATTTTGAACTGAAAGGCTGTAGATATGTTACATTAAACTTGATAAATACATACCACTTTTTCCCTTTGTTAAATGAGAGAAAAAAGGAAGTGGAGGGGAAAGTTGATAGTGAAACAATAAACAACAACCCAGGGAGCTTGATACAAGAACCAATGGATATTTGATACGTGAAAAAGAATGTACCCTTCACCTCGTCTCCTGAAACAGAAAAAAGCATTTTGTTTCTTAAAGAAAGCCTTCACTCAGGCTGCCATCCTATGTCCAACTGATTGTTCTAGACCTTTTATTGTGGAGACTAATACATCCAAATGCGCTATCGCGGCAATCCTGACCCAATTACAGGGTGATCATGAAGAACATCCTGTGGCATACCTATCAAAAACTATAACCGACAGTGAAAGACATTACTCAGTACTCGAAAAGGAGTTGCTTGCTATTAAACAGGCATATCTTGAGTGTTGTACCTTTTCCTGGCTGCCCATTCTTCCATGGAAATCTGCAATGACACCGCAATTTACAATGGGCCTCATTATAACTCGCCCAGTATGGAAACAACGGTGGCGGTAAACCCGCCGCCACCGTTGTTTCCATGCCGGGCGATCACAACTCCTGCAGGCGGAGGCATCAAACCCGCCAGGTCTGACCTGGCGGGTTTAACACCGCCCACCTGCAGGCGGACAAGGAAACATCGGCAACATCACGAGATGGGGCCGGTGTTTCCATGATCCCCATCCCCATTGAGTCCTATGGGACTCAATGGGAATGGGGATTAACACCAATCCGCCTCCGGAATTCCCGGGATACCGGGGTTGTAATGCCCCGGTAATTCCGGGAGTCACAGAGGCGGAATGTTAATACAAGTCCGGTGGTAACCAGACGCTTTTACCGCCTCGGTTACCGCCGGACTCGTAATGAGGCCCAATGTCTTTAATCACTGGAATGTCTGAACAGCAGACAGGAGTAAGGGAGACGGGGGAGCACCACTATGGTAATAGTTACCAAAAGTTAAATTCAAGTTTGATAATAAACTTCAAGGCATTGTACAGTTAACTTGACGTACACTAGATCAAGAAAAATAGATATAGTCAATAGTGCACAGTGAAACAATCACTAGACCTGGAGACTCTTGGAAAGTAGCAAATACTACTGAATCTTAACACATATATTCAGTTAGCTGACAATAAATTCTAATGAAAAAATGCAACATTTTCATAGTCCTTTGGGTGGTGATCTTCTCTTTAATTTTTCATTATTTGTGCAAAGAAGCCCTTGCAGATGCATTTCAGACAGAATGTCCATCCTCAGGGCAGGTTCTACAAATATACAATATCATATCATTTTGTGAATTTGTGACCTTTAAACACATGTTTGTAATCAATATATTTAATGCAAAATGCTTGGACACTCCATGCTCAGACCATTCTATCACACCTGTTTCTGTGATACAGAAGTAGTGACGAGGCCTCAGTTTCCACCTATAGAAATAATGCTTAGTAGCTAAAGTTGCTCGGGACCTTGATCTGTACTAATGTGTCTTCAACAAACCTCTAACATAATCATACACATCACAAATCTGTATGTATGGTGTTACAGATCTCTTTGGGCTAGCTTTAGTATCTCGTGGTATTTTGTAGTATTTTGTAAATGTGGTATTTTGTTAGCTCTTGGTAATATATTGTGTAAATGTATTGCCTACTAATTATTTTGCCAGGGTCAGTAACGGTAAACAAGCACTGGACTTAGTACTCTCTGAATAATTAACTCATCCCCTCCTGTGGTATCTTATCTACAATACCACTCTTGTATGCCCTTGTGGCTTGCATCCCAGAATACATTAACAATGCAAATTAAATGCAAAACATTAATTCAGCCTCTCAGTGTAAAAGAAGTTACAGTGACTAACTTTCCTTTGATCTTTTTTACTGCACGTTCTTCATCTCTGCATGCCAGCTCATTAACTCTGAGTGCAGAATAAATACACTGATGCTGAATCACCTTTTTCAATTGTTATTCTTTATCATAAACTAGAAATATTCAACTTAGACAAAATGACATGTGCATCCACGTTGTAATTCAAACATAAGCAAAGTCTTTCCTGCAATAGTTTTCAAAACACACTATTTGCGATAATGCTCAGTTTTTCCTGTCATTGGCCTTGAACTTTGCAACAAAATTGGCAGAGCACAGCTTCTGTCACTGGCCCTCATTACGACCCTGGCGGAAATCGAAAAACGATGGCGGAAATGCAATACCGCCATCGAATAGCGCTCGGTGCGATCATGACCCGTCACCGTAAAGTACGATGCCATTAGCGACACCGTAGTGAACGCCAACGCTAACTGCACCAAGTACGCGCACGCGCGCCATGCCAAACCGCAATTACCACCATGGCGCAACGGTACGCGAATTCTGACCCTAGCGGACATGCACCTAACGCCACCAAGCACGGCGGAAAGTACCATTCCGCCATGGTGAGAAGTACGGCATCGCGAACCAACCGTAAACGGCCCTACTGAGTGCCTGCACACCACTCCCTGGCCACATTGCACAACTCCTCGTAGGTGCAATGAAGTCACACAATGCAACCAGTGAAATGTACATGTCACCCATGCCTGCCAACGAACAAATGAACCTCAAGAGGGGCCAACGGGAGCTGCAGGGCACAGATGGCACGAATACAGAAGCTACACAAATGGACATGACCTCAGTCTCCCTCCAAGAAACGCACGCAAACACAGGCACCTGTGACCAGCCATATTCTGATAATCACATCATTCCACCAATCCACCTGGCTGACCGGCATCTGTTACACAAAAGCTAATCCCCCGCCCCTGAGCATGACACCATGAAAACAGTCATATTGGCAGCCCTAATCCCTGACCTCACTGGGCTCCGTAGGCAAACGCGCCCAGCACAGTACCACGCAACTATACTCCGAAGCTGGAACCCAATGCAGATCTTCTCACAATACATCGCTCCCCAAGTAGGAATATGCCACATCACTTGCAAAGAAGAACGCTACACGGTTCATATCAGAATAGAAATTTAATGCACAACAAATTCACCAAGCCCATACAGCCATTAGGCCATGAACCCCAAAATATAATTCACCATTGTGGGCTGCATCCGCAATAAATGACCAGCTACTTCTTGTGTGACGCCCTGTTCCCTCATGGTACACAGGGCCTACATTCTCGTACGAAAAGGCAACATGGAAGCGCCTCGAACCGCAGGGCCGTCCCATTAGGGAGGCACTAGTCCAGCTGAAAGGCCGAAATGTTGCTCCTAGCCACTAGTACTGCGTAAGGGCATGTGGCCCATTGGCGATCGTCCCATAAGATCGTAATGGTGCTCCACTGATTAACACGAAGCAGCAGGTGTCGGGAGTAAAATCCATCTGCAGGAATGGCATACAGATGGCAGTGGCAAAAGGGGAGGAGATACCTGTCACCCAAATGAAATGAAAAAGAATAGTATGGGCATCAGAACTGCATTTGAATTACTCACTTCAATGATCACACCAAATCCACAGCCATATGCATGCTAGCCCACTCCAAGGGATCATCACCACCCAAAAACCACTTGCGAATCATAACTATCTATATCGAGGTGAAAACACTATTACAAACGAGTGTTACTGTGCATGCATCTGTCAAAACAGAATCCATCAGATGGGATTAGTAACGTGCATAGACACAAGTGTCTGAAGGCGCGTCGAGACAGGGAGGGTTCAACAAGGCCAGATAGACGATGGTCCCACTATGGCAGCCCTGCATCACATAGCGCAGGGTAGGTGGATAGATTCCAAGAAGCCCCGTACATGGCAAACTCTGTATGAAATCATCTGTCCATGCATCCATACATCATTCCCTCATCCCGTAATGAAAACGCCTGATTTCATACTCACATAACATGTGAAATTTCCATTGAGTCTGTGCGTTATGCAGCCTGCTAAATCCACTGTGCTCCAGCCCGTAATTCCAGTGTTGTGAAGTAACATGTATTTGGGAACGTCCGGCCTCATCGTCCACTACGCTATTGCGCATCCCATACCATTCATATCAATCATTGCATTCTCGCCATGGCCCCTGTCCCAAAGACATTGAACAATAGAACGTTATATTTGCAGTCAGACCTGTGGGCGTCTCCTCGCCGCTAGCTGAAAACCGAAAGCGCTGTCCTTCGAATTCCTCATTTGCAACATCACGTCGAAAAGGCATCTGTGGCCGCTTGAAATCACAAATTAATCCATCTAGTGCGGCTGTGTGTGAAAATGGCAACTGCCTTCACTCACAAATGGGACGCCCCGCCCGTCGGTGAACCTCGGTACAGTGTTGCATGAGGGTCCACCGTAACTCGAGTACTACGTTCCACTGACCCTTCACAAGTCTGTTCGCGACTGCAAAGATAGTATGTGAACCAATGGGACCATAGCAGAATGAACATATCAACCAGTATTACACTGCCATCGGGAACAAATACATGATTGTAATAGCAAGATGCCATTCGTCGAATTGCAGCGTTGTGTGCGGGACGTGCTCGCCCAAAGGGGATTGCAGCTTGCACAGGTGGAATGAATCACCACAGGTGGAGGCTATACAGCCTGAAAACACATAAATTGCACACCCAACCCCCTCACACAACCACACCCACTCCGAAATGCTACCGGCAGGACTAGCGATGTTGGCCCTGGGGGACCTGATAGCACTGCAAGTACTCCAACTTCAAGAAGAAGACGAACCCCAACTACTACAACAACCGGCCGCACGGAGGAGACGCAGGAGGAGGAGGAGGGCAAGGCAGGGCCAGCAAGGGCCGCCAGCACAGCCACTACCACCACGCAGGCAGCCCGCAATCCCACGCCTCCGAGCACATCCATTCGACCTCACTGATGAGCAGATCCACACCCTCTACCGTTTGGACCGGGACACCATAACCGCCATTGTGGACATGACACAGGCTGACCTTGCCAGCATGATAGATAGCCCAACCGCCATCCCACCCCTACTGAAGGTGGTGTCTGTACTCCACTTCCTGGCCACAGGCACCTACCAGCACACAGTCGGACAGTTGCATGGCATTTCACAGCCACTGTTCTCACGGACACTATTGCAAGTGCTCGATGCCCTCCTGAGGCACGCAGACGACTACATCTCTCTACCGCGCTCGGAGCAGGAAATTACGAACACAAAAGTGGGATTCCATGCACTTGGCGGCATACCGGGTTGCATTGGTGCCATCGACTGCACCCATGTGGAATTGGTCGTCCCACATGCCATGGAGGCCCAGTACCGCAACCGAAAACAATTTCATTCTCTGAATGTACAAATGGTGTGTGACTCCAACAGGATCATTACACATTGTTGTGCCCGATTCCCTGGATCAACCCATGATTCTATGGTCTTGAGGAACTCTACAATACCACGCTACATGGAGCGACACGCAGGGAACAGATCCTGGCTACTCAGTGAGTCTCATTTCAAGCATGATAATGTGGGGTATGTGATGCGCCAATGACCTAGCAGGAAGGGGGGGGGGGGCGTACGTACGTAGCAATGGCATTCCTCAAACATCCTTTATTGTCCACATACAGGTGATGCCGGGTATCCACTGAAGAGATGGCTCCTTACACCACTCCGGAACCCACGGGACCAGCATGAGGAGGACTACAACCATGCCCACTCACGTACCCGTGTAGTCATAGAACAGGCATTCGGCCTACTGAAGACTCGTTTCCGCTGCCTCAGCAGGTCTGGCGGGGCACTCCTGTACCGCCATGAGAAGGTCGCAAAGATGGTCATGGCATGTGTCATGCTACACAACATGTGCGTACGTAGAAATGTGCCCATGCCCCCTGACGCAGAACTGCAAGCACCTGAAGATGGTCATGATGAGGGTGGGGATGTGGCAGCACCTCAAGGAGTCTGCGAGGCACAGGAGGGCCGTGACATTCGTCAGCATATCATAGATGCATGCTTCTAGCACTCACGCCTGGTGTCTGATACATGGACACGGAACTTGTGGCACTGTGTGTGTCCGGAACATGCACAATAGGGACTGTACGCCTATAATGGCCTCGTACACAAAGATCAATGTCCACACATCTCATTGGATAATCGTGCATTGTTTATGGCATATGTGAAATCATGTTACACACCCCATCGACCCGCCACCCAAGTGAGCACAACACACCCCCTCCACCCTCCTACCTCCCCCCGAACACCAGTGTCCAGAGATGCTCATTGTCAGTGGGCAGTCGCTATTGCAAGCCCCCTCTCCGGGTATCAGGGGCACCCCTGCCTGTGGAGCGCAGGTTCCTCCCTGATCTACGTTGGGGGCTGCCTTGGACGGAACTTGCAACGGATGATGTCTCTGCCTGCTCACGTCCATGCATGTCCCTAAGGGTTTGTGAGAGCTCAGTGAGCACACGGCGCACAGCGGCAAGTTCGGCACATACGTCTTTGGACGTCGCATGCAGTTCCCCCCTCAGGCTCTCGGTGCTTCTCTCCATTTGTACTCTCAGGCTCTCGGTGCTTCTCTCCATTTCTACTCTCAGGCTCTCGGTGCTACTCTCCATTTGTGCCCTTAGTGTCTCTGTACTTCTCTCCATTTCTGCCCTAAGTGTCTCAGTTGATGTTTCTATGTCTGCCTTAGTGCCCCCACATTCATCGGCATGGTCCTTGAGGAGCGTGGCCAGTTGCTGCTGTTGCACGATTACCTGGTCGAGGGACTGTTGCCTCTGCTGTGCCATGGCCATTTGCGGTGGTGTCACAGAGGGGCTGGTCACCTCATGTTGCCTTGCCACAGGGCTTGTGGGGGATGGCCAGTCGTCGTCTTGTGGGTGCTCCTGCGTGGTATCCTCATGGTGTACGGGATGGAACAGACAGGGGGATTGAGGCAGGTCATGGATGGATCTGACTTCGACATCCCCGTTTTCTGTGTCGGAGCATGCTGCCATTAATGCAGTGTCACCTATGGTGCTGCTGCCACCAGAAGCAGTGCCTACTGTGGCATCCATTGGGGGGACCTGTGGTGGTGCTGTTGTGGGCGTGCTGGGTGCTGGGGTGCCTGTTGGAGTTCCCTCCTGTGTGCTGCCACTTGATTTGTCCTGCTGCCGTGTCTTGATGCGTGCAGCTGAGGTGGAGGGTCTTTGGCCGTTGGTCTTGGCCCTCTTTGCAGGTGTGCTGGTAGGGGTGTCCTGGAGCTCGTCGTTTGAATCGGACCCTGTGGTGGAGTAGAAGAGGGCGAGCGTTATTGATGGGTCTGTGGGAATTGGAATGGCAATGTATCACATGCATTGGGGTGGTACCTGAGGGTGATTTGGGTTGGGGCCTTGGAGGTGGTTTCTTTTTTGTGTGGAGTGAGGGTGCAGTTGTTTTGCAGCCTGCAGTTAGGGTGTGCCTGCTGCACGTGTAGAGGGTGTTTTTAGGATTTTTAATTATTTATGTATTTAATGTGAGTTTTAAAGTGTGCTATCGGGCCTATGTATGTGGACGTTCTCCTGGACATGTGTTACTGTTGCACTATGTGGACAGGTGGTACTTCACATGATTGGACATTGTGGTTTTAGCATTGTTTTATTTGGGACACCTACCTGATTCTTCGGATGTCTGCACTCCTTTCTCCATCCCTCCGACTCCCTCTATACTCTCCATTCCAATGGTGGAGGCACAGATTTCTTCCCAGGGGGTCAGCTTGATGGGTGATTCCGATCCTCCCCCGGTAGCTGTGGCAATGTTGCGGTTGGCAGAAAGTATGCTACGGACGCGGATCCGCAGGTCGTCCCATCGCTTTCTGCATTGCTGTGGGTTGCGGGGTGCGGTCCCCACCGCACTTACCCGCTGTGCCACCAGGGCCCATATGGCCTTCTTGTTCGCAAGTGCCATCCTGGTCATTTGCGTGGAGAAGACGACGGCAGCATTCTCCTGGAGGGTCTCTGTGAGCACGGTGAGTTCCTCACGGGAGAAGTGGACCTGCCGCTTGCGGTCGCACGCTTTCTTCGCTACTTTTCCCATTTTTCTTGGTTTCACTAGGGTGGATGTCGGGTTGGGATGTGTCTCAGGGTAGTATTTTTAATGGTTGTGTGGAATTTGTGTTTTTATAGGTGTACGGCGTGATGTTTCCCGTTCCGGGACCATGTTTTTACTTCCGTTTCCGTATATTTACGGTCACCGTACTTTCCGATTGCCGCTCATTGCGGTGACCGCTAAGAGGGGTGGCGGAATTGCACCTAGGGCGCCGTACGGCGGCGGTGTGGGCCGTTTTGGGGTCATTTCCGCCATCGCGGACTTTGCACTTCCGCCATGGCGTGGTGCTCGTGCCCGATGGGTCGGAATGAGCCGCACTTTGCTCCGTCGTGCAATGGCGGAAACGCTATTTACGCTATGGCGGTCCGGTCGGTTGCTTTCCGCCAGGGTCGTAATGAGGGCCACTGAGTTTTATTGCAGCAAAACCTAAGAAGTGGGAACACAGTTTTACATACACGTTCAAAATGTTATCATGCAGTTTATTAAAATGAAATGACTTATTTACCCTGCACTGCCTAGTATCAATCATCCATTTAGCCCCTGAAGTACTGCATAATTACCTAGATCCAGCTGGTGATATTCCCGACTCAGTCTGGAAGTACGCCACAAAGCCCTTCCCCAGACTTTCTGTTGGCTGCACCACCCAGAGTCAACCACAGATAAGGGTGCTTGAGACTGCAACTCTTCTGACAACTGGCAACCCAGGAGAGATGGAGACAGCCCATAAAACAGTCAGCCTGTAATACTGTTGGCAAAACACAGAAGAGACAGTCTGCACAGGAACAAACTCTCTCCCAGTCCTCTGCTACCGAGCCAGTGGGTGAGTGAAGGACCCAGCCCTTTCTGCTTCAAGCCTTTTTTCTAAAACCTCATGTGTAATTCAAACTGCCTCCCTTTTTGTCAGTGGGCCAATCCAAGAATGTTCTGACAGTGTCCAGAGTGCTTAAGAGTGGATGTAATAGCTGCATCTCAGTGACGTTTTCCTGCTCTGAAATTTGTTTAAACAATGCAATGTCTTTAGCAGAATGCATCTCACATTCTACACTTCTGATTTGTCACAGTCCCATTCAGACAAAGCACAGCTTTAAGCCTGCAAATTTAGTTTATTTCATATCCAAACCACCATGCATTCCCAACAATCTGCACCAAGTTTATATCATCGACTTGTTTGCACTAAATGTTTGTATGGGAACCTGTTACATGTTAAATGGATAAGGCAAATTAGTATGTTAGTTTATTTATAGTGCAACTCAGCCCAATACTGTGGTATCGTGGAGCAAAGTGATCATATTCGAGCATGTGTTCTGTGCATTCCCAACATTGGCATCTATTAGATTCAACCCGGGTCTCATACCCTGAGTCACACATATGAGTCTCACACCATTGGCCCAAGTTAAAATTCACACTTTTGCTAAAATGTGGATGATGAAATGTGGAGCTACCTTGTTGAAATTCACAGTATGGAAAATGATTTCCCATTACATTTCCCTACAATGGGCAATCAGAAATATATACAATGTATCATGTATATACATGTGTTGTTCTAAACTGGCATAGTGGGCTCTTACCTAATGGTATAGTTGGCAAATTGAGAAAGGTCAGGGAACAGAGCTCTGCTGCCTGTTGTATTCCATTTAAAGTCAGAGGAATGCTTGAAACAAATTGTTAATATATAGATTCTCAGTAGAAGTATCTACAGCCTGAAGCTTCATGTCTAAACTACAGGTTACATACTAGTCTGGACTGCTGAGTCTCTTATCCTGAGCAGCGTTAAGGTGATATATAATCACGAGATCACTGATGTGAAAATATGGGTGTTGAAGGTGAAGTGAAATCAAAGTTCATATTACTGAATGAGCCATATATGACTCCTTCGTCTTACCATTCTGTATATGACCTGATGTATCTGGTATACGGAGGTGTAATTACCTGAACGGGATGAGTCACTGATTGACTGTAGTAGTTGTCTGTGTGGCCCGTCTCAGACCACTGTTGTCTTCACAGAGGACCTGCACATTTGCCCAGCCATAGAACATTGTTACCATGGTAGCAGACGCATGCGCCCTCCTTCGTTATTAACCAACATCATTGCGTACCTGACGCAATGATGTATGATTACTTGCATGAATGGTCCTAGAGCAGGCACAAGCGTTCAGTCGGCTGAAAGTTGTAGTGTTGACTGTATACATTGCAGCAAACGGGAAAGGGATTTGCGTTGCATACATCTGACTGTCATACAATACAGAATGCGTGGCATTATGTGTGTTTGTAATGTAGGCTTCCATTTGGTGATAAATAATATTGTTTAAGCTGGGTACGTGTATGATCCTGTTTCATAATGAAGTATTTCTCCATGTTGGGGTGGGTACTGCAAAAGGTAAGAAGGTGGATTGATACCTCCACAATAAGGGTAGGTGCTGCAAATAGCAAGAAGGTAGATGGATTTTACACTAACTCATCAATGGTCATGGTTAATATTGATTTCATTACACACATATTAATGCTCCTGCTTTGATCAATTGTTTTCATTGTCTCTACCCCGGCAAGCCAGGATGATCTTCCCTTGGCAGAGAGCATGCTGTCATGAATCAGGCACTTCCTTGGTGGCTTTAGCAGCATTGGAAATATTGCCCTGCATGGTTTACATGGATTTGACTTTCTGCCAACCTCAAGATGGCATTTCATACCAGGATGGAACGTTTTGCCAACCATAGGATGGTGCCACGCACTGTACGTATGATCTCTTACACACCTATTCCAAGATGGTGCCTTTGGAGCTACGGTCTGCCGCAGCTGCCCATACAATGTCTCTCCTTTGTTTCTACTTAAGCAGATCCATGCCAGCTATGCAGTGTGTTGCAAAACCTCAGGTATTCTAAACTGCTGCCACAATAGTTGTTCTCTCCTCCTCGCTCCTGTTCCTGTGTGCCTCCTTGTGTCCCTCCTTCCTCCTGTCTACCGTGTCTTCCTGGTCCTCGGTACCAGCCTCGCCCCTTCCTGGATTCCCCTCTTTGCTGCCATTTACCATATTCTACTATTATCGTAATGTCAGCCCTTCCTGGTCCAACAACTTGGCTGTACAAAGGGTTTTTCGCTACAGGTTTTTTCCTTTACCTGTTCAGCAGGTTCCCTCCAGACACCACTCGGCCCGTTGTTTTATATGTTACAGGCAAGGTGGCGGAAAGAGAGGATTAGCCCTTTCTGCACATTTCTCAGCTAAATCAACACTGTTGCTTCAATCACAGCACAGAGTCTTCATCCCACTGGTCCCGAACAAGAACCCAGGTGAGCTTGGATCCTAACAGAATGGTTTTATTGGTGCTGTAAACACACTACTGGTGTAATAAAAATGTCTTAACCAGGTCTGCCTTTAGCCATTGGATGTATAAGCAGTAGGTGTGTCCTTCACTGAAGTCCTATAAGTAAAGCCAACAGTTTTGGATTGTGCATAGGTATTTGATAGGTTTTTGCCAGGCCAGTTAGTACCATTATGGCAAATACTTTTCCGATATCTACACTAAAAGCAAAAAACGGTTGGCATTGCCAAACTTGTTCCAGTATGTATTGGACCTGGTGTCTAAGAAGACCAGTGAAGTACGTGAAATACAGTCCCGTGGGTTGGCAAAGCACTGTAAAAACTATTTTAACGTTCAGAATTATGAAGGAAGAAAAACATGGTATTGCCACGCTACTCAGTTTAGAGAAAGCAGTATTCCCTTTGGCAGATAGGAAATTATGAGCAAAATTGAGTACCCAGAGCACATAATCTTCAGCAGAGAGTAATCATAGGCAAAGCGTCATCTTTCAAATATTAGTGAACTTTCAAGTCTTTTCATACTCAATGGTGTTTGGAAGCATGTAGTGCCAAATAGGTGGCCTGGGAACAACCATGTTTGTGAGTGATGAAGGATAGGAGGAGTTTTTAAGAGGAGGGAGCACTTCTGTTAGGTATGGTGGGCATTTTGAGACATTAATGTTTCTGGTATACTTTTCAGAGCCAAGGTAGGATGATCATGACCGTAGGTATTTGTTTGACATATCTAGGCCTTGAGCCTCTGGGCTGTATTTCACAGAGGCTTCATTGGGGTGAGTTGTTTCTGAGATGGGGCTTTAGTTTATTGTTCATTTATAACGCGCTTAAGCGCGGGATCAGAATCCAAACATGTCTTGTGTGGGATTGGCTCACTTACAAGACCAACCTGCTGCCCCTGAGCTATCCTTCCTCCCCTTTCTTTTCTAACTTCTTGACATCTACCGAGATGTGGGAGTGACCACGACATAAAGAGTGTGCCCAGGCCATTTTGAATGAATAGGTGGCAGTGGCGACTGAGAGAAGCAAGGATTTTGTATTGCAATCTGCCAGCTCCTTCAACTTCTGCTGACAATGCTCATCTGTTTCTTCTTCTCATCCTTCATCACCTGTTGTGTTTGCTCAGCCATCGCCACTTGTTTTTTCTTCTCAGCCATCATCACCTGTTTTGTCTGCTCAGCCATCGCCCTCAGCCATTGGCTTTCTTGTGCCTGTTAGGTTCTTTTGATGGTACTTCCTGCTCTTTAAGCCTATAAGCCTTTCGTGACAACATCAAATACAAAAATTAAGTACCCAGAGCATTAAAAACAGTACAGATTAAAACACAACAATCCAATAATATATTATGTACAAAACACAACAAATACCATCAGAATAAAAGAGCCATAACTAAGACACAACTAAGACACAAATTGAAACACAGAATGGAACACTGTTAAAACTAAGTCGAGGAATCAATGACCTGTCCATCCACAATATTTTTCAAACAGTGAGAGAAAGGAGAAAGAAAAGGGTATTGTATTTATCATCCTCATTCACAGTCCAGAAGAAGCATAATACTGATGCCCTAAACTCAGAGGCTGCAGATCTTTTTTGGTCTGAAGTGCCAGGCCCCATAGATAACACATGTGATTGATTTCATGATGACCCTATCATAATCCCCCAAGTGGAATGACAGAGCAGCATTAGGTTTATTCAAAACACCTTCTCGCCTTAGAAAGGGGAGAATACATTGCTACCTTATAAGATCATAGTCTGGAAATGCAAGAAGAAAATGTGGCAAAGTCTCCACATCTGCCTTGCACATTTTACATTTTGGGCTTGATAGACCATTCCAATCACTAATTGTATAAGTTCTGGGTAAGATGTCAGCTCTGGCGAGGAAGAGGAGGGGTCTGATCTGGGAATTGGTGAGCATTAACAGATATTATCGATGCCCTCCACCTGCCACAAATATTTCAGCCCAGCCTATATGAGCCAAGCATATCGGTTCATAGTGATCATTTTAAAAAAAAGTTTCGACAAACAAAAGTGTTGGAAACAAAGTTTCAAAAAACAAAGCTGTGACAGCCTATATTTAAAGTGCATTTCTTTCAAAACCAATCCATCGACAATAGTCATGGACTGGTTTCAATTGAAATGCACTTTTACATGTTAAAAGTAGCATTTCAATGTTTTTTTTTTGTAACTTTGCAACGCTGGATGCAGCTGTCCAGTGCTGAAATTACAGCACTGGACAGCTCCATGTAACGTTTCAAAGTTCCAACAAAAAAAAAATTGAAATGCCAATATACACAAAAACTTTGAAACGTTACATGGAGCTGTCCAGTGCTGTAATTTCAGCACTGGACAGCTCCATGTAACGTTTCAAGGTTTTAGTGTATATTGGGGGGTTCCCCCAGCGCCCCACACCACCCTCCCACCCCCCAACCCTAACTCAAGCCCCAACCCTAACCCTAACCCATGTCGACGGCACTTTCAAATTTTTTTCAAAGACATTTTCATTCGGAAGAATGGCATTTTGACAAAAAAAATTCGAAAATTTGCCATTCAAAACTATTACCTTCGAAAAAATGACAGGACACAAGCCTATCAGTTCCTCCTTTCCTGCCTTCCTTGATCATGTGCTTCTTTTAAGTTTCGATAGTAGGGGCCTATGAGGATCTGTGTGATGACAATGAGGATCCAAAATGCAGCTTAGAGCCAGCTCTGTGAGGTCCAAATGCCAGACTAAGGGCCTCATCACGAGTTGGGCGGTAACGCCGGCGGTATAACCATCATGGGTTTGGCGGTAATGGAATTCCCCATTCCCCACTGAGCCCATTCGGGAATGCCCCATTGGGCTCAATGGGGAATTTTCACGCTCTTACCACCGGCGGCAAATCCACCGGTGGTAATAGCGTGAATTTTCAGTGGATTTCCCCCCAGCTCAGTGCTGGGGAGAAATCCGCCGAAGCCCTGATTTGGCGGACGCTTAAATCCGGCAGTAATAACGCGACTGCTGGATTTAAGGGTTACCGCCAAACTCGTGATGAGGCCCTAAGTCTAAATATTAATGCCACACTTAGTCTCCCAACACATTTGACTGTGAACCTGTCCTCTTGACAGCATATCTGGCGGGCAGTCCATTACCGTTCTTGCTTGTTTCCTAAAACCAACATCTGCATGAAGGGCAGCCGATGGAAAACATTTTGGTAAATTCAAATTTTGCTTCCAAAAAGAACATTCACACATACTGACATAGCTGACAGATTTGTCAAGACCCCACTGCTCAGTGCCATACAGAGCTATGCCTGCAAACTTCCTCTGATATACCATCTCTGTTTCAGAAGCAAAAGGATCCCTATGTTTTCATGCAGAATTGATGGACGCTTCTCCGGAAGCTGACTCGATTTGGGCTTTTCAGGCAAGATTTGAGTTGAGGACTACACCCAGATATGGGAAACAATCATGGATTCCCCATCCAACTTGTTGCAGGTTATTGTGGACCATTACTTTGGACATTGATGTATTCAAAATTCGATGACTTAAAGAGCAATAGGATGTTACAGCAGGTAGTTGAGCTTGAAGGGCATTTACCGTCCTGGCAACGAGGACTGAATCATCTAATTAAAGTAGCACAGGTCTCGCTTCAATGGTCAAAATGTTGCTTACTGTTAAGAATGAACACCAATGATTTGCCATTTGACAAAACAGTGGGAGGGCCACCAACCTCAAGAGTGGGTCCAACCCATTTTGAATGAAGAGGTGGGGAGTGTTGGATGAGAGAAGCACGTATTTTGTAATGTAATCTGCCAGCTACATCAACTTTTGCTGACAATGCTCATTCGTTGCCCACAGCAATTGACTTCCTTGTGCCCTTTGAGTTCTTTTGATGGCTGTTGGCTTTCAGTGAAGTACAGAAAGGTTTCTCACACACAGCGACATATCATAAATTCATCAGAAGCCTTTTTTTCCTGGCTTTCCTATCTTTGACCATTTTACGGTATCATCGATGATAATAGCTTTAGAGCTTGTTGACACGGGGTAATAGTGTTGGTTAAGTACCCTACTGCTCTGTGCCAAAAGTCTAACTTCAGTTACATAGCGTTGGTTTTAATGCTTGACAGCAATCCCGGGATCCTAGATTTTTTTTTTTTAGGAATCGAACTGTCTGCTCCATAGGAACATGTATGTATGCTGCCATAGTGTCTGGCTTGAAGGTCAGTGAATCCCACGTGTTTTTTTTGTTTGTTTTACATTCCTAGCCAATTACCAACTTAACATCAAGTCCTTTAGTCAGGTGTACATTAAAGGTGGAAATAGGCTAAAACTACAGAGCCATTTTGTCACAAATGCATGTGAGGGTTTCTTCACGCAGCTGCCACAGTGTCCATCCAGTATAGTGTCCCATTACAGCTTGAAAAGGTGTATCCATTTGCCCATTTGTCAAGATTCTGTTGCAATACTACAGTTCCATTATCTTATTTCACATACTCTTTCTTGATGATGCACAGTGCCTGCCATTTTCTAAACGAGCGGATAGGAGTCGGGGGATTTGAAAGGAGGTGGGGGAATTGTAGGGAACAGAAAGGATAACAGTGACAGCAGCTTTATGTGAAGCAAAATGCTGATGAAAAAGAAATTCAATGGAAGGTATGTATGATTGAAATGCTGGAGGTGAATACGCGTGTTTGGTGTTGCACATATCATTTCTGCTCTTTCTCGTGTACTCCCAGCATGCATTCTGCTGCAGGGCCACGCCCTAGGGCTTTCCTCCCGTGACATTTCTGATAAACGCTGAGCAGCTCATTTAAAGCCGACTCTAAACATTTCAATCATCAGTTGCTTGGAGGCGTAGGAATTTGCTTAAGAGATGATCACTTGTGTTGTCAAGAAATGGAAATAAGACACTAAAGGGCTTTTGTGAAGTGCACTCGCGTGCCCCGCTATAAGCCTTACATTTGATATTAATATCAAGGACTGAGGCAACACAGCCATCCTCAGGTGGGGACTTGGGAAGGAATGGAGATGCTGTCTTTCTCTTGCGTTTTTTCCCAAGAATGTTACTACAGGCTCTTACAATTTGCATATGCAGCTGCTGCAAAAGAAGACATGGGGGATGGAGAATTCTTATGTGTCCGCAGCGCACACCGTGGAATGTTCCCCTAAATGTATCGGAGCCGGTCCACACCAACCCTTTCATCTGCAAAAACTCTCTCAAGCTATTCAGAGCCCATTCTGCATAGGGAGTGTTGCATTTTACTTTTGCAGAAACAACATGTATACATTGTCTGTCTGTGCTTGCAAGTGGTGCTCCAACACCCTATTGGGCGAGCACGATCTATTTAATAACATACGTGTGACATAAAAAATATCCGACACCTAGCGACTGTGGGTCAAGTACGCATAAATGCAAGGCCATGAAAATGGGATTCTGCAGCCATAGGCAGAGTGAAAAAGGGTGGGGAATGTCTACAGATATGTGCCTTTTTGGGGTGACCTTTCGGAACATTAAACATAGAATTTCATGCATGTTTAATTTTAGTTCAGCATTTCTGTCATGCTATTCTTCCCCGCATGTGCGCATACAGTCAGGGCATAAACTCGACCTAAATTACAAGCCTACCAGTAAACTAATGCTAACCCAATTATGGGAAACCCATGAGTAACCATTGGTTCAGACCTTCATTCCTTCACCCAAGGCTCCTACGGGAGTTTTTCCTCTGCTCTCCATTCTGTGCTGAACTGGCCATCCTCGCAGTGGCAATGTCTCACCAGAACTACTGGAATGTCATCTATACCAAACACCTATCAAATCCAATCAATAAACTTCAAAAGGCTCGGAACTTCACTGTATGCATCATTCTTGGAAACCGGGACTTTGACCATTTTCCTAAATTCCATAAATTGGCTCAGGGTCTAGAAAATAAACCGATTCAAGACTCTCGGTCTACTCTGCACAGAAGTTTGCAGTAGCGCACATTGATACCTCTTCCTTGTCCCACGCTATTACCATATGCCTGCTAATGGCCCTTCCCGAAACCTAGCCAAGTGATTGGCTAAGTAGAAGAGTTTTAGTCGGAAATGAATAAATGCACAAGGCTTCACCCTCAAGTTAACCCTTTGGAGGAGGAGTATTGTCGGCCATGTAAACTCCCATTTGAACACACAATGCCTTACAATTGAGCCAGATTTTATGACCTGGCCCAAAAATCATGCCTCTTCTGGATTTACAGTGATTAAACTGAAGCTGAAATGTTCGAAGGAGAAAAGACCGAAAGTTATTTTACCGAAAATAACTTTCAGTTTCCTCTCCCCTGATCATTTCATACTATCCCCCTGCCCCCACCCCTTTACTGACCTGTAGGCGGCACACCTCCTTGTGTGCCGCCGTCAGCACCCTTCACTTGCGTGTATGGGAACTGGAACTGCAGTGTCAGTTTTTGAGACGAGGGGGGGGGGACACTCTGCAATCCCGGCTCACATTACAGTGAACAAAGTTGTGGGAGACAGTCCCACTGCCCTCCTTCACTGTAATGCAAATAAATGGGAGACTTGGTCGAACTGTTCGGCCATACGTAGCTTCCGTACGGCCGAAATTTGGTCAACTGTCCTATTCGGTTCTTTTTCTGGTCTTTTGGGGCCTTTCCTGCTGTTGGTGGCACTTAAGCAAGATTCACAGAATTGCTTTATTATTGCACCATTCCAGCATCATAAAATATATAATTAGGGTCTAGAGTTGCATTCCTAAAGGTATCCAAACATATGCTTCCCCTGGCTCACCAAGTGGTGGCTGTAGTTGAGCGATCAACGCTACCTGTTAAGAAGAGAGTGTGCATACAAGTATACAGTGTGATGAAGTTAGATGTCTGACCTCATTATCTGGCCTGGAGAAGTCTCTGTCACTCTCGAAAGACAGCCTACTAAGGAAACTCACCCGGAGCATTGAGCTACTTGGAGGCAATATGGGGGAATGGCAGGGACTGTTCTGTCTCTAGGTCCATCCCTGTCTGAAGTGACACAACCTCTGACTCTGACGCTTGAACCCAAACTGTGCTGTGGAACTGTCAGCCCCTTCCTCGTGCTTTCATGTAGATTCTGAAAACTAAATACAACTGTAACCAATCGTGACTTGTGAAGACCTGCCAGAGTCCATCTGCAAGTAGAAGCTCTGACCGCGGATACAAGTGCTAGATAACCTAAAAGACTCTAACCAGTAAGAAACTATGGACGCCATCTGTGAAGGACTTCTGAGCATATCTGCAGGATCAGCTCTACATTTGCTAAGAGACAGAGAATGGTCAATGGTATTGATATTGGCATGGTATTGTTTATTTGTATAGCACCTATACACAGGCAAGTGTTTCAAATCACAATAATCAAATACAAGGACCTACTTTAGATGTTCAGGATGCTTGGGGGCCCAGGACAAGGAAGACTTTCATACACAACCAATGAAAGTGGACACAATTTGGGGAGCTGAGTTTGGCAGATCTTGGAACCCGGTCCTTTTCTAATTTCACTGCATCATGTATCCACAGAACAGAGGCAAATAAAGAATAAACACGCATCCCCGACAGTCAAATGGGCCCAAATGAAGAGGGAGAGAAGCGGGACAGTCTGAACCTAGGACACTAAAAGAGGCCTTGGAGGAAATCTATTTAAAGCCCACAGTTCAAAAGGGACAGCATGTGTTTATCAGGAATTTGGAGATTGTTGTGTTGGAGAGTGAGGATAGAGAGAGCAGAGAGAAGTAAGGATAAAGAAGCTGGAGAAGACCAAGAATGGGCATCCAAAAAAGTCCTTTTGCACAGAAGATGCCATTGGGCCAAAGAGTCTCCATAAGCAACTGAGTGAAGTCTAGTGGTAGCTGGGGGCAACCTCCAGGTCTGTTTGGAGTCAGTTCAAGGACACTTCCTAAATTAGGAATGTCACAACTGCACTTGACAGTGACAATTGTAAATATAACTCTTGTTTGTTTGCTGAATAGGCCACCTCACCAAAACATTAAGCCACAGGTTATCTCTGATACACACCAGATGCAGCCTTAGAGACTCTGTTTATCATTTTACCACTAAGAGTCTCCTTGTCAATCAATGGGGTTTGAAGCACCTGTCCCTGCTTTCACCTGCCATTGAAGGAAAGCGTATTGTGGATGTCCTTTCTATCACGTCTGGCAACCTTGGTTCACTGCAATATTAGTGGATGCAGGGTTGAGGGTTTGTCTTGTCTATTTGTAATAGATTAGAGAGTAGGATTGGAGCCTGGTGAAAGAATTGTCTTATCAACTGGGTGCACCCCTTAATCAATTGGGTCACAGGTTTTAAACCCTTCTCTCAATCTTATTTTCTTGTGTTTGGTGGACATTCTGAGCATACCGTACAGTATTTTGTTTTCATATAAACATACTCAAATGTAAGGTTTTATTGGTACATTGAATGCATTTACTAAACATTACATTTAATACCCGAGTTGTTGAGGCATTTGACATTGATGTCACTTCAAGCAAATAGGTGTTCATGTGCCATTGATGCTCGTTTTCCAGAAAAAGTTTTGTATTGCTGAAAACTCTGAATCGTGTGTTAAAAGATATTTCAAATGGCAGTTATATTCACTGTTTACATTTCTACTGAGCAGTGCACTCAAAAACAAAAAAAGTGGGGACCATGCAAACCTATAGCCTGGTTACTGAAGTCCATGTTCAGAAGTCATGCTGTCAGAGGGAGGAATAGGACAGTCAAGGGTAAGGGGGCTGCATCATGCGTCTGGGCCATTGTGGCACAGCTGCATTTTTTCTTCCATTGAAGAACTGCAACTGAATGTCCTAGAATGCATGAGGCCCTTGAATACTTGTTGAGACTGGGGGCAGTGATACAATTCACTGGTTTAGCCATGCTAAAAGGTGGCTAATGATATTGGGCCTAACCACTTATTGGGATGACCAGACTTCAATACATGGAGAGGCTAAATCAAGTGTAAAGGCTGCCTATTCCAGGTACACGGGTAATAAGGCAATGGCAATGTGATCCGCTCTGACAGATGAGCTGGACTATTTAAATCAAAAGCGTGACCAGGGCTTTGAAGAGTACTTGGATGCAATAGGCCCAACATATGCCTGTGCCTTGTACATGAGATTCAGAATGGGCTGCCTCCCGGTGAGGTCATACACTAGTCACTGGGATAAGAACCAGGGTGCAGGTCTCTGAGTTGTGGTGCAGCTGCTGAAGGCCCTCTCCATTGTATGTTTATTTGTGAGTGCCCCGAAACAACTCATGATCAGATACTTAAACCACTGTTTCGATTGTTCAACATCCCAGTGACCAGTGATGCAATGTTGCTTTGTAGATCCGCAAATAACCTAAGTGTGTTTTTTTTTGTTTCAAAATACATACATCAGGGATGATTCAAAAGGAATAACCTTTATTGAGTGTGGCTGAAACCCCAATAACTTGGCCATATATGTACAGGCACTTTACAATTTGTGTCCTGAGCCCATGAATTGGGTACCTCAACTAATCCTTGACTGATTTTATGAAGAAAACAGTAAAATATTGTTTTGTATTTTTAGACTTTTTAAATGAATTTTATGTTGTAATGTCAAGTTTTTTTGTAATTATCCTTGGTATTGTCTTATTGTATACACAATGTATTTGTTAAATGTATTATTTTGTACCAAAAGACTTACACAGAATAAAGGTTTTTCAATCAATATTGTCATGCACTACACACAACACATACACTGTGTGGGTGGGAATGGGCATCTCAGTAATGAAACAAGCCAGAGGGCATAGTGCATACTAGTCACGTTACGAGATATTTGTGTGAGCCAATTCAATGTGCATGTTAGAATACAACTCTTACAGTACCACTTAAGAATAAGAATGTGGTTGGAATCGAATCTGCACTTCCCAATGAACCCCATTCCAACACAGTGCCTGCTTCTTCAAACTGGCTGTTGAGCTGAATCTACCTCCAAGCTCCCCTTCCCTCCTACCCCCATCATATCTGATTTAATGTCTTCCCTGGGCAGTGTGCTTGACACCATAAAGATTGACCCCATCCCATTTTATGCCAGATAAAAGTGGGGCATTTGCACAATAGAATTACAGTTGGCACCAAAATGGGCCGAGGAACACTTAAAATCGAGGGAGATGTTGACAATAGCTCCTTGCTGGATCAATTCCGAACTAAAGGCGTTTAGCAGGTCGTACAAAATGTAGCTGTCCATGACACTCAAAATCTGACCTTCTTTGACACTCCAGCTTTGAAATTTCAGGAATCTCCCATGACATTAGAGAGACCTCGGGAGGTCAAGGAGAATGGGACTCCCAAGGCAAACACACATCCAAGAACCTCTAGTGTAGAACAAGGCCCTATTCTATATCTTGGGTAAGTTGCTGTACTCAACTGTACTGTAAAGTGTGCCTATTTCCTTTTTCTTCCCCATTGTAATCTAGTATATTTAGTTTGCTAATGTCATTGGAAGGGGTTGATTATTTAGGAGTTACACTACCATCATGTGTGGTCTTTCCTTTACAGCCTATTGCAATCCTTCTAATAACAAGTGGCCAATTAATGAATGCATTAATGAATTCTTTATTCACATAGGAAATGTTTAATACTATCTGGGGTTACAGTGCTTTCTGTTGTGTTCTTACCATTTGAGAGGGCCTATGAAATTAACATGGCGCATGCTTCTTCTTTTTAGTGCCAGCACACCTGCCGTTTTGTCATGTCATCTTGGATGAGGTATTGCCACTGGAGGACAGCATGCAGTGGGAGACAGGACAGGGACCAGATGGACCTGCCTAATATCTTGGTGGTGGGGTGGAAGGACAAAGGGTGGATCTTGATCAAAAGGAATTTGCGAGATCCTGTTTGATATGCAAACATGCCATGTCAATTGACATTACTAAACATTATTAAATAGATTACATTCCTACTGTATGCTGGTCTAAGCATACTGAACCCATGCAACCAGTGTTTGCAAATGCTATCTGCGTCTAGCAAAATGTTTCGGACTACAACTCCCATTGCTCAGCTTGGCCAAAATCTTGTTCACGAGCAGAGTAGTTTCCATCTAACGAAAAACAGTGGAGAGAGTAGAGAGGTGCCTATCAGTGATGAAAAAAGAAGTAAATCAACCACACGTTACTCGCTGCGACAACAGGTCGCATATCGGAGCAAGGGTTCACTGCATATCAGGCAATGTTTCAAATGTTAATTGTATTTATTCATAGAGTATTTATAAGGCACACTTTACAGAAAAGGAGTTGCTAGGCACCACAAGGCAACAAGGGGGTGGGTGGTGCAGGAGGTGTAAAAACAACAGTAACCGTCCTACAAGGCCATGTGACATTCGGATCTTGAAAGTGCAGAAAGAAGAAGTGCAGGGGATGGGGAGAGCAGAGAAGGAGGGGAGGGGTAAGCGGGCATAGTGCAGGGGCATAGGATGTAGGGAGTAAATGGGGAGGGCTCGATCAAGGGGCCAGGCAAGTGCTTTGGGAAGGGGGTGGGTAGGTTGGCCAGACGGGGCAAGTGCAAGGACAGTGGCAGGGGAGGACTACCATCTAAGTGTGAGGGAGTGGGGCAAGGACCACACTCTGGGCATTTGGGGAGGGGGGCAGGGCCCATCCCACCATGGTGTTCAGGAACATGACTCGGGGGGGGGGGGTGCTGGTAGGGGGTGCTGGTTGAAGACTTGTCAGGGAGGGCCTGGAGCTCTATATGACTCATGAGTGAACCAGAAAACCAGTCGAAGTGGCAGGAGAGGCAATTAGCAAGTGAGGGGAAGTTGGAGGAGGTGGAGAACAGAGGGGTCTTGAGAAGCTTCCAGAATTTAAGGAGGTCTGGCTCAAGTCTGAGAGATTCAGGGAGGCCATGCCAGAGAGAGGCACCTGCTTAACCCTTTAAGTGCCATGGGTATTTCTCCCCAGTGCCAGGGCCTTTTTTGGTGATTTCGGTATGTGGCCATTCAATGGCTTGTAACTTTTTTGTTGCATGAGATATCTCGGCCAAATTTGGCTCCATTTTTTCCCACATGTAGGCGGTCGTAACACCACCCAGGAATCCTAGGTTGCTGTTGGGGGCTGAGAGAGAATAACCAAAAAGGGGGAAATATTTGGGTTTTTTCAAAAAATGCCAATACAATGATGTACAAAGAAGCGTGTGTTTCTTTCCTTGTAAGAGCTAGGAATGAATGGTTTGCTGTGCTGAATTCCCCAATTTCCTGGCTTTCAAAAACAGGTTGAGTGGAAACGATTTTTTTTTATTTTGATGTGGTTATCAACCGTTTTTTGAGAGGTAGGCGCTTTTGGCAATTTTTGCCAATTCGACATGCATGTACGGAATGGAAGAAAAGGGTAGGAAAGCCGAATTGGAGGACAGAAAGGCATATATTTCTGAAAAGTAGACAACATTTCAAGTTTAGGAAGGGGTGATTTGCGTAGGTCAGGCAACAACTAGGTAGTGGAAACTGCCATAGATTGGGGGAAAAGCGGGAAAATGACCGAAAAAAAGGTATGTGTTGGACATGGTTGGCTTGGTACGGCAATGGCTTCTATGAATTTTGAGAAAAGCAATGCTCCGATACATTTCCCGACTCTTGCAGTTGCGGGAGCACACATTTTTTGTAGTGATTTACAAAACAAGCAATACCACAAGCCAAACACTGAGCCATGGTACGCAGGAGTTTTACGCTCACAGCCTGAACAGACGCACTTAGCATGTGTAAATCGGGAAAACCAATGTGGTGAGGAACGGCAAGCATACATTTTCTAAAAGAGAACAGGCAGACCTTTTCAAGGGTAGGTGACTTGTGCAGGTTACAAAAGTGTATGATGCACAAAGCAGCGACTAAATGTAGGTCACATTTGGGAAATGAAAGGGTTGTGTGACAAAGGGCACCAGCAAATGGGTGAAAACGTTATGAAAACCACACAAACACAACAAATGTCATACCTCCCCGTATTCCCACAGGTATCCCAATGAAAAAGGTACCTCACATGTGTGGGTGCACCTACCTGGGCGCCAAGGGGAAAGCCTAAAACAAAAGTAACCCCAAGTCTGTTTTCAAACCGGAATTTCAGACTCTCTGCCGACCGGCACACCATACAGATATGGGTCTCGGGTGTTCAAGCCACCAAGGAAAATAGGGAACCCCATGCATTTCCGAAAAGAGGACACCCGTGGGAATCCACAGAGGTATGATATGCGCAAATCGCCCCAGAATTTATTACCCAGACACCCCCGCAAAGTCAAAAATGTGGGGAAAAAAAGCATTTTCCACACATTTACCTCGGCGCACCCATCGAAACAAGCCCCCAACAACACAAGACCTACTGTCCCGTGTTCCCACAGGTGTCCCAATGAAAACGGTACCACACATGTGTGGGTGCACCTACCTATGCGCCAAGGGGAAAGCCTAAAACACAAGTAATCCCAAGTCTGTTTTCAGACCGGAATTTCAGACTCTCTGCTGACCGGCACACCATACAGATATGGGCCTCGGGTGTCCAAGCCACCAAGGAAAACATGGAACCCCATGCATTTCAAAAAAGAGGACACCCATGGGAATCTGCAGAGGTATGATTTGAGCAAATCGCCCTAGAATTTATTACCCAGACACCCTGCAAAGTCTGAAATGTGGGAAAAAAATGCATTTTCCGCACATTTCGCTCGGCGCACCCATCGAACCACACCCCCAACAACACATGGCCTACTGTCCACGTTCCCACAGGTGTCCCGATGAAAACGGTACCACACATGTGTGGGTGCACCTACCTGGGCGCCAAGGGGAAAGCCTAAAACACAAGTAACCCCAAGTCTGTTTTCAGACAGGAATTTCAGTCTCTCTGCCGACCGGCACACCATACAGATAAGGGCCTCGGGTGTCCAAGCCACCAAGGAAAACAGGGAAGCCCATGCATTTCCAAAAATAGGACACCCGTGGGAATCTGCAGAGGTATGATTTGTGCAAATCGCCCCAGAATTTATTACCCAGACACCCCTGCAAAATCTGAAATGTGGGAAAAAAAGCATTTTCCGCACATTTCACTCGGCGCACCCATCGAAACACACCCCCAACAACACATGGCCTACCGTCCCGCGTTCCCACAGGTGTCCCAATGAAAACGGTACCTCACATGTTTGGGTGCACCTACCTGGGCCCCAAGGGGAAAGCCTAAAACACAAGTAACCCCAAGTCTGTTTTCAGACCCAAATTTCAGACTCCCTGCGACCTGCACACCATACAGATATGGGCCTTGGGTGTCCAAGCCACCAAGAAAAACAGGGAACCCCATGCATTTCCGAGAAGAGGACACCTGTGGAAATCCGCAAAGGTATGATTTGCGCAAATCGCCCCAGAATTTATTACCCAGACACCCCCCAAAGTCCAAAATGTGGGGAAAAAAACGCATTTTCCTCACATTATGCTCGGCTCACTCATCGGAACACGCCCCCAACAACACATGGCATACTGTCCCACGTTCACACAGATGTCCTGATGAAAGCGGTACCTCACAGGTGTGGGTGCACCTACCTGGGCGCCAAGGGGAAAGCCTAAAACACAAGTAACCCCAAGTCTGTTTTCAGACCGGAATTTCAGACTCTCTGCCGACCGGCACACCATACAGATATGGGCCTCGGGTGTCCAAGCCACCAAGGAAAACAGGGAAGCCCATGCATTTCCAAAAAGAGGACACCCGTGGGAATCTGCAGAGGTATGATTTGTGCAAATCGCCCCAGAATTTATTACCCAGACACCCCTGCAAAATCTGAAATGTGGGAAAAAAAGCATTTTCCGCACATTTCGCTCGGCACAACCATCGAAACACCCCCCCAACAACACATGGCCTACCGTCCCGTGTTCCCACAGGTGTCCCAATGAAAACGGTACCTCACATGTTTGGGTGCACCTACCTGGGCGCCAAGGGGAAAGCCTAAAACACAAGTAACCCCAAGTCTGTTTTCAGACCGGAATTTCAGACTCCCTGCGACCGGCACACCATACAGATATGGGCCTTGGGTGTCCAAGCCACCAAGTAAATCAGGGAACCGCATGCATTTCCGAGAAGAGGACACCTGTGGAAATCCGTAAAGGTATGATTTGTGCAAATCGCCCCAGAATTTATTACCCAGACACCCCCCCAAAGTCCGAAATGTGGGGAAAAACGCATTTTCTGCAAATTATGCTCGGCTCTCTCATCAGAACACGCCCCCAACAACACATGGCCTACTGTCCCGCGTTCCCACAGATGTCCTGATAAAAGCGGTACCTCGCATGTGTGGGTGCACCTACCTGGGCGCCAAAGGGAAAGCCTAAAACACAAGTAACCCCCAAGTCTGTTTTCAGACCGGAATTTCAAACTTTCTGCCGACTGGCACACCATACAGATGTGGGCCTCGGGTGTCCAAGCCACCAAGGAAAACAGGGAACCCCATGCATTTCCGAAAGGAGGACACCTGTGGGAATCAGCAGAGGTATGATTTGCGCAAATCGCCCCAGAATTTATTACCCAGACACCCCCGCAAAGTCCGAAATGTGGGGAAAAAAACGGGTTTTCCACACATTTCGCTCAGCTCACCCATTAAAAAACGCCCCCAAGAACACATGGACTACCGTCTCCCATTCCCACAGGTCTCCTGATAAAAACGGTACCTCACATGTGTGGGTGCACCTACCTGGGCGCCAAGGGGAAAGCCTAAAACACAAGTAACCCCAAGTCTGTTTTCAGACCGGAATTTCAGACTCTCTGCCGACCGGCACACCATACAGATATGGGCCTCGGGTGTCCAAGCCACCAAGGAAAACAGGGAAGCCCATGCATTTCCAAAAAGAGGACACCCGTGGGAATCTGCAGAGGTATGATTTGTGCAAATCGCCCCAGAATTTATTACCCAGACACCCCTGCAAAATCTGAAATGTGGGAAAAAAAGCATTTTCCGCACATTTCACTCGGCGCACCCATCGAAACACACCCCCAACAACACATGGCCTACCGTCCCGCGTTCCCACAGGTGTCCCAATGAAAACGGTACCTCACATGTTTGGGTGCACCTACCTGGGCCCCAAGGGGAAAGCCTAAAACACAAGTAACCCCAAGTCTGTTTTCAGACCCGAATTTCAGACTCCCTGCGACCTGCACACCATACAGATATGGGCCTTGGGTGTCCAAGCCACCAAGAAAAACAGGGAACCCCATGCATTTCCGAGAAGAGGACACCTGTGGAAATCCGCAAAGGTATGATTTGCGCAAATCGCCCCAGAATTTATTACCCAGACACCCCCCAAAGTCCAAAATGTGGGGAAAAAAACGCATTTTCCTCACATTATGCTCGGCTCACTCATCGGAACACGCCCCCAACAACACATGGCATACTGTCCCGCGTTCACACAGATGTCCTGATGAAAGCGGTACCTCACATGTGTGGGTGCACCTACCTGGGCGCCAAGGGGAAAGCCTAAAACACAAGTAACCCCAAGTCTGTTTTCAGACCGGAATTTCAGACTCTCTGCCGACCGGCACACCATACAGATATGGGCCTCGGGTGTCCAAGCCACCAAGGAAAACAGGGAAGCCCATGCATTTCCAAAAAGAGGACACCCGTGGGAATCTGCAGAGGTATGATTTGTGCAAATCGCCCCAGAATTTATTACCCAGACACCCCTGCAAAATCTGAAATGTGGGAAAAAAAGCATTTTCCGCACATTTCGCTCGGCACAACCATCGAAACACCCCCCCAACAACACATGGCCTACCGTCCCGTGTTCCCACAGGTGTCCCAATGAAAACGGTACCTCACATGTTTGGGTGCACCTACCTGGGCGCCAAGGGGAAAGCCTAAAACACAAGTAACCCCAAGTCTGTTTTCAGACCGGAATTTCAGACGCCCTGCGACCGGCACACCATACAGATATGGGCCTTGGGTGTCCAAGCCACCAAGTAAATCAGGGAACCGCATGCATTTCCGAGAAGAGGACACCTGTGGAAATCCGTAAAGGTATGATTTGTGCAAATCGCCCCAGAATTTATTACCCAGACACCCCCCCAAAGTCCGAAATGTGGGGAAAAACGCATTTTCCGCAAATTATGCTCGGCTCTCTCATCAGAACACGCCCCCAACAACACATGGCCTACTGTCCCGCGTTCCCACAGATGTCCTGATAAAAGCGGTACCTCGCATGTGTGGGTGCACCTACCTGGGCGCCAAAGGGAAAGCCTAAAACACAAGTAACCCCCAAGTCTGTTTTCAGACCGGAATTTCAAACTTTCTGCCGACTGGCACACCATACAGATGTGGGCCTCGGGTGTCCAAGCCACCAAGGAAAACAGGGAACCCCATGCATTTCCGAAAGGAGGACACCTGTGGGAATCAGCAGAGGTATGATTTGCGCAAATCGCCCCAGAATTTATTACCCAGACACCCCCGCAAAGTCCGAAATGTGGGGAAAAAAACGGGTTTTCCACACATTTCGCTCAGCTCACCCATTAAAAAACGCCCCCAAGAACACATGGACTACCGTCTCCCATTCCCACAGGTCTCCTGATAAAAACGGTACCTCACATGTGTGGGTGCACCTACCTGGGCGCCAAGGGGAAAGCCTAAAACACAAGTAACCCCAAGTCTGTTTTCAGACCGGAATTTCAGACTCTCTGCCGACCGGCACACCATACAGATATGGGCCTCGGGTGTCCAAGCCACCAAGGAAAACAGGGAAGCCCATGCATTTCCAAAAAGAGGACACCCGTGGGAATCTGCAGAGGTATGATTTGTGCAAATCGCCCCAGAATTTATTACCCAGACACCCCTGCAAAATCTGAAATGTGGGAAAAAAAGCATTTTCCGCACATTTCACTCGGCGCACCCATCGAAACACACCCCCAACAACACATGGCCTACCGTCCCGCGTTCCCACAGGTGTCCCAATGAAAACGGTACCTCACATGTTTGGGTGCACCTACCTGGGCCCCAAGGGGAAAGCCTAAAACACAAGTAACCCCAAGTCTGTTTTCAGACCCGAATTTCAGACTCCCTGCGACCTGCACACCATACAGATATGGGCCTTGGGTGTCCAAGCCACCAAGAAAAACAGGGAACCCCATGCATTTCCGAGAAGAGGACACCTGTGGAAATCCGCAAAGGTATGATTTGCGCAAATCGCCCCAGAATTTATTACCCAGACACCCCCCAAAGTCCAAAATGTGGGGAAAAAAACGCATTTTCCTCACATTATGCTCGGCTCACTCATCGGAACACGCCCCCAACAACACATGGCATACTGTCCCGCGTTCACACAGATGTCCTGATGAAAGCGGTACCTCACATGTGTGGGTGCACCTACCTGGGCGCCAAGGGGAAAGCCTAAAACACAAGTAACCCCAAGTCTGTTTTCAGACCGGAATTTCAGACTCTCTGCCGACCGGCACACCATACAGATATGGGCCTCGGGTGTCCAAGCCACCAAGGAAAACAGGGAAGCCCATGCATTTCCAAAAAGAGGACACCCGTGGGAATCTGCAGAGGTATGATTTGTGCAAATCGCCCCAGAATTTATTACCCAGACACCCCTGCAAAATCTGAAATGTGGGAAAAAAAGCATTTTCCGCACATTTCGCTCGGCACAACCATCGAAACACCCCCCCAACAACACATGGCCTACCGTCCCGTGTTCCCACAGGTGTCCCAATGAAAACGGTACCTCACATGTTTGGGTGCACCTACCTGGGCGCCAAGGGGAAAGCCTAAAACACAAGTAACCCCAAGTCTGTTTTCAGACCGGAATTTCAGACGCCCTGCGACCGGCACACCATACAGATATGGGCCTTGGGTGTCCAAGCCACCAAGTAAATCAGGGAACCGCATGCATTTCCGAGAAGAGGACACCTGTGGAAATCCGTAAAGGTATGATTTGTGCAAATCGCCCCAGAATTTATTACCCAGACACCCCCCCAAAGTCCGAAATGTGGGGAAAAACGCATTTTCCGCAAATTATGCTCGGCTCTCTCATCAGAACACGCCCCCAACAACACATGGCCTACTGTCCCGCGTTCCCACAGATGTCCTGATAAAAGCGGTACCTCGCATGTGTGGGTGCACCTACCTGGGCGCCAAAGGGAAAGCCTAAAACACAAGTAACCCCCAAGTCTGTTTTCAGACCGGAATTTCAAACTTTCTGCCGACTGGCACACCATACAGATGTGGGCCTCGGGTGTCCAAGCCACCAAGGAAAACAGGGAACCCCATGCATTTCCGAAAGGAGGACACCTGTGGGAATCAGCAGAGGTATGATTTGCGCAAATCGCCCCAGAATTTATTACCCAGACACCCCCGCAAAGTCCGAAATGTGGGGAAAAAAACGGGTTTTCCACACATTTCGCTCAGCTCACCCATTAAAAAACGCCCCCAACAACACATGGACTACCGTCTCCCATTCCCACAGGTCTCCCGATAAAAACGGTACCTCACATGTGTGGGTGCACCTACCTGGGCGCCAAGGGGAAAGCCTAAAACACAAGTAACCCCAAGTCTGTTTTCAGACCGGAATTTCAGACTCTCTGCCGACCGGCACACCATACAGATATGGGCCTCGGGTGTCCAAGCCACCAAGGAAAACAGGGAAGCCCATGCATTTCCAAAAAGAGGACACCCGTGGGAATCTGCAGAGGTATGATTTGTGCAAATCGCCCCAGAATTTATTACCCAGACACCCCTGCAAAATCTGAAATGTGGGAAAAAAAGCATTTTCCGCACATTTCGCTCGGCACAACCATCGAAACACCCCCCCAACAACACATGGCCTACCGTCCCGTGTTCCCACAGGTGTCCCAATGAAAACGGTACCTCACATGTTTGGGTGCACCTACCTGGGCGCCAAGGGGAAAGCCTAAAACACAAGTAACCCCAAGTCTGTTTTCAGACCGGAATTTCAGACTCCCTGCAACCGGCACACCATACAGATATGGGCCTTGGGTGTCCAAGCCACCAAGTAAATCAGGGAACCGCATGCATTTCCGAGAAGAGGACACCTGTGGAAATCCGTAAAGGTATGATTTGTGCAAATCGCCCCAGAATTTATTACCCAGACACCCCCCCAAAGTCCGAAATGTGGGGAAAAACGCATTTTCCGCAAATTATGCTCGGCTCTCTCATCAGAACACGCCCCCAACAACACATGGCCTACTGTCCCGCGTTCCCACAGATGTCCTGATAAAAGCGGTACCTCGCATGTGTGGGTGCACCTACCTGGGCGCCAAAGGGAAAGCCTAAAACACAAGTAACCCCCAAGTCTGTTTTCAGACCGGAATTTCAAACTTTCTGCCGACTGGCACACCATACAGATGTGGGCCTCGGGTGTCCAAGCCACCAAGGAAAACAGGGAACCCCATGCATTTCCGAAAGGAGGACACCTGTGGGAATCAGCAGAGGTATGATTTGCGCAAATCGCCCCAGAATTTATTACCCAGACACCCCCGCAAAGTCCGAAATGTGGGGAAAAAAACGGGTTTTCCACACATTTCGCTCAGCTCACCCATTAAAAAACGCCCCCAACAACACATGGACTACCGTCTCCCATTCCCACAGGTCTCCCGATAAAAACGGTACCTCACATGTGTGGGTGCACCTACCTGGGCGCCAAGGGGAAAGCCTAAAACACAAGTAACCCCAAGTCTGTTTTCAGACCGGAATTTCAGACTCTCTGCCGACCGGCACACCATACAGATATGGGCCTCGGGTGTCCAAGCCACCAAGGAAAACAGGGAAGCCCATGCATTTCCAAAAAGAGGACACCCGTGGGAATCTGCAGAGGGATGATTTGTGCAAATCGCCCCAGAATTTATTACCCAGACACCCCTGCAAAATCTGAAATGTGGGAAAAAAAGCATTTTCCGCACATTTCGCTCGGCACACCCATCGAAACACCCCCCCCAACAACACATGGCCTACCGTCCCGTGTTCCCACAGGTGTCCCAATGAAAACGGTACCTCACATGTTTGGGTGCACCTACCTGGGCGCCAAGGGGAAAGCCTAAAACACAAGTAACCCCAAGTCTGTTTTCAGACCGGAATTTCAGACTCCCTGCGACCGGCACACCATACAGATATGGGCCTTGGGTGTCCAAGCCACCAAGTAAATCAGGGAACCGCATGCATTTCCGAGAAGAGGACACCTGTGGAAATCCGTAAAGGTATGATTTGTGCAAATCGCCCCAGAATTTATTACCCAGACACCCCCCCAAAGTCCGAAATGTGGGGAAAAACGCATTTTCCGCAAATTATGCTTGGCTCTCTCATCAGAACACGCCCCCAACAACACATGGCCTACTGTCCCGCGTTCCCACAGATGTCCTGATAAAAGCGGTACCTCGCATGTGTGGCTGCACCTACCTGGGCGCCAAAGGGAAAGCCTAAAACACAAGTAACCCCCAAGTCTGTTTTCAGACCGGAATTTCAAACTCTCTGCCGACTGGCACACCATACAGATGTGGGCCTCGGGTGTCCAAGCCACCAAGGAAAACAGGGAACCCCATGCATTTCCGAAAGGAGGACACCTGTGGGAATCAGCAGAGGTATGATTTGCGCAAATCGCCCCAGAATTTATTACCCAGACACCCCCGCAAAGTCCGAAATGTGGGGAAAAAAACGGGTTTTCCACACATTTCGCTCAGCTCACCCATTAAAAAACGCCCCCAACAACACATGGACTACCGTCTCCCATTCCCACAGGTCTCCCGATAAAAACGGTACCTCACATGTGTGGGTGCACCTACCTGGGCGCCAAGGGGAAAGCCTAAAACACAAGTAACCCCAAGTCTGTTTTCAGACCGGAATTTCAGACTCTCTGCCGACCGGCACACAATACAGATATGGGCCTCGGGTGTCCAAGCCACCAAGGAAAACAGGGAAGCCCATGCATTTCCAAAAAGAGGACACCCGTGGGAATATGCAGAGGTTTGATTTGTGCAAATCGCCCCAGAATTTATTACCCAGACACCCCTGCAAAGACTGAAATGTGGGAAAAAAAGCATTTTCCGCACATTTCGCTCGGCGCACCCATCGAAACACACCCCCAACAACACATGGCCAACCGTCCAGCGTTCCCACAGGTGTCCCAATGAAAACGGTACCTCACATGTTTGGGTGCACCTACCTGGGCGCCAAGGGGAAACCTAAAACACAAGTAACCCCAAGTCTGTTTTCAGACCGGAATTTCAGACTCTCTGCGACCGGCACACCATACAGATATGGGCCTTGGGTGTCCAATCCACCAAGGAAATCAGGGAACCCCATGCATTTCCGAGAAGAGGACACCTGGGGAAATCCGCAAAGGTATGGTTTGCGCAAATCGCCCCAGAATTTATTACCCAGATACCCCCCCAAACTCCGAAATGTGGGGAAAAAACGCATTTTCCGCACATTATGCTAGGCTCGCTCATCGGAACAAGCCCCCAACAACACATGGTCTACTGTCCCGCGTTCCCACAGATGTCCTGATGAAAACGGTACCTCACATGTGTGGGTGCACCTACCTGGGCGCCAAAAGGAAAGCCTAAAACACAAGTAACCCCAAGTCTGTTTTCAGACCGGAATTTCAAACTCTCTGCCGACCGGAACACCATATAGATATGGGTCTCGGGTGTCCAAGCCACCAAGGAAAACAGGGAACCCCATGCATTTCCGGAAAGAGGACACCTGTGGGAATCAGCATTGGTATGATTTGCACAAATCGCCCAAGAATTTATTACCCAGACACCCCCGCAAAGTCCGAAATTTGGGGGAAAAAAACGTTTTTCCACACATTTTGCTCAGCTCACCCATCAAAACACACCCCTAACAACACATGGACTACCGTCTCCCGTTCCCACAGGTCTCCCAATGAAAACGGTACCTCACATGTGTGGGTGCACCTACCTGGGCGCCAAGGGGAAAGCCTAAAACACAAGTAACCCCAAGTCTGTTTTCAGACCGGAATTTCAGACTCTCTGCAAACCGGCACACCATACAGATATGGGCCTCGGGTGTCCAAGCCACCAAGGAAAACAGGGAAACCCATGCAGTTCCAAAAAGAGGACACCCTTGGGAATCCGCAGAGGTATGATTTGCGCAAATCGCCCCAGAATTTATTACCCAGACACCCCCGCAAAGTCCGAAATGTGCGGAAAAAATGCATTTTACGCACATTTCTCTTGGCTCACCCATCGAAACACACCCCCAAAAACACATGGCCTACCGTCACGTGTTCCCACCGGTGTCCCGATGAAAACGGTACCTCACATGTGTGGGTGAACCTACCTGGGCGCCAAGGGGAAAGCCTAAAACACAAGTAACCCCAACTCTGTTTTCAGACCGTAATTTCAGACTCTCCGCCGACCGGCACACAATACAGATATGGGCCATGGGTGTCCAAGCCACCAAGGAAATCAGGGAACCCCATGCATTTCCAAAAAGAGGACACCCGTGGAAATTCGCAGAGGTATGATTTGCGCAAATCGCCCCAGAATTTAGTACCCAGACACCCCCGCAATTTCTGAAATGTGGGGGAAAAAACACATTTTCCGCACATTTTGCTAAGCTCACCCATTGGAACACGCCCCCAACATCACATGGTCTACTGTCCCTCGTTCCCACAGCTGTCCTGATAAAAACGGTACCTCACATGTGTGGGTGCTCCTACCTGGGCGCCAAAGGGAAAGCCTAAAACACAAGTAACCCCAAGTCTGTTTTCAGACCGGAATTTCAGACTCTCTGCCAACCGGCACACCATACAGATATGGGCATCGGGTGTCCAAGCCACCAAGGACAACAGGGAACCCAATGCATTTCCGAAACGAGGACACCGTGGGAATCCACAGAGGTATGATTTGCGCAAATCGCCCCAGAATTTATTACCCAGACACCCCAGCAAAGTCCGAAATGTGGGAAAAAACGTATTTTTCGCTCATTTCGCTTGGCTAACCCATCGAAACACACCCCCAACAACACATGGCCTACCGTTCCGCGTTTCCACAGGAGTCCTGATAAAAATGGTACCTCACTTCTGTGGGTGCACCTATCTGGGCGCCAATGGGAAAGCCTAAAACACAAGTAACCCCAAGTCTGTTTTCAGACCGGAATTTCAGACTCTCTGCCGACCGGCACACCATACGGATATGGGCCTCGGGTGTCCAAGCCCCCAAGGAAAACAGGGAGCCCCATGCATTTCCAAAAAGAGGACACCCGTGGGAATCTGCAGAGGTATGATTTGCGCAAATCGCCCCAGAATGTATTACCCAGACACCCCTGCAAAGTCTGAAATGCGGGAAAAAAAAGTATTTTCCGCACATTTCGCTCGGCGCACCCATCGAAACACACCCCCAACAACACATGGCCAACTGTCCTGCGTTCACACAGGTGTCCCAATGAAAACAGTACCTCACATGTTTGGGTGCACCTACCTAGCGCCAAGGGGAAAGCCTAAAACACAAGTAACCCCAAGTCTGTTTTCAGACCGGAATTTAAAACTCTCTGCAAACCGGCACACCATACAGATATGCGTCTCGGGTGTCCAAGAGACCAAGGAAAACAGGGAACCCCATGCATTTCTGAAAAGAGGACACCTGTGGGAATCAGCAGAGGTATGATTTGCGCAAATCACCCTAGAATTTATTACCCTGACACCCCTGCAAAATCCTAAATGTGGGAAAAAACGTATTTTTCGCTCATTTCGCTTGGCTCACCCATCAAAACACACCCCCAACAACACATGGCGTACCGTCCCGCGTTCTCACAGGTGTCCCAAAGAAAACGGTACCTCACATGTGTGGGTGCACCTACCTGGGGGCCAAGGGGAAAGCCTAAAACACAAGTAACCCCAACTCTGTTTTCAGACTGGAATTTCAGACTCTCTGCCGACCGGCACACCATACAGATATGGGCCTCGGGTGTCCAAGCCATAAAGGAAAACATGGAACCCCATACATTTCCAAACAGAGGACACACGTGGGAATCCGCAGAGGTATGATTTGCGCAAATCGCCCCAGAATGTGTTGCTCAGATAGCCCTGCAAAGCCCGAAATGTGGGGAAAAAAACGCATTTTCTGCACATTTCGCTCAGCTCACCCATCGAAACATGCCCCCAACAACACATGGCCTACCGTCCCGCGTTCCCACAGGAGTCCCGATAAAAATGGTACCTCACTTCTGTGGGTGTACCTACCAGGGCGCCAATGGGAAAGCCTAAAACACAAGTAACCCCAAGTCTGTTTTCAGACCGGAATTTCAGACTCTCTGCCAACCGGCACACCATACAGATATGGGCCTCGGGTGTCCAAGCCCCCAAGGAAAACAGGGAGCCCCATGCATTTAAAAAAAGAGGACACCTGTGGGAATCTGCAGAGGTATGATTTGTGCAAATCGCCCCAGAATGTATTACCCAGACACCCCTGCAAAATCTGAAATGCGGGAAAAAAAGCATTTTCCGCACATTTCGCTCGGCGCACCCATCGAAACACACCCCCAACAACACATGGCCTACCGTCCCCCGTTCCCACAGGTGTCCCAATGAAAACAGTTCCTCACATGTTTGGGTGCACCTACCTGGGCGCCAAGGGGAAAGCCTAAAACACAAGTAACCCCAAGTCTGTTTTCAGACCGGAATTTCAGACTCTCTGCGACCGGCACACCATACAGATATGGGCCTTGGGTCTCCAAGCCACTAAGGAAATCCGGGAACCCCATGCATTTCCGAAAAGAGGACACCTGTGGAAATCCGCAAAGGTATGATTTGCGCAAATCGCCCCAGAATTTATTACCCAGACACCCCCCCAAAGTCCGAAATGTGGGGAAAAAAATGCATTTTCCGCACATTATGCTCGGCTCCCTCATCAGAACACGCCGCCAACAACACATGGCCTACTGTCCCGCGTTCCCACAGATGTCCTGATGAAAACGGTACCTCACATGTGTTGGTGCACCTACCTGGGCGCCAAAGGGAAAGCCTAAAACACAAGTAACCCCCAAGTCTGTTTTCAGACCGGAATTTCAAACTCTCTGCCGACAGGCACACCATACAGATATGGGCCTCGGGTGTCCAAGCCATCAAGGAAAACAGGGAACCCCATGCATTTCCGAAAAGAGGACACCTGTGGGAATCAGCAGAGGTATGATTTGCGCAAATCGCCCCAGAATTTATTACCCAGACACCCCCGCAAAGTCCGAAATGTGGGGAAAAAAACGTTATTTCCACACATTTCGCTCAGCTCACCCATCAAAACATGCCCCCAACAACACATGGACTACCGTCTCCCATTCCCACAGGTCTCCCGATGAAAACGGTACCTCACATGTGTGGGTGCACCTACCTGGGCGCCAAGGGGAAAGCCTAAAACACAAGTAACACCAAGTCTGTTTTTAGACCGGAATTTCAGACTCTCTGCAAACCTGCACACCATACAGATATGGGCCTCGGGTGTCCAAGCCACCAAGGAAAACAGGGAACCCCATGCAGTTCCAAAAAGAGGACACCCTTCGGAATCCGCAGAGGTATGATTTGCGCAAATCACCCCAGAATTTATTACCCAGACAATCCCGCAAAGTCCGAAATGTGGGGAAAAAAATGCATTTTCCGCATATTTCTCTTGGCTCACCCATCGAAACACACCCCCAAAAACACATGGCCTACCATCACGTGTTCCCACTGGTGTCCCGATGAAAACGGTACCTCACATGTGTGGGTGCACCTACCTGGGCGCCAAGGGGAAAGCCTAAAACACAAGTAACCCGAAGTCTGTTTTCAGACCGCAATTTCAGACTCTCTGCCGACCGGCACACCATACAGATATGGGCCTTGGGTGTCCAAGCCACCAAGGAAATCAGGGAACCTCATGCATTTCCGAAAAGAGGACACCCGTGGAAATTCGCAGAGGTATGATTTGCGCAAATCACCCCAGAATTTAGTACCCAGACACCCACGCAATTTCTGAAATGTGGGGAAAAAAACACATTTTCTGCACATTTTGCTAAGTTCACCCATTGGAACACGCCCCCAACAACACATGGTCTACTGTCCCGCGTTCCCACAGCTGTCCTGATGAAAACGGTACCTCACATGTGTGGGTGCCCCTACAAGGGCACCAAAGGGAAAGCCTAAAACAAAAGTAACCCCAAGTCTGTATTCAGACCGGAATTTCAGAGTCTCTGCAAACCGGCACACCATACAGATATGGGCCTCGGGTGTCCAAGCCACCAAGGAAAACAGGGAACCCCATGCAGTTCCAAAAAGAGGACACCCTTCGGAATCCGCAGAGGTATGATTTGCGCAAATCGCCCCAGAATGTATTACCCAGACACCCCTGCAAAGTCCGAAATGTGGGGAGAAAAATGCATTTTCCGCATGTTTCTCTCGGCTCACCCATCGAAACACACCGCCAAAAACACATGACCTACTGTCACGTGTTCCCACCGGTGTCCCGATGAAAACGGTACCTCAAATGTGTGGGTGCACCTACCTGGGGGCCAAGGGGAAAGCCTAAAACACAAGTAGCCCCAACTCTGTTTTCAGACCGGAATTTCAGACTCTCTGCCGACCGGCACACCATACAGATATGGGCCTCGGGTGTCCAAGCCACCAAGGAAAACATGGAACCCCATACATTTCCAAACAGAGGACACACGTGGGAATCCGCAGAGGTATGATTTGCGCAAATCGCCCCAGAATGTGTTGCTCAGATAGCCCCGCAAAGCCCGAAAAGTGGGGAAAAAAAGCATTTTCTGCACATTTTGCTCGGCTCACCCATCGAAACATGCCCCCAACAACACATGGCCTACCGTCCCGCGTTCCCACAGGAGTCCCGATAAAAATGGTACCTCACTTCTGTGGGTGCACCTACCTGGGCGCCAATGGGAAAGCCTAAAACACAAGTAACCCCAAGTCTGTTTTGAGACCGGAATTTCAGACTCTCTGCGACCGGCACACCATACAGATATGGGCCTTGGGTCTCCAAGCCACCAAGGAAATCAGGGAACCCCATGCATTTCCGAAAAGAGGACACCTGTGGAAATCCGCAAAGGTATGATTTGCGCAAATCGCCCCAGAATTTATTACCCAGACACCCCCCCAAAGTCCGAAATGTGGGGAAAAAAATGCATTTTCCGCATATTATGCTCGGCTCACTCATCGGAACACGCCGCCAACAACACATGGCCTACTGTCCCGCGTTCCCACAGATGTCCTGATGAAAACGGTACCTCACATGTGTTGGTGCACCTACCTGGGCGCCAAAGGGAAAGCCTAAAACACAAGTAACCCCCAGGTCTGTTTTCAGACCGGAATTTCAAACTCTCTGCCGACAGGCAGACCATACAGATATGGGCCTCGGGTGTCCAAGCCACCAAGGAAAACAGGGAACCCCATGCATTTCCGAAAAGAGGACACCTGTGGGAATCAGCAGAGGTATGATTTGCCAAATCGCCCCAGAATTTATTACCCAGACACCCCCGCAAAGTCCGAAATGTGGGGAAAAAAATGTTATTTCCACACATTTCGCTCAGCTCACCCATCAAAACATGCCCCCAACAACACAAGGACTACCGTCTCCCATTCCCACAGGTCTCCCGATGAAAACGGTACCTCACATGTGTGGGTGCACCTACAAGGGCGCCAAAGGGAAAGCCTAAAACACAAGTAACCCCAAGTCTGTTTTCAGACCGGAATTTCAGACTCTCTGCCAACCGGCACACCATACAGATATGGGCCTCGGGTGTCCAAGCCACCATGGAAAACAGGGAAGCCCATGCATTTCCAAAAAGAGGACACCCGTGGGAATCTGCAGAGGTATGATTTGTGCAAATCGCCCCAGAATTTATTACCCAGACAACCCTGCAAAGTCTGAAATGTGGGAAAAAAAGCATTTTCGGCACATTTCGCTCGGTGCACCCATCGAAACACACCCACAACAACACATGGCCTACCGTCCCGCATTCCCACAGGTGTCCCAATGAAAACGGTACCTCACATGTTTGGGTGCACCTACCTGGGCGCCAAGGGGAAAGCCTAAAACACAAGTAACCCCAAGTCTGTTTTCAGACCGGAATTTCAAACTCTCTGCCGACCGGCACACCATACAGATATGGGCCTCGGGTGTCCAAGCCACCAAGGAAAACAGGGAACCCCATGCATTTCCGAAAAGAGGACACCTGTGGGAATCAGCAGAGGTATGATTTGCGCAAATCACCCCAGAATGTATTACCCAGACACCCCTGCAAAGTCCGAAATGTGGGGAAAAAAATGTTTTTTCCACACATTTCGCTCAGCTCACCCATCAAAACACGCCCCCAACAACACATGGACTACCGTCTCCTGTTCCCACAGGTCTCCCAATGAAAACGGTACCTCACATGTGTGGGTGCGCCTACCTGGGCGCCAAGGGGAAAGCCTAAAACACAAGTAACCCCAAGTCTGTTTTCAGACCGGAATTTCAGACTCTGCAAACCGGTACACCATACAGATATGGGTCTCGGGTGTCCAAGCCACCAAGGAAAACAGTGAACCCCATGCATTTCCAAAAAGAGGATACCCTTGGGAATCCGCAGAGGTATGATTTGCGCAAATCGCCCCAGAATTTATTACCCAGACACCCCTGCAAAGTCCGAAATGTGGGGAGAAAAATGCATTTTCCGCATGTTTCTCTCGGCTCACCCATCGAAACACACCGCCAAAAACACATGACCTACTGTCACGTGTTCCCACCGGTGTCCCGATGAAAACGGTACCTCAAATGTGTGGGTGCACCTACCTGGGGGCCAAGGGGAAAGCCTAAAACACAAGTAGCCCCAACTCTGTTTTCAGACCGGAATTTCAGACTCTCTGCCGACCGTCACACCATACAGATATGGGCTTTGGGTGTCCAAGCCACCAAGGAAATCAGGGAACCTCATGCATTGCCAAAAAGAGGACACCCATGGAAATTCACAGAGGTATTATTTGCGCAAATGGCCCCAGAATTTAGTACCCAGACACCCCCGCAATTTCTGAAATGTGGGGAAAAAAACACATTTTCCGCACATTTTGCTAAGCTCACCCTTCGGAACACGCCCCCGACAACACATGGTCTACTGTCCCGCGTTCCGACAACTGTCCTGATGAAAACGGTACCTCACATGTGTGGGTGAACCAACCTGGGCGCCAAAGGGAAAGACTAAAACACAAGTAACCCCAAGTCTGTTTTCAGACCGGAATTTCAGACTCTCTGCCAACCGGCACACCATACAGATATGGGCCTCGGGTGTCCAAGCCACCAAGGAAAACAGGGAACCCCATGCATTTCCGAAACAAGGACACCCGTGGGAATCCACAGAGGTATGATTTGCGCAAATCGCCCCAGAATTTATTACCCAGACAACACTGCAAAGTCCGAAATGTGGGAAAAACGTATTTTTCGCTCATTTCGCTCGGCTCACCCATCAAAACACGCCCCCAACAACACATGGCCTACCGTCCCGCATTCTCACAGGTGTCCCAAAGAAAACGGTACCTCACATGTGTGGGTGCACTTACCTTGGCGCCAAGGGGAAAGCCTAAGACACAAGTAACCCCAACTCTGTTTTCAGACCGGAATTTCAGACTCTTTGCCGACCGGCACACCATACAGATATGGGCCTTGGGTGTCCAAGCCCCCAAGGAAAACAGGGAGCCCCATGCATTTCCAAAAAGAGGACACCCGTGGGAATCCGCAGAGGTATGATTTGCGCAAATCGCCCCAGAATTTATTACACAGACACCCCTGCAAAGTCTGAAATGTGGGAAAAAAGCATTTTCCGCACATTTCGCTTGTCGCATCCATCGAAACACACCCCAACAACACATGGCCTACCGTCCCGTGTTCCCACAGGTGTCCCAATGAAAACGGTACCTCACATGTTTGGGTGCACCTAGCTGGGCGCCAAGGGGAAAGACTAAAACACAAGTAACCCCAAGTCTGTTTTCAAACCGGAATTTCAGACTCTCTGCGACCGGCACACCATACAGATATGGGCCTTGGGTGTCCAAGCCACCAAGGAAAACAGGGAACCCCATGCATTTCCGAAAAGAGGACACCTGTGGGAATCAGCAGAGGTATAATTTGCGCAAATCACCCCAGAATTTATTACCCAGACACCCCTGCAAAGTCTGAAATGTGGGGAAAAAAAGTTTTTTCTGCACATTTCGCTCAGCTCACCCATCAAAACACGCCCCCAACAACACATGGACTACCGTCTTCCGTTCCCACAGGTGTCCCGATGAAAACGGTACCTCACATGTGTGGGTGCACCTACCTGGGCGCCAAGGGGAAAGCCTAAAACACAAGTAACCCCCAAGTCTGTTGTCAGACTGGAATTTCAGACTCTCTGCAAACCGGCACACCATACAGATATGGGCCTCGGGTGTCCAAGCCACCAAGGAAAACAGGGAACCCCATGCAGTTCCAAAAAGAGAACATCCTTGGGAATCCGCAGAGGTATGATTTGCGCAAATCGCCCCAGAATGTATTACCCAGATACCCCCGCAAAGTCTGAAATGTGGGGAGAAAAATGCATTTTCCGCACGTTTCTCTCGGCTCACCCTTCGAAACACACCCCCAAAAACACATGACCCTCTGTGACGTATTGCCACCGGTGTCCCGATGAAAACGGTACCTCACATGTGTGGGTGCACCTACCTGGGCGCCAAGGGGAAACCTAAAACACAAGTAACCCCAAGTCTGTTTTCAGACCGGAATTTCAGACTCTCTGTAAACCTGCACACCATACAGATATGGGCCTCGGGTGTCCAAGCCGCCAAGGAAAACAGGGAACCCCATGCATTTCCGAAAAGAGGACACCTGTGGGAATCAGCAGAGGTATGATTTGCGCAAATCAAACCAGAATTTATTACCCAGACACCCCAGCAAAGTCTGAAATGTGGGGAAAAAAACGTTTTTTCTGCACATTTTGCTCAGCTCACCCATCAAAACACGCCCCCAACAACACATGGCCTACCGTCTTCCGTTCCCACAGGTGTCCCGATGAAAACGGTACCTCACATGTGTGGGTGCACCTACCTGGGCGCCAAGGGGAAAGCCTAAAACACAAGTAACCCCCAAATCTGTTGTCAGACCGGAATTTCAGACTCTCTGCAAACCGGCACACCATACAGATATGGGCCTCGGGTGTCCAAGCCACCAAGGAAAACAGGGAACCCCATGCATTTCCGAAAAGAGAACACGTGTGGAAATCCGCAAAGGTATGATTTGCGCAAATCGCCCCAGAATTTATTACCCAGACACCCCCCCAGAGTCCAAAATGTGGGAAAAAAATGGATTTTCCGCAAATTATGCTCGGCTCACTCATCGGAACACGCCCCCACAACACATGGCCTACTGTCCCGCGTTCCCACAGATGTCCTGATGAAAACGGTACCTCACAAGTGTGGGTGCACCTACCTGGGCGCCAAGGGGAAAGCCTAAAACACAAGTAACCCCAAGTCTGTTTTCAGACCGGAATTTCAGACTCTCTGTAAACCGGCACACCATACAGATATGGGCCTCGGGTGTCCAAGACACCAAGGAAAACAGGGAACCCCATGCATTTCCGAAAAGAGGACACCTGTGGGAATCAGCAGAGGTATGATTTGCGCAAATCACCCCAGAATTTATTACCCAGACACCCCTGCAAAGTCTGAAATATGGGGAAAAAAACGTTTTTTCTACACATTTCGCTCAGCTCACCCATCAAAACACGCCCCCAACAACACATGGACTACCGTCTTCCGTTCCCACAGGTGTCCCGATGAAAACAGTACCTCACATGTGTGGGTGCACCTACCTGGGCGCCAAGGGGAAAGCCTAAAACACAAGTAACCCCCAAGTCTGTTGTCAGACCAAATTTCAGACTCTCTGCAAACCGGCACACCATACAGATATGGGCCTCGGGTGTCCAAGCCACCAAGGAAAACAGGGAACCCCATGCAGTTCCAAAAAGAGAACGTCCTTGGGAATCCGCAGAGGTATGATTTGCGCAAATCGCCCACAAAATTTATTACCCAGATATCCCGCAAAGTCCGAAATGTGGGGAGAAAAATGCATTTTCCGCACGTTTCTCTCGGCTCACCCATCGAAACACACCCCAAAAACACATGACCTACTGCCACGTGTTCCCACCGGTGTCCCGATGAAAACGGTACCTCACATGTGTGGGTGCACCTACCTGGGCGCCAAGGGGAAACCTAAAACACAAGTAACCCCAAGTCTGTTTTTAGACCGGAATTTCAGACTCTCTGCGACCGGCTCACCATACAGATATGGGCCTTGGGTGTCCAAGCCACTAAGGAAATCAGGGAACACAATCAATTTCCGAAAAGAGGACACCTGTGGAAATCAGCAGAGGTATGATTTGCGCAAATCGCCCCAGAATTTATTACCCAGACACCCACGCAAAGTCCGAAATCTGGGGAAAAAAATGTTATTTCCACACATTTCGCTCAGTTTACCAATCAAAACATGCCCCCAACAACACATGGACTACCGTCTCCCATTCCCACAGGTCTCCCAAAGAAAACGGTACCTCACATGTGTGGGTACACCTACCTGGGCGCCAAGGGGAAAGCCTAAAACACAAGTAACCCCAAGTCTGTTTTCAGACCGGAATTTCAGACTCTCTGCAAACCGGCACACCATACAGATATGGGCCTCGGGTGTCCAAGCCACCAAGGAAAACAGGGAACCCCATGCAGTTCCAAAAAGAGGACACCCTTCGGAATCCGCAGAGGTATGATTTGCGCAAATCGCCCCAGAATTTATTACCCAGACACCCCCGCAAAGTCTGAAATGTGGGGAAAAAAACGTTTTTTTCACACATTTCACTCAGCTCACCCATCAAAACACGCCCCCAACAACACATGGACTACCGTCTCCCGTTCCCACAGGTCTCCCAATGAAAACGGTACCTCACATGTGTGGGTGCACCTACCTGGGCGCCAAGGGGAAAGCCTAAAACACAAGTAACCCCAAGTCTGTTTTCAGACCGGAATTTCAGACTCTGCAAACCGGCACACCATACTGATATGGGTCTCGGGTGTCCAAGCCACCAAGGAAAACACGGAACCCCATGCAGTTCCAAAAAGAGGACACCCTTGGGAATCCGCAGAGGTATGATTTGCGCAAATCGCCCCAGAATTTATTACCCAGACACTCCCGCAAAGTCCGAAATGTTGGGAAAAAAATGCATTTTCCGCACATTTCTCTTGGCTCACCCATCGAAACACCCCCCCAAAAACACATGGCCTACCGTCACGTGTTCCCACCGGTGTCCCGATGAAAACAGTACCTCACATGTGTGGGTGCACCTACCTGGGCGCCAAGGGAAAAGCCTAAAACACAAGTAACCCCAACTCTGTTTTCAGACCAGAATTTCAAACTCTCTGCCGACCGGCACACCATACAGATATGGGCCTTGGGTGTCCAAGCCACCAAGGAAAACAGGGAACCCCATGCATTTCCGAAAAGAGGACACCCGTGGAAATTCGCAGAGGTATGATTTGCACAAATCGCCCCAGAATTTAGTACCCAGACACCCCCGCAATTTCTGAAATGTGGGGAAAAAAACACATTTTCCGCACATTTTGCTAAGCTCGACCATCCGAACACACCCCCAACAACACATGGTCTACTGTCCCGCGTTCCGACAGCTGTCCTGATGAAAACGGTACCTCACATGTGTGGGTGCACCAACCTGGGCGCCAAAGGGAAAGCCTAAAACACAAGTAACCCCAAGTCTGTTTTCAGACCGGAATTTCAGACTCTCTGCCAACCGGCACACCATACAGATATGGGCCTCGGGTGTCCAAGCCACCAAGGAAAACAGGGAACCCCATGCATTTCCGAAACGAGGACACCCGTGGGAATCCACAGAGGTATGATTTGCGCAAATCGCCCCAGAATTTATTACCCAGACGCCCCTGCAAAGTCCGAAATGTGGGAAAAAACGTATTTTTCGCTCATTTCGCTCGGCTCACCCATCAAAACACGCCCCCAACAACACATGGCCTACCGTCCCGCGTTCTCATAGATGTCCCAAAGAAAACGGTACATCACATGTGTGGGTGCACCTACCTGGGCGCCAAGGGGAAAGCCTAAAACACAAGTAACCCCAACTCAGTTTTCAGACCGGAATTTCAGACTCTCTGCCGACCGGCACACCATACAGATATGGGCCTCCAAGGAAAACATGGAACCCCATACATTTCCAAACAGAGAACACAAGTGGGAATCCGCAGAGGTATGGTTTGCGCAAATCGCCCCAGAATTTGTTGCTCAGATAGCCCTGCAAAGCCTGAAATGTGGGGAAAAAAACACATTTTCTGCACATTTCGCTCGGCTCACCCATCGAAACATGCCCCCAACAACACATGGCCTACCGTCCCGTGTTCCCACAGGAGTCCCGATAAAAATGGTACCTCACATGTGTGGGTGCACCTACCTGGGCGCCAATGGGAAAGCCTAAAACACAAGTAACCCCAAGTCTGTTTTCAGACCGTAATTTCAAACTCTTTGCCGACCGGCACACCATACAGATATGGGCCTCGGGTGTCCAAGCCCCCAAGGAAAACAGGGAGCCCCATGCATTTCCAAAAAGAGGACACCCGTGGGAATCTGCAGAGGTATGATTTGCGCAAATCGCCCCAGAATTTATTACCCAGACACCCCCCCAAAATCCGAAATGTGGGAAAAAAACAAATTTTCCGCACATTATGCTCGGCTCACTCATCGGAACACGCCCCCACAACACAGGGCCTACTGTCCCGTGTTCCCACAGATGTCCTGATGAAAACGGTACCTCACATGTGTGGGTGCACCTACCTGGGCGCCAAGGGGAAAGCCTAAAACACAAGTAACCCCAAGTCTGTTTTCAGACCGGAATTTCAGACTCTCTGCAAACCGGCACACCATACAGATATGGGCCTCGGGTGTCCAAGCCACCAAGGAAAACAGGGAACCCCATGCAGTTCCAAAAAGAGGACACCCTTCGGAATCCACAGATGTATGATTTGCGCAAATCGCCCCAGAATTTATTACCCAGACACCCCCGCAAAGTCTGAAATGTGGGGAAAAAAACGTTTTTTTCACACATTTCACTCAGCTCACCCATCAAAACACGCCCCCAACAACACATGGACTACCGTCTCCCGTTCCCACAGGTCTCCCAATGAAAACGGTACCTCACATGTGTGGGTGCACCTACCTGGGCGCCAAGGGGAAAGCCTAAAACACAAGTAACCCCAAGTCTGTTTTCAAACCGGAATTTCAGACTCTGCAAACCGGCACACCATACTGATATGGGTCTCGGGTGTCCAAGCCACCAAGGAAAACACGGAACCCCATGCAGTTCCAAAAAGAGGACACCCTTGGGAATCCGCAGAGGTATGATTTGCGCAAATCGCCCCAGAATTTATTACCCAGACACTCCCGCAAAGTCCGAAATGTTGGGAAAAAAATGCATTTTCCGCACATTTCTCTTGGCTCACCCATCGAAACACACCCCCAAAAACACATGGCCTACCGTCACGTGTTCCCACCGGTGTCCCGATGAAAACAGTACCTCACATGTGTGGGTGCACCTACCTGGGCGCCAAGGGAAAAGCCTAAAACACAAGTAACCCCAACTCTGTTTTCAGACCAGAATTTCAAACTCTCTGCCGACCGGCACACCATACAGATATGGGCCTTGGGTGTCCAAGCCACCAAGGAAAACAGGGAACCCCATGCATTTCCGAAAAGAGGACACCCGTGGAAATTCGCAGAGGTATGATTTGCACAAATCGCCCCAGAATTTAGTACCCAGACACCCCCGCAATTTCTGAAATGTGGGGAAAAAAACACATTTTCCGCACATTTTGCTAAGCTCGACCATCCGAACACACCCCCAACAACACATGGTCTACTGTCCCGCGTTCCGACAGCTGTCCTGATGAAAACGGTACCTCACATGTGTGGGTGCACCAACCTGGGCGCCAAAGGGAAAGCCTAAAACACAAGTAACCCCAAGTCTGTTTTCAGACCGGAATTTCAGACTCTCTGCCAACCGGCACACCATACAGATATGGGCCTCGGGTGTCCAAGCCACCAAGGAAAACAGGGAACCCCATGCATTTCCGAAACGAGGACACCCGTGGGAATCCACAGAGGTATGATTTGCGCAAATCGCCCCAGAATGTATTACCCAGACGCCCCTGCAAAGTCCGAAATGTGGGAAAAAACGTATTTTTCGCTCATTTCGCTCGGCTCACCCATCAAAACACGCCCCCAACAACACATGGCCTACCGTCCCGCGTTCTCATAGATGTCCCAAAGAAAACGGTACATCACATGTGTGGGTGCACCTACCTGGGCGCCAAAGGGAAAGCCTAAAACACAAGTAACCCCAACTCTGTTTTCAGACCGGAATTTCAGACTCTCTGCCGACCGGCACACCATACAGATATGGGCCTCCAAGGAAAACATGGAACCCCATACATTTCCAAACAGAGAACACAAGTGGGAATCCGCAGAGGTATGGTTTGCGCAAATCGCCCCAGAATTTGTTGCTCAGATAGCCCTGCAAAGCCTGAAATGTGGGGAAAAAACGCATTTTCTGCACATTTCGCTCGGCTCACCCATCGAAACATGCCCCCAACAACACATGGCCTACCGTCCCGTGTTCCCACAGGAGTCCCGATAAAAATGGTACCTCACATGTGTGGGTGCACCAACCTGGGTGCCAAAGGGAAAGCCTAAAACACAAGTAACCCCAAGTCTGTTTTCAGACCGGAATTTCAGACTCTCTGCCAACCGGCACACCATACAGATATGGGCCTCGGGTGTCCAAGCCACCGAGGAAAACAGGGAATCCCATGCATTTCCGAAATGAGGACACCCGTGGGAATCCACAGAGGTATAATTTGCGCAAATCGCCCCAGAGTTTATTACCCAGACACCCCTGCAAAGTCCGAAATCTGGGAAAAAACATATTTTCTGCACATTTCGCTCGGCTCACCCATCGAAACATGCCCCCAACAACACATGGCCTACAGTCCCGTGTTCCCACAGGAGTCCCGATAAAAATGGAACCTCACATGTGTGGGTGCACCTACCTGGGCGCCAATGGGAAAGCCTAAAACACAAGTAACCCCAAGTCTGTTTTCAGACCGTAATTTCAGACTCTTTGCCGACCGGCACACCATACAGATATGGGCCTCGGGTGTCCAAGCTCCCAAGGAAAACAGGGAACCCATGCATTTCCAAAAAGAGGACACCTGTCGGAATCCGCAGAGGTATGATTTGCGCAAATCGCCCCAGAATTTATTACCCAAACACCCCTGCAAAGTCTGAAATGTGGGAAAAAAGCATTTTCCGAACATTTCGCTTGTCGCATCCATCGAAACACACCCCAACAACACATGGCCTACCGTCCCGTGTTCCCACAGGTGTCCCAATGAAAACGGTACCTCACATGTTTGGGTGCACCTAGCTGGGCGCCAAGGGGAAAGACTAAAACACAAGTAACCCCAAGTCTGTTTTCAAACCGGAATTTCAGACTCTCTGCGACCGACACACCATACAGATATGGGCCTTGGGTGTCCAAGCCACCAAGGAAATCAGGGAACCCCATGCATTTCCGAAAAGAGAACACCCGTGGGAATCCACAGAGGTATGATTTGCGCAAATCGCCCCAGAATTTATTACCCAGACACCCCTGCAAAGTCCGAAATGTGGGAAAAAACGTATTTTTCGCTCATTTCGCTCGGCTCACCCATCAAAACACGCCCCCAACAACACATGGCCTACCGTCCCGCGTTCTCATAGATGTCCCAAAGAAAACAGTACCTCACATGTGTGGGTGCACCTACCTGGGCGCCAAGGGGAAAGCCTAAAACACAAGTAACCCCAAGTCTGTTTTCAGACCGGAATTTCAGACTCTCTGCCAACCGGCACTCCATACAGATATGGGCCTCGGGTGTCCAAGCCACCAAGGAAAACAGGGAATCCCATGCATTTCCGAAACGAGGACACCCGTGGGAATCCACAGAGGTATAATTGGCGCAAATCGCCCCAGAATGTATTACCCAGACACCCCTGCAAAGTCCGAAATCTGGGAAAAAACATATTTTTCACTCATTTCGCTCGGCTCACCCATCAAAACACGCCCCCAACAACACATGGCCTACCGTCCCGCGTTCTCATAGATGTCCCAAAGAAAACGGTACCTCACATGTGTGGGTGCACCTACCTGGGCGCCAAGGGGAAAGCCTAAAACACAAGTAACACCAACTCTGTTTTCAGACCGGAATTTCAGACTCTCTGCCGACCGGCACACCATACAGATATGGGCCTCGGGTATCCAAGCCACCAAGGAAAACATGTAACCCCATACATTTCCAAACAGAGGACACAAGTGGGAATCCGCAGAGGTATGGTTTGCGCAAATCGCCCCAGAATTTGTTGCTCAGATAGCCCTGCAAAGCCCGAAATGTGGGGAAAAAAACGCATTTTCTGCACATTTCGCTCGGCTCACCCATCGAAACATGCCCCCAACAACACATGGCCTACCGTCCCGTGTTCCCACAGGAGTCCCGATAAAAATCGTACCTCACATGTGTGGGTGCCCCTACCTGGGCGCCAATGGGAAAGCCTAAAACACAAGTAACCCCAAGTCTGTTTTCAGACCGTAATTTCAGACTCTTTGCCGACCGGCACACCATACAGATATGGGCCTCGGGTGTCCAAGCCCCCAAGGAAAACAGGGAACCCATGCATTTCCAAAAAGAGGACACCCGTGGGAATCCGCAGAGGTATGATTTGCGCAAATCGCCCCAGAATTTATTACCCAAACACCCCTGCAAAGTCTGAAATGTGGGAAAAAAGCATTTTCCGCACATTTCGCTTGTCGCATCCATCGAAACACACCCCAACAACACATGGCCTACCGTCCCGTGTTCCCACAGGTGTCCCAATGAAAACGGTACCTCACATGTTTGGGTGCACCTAGCTGGGCGCCAAGGGGAAAGACTAAAACACAAGTAACCCCAAGTCTGTTTTCAAACCGGAATTTCAGACTCTCTGCGACCGGCACACCATACAGATATGGGCCTTGGGTGTCCAAGCCACCAAGGAAATCAGGGAACCCCATGCATTTCCGAAAAGAGAACACATGAGGAAATCCGCAAAGGTATGATTTGCGCAAATCGCCCCAGAATTTATTACCCAGACACCCCCCCAAAATCCAAAATGTGGGAAAAAAACAAATTTTCCGCACATTATGCTCGGCTCACTCATTGGAACACGTCCCCACAACACAGGGCCTACTGTCCCGCATTCCCACAGATGTCCTGATGAAAACGGTACCTCACATGTGTGGGTGCACCTACCTGGGCGCCAAGGGGAAAGCCTAAAACACAAGTAACCCCAAGTCTGTTTTCAGACCGGAATTTCAGACTCTCTGCAAACCGGCACACCATACAGATATGGGCCTCGGGTGTCCAAGCCACCAAGGAAAACAGGGAACCCCATGCAGTTCCAAAAAGAGGACACCCTTCGGAATCCACAGAGGTATGATTTGCGCAAATCGCCCCAGAATTTATTACCCAGACACCGCGGCAATTTCTGAAATGTGGGGAAAAAAACACATTTTCCGCACATTTTGCTAAGCTCACCCATCGGAACACGCCCCCAACAACACATGGTCTACTGTCCCGCGTTCCGACAGCTGTCCTGATGAAAACGGTACCTCACATGTGTGGGTGCACCAACCTGGGCGCCAAAGGGAAAACCTAAAACACAAGTAACCCCAAGTCTGTTTTCAGACCGGAATTTCATACTCTCTGCCAACCGGCACACCATACAGATATGGGCCTCGGGTGTCCAAGCCACCAAGGAAAACAGGGAACCCCATGCATTTCCGAAACGAGGACACCCGTGGGAATCCACAGAGGTATGATTTGCGCAAATCGCCCCAGAATTTATTACCCAGACACCCCTGCAAAGTCCGAAATGTGGGAAAAAACGTATTTTTCGCTCATTTCGCTCGGCTCACCCATCAAAACACGCCCCCAACAACACATGGCTTACCGTCCCGCGTTCTCATAGATGTCCCAAAGAAAACGGTACCTCACATGTGTGGGTGCACCTACCTGGGCGCCAAGGGGAAAGCCTAAAACACAAGTAACCCCAACTCTGTTTTCAGACCGGAATTTCAGACTCTCTGCCGACCGGCACACCATACAGATATGGGCCTCGGGTATCCAAGCCACCAAGGAAAACATGGAACCCCATACATTTCCAAACTGATGACACAAGTGGGAATCCGCAGAGGTATGGTTTGCGCAAATCGCCCCAGAATTTGTTGCTCAGATAGCCCTGCAAAGCCCGAAATGTGGGGAAAAAAACGCATTTTCTGCACATTTCGCTCGGCTCACCCATCGAAACATGCCCCCAACAACACATGGCCTACCGTCCCGTGTTCCCACAGGAGTCCCGATAAAAATGGTACCTCACATGTGTGGGTGCACCTACCTGGGCGCCAATGGGAAAGACTAAAACACAAGTAACCCCAAGTCTGTTTTCAGACCGTAATTTCAGACTCTTTGCCGACCGGCACACCATACAGATATGGGCCTCGGGTGTCCAAGCCCCCAAGGAAAACAGGGAGCCCCAGGCATTTCCAAAAAGAGGACACCCATGGGAATCCGCAGAGGTATGATTTGCGCAAATCGCCCCAGAATTTATTACCCAGACACCCCTGCAATGTCTGAAATGTGGGACAAAAGCATTTTCCGCACATTTCGCTTGTCGCATCCATCGAAACACACCCCAACAACACATGGCCTACCGTCCCGTGTTCCCACAGGTGTCCCAATGAAAACGGTACCTCACATGTTTGGGTGCACCTAGCTGGGCGCCAAGGGGAAAGACTAAAACACAAGTAACCCCAAGTCTGTTTTCAAACCGGAATTTCATTCTCTCTGCGACCGGCACACCATACAGATATGGGCCTTGGGTGTCCAAGCCACCAAGGAAATCAGGGAACCCCATGCATTTCCGAAAAGAGAACACATGTGGAAATCCGCAAAGGTATGATTTGCGCAAATCGCCCCAGAATTTATTACCCAGACACTCCCGCAAAGTCCGAAATGTTGGGAAAAAATGCATTTTCCGCACATTTCTCTTGGCTCACCCCTCGAAACACACCCCCAAAAACACATGGCCTACCGTCACGTGTTCCCACCGGTGTCCCGATGAAAACGGTACCTCACATGTGTGGGTGCACCTACCTGGGCGCCAAGGGGAAAGCCTAAAACACAAGTAACCCCAACTCTGTTTTCAGACCAGAATTTCAAACTCTCTGCCGACCGGCACACCATACAGATATGGGCCTTGGGTGTCCAAGCCACCAAGGAAATCAGGGAACCCCATGCATTTCCAAAAAGAGGACACCCGTGGAAATTCGGAGAGGTATGATTTGCGCAAATCGCCCCAGAATTTAGTACCCAGACACCCCCGCAATTTCTGAAATGTGGGGAAAAAAACACATTTTCGGCACATTTTGCTAAGCTCACCCATCGGAACACGCCCCCAACAACACATGGTCTACTGTCCCGCGTTCTGACAGCTGTCCTGATGAAAACGGTACCTCACATGTGTGGGTGCACCAACCTGGGCGCCAAAGGGAAAGCCTAAAACACAAGTAACCCCAAGTCTGTTTTCAGACCGGAATTTCAGACTCTCTGCCAACCGGCACACCATACAGATATGGGCCTCGGGTGTCCAAGCCACCAAGGAAAACAGGGAATCCCATGCATTTCCGAAACGAGGACACCCGTGGGAATCCACAGAGGTATAATTTGCGCAAATCGCCCCAGGATTTATTACCCAGACACCCCTGCAAAGTCCGAAATCTGGGAAAAAACATATTTTTCGCTCATTTCGCTCGGCTCACCCATCAAAACACGCCCCCAACAACACATGGCCTACCGTCCCGCGTTCTCATAGATGTCCCAAAGAAAACGGTACCTCACATGTGTGGGTTCACCTACCTGGGCGCCAAGGGGAAAGCCTAAAACACAAGTAACACCAACTCTGTTTTCAGACCAGAATTTCAGACTCTCTGCCGACCGGCACACCATACAGATATGGGCCTCGGGTATCCAAGCCACCAAGGAAAACATGGAACCCCATACATTTCCAAACAGAGGACACAAGTGGGAATCCGCAGAGGTATGGTTTGCGCAAATCGCCCCAGAATTTGTTGCTCAGATAGCCCTGCAAAGCCCGAAATGTGGGGAAAAAACCGCATTTTCTGCACATTTCGCTCGGCTCACCCTTCGAAACATGCCCCCAACAACACATGGCCTACCGTCCCGTGTTCCCACAGGAGTCCCGATAAAAATGGTACCTCACACGTGTGGGTGCACCTACCTGGGCGCCAATGGGAAAGCCTAAAACACAAGTAACCCCAAGTCTGTTTTCAGACCGTAATTTCAGACTCTTTGCCGACCGGCACACCATACAGATATGGGCCTCGGGTGTCCAAGCCCCCAAGGAAAACAGGGAACCCATGCATTTCCAAAAAGAGGACACCCGTGGAAATCCACAGAGGTATGATTTGCGCAAATCGCCCCAGAATTTATTACCCAAACACCCCTGCAAAGTCTGAAATGTGGGAAAAAAGCATTTTCCGCACATTTCGCTTGTCGCATCCATCGAAACACACCCCAACAACACATGGCCTACCGTCCCGTGTTCCCACAGGTGTCCCAATGAAAACAGTACCTCACATGTTTGGGTGCACCTAGCTGGGCGTCAAGGGGAAAGACTAAAACACAAGTAACACCAACTCTGTTTTCAGACCGGAATTTCAGACTCTCTGCCGACCGGCACACCATACAGATATGGGCCTCGGGTATCCAAGCCACCAAGGAAAACATGGAACCCCATACATTTCCAAACAGAGGACACAAGTGGGAATCCGCAGAGGTATGGTTTGCGCAAATCGCCCCAGAATTAGTTGCTCAGATAGCCCTGCAAAGCCCGAAATGTGGGGAAAAAAACGCATTTTCTGCACATTTCGCTCGGCTCACCCTTCGAAACATGCCCCCAACAACACATGGCCTACCGTCCCGTGTTCCCACAGGAGTCCCGATAAAAATGGTACCTCACACGTGTGGGTGCACCTACCTGGGCGCCAATGGGAAAGCCTAAAACACAAGTAACCCCAAGTCTGTTTTCAGACCGTAATTTCAGACTCTTTGCCGACCGGCACACCATACAGATATGGGCCTCGGGTGTCCAAGCCCCCAAGGAAAACAGGGAACCCATGCATTTCCAAAAAGAGGACACCCGTGGGAATCCGCAGAGGTATGATTTGCGCAAATCGCCCCAGAATTTATTACCCAAACACCCCTGCAAAGTCTGAAATGTGGGAAAAAAGCATTTTCCGCACATTTCGCTTGTCGCATCCATCGAAACACACCCCAACAACACATGGCCTACCGTCCCGTGTTCCCACAGGTGTCCCAATGAAAACAGTACCTCACATGTTTGGGTGCACCTAGCTGGGCGCCAAGGGGAAAGACTAAAACCCAAGTAACCCCAAGTCTGTTTTCAAACCGGAATTTCAGACTCTCTGCGACCGGCACACCATACAGATATGGGCCTTGGGTGTCCAAGCCACCAAGGAAATCAGGGAACCCCATGCGTTTCCGAAAAGAGAACACATGAGGAAATCCGCAAAGGTATGATTTGCGCAAATCGCCCCAGAATTTATTACCCAGACACCCCCCCAAAATCCAAAATGTGGGAAAAAAACAAATTTTCCGCACATTATGCTCGGCTCACTCATCGGAACACGCCCCCACAACACAGGGCCTACTGTCCCGCATTCCCACAGATGTCCTGATGAAAACGGTACCTCACATGTGTGGGTGCACCTACCTGGGCGCCAAGGGGAAAGCCTAAAACACAAGTAACCCCAAGTCTGTTTTCAGACCGGAATTTCAGACTCTCTGCAAACCGGCACACCATACAGATATGGGCCTCGGGTGTCCAAGCCACCAAGGAAAACAGGGAACCCCATGCAGTTCCAAAAAGAGGACACCCTTCGGAATCCACAGAGGTATGATTTGCGCAAATCGCCCCAGAATTTATTACCCAGACACCGCGGCAATTTCTGAAATGTGGGGAAAAAAACACATTTTCTGCACATTTTGCTAAGCTCACCCATCGGAACACGCCCCCAACAACACATGGTCTACTGTCCCGCGTTCCGACAGCTGTCCTGATGAAAACGGTACCTCACATGTGTGGGTGCACCAACCTGGGCGCCAAAGGGAAAACCTAAAACACAAGTAACCCCAAGTCTGTTTTCAGACCGGAATTTCAGACTCTCTGCCAACCGGCACACCATACAGATATGGGCCTCGGGTGTCCAAGCCACCAAGGAAAACAGGGAACCCCATGCATTTCCGAAACGAGGACACCCGTGGGAATCCACAGAGGTATGATTTGCGCAAATCGCCCCAGAATTTATTACCCAGACACCCCTGCAAAGTCCGAAATGTGGGAAAAAACGTATTTTTCGCTCATTTCGCTCGGCTCACCCATCAAAACACGCCCCCAACAACACATGGCCTACCGTCCCGCGTTCTCATAGATGTCCCAAAGAAAACGGTACCTCACATGTGTGGGTGCACCTACCTGGGCGCCAAGGGGAAAGCCTAAAACACAAGTAACCCCAACTCTGTTTTCAGACCGGAATTTCAGACTCTCTGCCGACCGGCACACCATACAGATATGGGCCTCGGGTATCCAAGCCACCAAGGAAAACATGGAACCCCATACATTTCCAAACTGATGACACAAGTGGGAATCCGCAGAGGTATGGTTTGCGCAAATCGCCCCAGAATTTGTTGCTCAGATAGCCCTGCAAAGCCCGAAATGTGGGGAAAAAAACACATTTTCTGCACATTTCGCTCGGCTCACCCATCGAAACATGCCCCCAACAACACATGGCCTACCGTCCCGTGTTCCCACAGGAGTCCCGATAAAAATGGTACCTCACATGTGTGGGTGCACCTACCTGGGCGCCAATGGGAAAGACTAAAACACAAGTAACCCCAAGTCTGTTTTCAGACCGTAATTTCAGACTCTTTGCCGACCGGCACACCATACAGATATGGGCCTCGGGTGTCCAAGCCCCCAAGGAAAACAGGGAGCCCCAGGCATTTCCAAAAAGAGGACACCCATGGGAATCCGCAGAGGTATGATTTGCGCAAATCGCCCCAGAATTTATTACCCAGACACCCCTGCAATATCTGAAATGTGGGACAAAAGCATTTTCCGCACATTTCGCTTGTCGCATCCATCGAAACACACCCCAACAACACATGGCCTACCGTCCCGTGTTCCCACAGGTGTCCCAATGAAAACGGTACCTCACATGTTTGGGTGCACCTAGCTGGGCGCCAAGGGGAAAGACTAAAACACAAGTAACCCCAAGTCTGTTTTCAAACCGGAATTTCATTCTCTCTGCGACCGGCACACCATACAGATATGGGCCTTGGGTGTCCAAGCCACCAAGGAAATCAGGGAACCCCATGCATTTCCGAAAAGAGAACACATGTGGAAATCCGCAAAGGTATGATTTGCGCAAATCGCCCCAGAATTTATTACCCAGACACTCCCGCAAAGTCCGAAATGTTGGGAAAAAATGCATTTTCCGCACATTTCTCTTGGCTCACCCCTCGAAACACACCCCCAAAAACACATGGCCTACCGTCACGTGTTCCCACCGGTGTCCCGATGAAAACGGTACCTCACAAGTGTGGGTGCACCTACCTGGGCGCCAAGGGGAAAGCCTAAAACACAAGTAACCCCAACTCTGTTTTCAGACCAGAATTTCAAACTCTCTGCCGACCGGCACACCATACAGATATGGGCCTCGGGTGTCCAAGCCACCAAGGAAATCAGGGAACCCCATGCATTTCCAAAAAGAGGACACCCGTGGAAATTCGCAGAGGTATGATTTGCGCAAATCGCCCCAGAATTTAGTACCCAGACACCCCCGCAATTTCTGAAATGTGGGGAAAAAAACACATTTTCGGCACATTTTGCTAAGCTCACCCATCGGAACAAGCCCCCAACAACACATGGTCTACTGTCCCGCGTTCTGACAGCTGTCCTGATGAAAACGGTACCTCACATGTGTGGGTGCACCAACCTGGGCGCCAAAGGGAAAGCCTAAAACACAAGTATTCCCAAGTCTGTTTTCAGACCGGAATTTCAGACTCTCTGCCAACCGGCACACCATACAGATATGGGCCTCGGGTGTCCAAGCCACCAAGGAAAACAGGGAATCCCATGCATTTCCGAAATGAGGACACCCGTGGGAATCCACAGAGGTATAATTTGCGCAAATCGCCCCAGAATTTATTACCCAGACACCCCTGCAAAGTCCGAAATCTGGGAAAAAACATATTTTTCGCTCATTTCGCTCGGCTCACCCATCAAAACACGCCCCCAACAACACATGGCCTACCGTCCCGCGTTCTCATAGATGTCCCAAAGAAAACGGTACCTCACATGTGTGGGTTCACCTACCTGGGCGCCAAGGGGAAAGCCTAAAGCACAAGTAACACCAACTCTGTTTTCAGACCAGAATTTCAGACTCTCTGCCGACCGGCACACCATACAGATATGGGCCTCGGGTATCCAAGCCACCAAGGAAAACATGGAACCCCATACATTTCCAAACAGAGGACACAAGTGGGAATCCGCAGAGGTATGGTTTGCGCAAATCGCCCCAGAATTTGTTGCTCAGATAGCCCTGCAAAGCCCGAAATGTGGGGAAAAAAACACATTTTCTGCACATTTCGCTCGGCTCACCCTTCGAAACATGCCCCCAACAACACATGGCCTACCGTCCCGTGTTCCCACAGGAGTCCCGATAAAAATGGTACCTCACACGTGTGGGTGCACCTACCTGGGCGCCAATGGGAAAGCCTAAAACACAAGTAACCCCAAGTCTGTTTTCAGACCGTAATTTCAGACTCTTTGCCGACCGGCACACCATACAGATATGGGCCTCGGGTGTCCAAGCCCCCAAGGAAAACAGGGAACCCATGCATTTCCAAAAAGAGGACACCCGTGGGAATCCGCAGAGGTATGATTTGCGCAAATCGCCCCAGAATTTATTACCCAAACACCCCTGCAAAGTCTGAAATGTGGGAAAAAAGCATTTTCCGCACATTTCGCTTGTCGCATCCATCGAAACACACCCCAACAACACATGGCCTACCGTCCCGTGTTCCCACAGGTGTCCCAATGAAAACAGTACCTCACATGTTTGGGTGCACCTAGCTGGGCGCCAAGGGGAAAGACTAAAACCCAAGTAACCCCAAGTCTGTTTTCAAACCGGAATTTCAGACTCTCTGCGACCGGCACACCATACAGATATGGGCCTTGGGTGTCCAAGCCACCAAGGAAATCAGGGAACCCCATGCGTTTCCGAAAAGAGAACACATGAGGAAATCCGCAAAGGTATGATTTGCGCAAATCGCCCCAGAATTTATTACCCAGACACCCCCCCAAAATCCAAAATGTGGGAAAAAAACAAATTTTCCGCACATTATGCTCGGCTCACTCATCGGAACACGCCCCCACAACACAGGGCCTACTGTCCCGCATTCCCACAGATGTCCTGATGAAAACGGTACCTCACATGTGTGGGTGCACCTACCTGGGCGCCAAGGGGAAAGCCTAAAACACAAGTAACCCCAAGTCTGTTTTCAGACCGGAATTTCAGACTCTCTGCAAACCGGCACACCATACAGATATGGGCCTCGGGTGTCCAAGCCACCAAGGAAAACAGGGAACCCCATGCAGTTCCAAAAAGAGGACACCCTTCGGAATCCACAGAGGTATGATTTGCGCAAATCGCCCCAGAATTTATTACCCAGACACCGCGGCAATTTCTGAAATGTGGGGAAAAAAACACATTTTCTGCACATTTTGCTAAGCTCACCCATCGGAACACGCCCCCAACAACACATGGTCTACTGTCCCGCGTTCCGACAGCTGTCCTGATGAAAACGGTACCTCACATGTGTGGGTGCACCAACCTGGGCGCCAAAGGGAAAGCCTAAAACACAAGTAACCCCAAGTCTGTTTTCAGACCGGAATTTCAGACTCTCTGCCAACCGGCACACCATACAGATATGGGCCTCGGGTGTCCAAGCCACCAAGGAAAACAGGGAACCCCATGCATTTCCGAAACGAGGACACCCGTGGGAATCCACAGAGGTATGATTTGCGCAAATCGCCCCAGAATTTATTACCCAGACACCCCTGCAAAGTCCGAAATGTGGGAAAAAACGTATTTTTCGCTCATTTCGCTCGGCTCACCCATCAAAACACACCCCCAACAACACATGGCCTACCGTCCCGCATTCTCATAGATGTCCCAAAGAAAACGGTACCTCACATGTGTGGGTGCACCTACCTGGGCGCCAAGGGGAAAGCCTAAAACACAAGTAACCCCAACTCTGTTTTCAGACCGGAATTTCAGACTCTCTGCCGACCGGCACACCATACAGATATGGGCCTCGGGTATCCAAGCCACCAAGGAAAACATGGAACCCCATACATTTCCAAACTGATGACACAAGTGGGAATCCGCAGAGGTATGGTTTGCGCAAATCGCCCCAGAATTTGTTGCTCAGATAGCCCTGCAAAGCCCGAAATGTGGGGAAAAAAACGCATTTTCTGCACATTTCGCTCGGCTCACCCATCGAAACATGCCCCCAACAACACATGGCCTACCGTCCCGTGTTCCCACAGGAGTCCCGATAAAAATGGTACCTCACATGTGTGGGTGCAACTACCTGGGCGCCAATGGGAAAGCCTAAAACACAAGTAACCCCAAGTCTGTTTTCAGACCGTAATTCAGACTCTTTGCCGACCGGCACACCATACAGATATGGGCCTCGGGTGTCCAAGCCCCCAAGGAAAACAGGGAGCCCCATGCATTTCCAAAAAGAGGACACCCATGGGAATCCGCAGAGGTATGATTTGCGCAAATCGCCCCAGAATTTATTACCCAGACACCCCTGCAATGTCTGAAATGTGGGACAAAAGCATTTTCCGCACATTTCGCTTGTCGCATCCATCGAAACACACCCCAACAACACATGGCCTACCGTCCCGTGTTCCCACAGGTGTCCCAATGAAAACGGTACCTCACATGTTTGGGTGCACCTAGCTGGGCGCCAAGGGGAAAGACTAAAACACAAGTAACCCCAAGTCTGTTTTCAAACCGGAATTTCATTCTCTCTGCGACCGGCACACCATACAGATATGGGCCTTGGGTGTCCAAGCCACCAAGGAAATTAGGGAACCCCATGCATTTCCGAAAAGAGAACACATGTGGAAATCCGCAAAGGTATGATTTGCGCAAATCGCCCCAGAATTTATTACCCAGACACTCCCGCAAAGTCCGAAATGTTGGGAAAAAAATGCATTTTCCGCCCATTTCTCTTGGCTCACCCATCGAAACACACCCCCAAAAACACATGGCCTACCGTCACGTGTTCCCACCGGTGTCCCGATGAAAACGGTACCTCACATGTGTGGGTGCACCTACCTGGGCGCCAAGGGGAAAGCCTAAAACACAAGTAACCCCAACTCTGTTTTCAGACCAGAATTTCAAACTCTCTGCCGACCGGCACACCATACAGATATGGGCCTTGGGTGTCCAAGCCACCAAGGAAATCAGGGAACCCCATGCATTTCCAAAAAGAGGACACCCGTGGAAATTCGCAGAGGTATGATTTGCGCAAATCGCCCCAGAATTTAGTACCCAGACACCCCCGCAATTTCTGAAATGTGGGGAAAAAAACACATTTTCCGCACATTTTGCTAAGCTCACCCATCGGAACACGCCCCCAACAACACATGGTCTACTGTCCCGCGTTCCGACAGCTGTCCTGATGAAAACGGTACCTCACATGTGTGGGTGCACCAACCTGGGTGCCAAAGGGAAAGCCTAAAACACAAGTAACCCCAAGTCTGTTTTCAGACCGGAATTTCAGACTCTCTGCCAACCGGCACACCATACAGATATGGGCCTCAGGTGTCCAAGCCACCAAGGAAAACAGGGAATCCCATGCATTTCCGAAACGAGGACACCCGTGGGAATCCACAGAGGTATAATTTGCGCAAATCGCCCCAGAATTTATTACCCAGACACCCCTGCAAAGTCCGAAATCTGGGAAAAAACATATTTTTCGCTCATTTCGCTCGGCTCACCCATCAAAACACGCCCCCAACAACACATGGCCTACCGTCCCGCGTTCTCATAGATGTCCCAAAGAAAACGGTACCTCACATGTGTGGGTTCACCTACCTGGGCGCCAAGGGGAAAGCCTAAAACACAAGTAACACCAACTCTGTTTTCAGACCGGAATTTCAGACTCTCTGCCGACCGGCACACCATACAGATATGGGCCTCGGGTATCCAAGCCACCAAGGAAAACATGGAACCCCATACATTTCCAAACAGAGGACACAAGTGGGAATCCGCAGAGGTATGGTTTGCGCAAATCGCCCCAGAATTTGTTGCTCAGATAGCCCTGCAAAGCCCGAAATGTGGGGAAAAAAACGCATTTTCTGCACATTTCGCTCGGCTCACCCTTCGAAACATGCCCCCAACAACACATGGCCTACCGTCCCGTGTTCCCACAGGAGTCCCGATAAAAATGGTACCTCACACGTGTGGGTGCACCTACCTGGGCGCCAATGGGAAAGCCTAAAACACAAGTAACCCCAAGTCTGTTTTCAGACCGTAATTTCAGACTCTTTGCCGACCGGCACACCATACAGATATGGGCCTCGGGTGTCCAAGCCCCCAAGGAAAACAGGGAACCCATGCATTTCCAAAAAGAGGACACCCGTGGGAATCCACAGAGGTATGATTTGCGCAAATCGCCCCAGAATTTATTACCCAAACACCCCTGCAAAGTCTGAAATGTGGGAAAAAAGCATTTTCCGCACATTTCGCTTGTCGCATCCATCGAAACACACCCCAACAACACATGGCCTACCGTCCCGTGTTCCCACAGGTGTCCCAATGAAAACAGTACCTCACATGTTTGGGTGCACCTAGCTGGGCGCCAAGGGGAAAGACTAAAACCCAAGTAACCCCAAGTCTGTTTTCAAACCGGAATTTCAGACTCTCTGCGACCGGCACACCATACAGATATGGGCCTTGGGTGTCCAAGCCACCAAGGAAATCAGGGAACCCCATGCGTTTCCGAAAAGAGAACACATGAGGAAATCCGCAAAGGTATGATTTGCGCAAATCGCCCCAGAAGTTATTACCCAGACACCCCCCAAAATCCAAAATGTGGGAAAAAAACAAATTTTCCGCACATTATGCTCAGCTCACTCATCGGAACACGCCCCCACAACACAGGGCCTACTGTCCCGCATTCCCACAGATGTCCTGATGAAAACGGTACCTCACATGTGTGGGTGCACCTACCTGGGCGCCAAGGGGAAAGCCTAAAACACAAGTAACCCCAAGTCTGTTTTCAGACCGGAATTTCAGACTCTCTGCAAACCGGCACACCATACAGATATGGGCCTCGGGTGTCCAAGCCACCAAGGAAAACAGGGAACCCCATGCAGTTCCAAAAAGAGGACACCCTTCGGAATCCACAGAGGTATGATTTGCGCAAATCGCCCCAGAATTTATTACCCAGACACCGCTGCAATTTCTGAAATGTGGGGAAAAAAACACATTTTCTGCACATTTTGCTAAGCTCACCCATCGGAACACGCCCCAACAACACATGGTCTACTGTCCCGCGTTCCGACAGCTGTCCTGATGAAAACGGTACCTCACATGTGTGGGTGCACCAACCTGGGCGCCAAAGGGAAAGCCTAAAACACAAGTAACCCCAAGTCTGTTTTCAGACCGGAATTTCAGACTCTCTGCCAACCGGCACACCATACAGATATGGGCCTCGGGTGTCCAAGCCACCAAGGAAAACAGGGAACCCCATGCATTTCCGAAACGAGGACACCCGTGGGAATCCACAGAGGTATGATTTGCGCAAATCGCCCCAGAATTTATTACCCAGACACCCCTGCAAAGTCCGAAATGTGGGAAAAAACGTATTTTTCGCTCATTTCGCTCGGCTCACCCATCAAAACACACCCCCAACAAAACATGGCCTACCGTCCCGCGTTCTCATAGATGTCCCAAAGAAAACGGTACCTCACATGTGTGGGTGCACCTACCTGGGCGCCAAGGGGAAAGCCTAAAACACAAGTAACACCAACTCTGTTTTCAGACCGGAATTTCAGACTCTCTGCCGACCGGCACACCATACAGATATGGGCCTCGGGTATCCAAGCCACCAAGGAAAACATGGAACCCCATACATTTCCAAACTGATGACACAAGTGGGAATCCGCAGAGGTATGGTTTGCGCAAATCGCCCCAGAATTTGTTGCTCAGATAGCCCTGCAAAGCCCGAAATGTGGGGAAAAAAACACATTTTCTGCACATTTCGCTCGGCTCACCCATCGAAACATGCCCCCAACAACACATGGCCTACCGTCCCGTGTTCCCACAGGAGTCCCGATAAAAATGGTACCTCACATGTGTGGGTGCACCTACCTGGGCGCCAATGGGAAAGCCTAAAACACAAGTAACCCCAAGTCTGTTTTCAGACCGTAATTCAGACTCTTTGCCGACCGGCACACCATACAGATATGGGCCTCGGGTGTCCAAGCCCCCAAGGAAAACAGGGAGCCCCATGCATTTCCAAAAAGAGGACACCCATGGGAATCCGCAGAGGTATGATTTGCGCAAATCGCCCCAGAATTTATTACCCAGACACCCCTGCAATGTCTGAAATGTGGGACAAAAGCATTTTCCGCACATTTCGCTTGTCGCATCCATCGAAACACACCCCAACAACACATGGCCTACCGTCCCGTGTTCCCACAGGTGTCCCAATGAAAACGGTACCTCACATGTTTGGGTGCACCTAGCTGGGCGCCAAGGGGAAAGACTAAAACACAAGTAACCCCAAGTCTGTTTTCAAACCGGAATTTCATTCTCTCTGCGACCGGCACACCATACAGATATGGGCCTTGGGTGTCCAAGCCACCAAGGAAATCAGGGAACCCCATGCATTTCCGAAAAGAGAACACATGTGGAAATCCGCAAAGGTATGATTTGCGCAAATCGCCCCAGAATTTATTACCCAGACACTCCCGCAAAGTCCGAAATGTTGGGAAAAAAATGCATTTTCCGCACATTTCTCTTGGCTCACCCATCGAAACACACCCCCAAAAACACATGGCCTACCGTCACGTGTTCCCACCGGTGTCCCGATGAAAACGGTACCTCACATGTGTGGGTGCACCTACCTGGGCGCCAAGGGGAAAGCCTAAAACACAAGTAACCCCCAAGTCTGTTTTCAGACCGGAATTTCTGACTCTCTGCAAACCGGCACACCATACAGATATGGGCCTTGGGTGTCCAAGCCACCAAGGAAAACAGGGAACCCCATGCAGTTCCAAAAAGAGGACACCCTTTGGAATCCGCAGAGGTATGATTTGTGGAAATCGCCCCAGAATTTATTACCCAGACACCCCTGCAAAGTCCGAAATGTGGGGAGAAAAATACATTTTCCGCACATTATGCTCGGCTCACTCATCAAAACATGCGCCCAACAACACATGGACTACCGTCTCCCATTCCCAAAGGTCTCCCGATGAAAACGCTACCTCACATGTGTGGGTGCACCTACCTGAGTGCCAGGGGGAAAGCCTAAAACACAAGTAACCCCAAGTCTGTTTTCAGACCGGAATTTCAGACTCTCTGCAAACAGGCACACCATACAGATATGGGCCTCGGGTGTCCAAGCCACAAAGGAAAACAGGGAACCCCATGCAGTTCCAAAAAGAGGACACCCTTCGGAATCCGCAGAGGTATGATTTGTGCAAATCGCCCCAGAATTTATTACCTAGACACCCCCGCAAAGTCCGAAATGTGGGGAAAAAAATGCATTTTCCGCACATTTCTCTTGGCTAACCCATCGAAACACACAACCAAAAACACATGGCCTACCGTCACGTGTTCCCACCGGTGTCCCGATGAAAACGGTACCTCACATGTGTGGGTGCACCTACCTGGGCGCCAAGGGGAAAGCCTAAAACACAAGTAACCCCAACTCTGTTTTCAGACCGGAATTTCAGACTCTCTGCCGACCGGCACACCATACAGATATGGGCCTTGGGTGTCCAAGCCACCAAGGAAATCAGGGAACCCCATGCATTTCCAAAAAGAGGACACCCGTGGAAATTCGCTGAGGTATGATTTGCTCAAATCACCACAGAATTTAGTACCCAGACACCCCCGCAATTTCTGAAATGTGGGGAAAAAAACACATTTTCCGCACATTTTGCTAAGCTCACCCATCGGAACACGCCCCCAAAAACACATGGCCTACCGTCACGTGTTCCCACCGGTGTCCCGATGAAAACGGTACCTCACATGTGTGGGTGCACCTACCTGGGCGCCAATGGGAAAGCCTAAAACACAAGTAACCCCAAGTCTGTTTTCAGACCGTAATTTCAGACTCTTTGCCGACCGGAACACCATACAGATATGGGCCTCGGGTGTCCAAGCCCCCAAGGAAAACAGGGAGCCCCATGCATTTCCAAAAAGGGGACACCCATGGGAATCCGCAGAGGTATGATTTGCGCAAATCGCCGCAGAATTTATTACCCAGACACCCCTGCAATGTCTGAAATGTGGGAAAAAAGCATTTTCCGCACATTTCGCTTGTCGCATCCATCGAAACACACCCCAACAACACATGGCCTACCGTCCCGTGTTCCCACAGGTGTCCCAATGAAAACGGTACCTCACATGTTTGGGTGCACCTAGCTGGGCGCCAAGGGGAAAGCCTAAAACACAAGTAACCCCAAGTCTGTTTTCAAACCGGAATTTCAGACTCTCTGCGACCGGCACACCATACAGATATGGGCCTTGGGTGTCCAAGCCACCAAGGAAATCAGGGAACCCCATGCATTTCCGAAAAGAGAGCACATGTGGAAATCCGCAAAGGTATGATTTGCGCAAATCGCCCCAGAATTTATTACCCAGACACCCCCCCAAAATCCGAAGTGTGGAAAAAAAACAAATTTTCCGCACATTATGCTCGGCTCACTCATTGGAACACGCCCCCACAACACAGGGCCTACTGTCCCGCGTTCCCACAGATGTCCTGATGAAAACAGTACCTCACATGTGTGGGTGCACCTACCTGGGCGCCAAGGGGAAAGCCTAAAACACAAGTAACCCCAAGTCTGTTTTCAGACCGGAATTTCAGACTCTCTGCAAACCGGCACACCATACAGATATGGGCCTCGGGTGTCCAAGCCACCAAGGAAAACAGGGAGCCCCATGCATTTCCAAAAAGAGGACACCCGTGGGAATCCGCAGAGGTATGATTTGCGCAAATCGCCCCAGAATTTATTACCCAGACACCCCTGCAAAGTCTGAAATGTGGGAAAAAAAGCATTTTCCGCACATTTCGTTCGTCGCATCGATCGAAACACACCCCAACAACACATGGCCTACTGTCCCGTGTTCCCACAGGTGTCCCAATGAAAACGGTACCTCACATGTTTGGGTGCACATAGCTGGGCGCCAAGTGGAAAGACTAAAACACAAGTAACCCCAAGTCTGTTTTCAAACCGGAATTTCAGACTCTCTGCGACCGGCACACCATACAGATATGGGCCTTGGGTGTCCAAGCCACCAAGGAAATCAGGGAACCCCATGCATTTCCGAAAAGAGAACACGTGTGGAAATCCGTAAAGGTATGATTTGCGCAAATCGCCCCAGAATTTATTACCCAGACACCCCCCAAAGTCCGAAATGTGGGAAAAAAATGCATTTTTCGCACATTATGCTCGGCTCACTCATCGGAACACGCCCCCACAACACATGGCCTACTGTCCTGCGTTCCCACAGATGTCCTGATGAAAACGGTACCTCACATGTGTGGGTGCACCTACCTGGGCGCCAAGGGGAAAGCCTAAAACACAAGTAACCCCCAAGTCTGTTTTCAGACCGGAATTTCTGACTCTCTGCAAACCGGCACACCATACAGATATGGGCCTTGGGTGTCCAAGCCACCAAGGAAAACAGGGAACCCCATGCAGATCCAAAAAGAGGACACCCTTGGGAATCCGCAGAGGTATGATTTGTGCAAATCGCCCCAGAATTTATTACCCAGACACCCCCCAAAGTCCGAAATGTGGGGAGAAAAATACATTTTCCGCACATTATGCTCGGCTCACTCATCGGAACATGCCCCCAACAACACATGGACTACCGTCTCCCATTCCCACAGGTCTCCCGATGAAAACGGTACCTCACATGTGTGGGTGCACCTACCTGGGCGCCAAGGGGAAAGCCTAAAACACAAGTAACCCCCAAGTCTGTTTTCAGACCGGAATTTCTGACTCTCTGCAAACCGGCACACCATACAGATATGGGCCTTGGGTGTCCAAGCCACAAAGGAAAACAGGGAACCCCATGCAGTTCCAAAAAGAGGACACCCTTGGGAATCCGCAGAGGTATGATTTGCGCAAATCGCCCCAGAATTTATTACCCAGACACCCCCGCAAAGTCCGAAATGTGGGGAAAAAAATGCATTTTCCGCACATTTCTCTTGGCTCACCCATCGAAACACACCCCCAAAAACACATGGCCTACCGTCACGTGTTCCCACCGGTGTCCCGATGAAAACGGTACCTCACATGTGTGGGTGCACCTACCTGGGCGCCAAGGGGAAAGCCTAAAACACAAGTAACCCCAACTCTGTTTTCAGACCGGAATTTCAGACTCTCTGCCGACCGGCACACCATACAGATATGGGCCTTGGGTGTCCAAGCCACCAAGGAAATCAGGGAACCTCATGCATTTCCAAAAAGAGGACACCCGTGGAAATTCGCTGAGGTATGATTTGCGCAAATAGCCCCAGAATTTAGTACCCAGACACCCCCGCAATTTCTGAAATGTGGGGAAAAAAACACATTTTCGGCACATTTTGCTAAGCTCACCCATCGGAACACGCCCCCAACAACACATGGTCTAATGTCCCGCGTTCCGACAGCTGTCCTGATGAAAACGGTACCTCAAATGTGTGGGTGCACCAACCTGGGCACCAAAGGGAAAGCCTAAAATACAAGTAACCCCAAGTCTGTTTTCAGACCGGAATTTCAGACTCTCTGCCAACCGGCACACCATACAGATATGGGCCTCGGGTGTCCAAGCCACCAAGGAAAACAGGGAACCCCATGCATTTCCGAAACGAGGACACCCGTGGGAATCCACAGAGGTATGATTTGCGCTAGTCGCCCCAGAATTTATTACCCAGACACCCCTGCAAAGTCCGAAATGTGGGAAAAAACATATTTTTCGCTCATTTCACTCGGCTCACCCATCAAAACACGCCCCCAACAACACATGGCCTACTGTCCCGCGTTCACACAGGTGACCCAAAGAAAACGGTACCTCACATGTGTGGGTGCACCTACGTGGGGGCCAAGGGGAAAGCCTAAAACACAAGTAACCCCAAGTCTGTTTTCAGACCGGAATTTCAGACTCTCTGCAAACCGGCACACCATACAGATATGGGCCTCGGTTGTCCAAGCCACCAAGGAAAACAGGGAACCCCATGCAGTTCCAAAAAGAGGACAACCTTCGGAATCCACAGAGGTATGATTTGCGCAAATCGCCCCAGAATTTATTACCCAGACACCCCGGCAAAGTCCGAAATGTGGGGAAAAAAATGCATTTTCCGCACATTTCTATTGGCTCACCCATCAAAACACGCCCCCAACAACACATGGCCTACTGTCCCGCGTTCACACAGATGACCCAAAGAAAACGGTACCTCACATGTGTGGGTGCACCTACCTGGGCGCCAAGGGGAAAGCCTAAAACACAAGTAACCCGAAGTCTGTTTTCAGACCGGAATTTCAGACTCTCTGCCGACCGGCACACCATACAGATATGGGCCTTGGGTGTCCAAGCCACCAAGGAAAACATGGAACCCCATACATTTCCAAACAGAGGACACAAGTGGGAATCCGCAGAGGTATGGTTTGCGCAAGTCGCCCCAGAATTTGTTGCTCAGATAGCCCCGCAAAGCCCAAAATGTGGGGGAAAAAACGCATTTTCTGCACATTTCGCTCGGCTCACCCATCGAAACATGCCCCCTACAACACAAGGCCTACCATCCCGCGTTCCCACAGGAGTCCCGATAAAAATGGTTCCTCACATGTGTGGGTGCACCTACCTGGGCGCAAATGGGAAAGCCTAAAACACAAGTAACCCCAAGTCTGTTTTCAGACCGTAATTTCAGACTTTTTGCCGACCGGCACACCATAGAGATATGGGCCTCGGGTGTCCAAGCCATCAAGGAAATCAGGGAACCCCATGCATTTCCGAAAAGAGAACACGTGTGGAAATCCGCAAAGGTATGATTTGCGCAAATCGCCCCAGAATTTATTACCCAGATACCCCCCAAAGTCCGAAATGTGGGAAAAAAATGCATTTTTCGCACATTATGCTCGGCTCACTCATCGGAACACGCCCCCACAACACATGGCCTACTGTCCCGCGTTCCCACAGATGTCCTGATGAAAATGGTACCTCACATGTGTGGGTGCACCTACCTGGGCGCCAAGGGGAAAGCCTAAAACACAAGTAACCCCCAAGTCTGTTTTCAGACTGGAATTTCAGACTCTCTGCAAACCGGGACACCATACAGATATGGGCCTCGGGTGTCCAAGGCACCAAGGAAAACAGGGAACCCCATGCAGTTCCAAAAAGAGGACACCCTTGGGAATCCGCAGAGGTATGATTTGCGCAAATCGCCCCAGAATTTATTACCCAGACACCCCTGCAAAGTCCGAAATGTGGGGAGAAAAATGCATTTTCCGCACGTTTCTCTCGGCTCACCCATCGAAAAACACCCCTAAAAACACATGACCTACTGTCACGTGTTCCCAGCGGTGTCCCGATGAAAACGGTACCTCACATGTGTGGGTGCACCTACCTGGGCGCCAAGGGGAAAGCCTAAAACACAAGTAACCCGAAGTCTGTATTCAGACCGGAATTTCAGACTCTCTGCCGACCGGCACACCATACAGATATGGGCCTCGGGTGTCCAAGCCACCAAGGAAAACAGGGAACCCCATGCATTTCTGAAAAGAGGACACCTGTGGGAATCAGCAGAGGCATCATTTGTGCAAATCACCGCAAAATGTATTACCCAGACACCCCCCCAAAGTCCGAAATGTGGGGAAAAAAATGCATTTTCCGCACATTATGCTCGGCTCACTCATCAAAACATGCCCCCAACAACACATGGACTACCGTCTCCCATTCCCACAGGTCTCCCGATGAAAACGGTACCTCACATGTGTGGGTGAACCTACCTGGGCGCCAAGGGGAAAGCCTAAAACACAAGTAACCCGAAGTCTGTTTTCAGACCGGAATTTCAGACTCTCTGCAAACCGGCACACCATACAGATATGGGCCTTGGGTGTCCAAGCCACCAAGGAAATCAGGGAACCCCATGCATTTCCGAAAAGAAGACACCCGTGGAAATTCGCAGAGGTATGATTTGCGCAAATCGCCCCAGAATTTAGTACCCAGACACCCCCGCAATTTCTGATATGTGGGGAAAAAAACACATTTTCCGCTCATTTTGCTAAGTTCACCCATCGGAACACGCCCCCAACAACACATGGTCTACTGTCCCGCGTTCCCACTGCTGTCCTGATGAAAATGGTACCTCACATGTGTGGGTGCACCTACCTGGACGCCAAGGGGAAAGCCTAAAACACAAGTAACCCCAAGTCTGTTTTCAGACCGGAATTTCAGACTCTCTGCCAACCGGCACACGATACAGATATCGGCCTTGGGTGTCCAAGCCACCATGGAAAACAGGGAAGCCCATGCATTTCCAAAACGAGGACACCCGTGGGAATCTGAGGAGGTATGATTTGTGCAAATCGCCCCAGAATTTATTACCCAGACAACCCTGCAAAGTCTGAAATGTGGAAAAAAAAGCATTTTCCGCACATTTCGCTCGGTGCACCCATCGAAACACACCCCCAACAACACATGGCCTACCGTCCCGTGTTCCCACAGGTGTCCCAATGAAAACGGTACCTCACATATGTGGGTGCACCTACCTGGGCGCCAAGGGGAAAGCCTAAAACACAAGTAACCCCAAGTCTGTATTCAGACCGGAATTTCAGACTCTCTGCCGACCGGCACCCCATACAGATATGGGCCTCGGGTGTCCAAGCCACCAAGGAAAACAGGGAACCCCATGCATTTCTGAAAAGAGGACACCTGTGGAAATCCACAAAGGTATAATTTGCGCAAATCGCCCCAGAATTTATTACCCAGACACCTCTGCAAAGTCCGAAATGTGGGAAAAAACATATTTTTCGCTCATTTCGCTCGGCTCACCCATCAAAACACGCCCCCAACAACACATGGCCTACCGTCCAGCGTTCTCACAGGTGTCCCAAAGAAAATGGTACCTCACATGTGTGGGTGCACCTACCTGGGCGCCAAAGGGAAAGCCTAAAACAGAAGTAACCCCAACTCTGTTTTCAGACCGGAATTTTAGACTCTCTGCCGACCGGCACACCATACAGATATGGGCCTCGGGTGTCCAAGCCACCAAGGAAAACATGGAACCCCATACATTTCCAAACAGAGGACACAAGTGGGAATCCGCAGAGGTATGGTTTGCGCAAATCGCCCCAGAATTTGTTGCTCAGATAGCCCCGCAAAGCCCAAAATGTGGGGAAAAAAATGCATTTACTGCACATTTTGCTCGGCTCACCCATCGAAACATGCCCCCAACAACACATGGCCTACCGTCCCGCGTTCCCACAGGAGTCCCGATAAAAATGGTCTCACATGTGTGGGTGCACCTAACTGGGCGCAAATGGGAAAGCCTAAAACACAAGTAACCCCAAGTCTGTTTTCAGACCGTAATTTCAGACTCTTTGCCGACCGGCACACCATACAGATATGGGCCTCGGGTGCCCAAGCCCCCAAGGAAAACAGGGAGCCTCATGCATTTCCAAAAAGAGGACACCCGTGGGAATCCGCAGAGGTATGATTTGCACAAATCGCCCCAGAATTTATTACCCAGAAACCCCTGCAAAGTCTGAAATGTGGGAAAAAAAGCATTTTCCGCACATTTCGCTCGTCGCATCCATCGAAACACACCCCATCAACACATGGCCTACTGTCCCGTGTTCCCAAAGGTGTCCCAATGAAAACGGTACCTCACATGTTTTGGTGCACCTATCTGGGCGCCAAGGAGAAAGACTAAAACACATGTAACCCCAAGTCTGTTTTCAAACCGGAATTTCAGACTCTCTGCGATCGGCACACCATACAGATATGGGCCTTGGGTGTCCAAGCCACCAAGGAAATCAGGGAACCCATGCATTTCCGAAAAGAGAACAAGTGTGGAAATCCGCAAAGGTATGATTTGCGCAAATCGCCCCTAAATTTATTACCCAGACACCACCCCAAAGTCCGAAATGTGTGAAAAAAATGCATTTTCAGCACATTATGCTCGGCTCACTCATCGGAACACGCCCCCACAACACAAGGCCTAATGTCCCGCGTTCCCACAGATGTCCTGATGAAAACAGTACCTCACATGTGTGGGTGCACCTACCTGGACACCAAGGGAAAAGCCTAAAACACAAGTAACCCCAAGTCTGTTTTCAGACCGGATTTTCAGACTCTCTGCAAACCGGCAGACCATACAGATATGGGCCTCGGGCATCCAAGCCACCAAGGAAAACAGGGAACCCCATGCAGTTCCAAAAAGAGGACACCCTTGGCAATCCGCAGAGGTATGATTTGCGCAAATCGCCCCAGAATTTATTACCCAGACACCCCTGCAAAGTCCGAAATGTGGGGAGAAAAATGCATTTTCCGCACGTTTCTCTCGGCTCACCCATCGAAACACACCCCCAAAAACACATGACCTACTGTCACGTGTTCCCACCGGTGTCCCGATGAAAACAGTACCTCACATGTGTGGGTGCACCTACCTGGGCGCCAAGGGGAAAGCCTAAAACACAAGTAACCCGAAGTCTGTATTCAGACCGGAATTTCAGACTCTCTGCCGACTGGCACGCCATACAGATATGGGCCTCGGGTGTCCAAGCCACCAAGGAAAACAGGGAACCCCATGCATTTCTGAAAAGAGGACACCTGTGGGAATCAGCAGAGGTATAATTTGCGCAAATTACCCCAGAATTTATTACCCAGACACCCCCCCAAAGTCCGAAATGTGGGGAAAAAAATGCATTTTCCACACATTATGCTCGGCTCACTCATCGGAACACGCACCCAACAACACATGGCCTCCTGTCCCGCTTTCCCACAGATGTCCTGATGAAAACGGTACCTCACATGTGTGGGTGCACCTACCTGGGCGCCAAAGGGAAAGCCTAAAACACAAGTAACCCCCAAGTCTGTTTTCAGACCGGAATTTCAAACTCTCTGCCGACCTCCACACCATACAGATATGGGCCTCGGGTGTCCAAGCCTCCAAGGAAAACAGGGAACCCCATGCATTTCCGAAAAGAGGACACCTGTGGGAATCAGCAGAGGTATGATTTGCGCAAATCACACCAGAATTTATTACCCAGACACCCCTGCAAAGTCCGAAATGTGGGGAAAAAAACATTTTTTCCACACATTTTGCTGAGCTCACCCATCAAAACACGCCCCCAACAACACATGGACTACCGTCTCCCATTCCCACAGGTCTGCCAATGAAAATGGTACCTCACATGTGTGGGTGCACCTACCTGGGCGCCAAGGGAAAAGCCTAAAACACAAGTAACCCCAAGTCTGTTTTCAGCCCGGAATTTCAGACTCTGCAAAGCGGCACACCATACAGATATGGGCCTCGGGCGTCCAAGCCACCAAGGAAAACAGGGAACCCCATGCAGTTCCAAAAAGAGGACACCCTTGGGAATCCGCAGAGGTATGATTTGCGCAAATCGCCCCAGAATTTATTACCCAGACACTCCCGTAAAGTCCGAAATGTGGGGAAAAAATGCATTTTCCGCACATTTCTCTTGGCTCACCCATTGAAACACACCGCCAAAAACACATGGCCTACCGTCACGTGTTCCCACCGGTGTCCCGATGAAAACGGTACCTCACATGTGTGGGTGCACCTACCTGGGCGCCAAGTGGAAAGCCTAAAACACAAGTAACTCCAAGTCTGTTTTCAGACCGGAATTTCAGACTCTCTGCCGACCGGCACACCATACAGATATGGGCCTCGGGTGTCCAAGCCACCAAGGAAAACATGGAACCCCATACATTTCCGAACAGAGGACACAAGTGGGAATCCGCAGAGGTATGGTTTGCGCAAATCGCCCCAGAATTTGTTGCTCAGATAGCGCCGCAAAGCCCGAAATGTGGGGAAAAAAACACATTTTCTGCACATTTCGCTCGGCTCACCCATCGAAACATGCCCCCAACAACACATGGCCTACCGTCCCGCGTTCCCACAGGAGTCGCGATAAAAATGGTCTCACATGTGTGGGTGCACCTACCTGGGCGCCAATGGGAAAGCCTAAAACACAAGTAACCCCAAGTCTGTTTTCAGACCGTAATTTCAGACTCTTTGCCGACCGTCACACCATACATATATGGGCCTCGGGTGTCCAAGCCCCCAAAGAAAACAGGGAGCCTCATGCATTTCCAAAAAGAGGACACCCGTGGGAATCCGCAGAGGTATGATTTGCGCAAATCGCCCCAGAATTTATTACCCAGACACCCCCGCAAAGTCCGAAATGTTGGGAAAAAAATGCATTTTCCGCACATTTCTCTTGGCACACCCATCGAAACACACCCCCAAAAACACATGGCCTACCGTCACGTGTTCCCACCGGTGTCCTTATGAAAACGGTAACTCACATATGTGGGTGCACCTACCTGGGCGCCAAGGGGAAAGCCTAAAACACAAGTAACCCCAAATCTGTTTTCAGACCGGAATTTCAGACTCTCTGCCGACCGGCACACCATACAGATATGGGCCTTGGGTGTCCAAGCCACCAAGTAAATCAGGGAACCCCATGCATTTCCAAAAAGAGGCCACCCGTGGAAATTCGCAAAGGTATGATTTGCGCAAATCGCCCCAGAATTTAGTACCCAGACACCCCCGCAATTTCTGAAATGTGGGGAAAAAAACACATTTTCCGCACATTTTGCTAAGTTCACCCATCGGAACACGCCCCCAACAACACATGGTCTACTGTCCCGCATTCCGACAGCTGTCCTGATGAAAACGGTACCTCACATGTGTGGGTGCACCTACCTGGGCGCCAAGGGGAAAGCCTAAAACACAAGTAACCCCTACTCTGTTTTCAGACCGGAATTTCAGACTCTCTGCCAACCGGCACACCATACAGATATGGGCCTCGGGTGTCCAAGCCACCAAGGAAAATAGGGAACCACATGCATTTCCGAAATGAGGACACCCGTGGGAATCCACAGAGGTATGATTTGCGCAAATCGCCCCAGAATTTATTACCCAGACACCCCTGCAAAGTCCGAAATGTGGGAAAAAACATATTTTTCGCTCTTTTCGCTCGGCTCACCCATCAAAACACGCCCCCAACAACACATGGCCTACCGTCCCGCATTCTCACAGGTGTCCCAAAGAAAATGGTACCTCACATGTGTGGGTGCACCTACCTGGGCGCCAAAGGGAAAGCCTAAAACACAAGTAACCCCAACTCTGTTTTCAGACCGGAATTTCAGACTCTCTGCCGACCGGCACACCATACATATATGGGCCTCGGGTGTCCAAGCCACCAAGGAAAACATGGAACCCCATACATTTCCAAACAGAGGACACAAGTGGGAATCCGCAGAGGTATGGTTTGCGCAAATCGCCACAGAATTTGTTGCTCAGATAGCCCCGCAAAGCCCGAAATGTGGGGAAAAAAACGCATTTCCTGCACATTTCGCTCGGCTCACCCATCGAAACATGCCCCCAACAACACATGGCCTACCGTCCCGCGTTCCCACAGGAGTCCCGATAAAAATGGTCTCACATGTGTGGGTGCACCTAACTGGGCGCAAATGGGAAAGCCTAAAACACAAGTAACCCCAAGTCTGTTTTCAGACCGTAATTTCAGACTCTTTGCCGACGGGCACACCATACAGATATGGGCCTCGGGTGCCCAAGCCCCCAAGGAAAACAGGGAGCCTCATGCATTTCCCAAAAGAGGACACCCGTGGGAATCCGCAGAGGTATGATTTGCACAAATCGCCCCAGAATGTATTACCCAGAAACCCCTGCAAAGTCTGAAATGTGGGAAAAAAAGCATTTTCCGCACATTTCGCTCGTCGCATCCATCGAAACACACCCCATCAACACATGGCCTACTGTCCCGTGTTCCCAAAGGTGTCCCAATGAAAACGGTACCTCACATGTTTTGGTGCACCTATCTGGGCGCCAAGGGGAAAGACTAAAACACAAGTAACCCCAAGTCTGTTTTCAAACCGGAATTTCAGACTCTCTGCGACCGGCACACCATACAGATATGGGCCTTGGGTGTCCAAGCCACCAAGGAAATCAGGGAACCCATGCATTTCCGAAAAGAGAACAAGTGTGGAAATCCCCAAAGGTATGATTTGCGCAAATCGCCCCAGAATTTATTACCCAGACACCACCCCAAAGTCCAAAATGTGTGAAAAAAATGCATTTTCAGCACATTATGCTCGGCTCACTCATCGGAACACGCCCCCACAACACAAGGCCTAATGTCCCGCGTTCCCACAGATGTCCTGATGAAAACGGTACCTCACATGTGTGGGTGCACCTACCTGGGCGCCAAAGGGAAAACCTAAAAAACAAGTAACCCCCAAGTCTGTTTTCAGACCGGAATTTCAGACTCTCTGCAAACCGGCACACCATACAGATATGGGCCTCGGGTGTCCAAGCCACCAAGGAAAACAGGGAACCCCATGCAGTTCCAAAAAGAGGACACCCTTGGGAATCCGCAGAGGTATGATTTGCGCAAATCGCCCCAGAATGTATTACCCAGACACCCCTGCAAAGTCCGAAATGTGGGGAGAAAAATGCATTTTCCGCACGTTTCTCTCGGCTCACCCATCGAAACACACCCCCAAAAACACATGACCTACTGTCACGTGTTCCCACCGGTGTCCCGATGAAAACGGTACCTCACATGTGTGGGTGCACCTACCTGGGCGCCAAGGGGAAAGCCTAAAACACAAGTAACCCGAAGTCTGTATTCAGACCGGAATTTCAGACTCTCTGCCGACCGGCACGCCATAGAGATATGGGCCTCGGGTGTCCAAGCCACCAAGGAAAACAGGGAACCCCATGCATTTCTGAAAAGAGGACACCTGTGGGAATCAGCAGAGGTATAATTTGTGCAAATCACCCCAGAATTTATTACCCAGACACCCCCCCAAAGTCCGAAATGTGGGGAAAAAAATGCATTTTCCGCACATTATGCTCGGCTCACTCATCGGGACACGCACCCAACAACACATGGCCTCCTGTCCCGCTTTCCCACAGATGTCCTGATGAAAACGGTACCTCACATGTGTGGGTGCACCTACCTGGGCGCCAAAGAGAAAGCCTAAAACACAAGTAACCCCCAAGTCTGTTTTCAGACCGGAATTTCAAACTCTCTGCCGACCTCCACACCATACAGATATGGGCCTCGGGTGTCCAAGCCACCTAGGAAAACAGGGAACCCCATGCATTTCCGAAAAGAGGACACCTGTGGGAATCAGCAGAGGTATGATTTGCGCAAATCACACCAGAATTTATTACCCAGACACCCCCGCAAAGTCCGAAATATGGGGAAAAAAACATTTTTTCCACACATTTTGCTGAGCTCACCCATCAAAACACGCCCCCAACAACACATGGACTACCGTCTCCTATTCCCACAGGTCTCCCAATGAAAACGGTACCTCACATGTGTGGGTGCACCTACCTGGGCACCAAGGGAAAAGCCTAAAACACAAGTAACCCCAAGTCTGTTTTCAGACCGGAATTTCAGACTCTCTGCAAACCGGCACACCATACAGATATGGGCCTCGGGCGTCCAAGCCACCAAGGAAAACCCCATGCAGTTCCAAAAAGAGGACACCCTTGGGAATCCGCAGAGGTATGATTTGCGCAAATCGCCGCAGAATGTATTACCCAGACACCCCTGCAAAGTCCGAAATGTGGGCAGAAAAATGCATTTTCCGCACGTTTCTCTCGGCTCACCCATCGAAACATCCTCCCAAAAACACATAACCTACTGTCACGTGTTCCCACCGGTGTCCCGATGAAAACGGTACCTCACATGTGTGGGTGCACCTACCTGGGCGCCAAGGGGAAAGCCTAAAACACAAGTAACCCGAAGTCTGTATTCAGACCGGAATTTCAGACTCTCTGCCGACCGGCACGCCATACAGATATGGGCCTCGGGTGTCCAAGCCACCAAGGAAAACAGGGAACCCCATGCATTTCCGAAAATAGGACACCTGTGGGAATCAGCAGAGGTATGATTTGCGCAAATCACACCAGAATTTATTACCCAGACACCCCCGCAAAGTCCGAAATGTGGGGAAAAAAACATTTTTTCCACACATTTTGCTGAGCACACCCATCAAAACACGCCCCCAACAACACATAGACTACCGTCTCCCATTCCCACAGGTCTGCCAATGAAAATGGTACCTCACATGTGTGGGTGCACCTACCTGGGTGCCAAGGGAAAAGCCTAAAACACAAGTAACCCCAAGTCTGTTTTCAGACCGGAATTTCAGACTCTCTGCTGACCGGCACACCATACAGATATGGGCCTTGGGTGTCCAAGCCACCAAGGAAATCAGGGAACCCCATGCATTTCCAAAAAGAGGACACCAGTGGAAATTCGCAGAGGTATGATTTGCGCAAATCGCCCCAGAATTTAGTACCCAGACACCCCAGCAATTTCTGAAATGTGGGGGAAAAAACACATTTTCCACACATTTTGCTAAGTTCGCCCATTGGAACACGCCCCCAACAACACATGGTCTACTGTCCCGCGTTCCCACAGATGTCCTGATGAAAACGGTACCTCACATGTGTGGGTGCACCTACCTGGGCGCCAAAGGGAAAGCCTAAAACACAAGTAACCCCCAAGTCTGTTTTCAGACCGGAATTTCAAACTCTCTGCCGACCTCCACACCATACAGATATGGGCTTCGGGTGTCCAAGCCACCAAGGAAAACAGGGAACCCCATGCATTTCCGAAAAGAGGTCACCTGTGGGAATCAGCAGAGGTATGATTTGCGCAAATCACACCAGAATTTATTACCCAGACACCCCCGCAAAGTCCGAAATGTGGGGAAAAAAACATTTTTTCCACACATTTTGCTGAGCTCACCCATCAAAACACGCCCCCACAACCCCCAACAATACATGGACTACAGTCTCCCATTCCCACAGGTCTCCCAATGAAAACGGTACCTCACATGTGTGGGTGCACCTACCTGGGCGCCAAGGGAAAAGCCTAAAACACAAGTAACCCCAAGTCTGTTTTCAGACCGGAATTTCAGACTCTCTGCTGACCGGCACACCATACAGATATGGGCGTTTGGTGTCCAAGCCACCAAGGAAATCAGGGAACCCCATGCATTTCCAAAAAGAGGACACCCGTGGAAATTCGCAGAGGTATGATTTGCACAAATAGCCCCAGAATTTATTACCCAGACACCCCTGCAAAGTCCGAAATGTGGGAAAAAACATATTTTTCGTTCATTTCGCTCGGCTCACCCATCAAAACAAACCCCTAACAAAACATGGCCTACCGTCCCGCGTTCTCACCGGTGTCCCAAAGAAAACGGTACCTCACATGTGTGGGTGCACCTACCTGGGCGCCAAGGGGAAAGCCTAAAACACAAGTAACCCCAACTCTGTTTTCAGACCGGAATTTCAGACTCTCTGCCGACCGGCACACCATACAGATATGGGCCTCGGGTGTCCAAGCCACCAAGGAAAACATGGAACCCCATACATTTCCAAACAGAGGACACAAGTGGGAATCCGCAGAGGTATGGTTTGCGCAAATCGCCCCAGAATTTGTTGCTCAGATAGCCCCGCAAAGCCCGAAATGTGGGGAAAAAAACGCATTTTCTGCACATTTCGCTCGGCTCAACCATCGAAACATGCCCCCAACAACACATGGCCTACCGTCCCTCGTTCCCACAGGAGTCCTGATAAAAATGGTTCCTCACATGTGTGGGTGCACCTACCTGGGCGCCAATGGGAAAGCCTAAAACACAAGTAACCCCAAGTCTGTTTTCAGACCGTAATTTCAGAATCTTTGCCGACCGGCACACCATACAGATATGGGCCTCGGGTGTCCAAGCCCCCAAGGAAAACAGGGAGCCCCATGCATTTCCAAAAAGAGGACACCCGTGGGAATCCGCAGAGGTATGATTTGCGCAAATCGCCCCAGAATTTATTACCCAGACACACCCGCAAAGTCCGAAATGTGGGGAAAAAATGCAATTTCCGCACATTTCTCTTGGCTCACCCATCGAAACACACCCACAAAAACACATGGCCTACCGTCACATGTTCTCACCGGTGTCCCGATGAAAACGGTACCTTGCATGTGTGGGTGCACCTAGCTGGGCGCCAAGGGGAAATACTAAAACACAAGTAACCCCAAGTCTGTTTTCAAACCGGAATTTCAGACTCTCTGCGACTGGCACACCATACAGATATGGGCCTTGGGTGTCCAACCCACCAAGGAAATCAGGGAACCCCATGCATTTCCGAAAAGAGAACACATGTGGAAATCCGCAAAAGGTATGATTTGCGCAAATCGCCCCAGAATTTATTACCCAGACACCCCCGCAAAGTCCGAAATGTGGGGAGAAAAATGCATTTTCCGCACGTTTCTCTCGGCTCACCCATCGAAACACACCCCCAACAACACATGACCTACTGTCACGTTTTCCCACCGGTGTTCCGATGAAAACGGTACCTCACATGTGTGGGTGCACCTACCTGGGCGCCAAGGGGAAAGCCTAAAACACAAGTAACCACCAAGTCTGTTTTCAGACCGGAATTTCAGACTCTCTGCAAACCGGCACACCATACAGATATGGGCCTCGGGTGTCCAAGCCACCAAGGAAAACAGGGAACCCCATGCAGTTCCAAAAAGAGGACACCCTTGGGAATCCGCAGAGGTATGATTTGCGCAAATCGCCCCAGAATGTATTACCCAGACACCCCCGCAAAGTCCAAAATGTGGGGAGAAAAATTCATTTTCCGCACGTTTCTCTCGGCTCACCCATCGAAACACACCCCCAAAAACACATGACCTACTGTCACGTGTTCCCACCGGTGTCCCGATGAAAACGGTCCCTCACATGTGTGGGTGCACCTACCTGGGCGCCAAGGGGAAAGCCTAAAACACAAGTAACCCAAAGTCTGTATTCAGACCGGAATTTCCGACTCTCTGCCGACAGGCACACCATACAGATATGGGTCTCGGGTGTCCAAGCCACCAAGGAAAACAGGGAACCCCATGCATTTCTGAAAAGAGGACACCTGTGGGAATCAGCAGAGGTATGATTTGCGCAAATCACCGCAGAATTTATTACCCAGACACCCCCGCAAAGTCCGAAATGTGGGGAAAAAATGCATTTTCCGCACATTTCTCTTGGCTCACCCATCGAAACACACCCCCAAAAACACATTTCCTACCGTCACGTGTTCCCACCGGTGTCCCGATGAAAACGGTACCTCGCATGTGTGGGTGCACCTACCTGGGCGCCAAGGGGAAAGCCTAAAACACAAGTAACCCCAACTCTGTTTTCAGACCGGAATTTCAGACTCTCTGCCGACCGGCACACAATACAGATATGGGCCTTGGGTGTCCAAGCCACCAAGGAAATCAGGGAACCCCATGCATTTCCAAAAAGAGGACACCCGTGGAAATTGGCAGAGGTATGATTTGCGCAAATCGCCCCAGAATTTAGTACCCAGACACCCCTGTAATTTCTGAAATGTGGCGAAAAAAACACATTTTCCGCACATTTTGCTAAGCTCACCCATCGGAACACGCCCCCAAAAATACATGGTCTACTGTCCCGCGTTCCCACAGCTGTCCTGATGAAAACGGTACTTCACATGTGTGGGTGCACCTACCTGGGCGCCAAAGGAAAAGCCTAAAACACAAGTAACCCCAAGTCTGTTTTCAGACCGGAATTTCAGACTCTCTGCCAACCGGCACACCATACAGATATGGGCCTCGGGTGTCCAAGCCACCAAGGACAACAGGAAACCCCATGCATTTCCGAAACGAGGACACCCGTGGGAATCCACAGAGGTATGATTTGCGCAAATCGCCCCAAAATTTGTTGCTCAGATAGCCCCGCAAAGCCTGAAATGTGGGGAAAAAAACGCACTTTCTGCACATTTTGCTCGGCTCACCCATCGAAACATGCCCCCAACAAAACATGGCCTACCGTCCCGCGTTCCCACAGGAGTCCCAATAAAAATGGTACCTCACTTGTGTGGGTGCACCTACCTGGGCGCCATTGGGAAAGCCTAAAACACAAGTAACACCAAGTCTGTTTTCAGACCGGAATTTCAGACTCTCTGCAAACTGGCACACCATACAGATATGGGCCTAGGGTGTCCAAGCCACCAAGGAAAACAGTGAGCCCCATGCATTTCCAAAAAGAGTACTCCCGTGCGAATCCGCAGAGGTATGATTTGCGCAAATCGTCCCAGAATTTATTACCCCGACACCCCTGCAAAGTCCAAAATGTGGGGAAAAAAATGTTTTTCCACACATTTCGCTCAGCTCACCCATCAAAACATGCCCCCAACAACACATGGACTACCGTCTCCCGTTCCCACAGGACTCCTGATGAAAACCTTACCTCACATGTGTGGGTGCACCTACCTGGGCGCCAAGGGGAAAGCCTAAAACACAAGTAACCCCAAGTCCGTTTTCAGACCGGAATTTCAGACTCTCTGCAAACCGGCACACCATTCAGATATGGGCCTCGGGTGTCCAAGCCACCAAGGAAAACAGGGAACCCCATGCAGTTCCAAAAAGAGGACACCCTTGGGAATGCGCAGAGGTATGATTTGCGCAAATCGCCCCAGAATTTATTACCCAGACACCCCCGCAAAATCCGAAATGTGGGGAAAAAATGCATTTTCCGCACATTTCTCTTGGCTCACCCATCGAAACACACCCCCAAAAACACATGGCCTACCGTCACGTGTTTCCACCGGTGTCCCGATGAAAACGGTACCTCGCATGTGTGGGTGCACCTACCTGGGCGCAAAGGGGAAAGCCTAAAACACAAGTAACCCCAACTCTGTTTTCAGACCGGAATTTCAGACTCTCTGCCGACCGGCACACAATATAGATATGGGCCTTGGGTGTCTAAGCCACAAAGGAAATCAGGGAACCCCATGCATTTCCAAAAAGAGGACACCCGTGGAAATTGGCAGAGGTATGATTTGCGCAAATCGCCCCAGAATTTAGTACCCAGACACCCTTGCAATTTCTGAAATGTGGGGAAAAAACACATTTTCCGCACATTTTGCTAAGCTCACCCATCGGAACACGCCCCCAACAATACATGGTCTACTGTCCCGCGTTCCCACAGCTGTCCTGATGAAAACGGTACCTCACATGTGTGGGTGCACCTACCTGGGCGCCAAAGGAAAAGCCTAAAACACAAGTAACCCCAAGTCTGTTTTCAGACCGTAATTTCAGACTCTCTGCCGACCAGCACACCATACAGATATGGGCCTCGGGTGTCCAAGCCCCCAAGGAAAACAGGGAGCCCCATGCATTTCCAAAAAGAGGACACACGTGCGAATCCGCAGAGGTATGATTTGCGCAAATCGCCCCAGAATTTATTACCCAGACACCCCTGCAAAGTCTGAAATGTGGGGAAAAAAGCATTTTCCGCACATTTCGCTCGTCGCATCCATTGAAACACACCCCAACAACACATGGCCTACTGTCCCGTGTTCCCACAGGTGTCCCAATGAAAACGGTACCTCACATGTTTGGCTGCACCTAGCTGGGCGCCAAGGGGAAAGACTAAAACACAAGTAACCCCAAGTCTGTTTTCAAACCAGAATTTCAGACTCTCTGCGACCGGCACACCATACAGATATGGGCCTTGGGTGTCCAAGCCACCAAGGAAATCAGGGAACCCCATGCATTTCCGAAAAGAGAACACGTGTGGAAATCCGCAAAGGTATGATTTGCGCAAATCGCCCCAGAATTTATTACCCAGACACCGCCTCAAAGTCCGAAATGTGGGAAAAAAACGCATTTTCCGCACATTATGCTCGGCTCACTCATCGGAACACGCCCCGACAACACATGGCCTACTGTCCCGCGTTCCCAGAGATGTCCTGATGAAAATGGTACCTCACATATGTGGGTGCACCTACCTGGGCGCCAAGGGGAAAGCCTAAAACACAAGTAACCCCCAAGTCTGTTTTTAGACCGGAATTTCAGACTCTCTGCCGACCGGCACATCATACAGATATGGGTCTCGGGTGTCAAAGCCACCAAGGAAAACAGGGAACCCCACGCATTTCTGAAAAGAGGACACCTGAGGGAATCAGCAGAGGTATGATTTGCGCAAATCACCCCAGAATTTATTACCCAGACACCCCCGCAAAGTCCGAAATATGGGGAAAAAAATGTTTTTTCCACACATTTCGCTCAGCTCAAGCATCAAAACACGCCCCCAACAACACATGGACTACCGTCTCCCGTTCCCACAGGTCTCCCGATGAAAACCTTACCTCACATGTGTGGGTGCACCTACCTGGGCGCCAAGGGGAAAGCCTAAAACACAAGTAACCCCAAGTCTGTTTTCAGACCGGAATTTCTGACTCTCTGCAAACCAGCACACCATACAGATATGGTGCTCGGGTGTCCAAGCCACCAAGGAAAACAGGGAACCACATGCAGTTCCAAAAAGAGGACACCCTTGGGAATCCGCAGAGGTATGATTTGCGCAAATCGCCCCAGAATTTATTACCCAGACACCCCCGCTAAGTCCAAAATGTGGGGAAAAAATGCATTTTCCACACATTTCTCTCGGCTCACCCATCGAAACACACCCCCAAAAACACATGGCCTACCGTCACGTGTTCCCACCGGTTTCCCGATGAAAACGGTACCTCACATGTGTGGGTGCACCTACCTGGGCGCCAAGGGGAAAGCCTGAAACACAAGTAACCCCAACTCTGTTTTCAGACCGGAATTTCAGACTCTCTGCCGACTGGCACACAATACAGATATGGGCCTTGGGTGTCCAAGCCACAAAGGAAATTAGGGAACCCCATGCATTTCCAAAAAGAGGACACCCGTGGAAATTGGCAGAGGTATGATTTGCGCAAATTGCCCCGGAATTTAGTACCCAGACACCCCTGCAATTTCTGAAATATGGGAAAAAAAACACATTTTCCGCACATTTTGCTAAGCTCACCCATCGGAACACATCCCCAACAATACATGGTCTACTGTCCCGCGTTCCCACAGCTGTCCTGATGAAAACGGTACCTCACATGTGTGGGTGCACCTACCTGGGCGCCAAAGGAAAAGCCTAAAACACAAGTAACCCCAAGTCTGTTTTCAGACCGGAATTTCAGACTCTCTGCCAACCGGCACACCATACAGATATGGGGCTCGGGTGTCCAAGCCACCAAGGAAAACAGGGAACCCCATGCAGTTCCAAAAAGAGGACACCCTTGGGAATCTGCAGAGGTATGATTTGCGCAAATCGCCCCAGAATTTATTACCCAGACACCCCCGCTAAGTCCAAAATGTGGGAAAAAATGCATTTTCCGCACATTTCTCTCGGCTCACCCATCGAAACACACCCCCAAAAACACATGGCCTACTGTCACGTGTTCCCACCGGTGTCCCGATGAAAACGGTACCTCACATGTGTGGGTGCACCTACCTGGGCGCCAAGGGGAAAGCCTAAAACACAAGTAACCCCAACTCTGTTTTCAGACCGGAATTTCAGACTCTCTGCCGACCGGCACACAATACAGATATGGGCCTTGGGTGTCCAAGCCACAAAGGAAATCAGGGAACCCCATGCATTTCCAAAAAGAGGACACCCGTGGAAATTGGCAGAGGTATGATTTGCGCAAATTGCCCCGGAATTTAGTACCCAGACACCCCTGCAATTTCTGAAATATGGGGAAAAAAACATATTTTTCACACATTTTGCTAAGCTCACCCATCGGAACACGTTCCCAACAATACATGGTCTACTGTCCCGCGTTCCCACAGCTGTCCTGATGAAAACGGTACCTCACATGTGTGGGTGCACCTACCTGGGCGCCAAAGGAAAAGCCTAAAACACAAGTAACCCCAAGTCTGTTTTCAGACCGGAATTTCAGACTCTCTGCCAACCGGCACACCATACAGATATGGGCCTCGGGTGTCCAAGCCACCAAGGACAACAGGGAACCCCATGCATTTCCGAAACGAGGACACCCGTGGGAATCCACAGAGGAATGGTTTGCGCAAATCGCCCCAGAATTTGTTGCTCAGATAGCCCCGTAAAGCCCGAAATGTGGCGAAAAAAACACATTTTCTGCACATTTCGCTCGGCTCACCCATCGAAACTTTCCCCCAACAACACATGGCCTACCGTCCCGCGTTCCCACAGGAGTCCCAATAAAAATGGTACCTCACTTGTGTGGGTGCACCTACCTGGGCGCCATTGGGAAAGCCTAAAACACAAGTTACCCCAAGTCTGTTTTCAGACCGTAGTTTCAGACTCTCTGCTGACCGGCACACCATACAGATATGGGCCTCGGGTGTCCAAGCCCCCAAGGAAAACAGGGAACCCCATGCATTTCCAAAAAGAGGACACCCGTGGGAATCTGCAGAGGTATAATTTGTGCAAATCGCCCTAGAATTTATTACCCAGACACCACTGCAAAGTCTGAAATGTGGGAAAAAAAGCATTTTCCGCACATTTCGCTCGGCGCACCCATCGAAACACACCCCCAACAACACATGGCCAACTGTCCTGCGTTCCCATAGGTGTCCCAATGAAAACGGTACCTCACATGTTTGGGTGCACCTACCTGGCGCCAAGGGGAAAGCCTAAAACACAAGTAACCCCAAGTCTGTTTTCAGACCGGAATTTCAGACTCTCTGCGACCGGCGCACCATACAGATATGGGTCTCAGGTGTCCAAGAGACCAAGGAAAACAGGGAACCCCATGCATTTCTGAAAAGAGGACACCTATGGGAATCAGCAGAGGTATGATTTGCGCAAATCGCCCCAGAATTTATTACCCAGACACCCCCGCAAAGTCCGAAATGTGGGGAAAAAAACGTTTTTTCCACACATTTCGCTCAGCTCACCCATCAAAACACACCCCCAACAACACATAGCCAACCTTCCTGCGTTTCCACAGGTGTCCCAATGAAAACGGTACCTCACATGTGTGGGTGCACCTACCTGGGCGCCAAGGGGAAAGCCTAAAACACAAGTAACCCCAAGTCTGTTTTCAGACCGGAATTTCAGACTCTCTGCAAACCGGCACACCATACAGATATGGGCCTAGGGTGTCCAAGCCACCAAGGAAAACAGGAAACCCCATGCAGTTCCAAAAAGAGGACACCCTTTGGAATCCACAGAGGTATGATTTGCGCAAATCGCCCCAGAATGTATTACCCAGACACCCGCGCAAAGTCCGAAATGTGGGGAAAAAATGCTTTTTCCGCACATTTCTCTTGGCTCACCCATCGAAACACACCCCCAAAAACACATGGCCTACCGTCATGTGTTCCCACCGGTGTCCCGATGAAAACGCTACCTCACATGTGTGGGTGCACCTACCTGGGCGCCAAGGGGAAAGCCTAAAACACAAGTAACCCCAACTCTGTTTTCAGACCGGAATTGCAGACTCTCTGCCGACCGGCACACAATCCAGATATGGGCCTTGGGTGTCCAAGCCACCAAGGAAATCAGGGAACCCCATGCATTTCCAAAAAGAGGACACCCGTGGAAATTCGCAGAGGTATGATTTGTGCAAATCGCCCCAGAATTTAGTACCCAGACACCCCTGCAATTTCTGAAATGTGGGGAAAAAAACACATTTTCTGCACATTTTGCTAAGCTCGCCCATCGGAACGCGCCCCAACAACACATGGTCTACTGTCCCGCGTTCCCACAGCTGTCCTGATGAAAACGGTACCTCACATGTGTGGGTGCACCTACCTGGGCGCCAAAGGGAAAGCCTAAAACACAAGTAACCCCAAGTCTGTTTTCAGACCGGAATGTCAGACTCTCTGCCAACCGGCACACCATACAGATATGGGCCTCGGGTGTCCAAGCCACCAAGGACAACAGGGAACCCCATGCATTTCCAAAACGAGGACACCCGTGGGAATCCACAGAGGTATGATTTGCGCAAATCGCGCCAGAATTTGTTGCTCAGATAGCCCCGCAAAGCCCGAAATGTGGGAAAAAAAACGCATTTTCTGCACATTTCGCTCGGCTCACCCATCGAAACATGCCCCCAACAAGACATGGCCTACCGTCCCGTGTTCCCACAGGAGTCCCAATAAAAATGGTACCTCACTTGTGTGGGTGCACCTACCTGGGCGCCAATGGGAAAGCCTAAAACACAAGTAACCCCAAGTCTGTTTTCAGACCGTAATTTCAGACTCTCTGCCGACCGGCACACCATACAGATATGGGCCTCGGGTATCCAAGCCCCCAAGGAAAACAGGGAGCCCCATGCATTTCCAAAAAGAGGACACCCGTGGGAATCTGCAGAGGTATGATTTGTGCAAATCGCCCCGTAATTTATTACCCAGACACCACTGCAAAGTCTGAAATGTGGGAAAAAAAGCATTTTCCGCACATTTCGCTTGGCGCACCCATCGAAACACACCCCCAAAAACACATGGCCAACCGTCCTGCGTTCCCACAGGTGTCCCAATGAAAACAGTACCTCACATGTTTGGGTGCATCTACCTGGGTGCCAAGGGGAAAGCCTAAAACACAAGTAACCCCAAGTCTGTTTTCAGACCGGAATTTCAGACTCTCTGCGACCCGCACACCATACAGATATGGGCCTTGGGTGTCCAAGCCACCAAGGAAATCAGGGAACTCCATGCATTTCCGAGAAGAGGACACCTGTGGAAGTCCGCAAAGGTATGGTTTGCGCAAATCGCCCCATAATTTATTACCCAGACAGCCCCCCAAACTCCGAAATGTGGGGAAAAACGCATTTTCCGCATTGTATGCTCGGCTCACTTATTGGAACACGCCCCCAACAACACATGGCCTACTGTCCCGCGTTCCCACAGATGTCCTGATAAAAATGGTACCTCACATGTGTGGGTACACCTACCTGGGCGCTAAAGGGAAAGCCTAAAACACAAGTAACCCCCAAGTCTGTTTTCAGACCGGAATTTCAAACTCTCTGCCGACCGGCACACCATACAGATATGGGTCTCGGGTGTCCAAGCCACCAAGGAAAACAGGGAACCCCATGCATTTCCGAAAAGAGGACACCTGTGGGAATCAGCAGAGGTATGATTTGCGCAAATCGCCCCAGAATTTATTACCCAGACACCCCCGCAAAGTCCGAAATGTGGGGAAAAAAACATTTTTTCCACACATTTCGCTCAGCTCACCCATCAAAACACGCCCCTAACAACACATGGACTACCGTCTCCCATTCCCACAGGTCTCCCGATGAAAATGGTACCTCACATGTGTGGGTGCACCTACCTGGGCGCCAAGGGGAAAGCCTAAAACACAAGTAACGACAAGTCTGTTTTCAGACCGGAATTTCAGACTCTCTGCCGACCGGCACACCATACAGATATGGGCCTCGGGTGTCCAAGCCACCAAGGAAAACAGGGAAGCCCATTCATTTCCAAAAAGAGGACACCCGTGGGAATCTGCAGAGGTATGATTTGTGCAAATCGCCCCAGAATTTATTACCCAGACACCCCTGCAAAGTCTGAAATGTGGGAAAAAAAGCATTTTCCGCACATTTCGCTCGGCGCACCCATCGAAACACACCCCCAACAACACATGGCCTACCGTCCCCCGTTCCCACAGGTGTCCCAATGAAAACGGTACCTCACATGTTTGGGTGCACCTACCTTGGCGCCAAGGGGAAAGCCTAAAACACAAGTAACCCCAAGTCTGTTTTCAGACCGGAATTTCAGACTCTCTGCGACCAGCACACCATACAGATATGGGCCTTGGGTGTCCAAGCCACCAAGGAAATCAGGGAACCCCATGCATTTCCGAAAAGAGGACACCTGTGGAAATCCGCAAAGGTATGATTTGCGCAAATCGCCCCAGAATTTATTACCCAGACACCCCTCCAAAGTCCGAAATGTGGGGAAAAAAATGCATTTTCCGCACATTATGCACGGCTCACTCATCGGAACACGCCGCCAACAACACATGGCCTACTGTCCCGCGTTCCCACAGATGTCCTGATGAAAACGGTACCTCACATGTGTGGGTGCACCTACCTGGGCGCCAAAGGGAAAGCCTAAAACACAAGTAACCGCCAAGTCTGTTTTCAGACCGGAATTTCAAACTCTCTGCCGACCGGCACACCATACAGATATGGGCCTCGGGTGTCCAAGCCACCAAGGAAAACAGGGAACCCCATGCATTACCGAAAAGAGGACACCTGTGGGAATCAGCAGAGGTATGATTTGCGCAAATCGCCCCAGAATTTATTACCCAGACACCCCTGCAAAGTCTGAAATGTGGGGAAAAAACATTATTTCCACACATTTCGCTCAGCTCACCCATCAAAACATGCCCCCAACAACACATGGACTACCGTCTCCCATTCCCACAGGTCTCCCGATGAAAACGGTACCTCACATGTGTGGATGCACCTACCTGGGCGCCAAGGGGAAAGCCTAAAACACAAGTAACCCCAACTCTGTTTTCAGACCGGAATTTCAGACTCTCTGCCGACCGGCACACAATACAGATATGGGCCTTGGGTGTCCAAGCCACAAAGGAAATCAGGGAACCCCATGCATTTCCAAAAAGAGGACACCCGTGGAAATTGGCAGAGGTATGATTTGCGCAAATTGCCCCGGAATTTAGTACCCAGACACCCCTGCAATTTCTGAAATATGGGGAAAAAAACACATTTGCCACACATTTTGCTAAGCTCACCCATCGGAACACGTCCCCAACAATACATGGTCTACTGTCCTGCGTTCCCACAGCTGTCCTGATGAAAACGGTACCTCACATGTGTGGGTGCACCTACCTGGGCGCCAAAGGAAAAGCCTAAAACACAAGTAACCCCAAGTCTGTTTTCAGACCGGAATTTCAGACTCTCTGCCAACCGGCACACCATACAGATATGGGCCTCGGGTGTCCAAGCCACCAAGGACAACAGGGAACCCCATGCATTTCCGAAACAAGGACACCCATGGGAATCCACAGAGGAATGATTTGCGCAAATCGCCCCAGAATTTGTTGCTCAGATAGCCCCGTAAAGCCCGAAATGTGGCGAAAAAAACACATTTTCTGCACATTTCGCTCAGCTCACCCATCGAAACTTGCCCTCAACAACACATGGCCTACCGTCCCGCGTTCCCACAGGAGTCCCAATAAAAATGGTACCTCACTTGTGTGGGTGCACCTACCTGGGCGCCATTGGGAAAGCCTAAAACACAAGTTACCCCAAGTCTGTTTTCAGACCGTAGTTTCAGACTCTCTGCTGACCGGCACACCATACAGATATGGGCCTCGGGTGTCCAAGCCCCCAAGGAAAACAGGGAACCCCATGCATTTCCAAAAAGAGGACACCCGTGGGAATCTGCAGAGGTATAATTTGTGCAAATCGCCCTAGAATTTATTACCCAGACACCCCTCCAAAGTCCGAAATGTGGGGAAAAAAATGCATTTTCCGCACATTATGCACGGCTCACTCATCGGAACACGCCGCCAACAACACATGGCCTACTGTCCCGCGTTCCCACAGATGTCCTGATGAAAACGGTACCTCACATGTGTGGGTGCACCTACCTGGGCGCCAAAGGGAAAGCCTAAAACACAAGTAACCGCCAAGTCTGTTTTCAGACCGGAATTTCAAACTCTCTGCCGACCGGCACACCATACAGATATGGGCCTCGGGTGTCCAAGCCACCAAGGAAAACAGGGAACCCCATGCATTACCGAAAAGAGGACACCTGTGGGAATCAGCAGAGGTATGATTTGCGCAAATCGCCCCAGAATTTATTACCCAGACACCCCGGCAAAGTCCGAAATGTGGGGAAAAAAACGTTTTTTCCGCACATTTCTCTTGGCTCACCCATCGAAACACACCCCCAAAAACACATGGCCTACCGTCATGTGTTCCCACCGGTGTCCCAATGAAAACGCTACCTCACATGTGTGGGTGCACCTACCTGGGCGCCAAGGGGAAAGCCTAAAACACAAGTAACCCCAACTCTGTTTTCAGACCGGAATTTCAGACTCTCTGCCGACCGGCACACAATACAGATATGGGCCTTGGGTGTCCAAGCCACAAAGGAAATCAGGGAACCCCATGCATTTCCAAAAAGAGGACACCCGTGGAAATTGGCAGAGGTATGATTTGCGCAAATTGCCCCGGAATTTAGTACCCAGACACCCCTGCAATTTCTGAAATATGGGGAAAAAAACACATTTGCCACACATTTTGCTAAGCTCACCCATCGGAACACGTCCCCAACAATACATGGTCTACTGTCCTGCGTTCCCACAGCTGTCCTGATGAAAACGGTACCTCACATGTGTGGGTGCACCTACCTGGGCGCCAAAGGAAAAGCCTAAAACACAAGTAACCCCAAGTCTGTTTTCAGACCGGAATTTCAGACTCTCTGCCAACCGGCACACCATACAGATATGGGCCTCGGGTGTCCAAGCCACCAAGGACAACAGGGAACCCCATGCATTTCCGAAACAAGGACACCCATGGGAATCCACAGAGGAATGATTTGCGCAAATCGCCCCAGAATTTGTTGCTCAGATAGCCCCGTAAAGCCCGAAATGTGGCGAAAAAAACACATTTTCTGCACATTTCGCTCAGCTCACCCATCGAAACTTGCCCTCAACAACACATGGCCTACCGTCCCGCGTTCCCACAGGAGTCCCAATAAAAATGGTACCTCACTTGTGTGGGTGCACCTACCTGGGCGCCATTGGGAAAGCCTAAAACACAAGTTACCCCAAGTCTGTTTTCAGACCGTAGTTTCAGACTCTCTGCTGACCGGCACACCATACAGATATGGGCCTCGGGTGTCCAAGCCCCCAAGGAAAACAGGGAACCCCATGCATTTCCAAAAAGAGGACACCCGTGGGAATCTGCAGAGGTATAATTTGTGCAAATCGCCCTAGAATTTATTACCCAGACACCACTGCAAAGTCTGAAATGTGGGAAAAAAAGCATTTTCCGCACATTTCGCTCGGCGCACCCATCGAAACACACCCCCAACAACACATGGCCAACTGTCCTGCATTCCCATAGGTGTCCCAATGAAAACGGTACCTCACATGTTTGGGTGCACCTACCTGGCGCCAAGGGGAAAGCCTAAAACACAAGTAACCCCAAGTCTGTTTTCAGACCGGAATTTCAGACTCTCTGCGACCGGCGCACCATACAGATATGGGTCTCAGGTGTCCAAGAGACCAAGGAAAACAGGGAACCCCATGCATTTCTGAAAAGAGGACACCTATGGGAATCAGCAGAGGTATGATTTGCGCAAATCGCCCCAGAATTTATTACCCAGAAACCCCCGCAAAGTCCGAAATGTGGGGAAAAAAACGTTTTTTCCACACATTTCGCTCAGCTCACCCATCAAAACACACCCCCAACAACACATGGCCTACCGTCCCCCGTTCCCACAGGTGTCCCAATGAAAACGGTACCTCACATGTTTGGGTGCACCTACCTTGGCGCCAAGGGGAAAGCCTAAAACACAAGTAACCCCAAGTCTGTTTTCAGACCGGAATTTCAGACTCTCTGCGACCAGCACACCATACAGATATGGGCCTTGGGTGTCCAAGCCACCAAGGAAATCAGGGAACCCCATGCATTTCCGAAAAGAGGACACCTGTGGAAATCCGCAAAGGTATGATTTGCGCAAATCGCCCCAGAATTTATTACCCAGACACCCCTCCAAAGTCCGAAATGTGGGGAAAAAAATGCATTTTCCGCACATTATGCACGGCTCACTCATCGGAACACGCCGCCAACAACACATGGCCTACTGTCCCGCGTTCCCACAGATGTCCTGATGAAAACGGTACCTCACATGTGTGGGTGCACCTACCTGGGCGCCAAAGGGAAAGCCTAAAACACAAGTAACCGCCAAGTCTGTTTTCAGACCGGAATTTCAAACTCTCTGCCGACCGGCACACCATACAGATATGGGCCTCGGGTGTCCAAGCCACCAAGGAAAACAGGGAACCCCATGCATTACCGAAAAGAGGACACCTGTGGGAATCAGCAGAGGTATGATTTGCGCAAATCGCCCCAAAATTTATTACCCAGACACCCCTGCAAAGTCTGAAATGTGGGGAAAAAACATTATTTCCACACATTTCGCTCAGCTCACCCATCAAAACATGCCCCCAACAACACATGGACTACCGTCTCCCATTCCCACAGGTCTCCCGATGAAAACGGTACCTCACATGTGTGGATGCACCTACCTGGGCGCCAAGGGGAAAGCCTAAAACACAAGTAACCCCAACTCTGTTTTCAGACCGGAATTTCAGACTCTCTGCCGACCGGCACACAATACAGATATGGGCCTTGGGTGTCCAAGCCACAAAGGAAATCAGGGAACCCCATGCATTTCCAAAAAGAGGACACCCGTGGAAATTGGCAGAGGTATGATTTGCGCAAATTGCCCCGGAATTTAGTACCCAGACACCCCTGCAATTTCTGAAATATGGGGAAAAAAACACATTTGCCACACATTTTGCTAAGCTCACCCATCGGAACACGTCCCCAACAATACATGGTCTACTGTCCTGCGTTCCCACAGCTGTCCTGATGAAAACGGTACCTCACATGTGTGGGTGCACCTACCTGGGCGCCAAAGGAAAAGCCTAAAACACAAGTAACCCCAAGTCTGTTTTCAGACCGGAATTTCAGACTCTCTGCCAACCGGCACACCATACAGATATGGGCCTCGGGTGTCCAAGCCACCAAGGACAACAGGGAACCCCATGCATTTCCGAAACAAGGACACCCATGGGAATCCACAGAGGAATGATTTGCGCAAATCGCCCCAGAATTTGTTGCTCAGATAGCCCCGTAAAGCCCGAAATGTGGCGAAAAAAACACATTTTCTGCACATTTCGCTCAGCTCACCCATCGAAACTTGCCCTCAACAACACATGGCCTACCGTCCCGCGTTCCCACAGGAGTCCCAATAAAAATGGTACCTCACTTGTGTGGGTGCACCTACCTGGGCGCCATTGGGAAAGCCTAAAACACAAGTTACCCCAAGTCTGTTTTCAGACCGTAGTTTCAGACTCTCTGCTGACCGGCACACCATACAGATATGGGCCTCGGGTGTCCAAGCCCCCAAGGAAAACAGGGAACCCCATGCATTTCCAAAAAGAGGACACCCGTGGGAATCTGCAGAGGTATAATTTGTGCAAATCGCCCTAGAATTTATTACCCAGACACCCCTCCAAAGTCCGAAATGTGGGGAAAAAAATGCATTTTCCGCACATTATGCACGGCTCACTCATCGGAACACGCCGCCAACAACACATGGCCTACTGTCCCGCGTTCCCACAGATGTCCTGATGAAAACGGTACCTCACATGTGTGGGTGCACCTACCTGGGCGCCAAAGGGAAAGCCTAAAACACAAGTAACCGCCAAGTCTGTTTTCAGACCGGAATTTCAAACTCTCTGCCGACCGGCACACCATACAGATATGGGCCTCGGGTGTCCAAGCCACCAAGGAAAACAGGGAACCCCATGCATTACCGAAAAGAGGACACCTGTGGGAATCAGCAGAGGTATGATTTGCGCAAATCGCCCCAGAATTTATTACCCAGACACCCCGGCAAAGTCCGAAATGTGGGGAAAAAAACGTTTTTTCCGCACATTTCTCTTGGCTCACCCATCGAAACACACCCCCAAAAACACATGGCCTACCGTCATGTGTTCCCACCGGTGTCCCAATGAAAACGCTACCTCACATGTGTGGGTGCACCTACCTGGGCGCCAAGGGGAAAGCCTAAAACACAAGTAACCCCAACTCTGTTTTCAGACCGGAATTTCAGACTCTCTGCCGACCGGCACACAATACAGATATGGGCCTTGGGTGTCCAAGCCACAAAGGAAATCAGGGAACCCCATGCATTTCCAAAAAGAGGACACCCGTGGAAATTGGCAGAGGTATGATTTGCGCAAATTGCCCCGGAATTTAGTACCCAGACACCCCTGCAATTTCTGAAATATGGGGAAAAAAACACATTTGCCACACATTTTGCTAAGCTCACCCATCGGAACACGTCCCCAACAATACATGGTCTACTGTCCTGCGTTCCCACAGCTGTCCTGATGAAAACGGTACCTCACATGTGTGGGTGCACCTACCTGGGCGCCAAAGGAAAAGCCTAAAACACAAGTAACCCCAAGTCTGTTTTCAGACCGGAATTTCAGACTCTCTGCCAACCGGCACACCATACAGATATGGGCCTCGGGTGTCCAAGCCACCAAGGACAACAGGGAACCCCATGCATTTCCGAAACAAGGACACCCATGGGAATCCACAGAGGAATGATTTGCGCAAATCGCCCCAGAATTTGTTGCTCAGATAGCCCCGTAAAGCCCGAAATGTGGCGAAAAAAACACATTTTCTGCACATTTCGCTCAGCTCACCCATCGAAACTTGCCCTCAACAACACATGGCCTACCGTCCCGCGTTCCCACAGGAGTCCCAATAAAAATGGTACCTCACTTGTGTGGGTGCACCTACCTGGGCGCCATTGGGAAAGCCTAAAACACAAGTTACCCCAAGTCTGTTTTCAGACCGTAGTTTCAGACTCTCTGCTGACCGGCACACCATACAGATATGGGCCTCGGGTGTCCAAGCCCCCAAGGAAAACAGGGAACCCCATGCATTTCCAAAAAGAGGACACCCGTGGGAATCTGCAGAGGTATAATTTGTGCAAATCGCCCTAGAATTTATTACCCAGACACCACTGCAAAGTCTGAAATGTGGGAAAAAAAGCATTTTCCGCACATTTCGCTCGGCGCACCCATCGAAACACACCCCCAACAACACATGGCCAACTGTCCTGCATTCCCATAGGTGTCCCAATGAAAACGGTACCTCACATGTTTGGGTGCACCTACCTGGCGCCAAGGGGAAAGCCTAAAACACAAGTAACCCCAAGTCTGTTTTCAGACCGGAATTTCAGACTCTCTGCGACCGGCGCACCATACAGATATGGGTCTCAGGTGTCCAAGAGACCAAGGAAAACAGGGAACCCCATGCATTTCTGAAAAGAGGACACCTATGGGAATCAGCAGAGGTATGATTTGCGCAAATCGCCCCAGAATTTATTACCCAGAAACCCCCGCAAAGTCCGAAATGTGGGGAAAAAAACGTTTTTTCCACACATTTCGCTCAGCTCACCCATCAAAACACACCCCCAACAACACATGGCCAACCTTCCTGCGTTTCCACAGGTGTCCCAATGAAAACGGTACCTCACATGTGTGGGTGCACCTACCTGGGCGCCAAGGGGAAAGCCTAAAACACAAGTAACCCCAAGTCTGTTTTCAGACCGGAATTTCAGACTCTCTGCAAACCGGCACACCATACAGATATGGGCCTAGGGTGTCCAAGCCACCAAGGAAAACAGGAAACCCCATGCAGTTCCGAAAAGAGGACACCCTTTGGAATCCACAGAGGTATGATTTGCGCAAATCGCCCCAGAATGTATTACCCAGACACCCGCGCAAAGTCCGAAATGTGGGGAAAAAATGCTTTTTCCGCACATTTCTCTTGGCTCACCCATCGAAACACACCCCCAAAAACACATGGCCTACCGTCATGTGTTCCCACCGGTGTCCCGATGAAAAAGCTACCTCACATGTGTGGGTGCACCTACCTGGGCGCCAAGGGGAAAGCCTAAAACACAAGTAACCCCAACTCTGTTTTCAGACCGGAATTGCAGACTCTCTGCCGACCGGCACACAATCCAGATATGGGCCTTGGGTGTCCAAGCCACCAAGGAAATCAGGGAACCCCATGCATTTCCAAAAAGAGGACACCCGTGGAAATTCGCAGAGGTATGATTTGTGCAAATCGCCCCAGAATTTAGTACCCAGACACCCCTGCAATTTCTGAAATGTGGGGAAAAAAACACATTTTCTGCACATTTTGCTAAGCTCGCCCATCGGAACGCGCCCCAACAACACATGGTCTACTGTCCCGCGTTCCCACAGCTGTCCTGATGAAAACGGTACCTCACATGTGTGGGTGCACCTACCTGGGCGCCAAAGTGAAAGCCTAAAACACAAGTAACCCCAAGTCTGTTTTCAGACCGGAATGTCAGACTCTCTGCCAACCGGCACACCATACAGATATGGGCCTCGGGTGTCCAAGCCACCAAGGACAACAGGGAACCCCATGCATTTCCGAAACGAGGACACCCGTGGGAATCCACAGAGGTATGATTTGCGCAAATCGCCCCAGAATTTGTTGCTCAGATAGCCCCGCAAAGCCCAAAATGTGGGAAAAAAAACACATTTTCTGCACATTTCGCTATGCTCACCCATCGAAACATGCCCCCAACAAGACATGGCCTACCGTCCCGTGTTCCCACAGGAGTCCCAATAAAAATGGTACCTCACTTGTGTGGGTGCACCTACCTGGGCGCCAATGGGAAAGCCTAAAACACAAGTAACCCCAAGTCTGTTTTCAGACCGTAATTTCAGACTCTCTGCCGACCGGCACACCATACAGATATGGGCCTCGGGTGTCCAAGCCCCCAAGGAAAACAGGGAGCCCCATGCATTTCCAAAAAGAGGACACCCGTGGGAATCTGCAGAGGTATGATTTGTGCAAATCGCCCCAGAATTTATTACCCAGACACCACTGCAAAGTCTGAAATGTGGGAAAAAAAGCATTTTCCGCACATTTCGCTCGGCGCACCCATCGAAACACACCCCCAAAAACACATGGCCAACCGTCCTGCGTTCCCACAGGTGTCCCAATGAAAACAGTACCTCACATGTTTGGGTGCATCTACCTGGGTGCCAAGGGGAAAGCCTAAAACACAAGTAACCCCAAGTCTGTTTTCAGACCGGAATTTCAGACTCTCTGCGACCCGCACACCATACAGATATGGGCCTTGGGTGTCCAAGCCACCAAGGAAATCAGGGAACTCCATGCATTTCCGAGAAGAGGACACCTGTGGAAGTCCGCAAAGGTATGGTTTGCGCAAATCGCCCCATAATTTATTACCCAGACAGCCCCCCAAACTCCGAAATGTGGGGAAAAAACGCATTTTCCGCATTTTATGCTCGGCTCACTTATTGGAACACGCCCCCAACAACACATGGCCTACTGTCCCGCGTTCCCACAGATGTCCTGAAAAAATAGGTACCTCACATGTGTGGGTACACCTACCTGGGCGCTAAAGGGAAAGCCTAAAACACAAGTAACCCCCAAGTCTGTTTTCAGACCGGAATTTCAAACTCTCTGCCGACCGGCACACCATACAGATATGGGTCTCGGGTGTCCAAGCCACCAAGGAAAACAGGGAACCCCATGCATTTCCGAAAAGAGGACACCTGTGGGAATCAGCAGAGGTATGATTTGCGCAAATCGCCCCAGAATTTATTACCCAGACACCCCCGCCAAGTCCGAAATGTGGGGAAAAAAACATTTTTTCCACACATTTCGCTCAGCTCACCCATCAAAACACGCCCCTAACAACACATGGACTACCGTCTCCCATTCCCACAGGTCTCCCGATGAAAATGGTACCTCACATGTGTGGGTGCACCTACCTGGGCGCCAAGGGGAAAGCCTAAAACACAAGTAACGACAAGTCTGTTTTCAGACCGGAATTTCAAACTCTCTGCCGACCGGCACACCATACAGATATGGGCCTCGGGTGTCCACGCCACCAAGGAAAACAGGGAAGCCCATTCATTTCCAAAAAGAGGACACCCGTGGGAATCTGCAGAGGTATGATTTGTGCAAATCGCCCCAGAATGTATTACCCAGACACCCCTGCAAAGTCTGAAATGTGGGAAAAAAAGCATTTTCCGCACATTTCGCTCGGCGCACCCATCGAAACACACCCCCAACAACACATGGCCTACCGTCCCCCGTTCCCACAGGTGTCCCAATGAAAACGGTACCTCACATGTTTGGGTGCACCTACCTGGGCGCCAAGGGGAAAGCCTAAAACACAAGTAACCCCAAGTCTGTTTTCAGACCGGAATTTCAGACTCTCTGCGACCAGCACACCATACAGATATGGGCCTTGGGTGTCCAAGCCACCAAGGAAATCAGGGAACCCCATGCATTTCCGAAAAGAGGACACCTGTGGAAATCCGCAAAGGTATGATTTGCGCAAATCGCCCCAGAATTTATTACCCAGACACCCCTCCAAAGTCCGAAATGTGGGGAAAAAAATGCATTTTCCGCACATTATGCACGGCTCACTCATCGGAACACGCCGCCAACAACACATGGCCTACTGTCCCGCGTTCCCACAGATGTCCTGATGAAAACGGTACCTCACATGTGTGGGTGCACCTACCTGGGCGCCAAAGGGAAAGCCTAAAACACAAGTAACCGCCAAGTCTGTTTTCAGACCGGAATTTCAAACTCTCTGCCGACCGGCACACCATACAGATATGGGCCTCGGGTGTCCAAGCCACCAAGGAAAACAGGGAACCCCATGCATTACCGAAAAGAGGACACCTGTGGGAATCAGCAGAGGTATGATTTGCGCAAATCGCCCCAGAATTTATTACCCAGACACCCCGGCAAAGTCCGAAATGTGGGGAAAAAAACGTTTTTTCCGCACATTTCTCTTGGCTCACCCATCGAAACACACCCCCAAAAACACATGGCCTACCGTCATGTGTTCCCACCGGTGTCCCAATGAAAACGCTACCTCACATGTGTGGGTGCACCTACCTGGGCGCCAAGGGGAAAGCCTAAAACACAAGTAACCCCAACTCTGTTTTCAGACCGGAATTTCAGACTCTCTGCCGACCGGCACACAATACAGATATGGGCCTTGGGTGTCCAAGCCACAAAGGAAATCAGGGAACCCCATGCATTTCCAAAAAGAGGACACCCGTGGAAATTGGCAGAGGTATGATTTGCGCAAATTGCCCCGGAATTTAGTACCCAGACACCCCTGCAATTTCTGAAATATGGGGAAAAAAACACATTTGCCACACATTTTGCTAAGCTCACCCATCGGAACACGTCCCCAACAATACATGGTCTACTGTCCTGCGTTCCCACAGCTGTCCTGATGAAAACGGTACCTCACATGTGTGGGTGCACCTACCTGGGCGCCAAAGGAAAAGCCTAAAACACAAGTAACCCCAAGTCTGTTTTCAGACCGGAATTTCAGACTCTCTGCCAACCGGCACACCATACAGATATGGGCCTCGGGTGTCCAAGCCACCAAGGACAACAGGGAACCCCATGCATTTCCGAAACAAGGACACCCATGGGAATCCACAGAGGAATGATTTGCGCAAATCGCCCCAGAATTTGTTGCTCAGATAGCCCCGTAAAGCCCGAAATGTGGCGAAAAAAACACATTTTCTGCACATTTCGCTCAGCTCACCCATCGAAACTTGCCCTCAACAACACATGGCCTACCGTCCCGCGTTCCCACAGGAGTCCCAATAAAAATGGTACCTCACTTGTGTGGGTGCACCTACCTGGGCGCCATTGGGAAAGCCTAAAACACAAGTTACCCCAAGTCTGTTTTCAGACCGTAGTTTCAGACTCTCTGCTGACCGGCACACCATACAGATATGGGCCTCGGGTGTCCAAGCCCCCAAGGAAAACAGGGAACCCCATGCATTTCCAAAAAGAGGACACCCGTGGGAATCTGCAGAGGTATAATTTGTGCAAATCGCCCTAGAATTTATTACCCAGACACCACTGCAAAGTCTGAAATGTGGGAAAAAAAGCATTTTCCGCACATTTCGCTCGGCGCACCCATCGAAACACACCCCCAACAACACATGGCCAACTGTCCTGCATTCCCATAGGTGTCCCAATGAAAACGGTACCTCACATGTTTGGGTGCACCTACCTGGCGCCAAGGGGAAAGCCTAAAACACAAGTAACCCCAAGTCTGTTTTCAGACCGGAATTTCAGACTCTCTGCGACCGGCGCACCATACAGATATGGGTCTCAGGTGTCCAAGAGACCAAGGAAAACAGGGAACCCCATGCATTTCTGAAAAGAGGACACCTATGGGAATCAGCAGAGGTATGATTTGCGCAAATCGCCCCAGAATTTATTACCCAGAAACCCCCGCAAAGTCCGAAATGTGGGGAAAAAAACGTTTTTTCCACACATTTCGCTCAGCTCACCCATCAAAACACACCCCCAACAACACATGGCCAACCTTCCTGCGTTTCCACAGGTGTCCCAATGAAAACGGTACCTCACATGTGTGGGTGCACCTACCTGGGCGCCAAGGGGAAAGCCTAAAACACAAGTAACCCCAAGTCTGTTTTCAGACCGGAATTTCAGACTCTCTGCAAACCGGCACACCATACAGATATGGGCCTAGGGTGTCCAAGCCACCAAGGAAAACAGGAAACCCCATGCAGTTCCGAAAAGAGGACACCCTTTGGAATCCACAGAGGTATGATTTGCGCAAATCGCCCCAGAATGTATTACCCAGACACCCGCGCAAAGTCCGAAATGTGGGGAAAAAATGCTTTTTCCGCACATTTCTCTTGGCTCACCCATCGAAACACACCCCCAAAAACACATGGCCTACCGTCATGTGTTCCCACCGGTGTCCCGATGAAAACGCTACCTCACATGTGTGGGTGCACCTACCTGGGCGCCAAGGGGAAAGCCTAAAACACAAGTAACCCCAACTCTGTTTTCAGACCGGAATTGCAGACTCTCTGCCGACCGGCACACAATCCAGATATGGGCCTTGGGTGTCCAAGCCACCAAGGAAATCAGGGAACCCCATGCATTTCCAAAAAGAGGACACCCGTGGAAATTCGCAGAGGTATGATTTGTGCAAATCGCCCCAGAATTTAGTACCCAGACACCCCTGCAATTTCTGAAATGTGGGGAAAAAAACACATTTTCTGCACATTTTGCTAAGCTCGCCCATCGGAACGCGCCCCAACAACACATGGTCTACTGTCCCGCGTTCCCACAGCTGTCCTGATGAAAACGGTACCTCACATGTGTGGGTGCACCTACCTGGGCGCCAAAGTGAAAGCCTAAAACACAAGTAACCCCAAGTCTGTTTTCAGACCGGAATGTCAGACTCTCTGCCAACCGGCACACCATACAGATATGGGCCTCGGGTGTCCAAGCCACCAAGGACAACAGGGAACCCCATGCATTTCCGAAACGAGGACACCCGTGGGAATCCACAGAGGTATGATTTGCGCAAATCGCCCCAGAATTTGTTGCTCAGATAGCCCCGCAAAGCCCAAAATGTGGGAAAAAAAACACATTTTCTGCACATTTCGCTATGCTCACCCATCGAAACATGCCCCCAACAAGACATGGCCTACCGTCCCGTGTTCCCACAGGAGTCCCAATAAAAATGGTACCTCACTTGTGTGGGTGCACCTACCTGGGCGCCAATGGGAAAGCCTAAAACACAAGTAACCCCAAGTCTGTTTTCAGACCGTAATTTCAGACTCTCTGCCGACCGGCACACCATACAGATATGGGCCTCGGGTGTCCAAGCCCCCAAGGAAAACAGGGAGCCCCATGCATTTCCAAAAAGAGGACACCCGTGGGAATCTGCAGAGGTATGATTTGTGCAAATCGCCCCAGAATTTATTACCCAGACACCACTGCAAAGTCTGAAATGTGGGAAAAAAAGCATTTTCCGCACATTTCGCTCGGCGCACCCATCGAAACACACCCCCAAAAACACATGGCCAACCGTCCTGCGTTCCCACAGGTGTCCCAATGAAAACAGTACCTCACATGTTTGGGTGCATCTACCTGGGTGCCAAGGGGAAAGCCTAAAACACAAGTAACCCCAAGTCTGTTTTCAGACCGGAATTTCAGACTCTCTGCGACCCGCACACCATACAGATATGGGCCTTGGGTGTCCAAGCCACCAAGGAAATCAGGGAACTCCATGCATTTCCGAGAAGAGGACACCTGTGGAAGTCCGCAAAGGTATGGTTTGCGCAAATCGCCCCATAATTTATTACCCAGACAGCCCCCCAAACTCCGAAATGTGGGGAAAAAACGCATTTTCCGCATTTTATGCTCGGCTCACTTATTGGAACACGCCCCCAACAACACATGGCCTACTGTCCCGCGTTCCCACAGATGTCCTGAAAAAATAGGTACCTCACATGTGTGGGTACACCTACCTGGGCGCTAAAGGGAAAGCCTAAAACACAAGTAACCCCCAAGTCTGTTTTCAGACCGGAATTTCAAACTCTCTGCCGACCGGCACACCATACAGATATGGGTCTCGGGTGTCCAAGCCACCAAGGAAAACAGGGAACCCCATGCATTTCCGAAAAGAGGACACCTGTGGGAATCAGCAGAGGTATGATTTGCGCAAATCGCCCCAGAATTTATTACCCAGACACCCCCGCCAAGTCCGAAATGTGGGGAAAAAAACATTTTTTCCACACATTTCGCTCAGCTCACCCATCAAAACACGCCCCTAACAACACATGGACTACCGTCTCCCATTCCCACAGGTCTCCCGATGAAAATGGTACCTCACATGTGTGGGTGCACCTACCTGGGCGCCAAGGGGAAAGCCTAAAACACAAGTAACGACAAGTCTGTTTTCAGACCGGAATTTCAAACTCTCTGCCGACCGGCACACCATACAGATATGGGCCTCGGGTGTCCACGCCACCAAGGAAAACAGGGAAGCCCATTCATTTCCAAAAAGAGGACACCCGTGGGAATCTGCAGAGGTATGATTTGTGCAAATCGCCCCAGAATGTATTACCCAGACACCCCTGCAAAGTCTGAAATGTGGGAAAAAAAGCATTTTCCGCACATTTCGCTCGGCGCACCCATCGAAACACACCCCCAACAACACATGGCCTACCGTCCCCCGTTCCCACAGGTGTCCCAATGAAAACGGTACCTCACATGTTTGGGTGCACCTACCTGGGCGCCAAGGGGAAAGCCTAAAACACAAGTAACCCCAAGTCTGTTTTCAGACCGGAATTTCAGACTCTCTGCGACCAGCACACCATACAGATATGGGCCTTGGGTGTCCAAGCCACCAAGGAAATCAGGGAACCCCATGCATTTCCGAAAAGAGGACACCTGTGGAAATCCGCAAAGGTATGATTTGCGCAAATCGCCCCAGAATTTATTACCCAGACACCCCTCCAAAGTCCGAAATGTGGGGAAAAAAATGCATTTTCCGCACATTATGCACGGCTCACTCATCGGAACACGCCGCCAACAACACATGGCCTACTGTCCCGCGTTCCCACAGATGTCCTGATGAAAACGGTACCTCACATGTGTGGGTGCACCTACCTGGGCGCCAAAGGGAAAGCCTAAAACACAAGTAACCGCCAAGTCTGTTTTCAGACCGGAATTTCAAACTCTCTGCCGACCGGCACACCATACAGATATGGGCCTCGGGTGTCCAAGCCACCAAGGAAAACAGGGAACCCCATGCATTACCGAAAAGAGGACACCTGTGGGAATCAGCAGAGGTATGATTTGCGCAAATCGCCCCAGAATTTATTACCCAGACACCCCGGCAAAGTCCGAAATGTGGGGAAAAAAACGTTTTTTCCGCACATTTCTCTTGGCTCACCCATCGAAACACACCCCCAAAAACACATGGCCTACCGTCATGTGTTCCCACCGGTGTCCCAATGAAAACGCTACCTCACATGTGTGGGTGCACCTACCTGGGCGCCAAGGGGAAAGCCTAAAACACAAGTAACCCCAACTCTGTTTTCAGACCGGAATTTCAGACTCTCTGCCGACCGGCACACAATACAGATATGGGCCTTGGGTGTCCAAGCCACAAAGGAAATCAGGGAACCCCATGCATTTCCAAAAAGAGGACACCCGTGGAAATTGGCAGAGGTATGATTTGCGCAAATTGCCCCGGAATTTAGTACCCAGACACCCCTGCAATTTCTGAAATATGGGGAAAAAAACACATTTGCCACACATTTTGCTAAGCTCACCCATCGGAACACGTCCCCAACAATACATGGTCTACTGTCCTGCGTTCCCACAGCTGTCCTGATGAAAACGGTACCTCACATGTGTGGGTGCACCTACCTGGGCGCCAAAGGAAAAGCCTAAAACACAAGTAACCCCAAGTCTGTTTTCAGACCGGAATTTCAGACTCTCTGCCAACCGGCACACCATACAGATATGGGCCTCGGGTGTCCAAGCCACCAAGGACAACAGGGAACCCCATGCATTTCCGAAACAAGGACACCCATGGGAATCCACAGAGGAATGATTTGCGCAAATCGCCCCAGAATTTGTTGCTCAGATAGCCCCGTAAAGCCCGAAATGTGGCGAAAAAAACACATTTTCTGCACATTTCGCTCAGCTCACCCATCGAAACTTGCCCTCAACAACACATGGCCTACCGTCCCGCGTTCCCACAGGAGTCCCAATAAAAATGGTACCTCACTTGTGTGGGTGCACCTACCTGGGCGCCATTGGGAAAGCCTAAAACACAAGTTACCCCAAGTCTGTTTTCAGACCGTAGTTTCAGACTCTCTGCTGACCGGCACACCATACAGATATGGGCCTCGGGTGTCCAAGCCCCCAAGGAAAACAGGGAACCCCATGCATTTCCAAAAAGAGGACACCCGTGGGAATCTGCAGAGGTATAATTTGTGCAAATCGCCCTAGAATTTATTACCCAGACACCACTGCAAAGTCTGAAATGTGGGAAAAAAAGCATTTTCCGCACATTTCGCTCGGCGCACCCATCGAAACACACCCCCAACAACACATGGCCAACTGTCCTGCATTCCCATAGGTGTCCCAATGAAAACGGTACCTCACATGTTTGGGTGCACCTACCTGGCGCCAAGGGGAAAGCCTAAAACACAAGTAACCCCAAGTCTGTTTTCAGACCGGAATTTCAGACTCTCTGCGACCGGCGCACCATACAGATATGGGTCTCAGGTGTCCAAGAGACCAAGGAAAACAGGGAACCCCATGCATTTCTGAAAAGAGGACACCTATGGGAATCAGCAGAGGTATGATTTGCGCAAATCGCCCCAGAATTTATTACCCAGAAACCCCCGCAAAGTCCGAAATGTGGGGAAAAAAACGTTTTTTCCACACATTTCGCTCAGCTCACCCATCAAAACACACCCCCAACAACACATGGCCAACCTTCCTGCGTTTCCACAGGTGTCCCAATGAAAACGGTACCTCACATGTGTGGGTGCACCTACCTGGGCGCCAAGGGGAAAGCCTAAAACACAAGTAACCCCAAGTCTGTTTTCAGACCGGAATTTCAGACTCTCTGCAAACCGGCACACCATACAGATATGGGCCTAGGGTGTCCAAGCCACCAAGGAAAACAGGAAACCCCATGCAGTTCCGAAAAGAGGACACCCTTTGGAATCCACAGAGGTATGATTTGCGCAAATCGCCCCAGAATGTATTACCCAGACACCCGCGCAAAGTCCGAAATGTGGGGAAAAAATGCTTTTTCCGCACATTTCTCTTGGCTCACCCATCGAAACACACCCCCAAAAACACATGGCCTACCGTCATGTGTTCCCACCGGTGTCCCGATGAAAACGCTACCTCACATGTGTGGGTGCACCTACCTGGGCGCCAAGGGGAAAGCCTAAAACACAAGTAACCCCAACTCTGTTTTCAGACCGGAATTGCAGACTCTCTGCCGACCGGCACACAATCCAGATATGGGCCTTGGGTGTCCAAGCCACCAAGGAAATCAGGGAACCCCATGCATTTCCAAAAAGAGGACACCCGTGGAAATTCGCAGAGGTATGATTTGTGCAAATCGCCCCAGAATTTAGTACCCAGACACCCCTGCAATTTCTGAAATGTGGGGAAAAAAACACATTTTCTGCACATTTTGCTAAGCTCGCCCATCGGAACGCGCCCCAACAACACATGGTCTACTGTCCCGCGTTCCCACAGCTGTCCTGATGAAAACGGTACCTCACATGTGTGGGTGCACCTACCTGGGCGCCAAAGTGAAAGCCTAAAACACAAGTAACCCCAAGTCTGTTTTCAGACCGGAATGTCAGACTCTCTGCCAACCGGCACACCATACAGATATGGGCCTCGGGTGTCCAAGCCACCAAGGACAACAGGGAACCCCATGCATTTCCGAAACGAGGACACCCGTGGGAATCCACAGAGGTATGATTTGCGCAAATCGCCCCAGAATTTGTTGCTCAGATAGCCCCGCAAAGCCCAAAATGTGGGAAAAAAAACACATTTTCTGCACATTTCGCTATGCTCACCCATCGAAACATGCCCCCAACAAGACATGGCCTACCGTCCCGTGTTCCCACAGGAGTCCCAATAAAAATGGTACCTCACTTGTGTGGGTGCACCTACCTGGGCGCCAATGGGAAAGCCTAAAACACAAGTAACCCCAAGTCTGTTTTCAGACCGTAATTTCAGACTCTCTGCCGACCGGCACACCATACAGATATGGGCCTCGGGTGTCCAAGCCCCCAAGGAAAACAGGGAGCCCCATGCATTTCCAAAAAGAGGACACCCGTGGGAATCTGCAGAGGTATGATTTGTGCAAATCGCCCCAGAATTTATTACCCAGACACCACTGCAAAGTCTGAAATGTGGGAAAAAAAGCATTTTCCGCACATTTCGCTCGGCGCACCCATCGAAACACACCCCCAAAAACACATGGCCAACCGTCCTGCGTTCCCACAGGTGTCCCAATGAAAACAGTACCTCACATGTTTGGGTGCATCTACCTGGGTGCCAAGGGGAAAGCCTAAAACACAAGTAACCCCAAGTCTGTTTTCAGACCGGAATTTCAGACTCTCTGCGACCCGCACACCATACAGATATGGGCCTTGGGTGTCCAAGCCACCAAGGAAATCAGGGAACTCCATGCATTTCCGAGAAGAGGACACCTGTGGAAGTCCGCAAAGGTATGGTTTGCGCAAATCGCCCCATAATTTATTACCCAGACAGCCCCCCAAACTCCGAAATGTGGGGAAAAAACGCATTTTCCGCATTTTATGCTCGGCTCACTTATTGGAACACGCCCCCAACAACACATGGCCTACTGTCCCGCGTTCCCACAGATGTCCTGAAAAAATAGGTACCTCACATGTGTGGGTACACCTACCTGGGCGCTAAAGGGAAAGCCTAAAACACAAGTAACCCCCAAGTCTGTTTTCAGACCGGAATTTCAAACTCTCTGCCGACCGGCACACCATACAGATATGGGTCTCGGGTGTCCAAGCCACCAAGGAAAACAGGGAACCCCATGCATTTCCGAAAAGAGGACACCTGTGGGAATCAGCAGAGGTATGATTTGCGCAAATCGCCCCAGAATTTATTACCCAGACACCCCCGCCAAGTCCGAAATGTGGGGAAAAAAACATTTTTTCCACACATTTCGCTCAGCTCACCCATCAAAACACGCCCCTAACAACACATGGACTACCGTCTCCCATTCCCACAGGTCTCCCGATGAAAATGGTACCTCACATGTGTGGGTGCACCTACCTGGGCGCCAAGGGGAAAGCCTAAAACACAAGTAACGACAAGTCTGTTTTCAGACCGGAATTTCAAACTCTCTGCCGACCGGCACACCATACAGATATGGGCCTCGGGTGTCCACGCCACCAAGGAAAACAGGGAAGCCCATTCATTTCCAAAAAGAGGACACCCGTGGGAATCTGCAGAGGTATGATTTGTGCAAATCGCCCCAGAATTTATTACCCAGACACCCCTGCAAAGTCTGAAATGTGGGAAAAAAAGCATTTTCCGCACATTTCGCTCGGCGCACCCATCGAAACACACCCCCAACAACACATGGCCTACCGTCCCCCGTTCCCACAGGTGTCCCAATGAAAACGGTACCTCACATGTTTGGGTGCACCTACCTGGGCGCCAAGGGGAAAGCCTAAAACACAAGTAACCCCAAGTCTGTTTTCAGACCGGAATTTCAGACTCTCTGCGACCAGCACACCATACAGATATGGGCCTTGGGTGTCCAAGCCACCAAGGAAATCAGGGAACCCCATGCATTTCCGAAAAGAGGACACCTGTGGAAATCCGCAAAGGTATGATTTGCGCAAATCGCCCCAGAATTTATTACCCAGACACCCCTCCAAAGTCCGAAATGTGGGGAAAAAAATGCATTTTCCGCATATTATGCAAGGCTCACTCATCGGAACACGCCGCCAACAACACATGGCCTACTGTCCCGCGTTCCCACAGATGTCCTGATGAAAACGGTACCTCACATGTGTGGGTGCACCTACCTGGGCGCCAAAGGGAAAGCCTAAAACACAAGTAACCGCCAAGTCTGTTTTCAGACCGGAATTTCAAACTCTCTGCCGACCGGCACACCATACAGATATGGGCCTCGGGTGTCCAAGCCACCAAGGAAAACAGGGAACCCCATGCATTACCGAAAAGAGGACACCTGTGGGAATCAGCAGAGGTATGATTTGCGCAAATCGCCCCAGAATTTATTACCCAGACACCCCGGCAAAGTCCGAAATGTGGGGAAAAAAACGTTTTTTCCGCACATTTCTCTTGGCTCACCCATCGAAACACACCCCCAAAAACACATGGCCTACCGTCATGTGTTCCCACCGGTGTCCCAATGAAAACGCTACCTCACATGTGTGGGTGCACCTACCTGGGCGCCAAGGGGAAAGCCTAAAACACAAGTAACCCCAACTCTGTTTTCAGACCGGAATTGCAGACTCTCTGCCGACCGGCACACAATCCAGATATGGGCCTTGGGTGTCCAAGCCACCAAGGAAATCAGGGAACCCCATGCATTTCCAAAAAGAGGACACCCGTGGAAATTCGCAGAGGTATGATTTGCGCAAATCGCCCCAGAATTTAGTACCCAGACAACCCTGCAATTTCTGAAATGTGGGGAAAAAACACATTTTCTGCACATTTTGCTAAGCTCACCCATCGGAACGCGCCCCAACAACACATGGTCTACTGTCCCGCGTTCCCACAGCTGTCCTGATGAAAACGGTACCTCACATGTGTGGATGCACCTACCTGGGCGCCAAAGGGAAAGCCTAAAACACAAGTAACCCCAAGTCTGTTTTCAGACCGGAATTTCAGACTCTCTGCCAACCGGCACACCATACAGATATGGGCCACGGGTGTACAAGCCACCAAGGACAACAGGGAACCCCATGCATTTCCGAAACGAGGACACCCGTGGGAATCCACAGAGGTATGATTTGCGCAAATCGCCCCAGAATTTGTTGCTCAGATAGCCCCGCAAAGCCCGAAATGTGGGAAAAAAAACGCATTTTCTGCACATTTCGCTCGGCTCACCCATCGAAACATGCCCCCAACAAGACATGGCCTACCGTCCCGTGTTCCCACAGGAGTCCCAATAAAAATGGTACCTCACTTTGTGTGGGTGCACCTACCTGGGCGCCAATGGGAAAGCCTAAAACACAAGTAACCCCAAGTCTGTTTTCAGACCGTAATTTCAGACTCTCTGCCGACCGGCACACCATACAGATATGGGCCTCGGGTATCCAAGCCCCCAAGGAAAACAGGGAGCCCCATGCATTTCCAAAAAGAGGACACCCGTGGGAATCTGCAGAGGTATGATTTGTGCAAATCGCCCCGTAATTTATTACCCAGACACCACTGCAAAGTCTGAAATGTGGGAAAAAAAGCATTTTCCGCACATTTCGCTCGGCGCACCCATCGAAACACACCCCCAAAAACACATGGCCAACCGTCCTGCGTTCCCACAGGTGTCCCAATGAAAACAGTACCTCACATGTTTGGGTGCATCTACCTGGGTGCCAAGGGGAAAGCCTAAAACACAAGTAACCCCAAGTCTGTTTTCAGACCGGAATTTCAGACTCTCTGCGACCGGCGCACCATACAGATATGGGTCTCAGGTGTCCAAGAGACCAAGGAAAACAGGGAACCCCATGCATTTCTGAAAAGAGGACACCTATGGGAATCAGCAGAGGTATGATTTGCGCAAATCGCCCCAGAATTTATTACCCAGACACCCCCGCAAAGTCCGAAATGTGGGGAAAAAAACGATTTTTCCGCACATTTCTCTTGGCTCACCCATCGAAACACACCCCCAAAAACACATGGCCTACCGTCATGTGTTCCCACCGGTGTCCCAATGAAAACGCTACCTCACATGTGTGGGTGCACCTACCTGGGCGCCAAGGGGAAAGCCTAAAACACAAGTAACCCCAACTCTGTTTTCAGACCGGAATTGCAGACTCTCTGCCGACCGGCACACAATCCAGATATGGGCCTTGGGTGTCCAAGCCACCAAGGAAATCAGGGAACCCCATGCATTTCCAAAAAGAGGACACCCGTGGAAATTCGCAGAGGTATGATTTGCGCAAATCGCCCCAGAATATAGTACCCAGACACCCCTGCAATTTCTGAAATGTGGGGAAAAAACACATTTTCTGCACATTTTGCTAAGCTCACCCATCGGAACGCGCCCCAACAACACATGGTCTACTGTCCCGCGTTCCCACAGCTGTCCTGATGAAAACGGTACCTCACATGTGTGGGTGCACCTACCTGGGCGCCAAAGGGAAAGCCTAAAACACAAGTAACCCCAAGTCTGTTTTCAGACCGGAATTTCAGACTCTCTGCCAACCGGCACACCATACAGATATGGGCCTCGGGTGTACAAGCCACCAAGGACAACAGGGAACCCCATGCATTTCCGAAACGAGGACACCCGTGGGAATCCACAGAGGTATGATTTGCGCAAATCGCCCCAGAATTTATTACCCAGACACCCCTGCAAAGTCTGAAATGTGGGAAAAAAAGCGCATTTTCTGCACATTTCGCTCGGCTCACCCATCGAAACATGCCCCCAACAAGACATGGCCTACCGTCCCGTGTTCCCACAGGAGTCCCAATAAAAATGGTACCTCACTTGTGTGGGTGCACCTACCTGGGCGCCAATGGGAAAGCCTAAAACACAAGTAACCCCAAGTCTGTTTTCAGACCGTAATTTCAGACTCTCTGCCGACCGGCACACCATACAGATATGGGCCTCGGGTATCCAAGCCCCCAAGGAAAACAGGGAGCCCCATGCATTTCCAAAAAGAGGACACCCGTGGGAATCTGCAGAGGTATGATTTGCGCAAATCGCCCCGTAATTTATTACCCAGACACCACTGCAAAGTCTGAAATGTTGGAAAAAAAGCATTTTCCGCACATTTCGCTCGGCGCACCCATCGAAACACACCCCCAAAAACACATGGCCAACCGTCCTGCGTTCCCACAGGTGTCCCAATGAAAACAGTACCTCACATGTTTGGGTGCATCTACCTGGGTGCCAAGGGGAAAGCCTAAAACACAAGTAACCCCAAGTCTGTTTTCAGACCGGAATTTCAGACTCTCTGCGACCCGCACACCATACAGATATGGGCCTTGGGTGTCCAAGCCACCAACGAAATCAGGGAACTCCATGCATTTCCGAGAAGAGGACACCTGTGGAAGTCCGCAAAGGTATGGTTTGCGCAAATCGCCCCATAATTTATTACCCAGACAGCCCCCCAAACTCTGAAATGTGGGGAAAAAACGCATTTTCCGCATTGTATGCTCGGCTCACTTATTGGAACACGCCCCCAACAACACATGGCCTACTGTCCCGCGTTCCCACAGATGTCCTGATAAAAATGGTACCTCACATGTGTGGGTACACCTACCTGGGCGCTAAAGGGAAAGCCTAAAACACAAGTAACCCCCAAGTCTGTTTTCAGACCGGAATTTCAAACTCTCTGCCGACCGGCACACCATACAGATATGGGTCTCGGGTGTCCAAGCCACCAAGGAAAACAGGGAACCCCATGCATTTCCGAAAAGAGGACACCTGTGGGAATCAGCAGAGGTATGATTTGCGCAAATCGCCCCAGAATTTATTACCCAGACACCCCCGCAAAGTCCGAAATGTGGGGAAAAAAACATTTTTTCCACACATTTCGCTCAGCTCACCCATCAAAACACGCCCCTAACAACACATGGACTACCGTCTCCCATTCCCACAGGTCTCCCGATGAAAATGGTACCTCACATGTGTGGGTGCACCTACCTGGGCGCCAAGGGGAAAGCCTAAAACACAAGTAACGACAAGTCTGTTTTCAGACCGGAATTTCAGACTCTCTGCCGACCGGCACACCATACAGATATGGGCCTCGGGTGTCCAAGCCACCAAGGAAAACAGGGAAGCCCATTCATTTCCAAAAAGAGGACACCCGTGGGAATCTGCAGAGGTATGATTTGTGCAAATCGCCCCAGAATTTATTACCCAGACACCCCTGCAAAGTCTGAAATGTGGGAAAAAAAGCATTTTCCGCACATTTCGCTCGGCGCACCCATCGAAACACACCCCCAACAACACATGGCCTACCGTCCCCCGTTCCCACAGGTGTCCCAATGAAAACGGTACCTCACATGTTTGGGTGCACCTACCTGGGCGCCAAGGGGAAAGCCTAAAACACAAGTAACCCCAAGTCTGTTTTCAGACCGGAATTTCAGACTCTCTGCGACCAGCACACCATACAGATATGGGCCTTGGGTGTCCAAGCCACCAAGGAAATCAGGGAACCCCATGCATTTCCGAAAAGAGGACACCTGTGGAAATCCGCAAAGGTATGATTTGCGCAAATCGCCCCAGAATTTATTACCCAGACACCCCTCCAAAGTCCGAAATGTGGGGAAAAAAATGCATTTTCCGCACATTATGCACGGCTCACTCATAGGAACACGCCGCCAACAACACATGGCCTACTGTCCCGCGTTCCCACAGATGTCCTGATGAAAACGGTACCTCACATGTGTGGGTGCACCTACCTGGGCGCCAAGGGGAAAGCCTAAAACACAAGTAACGACAAGTCTGTTTTCAGACCGGAATTTCAGACTCTCTGCCGACCGGCACACCATACAGATATGGGCCTCGGGTGTCCAAGCCACCAAGGAAAACAGGGAAGCCCATTCATTTCCAAAAAGAGGACACCCGTGGGAATCTGCAGAGGTATAATTTGTGCAAATCGCCCCAGAATTTATTACCCAGACACCCCTGCAAAGTCTGAAATGTGGGAAAAAAAGCATTTTCCGCACATTTCGCTCGGCGCACCCATCGAAACACACCCCCAACAACACATGGCCTACCGTCCCCCGTTCCCACAGGTGTCCCAATGAAAACGGTACCTCACATGTTTGGGTGCACCTACCTGGGCGCCAAGGGGAAAGCCTAAAACACAAGTAACCCCAAGTCTGTTTTCAGACCGGAATTTCAGACTCTCTGCGACCAGCACACCATACAGATATGGGCCTTGGGTGTCCAAGCCACCAAGGAAATCAGGGAACCCCATGCATTTCCGAAAAGAGGACACCTGTGGAAATCCGCAAAGGTATGATTTGCGCAAATCGCCCCAGAATTTATTACCCAGACACCCCTCCAAAGTCCGAAATGTGGGGAAAAAAATGCATTTTCCGCACATTATGCACGGCTCACTCATAGGAACACGCCGCCAACAACACATGGCCTACTGTCCCGCGTTCCCACAGATGTCCTGATGAAAACGGTACCTCACATGTGTGGGTGCACCTACCTGGGCGCCAAAGGGAAAGCCTAAAACACAAGTAACCGCCAAGTCTGTTTTCAGACCGGAATTTCAAACTCTCTGCCGACCGGCACACCATACAGATATGGGCCTCGGGTGTCCAAGCCACCAAGGAAAACAGGGAACCCCATGCATTACCGAAAAGAGGACACCTGTGGGAATCAGCAGAGGTATGATTTGCGCAAATCGCCCCAGAATTTATTACCCAGACACCCCTGCAAAGTCTGAAATGTGGGGAAAAAACATTATTTCCACACATTTCGCTCAGCTCACCCATCAAAACATGCCCCCAACAACACATGGACTACCGTCTCCCATTCCCACAGGTCTCCCGATGAAAACGGTACCTCACATGTGTGGATGCACCTACCTGGGCGCCAAGGGGAAAGCCTAAAACACAAGTAACCCCAAGTCTGTTTTCAGAACGGAATTTCAGACTCTCTGCAAACCGGCACACCATACAGATATGGGCCTAGGGTGTCCAAGCCACCAAGGAAAACAGGAAACCCCATGCAGTTCCAAAAAGAGGACACCCTTTGGAATCCACAGAGGTATGATTTGCGCAAATCGCCCCAAAATGTATTACCCAGACACTCCCGCAAAGTCCGAAATGTGGGGAAAAAAATGCATTTTCCGTACATTTCTCTTGGCTCACCCATCAAAACACACCCCCAAAAACACATGGCCTACCGTCACGTGTTCCCACCGGTGTCCCGATGAAAACGGTACCTCACATGTGTGGGTGCACCTACCTGGGCGCCAAGGGGAAAGCCTAAAACACAAGTAACCCCAACTCTGTTTTCAGACCGGAATTTCAGACTCTCTGCCGACCGGCACACAATACAGATATGGGCCTTGGGTGTCCAAGCCACAAAGGAAATCAGGGAACCCCATGCATTTCCAAAAAGAGGACACCCGTGGGAATCTGCAGAGGTATAATTTGTGCAAATCGCCCTAGAATTTATTACCCAGAGACCACTGCAAAGTCTGAAATGTGGGAAAAAAAGCATTTTCCGCACATTTCGCTCGGCGCACCCATCGAAACACACCCCCAACAACACATGGCCAACTGTCCTGCGTTCCCATAGGTGTCCCAATGAAAACGGTACCTCACATGTTTGGGTGCACCTACCTGGCGCCAAGGGGAAAGCCTAAAACACAAGTAACCCCAAGTCTGTTTTCAGACCGGAATTTCAGACTCTCTGCGACCGGCGCACCATACAGATATGGGTCTCAGGTGTCCAAGAGACCAAGGAAAACAGGGAACCCCATGCATTTCTGAAAAGAGGACACCTATGGGAATCAGCAGAGGTATGATTTGCGCAAATCGCCCCAGAATTTATTACCCAGACACCCCCGCAAAGTCCGAAATGTGGGGAAAAAAACGTTTTTTCCACACATTTCGCTCAGCTCACCCATCAAAACAAACCCCCAACAACACATGGCCAACCTTCCTGCGTTTCCACAGGTGTCCCAATGAAAACGGTACCTCACATGTGTGGGTGCACCTACCTGGGTGCCAAGGGGAAAGCCTAAAACACAAGTAACCCCAACTCTGTTTTCAGACCGGAATTTCAGACTCTCTGCCGACCGGCACACAATACAGATATGGGCCTTGGGTGTTCAAGCCACCAAGAAAAACAGGGAACCCCATGCATTTCCAAGAAGAGGACACCTGTGGAAATCCGCAAAGGTATGATTTGCGCAAATCGCCCCAGAATTTATTACCCAGACACCCCCCAAAGTCCAAAATGTGGGGAAAAAAACGCATTTTCCTCACATTATGCTCGGCTCACTCATCGGAACACGCCCCCAACAACACATGGCATACTGTCCCGCGTTCACACAGATGTCCTGATGAAAGCGATACCTCACATGTGTGGGTGCACCTACCTGGGCGCCAAGGGGAAAGCCTAAAACACAAGTAACCCCAACTCTGTTTTCAGACCGGAATTTCAGACTCTCTGCCGACCGGCACACAATACAGATATGGGCCTTGGGTGTCCAAGCCACAAAGGAAATCAGGGAACCCCATGCATTTCCAAAAAGAGGACACCCGTGGAAATTGGCAGAGGTATGATTTGTGCAAATTGCCCCGGAATTTAGTACCCAGACACCCCTGCAATTTCTGAAATATGGGGAAAAAAACACATTTTCCGCACATTTTGCTAAGCTCACCCATCGGAACACGTCCCCAACAATACATGGTCTACTGTCCCGCGTTCCCACAGCTGTCCTGATGAAAACAGTACCTCACATGTGTGGGTGCACCTACCTGGGCGCCAAAGGAAAAGCCTAAAACACAAGTAACCCCAAGTCTGTTTTCAGACCGGAATTTCAGACTCTCTGCCAAACGGCACACCATACAGATATGGGGCTCGGGTGTCCAAGCCACCAAGGAAAACAGGGAACCCCATGCAGTTCCAAAAAGAGGACACCCTTGGGAATCCGCAGAGGTATGATTTGAGCAAATCGCCCCAGAATTTATTACCCAGACACCCCCGCTAAGTCCAAAATGTGGGAAAAAATGCATTTTCCGCACATTTCTCTCGGCTCACCCATCGAAACACACCCCCAAAAACACATGGCCTACTGTCACGTGTTCCCACCAGTGTCCCGATGAAAACGGTACCTCACATGTGTGGGTGCACCTACCTGGGCGCCAAGGGGAAAGCCTAAAACACAAGTAACCCCAACTCTGTTTTCAGACCGGAATTTCAGACTCTCTGCCGACCGGCACACAATACAGATATGGGCCTTGGGTGTCCAAGCCACAAAGGAAATCAGGGAACCCCATGCATTTCCAAAAAGAGGACACCCGTGGAAATTGGCAGAGGTATTATTTGCGCAAATTGCCCCGGAATTTAGTACCCAGACACCCATGCAATTTCTGAAATATGGGGAAAAAAACACATTTTCCACACATTTTGCTAAGCTCACCCATCGGAACACGTCCCCAACAATACATGGTCTACTGTCCCGCGTTTCCACAGCTGTCCTGATGAAAACGGTACCTCACATGTGTGGGTGCACCTACCTGGGCGCCAAAGGAAAAGCCTAAAACACAAGTAACCCCAAGTCTGTTTTCAGACCGGAATTTCAGACTCTCTGCCAACCGGCACACCATGCAGATATGGGCCTCGGGTGTCCAAGCCACCAAGGACAACAGGGAACCCCATGCATTTCCGAAACGAGGACACCCGTGGGAATCCACAGAGGAATGATTTGCGCAAATCGCCCCAGAATTTGTTGCTCAGATAGCCCCGTAAAGCCCGAAATGTGGCGAAAAAAACACATTTTCTGCACATTTCGCGCGGCTCACCCATCGAAACTTGCCCCCAACAACACATGGCCTACCGTCCCGCGTTCCCACAGGAGTCCCAATAAAAATGGTACCTCACTTGTGTGGGTGCACCTACCTGGGCGCCATTGGGAAAGCCTAAAACACAAGTTACCCCAAGTCTGTTTTCAGACCGTAGTTTCAGACTCTCTGCTGACCGGCACACCATACAGATATGGGCCTCGGGTGTCCAAGCCCCCAAGGAAAACAGGGAACCCCATGCATTTCCAAAATGAGGACACCCGTGGGAATCTGCAGAGGTATAATTTGTGCAAATCGCCCTAGAATTTATTACCCAGAGACCACTGCAAAGTCTGAAATGTGGGAAAAAAAGCATTTTCCGCACATTTCGCTCGGCGCACCCATCGAAACACACCCCCAACAACACATGGCCAACTGTCCTGCGTTCCCATAGGTGTCCCAATGAAAACGGTACCTCACATGTTTGGGTGCACCTACCTGGCGCCAGGGGGAAAGCCTAAAACACAAGTAACCCCAAGTCTGTTTTCAGACCGGAATTTCAGACTCTCTGCGACCGGCGCACCATACAGATATGGGTCTCAGGTGTCCAAGAGACCAAGGAAAACAGGGAACCACATGCATTTCTGAAAAGAGGACACCTATGGGAATCAGCAGAGGTATGATTTGCGCAAATCGCCCCAGAATTTATTACCCAGACACCCCCGCAAAGTCCGAAATGTGGGGAAAAAAACGTTTTTTCCACACATTTCGCTCAGCTCACCCATCAAAACACACCCCCAACAACACATGGCCAACCTTCCTGCGTTTCCACAGGTGTCCCAATGAAAACGGTACCTCACATGTGTGGGTGCACCTACCTGGGTGCCAAGGGGAAAGCCTAAAACACAAGTAACCCCAAGTCTGTTTTCAGACCGGAATTTCAGACTCTCTGCAAACCGGCACACCATACAGATATGGGCCTAGGGTGTCCAAGCCACCAAGGAAAACAGGAAACCCCATGCAGTTCCAAAAAGAGGACACCCTTTGGAATCCACAGAGGTATGATTTGCGCAAATCGCCCCAGAATGTATTACCCAGACACCCGCGCAAAGTCCGAAATGTGGGGAAAAAATGCTTTTTCCGCACATTTCTCTTGGCTCACCCATCGAAACACACCCCCAAAAAAACATGGCCTACCGTCATGTGTTCCCACCGGTGTCCCGATGAAAACGCTACCTCACATGTGTGGGTGCACCTACCTGGGCGCCAAGGGGAAAGCCTAAAACACAAGTAACCCCAACTCTGTTTTCAGACCGGAATTGCAGACTCTCTGCCGACCGGCACACAATCCAGATATGGGCCTTGGGTGTCCAAGCCACCAAGGAAATCAGGGAACCCCATGCATTTCCAAAAAGAGGACACCCGTGGAAATTCGCAGAGGTATGATTTGTGCAAATCGCCCCAGAATTTAGTACCCAGACACCCCTGCAATTTCTGAAATGTGGGGAAAAAAACACATTTTCTGCACATTTTGCTAAGCTCGCCCATCGGAACGGGCCCCAACAACACATGGTCTACTGTCCCGCGTTCCCACAGCTGTCCTGATGAAAACGGTACCTCACATGTGTGGGTGCACCTACCTGGGCGCCAAAGGGAAAGCCTAAAACACAAGTAACCCCAAGTCTGTTTTCAGACGGGAATGTCAGACTCTCTGCCAACCGGCACACCATACAGATATGGGCCTCGGGTGTCCAAGCCACCAAGGACAACAGGGAACCCCTTTGCATTTCCGAAACAAGGACACCCGTGGGAATCCACAGAGGTATGATTTGCGCAAATCGCCCCAGAATTTGTTGCTCAGATAGCCCTGCAAAGCCCGAAATGTGGGAAAAAAAACACATTTTCTGCACATTTCGCTATGCTCACCCATCGAAACATGCCCCCAACAAGACATGGCCTACCGTCCCGTGTTCCCACAGGAGTCCCAATAAAAATGGTACCTCACTTGTGTGGGTGCACCTACCTGGGCGCCAATGGGAAAGCCTAAAATACAAGTAACCCCAAGTCTGTTTTCAGACCGAAATTTCAGACTCTCTGCCGACCGGCACACCATACAGATATGGGCCTCGGGTGTCCAAGCCCCCAAGGAAAACAGGGAGCCCCATGCATTTCCAAAAAGAGGACACCCGTGGGAATCTGCAGAGGTATGATTTGTGCAAATCGCCCCAGAATTTATTACCCAGACACCACTGCAAAGTATGAAATGTGGGAAAAAAAGCATTTTCTGCACATTTCGCTCGGCGCACCCATCGAAACACACCCCCAAAAACACATGGCCAACCGTCCTGCGTTCCCACAGGTGTCCCAATGAAAACAGTACCTCACATGTTTGGGTGCATCTACCTGGGTGCCAAGGGGAAAGCCTAAAACACAAGTAACCCCAAGTCTGTTTTCAGACCGGAATTTCAGACTCTCTGCGACCCGCACACCATACAGATATGGGCCTTGGGTGTCCAAGCCACCAATTAAATCAGGGAACCCCATGCATTTCCGAAAAGAGGACACCTGTGGAAATCCGCAAAGGTATGATTTGCGCAAATCGCCCCAGAATTTATTACCCAGACACCCCTCCAAAGTCCGAAATGTGGGGAAAAAAATGCATTTTCCGCACATTATGCACGGCTCACTCATAGGAACACGCCGCCAACAACACATGGCCTACTGTCCCGCGTTCCCACAGATGTCCTGATGAAAACGGTACCTCACATGTGTGGGTGCACCTACCTGGGCGCCAAGGGGAAAGCCTAAAACACAAGTAACGACAAGTCTGTTTTCAGACCGGAATTTCAGACTCTCTGCCGACCGGCACACCATACAGATATGGGCCTCGGGTGTCCAAGCCACCAAGGAAAACAGGGAAGCCCATTCATTTCCAAAAAGAGGACACCCGTGGGAATCTGCAGAGGTATGATTTGTGCAAATCGCCCCAGAATTTATTACCCAGACACCCCTGCAAAGTCTGAAATGTGGGAAAAAAAGCATTTTCCGCACATTTCGCTCGGCGCACCCATCGAAACACACCCCCAACAACACATGGCCTACCGTCCCCCGTTCCCACAGGTGTCCCAATGAAAACGGTACCTCACATGTTTGGGTGCACCTACCTGGGCGCCAAGGGGAAAGCCTAAAACACAAGTAACCCCAAGTCTGTTTTCAGACCGGAATTTCAGACTCTCTGCGACCAGCACACCATACAGATATGGGCCTTGGGTGTCCAAGCCACCAAGGAAATCAGGGAACCCCATGCATTTCCGAAAAGAGGACACCTGTGGAAATCCGCAAAGGTATGATTTGCGCAAATCGCCCCAGAATTTATTACCCAGACACCCCTCCAAAGTCCGAAATGTGGGGAAAAAAATGCATTTTCCGCACATTATGCACGGCTCACTCATAGGAACACGCCGCCAACAACACATGGCCTACTGTCCCGCGTTCCCACAGATGTCCTGATGAAAACGGTACCTCACATGTGTGGGTGCACCTACCTGGGCGCCAAAGGGAAAGCCTAAAACACAAGTAACCGCCAAGTCTGTTTTCAGACCGGAATTTCAAACTCTCTGCCGACCGGCACACCATACAGATATGGGCCTCGGGTGTCCAAGCCACCAAGGAAAACAGGGAACCCCATGCATTACCGAAAAGAGGACACCTGTGGGAATCAGCAGAGGTATGATTTGCGCAAATCGCCCCAGAATTTATTACCCAGACACCCCTGCAAAGTCTGAAATGTGGGGAAAAAACATTATTTCCACACATTTCGCTCAGCTCACCCATCAAAACATGCCCCCAACAACACATGGACTACCGTCTCCCATTCTCACAGGTCTCCCGATGAAAACGGTACCTCACATGTGTGGATGCACCTACCTGGGCGCCAAGGGGAAAGCCTAAAACACAAGTAACCCCAAGTCTGTTTTCAGAACGGAATTTCAGACTCTCTGCAAACCGGCACACCATACAGATATGGGCCTAGGGTGTCCAAGCCACCAAGGAAAACAGGAAACCCCATGCAGTTCCAAAAAGAGGACACCCTTTGGAATCCACAGAGGTATGATTTGCGCAAATCGCCCCAAAATGTATTACCCAGACACCCCCGCAAAGTCCGAAATGTGGGGAAAAAAATGCATTTTCCGTACATTTCTCTTGGCTCACCCATCAAAACACACCCCCAAAAACACATGGCCTACCGTCACGTGTTCCCACCGGTGTCCCGATGAAAACGGTACCTCACATGTGTGGGTGCACCTACCTGGGCGCCAAGGGGAAAGCCTAAAACACAAGTAACCCCAACTCTGTTTTCAGACCGGAATTTCAGACTCTCTGCCGACCGGCACACAATACAGATATGGGCCTTGGGTGTCCAAGCCACAAAGGAAATCAGGGAACCCCATGCATTTCCAAAAAGAGGACACCCGTGGGAATCTGCAGAGGTATAATTTGTGCAAATCGCCCTAGAATTTATTACCCAGAGACCACTGCAAAGTCTGAAATGTGGGAAAAAAAGCATTTTCCGCACATTTCGCTCGGCGCACCCATCGAAACACACCCCCAACAACACATGGCCAACTGTCCTGCGTTCCCATAGGTGTCCCAATGAAAACGGTACCTCACATGTTTGGGTGCACCTACCTGGCGCCAAGGGGAAAGCCTAAAACACAAGTAACCCCAAGTCTGTTTTCAGACCGGAATTTCAGACTCTCTGCGACCGGCGCACCATTCAGATATGGGTCTCAGGTGTCCAAGAGACCAAGGAAAACAGGGAACCCCATGCATTTCTGAAAAGAGGACACCTATGGGAATCAGCAGAGGTATGATTTGCGCAAATCGCCCCAGAATTTATTACCCAGACACCCCCGCAAAGTCCGAAATGTGGGGAAAAAAACGTTTTTTCCACACATTTCGCTCAGCTCACCCATCAAAACAAATCCCCAACAACACATGGCCAACCTTCCTGCATTTCCACAGGTGTCCCAATGAAAACGGTACCTCACATGTGTGGGTGCACCTACCTGGGTGCCAAGGGGAAAGCCTAAAACACAAGTAACCCCAACTCTGTTTTCAGACCGGAATTTCAGACTCTCTGCCGACCGGCACACAATACAGATATGGGCCTTGGGTGTCCAAGCCACCAAGAAAAACAGGGAACCCCATGCATTTCCAAGAAGAGGACACCTGTGGAAATCCGCAAAGGTATGATTTGCGCAAATCGCCCCAGAATTTATTACCCAGACACCCCCCAAAGTCCAAAATGTGGGGAAAAAAACGCATTTTCCTCACATTATGCTCGGCTCACTCATCGGAACACGCCCCCAACAACACATGGCATACTGTCCCGCGTTCACACAGATGTCCTGATGAAAGCGATACCTCACATGTGTGGGTGCACCTACCTGGGCGCCAAGGGGAAAGCCTAAAACACAAGTAACCCCAACTCTGTTTTCAGACCGGAATTTCAGACTCTCTGCCGACCGGCACACAATACAGATATGGGCCTTGGGTGTCCAAGCCACAAAGGAAATCAGGGAACCCCATGCATTTCCAAAAAGAGGACACCCGTGGAAATTGGCAGAGGTATGATTTGTGCAAATTGCCCCGGAATTTAGTACCCAGACACCCCTGCAATTTCTGAAATATGGGGAAAAAAACACATTTTCCGCACATTTTGCTAAGCTCACCCATCGGAACACGTCCCCAACAATACATGGTCTACTGTCCCGCGTTCCCACAGCTGTCCTGATGAAAACAGTACCTCACATGTGTGGGTGCACCTACCTGGGCGCCAAAGGAAAAGCCTAAAACACAAGTAACCCCAAGTCTGTTTTCAGACCGGAATTTCAGACTCTCTGCCAAACGGCACACCATACAGATATGGGGCTCGGGTGTCCAAGCCACCAAGGAAAACAGGGAACCCCATGCAGTTCCAAAAAGAGGACACCCTTGGGAATCCGCAGAGGTATGATTTGCGCAAATCGCCCCAGAATTTATTACCCAGACACCCCCGCTAAGTCCAAAATGTGGGAAAAAATGCATTTTCCGCACATTTCTCTCGGCTCACCCATCGAAACACACCCCCAAAAACACATGGCCTACTGTCACGTGTTCCCACCGGTGTCCCGATGAAAACGGTACCTCACATGTGTGGGTGCACCTACCTGGGCGCCAAGGGGAAAGCCTAAAACACAAGTAACCCCAACTCTGTTTTCAGACCGGAATTTCAGACTCTCTGCCGACCGGCACGCAATACAGATATGGGCCTTGGGTGTCCAAGCCACAAAGGAAATCAGGGAACCCCATGCATTTCCAAAAAGAGGACACCCGTGGAAATTGGCAGAGGTATTATTTGCGCAAATTGCCCCGGAATTTAGTACCCAGACACCCATGCAATTTCTGAAATATGGGGAAAAAAACACATTTTCCACACATTTTGCTAAGCTCACCCATCGGAACACGTCCCCAACAATACATGGTCTACTGTCCCGCGTTCCCACAGCTGTCCTGATGAAAACGGTACCTCACATGTGTGGGTGCACCTACCTGGGCGCCAAAGGAAAAGCCTAAAACACAAGTAACCCCAAGTCTGTTTTCAGACCGGAATTTCAGACTCTCTGCCAACCGGCACACCATGCAGATATGGGCCTCGGGTGTCCAAGCCACCAAGGACAACAGGGAACCCCATGCATTTCCGAAACGAGGACACCCGTGGGAATCCACAGAGGAATGATTTGCGCAAATCGCCCCAGAATTTGTTGCTCAGATAGCCCCGTAAAGCCCGAAATGTGGCGAAAAAAACACATTTTCTGCACATTTCGCGCGGCTCACCCATCGAAACTTGCCCCCAACAACACATGGCCTACCGTCCCGCGTTCCCACAGGAGTCCCAATAAAAATGGTACCTCACTTGTGTGGGTGCACCTACCTGGGCGCCATTGGGAAAGCCTAAAACACAAGTTACCCCAAGTCTGTTTTCAGACCGTAGTTTCAGACTCTCTGCTGACCGGCACACCATACAGATATGGGCCTCGGGTGTCCAAGCCCCCAAGGAAAACAGGGAACCCCATGCATTTCCAAAATGAGGACACCCGTGGGAATCTGCAGAGGTATAATTTGTGCAAATCGCCCTAGAATTTATTACCCAGAGACCACTGCAAAGTCTGAAATGTGGGAAAAAAAGCATTTTCCGCACATTTCGCTCGGCGCACCCATCGAAACACACCCCCAACAACACATGGCCAACTGTCCTGCGTTCCCATAGGTGTCCCAATGAAAACGGTACCTCACATGTTTGGGTGCACCTACCTGGCGCCAGGGGGAAAGCCTAAAACACAAGTAACCCCAAGTCTGTTTTCAGACCGGAATTTCAGACTCTCTGCGACCGGCGCACCATACAGATATGGGTCTCAGGTGTCCAAGAGACCAAGGAAAACAGGGAACCACATGCATTTCTGAAAAGAGGACACCTATGGGAATCAGCAGAGGTATGATTTGCGCAAATCGCCCCAGAATTTATTACCCAGACACCCCCGCAAAGTCCGAAATGTGGGGAAAAAAACGTTTTTTCCACACATTTCGCTCAGCTCACCCATCAAAACACACCCCCAACAACACATGGCCAACCTTCCTGCGTTTCCACAGGTGTCCCAATGAAAACGGTACCTCACATGTGTGGGTGCACCTACCTGGGTGCCAAGGGGAAAGCCTAAAACACAAGTAACCCCAAGTCTGTTTTCAGACCGGAATTTCAGACTCTCTGCAAACCGGCACACCATACAGATATGGGCCTAGGGTGTCCAAGCCACCAAGGAAAACAGGAAACCCCATGCAGTTCCAAAAAGAGGACACCCTTTGGAATCCACAGAGGTATGATTTGCGCAAATCGCCCCAGAATGTATTACCCAGACACCCGCGCAAAGTCCGAAATGTGGGGAAAAAATGCTTTTTCCGCACATTTCTCTTGGCTCACCCATCGAAACACACCCCCAAAAAAACATGGCCTACCGTCATGTGTTCCCACCGGTGTCCCGATGAAAACGCTACCTCACATGTGTGGGTGCACCTACCTGGGCGCCAAGGGGAAAGCCTAAAACACAAGTAACCCCAACTCTGTTTTCAGACCGGAATTGCAGACTCTCTGCCGACCGGCACACAATCCAGATATGGGCCTTGAGTGTCCAAGCCACCAAGGAAATCAGGGAACCCCATGCATTTCCAAAAAGAGGACACCCGTGGAAATTCGCAGAGGTATGATTTGTGCAAATCGCCCCAGAATTTAGTACCCAGACACCCCTGCAATTTCTGAAATGTGGGGAAAAAAACACATTTTCTGCACATTTTGCTAAGCTCGCCCATCGGAACGGGCCCCAACAACACATGGTCTACTGTCCCGCGTTCCCACAGCTGTCCTGATGAAAACGGTACCTCACATGTGTGGGTGCACCTACCTGGGCGCCAAAGGGAAAGCCTAAAACACAAGTAACCCCAAGTCTGTTTTCAGACCGGAATGTCAGACTCTCTGCCAACCGGCACACCATACAGATATGGGCCTCGGGTGTCCAAGCCAGCAAGGACAACAGGGAACCCCATGCATTTCCGAAACAAGGACACCCGTGGGAATCCACAGAGGTATGATTTGCGCAAATCGCCCCAGAATTTGTTGCTCAGATAGCCCCGCAAAGCCCGAAATGTGGGAAAAAAAACACATTTTCTGCACATTTCGCTATGCTCACCCATCGAAACATGCCACCAACAAGACATGGCCTACCGTCCCGTGTTCCCACAGGAGTCCCAATAAAAATGGTACCTCACTTGTGTGGGTGCACCTACCTGGGCGCCAATGGGAAAGCCTAAAACACAAGTAACCCCAAGTCTGTTTTCAGACCGTAATTTCAGACTCTCTGCCGACCGGCACACCATACAGATATGGGCCTCGGGTGTCCAAGCCCCCAAGGAAAACAGGGAGCCCCATGCATTTCCAAAAAGAGGACACCCGTGGGAATCTGCAGAGGTATGATTTGTGCAAATCGCCCCAGAATTTATTACCCAGACACCACTGCAAAGTATGAAATGTGGGAAAAAAAGCATTTTCCGCACATTTCGCTCGGCGCACCCATCGAAACACACCCCCAAAAACACATGGCCAACCGTCCTGCGTTCCCACAGGTGTCCCAATGAAAACAGTACCTCACATGTTTGGGTGCATCTACCTGGGTGCCAAGGGGAAAGCCTAAAACACAAGTAACCCCAAGTCTGTTTTCAGACCGGAATTTCAGACTCTCTGCGACCCGCACACCATACAGATATGGGCCTTGGGTGTCCAAGCCACCAAGGAAATCAGGGAACTCCATGCATTTCCGAGAAGAGGACACCTGTGGAAGTCCGCAAAGGTATGGTTTGCGCAAATCGCCCCATAATTTATTACCCAGACTCCCCCCAAACTCCGAAATGTGGGGAAAAAACGCATTTTCCGCATTTTATGCTCGGCTCACTTATTGGGACACGCCCCCAACAACACATGGCCTACTGTCCCGCGTTCCCACAGATGTCCTGATAAAAATGGTACCTCACATGTGTGGGTGCACCTACCTGGGCGCTAAAGGGAAAGCCTAAAACACAAGTAACCCCCAAGTCCGTTTTCAGACCGGAATTTCAAACTCTCTGCCGACCGGCACACCATACAGATATGGGTCTCGGGTGTCCAAGCCACCAAGGAAAACAGGGAACCCCATGCATTTCCGAAAAGAGGACACCTGTGGGAATCAGCAGAGGTATGATTTGCGCAAATCGCCCCAGAATTTATTACCCAGACACCCCCGCAAAGTCCGAAATGTGGGGAAAAAAACATTTTTTCCACACATTTCGCTCAGCTCACCCATCGAAACACGCCCCTAACAACACATGGACTACCGTCTCCCATTCCCACAGGTCTCCCGATGAAAATGGTACCTCACATGTGTGGGTGCACCTACCTGGGCGCCAAGGGGAAAGCCTAAAACACAAGTAACGACAAGTCTGTTTTCAGACCGGAATTTCAGACTCTCTGCCGACCGGCACACCATACAGATATGGGCCTCGGGTGTCCAAGCCACCAAGGAAAACAGGGAAGCCCATTCATTTCCAAAAAGAGGACACCCGTGGGAATCTGCAGAGGTATGATTTGTGCAAATCGCCCCAGAATTTATTACCCAGACACCCCTGCAAAGTCTGAAATGTGGGAAAAAAAGCATTTTCCGCACATTTCGCTCGGCGCACCCATCGAAACACACCCCCAACAACACATGGCCTACCGTCCCCCGTTCCCACAGGTCTCCCAATGAAAACGGTACCTCACATGTTTGGGTGCACCTACCTGGGCGCCAAGGGGAAAGCCTAAAACACAAGTAACCCCAAGTCTGTTTTCAGACCGGAATTTCAGACTCTCTGCGACCAGCACACCATACAGATATGGGCCTTGGGTGTCCAAGCCACCAAGGAAATCAGGGAACCCCATGCATTTCCGAAAAGAGGACACCTGTGGAAATCCGCAAAGGTATGATTTGCGCAAATCGCCCCAGAATTTATTACCCAGACACCCCTCCAAAGTCCGAAATGTGGGGAAAAAATGCATTTTCCGCACATTATGCACGGCTCACTCATCGGAACACGCAGCCAACAACACATGGCCTACTGTCCCGCGTTCCCACAGATGTCCTGATGAAAACGGTACCTCACATGAGTGGGTGCACCTACCTGGGCGCCAAAGGGAAAGCCTAAAACACAAGTAACCCCAAAGTCTGTTTTCAGACCGGAATTTCAAACTCTCTGCCAACCGGCACACCATACAGATATGGGCCTCGGGTGTCCAAGCCACCAAGGAAAACAGGGAACCCCATGCATTACCGAAAAGAGGACACCTGTGGGAATCAGCAGAGGTATGATTTGCGCAAATCGCCCCAGAATTTATTACCCAGACACCCCTGCAAAGTCTGAAATGTGGGGAAAAAACATTATTTCCACACATTTCGCTCAGCTCACCCATCAAAACATGCCCCCAACAACACATGGACTACCGTCTCCCATTCCCACAGGTCTCCCGATGAAAACGGTACCTCACATGTGTGGGTGCACCTACCTGGGCGCCAAGGGGAAAGCCTAAAACACAAGTAACCCCAAGTCTGTTTTCAGAACGGAATTTCAGACTCTCTGCAAACCGGCACACCATACAGATATGGGCCTAGGGTGTCCAAGCCACCAAGGAAAACAGGAAACCCCATGCAGTTCCAAAAAGAGGACACCCTTTGGAATCCACAGAGGTATGATTTGCGCAAATCGCCCCAAAATGTATTACCCAGACACCCCCGCAAAGTCTGAAATGTGGGTAAAAAAATGCATTTTCCGTACATTTCTCTTGGCTCACCCATCGAAACACACCCCCAAAAACACATGGCCTACCGTCACGTGTTCCCACCGGTGTCCCGATGAAAACGGTACCTCACATGTGTGGGTGCACCTACCTGGGCGCCAAGGGGAAAGCCTAAAACACAAGTAACCCGAATTCTGTTTTCAGACCGGAATTTCAGACTCTCTGTCGACCGGCACACCATACAGATATGGGCCTTGGGTGTCCAAGCCACCAAGGAAATCAGGGAACCCCATACATTTCCGAAAAGAAGACACCAGTGGAAATTTGCATAGGTGTGCTTTGCGCAAATCGCCCCAGAATTTAGTACCCAGACACCCCCGCGATTTCTGAAATGTGGGGAAAAAAACACATTTTCCGCACATTTTGCTAAGTTCACCCATCGGAACACGCCCGCAACAACACATGGTCTACTGTCCCTCGTTCCCACAGCTGTCCTGATGAAAACGGTACCTCACATGTGTGGGTGAACCTACCTGGGCGCCAAAGGGAAAGCCTAAAACACAAGTAACCCCAAGTCTGTTTTCAGATCGGAATTTCAGACTCTCTGCCAACCGGCACACCATACAGATATGGGCCTCGGGTGTCCAAGCCACCATGGAAAACAGGGAAGCCCATGCATTTCCAAAAAGAGGACACCCGTGGGAATCTGCAGAGGTATGATTTGTGCAAATAGCCTCAGAATTTATTACCCAGACAACCCTGCAAAGTCTGAAATGTGGGAAAAAAAGCATTTTCCGCACATTTCGCTCGGTGCACCCATCGAAACACATCCCCAACAACACATGGCCTACCGTCCCGCGTTCCCACAGGTGTTCCAATGAAAACGGTACCTCACATGTTTGGGTGCACTGTTAGGCAGAAACCTGTGCAGTTCCCTCTGGGACCACTGCAAAAGATTTAAGACTACAGGTGTTGGCAGTAAACCCACTTGGTAGCAGTCTGCACCACACAGATTCACTGTGGTAGCTGTGGCTGAGCAGTCAGACTTCCCTCAAGAAGAGTTAGGCAGTATACAGAGGATACACAATAGGTACAGAGGCACAGTAGCACAAGCAAACACTGACCAGAGCTAGGTGTAAAAGTATAAACTTATTTATTAAAGGTACACTCAGAAATTACACTAGCACAATAGAAAAGGTAAGAAAGTCAAACACAGTTACTATTACTCATATGTACATCCCTAATCATTTGTTGGACAATTCTAAGTTAACCCCACTTATTTCCAACCAGAGGTGAGCGCTTAACGTTAGATGGTACTCCAACAAGTATTACCAAAAGGGAGGGAAAAGGCAGAAATAAAGAGAGCAGTAAGGTAAAACACTTTTCACATAAGGTTAGCAAAGACAGTCAATGGTGGAACAAGGAGAATTAGTTCGGGGCCCGCTTTAGAGGGAGCCAGGCGAAAAATGTGCCCAAGATCACACAATGTCACAAGTCTTTGCAGGTGAGTAAAAAAGGTTTTACTACGGTTCTGAAAAGTTTAGTTAGGGTGTCCCAGACCTACCCAGGTTCGAGAGCCGAGGGCTAAATCTACCCCGTACAATCGGTGGCAAGGGAGGCCGGGCGGAACACAGTACCTTTAAAAGTGGAAAGATTCCTCCAGCGGTGGTAGTCGTTCCTGGTAGTGGGTGCAAGTCGTGGCGTCGTCCCGAGGAAGAGGTGATCTCGACGTGGAGGACAGCTGCAGGTCGTTGCACTACCAGGGATGAGGCCAGCCGTGGAGTTTTCCGGTCACAAAGGATTTTTACCCCTCTTTCGCGGTTGAGGTAAAAAGTGGTATCCCGGTTGCCGGGGTGCTTGGCACAGGCAAGGCGGCCACGAGATTCTTCGGGATGACGAAAATAAGGCAGCAACTGGTTGTCCCCACCAGTTAAGGGAAGAAGACTCTCCGGCGGGAGATCTCCTCTGTCGTCGGGAAAAGTGGTGAGACGGTTCTGCAGGGCTTCACCGGTGGTGGCGTCTTGGCAGGTCGGCTCGGCTTCTCCCTCTTCGGCTTCTTAAGTCCTGTGGCGACCTCTGAAGAACCAGTCCCAAAAACCCTGCTTTTTTGCAGCAAACCCCCATTCATACAGCCTAGCTGTCACTCAAACATGCTAAGTGGTGAGCGGGGTGGCTCACCACTTGGGCCAATCACACTAGAGTGCGACATGAGTTGGCAAGGCAACTCAGTCCAGGGTGCCTAAACCCCCTCCCACACCCCCTGTGGTACCCAGACAGAATGGCACCACTTTGGAGGGCTTCTGTGCAGAAGCCCGCCAAAAGTGGAACAAAGGCTCGACTCGGGTTCAGGGTTACTGAAGTGAACCTAGACGCCATTTTGGTGGCGAGTTCCGGCAAAAAATCCCAACCGGTGAATTTATATTAAATAAATAAACCGGCGGTATCTTTAACATTGCACCAAAAAGTGGTGCATCAAAAACAATGGGAAATCCCATTGGGAAATATTCCGGTGGAATATTTCCGTGGTATCCACTGCCACCAGCCAGAACTCGGCGAGGGGGGACGGGACAGTACCCCCTCAACAACAGACCCAGGGGCAATCTAATTGCCCCTACCAGTACTTCCACAGTAAGATGGTTTGTACTGGTTAAGTTCCTAAGTTAAGACTAGTAAAGTCAATGGTAACTTTGCAGACCCAGGGAGACAGTAGTCAGTCCCAGGGTGTGGAGTCTATGTTTGGGGGTCTCTAGGACACCCCTGTGCTACTGCACTGAGGGTGCTGTGTAACACATTCAAAAACCAATGATGGCCTATGGGGAAAATTACCCCCTAGCCCATAAGCAATTAGCAAGTCACAGAAAACACTCTCAAGTCATGTCCAAGAGTGAGGGTAAAAGAGTCTCACTCTTGGCAGGAGAAAAAAATAAACCCCAAAAAATCCAGCAAAGCTGCTGGGGGACTCACTAGGTTAGGAAATTCAGCCTAAACAGAGAATTCTTCCTATCACTCGCCCCCCCCAGACTAAGGGACAGGAGGATTTAATCCACTCCTGGATGAACCTCATACCTCTAGTCGATGACATACATCCTAGAGAGTCCATCAGCATTTTGATGGTGACACCCTGACCTGTGCTCAATGGTGAAATCAAACCCTTGGAGGCAGATTGACCATCTCAATAGTTTTGGAGTTTCCCCTTTCATTTGCATTAACCATCTCAAGGGTTGGTGGTCAGTCTGAATGACAAAAGTAGAACCATACAAGTATTGCCTAAACTTCTTCAGTGCCCACACAATAGCAAAGCATTCTCTTTCGATTGTTGCCCACCTTGTTTCAGGATCCTTCAGTTTTCTACTGATGAAGCAAATGGGGTGTTCCCTACCCTTCTCATCCAGTTGGCTAAGAACTGCACCTATACCTACATTGGAAGCATCAGTTTGTACAATGAAAGTTTGGTGGTAGTCAGGAGCTCTGAGTACTGGAGCTTGGCAGAGAGCTTTCTTCAGGTTTTCAAAGGCCTGATTGCATTCCTCATTCCATTTGACCTTCTTAGGGAATTTTGGAGAGGAGATCACATTCAGAGGAGAAGCTATGGTCCCATAGTTCTCAATGAAATTCCTATAGTACCCAGTGAGGGCTAAGAAGGCTCTCACCTGGGTCTGAGTAGTAGGTGTTGTCCAATTTTGCACAGCTTCAATCTTGCTGAGCAAAGGCCTTATTTCTCCACCTCCTACCTCATGTCCAAGGTAGACCACTTTACTCTGACCAATTTGGCACTTGCTTGCCTTTATGGTCAGATTGACCTGCTCAAGAGCCTGCAAAACATGTCCTAAGTGGGTCACATGTTCTTCCCAGGAGTGGCTGAAGACTGCAATGTCATCCAAGCATGCCAGGCAGAAGTCCTCCATCCCAGCTAGAACTTGGTTCACCATCCTTTGGAATGTTGCAGGTGCATTTTTCAGTCCAAAAGGCATAACCTTGAATTGGTATAGGCCAACTGGGGTAGAAAATGCAGTTTTCTCCTTGGCATGGTCTGTCAGGGCTATTTGCCAATAGCCTGACGTAAGGTCCAGTGTGCTGAGGTACTTGGCTGCACCAAGTTTATCCATCAACTCATCTGTCCTTGGCAAAGGGTGGGCATCAGTCTTGGTGACTGCATTAAGAGCTCTATAGTCCACACAGAATCTCAACTCTTTGGATCCTGCCTTTGGTACTAACACCACTGGGCTAGACCATGGACTAGTAGAGGGCTCTATTACCCCGAGATCAAGCATCTTCTTGACCTCACCTTTGATGTTGGTTCTGACATGTTCTGACATTCTATATCCCCTGCTTATGACTGGCAGACAGTCACCAGTGAGTATCTCATGCTGTCCCCAAGGGGTCAAGCCTGGTGAAAGTGAGAACAGGGGGGCAAACTGATTTAACATAGCTTTGCACTCCTCCTGGTGCTCAGGGGTCAGATCTGAAGAGAGATTAACTCCTTCAACCTTTTTGTCCAAAGGTAAGCCTCTCAGGAGGTCAGGTAGAGCGTCACTCTCCTCCTCCTCTTCCGATGAAGCTAGAAGCAATGCTCCTACTTCTGGTCTAGAGACATAGGCTTTGAGGCGGTTGGTGTGGAAGACTCTGGGAGCTTCCCTGGGTTTTCCCAGATCCACCAGATAGTTGACCTCTCCAAGTTTTCCCACAACCTTGAAGGGTCCCATCCATTTGTCTTGCAAGGCCCTCTGCCTTGTTGGGAGTATAACTAGAACTAGCTGGTCTTGAGTAAACTCAACCATGTTAGCCTTCTGATCATGCCAATGTTTGATCAGAGCTTGGCCAGCTTTCAAGTTGTCACTTGCTTCTGCCATCATGTGTGACATTCTCCTTCGGAGACCTATCACATAGTCAGTAACTCTGACTTGCTTGGGGGAAGGAGCACTCTCCAACCCCTCCTTAATCAGGGCCAAGGGGCCTCTGACGGGATGGCCATAGAGAAGTTCAAAGGGAGAATAACCTACTCCCTCCTGAGGGACTTCCCTATAAGCAAATAGAAGGCATGGCAGTAGAAGGTCCCACTTCTTCTTAAGGGGTTCTTCTAAGGCACCTATCATGCTCTTCATGGTTCTGTTAAATCTTTCTACCAAACCGTTTGTCTGAGGGTGGTAGGCGGTTGAGAACTTGTAGGTGACTCCGCAGGTTTTCCACATGGCTTTCATGTAGTTGGACATAAAATTTGTCCCCCTGTCAGAGATCACCTCCTTAGGAAACCCAACCCTGGTAAAGATACCAAGGAGGGCCTTAGCCACAGCCTGAGCTGTAACAGTCCTCATAGGAATTGCCTCAGGGTACCTAGTAGCATGGTCTACTACAACAAGGATAAACCTGTTGCCTGAGGAGGTTGGGGGATCAAGGGGACCAACAATGTCAATCCCTACCCTCTCAAATGGGACTCCCACAACTGGGAGAGGCACTAAAGGTGCCACATTCTTGGAACCAACCTTACCAGAAGTCTGGCAGGTATGGCAGCTCCTGCAATACCTATCTACTTCAGCCCCCATTTTTGGCCAATAGAAGTAGAGAGAGAGCCTTTCCTTGGTCTTCTTGAAACTCAAGTGACCAGCCAAAGGAATCTTGTGGGCTAGTTGCAAGAACTGTTGTCTGTTCTCTTGGGGCACTACCAGGCGTTGGTATGCTCCAGGTTCAGATTCGGTTGGTTCACTGTAGAAGAGGCCATCTTCCCAGTGTAACCTATACTTCCCAGGCTCTTGCCCAACAGCCTGAGAAGCTGCCTGCTGGCGGAGACCCTCCAGAGTTGGACATTCTCTTTGTCCCTTACGGAAAGCTGTCCTGCTGGGTCCACCTTCTGCCAGTAAAGACTGCAGCTCAGGATGGTCAGCCGGGTCCAGGTCTCCAATAAGTTCTGGGCCTCCTACTAGCTCTTCTTCAGAGTCTAGTTCAACCAAACAGGGTTGTACCTCCCTCTCAGCCTCAGCTGGAGGTGGAGTTACAGGTGTAACTTTGGACAACCTCGGGGAAGTCCTTGTTGGAAGCACTGGAGTGCTTGCTGTAGGCTTTTTCCTAGGAGTCTTGGGTTGCCCCCTTGCTCCTGATCTGGTAGTTACTGCAGTAAGTTGTTCCAGTGGGAGAGGAGTGATTTCTGTCATCATCTCCTGAGATAAACCTCGCAGGGTTTTCTCTCTTGCAGATTTGGTGAGCTCCTGTAACCTTTTACTAGGAGGTCTGGGGGTATGTGACACAACTCCCAGAGCTTTCAGGTCATTTCCTAGCAGAACTCTTCCTGGCACTTCACATTGTATACTGACAGGTATCTTCACAGCCATATCATTACACTGGATGAGAACTGGTAACTGGGGACACATCTGCACAGGCCCTCCAGCTAACTTGGTGAGGCATTTGGGTGCCTTAGCAACATCCTCTGCCTTGAAAAATGATTCATCCACCACAGTTATGCTGGCCCCAGTGTCCCTGATGGCAGGAGTCTCCTGACCATTTACGTGGACACTGTCCTTATAATACTCTTTAGTATTATCTGGGAGAGAATTATATACATCTAAATTCTGCTGTTCCCACAACCCCAGAGAGACTAAAGAAACACTGGCTGAGACTCCAGTGGGTTCATCAGCCAGTAGTAGAAAGTTTCCACTCGCCATAGTGACTTCCTCCTCTGGAGCGAAGGCTAAGGAGACAAGTTGGACCCCTGAAGGTTTACCCTTACATCTGGGATCTCCTTTCACATGGTCAGTAGCCTTACAAACATAACAGGCCCCAATGGTCCTTTGGAATGGAGGCTTGTTCTGACCTCCTTCTGGTTTAGCACCAGAAGGTATACTACTCTGCTGTGGTTTCCCAGGTGGCTTACCCTTATGGTTTTGTTTGGGGCCCTCTTTGGAATTAGGATTATTAGAATTCTCTTTGGAGTCTTTCTTAGGCTGTCTTCCCTCATCCTTCTTCTGAGTTACCCCAGAATCCTTGTGAGTAGCCCTGTTGGCAACCCACAAGTCAGCAGCCTTAGCTAGTTTCCTAGGATCTAATTCCTGTGATTCAGCCAAGTGCTGTCTGAGCTCAGGAGAGCAGGCATCATAAATTGACTCCATCATTACAAAATTTCTCATCCCTTCATAAGTGTTCACCTTATAACCCTTAATTCATCCCTCTAAGTTTTTCAACCCTTCACACACCCAGGTAGCCCAAGGGGTACCATCATGCTTTTTGAGGCTCCTAAACCTCTTAAGATACTGGGAAGGGGTCTTCCCAAACCTAGCTATCAAAGCTAGTTTCACACATTCATACTCTTTCCTATCCTCCTCCCCCAACTCCATTACCACATCAGTTGCAACAGGGGGAAGCCTAGAGAACAACCAGGTGAGTAACTCATTACTTGTGATGTTCTGGAGCCCATGATTATACTCAAACATAGACAACCAATCCAACACATCCAACTTAGGCTCATACATACCAATCAATTCCTTAGGCATCCGGGGTCTTTTAGGACTGGAACTTCTAGAGGAGCCAGAGAGAGAAGCATTCTCAACAGACAATTTCTTCATTTCTAGCTCATACTTGAGCTCCATTTCCCTTAGCCTTAGTTCTTTGTCAGTTTGAGCATTAAGTTTCTTGTACTCTAATTCAAGTTTCATTTTCTCTAGTTCAAAGTATTGAGGGCTAAATGTGGGACCTGGCAAAGGTCCAGTAGGTACAGCTGGTAGAGCAGACAGAGGCCTAGAGGGACTATCTACAACAGTTTCATCCTCCTCTTCTGGTTCTGACCCAAGATCATCAATACTTTGTGCCATATCAAGATCATTGCTGTTTTCTACATTTGCTGGAGTGATAGGTTCCTCTGGACCATCCTCCAGACTTTGGTTTTCTAACAACCTTTCTATTAGCTCTATTTTCTTTCCTTTAGTCATGAGATTCTTATGCTTACAGAGAAGTCTTAGACAATCAGCAGTTTTTGTAGCAAGGGACTCTTGACTATAACTTTCCATAGTAGACAGGTTAAAAATGACTTTTTCTTTCTTGTGCTTAAGCTTTGTGGTTAGTTGCACTAAGGTATCTCAAAAGTACTCTAAAGTGTATACTCAATACAGATCCCACTGCTGTACACCAGTGTTAGGCAGAAACCTGTGCAGTTCCCTCTGGGACCACTGCAAAAGATTTAAGACTACAGGTGTTGGCAGTAAACCCACTTGGTAGCAGTCTGCACCACGCAGATTCACTGTGGTAGCTGTGGCTGAGCAGTCAGACTTCCCTCAAGAAGAGTTAGGCAGTATACAGAGGATACACAATAGGTACAGAGGCACAGTAGCACAAGCAAACACTGACCAGAGCTAGGTGTAAAAGTATAAACTTATTTATTAAAGGTACACTCAGAAATTACACTAGCACAATAGAAAAGGTAAGAAAGTCAAACACAGTTACTATTACTCATATGTACATCCCTAATCATTTGTTGGACAATTCTAAGTTAACCCCACTTATTTCCAACCAGAGGTGAGCGCTTAACGTTAGATGGTACTCCAACAAGTATTACCAAAAGGGAGGGAAAAGGCAGAAATAAAGAGAGCAGTAAGGTAAAACACTTTTCACATAAGGTTAGCAAAGACAGTCAATGGTGGAACAAGGAGAATTAGTTCGGGGCCCGCTTTAGAGGGAGCCAGGTGAAAAATGTGCCCAAGATCACACAATGTCAAGTCTTTGCAGGTGAGTAAAAAAGGTTTTACTACGGTTCTGAAAAGTTTAGTTAGGGTGTCCCAGACCTACCCAGGTTCGAGAGCCGAGGGCTAAATCTACCCCGTACAATCGGTGGCAAGGGAGGCCGGGCAGAACACAGTACCTTTAAAAGTGGAAAGATTCCTCCAGCGGTGGTAGTCGTTCCTGGTAGTGGGTGCAAGTCGCGGCGTCGTCCTGAGGATGAGGTGATCTCGACGTGGAGGACAGCTGCAGGTCGTTGCACTACCAGGGATGAGGCCAGCCGTGGAGTTTTCCGGTCACAAAGGATTTTTACCCCTCTTTCGCGGTTGAGGTAAAAAGTGGTATCCCGGTTGCCGGGGTGCTTGGCACAGGCAAGGCGGCCACGAGATGCTTCGGGATGGCGAAAAGAAGGCAGCAACTGGTTGACCCCACCAGTTAAGGGAAGAAGACTCTCCGGCGAGAGATCTCCTCTGTCGTCGGGAAAAGTGGTGAGACGGTTCTGCAGGGCTTCACCGGTGGTGTCGTCTTGGCAGGTCGGCTTGGCTTCTCCCTCTTCGGCTTCTTAGGTCCTGTGGCGACTTCTGAAGAACCAGTCCCAAAAACCCTGCTTTTATGCAGCAAACCCCCATTCATACAGCCTAGCTGTCACTCAAACATGCTAAGTGGTGAGCGGGGTGGCTCACCACTTGGGCCAATCACACTAGAGTGCGACATGAGTTGGCAAGGCAACTCAGTCCAGGGTGCCTAAACCCCCTCCCACACCTCTTGTGGTACCCAGACAGAATGGCACCACTTTGGAGGGCTTCTGTGCAGAAGCCTGCCAAAAGTGGAACAAAGGCTAGGCTCGGGTTCAGGGTTACTGAAGTGAACCTAGACGCCATTTTGGCAGCGAGTTCCGGCAAAAAATCCCAACCGGTGAATTTATATTAAATAAATAAACCGGCGGTATCTTTAACATTGCACCAAAAAGTGGTGCATCAAAAACAATGGGAAATCCCATTGGGAAATATTCTGTTGGAATATTTCCGTGGTATCCACTGCCACCAGCCAGAACTCGGCGAGGGGGGACGGGACAGTACCCCCTCGACAACAGACCCAGGGGCAATCTAATTGCCCCTACCAGTACTTCCACAGTAAGATGGTTTGTACTGGTTAAGTTCCTAAATTAAGACTAGTAAAGTCAATGGTAACTTTACAGACCCAGGGAGACAGTAGTCAGTCCCAGGGTGTGGAGTCTATGTTTGGGGGTCTCTACGACACCCCTGTGCTACTGCACTGAGGGTGCTGTGTAACACACATTCAAAAACCAATGATGGCCTATGGGGAAAATTACCCCCTAGCCCATAAGCACATAGCAAGTCACAGAAATCACTCTCAAGTCATGTCCAAGAGTGAGGGTAAAAGAGTCTCACTCTTGGCAGGAGAAAAAAATAAACCCCAACAAATCCAGCAAAGCTGCTGGGGGACTCACTAGGTTAGGAAATTCAGCCTAAACAGAGAATTCTTCCTAACATGCACCTACCTGGGTGCCAAGGGGAAAGCCTAAAACACAAGTAACCCCCAAGTCTGTTTTCAGACCGGAATTTCAAACTCTCTGCCGACCGGCACACCATACAGATATGGGCCTTGGGTGTCCAAGCCACCAAGGAAATCAGGGAACTCCATGCATTTCTGAAAATGGCCTACTGTCCTGCGTTCCCACAGATGTCCTCATGAAAACGGTACCTCACATGTGTGGGTGCACCTACCTGGACGCCAAAGGGAAAGCCTAAAACACAAGTAACCCCCAAGTCTGTTTTCAGACCGGAATTTCAGACTCTCTGCCGTTCGGCACACCATACAGATATGGGCCTCGGGTGTCCAAGCCACCAAGGAAAACAGGGAACCCCATGCATTTCCGAAAAGAAGACACCAGTGGAAATTTGCATAGGTATGATTTGCGCAAACCGCCCCAGAATTTAGTACCCAGACACCCCCGCAATTTCTGAAATGTGGGGAAAAAAACACATTTTCCGCACATTTTGCTAAGTTCACCCATCGGAACACGCCCGCAACAACACATGGTCTACTGTCCCGCGTTCCCACAGATGCCACAGCTGTCCTGATGAAAACGGTACCACACATGTGTGGGTGCACCTACCTGGGCGCCAAAGGGAAAGCCTAAAACACAAGTAACCCCAAGTCTGTTTTCAGACCGGAATTTCAGACTCTCTGCCAACCGGCACACCATACAGATATGGGTCTCGGGTGTCCAAGCCACCATGGAAAACAGGGAAGCCCATGCATTTCCAAAAAGAGGACACCCGTGGGAATCTGCAGATGTATGATTTGCGCTAATCGCCCCAGAATGTATTACCCAGACAACCCTGCAAAGTCTGAAATGTGGGAAAAAAAGCATTTTCCGCACGTTTCGCTCGGTGCACCCATCGAAACACACCCCCAACAACACATGGCCTACCGTCCCGCGTTCCCACATGTGTCCCAATGAAAACGGTTCCTCACATGTTTGGGTGCACCTACCTCGGAGCCAAGGGGAAAGCCTAAAACACAAGTAACACCAAGTATGTTTTCAGACGGGAATTTCAGACTATCTGCGACCGGCACACCATACAGATATGGGCCTTGGGTGTCCAAGCCACCGAGGAAATCAGGGAACCCCATGCAGTTCCGAAAAGAGGACACCTGTCGGAATCAGCAGAGGTACGATTTGCGCAAATCACCCCAGAATTTATTACCCAGACTCCCCCGCAAAGTCCGCAATGTGGCGAATAAAACGTTTTTTCCACACATTTCGCTCAGCTCACCCATCAAAACACGCCCCCAACAAGACATGGACTACCGTCTCCCGTTCCCACAGGTCTCCCGATGAAAACGGTACCTCACATGTGTGGATGCACCTACATGGGCGCCAAGAGGAAAGCCTAAAACACAAGTAACCCAAGTCTGTTTTCAGACCGGAATTTCAGACTCTCTGCAAACCGGCACACCATACAGATATGGGCCTCGGGTGTCCAAGCCCCCAAAGAAAACGGGAGCCCCATGCATTTCCAAAAAGAGGACAACCGTGGGAATCCGCAGAGGTATGATTTGCGCAAATCTCCCCAGAATGTATTACCCAGACACCCCTGCAATGTCTGAAATGTGGGGAAAAAAAGCATTTTCCTCACATTTCGCTGGTCACACCCATCGAAACACACCCCAAAAACACATGGCCTACCGTCCGTGTTCCCACAGGTGTCCCAATGAAAACGGTATGTCACATGTTTAGGTGCACCTAGCTGGGCGCCAAGGGGAAAGACTAAAACACAAGTAACCCCAAGTCTGTTTTCAAACCGGAATTTCAGACTCTCTGCGACCGGCACACCATACAGATATGGGCCTTGGGTGTCCAAGCCACAAAGGAAATCAGGGAACCCCATGCATTTCAAAAAAGAGAGCACGTGTGGAAATACACAAAGGTAGGATTTGCGCAAATCGCCCCAGAATTTATTACCCAGACACCCCCGCAAAATCTGAAATGTGGGGAAAAAATGCATTTTCCGCACATTTCGCTCAGTTCACCCATCGAAACACGCCCCAACAACACATGAGCTACCGTCTCCCATTCCGACAGGTGTCCTGATGAAAACGGTACCTCACATGTGTGGGTGCACCTACCTGGGCACCAAGGGAAAAGCCTAAAACACAAGTAACATCAAGTCTGTTTTCAGACTGGAATTTCAGACTCTCTGCAGACCAGCACACCATACAGATATGGGCCTCGGGTGTCCAAGCCACCAAGGAAAACAGGGAAACCCATGCAGTTCCAAAAAGAGGACACCCGTGGGAATCCGCAGAGGTATGATTTGCGCAAATCGCAGCAGAATTTATTACCCAGACACCTCGGCAAAGTCCGAAAAGTGGGGAAAAAAAAGCATTTTCCGCACATTTCGCTCGGCTCACCCATCGAAACACGCCCCCAACAACACATGAACTACCGTCTCACATTCCGACAGGTGTCCCAATGAAAGCGATACCTCACATGTGTGGGTGCACCTACCTGGATGCCAAAGGGAAAGCCTAAAACACACGTAACCATAAGTCTGTTTTCAGAACGGAATTTCAGACTCTCTGCAGACCAGCACACCATACAGATATGGGCCTCGGGTGTCCAAGCCACCAAGGAAAACAGGGAAACCCATGCAGTTCCAAAAATAGGACACCCGTGGGAATCCGCAGAGGTATGATTTGCGCAAATCGCAGCAGAATTTATTACCCAGACACCCCGGCAAAGTCCGAAAAGTGGGGAAAAAAAAGCATTTTCCGCACATTTCGCTCGGCTCACCCATCGAAACACGCCAACAACAACACATGGTCTACTGTCCCGCATTCCCACAGGTGTCCCTATGAAAATGGTACCTCACATGTGTTGGTGCACCTACCTGGGAACCAAGGGTAAAGCCTAAAACACAAGTAACATCAAGTCTGTTTTCAGACTGGAATATCAGACTCTCTGCCGACCGGCACACCATACAGATATGGGCCTCGGGTGTCCAAGCCACCAAGGAAAACAGAGAAACCCATGCAGTTCCGAAAAAAGGACACCCGTAGGAATCCGCAGAGGTATGATTTGCGCAAATCGCCCCAGAATTTATTACCCAGACCCCCCCGCCAAGTCCAAAATGTGGGGGAAAAAACGCTTTTTCTGCACATTTCGCTCGGCTCACCCTTTGAAACACGCCCCCAACAACACATGAACTACCGTCTCACATTCCGACAGGTGTCCCAATGAAAGCGATACCTCACATGTGTGGGTGCACCTACCTGGATGCCAAAGGGAAAGCCTAAAACACACGTAACCATATGTCTGTTTTCAGAACGGAATTTCAGACTCTCTGCCGACCGGCACACCAAACAGATATGGGCCTCGGGTGTCCAAGCCACCAAGGAAAATAGGGATCCCCATGCATTTCCAAAAAGAGGACACCCGTGGGAATCCACAGAGGTATGATTTGCGCAAATCCCCCCATAATTTATTACCCAGACCCCCCGCAAAGTCCAAAATGTGGGGGAAAAAATGCTTTTTCTGCACATTTCGCTTGGCTCACCCATCGAAACACGCCCCCAACAACACATGAACTACCGTTTCCCATTCCGACAGGTGTCCCGATGAAAACGGTACCTCACATATGTGGGTGCACCTACCTGGGCGCCAAGGGGAAAGCCTAAAACACAAGAAAAGCCAAGTCTGTTTTCAGACCGGAATTTCAGACTCTCTGCCGACTGGCACACCATACAGATATGGGCCTTGGGTGTCCAAGCCACCAAGGAAATCAAGGAACCCCATGCATTTCCGAAAAGAAGACACCCGTGGAAATCCGCAGGGGTATGATTTGCGCAAATCGCCCCAGAATTTATTACCCAGACACACCCGCAAAGTCCGAAATGTGGGGAAAAAAACGCATTTTCTGCACATTTCGCTTGGCTCACCCATCGGAACACGCCGCCAACAACGCATGGCCTACCGTCTCGCGTTCCCACAGGTGTCCCGATGAAAACAGTACCTCACATTTGTGGGTGCACCTACCTGGGCGCCAAGGGGAAAGCCTAAAACACAAGTAACGACAAGTCTGTTTTCAGACCGGAATTTCAGACTCTCTGCCGACCGGCACACCATGCAGACATGGGCCTTGGGTCTCCAAGCCACCAAGGAAAACAGGGAACCCCATACAGTTCAAAAGCGAGGACACCCGTGGGAAACCGCAGAGGTATGATTTGCGCAAATAGCCCCAGAATCTATTACCCAGACACCCCCGCAAATTCCGAAATGTGTGGAAAAAATGCATTTTCCGCACATTTCGCTCAGCTCACCCATCGAAACACGCCCCCAACAACACATGGCCTACCATCCCGCATGCCATCAGGTGTCCGGATGAAACTGGTACCTCACATTGGTGGGTGCTGTGCGCCAAGGGGAAAGCCTAAAACCCCAGTAACCCCAAGTCTGTTTTCAGACCGGAATTTCAGACTCTCTGCCGACCGGCACACCATACAGATATGGGCCTCGGGTGTCCAAGCCACCAAGGAAAACAGGGAACCCCATGCATTTCCAAAAAGAGGACAGTCTTGGGAATCTGCAGAGGTATGATTTGCGCAAATCGCCGCAGAATTTATTACCCAGACCCCCCCCGCCAAGTCCAAAATGTGGGGGAAAAAATGCTTTTTCTGCACATTTCGCTCGGCTCACCCTTCGAAACACGCCCCCAACAACACATGAACTACCGTCTCACATTCCGACAGGTGTCCCAATGAAAGCGGTACCTCACATGTGTGGGTGCACCTACCTGGATGCCAAAGGGAAAGCCTAAAACACACGTAACCATAAGTCTGTTTTCAGAACGGAATTTCAGCCTCTCTGCCGACCGGCACACCAAACAGATATGGGCCTCGGGTGTCCAAGCCACCAAGGAAAATAGGGAACCCCATGCATTTCCAAAAAGAGGACACCCGTGGGAATCCACAGAGGTATGATTTGCGCAAATCCCTCCATAATTTATTACCCAGACCCCCCGCAAAGTCCAAAATGTGGGGGAAAAAATGCTTTTTCTGCACATTTCGCACGGCTCACCCATCGAAACACGCCCCCAACAACACATGAACTACCGTTTCCCATTCCGTCAGGTGTCCCGATGAAAACGGTACCTCACATGTGTGGGTGCACCTACCTGGGCGCCAAGGGGAAAGCCTAAAACACAAGTAAAGCCAAGTCTGTTTTCAGACCGGAATTTCAGACTCTCTGCCGACCGGCACACCATACAGATATGGGCCTTGGGTGTCCAAGCCACCAAGGAAATCAAGGAACCCCATGCATTTACGAAAAGAAGACACCCGTGGAAATCCGCAGGGGTATGATTTGCGCAAATCGCCCCAGAATTTATTACCCAGACACACCCGCAAAGTCCGAAATGTGGGGAAAAAAACGCATTTTCTGCACATTTCGCTTGGCTCACCCATCGGAACACGCCGCCAACAACGCATGGCCTACCGTCTCGCATTCCCACAGGTGTCCCGATGAAAACAGTACTTCACATTTGTGGGTGAACCTACCTGGGCGCCAAGGGGAAAGCCTAAAACACAAGTAACGACAAGTCTGTTTTCAGACCGGAATTTCAGACTCTCTGCCGACCGGCACACCATGCAGATATGGGCCTTGGGTGTCCAAGCCACCAAGGAAAACAGGGAACCCCATACAGTTCAAAAGCGAGGACACCCGTGGGAAACCGCAGAGTTATGATTTGCGCAAATAGCCCCAGAATCTATTACCCAGACACCCCCGCAAATTCCGAAATGTGTGGAAAAAATGCATTTTTCGCACATTTCGCTCAGCTCACCCATCGAAACACGCCCCCAACAACACATGGCCTACCATCCCGCATGCCCTCAGGTGTCCGGATGAAACCGGTACCTCACATTTGTGGGTGCTGTGCGCCAAGGGGAAAAGCCTAAAACCCAAGTAACCCCAAGTCTGTTTTCAGACCGGAATTTCAGACTCTCTGCCGACCGGCACACCATACAGATATGGGCCTCGGGTGTCCAAGCCACCAAGGAAAACAGGGAACCCCATGCATTTCCAAAAAGAGGACAGTCTTGGGAATCTGCAGAGGTATGATTTGCGCAAATCGGCCCAGAATGTATTACCCAGACACCTCCGCAAAGTCCAAAATGTGGGGAAAAAAACACATTTTCTGCATATTTCGCTTGGCTCACCCATCGAAACACACCCCCAACAACACATGGCCTACCGTCCAGCGTTCCCACAGGAGTCCCGATGAAAATGGTACCCCACATGTGTGGGTGCACCTACCTGGGCGCCAAGGGGAAAGCCTAAAACATAAGTAACCCCATGTCTGTTTTCAGACCGGAATTTCAGACTCTCTGCCGACCTGCACACCATACAGATATGGTCCTTGGGTCTCCAAGCCACCAAGGAAAACAGGGAACCCCATGCATTTCCGAAAAGAGGACACACGTGGGAATCCGCAGAGTTATGATTTGCGCAAATCTCCCCAGAATTTATTACCCAGACACCTTCGCAAAGTCCGAAATGTGGGGAAAAAAATGCATTTTCCGCATATTTCGCTCGGCTCACCCATCAAAACACACGCCCAACAACACATGGCCTACCATCCTGCGTTCCCACAGGTGTCTCGATGAAAACGGTACCTCACATGTGTGGGTGCACCTACCTGGGCGCCAAGCGGAAAGCCTAAAACGCAAGTAACCCGAAGTCTGTTTTCAGAAAGGAATTTCAGACTCTCTGCCGACCGGCACACCATACAGATATGGGCCTCGGGTGTCCAAGCCACCAAGGAAAACAGGGAACCTCATGCAGTTCCGAAAAGAGGACACCCGTGGGAATCCGCAGAGGTATGGTTTGCATAAATCGCCCCAGAATTTATTACCCAGACACCCCGCAAAGTCCAAAATGTGGGGAAAAAACGCATTTTCTGCACATTTCGCTCCGCTCACCCATCAAAACACACGCCCAACAACACATGGCCTACCGTCCTGCGTTCCCACAGGTGTCCCGATGAAAATGGTACCTCACATGTGTGGGTGCACCTACCTGCGCGCCAAGCGGAAAGCCTAAAACGCAAGTAACCCGAAGTCTGTTTTCAGACCGGAATTTCAGACTCTCTGCCGACCAGCACACCATACAGATATGGGCCTAGGGTGTCCAAGCCACCAAGGGAAACAGGGAACCCCATGCAGTTCCAAAAAGAGGACACCAGTGGGAATCCGCAGAGGTATGATTTGCGCAAATCGCTGCAGAATTTATTACCCAGACACCCCGCAAAGTCCAAAATGTGGGGAAAAAACGCATTTTCTGCACATTTCGCTCGGCTCACCCATCGAAACACGCCCCCAACAACACATGGCCTTCCGTCCCGCATTCCCACGGGTGTCCCAAAGAAAACGGTAACTCACATGTGTGGGTGCACATATCCGGGCGCCAAGGGGAAAGCCTAAAACAGAAGTTAACCAAAGTCTGTTTTCAGACCGGAATTTAAGACTCTCTACAAACCGGCACACCAAACAGATATGGGCCTCGGGTATCCAAGCCACCAAGGAAAACAGGGAACCCCATGCATTTCTGAAAAGAGAACACCCGTGGGAATCCGCAGAGGTATGATTTGCGCAAATCGCTGCAGAATTTATTACCCAGACAACCCTGCAAATTCTGAAATGTGGGGGAAGAAATGCATTTTCCGCACATTTCGCTCGGCTCACTCATCGAAACACGCACCCAACAACACATGGTCTACAGTCCCACATTCCCACAGGTGTCATGATGAAAACGGTACCTCACATGTGTGGGTGCACCTACCTGGGCGCCAAGGGGAAAGCCTAAAACACAAGTAACCCCAAGTCTTTTTTCAGACCGGAATTTCAGACTCTCTGCCGACCGGCACACCATACAGATATGGGCCTCGGGTGTCCAAGCCACCAAGGAAAACAGGGAACCCCATGCAGTTCCAAAAAGAGGACACCCGTGGGAATCTGCAGAGGTATGATTTGCGCAAATCGCTGCAGAATTTATTTCCCAGACACCCCGCAAAGTCCAAAATGTGGGGAAAAAACGCATTTTCTGCACATTTCGCTCGGCTCACCCATCGAAACACGCCCCCAACAACACATGGCCTTCCGTCCCGCATTCCCACGGGTGTCCCAAAGAAAACGGTAGCTCACATGTGTGGGTGCACCTATCCGGGCGCCAAGGGGAAAGCCTAAAACAGAAGTTAACCCAAGTCTGTTTTCAGACCGAAATTTAAGACTCTCTACAAACAGGCACACCATACAGATATGGGCCTCGGGTGTCCAAGCCACCAAGGAAAACAGGGAACCCCATGCATTTCTGAAAAGAGAACACCCGTGGGAATCCGCAGAGGTATGATTTGCGCAAATCGCTGCAGAATTTATTACCCAGACACCCCCGCAAATTCTGAAATGTGGGGGAAGAAATGCATTTTCCGCACATTTCGCTCGGCTCACCCATCGAAACATGCCCCCAACTACACATGGCCTACCGTCCCGCATTCCCACAGGTGTGCCGATGAAAACAGTACCTCACCTGTGTGGGTGCACCTACCTGGGCACCAAGGGGAAAGCCTAAAACACAAGTAACCCCAAGTCTGTTTTCAGACCGGAATTTCAGACTCTCTGCCGACCGGCACATCATACAGATATGGGCCTCGAGTGTCCAAGCCACCAAGGAAGACAGGGAACCCCATGCATTTCCGAAAAGAGGAAACCCGTGGGAATCCGCAGAGGTATGATTTGCGCAAATCGCCCAAGAATGTATTACCCAGACACCCCCGCAAAGTCCGAAATGTGGGGAAAAAACGCATTTTTCGCACATTTTGCTCGGCTCACTCATCGAAACACGCACCCAACAACACATGGTTTACAGTCCCACATTCCCACAGGTGTCATGATGAAAACGGTACCTCACATGTGTGGGTGCACCTACCTGGGCGCCAAGGGGAAAGCCTAAAACACAATTAACCCCATGTCTTTTTTCAGACCGGAATTTCAGACTCTCTGCCGACCGGCACACCATACAGATATGGGCATCGAGTGTCCAAGCCACCAAGGAAAACAGGGAACCCCATGCATTTCCGAAAGGAGGAAACCCGTGGGAATCCGCAGAGGTATGATTTGCACAAATCGCCCAAGAATTTATTACCCAGACACCCCCGCAAAGTCCGAAATGTGGGGAAAAAATGCATTTTCCGCACATTTCGCTCGGCTCACTCATCGAAACATACCCCCAACAACACAGGGACTACCGTCTCCCGTTCCCACAGGTGTCCTGATGGAAACGGTACCTCACATGTGTGGGTGCACCTACCTGGGCGCCAAGGGGAAAGCCTAAAACACAAGTAACCCCAAGTCTGTTTTCAGACCGGAATTTCAGACACTCTGCTGACCGGCATACCATACAGATATGGGCCTCGGGTGTCGAAGCCACCAAGGAAAATAGGGAACCCCATGCATTTCCGAAAAGAGGACACCCGTTCGAATCCGCAGAGGTATGATTTGCGCAAATCGCCCAAGAATTTATTACCCAGACACCACCGCAAAGTCGGAAATGTGGGGAAAAAAACGCATTTTTGGCATATTTCGCTCGGCTCACTCATCGAAACACGCCCCCAACAACACATGGCCTACAGTCCCACATTCCCACAGGTGTCATGATGAAAACGGTACCTCACATGTCTGTTTTCAGACCGGAATTTCAGACTCTCTGCCGACCGGCACATCATACAGATATGGGCCTCGGGTGTCCAAGCCACCAAGGAAAACAGGGAACCCCATGCATTTCTGAAAAGAGGAAACCCGTGGGAATCCGCAGAGGTATGATTTGCGCAAATCGCCCAAGAATTTATTACCCAGACACCCCCGCAAAATCCGAAATGTGGGGAAAAAAACGCATTTTCCGCACATTTCGCTCGGCTCACTCATCGAAACATGCCCCCAACAACACATGGCCTACTGTCCCGTGTTCCCACAGGTGTCTCGAGTTAAACGGTACCTCACATGTGTGGGTGAACCTACCTGGGCGCCAAGGTTAAAGCCTAAAACACAAGTAACCCCAAGTCTGTTTTCAGACCAGAATTTCAGACTCTCTGCCGACCGGCACACTATACAGATATGGGCCTCGGGTGTCCAAGGCACCAAGGAAAACAGGGAACCCCATGCATTTCCGAAAATAGGACACCAGTGGGAATCCACAGAGGTATGATTTGCGCAAATCATCCCAGAATGTATTACCCAGACACCCCCGCAAAGTCCGAAATGTGGGGAAAAAACACATTTTCCGCATATTTCGCTTGGCTCACCCATCGAAACACACCCCCAACAACACATGGCCTACCGTCCCGCCTTCCCTCAGGTGTCCCGATGAAAACAGTACTTCACATGTGTGGGTGCACCTACCTGGGCGCCAAGGGGAAAGCCTAAAACACAAGTAACCCCAAGTCTGTTTTCAGACCAGAATTTCAGACTCTCTGCCGACAGGCACACCATACAGACATGGGCCTCAGGTGTCCAAGCCACCAAGGAAAACAGGGAACCCCATGCATTTCTGAAAAGAGGACACCTTTGGGAATCTGCTGAGGTATGTTTTGTGCAAATCGCCCCAGAATTTATTACCCAGACACCCCCGCAAAGTCCGAAATGTGGGGAGAAAAACTATTTTCCGCACATTTCGCTCGGCTCACCCATCGAAACACGCCCCCAACAACACATGGTCTACCGTCCCTCGTTTCCACAGGTGTCCCGATGAAAACATTACCTCTCATGTGTGGGTGCACCTACCTGAGCGCCAAGGGGAAAGCCTAAAACATAAGTAACCCCATGTCTGTTTTCAGACTGGAATTTCAGACTCTCTGCCGACCTACCCACCATACAGATGTGTGCCTTGGGTGTCCAAGCCACCAAGGAAAACAGGGAACCCCATGCATTTACGAAAAAGAGGACACACGTGGGAATCCACAGAGGTATGATTTGCGTAAATCTCCCCATAATTTATTACCCAGACACACCCGCAAAGCCCAAAATGTGGGGAAAAAAATGCATTTTCCGCACATTTCGCTTGGCTCACCCATTGGAACACGCCCCCAACAACACATGGCCTACTGTCCCGCATTCCCACAGGTTTCCCGATGAAAACAGTACCTCACATGTGTGGGTGCACCTACCTGGGGCGCAAAGGGGAAAGCCTAAAACATAAGTAACCCCAAGTCTGTTTTCAGACTGGAATTTCAGACTCTCTGCCGACCTACACACCATACAGATGTGGGCCTTGGGTGTCCAAGCCACCAAGGAAAACAGGGAACCCCATGCATTTCCGAAAAGAGGACACCTGTGGGAATCTGGAGAGGTATGATTTGCGCAAATCGCCCCAGAATTTATTACCCAGACACCCCCGCAAATTCCAAAATGTAGAGAAGAAAACGAATTTTCTGCACATTTTGCTTGGCTCACCCATCGAAACACGCCCCCAACAACACATGGCCTACCGTCCCGCATTCCCACAGGTGTCTCGATGAAAACGGTACCTCACATGTGTGGGTGCACCTACTGGGCGCCAAGGGGAAAGCCTAAAACACAAGTAACCCGAAGCCTGTTTTCAGACCGGAATTTCAGACTCTCTGCAGACCAGCACACCATACCGATATGGGCCTTGGGTGTCCAAGCCACCAAGGAAAACAGGGAACCCCATGCAGTTCCGAAAAGAGGACACCGGTGGGAATGCGCAGAGGTATGACTTGCGCAAATCGCCCCAGAATTTATTACCCAGACACCCCGCAAAGTCCAAAATGTGGGGAAAAAACGCATTTTCTGCACATTTCGCTCGGCTCACCCATCGAAACACGCCCCCAACAACACATGGCCTACCGTCCCGAGTTCCCACGGGTGTCCCGATGAAAACAGTGCCTTACATGTGTGGGTGCATCTACCTCGGCGCCAAGGGGAAAGCCTAAAACACAAGTTAACCCAAGTCTGTTTTCAGACAAGAATTTCAGACTCTCTGCAAACCGGCACACCATACAGATATAGGCCTCGGGTGTCCAAGCCACCAAGGAAAACAGGGAACCCCATGCAGTTCCGAAAAGAGGACACCCGTGGGAATACGCAGAGGTATGATTTGCACAAATCGCCCCAGAATTTATTACCCAGACACCCCGCAAAGTCCAAAATGTGGGAAAAAAACGCATTTTCTGCACATTTCGCTCGGCTCACCCATCGAAACACGCCCCCAACAACACATGGCCTACCGTCCCGCATTCCCACAGGAGTCCCGATAAAAAAGGTACCCTGCATTTGTGGGTGCACCTATCTGGGCGCCAAGGGGAAAGCCTAAAACACAAGTTAACCCAAGTCTGTTTTCAGACCAGAATTTCAGACTCTCTGTAAATCGGCACACCATACAGATATGGGCCTCGGGTGTCCAAGCCACCAAGGAAAACAGGGAACCCCATGCAGTTCCGAAAAGAGGACACCTGTGGGAATCCGCAGAGGTATGATTTGCGCAAATCGCCCCAGAATTTATTACCCAGACAACCCGTAAAGTCCAAAATGTGGGGAAAAAATGCATTTTCTGCACAATTCGCTCGGCTCACCCATCGAAACACGCCCCCAACAACACATGGCCTACCGTCCCGCATTCCCACAGGTGTCCCGATGAAAACGGTACCTCACATGTGTGGGTGCACCTATCTGGGCGCCAAGGGGAAAGCCTAAAACACAAGTTAACCCAAGTCTGTTTTCAGACCAGAATTTCAGACTCTCTGCAAACCGGCACACCATACAGATATGGGCCTCGGGTGTCCAAGCCACCAAGGAAAACAGGGAACCCCATGCATTTCCGAAAAGAGAACACCTGTGGGAATCCGCAGAGGTATGATTTGCGCAAATCGCTGCAGAATTTATTACCCAGACACCCCCGCAAATTCCGAAATGTGGGGGAAGAAATGCATTTTGCGCACATTTCGCTCGGCTCACCCAACGAAACATGCCCCCAACAACACATGGCCTACCGTCCCGCATTCTCACAGGTGTGCCGATGAAAACAGTACCTCACATGTGTGGGTGCACCTACCTGGGCACCAAGGGGAAAGCCTAAAACACAAGTAACGCCAAGTCTGTTTTCAGACCGGAATTTCAGACTCTCTGCCGACCGGCACACCATACAGATATGGGCCTCGAGTGTCCAAGCCACCAAGGAAAACAGGGAACCCCATGCATTTCCGAAAAGAGGAACCCCGTGGGAATCCGCAGAGGTATGATTTGCGCAAATCGCCCAAAAATGTATTACCCAGACACCCCCGCAAAGTCCGAAATGTGGGGAAAAAACGCATTTTCCGCACATTTTGCTCGGCTCACTCATCGAAACACGCACCCAACAACACATGGTCTACAGTCCCACATTCCCACAGGTGTCATGATGAAAACGGTACCTCACATGTGTGGGTGCACCTACCTGGGCGCCAAGGGAAAAGCCTAAAACACAAGTAAACCCAAGTCTGTTTTCAGACCGGAATTTCAGACTCTCTGCCGACCGGCACATCATACAGATATGGGCTTCGGGTGTCCAAGCCACCAAGGAAAACAGGGAACCCCATGCATTTCTGAAAAGAGGAAACCCGTGGGAATCCGCAGAGGTATGATTTGCGCAAATCGCCCAAGAATTTATTACCCAGACACCCCCACAAAATCCGAAATGTGGGGAAAAAAACGCATTTTCCGCACATTTCGCTCGGCTCACTCATCGAAACACACCCCCAACAACACATGGCCTACCGTCCCGTGTTCCCACAAGTGTCACGAGTTAAACGGTACCTCACATGTGTGGGTGAACCTACCTGGGCGTCAAGAGTAAAGCCTAAAACACAAGTAACCCCAAGTCTGTTTTCAGACCAGAATTTCAGACTCTCTGCCGACCGGCACACCATACAGATATGGGCCTCGGGTGTCCAAGCCACCAAGGAAAACAGGGAACCCCATGCATTTCTGAAAAGAGGACACCTTTGGGAATCTGCTGAGGTATGTTTTGTGCAAATCGCCCCAGAATTTATTACCCAGACACCCCCGCAAATTGCGAAATGTGGGGGAAAAAATGCATTTTCTGCACATTTCGCTCGGCTCACCCATCGGTACACGCCCCCAACAACACATGGCCTACTGTACCGCGTTCCCACAGGTTTCCCGATGAAAACAGTACCTCACATGTGTGGGTGCACCTACCTGGGCGCCAAGGGGAGTGCCTAAAACATAAGTAACCCCAATTCTGTTTTCAGACTGGAATTTCAGACTCTCTGCCGACCTACCCACCATACAGATGTGGGCCTTGGGTGTCCAAGCCACCAAGGAAAACAGGGAACCCCATGCATTTCCGAAAAGAGGACACCTATGGGAATCCGCAGAGGTATGATTTGCACAAATCGCCCCAGAATGTATTACCCAGACACTCCCGCAAAGTCCAAAATGTAGAGAAAAAAACAAACTTTCCGCACATTTCGCTCGGCTCACCCATCGAAACACGCCCCCAACAACACACGGCCTACTGTCCCGCATTCCCACAGGTGTCTCGATGAAAACGGTACCTCACATGTGTGGGTGCACCTACTGGGCGCCAAATGGAAAGCCTAAAACACAAGTAACCCGAAGCCTGTTTTCAGACCGGAATTTCAGACTCTCCGCTGACCAGCACACCATACAGATATGGGCCTTGGGTGTCCAAGCCACCAAGGAAAACAGGGAACCCCATGCAGTTCCGAAAAGAGGACACGCATGGGAATCCGCAGAGGTATGATTTGCGCAAATCGCCCCAGAATTTATTACCCAGACACCGCAAAGTCCAAAATGTGGGGAAAAAACGCATTTTCTGCACATTTCGCTCGGTTCACCCATCGAAACACGCCCCCAACAACACATGGCCTACCGTCCCGAGTTCCCACGGGTGTCCCGATGAAAATGGTGCCTTACATGTGTGGGTGCACCTACCTGGGCGCCAAGGGGAAAGCCTAAAACACAAGTTAACCCAAGTCTGTTTTCAGACCAGAATTTCAGACTCTCTGCAAACCGGCACACCATACAGATATGGGCCTCGGGTGTCCAAGCCACCAAGGAAAACAGGGAACCCCATGCAGTTCCGAAAAGAGGACACCCGTGGGAATCCCCAGAGGTATGATTTGCGCAAATCGCCCCAGAATTTATTACCCAGACAACCCGTAAAGTCCAAAATGTGGGGAAAAAACGCATTTTCTGCACATTTCGCTCGGCTCACCCATCGAAACACGCCCCCAACAACACATGGCCTACCGTCCCGCATTCCCACAGGTGTCCCAATGAAAACGGTACCTCACATGTGTGGGTGCACCTATCTGGGCGCCAAGGGGAAAGCCTAAAACACAAGTTAACCCAAGTCTGTTTTCAGACCAGAATTTCAGACTCTCTGCAAATCAGCACACCATACAGATATGGGCCTCGGGTGTCCAAGCTACCAAGGAAAACAGGGAACCCCATGCAGTTCCGAAAAGAGGACACCTGTGGGAATCCGCAGAGGTATGATTTGCGCAAATCGCCCCAGAATTTATTACCCAGACAACCCGTAAAGTCCAAAAAGTGGGGAAAAAACGCATTTTCTGCACAATTCGCTCGGCTCACCCATCGAAACACGCCCCCAACAACACATGGCCTACCATCCCGCATTCCCACAGGTGCCCCGATGAAAACAGTACCTCACATGTGTGGGTGCACCTATCTGGGCGCCCAGGGGAAAGCCTAAAACACAAGTTAACCCAAGTCTGTTTTCAGACCAGAATTTCAGACTCTCTGCAAACCGGCACACCATACAGATATGGGCCTCGGGTGTCCAAGCCACCAAGGAAAACAGGGAACCCCATGCATTTCCGAAAAGAGAACACCCGTGGGAATCCGCAGAGGTATGATTTGCGCAAATCGCTGCAGAATTTATTACCCAGACACCCCCGCAAATTCCAAAATGTGGGGGAAGAAATGCATTTTCCGCACATTTCGCTCTGCTCACGCAACGAAACATGCCGCCAACAACACATGGCCTACCGTCCCGCGTTCTCACAGGTGTGCCGATGAAAACAGTACCTCACATGTGTGGGTGCACCTACCTGGGCACCAAGGGGAAAGCCTAAAACACAAGTAACCCCAAGTCTGTTTTCAGACCGGAATTTCAGACTCTCTGCCGACCGGCACACCATACAGATATGGGCCTCGAGTGTCCAAGCCACCAAGTAAAACAGGGAACCCCATGCATTTCCGAAAAGAGGAACCCCGTGGGAATCCGCAGAGGTATGATTTGTGCAAATCGCCCAAAAATGTATTACCCAGACACCCCCGCAAAGTCCGAAATGTGGGGAAAAAACGCATTTTCCGCACATTTTGCTCGGCTCACTTATCGAAACACGCACCCAACAACACATGGTCTACAGTCCCACATTCCCACAGGTGTCATGATGAAAACGGTACCTCACAAGTGTGGGTGCACCTACCTGGGCGCCAAGGGAAAAGCCTAAAACACAAGTAACCCCAAGTCTGTTTTCAGACCGGAATTTCAGACTCTCTGCCGACCGGCACATCATACAGATATGGGCTTCGGGTGTCCAAGCCACCAAGGAAAACAGGGAACCCCATGCATTTCTGAAAAGAGGAAACCCGTGGGAATCCGCAGAGGTATGATTTGCGCAAATCGCCCAAGAATTTATTACCCAGACACCCCCGCAAAATCCGAAATGTGGGGAAAAAAACGCATTTTTCGCACATTTCGCTCGGCTCACTCATCGAAACACGCCCCCAACAACACATGGCCTACCGTCCCGTGTTCCTACAGGTGTCACAAGTTAAACGGTACCTCACATGTGTGGGTGAACCTACCTGGGCGTCAAGAGTAAAGCCTAAAACACAAGTTAACCCAAGTCTGTTTTCAGACCAGAATTTCAGACTCTCTGCCGACCGGCACACCATACAGATATGGGCCTCGGGTGTCCAAGCCATCAAGGAAAACAGGGAACCCCATGCATTTCTGAAAAGAGGACACCTTTGGGAATCTGCTGAGGTATGTTTTGTGCAAATCGCCCCAGAATTTATTACCCAGACACCCCCGCAAATTGCGAAATGTGGGGGAAAAAACGCATTTTCCGCACATTTCGCTCGGCTCACCCATCGGAACACGCCCCCAACAACACATGGCCTACTGTCCCGCGTTCCCACAGGTTTCCCGATGAAAATAGTACCTCACATGTGTGGGTGCACCTACCTGGGCGCCAAGGGGAGTGCCTAAAACATAAGTAACCCCAAGTCTGTTTTCAGACTGGAATTTCAGACTCTCTGCCGACCTACACACCATACAGATGTGGGCCTTGGGTGTCCAAGCCACCAAGGAAAACAGGGAACCCCATGCATTTCCGAAAAGAGGACACCTATGGGAATCCGCAGAGGTATGATTTGCACAAATCGCCCCAGAATGTATTACCCAGACACCCCCGCAAAGTCCAAAATGTAGAGAAAAAAACAAACTTTCCGCACATTTCGCTCGGCTCACCCATCGAAACACGCCCCCAACAACACACGGCCTACCGTCCCGCATTCCCACAGGGGTCTCGATGAAAACGGTACCTCACATGTGTGGGTGCACCTACTAGGCGCCAAATGGAAAGCCTAAAACACAAGTTACCCGAAGCCTGTTTTCAGACCGGAATTTCAGACACTTTGCTGACCAGCACACCATACAGATATGGGCCTTGGGTGTCCAAGCCACCAAGGAAAACAGGGAACCCCATGCAGTTCCGAAAAGAGGACAGCCGTGGGAATCCGCAGAGGTATGATTTGCGCAAATCGCCCCAGAATTTATTACCCAGACACCCCGCAAAGTCTAAAATGTGGGGAAAAACGCATTTTCTGCACATTTTGCTCGGCTCACCCATCGAAACACGCCCCCAACAACACATGGCCTACCGTCCCGAGTTCCCACGGGTGTCCCGATGAAAACGGTGCCTTACATGTGTGGGTGCACCTACCTCGGCGCCAAGGAAAAGCCTAAAACACAAGTTAACCCAAGTCTGTTTTCAGACAAGAATTTCAGACTCTCTGCAAACCGGCACACCATACAGATATGGGCCTCGGGTGTCCAAGCCACCAAAGAAAACAGGGAACCCCATGCAGTTCCGAAAAGAGGACACCCGTGGGAATACGCAGAGGTATGATTTGCACAAATCGCCCCAGAATTTATTACCCAGACACCCCGCAAAGTCCAAAATGTAGGAAAAAAACACATTTTCTGCACATTTCGCTCGGCTCACCCATCGAAACACGCCCCCAACAACACATGGCCTACCGTCCCGCATTCCCACAGGTGTCCCAATGAAAACGGTACCTCACATGTGTGGGTGCACCTATCTGGGCGCCAAGGGGAAAGCCTAAAACACAAGTTAACCCAAGTCTGTTTTCAGACCAGAATTTCAGACTCTCTGCAAATCGGCACACCATACAGATATGGGCCTCGGGTGTCCAAGCCACCAAGGAAAACAGGGAACCCCATGCAGTTCCGAAAAGAGGACACCTGTGGGAATCCGCAGAGGTATGATTTGCGCAAATCGCCCCAGAATTTATTACCCAGACAACCCGTAAAGTCCAAAATGTGGGGAAAAAATGCATTTTCTGCACAATTCGCTCGGCCTCACCCATCGAAACATGCCCCCAACAACACATGGCCTACCGTCCCGCATTCCCACAGGTATCCCGATGAAAACGGTACCTCACATGTGTGGGTGCACCTATCTGGGCGCCAAGGGGAAAGCCTAAAACACAAGTTAACCCAAGTCTGTTTTCAGACCAGAATTTCAGACTCTCTGCCGACCGGCACACCATACAGATATGGGCCTCGAGTGTCCAAGCCACCAAGGAAAACAGGGAACCCCATGCATTTCCGAAAAGAGGAACCCCGTGGGAATCCGCAGAGGTATGATTTGCGCAAATCGCCCAAAAATGTATTACCCAGACACCCCCGCAAAGTCCGAAATGTGGGGAAAAAACGCATTTTCCGCACATTTTGCTTGGCTCACTCATCGAAACACGCACCCAACAACACATGGTCTACAGTCCCACATTCCCACAGGTGTCATGATGAAAACGGTACCTCACATGTGTGGGTGCACCTACCTGGGCGCCACGGGGAAAGCCTAAAACACAAGTAACCCCAAGTCTGTTTTCAGACTGGAATTTCAGACTCTCTGCCGACCGGCACATCATACAGATATGGGCTTCGGGTGTCCAAGCCACCAAGGAAAACAGGGAACCCCATGCATTTCTGAAAAGAGGAAACCCGTGGGAATCCGCAGAGGTATGATTTGCGCAAATCGCCCAAGAATTTATTACCCAGACACCCCCGCAAAATCCGAAATGTGGGGAAAAAAACGCATTTTCCGCACATTTCGCTCGGCTCACTCATCGAAACACGCCCCCAACAACACATGGCCTACCGTCCCGTGTTCCCACAGGTGTCACGAGTTAAACGGTACCTCACATGTGTGGGTGAACCTACCTGGGCGCCAAGAGTAAAGCCTAAAACACAAGTAACCCCAAGTCTGTTTTCAGACCAGAATTTCAGACTCTCTGCCGACCGGCACACCATACAGATATGGGCCTCGGGTGTCCAAGACACCAAGGAAAACAGGGAAACCCATGCATTTCTGAAAAGAGGACACCTTTGGGAATCTGCTGAGGTATGTTTTGTGCAAATCGCCCCAGAATTTATTACCCAGACACCCCCCCCAAAGTCCGAAATGTGGGGAAAAACGCATTTTCTGCATATTTCGCTTGGCTCACCCATCGAAACACGCCCCCAACAACACATGGCCTACCGTCCCGCATTCCCACAGGTGTCCCAATGAAAACGGTACCTCACATGTGTGGGTGCACCTATCTGGGCGCCAAGGGGAAAGCCTAAAACACAAGTTAACCCAAGTCTGTTTTCAGACCAGAATTTCAGACTCTCTGCAAATCGGCACACCATACAGATATGGGCCTCGGGTGTCCAAGCCACCAAGGAAAACAGGGAACCCCATGCAGTTCCGAAAAGAGGACACCTGTGGGAATCCGCAGAGGTATGATTTGCGCAAATCGCCCCAGAATTTATTACCCAGACAACCCGTAAAGTCCAAAATGTGGGGAAAAAACGCATTTTCTGCACAATTCGCTCGGCCTCACCCATCGAAACATGCCCCCAACAACACATGGCCTACCGTCCCGCATTCCCACAGGTATCCCGATGAAAACGGTACCTCACATGTGTGGGTGCACCTATCTGGGCGCCAAGGGGAAAGCCTAAAACACAAGTTAACCCAAGTCTGTTTTCAGACCAGAATTTCAGACTCTCTGCCGACCGGCACACCATACAGATATGGGCCTCGAGTGTCCAAGCCACCAAGGAAAACAGGGAACCCCATGCATTTCCGAAAAGAGGAACCCCGTGGGAATCCGCAGAGGTATGATTTGCGCAAATCGCCCAAAAATGTATTACCCAGACACCCCCGCAAAGTCCAAAATGTAGAGAAAAAAACAAACTTTCCGCACATTTCGCTCGGCTCACCCATCGAAACACGCCCCCAACAACACACGGCCTACCGTCCCGCATTCCCACAGGGGTCTCGATGAAAACGGTACCTCACATGTGTGGGTGCACCTACTAGGCGCCAAATGGAAAGCCTAAAACACAAGTTACCCGAAGCCTGTTTTCAGACCGGAATTTCAGACACTTTGCTGACCAGCACACCATACAGATATGGGCCTTGGGTGTCCAAGCCACCAAGGAAAACAGGGAACCCCATGCAGTTCCGAAAAGAGGACAGCCGTGGGAATCCGCAGAGGTATGATTTGCGCAAATCGCCCCAGAATTTATTACCCAGACACCCCGCAAAGTCTAAAATGTGGGGAAAAAACGCATTTTCTGCACATTTTGCTCGGCTCACCCATCGAAACACGCCCCCAACAACACATGGCCTACCGTCCCGAGTTCCCACGGGTGTCCCGATGAAAACGGTGCCTTACATGTGTGGGTGCACCTACCTCGGCGCCAAGGAAAAGCCTAAAACACAAGTTAACCCAAGTCTGTTTTCAGACAAGAATTTCAGACTCTCTGCAAACCGGCACACCATACAGATATGGGCCTCGGGTGTCCAAGCCACCAAAGAAAACAGGGAACCCCATGCAGTTCCGAAAAGAGGACAGCCGTGGGAATACGCAGAGGTATGATTTGCACAAATCGCCCCAGAATTTATTACCCAGACACCCCGCAAAGTCCAAAATGTAGGAAAAAAACACATTTTCTGCACATTTCGCTCGGCTCACCCATCGAAACACGCCCCCAACAACACATGGCCTACCGTCCCGCATTCCCACAGGTGTCCCAATGAAAACGGTACCTCACATGTGTGGGTGCACCTATCTGGGCGCCAAGGGGAAAGCCTAAAACACAAGTTAACCCAAGTCTGTTTTCAGACCAGAATTTCAGACTCTCTGCAAATCGGCACACCATACAGATATGGGCCTCGGGTGTCCAAGCCACCAAGGAAAACAGGGAACCCCATGCAGTTCCGAAAAGAGGACACCTGTGGGAATCCGCAGAGGTATGATTTGCGCAAATCGCCCCAGAATTTATTACCCAGACAACCCGTAAAGTCCAAAATGTGGGGAAAAAACGCATTTTCTGCACAATTCGCTCGGCCTCACCCATCGAAACATGCCCCCAACAACACATGGCCTACCGTCCCGCATTCCCACAGGTATCCCGATGAAAACGGTACCTCACATGTGTGGGTGCACCTATCTGGGCGCCAAGGGGAAAGCCTAAAACACAAGTTAACCCAAGTCTGTTTTCAGACCAGAATTTCAGACTCTCTGCCGACCGGCACACCATACAGATATGGGCCTCGAGTGTCCAAGCCACCAAGGAAAACAGGGAACCCCATGCATTTCCGAAAAGAGGAACCCCGTGGGAATCCGCAGAGGTATGATTTGCGCAAATCGCCCAAAAATGTATTACCCAGACACCCCCGCAAAGTCCGAAATGTGGGGAAAAAACGCATTTTCCGCACATTTTGCTTGGCTCACTCATCGAAACACGCACCCAACAACACATGGTCTACAGTCCCACATTCCCACAGGTGTCATGATGAAAACGGTACCTCACATGTGTGGGTGCACCTACCTGGGCGCCACGGGGAAAGCCTAAAACACAAGTAACCCCAAGTCTGTTTTCAGACTGGAATTTCAGACTCTCTGCCGACCGGCACATCATACAGATATGGGCTTCGGGTGTCCAAGCCACCAAGGAAAACAGGGAACCCCATGCATTTCTGAAAAGAGGAAACCCGTGGGAATCCGCAGAGGTATGATTTGCGCAAATCGCCCAAGAATTTATTACCCAGACACCCCCGCAAAATCCGAAATGTGGGGAAAAAAACGCATTTTCCGCACATTTCGCTCGGCTCACTCATCGAAACACGCCCCCAACAACACATGGCCTACCGTCCCGTGTTCCCACAGGTGTCACGAGTTAAACGGTACCTCACATGTGTGGGTGAACCTACCTGGGCGCCAAGAGTAAAGCCTAAAACACAAGTAACCCCAAGTCTGTTTTCAGACCAGAATTTCAGACTCTCTGCCGATCGGCACACCATACAGATATGGGCCTCGGGTGTCCAAGACACCAAGGAAAACAGGGAAACCCATGCATTTCTGAAAAGAGGACACCTTTGGGAATCTGCTGAGGTATGTTTTGTGCAAATCGCCCCAGAATTTATTACCCAGACACCCCCCCAAAGTCCGAAATGTGGGGAAAAACGCATTTTCTGCATATTTCGCTTGGCTCACCCATCGAAACACGCCCCCAACAACACATGGCCTACCGTCCCGCATTCCCACAGGTGTCCCAATGAAAACGGTACCTCACATGTGTGGGTGCACCTATCTGGGCGCCAAGGGGAAAGCCTAAAACACAAGTTAACCCAAGTCTGTTTTCAGACCAGAATTTCAGACTCTCTGCAAATCGGTACACCATACAGATATGGGCCTCGGGTGTCCAAGCCACCAAGGAAAACAGGGAACCCCATGCAGTTCCGAAACGAGGACACCTGTGGGAATCCGCAGAGGTATGATTTGCGCAAACCGCCCCAGAATTTATTACCCAGACAACCCGTAAAGTCCAAAATGTGGGGAAAAAACGCATTTTCTGCACAATTCGCTCGGCCTCACCCATCGAAACATGCCCCCAACAACACATGGCCTACCGTTCCGCATTCCCACAGGTATCCCGATGAAAACGGTACCTCACATGTGTGGGTGCACCTATCTGGGCGCCAAGGGGAAAGCCTAAAACACAAGTTAACCCAAGTCTGTTTTCAGACCAGAATTTCAGACTCTCTGCCGACCGGCACACCATACAGATATGGGCCTCGAGTGTCCAAGCCACCAAGGAAAACAGGGAACCCCATGCATTTCCGAAAAGAGGAACCCCGTGGGAATCCGCAGAGGTATGATTTGCGCAAATCGCCCAAAAATGTATTACCCAGACACCCCCGCAAAGTCCGAAATGTGGGGAAAAAACGCATTTTCCGCACATTTTGCTTGGCTCACTCATCGAAACACGCACCCAACAACACATGGTCTACAGTCCCACATTCCCACAGGTGTCATGATGAAAACGGTACCTCACATGTGTGGGTGCACCTACCTGGGCGCCACAGGGAAAGCCTAAAACACAAGTAACCCCAAGTCTGTTTTCAGACTGGAATTTCAGACTCTCTGCCGACCGGCACATCATACAGATATGGGCTTCGGGTGTCCAAGCCACCAAGGAAAACAGGGAACCCCATGCATTTCTGAAAAGAGGAAACCCGTGGGAATCCGCAGAGGTATGATTTGCGCAAATCGCCCAAGAATTTATTACCCAGACACCCCCGCAAAATCCGAAATGTGGGGAAAAAAACGCATTTTCCGCACATTTCGCTCGGCTCACTCATCGAAACACGCCCCCAACAACACATGGCCTACCGTCCCGTGTTCCCACAGGTGTCACGAGTTAAACGGTACCTCACATGTGTGGGTGAACCTACCTGGGCGCCAAGAGTAAAGCCTAAAACACAAGTAACCCCAAGTCTGTTTTCAGACCAGAATTTCAGACTCTCTGCCGACCGGCACACCATACAGATATGGGCCTCGGGTGTCCAAGACACCAAGGAAAACAGGGAAACCCATGCATTTCTGAAAAGAGGACACCTTTGGGAATCTGCTGAGGTATGTTTTGTGCAAATCGCCCCAGAATTTATTACCCAGACACCCCCCCAAAGTCCGAAATGTGGGGAAAAATGCATTTTCTGCATATTTCGCTTGGCTCACCCATCGAAACACGCCCCCAACAACACATGGCCTACTGTCCCGCGTTCCCACAGGTTTCCCGATGAAAACAGTACCTCACATGTGTGGGTGCACCTACCTGGGCGCCAAGGGGAGTGCCTAAAACATAAGTAACCCCAAGTCTGTTTTCAGACTGGAATTTCAGACTCTCTGCCGACCTACACACCATACAGATGTGGGCCTTGGGTGTCCAAGCCACCAAGGAAAACAGGGAACCCCATGCATTTCTGAAAAGAGGACACCTATGGGAATCCGCAGAGGTATGATTTGCACAAATCGCCCCAGAATGTATTACCCAGACACCCACGCAAAGTCCAAAATGTAGAGAAAAAAACAAACTTTCCGCACATTTCGCTCGGCTCACCCATCGAAACACGCCCCCAACAACACACGGCCTACCGTCCCGCATTCCCACAGGTGTCTCGATGAAAACAGTACCTCACATGTGTGGGTGCACCTACTGGGCGCCAAATGGAAAGCCTAAAACACAAGTAACCCGAAGCCTGTTTTCAGACCGGAATTTAAGACTCTCTGCTGACCAGCACACCATACAGATATGGGCCTTGGGTGTCCAAGCCACCAAGGAAAACAGGGAACCCCATGCAGTTCCGAAAAGAGGACACCCGTGGGAATCCGCAGAGGTATGATTTGCGCAAATCGCCCCAGAATTTATTACCCAGACAACCCGCAAAGTCCAAAATGTGGGGAAAAAACGCATTTTCTGCACATTTCGCTCGGCTCACCCATCGAAACACGCCCCCAACAACACATGGCCTACCGTCCCGAGTTCCCACGGGTGTCCCGATGAAAATGGTGCCTTACATGTGTGGGTGCACCTACCTGGGCGCCAAGGGGAAAGCCTAAAACACAAGTTAACCCAAGTCTGTTTTCAGACCAGAATTTCAGACTCTCTGCAAACCGGCACACCATACAGATATGGGCCTCGGGTGTCCAAGCCACCAAGGAAAACAGGGAACCCCATGCAGTTCCGAAAATAGGACACCCGTGGGAATCCGCAGAGGTATGATTTGCGCAAATCGCCCCAGAATTTATTACCCAGACACCTCAGCAAAGTCCGAAATGTGGGGAAAAAAATGCATTTTCTGCATATTTCGCTTGGCTCACCCATCGAAACACACCCCCAACAACACATGGCCTACCGTCCCGTGTTCCCACAGGAGTCCCGATGAAACCGGTACCTCACATGTGTGGGTGCACCTACCTGTGCGCCAAGGGGAAAGCCTAAAACATGAGTAACCCCATGTCTGTTTTCAGACTGGAATTTCAGACTCTCTGCCGACCTGCACACCATACAGATATGGGCCTTCGGTGTCCAAGCCACCAAGGAAAAAAGGGAACCCCATGCATTTCCGAAAAGAGGACACACGTGGGAATCCGCAGAGGTATGATTTGCGCAAATCGGCCCAGAATGTATTACCCAGATACCTCCGCAAAGTCCAAAATGTGGAGAAAAAAATGCATTTTCTGCATATTTCGCTTGGCTCACCCATCGAAACACACCCCCAACAACACATGGCCTACCGTCCAGCTTTCCCACAGGTTTCCCGATGAAAACAGTACCTCACATGTGTGGGTGCACCTACCTGGGCGCCAAGGGGAGTGCCTAAAACATAAGTAACCCCAAATCTGTTTTCAGACTGGAATTTCAGACTCTCTGCCGACCTACACACCATACAGATGTGGGCCTTGGGTGTCCAAGCCACCAAGGAAAACAGGGAACCCCATGCATTTCCGAAAAGAGGACACCTATGGGAATCCGCAGAGGTATGATTTGCACAAATCGCCCCAGAATGTATTACCCAGACACCCACGCAAAGTCCAAAATGTAGAGAAAAAAACAAACTTTCCGCACATTTCGCTCGGCTCACCCATCGAAACACGCCCCCAACAACACACGGCCTACCGTCCGGCATTCCCACAGGTGTCTCGATGAAAACGGTACCTCACATGTGTGGGTGCACCTACTGGGCGCCAAATGGAAAGCCTAAAACACAAGTAACCCGAAGCCTGTTTTCAGACCGGAATTTCAGACTCTCTGCTGACCAGCACACCATACAGATATGGGCCTTGGGTGTCCAAGCCACCAAGGAAAACAGGGAACCCCATGCAGTTCCGAAAAGAGGACACCCGTGGGAATCCGCAGAGGTATGATTTGCGCAAATCGCCCCAGAATTTATTACCCAGACACCTCGCAAAGTCCAAAATGTGGGGAAAAAACGCATTTTCTGCACATTTCGCTCGGCTCACCCATCGAAACACGCCCCCAACAACACATGGCCTACCGTCCCGAGTTCCCACGGGTGTCCCGATGAAAATGGTGCCTTACATGTGTGGGTGCACCTACCTGGGCGCCAAGGGGAAAGCCTAAAACACAAGTTAACCCAAGTCTGTTTTCAGACCAGAATTTCAGACTCTCTGCAAACCGGCACACCATACAGATATGGGCCTCGGGTGTCCAAGCCACCAAGGAAAACAGGGAACCCCATGCAGTTCCGAAAATAGGACACCCGTGGGAATCCGCAGAGGTATGATTTGCGCAAATCGCCCCAGAATTTATTACCCAGACACCTCAGCAAAGTCCGAAATGTGGGGAAAAAAATGCATTTTCTGCATATTTCGCTTGGCTCACCCATCGAAACACACCCCCAACAACACATGGCCTACCGTCCAGCTTTCCCACAGGTTTCCCGATGAAAACAGTACCTCACATGTGTGGGTGCACCTACCTGGGCGCCAAGGGGAGTGCCTAAAACATAAGTAACCCCAAATCTGTTTTCAGACTGGAATTTCAGACTCTCTGCCGACCTACACACCATACAGATGTGGGCCTTGGGTGTCCAAGCCACCAAGGAAAACAGGGAACCCCATGCATTTCCGAAAAGAGGACACCTATGGGAATCCGCAGAGGTATGATTTGCACAAATCGCCCCAGAATGTATTACCCAGACACCCACGCAAAGTCCAAAATGTAGAGAAAAAAACAAACTTTCCGCACATTTCGCTCGGCTCACCCATCGAAACACGCCCCCAACAACACACGGCCTACCGTCCGGCATTCCCACAGGTGTCTCGATGAAAACGGTACCTCACATGTGTGGGTGCACCTACTGGGCGCCAAATGGAAAGCCTAAAACACAAGTAACCCGAAGCCTGTTTTCAGACCGGAATTTCAGACTCTCTGCTGACCAGCACACCATACAGATATGGGCCTTGGGTGTCCAAGCCACCAAGGAAAACAGGGAACCCCATGCAGTTCCGAAAAGAGGACACCCGTGGGAATCCGCAGAGGTATGATTTGCGCAAATCGCCCCAGAATTTATTACCCAGACACCTCGCAAAGTCCAAAATGTGGGGAAAAAACGCATTTTCTGCACATTTCGCTCGGCTCACCCATCGAAACACGCCCCCAACAACACTTGGCCTACCGTCCCGAGTTCCCACGGGTGTCCCGATGAAAATGGTGCCTTACATGTGTGGGTGCACCTACCTGGGCTTCAAGGGGAAAGCCTAAAACACAAGTTAACCCAAGTCTGTTTTCAGACCAGAATTTCAGACTCTCTGCAAACCGGCACACCATACAGATATGGGCCTCGGGTGTCCAAGCCACCAAGGAAAACAGGGAACCCCATGCAGTTCCGAAAAGAGGACACCCGTGGGAATCCGCAGAGGTATGATTTGCGCAAATCGCCCCAGAATTTATTACCCAGACACCTCAGCAAAGTCCGAAATGTGGGGAAAAAAACGCATTTTCTGCATATTTCGCTTGGCTCACCCATCGAAACACACCCCCAACAACACATGGCCTACCGTCCCGTGTTCCCACGGGTGTCCCGATGAAACCGGTACCTCACATGTGTGGGTGCACCTACCTGTGCGCCAAGGGGAAAGCCTAAAACATGAGTAACCCCATGTCTGTTTTCAGACCGGAATTTCAAACTCTCTGCCGACCTGCACACCATATAGATATGGGCCTTGGGTGTCCAAGCCACCAAGGAAAACAGGGAACCCCATGCATTTCCGAAAAGAGGACACACGTGGGAATCTGCAGAGGTATGATTTGCGCAAATCTCCCCAGAATTTATTACCCAGACACACCCGCAAAGTCCGAAATGTGGGGAAAAAATCGCATTTTCTGCATATTTCGGTTGGCTCACCCATCGGAACACGCCACCAACAACACATGGCCTACCTTCTCGCGTTCCCACATGTTTCCTGATGAAAACAGTACCTCACATTTGTGGGTGCACCTACCTGTGCGCCAAGGGGAAAGCCTAAAACCCAAGTAACCCCATGTCTGTTTTCAGACCGGAATTTCAGACTCTCTGCCGACCTGCACACCATACAGATATGGGCCTTCGGTGTCCAAGCCACCAAGGAAAACAGGGAACCCCATGCATTTCCGAAAAGAGGACACACGTGGGAATCCGCAGAGGTATGATTTGCCCAAATCGGCCCAGAATGTATTACCCAGACACCCCGCAAAGTCCAAAATGTGGGGAAAAAACGCATTTTCTGCACATTTCGCTCGGCTCACCCATCGAAACACACCCCAACAACACATGGCCTACCGTCCCGAGTTCCCACGGGTGTCCCGATGAAAATGGTGCCTTACATGTGTGGGTGCACCTACCTGGGCGCCAAGGGGTAAGCTTAAAACACAAATTACCCCAAGTCTGTTTTCAGACCAGAATTTCAGACTCTCTGCAAACCGGCACACCATACAGATATGGGCCTCGGGTGTCCAAGCCACCAAGGAAAACAGGGAACCCCATGCAGTTCCGAAAAGAGGACACCCGTGGGAATCCGCAGAGGTATGATTTGCGCAAATCGCCCCAGAATTTATTACCCAGACACCTCAGCAAAGTCCGAAATGTAGAGAAAAAAACAAACTTTCCGAACATTTCGCTCGGCTCACCCATCGAAACACGCCCCCAACAACATACGGCCTACCGTCCCGCATTCCCACAGGTGTCTCGATGAAAACGGTACCTCACATGTGTGGGTGCACCTACTGGGCGCCAAATGGAAAGCCTAAAACACAAGTAACCCGAAGCCTGTTTTCAGACCGGAATTTCAGACTCTCTGCTGACCAGCACACCATACAGATATGGGCCTTGGGTGTCCAAGCCACCAAGGAAAACAGGGAACCCCATGCAGTTCCGAAAAGAGGACACCCGTGGGAATCCGCAGAGGTATGATCTGCGCAAATCGCCCCAGAATTTATTACCCAGACACCCCGCAAAGTCCAAAATGTGGGGAAAAAACACATTTTCTGCACATTTCGCTCGGCTCACCCATCGAAACACGCCCCCAACAACACATGGCCTACCGTCCCGAGTTCCCACGGGTGTCCCGATGAAAATGGTGCCTTACATGTGTGGGTGCACCTACCTGGGCGCCAAGGGGAAAGCCTAAAACACAAGTTAACCCAAGTCTGTTTTCAGACCAGAATTTCAGACTCTCTGCAAACCGGCACACCATACAGATATGGGCCTCGGGTGTCCAAGCCACCAAGGAAAACAGGGAACCCCATGCAGTTCCGAAAAGAGGACACCCTTGGGAATCCGCAGAGGTATGATTTGCGCAAATCGCCCCAGAATTTATTACCCAGACACCTCAGCAAAGTCCAAAATGTGGGGAAAAAAACGCATTTTCTGCATATTTCGCTTGGCTCACCCATCGAAACACACCCCCAACAACACATGGCCTACCGTCCCGTGTTCCCACAGGAGTCCCAATGAAACCGGTACCTCACATGTGTGGGTGCACCTACCTGTGCGCCAAGGGGAAAGCCTAAAACATGAGTAACCCCATGTCTGTTTTCAGACCGGAATTTCAGACTCTCTGCCGACCTGCACACCATACAGATATGGGCCTTGGGTGTCCAAGCCACCAAGGAAAACAGGGAACCCCATGCATTTCCGAAAAGAGGACACACGTGGGAATCCGCAGAGGTATGATTTGTGCAAATCTCCCCAGAATTTATTACCCAGACACACCCGCAAAGTCCGAAATGTGGGGAAAAAATCGCATTTTCTGCACATTTCGGTTGGCTCACCCATCGGAACACGCCACCAACAACACATGGCCTACCGTCTCGCGTTCCCACATGTGTCCTGATGAAAACAGTACCTCACATTTGTGGGTGCACCTACCTGGGCGCCAAGGGGATAGCCTAAAACACATGTAACCCGAAGTCTGTTTTCAGACGGGAATTTCAGACTCTCTGCCGACCGGCACACCATACAGATATGGCCCTTGGGTGTCCAAGCCACCAAGGAAAACAGGGAACCCCATACATTTCAAAAGCGAGGACACCCGTGGGAAACCGCAGAGGTATGATTTGCGCAAATCGCCCCAGAATTTATTACCCAGACACCCCCGCAGATTCCGAAATGTGGGGAAAAAAATGCATTTTCCGCACATTTCGCTCAGCTCACCCATCGGAACACGCCACCAACAACACATGGCCCACCGTCTCGCGTTCCCACATGTGTCCCAATGAAAACAGAACCTCACATTTGTGGGTGCACCTACCTGTGCGCCAAGGGGAAAGCCTAAAACCCAAGTAACCCCATGTCTGTTTTCAGACCGGAATTTCAGACTCTCTGCCGACCTGCACACCATACAGATATGGGCCTTCGGTGTCCAAGCCACCAAGGAAAACAGGGAACCCGATGCATTTCCGAAAAGAGGACACACGTGGGAATCCGCAGAGGTATGATTTGCGGAAATCGGCCCAGAATGTATTACCCAGATACCTCCGCAAAGTCCAAAATGTGGAGAAAAAAATGCATTTTCTGCATATTTCGCTTGGCTCACCCATCGAAACACACCCCCAACAACACATGGCCTACCGTCCAGCTTTCCCACAGGTTTCCCGATGAAAACAGTACCTCACATGTGTGGGTGCACCTACCTGGGCGCCAAGGGGAAAGCCTAAAACGCATGTAACCCGAAGTCTGTTTTCAGACCGGAATTTCAGACTCTCTGCCGACCAGCACACCATACAGATATGGGCTTTGGGTGTCCACCGCCAAGCAAAACAGGGAACCCCATGCAGTTCCGAAAAGAGGACACCCGTGGGAATCCGCAGAGGTATGATTTGCGCAAATCGCCCCAGAATTTATTACCCAGACACCCCGCAAAGTACAAAATGTGGGGAAAAAACGCATTTTCTGCACATTTCGCTCGGCTCACCCATCGAAACACACCCCCAACAACACATGGCCTACCGTCCCGAGTTCCCACGGGTGTCCCGATGAAAATGGTGCCTTACATGTGTGGGTGCACCTACCTGGGCGCCAAGGGGAAAGCCTAAAACACAAGTTAACCCAAGTCTGTTTTCAGACCAGAATTTCAGACTCTCTGCAAACCGGCACACCATACAGATATGGGCCTCGGGTGTCAAAGCCACCAAGGAAAACAGGGAACCCCATGCAGTTCCGAAAAGAGGACACCCGTGGGAATCCGCAGAGGTATGATTTGCGCAAATCGCCTCAGAATTTATTACCCAGACACCTCAGCAAAGTCCAAAATGTGGGGAAAAAAACGCATTTTCTGCATATTTCGCTTGGCTCACCCATCGAAACACACCCCCAGCAACACATGGCCTACCGTCCCGTGTTCCCACAGGAGTCCCAATGAAACCGGTACCTCACATGTGTGGGTGCACCTACCTGTGCGCCAAGGGGAAAGCCTAAAACCTGAGTAACCCCATGTCTGTTTTCAGACCGGAATTTCAGACTCTCTGCCGACCTGCACACCATACAGATATGGGCCTTGGGTGTCCAAGCCACCAAGGAAAACAGGGAACCCCATGCATTTCCGAAAAGAGGACACACGTGGGAATCCGCAGAGGTATGATTTGTGCAAATCTCCCCAGAATTTATTACCCAGACACACCCGCAAAGTCCAAAATGTGGGGAAAAAATCGCATTTTCTGCACATTTCGGTTGGCTCACCCATCGGAACACGCCACCAACAACACATGGCCTACCGTCTCGCGTTCCCACATGTGTCCTGATGAAAACAGTACCTCACATTTGTGGGTGCACCTACCTGGGCGCCAAGGGGATAGCCTAAAACACATGTAACCCGAAGTCTGTTTTCAGACGGGAATTTCAGACTCTCTGCCGACCGGCACACCATACAGATATGGCCCTTGGGTGTCCAAGCCACCAAGGAAAACAGGGAACCCCATACATTTCAAAAGCGAGGACACCCGTGGGAAACCGCAGAGGTATGATTTGCGCAAATCGCCCCAGAATTTATTACCCAGACACCCCCGCAAATTCCGAAATGTGGGGAAAAAAATGCATTTTTCGCACATTTCGCTCAGCTCACCCATCGGAACACGCCACCAACAACACATGGCCCACCGTCTCGCGTTCCCACATGTGTCCCGATGAAAACAGTACCTCACATTTGTGGGTGCACCTACCTGTGCGCCAAGGGGAAAGCCTAAAACCCAAGTAACCCCATGTCTGTTTTCAGACCGGAATTTCAGACTCTCTGCCGACCTGCACACCATACAGATATGGGCCTTCGGTGTCCAAGCCACCAAGGAAAACAGGGAACCCGATGCATTTCCGAAAAGAGGACACACGTGGGAATCCGCAGAGGTATGATTTGCGGAAATCGGCCCAGAATGTATTACCCAGATACCTCCGCAAAGTCCAAAATGTGGAGAAAAAAATGCATTTTCTGCATATTTCGCTTGGCTCACCCATCGAAACACACCCCCAACAACACATGGCCTACCGTCCAGCTTTCCCACAGGTTTCCCGATGAAAACAGTACCTCACATGTGTGGGTGCACCTACCTGGGCGCCAAGGGGAAAGCCTAAAACGCATGTAACCCGAAGTCTGTTTTCAGACCGGAATTTCAGACTCTCTGCCGACCAGCACACCATACAGATATGGGCTTTGGGTGTCCACCGCCAAGCAAAACAGGGAACCCCATGCAGTTCCGAAAAGAGGACACCCGTGGGAATCCGCAGAGGTATGATTTGCGCAAATCGCCCCAGAATTTATTACCCAGACACCCCGCAAAGTACAAAATGTGGGGAAAAAACGCATTTTCTGCACATTTCGCTCGGCTCACCCATCGAAACATGCCCCCATCAACACATGGCCTACCGTCCCGAGTTCCCACGGGTGTCCCGATGAAAATGGTGCCTTACATGTGTGGGTGCACCTACCTGGGCGCCAAGGGGAAAGCCTAAAACACAAGTTAACCCAAGTCTGTTTTCAGACCAGAATTTCAGACTCTCTGCAAACCGGCACACCATACAGATATGGGCCTCGGGTGTCCAAGCCACCAAGGAAAACAGGGAACCCCATGCAGTTCCGAAAAGAGGACACCCGTGGGAATCCGCAGAGGTATGATTTGCGCAAATCGCCCCAGAATTTATTACCCAGACACCTCAGCAAAGTCCGAAATGTGGGGAAAAAAACGCATTTTCTGCATATTTCGCTTGGCTCACCCATCGAAACACACCCCCAACAACACATGGCCTACCGTCCCGTGTTCCCACAGGAGTCCCGATGAAACCGGTACCTCACATGTGTGGGTGCACCTACCTGTGCGCCAAGGGGAAAGCCTAAAACATAAGTAACCCCATGTCTGTTTTCAGACCGGAATTGCAGACTCTCTGCCGACCTGCACACCATACAGATATGGGCCTTGGGTGTCCAAGCCACCAAGGAAAACAGGGAACCCCATGCATTTCCGAAAGGAGGACACACGTGAGAATCCACAGAGGTATGATTTGCGCAAATCTCCCCAGAATTTATTACCCAGACACACCCGCAAAGTCCGAAATGTGGGGAAAAAAATCGCATTTTCTGCACATTTTGGTTGGCTCACCCATCGGAACACGCCACCAACAACACATGGCCTACCGTCTCGCGTTCCCACATGTGTCCTGATAAAAACAGTACCTCACATTTGTGGGTGCACCTACCTGGGCGCCAAGGGGAAAGCCTAAAACACATGTAACCCGAAGTCTGTTTTCAGACGGGAATTTCAGACTCTCTGCCGACCGGCACACCATACAGATATGGGCCTTGGGTGTCCAAGCCACCAAGGCAAACATTGAACCCCATACATTTCAAAAGCGAGGACACCCGTGGGAAACCGCAGAGGTATGATTTGCGCAAATCGCCCCAGAATTTATTACCCAGACAAACCGTAAAGTCCGAAATGTGGGGGAAAAAACGCATTTTCTGCACATTTCGCTTGGCTCACCCATCGAAACACGCCCCCAACAACACATGGCCTACCGTCCCGAGTTCCCACGGGTGTCCCGATGAAAATGGTGCCTTACATGTGTAGGTGCACCTACCTGGGCGCCAAGGGGAAAGCCTAAAACACAAGTTAACCCAAGTCTGTTTTCAGACCAGAATTTCAGACTCTCTGCAAACCGGCACACCATACAGATATGGGCCTCGGGTGTCCAAGCCACCAAGGAAAACAGGGAACCCCATGCAGTTCCGAAAAGAGGACACCCGTGGGAATCCGCAGAGGTATGATTTGCGCAAATCGCCCCAGAATTTATTACCCAGACACCTCAGCAAAGTCCGAAATGTAGAGAAAAAAACAAACTTTCCGAACATTTCGCTCGGCTCACCCATCGAAACACGCCCCCAACAACATACGGCCTACCGTCCCGCATTCCCACAGGTGTCTCGATGAAAACGGTACCTCACATGTGTGGGTGCACCTACTGGGCGCCAAATGGAAAGCCTAAAACACAAGTAACCCGAAGCCTGTTTTCAGACCGGAATTTCAGACTCTCTGCTGACCAGCACACCATACAGATATGGGCCTTGGGTGTCCAAGCCACCAAGGAAAACAGGGAACCCCATGCAGTTCCGAAAAGAGGACACCCGTGGGAATCCGCAGAGGTATGATCTGCGCAAATCGCCCCAGAATTTATTACCCAGACACCCCGCAAAGTCCAAAATGTGGGGAAAAAACACATTTTCTGCACATTTCGCTCGGCTCACCCATCGAAACACGCCCCCAACAACACATGGCCTACCGTCCCGAGTTCCCACGGGTGTCCCGATGAAAATGGTGCCTTACATGTGTGGGTGCACCTACCTGGGCGCCAAGGGGAAAGCCTAAAACACAAGTTAACCCAAGTCTGTTTTCAGACCAGAATTTCAGACTCTCTGCAAACCGGCACACCATACAGATATGGGCCTCGGGTGTCCAAGCCACCAAGGAAAACAGGGAACCCCATGCAGTTCCGAAAAGAGGACACCCGTGGGAATCCGCAGAGGTATGATTTGCGCAAATCGCCCCAGAATGTATTACCCAGACACCTCAGCAAAGTCCAAAATGTGGGGAAAAAAACGCATTTTCTGCATATTTCGCTTGGCTCACCCATCGAAACAAACCCCCAACAACACATGGCCTACCGTCCCGTGTTCCCACAGGAGTCCCAATGAAACCGGTACCTCACATGTGTGGGTGCACCTACCTGTGCGCCAAGGGGAAAGCCTAAAACATGAGTAACCCCATGTCTGTTTTCAGACCGGAATTTCAGACTCTCTGCCGACCTGCACACCATACAGATATGGGCCTTGGGTGTCCAAGCCACCAAGGAAAACAGGGAACCCCATGCATTTCCGAAAAAGAGGACACACGTGGGAATCCGCAGAGGTATGATTTGTGCAAATCTCCCCAGAATTTATTACCCAGACACACCCGCAAAGTCCGAAATGTGGGGAAAAAATCGCATTTTCTGCACATTTCGGTTGGCTCACCCATCGGAACACACCACCAACAACACATGGCCTACCGTCTCGCGTTCCCACATGTGTCCTGATGAAAACAGTACCTCACATTTGTGGGTGCACCTACCTGGGCGCCAAGGGGATAGCCTAAAACACATGTAACCCGAAGTCTGTTTTCAGACGGGAATTTCAGACTCTCTGCCGACCGGCACACCATACAGATATGGCCCTTGGGTGTCCAAGCCACCAAGGAAAACAGGGAACCCCATACATTTCAAAAGCGAGGACACCCGTGGGAAACCGCAGAGGTATGATTTGCGCAAATCGCCCCAGAATTTATTACCCAGACACCCCCGCAAATTCCGAAATGTGGGGAAAAAAATGCATTTTCCGCACATTTCGCTCAGCTCACCCATCGGAACACGCCACCAACAACACATGGCCCACCGTCTCGCGTTCCCACATGTGTCCCGATGAAAACAGTACCTCACATTTGTGGGTGCACCTACCTGTGCGCCAAGGGGAAAGCCTAAAACCCAAGTAACCCCATGTCTGTTTTCAGACCGGAATTTCAGACTCTCTGCCGACCTGCACACCATACAGATATGGGCCTTCGGTGTCCAAGCCACCAAGGAAAACAGGGAACCCGATGCATTTCCGAAAAGAGGACACACGTGGGAATCCGCAGAGGTATGATTTGCGGAAATCGGCCCAGAATGTATTACCCAGATACCTCCGCAAAGTCCAAAATGTGGAGAAAAAAATGCATTTTCTGCATATTTCGCTTGGCTCACCCATCGAAACACACCCCCAACAACACATGGCCTACCGTCCAGCTTTCCCACAGGTTTCCCGATGAAAACAGTACCTCACATGTGTGGGTGCACCTACCTGGGCGCCAAGGGGAAAGCCTAAAACGCATGTAACCCGAAGTCTGTTTTCAGACCGGAATTTCAGACTCTCTGCCGACCAGCACACCATACAGATATGGGCTTTGGGTGTCCACCGCCAAGCAAAACAGGGAACCCCATGCAGTTCCGAAAAGAGGACACCCGTGGGAATCCGCAGAGGTATGATTTGCGCAAATCGCCCCAGAATTTATTACCCAGACACCCCGCAAAGTACAAAATGTGGGGAAAAAACGCATTTTCTGCACATTTCGCTCGGCTCACCCATCGAAACACGCCCCCAACAACACATGGCCTACCGTCCCGAGTTCCCACGGGTGTCCCGATGAAAATGGTGCCTTACATGTGTGGGTGCACCTACCTGGGCGCCAAGGGGAAAGCCTAAAACACAAGTTAACCCAAGTCTGTTTTCAGACCAGAATTTCAGACTCTCTGCAAACCGGCACACCATACAGATATGGGCCTCGGGTGTCCAAGCCACCAAGGAAAACAGGGAACCCCATGCAGTTCCGAAAAGAGGACACCCGTGGGAATCCGCAGAGGTATGATTTGCGCAAATCGCCCCAGAATTTATTACCCAGACACCTCAGCAAAGTCCGAAATGTGGGGAAAAAAACGCATTTTCTGCATATTTCGCTTGGCTCACCCATCGAAACACACCCCCAACAACACATGGCCTACCGTCCCGTGTTCCCACAGGAGTCCCGATGAAACCGGTACCTCACATGTGTGGGTGCACCTACCTGTGCGCCAAGGGGAAAGCCTAAAACATAAGTAACCCCATGTCTGTTTTCAGACCGGAATTGCAGACTCTCTGCCGACCTGCACACCATACAGATATGGGCCTTGGGTGTCCAAGCCACCAAGGAAAACAGGGAACCCCATGCATTTCCGAAAGGAGGACACACGTGAGAATCCACAGAGGTATGATTTGCGCAAATCTCCCCAGAATTTATTACCCAGACACACCCGCAAAGTCCGAAATGTGGGGAAAAAATCGCATTTTCTGCACATTTCGGTTGGCTCACCCATCGGAACACGCCACCAACAACACATGGCCTACCGTCTCGCGTTCCCACATGTGTCCTGATAAAAACAGTACCTCACATTTGTGGGTGCACCTACCTGGGCGCCAAGGGGAAAGCCTAAAACACATGTAACCCGAAGTCTGTTTTCAGACGGGAATTTCAGACTCTCTGCCGACCGGCACACCATACAGATATGGGCCTTGGGTGTCCAAGCCACCAAGGCAAACATTGAACCCCATACATTTCAAAAGCGAGGACACCCGTGGGAAACCGCAGAGGTATGATTTGCGCAAATCGCCCCAGAATTTATTACCCAGACACCTCAGCAAAGTCCGAAATGTGGGGGAAAAAACGCATTTTCTGCATATTTCGCTTGGCTCACCCATCGAAACACACCCCCAACAACACATGGCCTACCGTCCCGTGTTCCCACAGGAGTCCCGATGAAACCGGTACCTCACATGTGTGGGTGCACCTACCTGTGCGCCAAGGGGAAAGCCTAAAACATAAGTAACCCCATGTCTGTTTTCAGACCGGAATTTCAGACTCTCTGCCGACCTGCACACCATACAGATATGGGCCTTGGGTGTCCAAGCCACCAAGGAAAACAGGGAACCCCATGCATTTCCGAAAAGAGGACACACGTGGGAATCCGCAGAGGTATGATTTGCGCAAATCTCCCCAGAATTTATTACCCAGACACACCCGCAAAGTCCGAAATGTGGGGAAAAAATCGCATTTTCTGCACATTTCGGTTGGCTCACCCATCGGAACACGCCACCAACAACACATGGCCTACCGTCTCGCATTCCCACATGTGTCCTGATGAAAACAGTACCTCACATTTGTGGGTGCACCTACCTGTGCGCCAAGGGGAAAGCCTAAAACCCAAGTAACCCCATGTCTGTTTTCAGACGGGAATTTCAGACTCTCTGCCGACCTGCACACCATACAGATATGGGCCTTCGGTGTCCAAGCCACCAAGTTAAACAGGGAACCCCATGCATTTCCGAAAAGAGGACACACGTGGGAATCCGCAGAGGTATGATTTGCGCAAATCGGCCCAGAATGTATTACCCAGATACCTCCGCAAAGTCCAAAATGTGGAGAAAAAAATGCATTTTCTGCATATTTTGCTTCGCTCACCCATCGAAACACACCCCCAACAACACATGGCCTACCGTCCAGCTTTCCCACAGGAGTCCCGATGAAAACGGTACCCCACATGTGTGGGTGCACCTACCTGGGCGCCAAGGGGAAAGCCTAAAAAGCATAAGTAACCCAATGTCTGTTTTCAGACCGGAATTTCAGACTCTCTGCCGACCAGCACACCATACAGATATGGGCTTTGGGTGTCCAAGCCACCAAGGAAAACAGGGAACCCCATGCAGTTCCGAAAAGAGGACACCCGTGGGAATCCACAGAGATATGATTTGCGCAAATAGCCCCAGAATTTATCACCCAGACACCCCGCAAAGTCCAAAATGTGGAGAAAAAACGCATTTTCTGCACATTTCGCTCGGCTCACCCATTGAAACACGCCCCCAACAACACATGGCCTACTGTCCCACATTCCCATGGGTGTCCCGATGAAAACGGTACCTCACATGTGTGGGTACACCTATCTGGGCGCCAAGGGGAAAGCCTAAAGCATAAGTAACCCAATGTCTGTTTTCAGACCGGAATTTCAGACACTCTGCCGACCTGCACACCATACAGATATGGGCCTTGGGTGTCCAAGCCACCAAGGAAAACAGGGAACCCCATGCATTTCCAAAAAGAGTACACACGTGGGAATCCGCAGAGGTATGATTTGCGGAAATCTCCACAGAATTTATTACCCAGACACCCCCGCAAAGTCCGAAATGTGGGGAAAAAAATGCATTTTCCGCATATTTCGCTCAGCGCACCCATCAAAACACATGCCCAACAACACATGGCCTACCGTCCTGCGTTCCCACAGGTGTCCCGATGAAAACAATACCTCACATGTGTGGGTGCACCTACCTGGGCGCCAAGGGGAAAGCCTAAAACGCATGTAACCCGAAGTCTGTTTTCAGACCAGAATTTCAGACTCTCTGCCGACCTGCACACCATACAGATATGGGCCTTGGGTGTCCAAGCCACCAAGGAAAACAGGGAACCCCATGCATTTCCGAAAAGAGGACACACGTGGGAATCCGCAGAGGTATGATTTGCGCAAATCTCCCCAGAATTTATTACCCAGACACACCCGCAAAGTCCGAAATGTGGGGAAAAAATCGCATTTTCTGCACATTTCGGTTGGCTCACCCATCGGAACACGCCACCAACAACACATGGCCTACCGTCTCGCATTCCCACATGTGTCCTGATGAAAACAGTACCTCACATTTGTGGGTGCACCTACCTGTGCGCCAAGGGGAAAGCCTAAAACCCAAGTAACCCCATGTCTGTTTTCAGACGGGAATTTCAGACTCTCTGCCGACCTGCACACCATACAGATATGGGCCTTCGGTGTCCAAGCCACCAAGTTAAACAGGGAACCCCATGCATTTCCGAAAAGAGGACACACGTGGGAATCCGCAGAGGTATGATTTGCGCAAATCGGCCCAGAATGTATTACCCAGATACCTCCGCAAAGTCCAAAATGTGGAGAAAAAAATGCATTTTCTGCATATTTTGCTTCGCTCACCCATCGAAACACACCCCCAACAACACATGGCCTACCGTCCAGCTTTCCCACAGGAGTCCCGATGAAAACGGTACCCCACATGTGTGGGTGCACCTACCTGGGCGCCAAGGGGAAAGCCTAAAAAGCATAAGTAACCCAATGTCTGTTTTCAGACCGGAATTTCAGACTCTCTGCCGACCAGCACACCATACAGATATGGGCTTTGGGTGTCCAAGCCACCAAGGAAAACAGGGAACCCCATGCAGTTCCGAAAAGAGGACACCCGTGGGAATCCACAGAGATATGATTTGCGCAAATAGCCCCAGAATTTATCACCTAGACACCGCGCAAAGTCCAAAATGTGGAGAAAAAACGCATTTTCTGCACATTTCGCTCGGCTCACCCATTGAAACACGCCCCCAACAACACATGGCCTACTGTCCCACATTCCCATGGGTGTCCCGATGAAAACGGTACCTCACATGTGTGGGTACACCTATCTGGGCGCCAAGGGGAAAGCCTAAAGCATAAGTAACCCAATGTCTGTTTTCAGACCGGAATTTCAGACACTCTGCCGACCTGCACACCATACAGATATGGGCCTTGGGTGTCCAAGCCACCAAGGAAAACAGGGAACCCCATGCATTTCCAAAAAGAGTACACACGTGGGAATCCGCAGAGGTATGATTTGCGGAAATCTCCACAGAATTTATTACCCAGACACCCCCGCAAAGTCCGAAATGTGGGGAAAAAAATGCATTTTCCGCATATTTCGCTCAGCGCACCCATCAAAACACATGCCCAACAACACATGGCCTACCGTCCTGCGTTCCCACAGGTGTCCCGATGAAAACAATACCTCACATGTGTGGGTGCACCTACCTGGGCGCCAAGGGGAAAGCCTAAAACGCATGTAACCCGAAGTCTGTTTTCAGACCAGAATTTCAGACTCTCTGCAAACCGGCACACCATACAGATATGGGCCTCGGGTGTCGAAGCCACCAAGGAAAACAGGGAACCCCATGCAGTTCCGAAATGAGGACACCCGTGGGAATCCGCAGAGGTATGTTTTGCGCAAATCGCCCCAGAATTTTTTACCCAGACACCCCGCAAAGTCCAAAATGTGTGGAAAAAACGCATTTTCTGCACATTTCGCTCAGCTCACCCATCGAAACACGCCCCCAACAACACATGGTCTACCGTCCCGCATTCCCACGAGTGTCCCGATGAAAACGATACCTCACATGTGTGGGTGCACCTATCTGGGCGCCAAGGGGAAAGCCTAAAACACACGTTAACCCAAGTCTGTTTTCAGACCATAATTTCAGACTCTGCAAACCGGAACACCATACAGATATGGGCCTTGGGTGTCCAAGCCACCAAGGTAAACAGGGAACCCCATGCATTTCCGAAAAGAGAACACCCGTGGGAATCCGCAGAGGTATGATTTGTGCAAATCGCTGCAGAATTTATTACCCAGACACCCCCGCAAATTCCAAAATGTGGAGAAAAAAACGCATTTTCCGCACATTTCGCTCGGCTCCCTCATTGAAACACGCCCCCAACAACACATGGCCTACCGTCCCGCGTTCTCACAGGTGTGCCGATGAAAACAGTACCTCACATGTGTGGGTGCACCTACCTGGGCACCAAGGGGAAAGCCTAAAACACAAGTAACCCCAAGTCTGTTTTCAGACCGGAATTTCAGACTCTCTGCCGACCGGCACACCATACAGATATGGGCCTCGAGTGTCCAAGCCACCAAGGAAAACAGGGAACCCCATGCATTTCCGAAAAGAGGAAACCCGTGGGAGTCCGCAGAGGTATGATTTGCACAAATCGACCAAGAATGTATTACCCAGACACCCCCGCAAAGTCCGAAATGTGGGGAAAAAACGCATTTTCCACACATTTCGCTCGGCTCCCTCATCGAAACACGCCCCCAACAACACATGGCCTACCGTCCCGCGTTCTCACAGGTGTGCCGATGAAAACAGTACCTCACATGTGTGGGTGCACCTACCTGGGCACCAAGGGGAAAGCCTAAAACACAAGTAACCCCAAGTCTGTTTTCAGACCGGAATTTCAGACTCTCTGCCGACCGGCACACCATACAGATATGGGCCTCGAGTGTCCAAGCCACCAAGGAAAACAGGGAACCCCATGCATTTCTGAAAAGAGGAAACCCGTGGGAATCCGCAGAGGTATGATTTGCGCAAATCGCCCAAGAATTTATTACCCAGACACCCCCGCAAAATCCGAAATGTGGGGAAAAAAACGCATTTTCCGCACATTTCGCTCGGCTCACTCATCGAAACACGCCCCCAACAACACATGGCCTACCGTCCCGTGTTCCTACAGGTGTCACAAGTTAAACGGTACCTCACATGTGTGGGTGAACCTACCTGGGCGTCAAGAGTAAAGCCTAAAACACAAGTTAACCCAAGTCTGTTTTCAGACCAGAATTTCAGACTCTCTGCCGACCGGCACACCATACAGATATGGGCCTCGGGTGTCCAAGCCATCAAGGAAAACAGGGAACCCCATGCATTTCTGAAAAGAGGACACCTTTGGGAATCTGCTGAGGTATGTTTTGTGCAAATCGCCCCAGAATTTATTACCCAGACACCCCCGCAAATTGCGAAATGTGGGGGAAAAAACGCATTTTCCGCACATTTCGCTCGGCTCACCCATCGGAACACGCCCCCAACAACACATGGCCTACTGTCCCGCGTTCCCACAGGTTTCCCGATGAAAATAGTACCTCACATGTGTGGGTGCACCTACCTGGGCGCCAAGGGGAGTGCCTAAAACATAAGTAACCCCAAGTCTGTTTTCAGACTGGAATTTCAGACTCTCTGCCGACCTACACACCATACAGATGTGGGCCTTGGGTGTCCAAGCCACCAAGGAAAACAGGGAACCCCATGCATTTCCGAAAAGAGGACACCTATGGGAATCCGCAGAGGTATGATTTGCACAAATCGCCCCAGAATGTATTACCCAGACACCCCCGCAAAGTCCAAAATGTAGAGAAAAAAACAAACTTTCCGCACATTTCGCTCGGCTCAATCATCGAAACACGCCCCCAACAACACACGGCCTACCGTCCCGCATTCCCACAGGGGTCTCGATGAAAACGGTACCTCACATGTGTGGGTGCACCTACTAGGCGCCAAATGGAAAGCCTAAAACACAAGTAACCCGAAGCCTGTTTTCAGACCGGAATTTCAGACACTTTGCTGACCAGCACACCATACAGATATGGGCCTTGGGTGTCCAAGCCACCAAGGAAAACAGGGAACCCCATGCAGTTCCGAAAAGAGTACACCCGTGGGAATCCGCAGAGGTATGATTTGCGCAAATCGCCCCAGAATTTATTACCCAGACACCCCGCAAATTCTAAAATGTGGAGAAAAAACGCATTTTCTGCACATTTTGCTCGGCTCACCCATCGAAACACGCCCCCAACAACACATGGCCTACCGTCCCGAGTTCCCACGGGTGTCCCAATGAAAACGGTGCCTTACATGTGTGGGTGCACCTACCTCGGCGCCAAGGGGAAAGCCTAAAACACAAGTTAACCCAAGTCTGTTTTCAGACAAGAATTTCAGACTCTCTGCAAACCGGCACACCATACAGATATGGGCCTCGGGTGTCCAAGCCACCAAAGAAAACAGGGAACCCCATGCAGTTCCGAAAAGAGGACACCCGTGGGAATACGCAGAGGTATGATTTGCACAAATCGCCCCAGAATGTATTACCCAGACACCCCGCAAAGTCCAAAATGTGGGAAAAAAACACATTTTCTGCACATTTCGCTCGGCTCACCCATCGAAACACGCCGCCAACAACACATGGCCTACCGTCCCGCATTCCCACAGGAGTCCCGATAAAAAAGGTACCCCACATTTGTGGGTGCACCTATCTGGGCGCCAAGGGGAAAGCCTAAAACACAAGTTAACCCAAGTCTGTTTTCAGACCAGAATTTCAGACTCTCTGCAAACCGGCACACCATACAGATATGGGCCTCAGGTGTCCAAGCCACCAAGGAAAACAGGGAACCCCATGCATTTCCGAAAAGAGGAACCCCGTGGAAATCCGCAGAGGTATGATTTGCGCAAATCGCCCAAAAATGTATTACCCAGACACCCCCGCAAAGTCCGAAATGTGGGAAAAAAACGCATTTTCCGCACATTTTGCTCGGCTCACTCATCGAAACACGCACCCAACAACACATGGTCTACAGTCCCACATTCCCACAGGTGTCATGATGAAAACGGTACCTCACATGTGTGGGTGCACCTACCTGGGCGCCACGGGGAAAGCCTAAAACACAAGTAACCCCAAGTCTGTTTTCAGACCGGAATTTCAGACTCTCTGCCGACCGGCACATCATACAGTAGAGAAAAAAACAAACTTTCCTCACATTTCGCTCGGCTCACCCATCGAAACACGCCCCCAACAACACACGGCCTACCGTCCCGCATTCCCACAGGTGTCTCGATGAAAACGGTACCTCACATGTGTGGGTGCACCTACTGGGCGCCAAATGGAAAGCCTAAAACACAAGTAACCCGAAGCCTGTTTTCAGACCGGAATTTCAGACTCTCTGCTGACCAGCACACCATACAGATATGGGCCTTGGGTGTCCAAGCCACCAAGGAAAACAGGGAACCCCATGCAGTTCCGAAAAGAGGACACCCGTGGGAATCCGCAGAGGTATGATTTGCGCAAATCGCCCCAGAATTTATTACCCAGACAACCCGTAAAGTCCAAAATGTGGGGAAAAAACGCATTTTCTGCACATTTCGCTCGGCTCACCCATCGAAACACGCCCCCAACAACACATGGCCTACCGTCCCGAGTTCCCACGGGTGTCCCGATGAAAATGGTGCCTTACATGTGTGGGTGCACCTACCTGGGCGCCAAGGGGAAAGCCTAAAACACAAGTTAACCCAAGTCTGTTTTCAGACCAGAATTTCAGACTCTCTGCAAACCGGCACACCATACAGATATGGGCCTCGGGTGTCCAAACCACCAAGGAAAACAGGGAACCCCATGCAGTTCCGAAAAGAGGACACCCGTGGGAATCCGCAGAGGTATGATTTGCGCAAATCGCCCCAGAATTTATTACCCAGACACCTCAGCAAAGTCCGAAATGTGGGGAAAAAAACGCATTTTCTGCATATTTCGCTTGGCTCACCCATCGAAACACACCCCCAACAACACATGGCCTACCGTCCCGTGTTCCCACAGGAGTCCCGATGAAACCGGTACCTCACATGTGTGGGTGCACCTACCTGTGCGCCAAGGGGAAAGCCTAAAACATGAGTAACCCCATGTCTGTTTTCAGACTGGAATTTCAGACTCTCTGCCGACCTGCACACCATACAGATATGGGCCTTCGGTGTCCAAGCCACCAAGGAAAAAAGGGAACCCCATGCATTTCCGAAAAGAGGACACACGTGGGAATCCGCAGAGGTATGATTTGCGCAAATCGGCCCAGAATGTATTACCCAGATACCTCCGCAAAGTCCAAAATGTGGAGAAAAAAAAGCATTTTCTGCATATTTCGCTTGGCTCACCCATCGAAACACACCCCCAACAACACATGGCCTACCGTCCAGCTTTCCCACAGGTTTCCCGATGAAAACAGTACCTCACATGTGTGGGTGCACCTACCTGGGCGCCAAGGGGAGTGCCTAAAACATAAGTAACCCCAAGTCTGTTTTCAGGCTGGAATTTCAGACTCTCTGCCGACCTACACACCATACAGATGTGGGCCTTGGGTGTCCAAGCCACCAAGGAAAACAGGGAACCCCATGCATTTCCGAAAAGAGGACACCTATGGGAATCCGCAGAGGTATGATTTGCACAAATCGCCCCAGAATGTATTACCCAGACACCCACGCAAAGTCCAAAATGTAGAGAAAAAAACAAACTTTCCGCACATTTCGCTCGGCTCACCCATCGAAACACGCCCCCAACAACACACGGCCTACCGTCCCGCATTCCCACAGGTGTCTCGATGAAAACGGTACCTCACATGTGTGGGTGCACCTACTGGGCGCCAAATGGAAAGCCTAAAACACAAGTAACCCGAAGCCTGTTTTCAGACCGGAATTTCAGACTCTCTGCTGACCAGCACACCATACAGATATGGGCCTTGGGTGTCCAAGCCACCAAGGAAAACAGGGAACCCCATGCAGTTCCGAAAAGAGGACACCCGTGGGAATCCGCAGAGGTATGATTTGCGCAAATCGCCCCAGAATTTATTACCCAGACACCCCGCAAAGTCCAAAATGTGGGGAAAGAACGCATTTTCTGCACATTTCGCTCGGCTCACCCATCGAAACACACCCCCAACAACACTTGGCCTACCGTCCCGAGTTCCCACGGGTGTCCCGATGAAAATGGTGCCTTACATGTGTGGGTGCACCTACCTGGGCGCCAAGGGTAAAGCCTAAAACACAAGTTAACCCAAGTCTGTTTTCAGACCAGAATTTCAGACTCTCTGCAAACCGGCACACCATACAGATATGGGCCTCGGGTGTCCAAGCCACCAAGGAAAACAGGGAACCCCATGCAGTTCCGAAAAGAGGACACCCGTGGGAATCCGCAGAGGTATGATTTGCGCAAATCGCCACAGAATTTATTACCCAGACACCTCAGCAAAGTCCGAAATGTGGGGAAAAAAACGCATTTTCTGCATATTTCGCTTGGTTCACCCATCGAAACACACCCCCAACAACACATGGCCTACCGTCCCGTGTTCCCACAGGAGTCCCGATGAAACCGGTACCTCACATGTGTGGGTGCACCTACCTGTGCGCCAAGGGGAAAGCCTAAAACATGAGTAACCCCATGTCTGTTTTCAGACCGGAATTTCAGACTCTCTGCCGACCTGCACACCATACAGATATGGGCCTTGGGTGTCCAAGCCACCAAGGAAAACAGGGAACCCCATGCATTTCCGAAAAGAGGACACACGTGGGAATCTGCAGAGGTATGATTTGCGCAAATCTCCCCAGAATTTATTACCCAGACACACCCGCAAAGTCCGAAATGTGGGGAAAAAATCGCATTTTCTGCACATTTCGGTTGGCTCACCCATCGGAACACGCCACCAACAACACATGGCCTACCTTCTCGCGTTCCCACATGTGTCCTGATGAAAACAGTACCTCACATTTGTGGGTGCACCTACCTGTGCGCCAAGGGGAAAGCCTAAAACCCAAGTAACCCCATGTCTGTTTTCAGACCGGAATTTCAGACTCTCTGCCGACCTGCACACCATACAGATATGGGCCTTCGGTGTCCAAGCCACCAAGGAAAACAGGGAACCCCATGCATTTCCGAAAAGAGGACACACGTGGGAATCCGCAGAGGTATGATTTGCCCAAATCGGCCCAGAATGTATTACCCAGATACCTCCGCAAAGTCCAAAATGTGGAGAAAAAAATGCATTTTCTGCATATTTCGCTTGGCTCATCCATCGAAACACACCCCCAACAACACATGGCCTACCGTCCAGCTTTCCCACAGGTTTCCCAATGAAAACAGTACCTCACATGTGTGGGTGCACCTACCTGGGCGCCAAGGGGAGTGCCTAAAACATAAGTAACCCCAAGTCTGTTTTCAGACTGGAATTTCGGACTCTCTGCCGACCTACACACCATACAGATGTGGGCCTTGGGTGTCCAAGCCACCAAGGAAAACAGGGAACCCCCTGCATTTCCGAAAAGAGGAAACCTATGGGAATCCGCAGAGGTATGATTTGCACAAATCGCCCCAGAATGTATTACCCAGAAACCCCCGCAAAGTCCAAAATGTAGAGAAAAAAACAAACTTTCCGCACATTTCGCTCGGCTCACCCATCGAAACACGCCCCCAACAACACACGGCCTACCGTCCCGCATTCCCACAGGTGTCTCGATGAAAACAGTACCTCACATGTGTGGGTGCACCTACTGGGCGCCAAATGGAAAGCCTAAAACACAAGTAACCCGAAGCCTGTTTTCAGAACGGAATTTCAGACTCTCTGCTGACCAGCACACCATACAGATATGGGCCTTGGGTGTCCAAGCCACCAAGGAAAACAGGGAACCCCATGCAGTTCCGAAAAGAGGACACCCGTGGGAATCCGCAGAGGTATGATTTGCGCAAATCGCCCCAGAATTTATTACCCAGACACCCCGCAAAGTCCAAAATGTGGGGAAAAAACGCATTTTCTGCACATTTCGCTCGGCTCACCCATCGAAACACGCCCCCAACAACGCATGGCCTACCGTCCCGAGTTCCCACGGGTGTCCCGATGAAAATGGTGCCTTACATGTGTGGGCGCACCTACCTGGGCGCCAAGGGGTAAGCTTAAAACACAAATTACCCCAAGTCTGTTTTCAGACCAGAATTTCAGACTCTCTGCAAACCGGCACACCATACAGATATGGGCCTCGGGTGTCCAAGCCACCAAGGAAAACAGGGAACCCCATGCAGTTCCGAAAAGAGGACACCCGTGGGAATCCGCAGAGGTATGATTTGCGCAAATCGCCCCAGAATTTATTACCCAGACACCTCAGCAAAGTCCGAAATGTAGAGAAAAAAACAAACTTTCCGAACATTTCGCTCGGCTCACCCATCGAAACATGCCCCCAACAACATACGGCCTACCGTCCCGCATTCCCACAGGTGTCTCGATGAAAACGGTACCTCACATGTGTGGGTGCACCTACTGGGCGCCAAATGGAAAGCCTAAAACACAAGTAACCCGAAGCCTGTTTTCAGACCGGAATTTCAGACTCTCTGCTGACCAGCACACCATACAGATATGGGCCTTGGGTGTCCAAGCCACCAAGGAAAACAGGGAACCCCATGCAGTTCCGAAAAGAGGACACCCGTGGGAATCCGCAGAGGTATGATCTGCGCAAATCGCCCCAGAATTTATTACCCAGACACCCCGCAAAGTCCAAAATGTGGGGAAAAAACACATTTTCTGCACATTTCGCTCGGCTCACCCATCGAAACACGCCCCCAACAACACATGGCCTACCGTCCCGAGTTCCCACGGGTGTCCCGATGAAAATGGTGCCTTACATGTGTGGGTGCACCTACCTGGGCGCCAAGGGGAAAGCCTAAAACACAAGTTAACCCAAGTCTGTTTTCAGACCAGAATTTCAGACTCTCTGCAAACCGGCACACCATACAGATATGGGCCTCGGGTGTCCAAGCCACCAAGGAAAACAGGGAACCCCATGCAGTTCCGAAAAGAGGACACCCGTGGGAATCCGCAGAGGTATGATTTGCGCAAATCGCCCCAGAATTTATTACCCAGACACCTCAGCAAAGTCCAAAATGTGGGGAAAAAAACGCATTTTCTGCATATTTCGCTTGGCTCACCCATCGAAACACACCCCCAACAACACATGGCCTACCGTCCCGTGTTCCCACAGGAGTCCCAATGAAACCGGTACCTCACATGTGTGGGTGCACCTACCTGTGCGCCAAGGGGAAAGCCTAAAACATGAGTAACCCCATGTCTGTTTTCAGACCGGAATTTCAGACTCTCTGCCGACCTGCACACCATACAGATATGGGCCTTGGGTGTCCAAGCCACCAAGGAAAACAGGGAACCCCATGCATTTCCGAAAAGAGGACACACGTGGGAATCCGCAGAGGTATGATTTGTGCAAATCTCCCCAGAATGTATTACCCAGACACACCCGCAAAGTCCGAAATGTGGGGAAAAAATCGCATTTTCTGCACATTTCGGTTGGCTCACCCATCGGAACACGCCACCAACAACACATGGCCTACCGTCTCGCGTTCCCACATGTGTCCTGATGAAAACAGTACCTCACATTTGTGGGTGCACCTACCTGGGCGCCAAGGGGATAGCCTAAAACACATGTAACCCGAAGTCTGTTTTCAGACGGGTATTTCAGACTCTCTGCCGACCGGCACACCATACAGATATGGCCCTTGGGTGTCCAAGCCACCAAGGAAAACAGGGAACCCCATACATTTCAAAAGCGAGGACACCCGTGGGAAACCGCAGAGGTATGATTTGCTCAAATCGCCCCAGAATTTATTACCCAGACACCCCCACAAATTCCGAAATGTGGGGAAAAAAATGCATTTTCCGCACATTTCGCTCAGCTCACCCATCGGAACACGCCGCCAACAACACATGGCCCACCGTCTCGCGTTCCCACATGTGTCCCGATGAAAACAGTACCTCACATTTGTGGGTGCACCTACCTGTGCGCCAAGGGGAAAGCCTAAAACCCAAGTAACCCCATGTCTGTTTTCAGACCGGAATTTCAGACTCTCTGCCGACCTGCACACCATACAGATATGGGCCTTCGGTGTCCAAGCCACCAAGGAAAACAGGGAACCCGATGCATTTCCGAAAAGAGGACACACGTGGGAATCCGCAGAGGTATGATTTGTGGAAATCTGCCCAGAATGTATTACCCAGATACCTCTGCAAAGTCCAAAATGTGGAGAAAAAAATGCATTTTCTGCATATTTCGCTTGGCTCACCCATCGAAACACACCCCCAACAACACATGGCCTACCGTCCAGCTTTCCCACAGGTTTCCCGATGAAAACAGTACCTCACATGTGTGGGTGCACCTACCTGGGCGCCAAGGGGAAAGCCTAAAACGCATGTAACCCGAAGTCTGTTTTCAGACCGGAATTTCAGACTCTCTGCCGACCAGCACACCATACAGATATGGGCTTTGGGTGTCCACCGCCAAGCAAAACAGGGAACCCCATGCAGTTCCGAAAAGAGGACACCCGTGGGAATCCGCAGAGGTATGATTTGCGCAAATCGCCCCAGAATTTATTACCCAGACACCCCGCAAAGTACAAAATGTGGGGAAAAAACGCATTTTCTGCACATTTCGCTCGGCTCACCCATCGAAACACGCCCCCAACAACACATGGCCTACCGTCCCGAGTTCCCAAGGGTGTCCCGATGAAAATGGTGCCTTACATGTGTGGGTGCACCTACCTGGGCGCCAAGGGGAAAGCCTAAAACACAAGTTAACCCAAGTCTGTTTTCAGACCAGAATTTCAGACTCTCTGCAAACCGGCACACCATACAGATATGGGCCTCGGGTGTCTAAGCCACCAAGGAAAACAGGGAACCCCATGCAGTTCCGAAAAGAGGACACCCGTGGGAATCCGCAGAGGTATGATTTGCGCAAATCGCCCCAGAATTTATTACCAAGACACCTCAGCAAAGTCCGAAATGTGGGGAAAAAAACGCATTTTCTGCATATTTCGCTTGGCTCACCCATCGAAACACACCCCCAACAACACATGGCCTACCGTCCCGTGTTCCCACAGGAGTCCCGATGAAACCGGTACCTCACATGTGTGGGTGCACCTACCTGTGCGCCAAGGGGAAAGCCTAAAACATAAGTAACCCCATGTCTGTTTTCAGACCGGAATTGCAGACTCTCTGCCGACCTGCACACCATACAGATATGGGCCTTGGGTGTCCAAGCCACCAAGGAAAACAGGGAACCCCATGCATTTCCGAAAGGAGGACACACGTGAGAATCCACAGAGGTATGATTTGCGCAAATCTCCCCAGAATTTATTACCCAGACACACCCGCAAAGTCCGAAATGTGGGGAAAAAATCGCATTTTCTGCACATTTCGGTTGGCTCACCCATCGGAACACGCCACCAACAACACATGGCCTACCGTCTCGCGTTCCCACATGTGTCCTGATAAAAACAGTACCTCACATTTGTGGGTGCACCTACCAGGGCGCCAAGGGGAAAGCCTAAAACACATGTAACCCGAAGTTGTTTTCAGACGGGAATTTCAGACTCTCTGCCGACCGGCACACCATACAGATATGGGCCTTGGGTGTCCAAGCCACCAAGGCAAACATTGAACCCCATACATTTCAAAAGCGAGGACACCCGTGGGAAACCGCATAGGTATGATTTGCGCAAATCGCCCCAGAATTTATTACCCAGACACCTCAGCAAAGTCCGAAATGTGGGGGAAAAAACGCATTTTCTGCATATTTCGCTTGGCTCACCCATCGAAACACACCCCCAACAACACATGGCCTACCGTCCCGTGTTCCCACAGGAGTCCCGATGAAACCGGTACCTCACATGTGTGGGTGCACCTACCTGTGCGCCAAGGGGAAAGCCTAAAACATAAGTAACCCCATGTCTGTTTTCAGACCGGAATTTCAGACTCTCTGCCGACCTGCACACCATACAGATATGGGCCTTGGGTGTCCAAGCCACCAAGGAAAACAGGGAACCCCATGCATTTCCGAAAAGAGGACACACGTGGGAATCCGCAGAGGTATGATTTGCGCAAATCTCCCCAGAATTTATTACCCAGACACACCCGCAAAGTCCGAAATGTGGGGAAAAAATCGCATTTTCTGCACATTTCGGTTGGCTCACCCATCGGAACACGCCACCAACAACACATGGCCTACCGTCTCGCGTTCCCACATGTGTCCTGATGAAAACAGTACCTCACATTTGTGGGTGCACCTACATGGGCGCCAAGGGGAAAGCCTAAAACACATGTAACCCGAAGTCTGTTTTCAGACGGGAATTTCAGACTCTCTGCCGACCGGCACACCATACAGATATGGACCTTGGGTGTCCAAGCCACCAAGGAAAACAGGGAACCCCATACATTTCAAAAGCGAGGACACCGTGGGAAACCGCAGAGGTATGATTTGCGCAAATCGCCCCAGAATTTATTACCCAGACATCCCCGCAAATTCCGAAATGTGGGGAAAAAATGCATTTTCCGCACATTTCGCTCAGCTCACCCATCGGAACACGCCGCCAACAACACATGGCCTACCGTCTCGCGTTCCCACATGTGTCCCGATGAAAACAGTACCTCACATTTGTGGGTGCACCTACCTGTGCGCCAAGGGGAAAGCCTAAAACCCAAGTAACCCCATGTCTGTTTTCAGACGGGAATTTCAGAATCTCTGCCGACCTGCACACCATACAGATATGGGCCTTCGGTGTCCAAGCCACCAAGTTAAACAGGGAACCCCATGCATTTCCGAAAAGAGGACACACGTGGGAATCCGCAGAGGTATGATTTGCGCAAATCGGCCCAGAATGTATTACCCAGATACCTCCGCAAAGTCCAAAATGTGGAGAAAAAAATGCATTTTCTGCATATTTTGCTTGGCTCACCCATCGAAACACACCCCCAACAACACATGGCCTTCCGTCCAGCTTTCCCACAGGAGTCCCGATGAAAACGGTACCCCACATGTGTGGGTGCACCTACCTGGGCGCCAAGGGGAAAGCTTAAAGCATAAGTAACCCAATGTCTGTTTTCAGACCGGAATTTCAGACACTCTGCCGACCTGCACACCATACAGATATGGGCCTTAGGTGTCCAAGCCACCAAGGAAAACAGGGAACCCCATGCATTTCCAAAAAGAGTACACACGTGGGAATCCGCAGAGGTATGATTTGCGCAAATCTCCACAGAATTTATTACCCAGACAACTCCGCAAAGTCCGAAATGTGGGGAAAAAAATGCATTTTCCGCATATTTAGCTCAGCGCACCCATCAAAACACATGCCCAACAACACATGGCCTACCGTCCTGCGTTCCCACAGGTGTCCCGATGAAAACAGTATCTCACATGTGTGGGTGCACCTACCTGGGCGCCAAGGGGAAAGCCTAAAACGCATGTAACCCGAAGTTTGTTTTCAGACCGGAATTTCAGACTCTCTGCCGACCAGCACACCATACAGATATGGGCTTTGGGTGTCCAAGCCACCAAGGAAAACAGGGAACCCCATGCAGTTCCGAAAAGAGGACACCCGTGGGAATCCACAGAGATATGATTTGCGCAAATAGCCCCAGAATTTATCACCCAGACACCCCGCAAAGTCCAAAATGTGTGGAAAAAACGCATTTTCTTCACATATCGCTCAGCTCACCCATCGAAACACGCCCCCAACAACACATGGCCTACCGTCCCGCATTCCCACGAGTGTCCCGATGAAAACGGTACCTCACATGTGTGGGTGCACCTATCTGGGCGCCAAGGGGAAAGCCTAAAATACACGTTAACCCAAGGCTGTTTTCAGACCAGAATTTCAGACTCTCTGCCGAACGGCACATCATACAGATATGAGCTTCGGGTGTCCAAGCCACCAAGGAAAGCAGGGAACCCCATGCATTTCTGAAAAGAGGAAACCCGTGGGAATCCGCAGAGGTATGATTTGCGCAAATCGCCCAAGAACTTATTACCCAGACACCCCCGCAAAATCCGAAATGTGGGGAAAAAAATGCATTTTCCACACATTTCGCTCGGCTCACTCATCGAAACACGCCCCCAACAACACATGGCCTACCGTCCCATGTTCCCACAGGTGTCTCGAGTTAAACGGTACCTCACATGTGTGGGTGAACCTACCTGGGCGCCAAAGGTAAAGCCTAAAACACAAGTAACCCCAAGTCTGTTTTCAGACCAGAATTTCAGACTCTCTGCCGACCGGCACACCATACAGATATGGGCCTCGGGTGTCCAAGCCACCAAGGAAAACAGGGAACCCCATGCATTTCTGAAAAGGGGACACCTTTGGGAATCTGCTGAGGTATGTTTTGTGCAAATCGCCCCAGAATTTATTACCCAGACACCCCCGCAAATTGCGAAAGGTGGGGAAAAAACGCATTTTCCGCACATTTCGCTCGGTTCACCCATCGGAACACGCCCCCAACAACACATGGCCTACTGTCCCACGTTCCCACAGGTTTCCCGATGAAAACAGTACCTCACATGTGTGGGTGCACCTACCTGGGCGCCAAGGGGAGTGCCTAAAACATAAGTAACCCCAAGTCTGTTTTCAGACTGGAATTTCAGACTCTCTGCCGACCTACACACCATACAGATGTGGGCCTTGGGTGTCCAAGCCACCAAGGAAAACAGGGAATCCCATGCATTTCCGAAAAGAGGACACCTGTGGGAATCCGCAGAGGTATGATTTGCACAAATCGCCCCAGAATGTATTACCCAGACACCCCCGCAAAGTCCAAAATGTAGAGAAAAAAACAAATTTTCTGCACATTTCGCTCGGCTCACCCATCGAAACACGCCCCCAACAACACACGGCCTAATGTCTCGCATTCCCACAGGTGTCTCTATGAAAACGGTACCTCACATGTGTGGGTGCACCTACTGGGCGCCAAGGGGAAAGCCTAAAACACAAGTAACCCGAAGCCTGTTTTCAGACCGGAATTTCAGACTCTCTGCTGACCAGCACACCATACAGATATGGGCATTTGGTGTCCAAGCCACCAAGGAAAACAGGGAACCCCATGCAGTTCCGAAAAGAGGACACCCGTGGGAATCCGCAAAGGTATGTTTTGTGCAAATCGCCCCAGAATTTATTACCCAGACACCCCCGCAAATTGCGAAAGGTGGGGAAAAAACGCATTTTCCGCACATTTCGCTCGGTTCACCCATCGGAACACGCCCCCAACAACACATGGCCTACTGTCCCACGTTCCCACAGGTTTCCCGATGAAAACAGTACCTCACATGTGTGGGTGCACCTACCTGGGCGCCAAGGGGAGTGCCTAAAACATAAGTAACCCCAAGTCTGTTTTCAGACTGGAATTTCAGACTCTCTGCCGACCTACACACCATACAGATGTGGGCCTTGGGTGTCCAAGCCACCAAGGAAAACAGGGAACCCCATGCATTTCCGAAAAGAGGACACCTGTGGGAATCCGCAGAGGTATGTTTTGCACAAATCGCCCCAGAATGTATTACCCAGACACCCCCGCAAAGTCCAAAATGTAGAGAAAAAAACAAATTTTCTGCACATTTCGCTTGGCTCACCCATCGAAACACGCCCCCAACAACACACGGCCTAATGTCTCGCATTCCCACAGGTGTCTCTATGAAAACGGTACCTCACATGTGTGGGTGCACCTACTGGGCGCCAAGGGGAAAGCCTAAAACACAAGTAACCCGAAGCCTGTTTTCAGACCGGAATTTCAGACTCTCTGCTGACCAGCACACCATACAGATATGGGCATTTGGTGTCCAAGCCACCAAGGAAAACAGGGAACCCCATGCAGTTCCGAAAAGAGGACACCCGTGGGAATCCGCAAAGGTATGTTTTGTGCAAATCGCCCCAGAATTTATTACCCAGACACCCCCGCAAATTGCGAAAGGTGGGGAAAAAAACGCATTTTCCGCACATTTCGCTCGGTTCACCCATCGGAACACGCCCCCAACAACACATGGCCTACTGTCCCGCGTTCCCACAGGTTTCCCGATGAAAACAGTACCTCACATGTGTGGGTGCACCTACCTGGGCGCCAAGGGGAGTGCCTAAAACATAAGTAACCCCAAGTCTGTTTTCAGACTGGAATTTCAGACTCTCTGCCGACCTACACACCATACAGATGTGGGCCTTGGGTGTCCAAGCCACCAAGGAAAACAGGGAACCCCATGCATTTCCGAAAAGAGGACACCTGTGGGAATCCGCAGAGGTATGATTTGCACAAATCGCCCCAGAATGTATTACCCAGACACCCCCGCAAAGTCCAAAATGTAGAGAAAAAAACAAATTTTCTGCACATTTCGCTCGGCTCACCCATCGAAACACGCCCCCAACAACACACGGCCTAATGTCTCGCATTCCCACAGGTGTCTCTATGAAAACGGTACCTCACATGTGTGGGTGCACCTACTGGGCGCCAAGGGGAAAGCCTAAAACACAAGTAACCCGAAGCCTGTTTTCAGACCGGAATTTCAGACTCTCTGCTGACCAGCACACCATACAGATATGGGCATTTGGTGTCCAAGCCACCAAGGAAAACAGGGAACCCCATGCAGTTCCGAAAAGAGGACACCCGTGGGAATCCGCAAAGGTATGATTTGCGCAAATAGCCCCAGAATTTATTACCCAGACACCCCGCAAAGTCCAAAATGTGGGGAAAAACGCATTTTCTGCACATTTCGCTCGGCTCACCCATCGAAACACGCCCCCAACAACACATGGCCTACCGTCCCGAGTTCCCACGGGTGTCCCGATGAAAATGGTGCCTTAAATGTGTGGGTGCACCTACCTGGGCGCCAAGGGGAAAGCCTAAAACACAAATTAACCCAAGTCTGTTTTCAGACCAGAATTTCAGACTCTCTGCAAACCGGCACACCATACAGATATGGGCCTCGGGTGTCCAAGCCACCAAGGAAAACAGGGAACCCCATGCAGTTCCGAAAAGAGGACACCCGTGGGAATCCGCAGAGGTATTATTTGCGCAAATCGCCCCAGAATTTATTACCCAGACACCTCAGCAAAGTCCAAAATGTGGGGAAAAAACGCATTTTCTGCACATTTCGCTTGGTTCACCCATCGAAACACACCCCCAACAACACATGGCCTACCGTCCCGTGTTCCCACAGGAGTCCCTATGAAACCGGTACCTCACATGTGTGGGTGCACCTACCTGTGCGCCAAGGGGAAAGCCTAAAACATAAGTAACCCCATGTCTGTTTTCAGACCGGAATTTCAGACTCTCTGCCGACATGCACACCATACAGATATGGGCTTGGGTGTCCAAGCCACCAAGGAAAACAGGGAACCCCATGCATTTCCGAAAAGAGGACACACGTGGGAATCCGCAGAGGTATGATTTGCGCAAATCTCCCCAGAATTTATTACCCAGACACACCCGCAAAGTCCGAAATGTGGGGAAAAAAACGCATTTTCTGCACATTTCGGTTGGCTCACCCATCGGAACACGCCGCCAACAACACATGGCCTACCGTCTCGCGTTCCCAGCTGTGTCCCGATGAAAACAGTACCTCACATTTGTGGGTGCACCTACCTGGGCGCCAAGGGGAAAGCCTAAAACACATGTAACCCGAAGTCTGTTTTCAGACGGGAATTTCAGACTCTCTGCCAACCGGCACACCATACATATATGGGCCTTGGGTGTGCAAGCCACCAAGGAAAACAGGGAACCCCATACATTTCAAAAGCGAGGACACCCGTGGGAAACCGCAGAGGTATGATTTGCGCAAATTGCCCCAGAATTTATTACCCAGACACCCCCGCAAATTCCAAAATGTGGGGAAAAAATGCATTTTCCGCACATTTCGCTCAGCTCACCCATCGGAACACGCCGCCAACAACGCATGGCCTACCGTCTCGCGTTCCCACATGTGTCCCGATGAAAACAGTACCTCACATTTGTGGGTGCACCTACCTGTGCGCCAAGGAGAAAGCCTAAAACCCAAGTAACCCCATGTCTGTTTTCAGACCGGAATTTCAGACTCTCTCCCGACATGCACACCATACAGATTTGGGCCTTCGGTGTCCAAGCCACCAAGGAAAACAGGGAACCCCATGCATTTCCGAAAAGAGGACCGACGTGGGAATCCGCAGAGGTATGATTTGCTCAAATCGGCCCAGAATGTATTACCCAGACACCTCCGCAAAGTCCAAAATGTGGAGAAAAAAATGCATTTTCTGCATATTTCGCTCTGCTCACCCATCGAAACACACCCCCAACAACACATGGCCTACCGTCCAGCTTTCCCACAGGAGTACCGATGAAAATGGTAGCCCACATGTGTGGGTGCACCTACCTGGGCGACAAGGGGAAAGCCTAAAACACAAGTAACCCCAAGTCTGTTTTCAGACCGGAATTTCAGACTCTCTGCCGACCGGCACACCATACAGATATGGGCCTCGGTTGTCCAAGCCACCAAGGAAAACAGGGAACCCCATGCATTTCCGAAAAGAGGACACACGTGGGAATCCGCAGCGGTATGATTTGCGCAAATCTCCCGAGAATTTATTACCCAGACTCCCCCGCAAAGTCCAAAATGTGGGGAAAAAATGCATTTTCCGCACATTTCACTCGGCTCCCCCATTGAAACACGCCCCCAGCAACACATGGCCTACCGTCCCGCGTTCCCACAGGTGTCCCGATGAAAACAGAACCTCACATGTTTGGGTGCACCTACCTGGGCGCCAAGGGGAAAGCCTAAAACACAAGTAACCCCAAGTCTGTTTTCAGACCGGAATTTCAGACTCTCTGCCGACCGGCACACCATACCGATATGGGCCTCGGTTGTCCAAGCCACCAAGGAAAACAGGGAACCCCATGCATTTTCGAAAAGCTGAAACCCGTGGGAATCCACAGAGGTCTGCCTTGTGCAAATTTTCCCAGTTTTTATTAGCCACAATCCCCGACAAAATGTGAAATTTGGTGGGGAAAAAACACAATGAGCCTCATTACGACCCAGGTGCTAAGGGGTTAACGGCGCCGTAAAAAGCGGCTGCACCGTTAACCCCTTACCGCCTGTTAGGGAGAATTCTCTGTTTAGGCTGAATTTCCTAACCTAGTGAGTCCCCCAGCAGCTTTGCTGGATTTCTGGAGTTTGTTTTTTTCCATCCTGCCAAGAGTGAGACTCTTTTTCTCCCACTCTTGCACATGAATGTGTGTAATTCCTTTGAATGTCAATGTGTTCTATGGGCTACGGGGTCTTTTACTCCATAGGGTCTCATATGTTTTGCTATGTCTGTTACACTGCACCCTCTGTGCCGTAGCACTGGGGCGTCCTAGCGGACCTCCATCATAGACTCCATACCCGGGGACTGACTACTGTCTCCCCGGGCATGTAAAGTCACCATTAGCTTTACTAGACCTAAATTTACTAAAAGAACTAGTACAAACCATCCTATTGTGGACGGACTAGTAGGGGTAATTCGATTACTCCTGGGTCTGTTATTCGAGGGGGCACTGTCTCATCCCCCCTCGTCGAGTTTTGGCTGGTGGCAGTGGAAACTACTTGTTATGTTCGACCCCGAATATAACCCTATGGGATTCTTCCCATTGTTGGAGATTGATACTTTTCTTCGTTAATCTCTAACATACCACCGGTTTTCTTATCTTAAATAAGTCTATCGGATGGTATTTTCTGCCAGAACTCGGTTTTTAGAATGGCGTCTGTGTTCGTCTCTGTGACTCCTAAACCAAAGGTTGAGCCCTTTGTTCCACTTTTGGCAGGCTTCTGTACAGAGACCCTCCAAAGAGGTGTCATTCTGTCTGGGTTACCACAGGGGTGTGGGAGGGGATTTAGGCACCCTGGACTGAGTTGCCTTGCCAACTCCAATCGCACTCTGGTGTGATTGGCCCAAGTGGTGAGCCACCCCGCTCACCACTTAGCGTGTTTTGATGGACAGCTAGGCTGAATGAATGGGGGTTTTCTGCATAAAAGCAGGGCTTTTGGGACTGGATCTTCAGAAGTCGCCACAGGACCTAAGAATCCGACGAGGGTAAAGCTGTGCCAACCTGCAACGACGACACCTCCGGTGGAGCCCTGCTGAACCGACTCACCACTTTCCGACGACAGAGGAGATCTCCCTGCCGGAGAGTCTCTTTCCCTGACTGCTGGGAACAACCAGTCTCCCTTTGCTTTTTCTTCGCTCCAGGATGCAGTGGTCGAATTGCCCGTGCAGAGCACCTCGGCAACCGGATAGCCACTACCCCTGTACCGCGACCAAAAGTTGGTGCCTTGTGACGGAGCACTCAGCTGCTGGTCTCTTCCCTGGTGGTGCACCGGACTTCACTTTTCTTCGATGACGAGATCATCTCTACTCTTGGCAAAGACCAGACGTGCATCCACCACCAGGAACAACTGCCCCCGCCGGAGCTGTCTCTCCACAAACAACGTACCGTGTCCGCCTGGCTTCCCTTTCTACCGGACCGAGTGAGGTGTCTTAATCCTCGCCTTTCCATTGGGTCGCCTCCAAGCTTTCTTTAACGTGTTGTTCTGAACTGGTCCAATCTTTCCATAACAATTTTGCGATAAAGACTCGAAGCGCATTTCCACTGAGACACATTTTGGGACATATCGCCTTGCCTCTCTCCGAGTGGGCCTGGCCTCTGAACTTTGTGATCTGCAGTAGACCCTGCCTTACTTGTCTTGCATTTGTCCGTAAAGTATTGGTACCGAGTTGACTTCATAACCTGCCTTATTTTTCTCTCCCGTCCTAACGAATACTAGAGTACCATCTAGGTTAAAGCATACACCTCTGTCTGCAAATAAGTGATGCCGGTGAACCTAGTCTTGCCAAACTATTGTTAGGGGGATTGATCTTTTTCTTCGTATAGTAATTGTGATTGAAGTTGTTTGCCGTATTAGTGCCAGAGGGTTTTCCATAGATGTGTTGTTATAAATAAATACCTTTATATCTTTACACCGAAGCCTTGTTCCGTGTTTGCTTGTTCTACTGTATAGATTGCCCTATATTGTATACTCCACATACTGACTAACTCTTCTTGAGAGAAGTCTGACTGCTCAGCCACAGCTACCAAGTGAATCTGTGTGGTACAGACTGCTACCAAGTGGGTTTACTGCCAAACACCTGTAGTCCTAAATCTTTTGCAGTGGTCCCAGAGGGAACTGCACAGGTTTCCGCCTAACACTGCCAAACACATGTAGTCCTAAATCTTTTGCAGTGGTCCCAGAGGGAACTGCCCAGGTTTCCGCCTAACACTGGTGGCAGCGGTGGGATTTGTATCGAGTATACAGTTTAGAGTGCTTTTCGACACTTTAGGATAACTAACCACAAAGCTTAGCACTAAAAAGCAACTTTTAAAAACATGTCTACTATGGACGCTTACAATCGAGAATCCTTGTCAGGTGAAAATACTGAGAGTTTACGAGCTCTCTGTAGGCAAGAAAATCTTTCTGTAAGAGGCAAGAAGTTAGAACTGATAGCGAGATTGCTGGAAAACCAAAGTCTGGGTACTGGTTCAGAGGAACCAACTTCTCCAGCAGATGTAGATAATGGTGATGGTGTTGATCTAAATCGTAATTCTGACGATAGTGATGAAGAGGCTGAAGAGGAAGGAGAGGCTAACGAAACTGTCTCCCCTGCTCCTCTACCTGCCTTACCAGCTGTACCTATGGGGCCCATACCAGGTCCCACATGTAACCCTGCTTATTTTGAACTTGAAAAAATGAAGCTCGAATTAGAATACAAACGGTTCTTGGCTCAATCTGAAAGAAACCAAGAGCTCGAGTTCAGACGGATAAATGCCCAGGCTGAGCAGAAGCAAGCTGAGTTAAGGCTCAGGGAAATAGAACTTAATCACGAATTAGAGATGAAAAAGTTGTCTGTGGAAAATGCTTCTCTCTCCTCTGGTTCCTCTAGGAGCTCCAGTCCCAAAAGACCCCGGATGCCGAAGGAATTAGTGGGTATGTATGAACCGAGATTGGATGTATTGGATTGGTTAAAACTGTTTGAGTACAATCATGGGCTCCAAGACATCACCGGGAATGATTTACTTCCCTGGTTGTTCTCTAGGCTCCCCCCTGTTGCGACTGATGTGGTAATGGAGTTGGGGGAGGTGGATAAGACGGATTACGAAAGTGTGAAACTAGCTTTGATAGCTAGATTTGGGAAGACCCCTCCCAGTATCTTAAGAGGTTTAGAACCCTCAAAAAGCATGATGGTACCCCTTGGGCTACCTAGGTGAGTGAAGGGTTGAAAAACTTAGAGGGATGGATTAAGGGTTACAAAGTGAACACTTATGAGGGTATGATGAATCTTTTTATGTTGGAGTCTATTTATGATGCCTGTTCTCCTGAGCTCAGACAGCACTTGGCTGATTCGAAGGAATTGGATTCCCGGAAGCTGGCTAAGGCTGCTGACTTATGGGTTGCCAACAGGGCCACTCATAAGGATTCTGGGGCAACTCAGAAGAAGGATGAGGGAAAAAAGCCTAAAAAAGACGCAAAAGAGAATTCGAATAACTCAAATTCCAAAGAGGGCCCCAAACAAAACCAGAAGGGTAAGCCACAAGGAAAACCGCAGCAGAATAGTGTGTCTTCTGGTGCCAAACCGGAAGGAGGCCAGAACAAGCCACCATTCCAAAAAAGCATTCGGTAAATGCTTTGTTTGTGGCTCGACTGACCACGTGAAAGGAGATCCCAGATATAAGAGTAAACCTTCAGGGGTCCAGCTTGTCTCCTTAGCCTTCGCTCCAGAGGAGGAAATCCAAATGGCAAGTGGAAACTTTCTACTGCTAGCTGATGAACCCATTGGAGTCTCAGCCAGCGTTTCTTTAGTATCTCTGGGGTTGTGGGAACAACAGAATTTAGATGTCTATAATTCTATCCCCGATAATACTAAAGAGCATTATAAGGACAGTGTCCAGGTTAATGGTCAGGAGACTCCTGCCATTAGAGACACTGGGGCCAGCATAACTGTGGTGGATAAATCGTTTTTTCAGGCTGAGGATGTTGCTAAGGCACCCAAACGCTTCACCAAGTTAGCTGGAGGGCCTGTGCAGATGCTTCCCCAATTACCAGTTCTCATCCAGTGTAACGACATGACTGTGAAGATACCTGTCAGCATACAGAGTGAGGTGCCAGGACGCGTACTGTTGGGTAACGATTTGAAAACTCTCGGAGTTGTATCGCATACTCCCAGACCTCCTAGTAAACGGTTACAGGAGCTAACCAGACCCGCAAGAGAGAGGACCATGCGCGGTACTCTCCCGGAGATGATGAAGAAAGAAATCACTCCTGCCCCACTGGAATTGTCGGCCGCTGTCTCGAAGAAATCAGAAGCGAAAGTGAAACCTAAGACTTCTACCCCGAAACCAGCAGCCAGCATTTCAGTGCAGCCAACAAGGACTTCCCCGCGGTTGTCCAAAGTTACACCCGTAACTCCACCTCCAGCTGAGGCTGAGAGGGAGGTACAACCCTGTGTGGTAGAATTAGACTCTGAGGAAGAGCTAATGGAAGGCCAGGAACTCATTGGAGATCTGGATCCTGTTATCCATCCTGGGCGGCAGTCTTTACTGGCAGAAGGTGGACCCAACAGGGCAGACTTCAGTAAGGGACAGAGAGAATGTCCAACTCTGGAAGGTCTTCGCCACCAGGTAGAAGCTCAGGCTGAAGGGCAAGAGCCCGGGAAATACCGGTTGCACTGGGAAGACGGCCTCTTCTACAGTGAACCGACCGAGTCTGCACCTGGAGACTACAAGCGGCTTGTAGTACCCCAAGAGAACAGACCACAGTTCTTGCAGTTAGCCCAAGAGATTCCTTTGGCTGGTCACTTGAGTTTCAAGAAGACTAAGGAAAGGCTCTATCTCTACTTCTATTGGCCAAAGATGGGTGCCGAAGTTGAAAAACACTGCAGGAGCTGCCACACCTGCCAGACCTCTGGTAAGGTTGGCTCCAAGAATGTGGCACCTTTAGTGCCTCTCCCAGTTGTGGGAGTCCCGTTTGAGAGAGTAGGGATTGACATTGTTGGTCCCCTTGATCCTCCAACCTCCTCAGGCAACAGGTTTAAACTTGTTGTAGTAGACCATGCTACTAGGTATCCTGAGGCAATTCCTATGAGGACTGTTACAGCTCCGGCTGTGGCTAAGGCCCTCCTTGGTATTTTTACCAGGGTCGGGTTTCCTAAGGAAGTAATCTCTGACAGGGGGTCAAACTTTATGTCCCACTACATGAAAGCCATGTGGAAAACCTGTGGAGTTACTTACAAGTTCTCAACAGTTTACCACCCACAAACCAATGGGTTGGTAGAACGGTTCAACCGAACCATGAAGAGCATGATAGGTGCTTTAGAGGAACCCCTTAAGCGTAAGTGGGACCTTCTACTGCCATGCCTTCTCTTTGCTTATAGAGAAGTCCCTCAGGAGGGAGTAGGTTATTCTCCCTTAGAACTTCTCTATGGTCATCCCGTCAGAGGTCCATTGGCCCTGATTAAGGAGGGGTTGGAGAGTGCTCCTTCCCCCAAGCCAGTCAGAGTGACTAACTACGTTATAGGTCTCCGGAGGAGAATGTCGCACATGATGACAGAAGCAAGCGATAACTTGAAAGCTGGACAAGCATTGGTCAAGCACTGGCACGATGAAAAGGCTAACATGGTTGAGTTCGCTCAAGACCAGCTCGTTCTCGTTATGATCCCAACAAGGCAGAGGGCCTTGCAAGACAAATGGATGGGACCCTTCAGAGTTGTGGGTAAACTCGGAGAGGTTAACTATCTGGTGGACTTGGGCAATCCCAAGGAGGCTCCGACCGTCTTCCACACCAACCAACTCAAAGCGTATGTCTCACGACCTGATGTAGGAGCATTGCTTCTATCATCATCCGAGGAAGAAGAAGAGAGTGAAGCTCTTCCGGATCTCCTCAGAGGCTTGCCTTTGGAAGAAAAAATTGAAGGAGTAAATCTCTCTTCCAATCTGACACCCGAGCAACAAGAAGAGTGCAAATCCATGTTGAATCAGTTTGCCTCTCTGTTCTCGCTTTCACCAGGCTTGACCCCTTGGGGCCAGCATGACATACTCACTGGTGAGTGTCTGCCAGTCAAAAGCAGAGGATACCGAATGTCAGAACACGTACGAACCCACATCAAAGGTGAGGTCAGCAAGATGCTCGATCTCGGGGTAATAGAGCCGTCTACTAGTCCATGGTCTAGCTTAGTTGTGTTAGTACCAAAGGCCGGATCTAAAGAGCTTAGATTCTGCGTGGATTATAGAGCTCTTAATGCAGTCACCAAGACTGATGCCCACCCTTTGCCAAGAACAGATGAGTTGGTGGATAAACTTGGCGCCGCCAAGTTCCTCAGCACATTTGACTTGACGTCAGGCTATTGTCAAATAGCACTGACAGACCATGCCAAGGAGAAAACTGCATTTTCTACCCCCGTTGGATTATACCAATTTAAGGTAATGCCTTTCGGATTGAAGAATGCACCTGCTACGTTTCAACGGATGGTAAACCAGGTTCTGAATGGGATGGAGGACTTCTGCATGGCATACTTGGATGACATAGCAGTGTTCAGCAATTCCTGGGAAGAACATGTAACCCACCTGAGAGATGTTTTGCAGGCTCTTGGACGAGCCAATCTGACCATAAAGGTGAGTAAATGCCAAATTGGACAGAGTAAGGTAGTCTATCTTGGACATGAGGTAGGAGGTGGAGAAATAAGGCCTTTGCTCAGTAAGATTGAAGCTGTGCAAAATTGGACAACACCTACTACTCAAACCCAAGTGAGAGCCTTCCTAGGCTTCACTGGGTATTACAGGAATTTCATCAAGAACTATGGGACCATAGCTTCTCCACTGAATGTCATCTCCTCGCCCAAATTTCCTAAAAAGGTTAGATGGAACGAGGAGTGCAATCAGGCTTTTGAAAACCTGAAAAAGGCTCTTTGCCAAGACCCAGTACTCAGAGCTCCTGATTACCGCCAACACTTCATTGTACAGACAGATGCTTCAAATGTAGGAATAGGTGCCGTACTCAGTCAACTGGATGGGAAAGGTAGGGAGCACCCTGTTTGCTTCATCAGCCGCAAGCTGAAGGATCCTGAAACAAGGTGGGCAACAATCGAAAGAGAGTGCTTTGCTATCGTGTGGGCTCTGAAGAAGTTTAGGCCGTACTTGTATGGTTCTACTTTTGTCACTCAGACTGACCATCAACCCTTGAGATGGTTAATGCAAATGAAAGGGGAAAACTCAAAACTATTGAGATGGTCGATCTGCCTGCAAGGGTTTGATTTCACCATTGAGCACAGGTCAGGGTGTCACCACCAAAATGCTGATGGTCTCTCTAGGATGTATGTCATCGACTAGAGGTATGAGATTCATCCAGGAGTGGATTAAATCCTCCTGTCCCTTAGTCTGGGGGGGGGCGAGTATTAGGGAGAATTCTCTGTTTAGGCTGAATTTCCTAACCTAGTGAGTCCCCCAGCAGCTTTGCTGGATTTCTGGAGTTTGTTTTTTCCATCCTTCCAAGAGTGAGACTCTTTTTCTCCCACTCTTGGACATGAATGTGTGTAATTCCTTTGAATGTCAATGGCCCTCATTACGACCCTGGCGGTAAGGGGTTTACGCCAGCGTTAGCTGCGCCGACCCCTTACCGCCAACTACGAGTTCCCAAAGCGCCATGGTCACTTCTACGCCCGCTTTTTGCGGGCGTAAAAATCCATGGCGCTATGGGACCTTGGTGTTAATTACGCCACCGTAATGTACGGTGGCGTAATTAACGCCTTCCCCACTCCCATTGAGCCCTATGGGGCCGAAATGGGAATGGGGAAGGGTAAATGGGTCAATGGGGACTTACCGCCCCGCCAACCTCGGAATGGGGCGGTAAGTCCGCCATCCGCCATGGCGTAAACGGACTTTACGCCATGGCGGAAAAGTCCGTCGATGGCGGAAAAAATCCGCCAGGGTCGTAATGAGGGCCAATGTGTTCTATGGGCTATGGGGTCTTTTACTCCATAGGGTCTCATATGTTTTGCTATGTGTGTTACACTGCACCCTCCGTGCTGTAGCACTGGGGCGTCCTAGCAGACCTCCATCATAGACTCCATACCCGGGGACTGACTACTGTCTCCCCGGGCATGTAAAGTCACCATTGGCTTTACTAGACCTAAATTTACTAACAGAACTAGTACAAACCATCCTATTGTGGACGTACTAGTAGGGGTAATTCGATTACTCCTGGGTCTGTTATTCGAGGGGGCACTGTCCCATCCCCCCTCGTCGAGTTTTGGCTGGTGGCAGTGGAAACTACTTGTTATGTTCGACCCCGAATATAACCCTATGGGATTCTTCCCATTGTTGGAGATTGATACTTTTCCTCGTTAATCTCTAACATACCACCGGTTTACTTATCTTAAATAAGTCTATCGGATGGTATTTTCTGCCAGAACTCAGTTTTTAAAATGGCGTCTGTGTTCATCTCTGTGACTCCTAAACCAAAGGTTGAGCCCTTTGTTCCAATTTTGGCAGGCTTCTGTACAGAGACCCTCCAAAGAGGTGCCATTCTGTCTGGGTTACCACAGGGATGTGGGAGGGGGTTTAGGCACCCTGGACTGAGTTGCCTTGCCAACTCCAGTCGCACTCTGGTGTGATTGGCCCAAGTGGTGAGCCACCCCGCTCACCACTTAGCGTGTTTTGATTGACAGCTAGGCTGAATGAATGGGGTTTTTTTGCATAAAAGCAGGGCTTTTGGGACTGGATCTTCAGAAGTCGCCACAGGACCTAAGAATCCGACGAGGGTAAAGCTGAGCCGACCTGCAACGACGACACCTCCGGTGGAGCCCTGCGGAACCGACTCACCACTTCCCGACGACAGAGGAGATCTTCCTGCCGGAGAGTCTCTTTCCCTGACTGGTGGGAACAACCAGTCTCCCTTTGCTTTTTCTTCGCTCCAGGACGCAGTGGTCGAAATGTCCCTGCAGAGCACCTCGGCAACCGAATAGCCACTACCCCTGTACCGCGACCAAAAGGTGGTGCCTTGTGACGGAGCACTCCGCGGCTGGTGTCTTCCCTGGTGGTGCACCGGACTTCACTTTTCTTCGATGACGAGATCATCTCTACTCTTGGCAAAGACCCGTCGTGCATCCACCACCAGGAACAACTGCCCCCGCCGGAGCTGTCTCTCCACAAACAAGGTACCGTGTCCTCCTGGCTTCCCTTTCTACCGGATCGAGTGAGGTGTCTTAATCCTCGCCTTTCCATTGGGTCGCCTCCAAGCTTTCTTTAACGTGTTGTTCTGAACTGGTCCAATCTTTCCATAACAATTTTGCGATAAAGACTCGAAGCGCATTTCCACTGAGACACATTTTGGGACATATCGCCTTGCCTCTCTCCGAGTGGGCCTGGCGTCTGAACTTTGTGATCTGCAGTAGATCCTGCCTTACTTGTCTTGCATTTGTCCGTAAAGTATTGGTACCGAGTTGACTTCATAACCTGCCTTATTTTTCTCCCCCGTCCTAACGAATACTAGAGTACCATCTAGGTTAAAGCATACACCTCTGTCTGCAAATAAGTGATGCCGGTGAACCTAGACTTGTCAAACTATTGTTAGGGGGATTGATCTTTTTCTTCGTATAGTAATTGTGATTGAAGTTGTTTGCCGTATTAGTGCCAGAGGGTTTTCCATAGATGTGTTGTTATAAATAAATACCTTTATATCTTTACACCGAAGCCTTGTTCCGTGTTTGCTTGTTCTACTGTGTAGATTGCCCTATATTGTATACTCCACATACTGCCTAACTCTTCTTGAGGGAAGTCTGACTGCTCAGCCACAGCTACCAAGTGAATCTTTGTGGTACAGACTGCTACCAAGTGGGTTTACTGCCAAACACCTGTAGTCCTAAATCTTTTGCAGTGGTCCCAGAGGGAACTGCACAGGTTTCCGCCTAACACCGCCTAATTACGAGGTCCCTTTGCAGTGGTCTCCACCTGAACGGCTTCTTTTACCAGCCGTTAAGGAAGGAACCCGCAAAGGGACTTTCGAGGTAATTACGGTACCACAATTTGCGGTACCGTAATTACCCCCTTCCCTATTCCCATTGAGCCCTATGGGGCCAGAAATGGGAATGGCCAATGGTGAATGGGGAATTACCGCCCGCCAACCTTGGAATGGGGTGGTAATTCCGCCATCCACCATGGCGCAATCGGTAAAATACCGGCATCAACCATGGCGCTAGCAGCGCCATGGTTAACGCCTGGGTTCATAATGACCCCCAATGTTCAGTTTGTCTGGGGTTCTGGGTCATAAATTCTGGGCCGCTTGGCGCAAGTCAAACCTCTGTGCATTCCCATGGGTGTCCTCTTTTGGGAAATGTACGAGGTTCCCTGTTTTCCTTGCTGGCTTCGACACCCTAGGCCCAAATCTGTAGGTTGCCCACATGAACTAATTGTGCTGTGGCGAAAGGCTTGGGGTTACCAGCGGGTTACCCTTTTCCTTTTGCGCCCCCGGTAGGTGCACCCACACATGTGAGGTACCTTTTTTGTCGGGACACCTGTGGGAACGCGAGAAGATATGACATCTGTTGTTGGCAACGTGTTTCGGTGAGTGGACACAGGGAAATATCTCTGAAATATGCTGGAAATGAAGACAATTCTCAGACATTTTGTGGAGAAACATCTGATATGCAGAGAGTTGGAGCTAGAGGATTGAAAGGGCTCTAGAAGGGAGGTATTTAGGGAGAGAGAGTTGTGGGTGATGCAGAGGGTCTTAAATTTGATCCTTGCAGCCATCAGGAGCCAATTGAGATATTTAAGGTCTGGAGAGATGCCGTTTCTGTGCTTGAGGCCAAGGATAAGTCTTGCAGTCCTGTTCTGAATTAGTTGAAGGGGACAAAGAGTGGAGAGAGGTAGATTGAGGAAGAGGCTATTGCAGTTGTCCAGCCTAGAGAGAAGCAGAGCTCTGGAGACACTGAGCTTCTGGTGGAAGGTAAGTAAGAGGATAATGCCTCTGAGGAGGCAAAGCTGAAAGTGGGTCTTCTTGGCAAGGCCCGTGATGGGAGGGGAGAAGTAGAGAGAGAAGTTAAAAATGATACCAAGGTTATTTGCATCACTAGATGGTGAGGGTCCAAGGAGGGTGGTCAAATAGTGGGTGGGAAGTAGGGGGCAGGGGTCCCTCATCTAAGGTTCTAAGGATCTCAGTCTAACTGGCATTAAGACAGAAATCGTTACCTGTGCACCATGCCTTAATGGCAGACAGACAGTCAGGAATGAGAGCAGAGGAGGAGGAGGTAGAGGAGGGAATCTTGAAGGACAGGTGAGTGTCAACAGCATAGCAATGGAAATGTGGAGAGAAGGAGGAAATCAAGTGGGCCAAGGGGGCAAGGTAAACGTTGAAGAGACACGGCAATAGGATAGAGTCCTGGGGGACACTCCAGGTAGAGAGTGAGGTGGAGGAGAGGAATGGTCCAACTTGCCCCAGGGAAGGTTGGTTAGAGAGGAAGGAGGTCAACCATTCCAGTGCAAGTTCTGAGATTCCAAGGATGTTGTGGAGCCATTTTAACAGGGTGGCATGATTAACTATGCCAAAGGCAGAGGATGAGTACAGAAGGAGAGTTGGAATCAAGGTTTTAGACTAGGTCGTCACAGGTGTTCAGGAGAGCTGTTTAATGTCTCTGGATGCTCTGAAGCCAGACTTGTGGTCATGGAGACAACCAACAGATCCAGTGTGGTGGGTCAGTTGGGAGATAACCAACTTTTCCATGAGATTTCCCAGGAAGGGGGTAGTGTAGATAGGATGGTAATTACCTGGGCAGGAGTGGTCAGTGGATGGCTTTTTTAGGAGACAGTGAGCAAGGGAGTGCTTGAGGGAAAGTGGGAAAGAGCCAGTGTCAAAGGGATGGTTACGGAAATCAGACAAGGCTGGAGCAAGAGCAGATTTGTTGTCCCTGATAGTTCTGGAGGAGCAGGAGCGTACCTGTTTGGAGTAGACTTTCATAGAGCGCACAACTATAGAGACCTCATCCAGTGTTCTGGGCGAGAATGTGGAGCATGTAGGGGAGGGAGAAAGGGGGGCCACGGAAGGCCTGAGAGAGGGGGAGTACAGCAGAGTGATGAAAGGATGTTCTAGGTTTTAGTAGTGAAATGGGAGGCCAGTGCAGTACAGAGGGCATGGGAAGGGAGAGGAGAGGTGGAGACAGAAGTAGGATTGTCGAGTTCCTTGCAAAGTTCAGCTGTATTGTTGGTGGCCTGAGAGATGCAGGCTTGGATATGGGCCCTCTTATGGGAGCAGATGGAGAGACGGTATTGTGTTTGGAGCAGTCGACAGGCCAGTTTGTCAGAGGATGAGTTTGAAGCCTGCCACTTTTGTTTAGCAACTCTGCACTTGAGTTTCAGAGAGGGTAGGTCAGTACCATCCCAGCTGTTGTATTTGGAGGCAGGCTTCATACAGAGCTTCATGAAACGGGCGAGTGGTGTCAAGTGTGTTGGAGATGGAGTCGTGAAGGTTGGAAGACAATAGCAGGGGTGGGAGGGTTATGAAAGTGGCTGCAAAAGCACCAACTGACACTTGCTTCATCGGTTAAATTACAGAGAAGGAGACTGGCAGTGTGGGCAGAGGCTTGGTCAGGGAGCCCAGCAGCTCCAGATGAGAGGAGAGAATGGTCATACCAGTATAGAGGTGTAGTGAGAGGGTTAGAGAGTTGAGATGAGAGCATCCAAGGTGTGTCTATCTGAGCGGGTCGGACCGGAGGGAAGAAATGTGAGGGACAGAGAATCACAGAGCTTGCAGAAGAGCACAGTGGCCACTTCAGAGGAATCATGATGAATGTTGAACTCACCAAGGAAGAGAAGCTTGGAGGTAGAGGTTATGAGAGTGGAGGTGAGGTCAGCTCATTCAGAGAGGAAGAGGGAGAGTGGGCCAGGTGGTCTGCATATGGTGGCAAGAGTAAAGAAGAAGGTAGGCTACCAAGGTACCAAGCCTGCAGTTGAGGGATTCAAAGGAGGAATAGGATTGAATGGGTATGATGGTAGCAGGAACCCATTCAGGGAAGACCAAGGCTTGTCCGCCACCAGCCCGATTGGGCCTGGGTTTGGAGAGAATCTTGATGCCTTCAGGTAGTAGATTGTCAAAAGCAGTGACATAGCTGGCATTGAACCATATCTCAGTGAGGGTGAGAACATCAAGGTCAAAGTCTTCAAGAAGGTAACAGATGCTGGAAGAGTGTTTAATGGCAGAGCGAGATGGAGAGTAGCTAAGTGAAGCTGATTTCCCCCTTTGAAGGTTTTCAGAGGAGGGGTACAGGGATGTGGTATACTCATCAGTGGTAGAGAATGGGTCAGGGGCAGTGGAAGAGGGAGGAATGGTAGGAGAAGGAAGGAAGTTAATGAGAGATGGAAGACATTATCAATTAGGAGGAGTTTGGGCTGAGAGCCCTGGGCCATGACAGTGCCATTTAGAAAAAACATTAATGATACACCTAGAGCATGAGAATTGTGCCAAGAGAAATTCCCATCTGGTTCCACCATTAATGGGTGAGGTAGATAATGTGGAGAGGACAGATATCTTATGAGGAGTCCATAGGTCTGGCGAGTGGGCAACAAAGAGGATGTCAGTATTAGTCTGCCTGGAGGAAGCATTGAAGTAGGTATCAGCCATGGCCAGGTCTGGGTGGAGACCAGGAGTGCTTTCTTAAATATTGTTCTTTCCAGATTCTGAGAGAGAGCTAGGATAGGTGATAGAGTAGCAATTATAATAGATAGGAGAGATGGAGAGTACCATGGTAGTAAGGTGGGTGGAATAGACAGAATAATGCACAATGCATGAGGAAGTCACCAGACAGCTTAGTAGCAGATCACAGAACACAGTTCAGTGAGCAGTAAGTCGGGTGTCAGGGGGATAGGCAATCAAATAACAGTAGAAAGGCCTCACAATTTAGAAAGCAGCTGTGTCCACAGAATGCATTTGGATGTGACTTTCAAAATAAAGGTAAACATACTAACATTTGAATACAGCCATTTGTGTAAATGCTAACATTTGGACACGGTCAGTGATATTCAAAACAATGGTCAGTGATATTCAAAACACTAGATTTGACTGTCAAAATAAAGGTAGAAATCCTAACAATGCAATACAACCATTTGTGAAAACCCTAACATATGGACACAGTCTGCGAAATACAAAACACCTAGTTGAGATTATCAAAATAAAGATCAGAATCCTAACATTTGAGTACATTCATTTTTGAAAATCCTAACATTTGTACACAGTCAGTCAAATTAAAAACATCTAGAATTGACTATCAAAGTAAGTAAGGTATTGCGCCTAACAGTTCAACAGAGCCTGTAGAAACAAGCTGACTCTCTCAAATAAAAAGAAAAGGCCACAGAAAATTAAACAAAAACAAGCAATTTGTTGAGCAGTACATACATTACAATTTTGTAGGCCACAGTAATAGGTTACAGGCTGAGGTTAGGCAGGTAGTAGGTTAAAACAGATTATGGAATCAAAGCAGTAGAGATACATGGGGTGAGACAGGTATCATATTGAATGGTAGACGTTAAAAGGATCAGTGCAGGCCAGTGTGTGAAATAGAGTAAGTCAAGACCAACCAGGGAACATATAGAATGGATATGTCGGCAGCAAAGTATCTTGTGAAGACAGTGGTAGTGCAGGTAGGTTGTATTACGTGCCATGCATAGATGGTGCCAGGAGAAGTCAGGAAAGGCTGCCAGTCACACATAGATGGTGCAGGAGAAGACCAAAAAGGCTGCCAGCATGTTCAACTCAGTGGAGATTGGGCAGTGAACACATCAGTAGTGAGGTGGTGATCACTTGGCAGAGAATGAGTAAGGTGGGGCTCAGGGGCAGGCTGGGTGATGAGGATACTGCAGCCTCAGTGACTGCAAAAGGGAACTGCTACATGTGCTGGGGGAAAAGATGGGCGTCAGCAGCAGCATTCACCTGCTAGCCAGTAACAAGGGTGGCAAACAGCAAATATTGAAACTATTCTGGAGGCATCAGAACGCAGACGGGGCTGAGTGTCAAAAAATAGGCATGCAAAGAATGGCACGACCAAGCATCCATGACCAGACAGGCAAGACAGGAGTGAACAGGGCCTTAATTGTGTGCCAGAGGAGGTGGCCTGCTGGTTCCCTCGATTGTCCTGAAGAATTGAACGCAGCCAATCAGGGTTACAAGGTGGGCTCAGGGGCTCACAAGTAAGGCAGGTCACTGAAAATACAGGCATCGGCCATCTTAATGCAGATGATGTTGCCAAAATAAATCATAAGCCCAAGTGGGCTTACCTGTTGCTGCAGGTTTGGCATCCCATGATCTGGAGAAACAAGGCCGGAAAAGGGGAATTGCAAGCAGCCCCTAGCCTGTGCGTAAAAACGAAAGGTAGACAGGGGTGAACCGGGCCTTATGTTGGCCTTGAGGAGAGGGCCAGCATCACTTACTGGCTCCCCTGATTGGCCAGAAGAGTAGAATACAGCCGATCAGGGTTGTGAGGCGGGCTCACGAGTGAGGCATTTCAAAGCCAACAAAAGTGGTGGCCGTCTTAATGTGGATGATGTTGTTGAAATAAATCATAAGCCCAGATGGGTTTACCTATTGTTGAAGGCTCAGCATCTGTAGGAGTTATATAGTGGTTACAGACTACACATTTCAACTAGAGCAGAATTTGGCGTGAGTCAGTAATGTGAATTCATAGAAAACTAAATATGTAAGCTGGGGTTATAGGCGCACACCAAGCAGTTTGCACCAGTCATTGTAGCAGGAGGTGAATCTTAAGGAACAGTTCCAGTCCACCATCCAGTCCACCATCCACACCTACGAGGAAGCCCTGAAGAACCGAGAGCAGGTAGCGCTCATCAACCAGCAGCAAAACGAGGCGCTGCTAGTGCAGGCCCAGCAGGCGGCCTTCGAGAGCGCCGCCCTGGAGGCGAGGCTGTGGGGGGCAGACGACAAGGTGCAGAATCCGATTAGGCTTATGGAGAAGTGAAATCTCCTTGAAACTGGTCAGCCGATTACATTGGACTAATGGATACACTTTGCTTGTATATTCTTCATGATTAAACTGCCATACGTTGTTTTATAATATTTGTCTGTATGAATTATTTATGAACTTCAACATTTAAAATTGTGAATCATTGAAGATTTGAGCACTATTATCTAAACCAAATCCTTAACTGCCCCATAGGCAGTACCATACAGTGTGCAGGGGACGGGAGGATTCCAATATTGGATCCTCTTTTTTGTTCTTTCATACAAAACAAAACAGAAAGGGGTTTGGATTCAGCATTGCATAGCAGCAGATACCATAGAACAATGCACCATAGCATGGCATGGCATGGAGTGAGTTGCAATGAAATGTTGGAATAACAATTACTAACCGCTAACACCCTAATTTACTAATGTCTAGCACATTTCTAATATTAAAGGCCGCTCAGTACATAGCTCATTGGTGAAAATCATTACTGCAAATCATGTATTTATTGTGCATATGTAAGGTGCTTAGACATCAAGTCAATTGTGTTTCAAAGCATCCACAGGGCGACAAGGAGGGAACATGGGAATGAAGGGCAAATATAATAATGAAAGAGAGTGGTGGTCCTACTAGGTCTTCTGAGCATTCAGAGCGTGCAAGTGCAGAGAGAGAGCAGAGATGGTGGGGTGGGGGGGTAAGTGCTAGGATTACTACAGAGGAAAGTGCTACAGAGTAAGTTACAAGCACCTGTTAAGACACTGGCAGAGCTCACTTGGTAAGAGTGGTCAGCTACCAATAAATAAGTGCAGGCCTGTGTTAGCATAGGCCAGTGGGCACAAAGGCAAGTGCTGGTAGTGGGCGAAGGCTGAAGGTGATTGCGGGTGGGAGGTCAGGACCCAGGTGGACACATAAGGGCCCTGGTCACCAATCTCAGTGACTGTGGGGATTAGCAAAGGAAGGAGAGGGTGAAGGAGGAGGAGGTGAAAAGGTAAGTCTTGAGGAGCTTCCGGAATTTGAGGAGGTCCGGCTCAAGACAAAGAGGAAGGGGCAGGCTGTTCCATAGGAGGGAGCCAGCTGATGAAATAGATTGGTCACCAGGTTGCTGTTTAGTGAAGAACTTGACATGCAGAGAGTTGGTGCCAGAGGAGCGTAAAGATCTGGAGGGAGAGTATTTTATAAATAGCCAGTTGTAGATAGCATGGTCCCTGGCCCCAGACAGCCTTAGGGATGATGCAGAGGGATTCGAATTTGATCCTTGCAGCAACCAGGAGCCAGTGGAGAGATTTTAGGGCTGGAGGAGACGTAGAGAGAAAGGGGGTAGATTAAGGAAGAGGCTATTGTATTAGACTTGCCTAGAGAGTACCAGAGCTCTAGAGACATTGCGATTCTGGGGAAAAGTGAGGAAAGGAAGGATTCCTTTGAGGAGGTGGAGTTTAAAGTGGGCCTTCTTGGCAAGGTCCTGGATGTGAGGGAGGAAGGAAAGAGAGGAGTCAAAGATGACTCCAAGGTTTTTATCTTCAGATGAAGGATAACCCATAGAGGGGGGCCAGAGTGAGTGGAAGAAAGTGGGAGCAGGAGTCCCAATGGGAAGAATCTCAATCTTGCTGGCATTGAAGCAGAGATCATTGAATGCACACCAGGACTGGATTGCAAACAGGCAATCAGGAATGATGGAGGAAGTAAGGGGAGGATCAGAGGGGAGTTTGAAGGTGAGTTCTGTGTCATCTGCATAACACTGGAAGTAACAAGGGAAAAGGTGGAAATTATGTGCGCAAGTGGAGCAAGATAGATGTTTAAAAGCCAGCACAAAAGGTTGCTGCCCTGTGGGATGCCACAGGTGGAGGTAGAGGTGGGAGAGGAGAAAGAGCCCAGGATAACGTGGGAGGGACGGTCATTGAGGGAGGAGGTCAGCCAGTCCAGAGCCTGCTCCGAGATACCTAGGGTATTGTGGAGCCATTTTATGAGAATGGAATGGTTTACTGTGTTAAATGCTGGAAGTTCACATACAGATTATACAATATTATGCAAAGGATTACATAGGTTGCATTTCCATGAAGGCACAATGGTAATATATGTTCTCGGATCCCGCTGTAAGCCTTGTACTAAGTTTCTTCACAATGTAGTTCAGCCAAAGTATACGCTCGAAGCTTGCTCTTCATTGTCCCAATGTTTATACAAGGATGAGGCTCGTGAGCGCAGACGACACTTGAATGACAGTTCATATGAAGCACAAGGTCTCTTTGCTTGGTCTAAACAGTCGGCTCTCGGAAAACCTAAACATTTACAGAACTCAAAGATCGGAAGGCTTGGTTGCAAGTCGAAAACATAGTCCACCATTTTAGAACATAGAACACACGAGTGGAAATCATAATGGCAGATGAATCTTAAAATGGTGGCGAAGTTAACCCAAAAATCGGAACTTTGCAACACGGTTTTCTGTGTAGCGCGAATAGGCTTAGGCCAATATAAATACTAAGGAGGAACTATATAATTACCATTTAAAAAACCCTCGTTTTATAAGCCAAGAGCTTTTCGAAAAATATTCACTTTACTTGTAACTCCACGTTTCAATGTCCGTACATCCTGAATCACATTCATCAGATATATCAATTGCCATCAGATCTTTGAAATTAATATATCCTTCATTACAAAAACATTAGTCATCTTCTCAGGTGCGTGTATTTTCGGTCCTAATATTCCTACAGTTTGCCACAACATCCCCCTACCATCGAACATCTGATAGGAAGCCATTGTATGCAACAACAACAGAACAACAGAATACCAAGGATTACCATTAAGACTGAAAAGAGTTCCCATCCCCAAGACCGTAAAAATCCCCAGAAACAAGTACTAAGATCCCAGTTTCCCTCGGGAACATGTACTTCTGTACTTAGGACGTGCAGATTTTGTATTGCCTTGAATATGGTAAGGGAGGAGTCTGGTACGAAACACAATAAGCAGATCCCACCAATTTACATACTCCACCACGCTCAGCCAGGATGACGTCTAACACCATCCCGTTCTGTAGAGCCACTAATCTAATTGCTTTCTGCTCTAATGTCATGTTGTAGTGTATATCGGTGGTCCTTTTGTTGGTTCTCTCCAATAATCTTGCTAGTCTCATAATATCCTCGGAATTCATGATCTGTCCCCAAAATGGCACAACCGATTTTGCTACATCACCCATGACTTGTGAAGGAGTATCACCATTCTCGTCCTGCCTTGGACGAGCCGTAGAGACCTCAGAGGTGCTAGCTATATATGCCCCTGGTAGCAAGATACCCAAATAACAAGTACCCTGCCTATCCCTAGGTAGCCAAGGATAAGCTTCATCTCCACAAATAAAATCAACAGGAACGCCTACATACAAAGGTCTGTCCTCACTAGTCAAGTTCGCAGTATTGATACAACCCTCAAAAGTACCCATTGACTGCGAACCATTCCTTTGTATGCAGAAGGAGACATATAGGCCAATTGATGGAATTAATGTGCGCTGAAAATTCCCGCGCAAGCGTGGGAAACCGTGCGAATCGCAGTACAAGTGCGAAATCGCAGTGCAAGTGCGAACATCGCAGCAAAACCCGCGCACATCGATTCATGGAAGTCCGTGCGCGAGTAAAATCTGGGATGTGCGCTGAAAATCTGCGTGGCGCACGCCGGCGTACAGGTCATCGAACTGCGTGCGCCACGGCCACAGCCAAAGCGCACATAGTGCGGCGCACATAACAAAAGTAGGCGTAACATGGGGCGTGACACGCGGAACGGGGAACAATGCATGAAAATGTGGGCGTCATGGGGGAAGTACAGGAGGCAAGTGCGCGGAACGCCCACACGCTCGCCTACAACACGTATTCATGGAATTGAATAGGGCAAACCAGCGCACGGGCAAAGACGCGCACAGGCCTTAACACGTCCACCACACGAAGGCAGGCGGTAGCGTCCCTGCGCATGAAAAAAATGTGTGCCAAAATGTTCGCTAACAAAAAGCACGTATATACAGCTCTGATGAATGTCCCATACTGTGGCCCTCTAGGACAAATGACGTGCAAAGGGGTACGCGACAAACACGGACACCTGCTGTGTCAAAAATAGCGTGTGCGTGTATTTTGGGGGTGAGCTGGAAGTTTCACACGCGATTGGCCTTGGGCGAGTGGGGTATGTGTAAATCTGGGGTTCGGGGGAAGTTTCACATGCAATAGGCCCTGTGCGAGTGGGGTGCGTGTATTTCTGGGGTTCGCATGAAATTTCACATGCGATTGGCCTGGGTACGTGTAAATCTGGGGTCGCGAGAAGTTTCACACGCGATAGGCCCTGTCCGAGTGGGGTGCGTGTATTCCTGGGGTTCGCGTGAAGTTTCACACGCGATTGGCCTGGGTACGTGTAAATCTGGGGTTCGCGGGAAGTCTCACACGCGATTTCAGCAGGGTATGTGTATTTGAGGGGTGCAGTGGAGTCCTACAAGTCAATTGGCAGTGTGGCTCCTCCCAGGTGTTTGCTCTGCACCCTCCACGGCCCCTGCAGGCAGCCCACACCACAGGGGACTACCCTGCACCCCTGGTCATGTCCCGCAGGCAGCCCATCCACCATGGGCATACCCCCCAGGCAAGCCACATGTCAGCTTGCACTACTGATCACCAACGCATGACCCCCTCCACCCCCAGCACTGAGGGGCACCTGCCAGCAGGCCCCCACTCATGTCCCCCAGCACCCCCAACCCCCAGCACTGAGGGGCACCTGCCAGCAGGCCCCCACTCATGTCCCCCAGCACCCCCACGCCCCAGCAGTGCAGGGCACCTGCCAGCATTCCCCCACTCATGTCCCTCAGCACCCCCAACCCCCAGCAGTGAGGGGCATATGCCAGCAGGCCCCCACTCATGTCCCCTTGCACCCCCACCCCCCAGCAGTGCAGGGCACCTGCCAGCAGGCCCCCACTCATGTCCCCCAGCACCCCCACCCCCCAGCACTGAGGGGCACCTGCCAGCAGGCCCCGTACGCATGTCCCCCAGAACCCCCACCCCCCAGCAGTGCAGGGCACCTGCCAGCAGGCCCCCACTCATGTCCCCCAGCACCCCCACCCACCAGCAGTGAGGGGCACCTGCCAGCAGGCCCCCACTCATGTCCCCCAGCACCCCCATCCCCCAGCAGTGAGGGGCACCTACCAGCAGGCCCCCACTCATGTCCCCCAGCACCCCCAAACGCCAGCAGTGCAGGGCACCTGCCAGCAGGCCCCCACTCATGTCCCACTCATGTCCCCTTGCACCCCCACCCCCAGCAGTACAGGGCACCTGCCAGCAGGCCCCCACTCATGTCCCACTCATGTCGCCTTGCACCCCCACCCCCCAGCAGTGCAGAGCACTTGCCAGCAGGCCCCCACTCATGTCCCCTTGCACCCCCACCCCCCAGCAGTACAGGGCACCTGCCAGCAGGCCCCCACTCATGTCCCATTCATGTCCCCTTGCACCCCCACCCCCCAGCACTGAGGGGCACCTGCCAGCAGGCCCCCACTCATGTCCCCCAGCACTCCCACCCCCCAGCAGTGCAGGGCACCTGCCAGCAGGCCCCCACTCATGTCCCACTCATGTCCCCTTGCACCCCCACCCCCCAGCAGTGCAGGGCACCTGCCAGCAGGCCCCCACTCATGTCCCACTCATGTCCCCTTGCACCCCCACCCCCCAGCAGTGCAGGGCACCTGCCAGAAGGCCCCCACTCATGTCCCATCATGTCCCCTTGCACCCCCACCCCCCAGCACTGAGGGGCACCTGCCAGCAGGCCCCCACTTATGTCCCCCAGCACCCCCACCCCCAGCAGTGCTGGGAACCTGCCAGCAGGCCCCCACTCATGTCCCCCAGCACCCCCACCCCCCAGCAGTGAGGGGCACCTGCCAGCAGTGAAATGGCAATCTCATGACACAAACCAAAAGTCAACTATGTACATCAACACACGTCCGCCACACGAAGGCAGGCGGTAGCGTCCCTGCGCATTAGAAAAATGTGCGCTAACAAAAAGCACATATATACAGCTCTGATGAATGTCCCATACTGTGGCCCTCTAGGACAAATGACGTGCAAAGGGGTACGCGACAAACACGGACACCCGCTGTGTCAAAAATAGCGTGTGCATGTATTTCAGGGGTGCGCAGGAAGTTTCACATGCGATTGGGCCTGGGCGAGCAGGGTAAGTGTATTTCAGGGGCTCGCGGGAAGTTTTACACGCGGTTGGGCCTGGGCGAGTGGGGTACGTGTATTTCAGGGGCTCACGGGATGTTTTACACACGATTGGGCCTGAGCGAGCGGGGTACGTGTATTTCAGGGGCTCGTGCAAAGTTTTACACGCGATTGGGCCTGGGCGAGCGGGATACGTGTATTTCAGGGGTGCGCGGGAAGTTTTACACGCGATTGGGCCTGGGCGAGCGGGATACGTGTATTTCAGGGGTGCGCGGGAAGTTTTACACGTGATTGGGCCTGGGCGAGCATGGTACGTGTATTACTGGGGTGGGCGGGGAAGTACAGGAGGCAAGTGTGCGGAACGGCCACACACTCGCCTAAGACACGTATTAATGGAATCGAACAGGGCTAAGGCATACGCCAAAAAAGCCGCGCCAATCCCGAAAGACGTACGCCAGCAGGAAGCAGGCATACGTCGACCCGCGAAGCATAAAAGTGCGCGCAAACAACAAACAAGCTCAGACGCCAGGATGAATATACTGTTCCTAGTAGCAGTGGTCGTGGGATACTGCAGGTGGAGGAGGAGGATAGTCAGGGCCAGAATTTTTACACCCAGAACAAGCCTTTTTGGGATGCCTGATGACCAGGTGTATGGGAGGTACAGGTTTCCACCTCACATAATACTCGACCTGGTCAGTGAGTGGGAGGATGACCTCACATCACCCATTCTGTGCTCCCAAGCACTCAGCCCCATGGAGAAGGTCCTTAATGTACTGCACTTCTTGGCCACTGGATCATTTCAGCGGACAAGTGCCATAGTGGGGGGAGTGTCACAGGCCACGCAGTCACATTGTCTACACCAGGTCTTGGCCATCATCACTGCATGCCCCTCAGTCCACAGGCACATATACCTGCCCAGAACACCTGCAGAAAGGCAGGCTGCTGTCCAGGATTTCTACGGGGTGACACAATTTCCCAAAGTGCTAGGTGCCATTGATTGCACCCATGTGGCTCTACGTCCCCCGAGGGCATCTGAGCACATCTATAGAAACTGCAAGCACTGGCATTCCATCAACGTCCAGGTAGTATGTGATGCCAAAGGAATCATCACCTCAGTATATGCCAACTATCCAGGGTCCACCTACAACAGTTTCATCTACAGAATGTCAACCATAAACCGGGACCTAGAAACTGGGTGACATGGCGACACATGGCTGCTTTTTGAGTATAAATGCCACAGCACCTGCATGCATGTCAGATACTGAGCAATGTCACAACCCCACTAATGATACCCATCACCACCTACCCAGGGGACAGTGCCTACCCTCTGAGCACCCACATGATGACGCCAATTCGGAACCCCACCATGCCACCCGAGGTAAGATACAACACAGCCCACATTGCAACCCGGGGCATAGTGGAGCGCACATTCGGAGTACTCAAGTCACGCTTTCGCTCCCTTGACCGTTCTGGCAGGCAGCTGTTATACACTCCCCCAGTGGTGTGCAGGATCATAGTGGCAGCATGTGTCCTGCACAACGTTGCAACACACCGGGGCCTGCCCGTGGACATGGTGGTGCCCCCACATCCCCAACCACAAGCACGCCCGCTGCGCATGGGAGAGGAAAGGGCACGGGGTGATGCAGCCCGTACACAGCTGGTGGATAATTACTTCACCTAAAATCACACCCCTGTGGAGTGCACACAGTCCTGGCACATGCCAGCTGTCAATCAATGATGATGACATAAGGGACAGTCAACTGTCACAACCATACCAGCCTGAGATTGGTCACCTGGAAGTGTTACATTGTGTGCCCTACCTACACAAACACCACCAATGCTGTGTCATCAAAAGACACACTTCTATGCTGCAAAAATCATTACTTCCTTGCAAAATACAACATGACAACAGTGCCGTGTCACCCAACCCCTCCCCAGCACCGCCACCCAACACACCATGGCATGTCATGCTATGTGAGAGCAAACACAGCAATGCCCAAAACATCACACAAGTGTCAAAGTACAGTGTCCTCAATGGAAACTGCCCACACACAATATGCTCCCAGTAATGTAGAACTAACAACACACATGACCAAATACTTTCCAACAATACAATGCAGCTACACAACCTCAAACATAGCATAAACATGACAGTAGTTAAAGTAGTGGTAGTCTTACAACCTGATCATGCCAGCACATCGGCCACTTCCAACTGTACAGTGCTGTTGCCACGCAAATGTCCAAGTGCACTGCTTACAACATGATCTCCATCTCCAAAGTAGACGGCCTTGTGAAGACATGAGGAATTAACCTGCAAATTAGGTGAAAGACATGGATGCACACGCACATAGCAATACACCATGCAGTGTACAATTCAACAACAATATCCACTAGGAATGTATACACAGTATTGACTACAGACTGCCCACACAGCTCATGGGAGTCCTACGTCACCGTGTAAGTCAATGTCACTTGGGCACACCCTTTGCAAGCCCATGGAAACGGGAAGCAGGAGGGGTGTGCTTCGCACGAACCCAAGCATCTAACCCAAACTCAGGACAAGCCTGCATGTGCCCAGCCGGAATACAGTGGATGCCCACGGGAGCCACACAAGGCAACACACTGCAAAAAAAAAAATCACAAATCAAAAATGGCCATGTGGGGGCCAGGGAGGGGGGAGGCAGGGTGCGCACCAATACCCACCTGTGTGGATGTTGGGAAAAAAAAAACACCTCCATGGGCTCATGGCCTGCAAGGCTATGCCAATGTGGGAGAACTGCTGCTGTCGCTATCATCACCCTCTGCTGCTGCCACAGGAGGTGGTGCTGCCAGGGGAGGTGGTGGTGCAATGGGAGGCAGCCCACGCAAAACCCTGGTGTGGTCCTCCAAGGCAGCAAGCATGCGGGTGTGGAAGGTCTCGTTTTGGAGGATTATAGTGCAGAGATCCCCATGCAGCACCTGACCTGATGCACGGATCTCCTCCCGAGTTGCCTGCATCTCAGCTGAGAGCGAACGTGTGAGCCGCTCCAGTTGGTGTTCTGTCCTCAAGTTAGTGGAAGCCTCAAGGTCAACAAGAGTCTCCCTGAGGTGATGGAGTTCTACCTTCAGGGTTTCCCTGTGGCCCTGGGACTCTATTGATATCGATTGGCGTAGAGTCTCCAGTGCTGCCCGTCTGTCCCTGCTGGACGCTAACATGTCCTCCCTGTGTGATTGGCAAATGGAGTCTGTTGCCTGCTGTAGTAGCTCCATCTGCCTTTCAGGGGGGACAATGGAAGTGGCCACTGTTAAGACGGATTTCTGAACTCTGTCCTGGTGGCGCAGAAGTTCAGAAGGCCAACCTAATTACTTGGAACAGGGTAACCTCTGGACAAGCCAGACCAATCAAGGTAGCGATCGCGGCGGTCAAGACTAGGTCTCAAGAGGGGTGAGGGTGACTGGAAGCCCGCAATGAGCACACAAAGCAAGAGCGCTTACAAACTACTCCAAACAGTTGTTATATCAAAAATATAAACACATTTATTTTAAGGCCTTTAAAACAACGACCGTAGCGAGAAAATCACAATATCACAATATTAAACCAACACATACCATATCAACACAATATATATACAAATACACAGTCGCAAGCGTTTAAAGCACGAAATATGTAGTCCACCTGAAAGGAAAGGAAAACAGGCAGTGCGATAACGCTTTAGACTCAGTTCGCCTTCAGAGGCACCTAACTAGATGGAAGTCCGAGCCCTGCGAAGAGTGGAGCCTTGTGCTCAAAGTACCTGCCACGCCGGTGCCAACGGGCAAAAGGGGAAGCTCTTCGGAGGAAGTCAGGCAGTTCGGGTTAGTGCACAGCAGAAGGAGAACAGGTTTCCGCAACTCAAGCGCAGCCTCCACAGCGGGCAGAAGCAGAGCGCGAGTACGGCCAAAAGGGTGCTGTTTTTACACAGCAGGGAAAAGCAATGGGATACTGCAGGAGGGCGACCAGATCCTAGCTAAGCTACTCACCGGTCCCCGAAGCAAGCAGACCCAGGCTTCTCCACGTTCGTTTCAGCAGCTGGCAGGTTCAGAAGAGCAGGGAACGCCTCGTAGTCGTGTAGAGCAAAAAGACGTCCCAATCGACGAAACCAGCACAGTTTTGTTGCCGCAGCAGGACAACGGAGCGGCCGTGGGTATTCAAGCCAAATGTACACTCCTCCCTTCAGACCTGGGGACGCCAAGCGTACGAAGCGTGGGAGAGTGACAAGGACTCGAAATACAACACAACCTGGCGGCGGTTACAGAGCAGGACTCCCTTGTAAACTGGTCAGTCAACTGGATGGCCCAGAGACACTTCCGAAGGCTTACTTGGCAGGAGAGGATGAAGTCGCCGGGAATAGCTGTTCCTGCTATTCCAAAGGTCGAAGCACCAGTACAGGCCTTCTGGTTCGATCCAAGGAGGAAAGGGTTTCACAGGACGACAGCAGTGCAAAGGAGGATTCCTTCAGCGGGTCACCAGCGATTCCTCGGTCCAGCCTCTTGGTTGCAGGATACTTGGCTCCTGTATTCCTTCGTTCGTGAGAACTCAGGAGATCGACATGGTAGTGGTGTTTCCAGCTCCCTCTTATCCACGGTTCCCTTCGCGCCAAAACGGAGGGGAGCCAATGGGAGATCCGCTCATCAACACACATACCATACGTGGACCAATCACGGACCACGGTGGTCCCAGGCATTCACACCACCCTAGACTCTCTGGCACCCAGGATGTGTATTGGGACCAGACATCCCAGCCCACACCCTGGAGGCACACAAACGACATGTAGAAGCCCGCGAAAGCAACTGCGTTTCGCGGGAAAGTACATGCCCAATTAAGGAAGGCACCGGGTCGCCGGACCTGGGGAAGGTGAAGGGAGCAAGACGGACAGTGGACAGGACAAAGGAGCCTCGCGGCCTGGCCATTTTGGGAGCCAGGCCACCATTTTGGGTTCAGTGCAAAAACGTGCTCAGAACGCCAAAAGGAGCTCAAAATAAACAAAACGATCGCTGCCACCATTCCAGTCCCTGAATGACTTACACCGATCAAATACCATCCTAAAAGAGTATCTAGGGCCTGTAGAAGGCTAGAGACCCAAGAGAGCTGTAACTTAGCTTACAGTGCCCTCTTGTGTCGTGTTGCACTAAAGCTGCGACACGATAAAAGAAACTACGGGAAACCACGTTCCCCGGTACTGACTGTCTTAAGGGCATGTCAGTTTCCCCGTAAGAAAGGAGCGAAAGCCCAGAGAAGTGCGGCAGAAGGCTGTACTTCTCTGGCAAAGTCAAGAACAAGGTTAAAAACAATAGCAAAAAGTTTAGGGGTTGCCACATGGAAGGAAAATTCCCTACAATTACGAAATCTTTCCTAACACTCGCCCCTCCCAGACTATGGACAGGGGGATCTAATCCACCCCTGGATGAGTTTCTTGTTCAGGTCGGTTAAACATTCTGGACAACCCATCAGCATTGCTATGTTGGACACCTGGTCTATGCTCAATAGTGAAGTCGAAGCCTTGAAGACTTATGGACCACCTAAGCAACTTTGGATTCTCCCCCTTCATGTTCATTAGCCACTTTAACGGCTTATGGCCAGTCTGCACAGTGAAGTGGGTCCCATAGAGGTAGGGCCTCAGCTTCCTTAGGGCCCACACAACAGAGAAACATTCTTTCTCTACCGTGGACCATCTGAGCTCTCTGTCCTTAAGCTGGTGACTAATAAAACCGATAGGGTGTTCCTTACCCTTCTCATCTACTTGTGATAGTACAGCTCCTATCCCAGTGTCAGAGGCATCCGTCTGCACGATAAAAGGTCTTTGATAATCAGGGGCCCTGAGCACAGGGGCCTGGCACAAGGAGTCTTTTAAGCCATTGAAGGCCTTCTCACACTCGTCGGTCCAAGTTACCTTCTTGGGTTTCTTCGGAGTTGTGAGGGCAGTCAGAGGAGCAGCTATGGTACCATAGTCTGCCACAAAATTGCGGTAATACCCCGTGAGTCCTAAAAAGGCTCTCACTTGGGTTTGCGTAGTGGGGGTAGGCCAGTCTTGTACTGCTTGTACTTTACTGGGTAGAGGCTGTATCCTCCCTCCACCTACTTCATGTCCAAGGTAAACCACTGAGCCTTGTCCAATCTGGCACTTACTAGCCTTTATGGTCAAGTGGGCTTTCTGAAGAGCCTGGAGCACAATCCCGAGGTGTTTCACATGGTCTTCCCAGGTGGCACTGAAAACTGCTATATCGTCCAGATATGCAAGACAGAATTCGTCCAACCCATTCAACACATGATTCACAAGCCTCTGGAAAGTGGCAGGTGCATTCTTCAACCCGAACGGCATTACCCGGAATTGGTAAAGGCCGTCTGGTGTAGAAAATGCTGTCTTCTCCCTGGCATGTTCTGCTAACGCTATTTGCCAATAGCCAGCAGTGAGGTCAAACGTGCTGAGGTACTTGGAGGCACCCAAAGTATCCACCAGCTCATCTGTTCGAGGCAAGGGGTGGGCATCTGTCTTGGTGACAGCATTCAGAGCCCTGTAATCCACGCAGAACCTCAATTCAGAAGTGCCTGCCTTTGGAACCAGAACCACAGGACTGGACCAAGGACTACTAGAGGGTTCAATCACCCCAAGGTCTAACATTTTGTTGACCTCGGTCTTAATATAAGACCGTACTTTATCCGACATCCTGTATCCCCTACTTTTGGTAGGTACACTGTCTCCTGTGTCAATGTTATGTTTGCACCAAGGTGTCAAACCAGGCGACTGTGAGAACAGGGGGGAAAACTGCCTAAGCAAACTTTTCACCTCCGCCTGCTGATCAGAAGTCAGGTGAGGGGCCACTCGGACACCCTCAATGGAGCTATCTGAAGGACCGCTGTGGAACAGGTCGGGGAGAGGTTCTGACTCCTCTTCCTCAACGTCTGACGCCAGTAGCAGTGCTGCGATTTCGACTCTTGGGACGAAAGCCTTCAGCCTATTCACGTGGAACACTTTTGGAGCCTGTCCAGGCCTTCCAAGGTCCACTAAATAGTTTACCTCACCCAGGGGCTCCACCACTGGGTAAGGGCCTGACCATTTGTCCTGTAAAGCGCGAGGCCTTATTGGATTCATGATCAGGACTTGCTGACCAGGTGTAAAGTTGATGAGGGAAGCTTTCTGGTGGTACCAATGTTTCACCAGCGCTTGCCCTGCCTTCAATTTATCACTAGCCAAGCCCATCAGAAGTACCATCCGTTTTCTGAGCCCTAGCACATAGTCAACTACATTGGTAGTAACAGGGGGAGTGGGCATCTCCCATCCCTCCTTGACAATGGCTAAGGGTCCCCGTACGGGATGACCGAACAGAAGTTCGAAGGGGCTGAAGCCAACACCCTCCTGTGGTACCTCTCGGTAAGCAAACAGCAAGCATGGTACAAGAAGATCCCATTTTCTTCTCTGAGGCTCCTCCAGAGCCCCAATCATGCTCTTTAACGTCCTGTAAAAACGCCCCCCCAGACCATTGGTCTGGGGGTGGTATGCAGAAGAGAACCTGTAGGTGACCCCACATTCTATCCACATAGCCTGCCTATACTTCGACATAAAGTTGCTGCCATCATCCGGCACAACTTCTTTAGGGAAGCCAACCCTAGTAAACATGCCGAGTAAAGCTTCTGCAACTGGCTTGGCAGTTACAGTTGTAAATGGGACGGCCTCAGGATACCGGGTTGCATGGTCGACCAGCACCAGGATAAACCTATTGCCTGAGGATGTTTGCGGGTCAAGGGGACCAACCATGTCGATCCCTACCCTTTCAAATGGTACCCCCACAACTGGGAGCGGTACCAACGGAGCTTGGATTGTCGCGCCAACCTTACCAGACAACTGGCAGGCGGCACAACTCCTGCAGTGACTTTCTACTTGCTCCCCCATCTTGGGCCAGTAGAAGTGCATGGATAACCTTTGCTTGGTCTTCCTCATACCGAGGTGACCAGCAAGGGGAACTTCATGCGCCAACTGCAGGAGGAAGGGCCTAACAGCAAGGGGAACCACCAACCTCCTATGGTCTCCTTCTGTAGACTCTGTGGGCTCACTATACAGGAGTCCACCTTCCCAATAAATCCTATGCTTCCCAGGAGGTTCACCCTCAAGCTGGGAGCAGGCCTGTCTCCTTAGGCCTTCCAGAGATGGGCACTCACGTTGGCCTTTACTGAATTCGTCCCTATCAGGACCTCCTTCAACTAACAAGTCTTTTAGTTCAGGATGATCGTTGGGGTCGAATACTTCAGGCATCGCCACCTCCTCGTCAGGCCCGGGCGATTGACCAACTTCCTCCACCGCAGTGGTAGGCGAGCTCGGGGGAATATTCTTTTTCCCTCGTCTTGACTTGTAGACTCCTTTCGCCTTGGGTTTCCCCTTTGGCTGGGGCTGCGTATTGGACTTGGCCAATGCTGCCCGTGCTTGAGACCGTGTGTAGGGTCTTTCGGCAGTGTCTCCTACGAGCCCTAAAGCTCTGAGATCATTACCCAACAAGACCTTTCCCGGGACGTTTCTCTGAATGCTCACTGGAATCCTGACTGCTGTACCATTTAAAGTAAGATTTACAGGGATCACGGGAAACATACGGAGGGGGCCGTCAGCCAACTTAGTGGGCATCAGAGTAGCTCTGGCAACTTCCTCTGAGTCTACCAAGGTAGAATCCACTACAGTTCGACTGCACCCACTATCCCTAAGAGCTGGAGTATCCACTCCATTGATCAGCACACTGTCTTTAAAGTAGTGCTTGGTATTATCCGGAATCCTAGCATAAGCCTCTGCGACTTTAGGCTCCCAGGAACCCAGGGACACTAAAACTACCTCAGCCTCTATCCCGCTGGGAAACGAGTCTGAGGAGAAGGATGCTCCTGTAATCTCTTCTTCCTCGTAGGAGGAGAAGGCCAGATTAGCGGAGTGGACCCCCAAAGGTCTAACCTTACACCGGGGATCCCCCTTCACATGGTCAGTTGCTCCACAAGAAAAACAAGCCCCATTGGGTCTGTTTACGTAGGGAGGCTTATTATAACCAGAGTTCTGTTTTGGAGGCGGACCTCCACTACCCTGTGAGTTCTCTTGTGTCTTACCCTTGTTTTTCTTTTTGTGGCCCTTATGGGAAGAAGATTTAGCAGATTCCCCACCCTCCATATCTTTGGACTTTTTCCCTTCCTCCTGCTTACCAGGATGAGTTTTGTCCTTATGGGACACTCGATGTGACACCCATAAGTCTGCTGCAATGGCCAGCTTCTTAGGATCTATCTCCTTCGAATCGGCCAAATGCTGCTTAAGCTCCGGGGAAGAAGAAGCAAAAATATGTTCCAGCATGACAAGATTTATCATGCCTTCGAAGGTAGAAACCTTATAACCTTCGACCCAGCCAGTTAAGTTTTTCAAAGATTCAGCGACATAAGATACCCAAGTACCACCTTCCTTTTTCTTATACTCTCGAAAACGCTTTAAATATTGGGCCGGAGTCTTCCCAAACTTTAAAATGAGAGTTTGCTTTAACATTGCGAAATCAGCCCGCTCAGCCTTCGACATTTCCATAATGGCACTGCAGCCAGAATGGGGCAGTCTACTGAGCAACCACGCAATCTTATCAGCACTGTCAACTTTTTGAACCTCGCATGCATACTCAAACGCATTCAGCCAGTCCATAATGTCATTCCTTTCTTCATACACACTGAGCAGATCTTTTGGAAACCGTGGATGAGAGGAAGCCCCAGAACCATGTCCAGGACCCTTGGACCCATTGGCAACCTGAAGCTTGGCCAGTTCCAACTGGTGATCCCTGTCTTTCTGTTTTTCTGCCTGTTCGATTTTTAGTTTGGCTATGCTGAATTCAAGCTCCTGCTGCCTAAACCGCAGCTCTTGCTTCTTGAATTCAAGCATAGCCTCCCCATCAGCACTGGCAGAGGAAACATTAGACAGCTCGTCCTCCCTGTCCTCGTGGTCGCGGTGGAACAGTGCGGCGGCAGAACCGTCGGTTCTACCAGTGAGAGCAGCCCCACCACCTTCCGCACTGTCCTCAGAAGTAATAGCGTCAAGCTGCGCTTCTTGCCACGCCACGATTCTTTGGATCATTTCCAATTTCGTGCCTTGAGAGGAAACACCTCTCTCCGCACACATCTTTTTCAGCGTTTCTGATTTGGAAGCATTTAAAGTTAACAACGTACTTGTTTCCATTCTGTTTGATAGGACTATGGCCTTTTTAAAGTTATACTATAACAATTCACTACGTGTACTGTTTGGAATAACCTGAAATGCCCTAGTTGGAGCGCAACACTGGATACCTTCAGTCGTATCCCACCGCTGTACACCAATTTGTTAAGACGGATTTCTGAACTCTGTCCTGGTGGCGCAGAAGTTCAGAAGGCCAACCTAATTACTTGGAACAGGGTAACCTCTGGACAAGCCAGACCAATCAAGGTAGCGATCGCGGCGGTCAAGACTAGGTCTCAAGAGGGGTGAGGGTGACTGAAAGCCCGCAATGAGCACACAAAGCAAGAGCGCTTACAAACTACTCCAAACAGTTGTTATATCAAAAATATAAACACATTTATTTTAAGGCCTTTAAAACAACGACCGTAGCGAGAAAATCACAATATCACAATATTAAACCAACACATACCATATCAACACAATATATATACAAATACACAGTCGCAAGCGTTTAAAGCACGAAATATGTAGTCCACCTGAAAGGAAAGGAAAACAGGCAGTGCGATAACGCTTTAGACTCAGTTCGCCTTCAGAGGCACCTAACTAGATGGAAGTCCGAGCCCTGCGAAGAGTGGAGCCTTGTGCTCAAAGTACCTGCCACGCCGGTGCCAACGGGCAAAAGGGGAAGCTCTTCGGAGGAAGTCAGGCAGTTCAGGTTAGTGCACAGCAGAAGGAGAACAGGTTTCCGCAACTCAAGCGCAGCCTCCACAGCGAGCAGAAGCAGAGCGCGAGTACGGCCAAAAGGGTGCTGTTTTTACACAGCAGGGAAAAGCAATGGGATACTGCAGGAGGGCGACCAGATCCTAGCTAAGCTACTCACCGGTCCCCAAAGCAAGCAGACCCAGGCTTCTCCACGTTCGTTTCAGCAGCTGGCAGGTTCAGAAGAGCAGGGAACGCCTTGTAGTCGTGTAGAGCAAAAAGACGTCCCAATCGACGAAACCAGCACAGTTTTGTTGCCGCAGCAGGACAACGGAGCGGCCGTGGGTATTCAAGCCAAATGTACACTCCTCCCTTCAGACCTGGGGACGCCAAGCGTACGAAGCGTGGGAGAGTGACAAGGACTCGAAATACAACACAACCTGGCGGCGGTTACAGAGCAGGACTCCCTTGTAAGCTGGTCAGTCAACTGGATGGCCCAGAGACACTTCCGAAGGCTTACTTGGCAGGAGAGGATGAAGTCGCCGGGAATAGCTGTTCCTGCTATTCCAAAGGTCGAAGCACCAGTACAGGCCTTCTGGTTCGATCCAAGGAGGAAAGGGTTTCACAGGACGACAGCAGTGCAAAGGAGGATTCCTTCAGCGGGTCACCAGCGATTCCTCGGTCCAGCCTCTTGGTTGCAGGATACTTGGCTCCTGTATTCCTTCGTTCGTGAGAACTCAGGAGATCGACATGGTAGTGGTGTTTCCAGCTCCCTCTTATCCACGGTTCCCTTCGCGCCAAAACGGAGGGGAGCCAATGGGAGATCCGCTCATCAACACACATACCATACGTGGACCAATCACGGACCACGGTGGTCCCAGGCATTCACACCACCCTAGACTCTCTGGCACCCAGGATGTGTATTGGGACCAGACATCCCAGCCCACACCCTGGAGGCACACAAACGACATGTAGAAGCCCGCGAAAGCAACTGCGTTTCGCGGGAAAGTACATGCCCAATTAAGGAAGGCCCCGGGTCGCCGGACCTGGGGAAGGTGAAGGGAGCAAGACGGACAGTGGACAGGACAAAGGAGCCTCGCGGCCTGGCCATTTTGGGAGCCAGGCCACCATTTTGGGTTCAACGTGCTCAGAACGCCAAAAGGAGCTCAAAATAAACAAAACGATCGCTGCCACCATTCCAGTCCCTGAATGACTTGCACCGATCAAATACCATCCTAAAAGAGTATCTAGGGCCTGTAGAAGGCTAGAGACCCAAGAGAGCTGTAACTTAGCTTACAGTGCCCTCTTGTGTCGTGTTGCACTAAAGCTGCGACACGATAAAAGAAACTACGGGAAACCACGTTCCCCGGTACTGACTGTCTTAAGGGCATGTCAGTTTCCCCGTAAGAAAGGAGCGAAAGCCCAGAGAAGTGCGGCAGAAGGCTGTACTTCTCTGGCAAAGTCAAGAACAAGGTTAAAAACAATAGCAAAAAGTTTAGGGGTTGCCACATGGAAGGAAAATTCCCTACAATTACGAAATCTTTCCTAACAGCCACCCTCTCCATTGCTTGAGCCATCATCTCAACTGATGCTGCCTGTTGGGTTGCCATACCGTAAATGGATTGTTCCCATGCGGTATTGCCTGGTGGCGTACGGCCACTGCGTCGGCGGGCACCACACCTGTTTGGGGCAAGGCAATCTGCGCCTTGCTGTGCCGGCACTGCCTGAGACTGCAGGACTGCATTCCTCCTCTGATCTGCTGGTCCAGGAACAGGATCAGATGTTGTGGAGTGTGACCCTGCATCCGTAACCGCCAAAGGCGGACTTACCAACACTGACATCCCCATGGAGGGTTCTACCCCTGGTACAGGTGGGTTGGATAGAACAGAATCCCTGCCAAAAACATTTACCTGCGACGGCACATAGGTCTCATCATCCGAATCAGCACCTGAATAGAGGTCTGGGGAGGTGCATCCAGAGGCACCCCTCGATAGAATGTTCTGCAGCAAGATTGGGTTCTTAACCACCACCACACCACGTCCCGCACTGGTGCCCGGTCGTGCCTGAGATTCCTCCTGGGTCTGCACCATCTCCTCAACCTCAACAGCATCAAGTGCGTCATCCCCTGCAAAAACATGAAAGACAAAAAATGGAAACAGGCATTAGCACCATAGCATACAAATAGGCCTGACAAGCTACATAACCAGAACATGATTAACACGATTTACACATGTCCCACATGACTATAACCCTCCCATGCATGCACTGTCACTGAGTTTGAAGGGGACCCAAAAGGCAGACACTGATGACACCTACATGGAAGAGCAAGACATTTGATGCATGCTGGGTAGCACTGCCATCACACATTGGCCTGTGAGTGGCATGTCCAATACACATACATGACACATGCCATCACACAGGGCATTTACCATAGCCATGGTAAATTCCACATGTCAGTGAATGAATACTGTCAGACATCCATGTGAGATGGACATGATGAGATGGAAAATGCTACATAGTGTGACAAAATAGGCATGTGCCACACACTGCAACACATCCAGTGTACAAAAATACAGTGATTGCAGGCCGATGTACAGATCAATGGTTTGTCACTTCAACATGACAGGAAACAACTATCATGTTCCACATTCAAACAGGCCCCATAAATTCCTGTGATCAGGCCAATACTCAATTAGCCTGAATGGTCAAATCATTCATCTAACAAGGTAACACATGTGGTCCAATGTGGGGTTCATCAATGACAGAAGCATGTCACAAATGTGACAATAGGGCTGAGGAATGCGTAGCCAAAGTGGGAGAATTGAAACAATCAGCCTGAACGAACACTGAAAAATACAATGTTGTTGCAAGATGCCACTTCAAGGGCAACTGCCGTAATGTTGATCCAAATTACTAATGTGGGCAGAAGGGATACTGTCACAACCAAATCCAAGGCCGCTGAATGTTTTGGATGAAGCACATGGGTGACCCATACCACTCATGCACACACACCCGCACCTGGCACTCAATCAGAACCCGTCACCCAAACAACATACACATGCATTACACACACATGCATGGGCACTCACCGGACAATGCTTCATAATCAGGTAGTCCTCCCACACCTTGGATCTGTTCCTCTGTTACGAAGGCCCCAGCAACAGACTCATGTTCAGTGAGTTCGTTGTCCTCTTGTGGAGACCCACCGCCAGTCACCAGAGTAGCGGCATAATTTGAGGCCAGCTTGTTCTTTGCTCTGCGTTTCAGGTAATTCCACCGCTTGTAGCAATCATCAGCTGAGCGCCTCACAAATCCAAGGGCACCTATGTGGTCGGCGATGGTCTGCCAGTGTGCCTTACGTTGACCAGGTGTGGTCTTGCACCCTGCAGTCACCACCATTTCGTGTCTATGTGCCGACACATAGCGCACAAGTGCATCAAGTTCTGGATCATTGAAGCAAGGCTTCCTTGAGGTACCGGAGTGTGTAGCCGTGTCTGGGGTCTCAGCCTGTCGTGCCAGAGCACCCTTCTTCCTCTTCTTTAAAGGTGGAACAGAGCCAGAGTGGCTTACGCCGCTCTGGTCAGTAGGTGCAAAATCACCGGTGGACTGGGTAGTAGGAGTTTGGGAATGCACAATGACCATAGTTCTTGATGCAGGCATTGGTTGCAGGGTAATGATGGCAGGGGGAACGTCAGTTTGATGGACTGGGACTGACACTGTCCTGGCTGGGAGAGTCATAGCTGGGGCGGATGGAGCTCCAGCTGCCCCTGCAGCCTCCCCACCTTGCATACTTGGGGCAGCAGATGACATAGCTGCCCCAGATCCACGTGGATTGGTGACAACAACTTGCACCGCCACACGTGGCCTAGACTTGCTGACCTGGAAGTCAGCCAGGGAGTCATCCTGTGCCAGGTCAGGTGCCACAATGGGCTGTTCCAACAGGGGCTGAGCTTGGATGGTGTCAGCCACGTTTCCCTCAACCATGGCGGGGGGCATGGGTGTCCCTGATTGTTCCTCCACACATGGGGGCATAGGGGCAACCTGCAAATTGCGGCCACGTCCCCTACCACGCCCACCTTTTGAGGGTCGGCCACCTTTGCCTCCCTTACCGCTTGGTCGCCTCCCAGCCATGGCACTGATGTTGTTGTGCGTATGGGAGTTGCAGTAAACTATTGTCGTGGGCAATTGGGGGTCAAAGGGGTAGGATACCAGATGGAATTCGTACCCTAGTGCTCTAACAAGGCTGTCTGTGACCCCTGGGGGAAGATGACGGGTCACGTAAAGCACAGGCAGCCCAAAATAAAAAAAATAAACGTGCACGCAACCCCTCATAGACCACGTGCGTGAAAAAATGAACTCGCACTACGCTGTGGAACCCAGAAACACAAAAATAAGCGTACGCGTAATACACACAGCCTACAATGACCTCTTAAGGGTAACGCGACACACGGGGCAAGCACAGTTGCTAAGTACGTGCGGAACTCACGGGCTGCCTGGAAAAGAATGTGAAAAATATGCGCGTGTGCGCGTTGGCAACACCCCCGCCAAAAGAAGAATTGTACTCTGTCTGAGGAGACAGGACAAAAGGAGAAGTGAATTCTGTTTGAGGAAACAGGCCCAACAAAAAATCAGAAAAGAGCTGTCAGAGGCAACAGGGAGTACGAACTAGAAACGCTGTGAAGTAATCGTGTGTGAACTGACAAGAAGTACAGATTTCACCCACTCGCTCTCCACGAAAAGCACGTACAAGGAAATGGCGTCCTACACACAGCTTTTAAACCGGCCCACACGTACACATCAGAGACGCGTGTACGCGGGTGCTTTCATCCAATTACACGCGATGACACTCGAACGTGCAGTTTTTCCACGTGTGCTCTGTCATCACGTGCTATGAGGGAAACGCCCGCTCGCGTAATGTAACTTACGCGCCTACGCACTAATGGCCTTAGGTCCAATGGAATCGCATGCGTGCGCTGACGCGCTTACGTGCTAAAGCCCTTTCCTCGAATTACACACTGACGTGCAAGATTTTCACGTGCTGAATCACTCCGTATCAAGCTGGCCACGCAAAAACACATAGAAGACCACGCTCCTGCCCTGAAGCCATTTTCCTGCCCCCAAGAGCCCCGAGCACGCTCCCACCTGCCATCTGCTGCTGCCTGCCTGCCTGCTGGCCACGTGCCCTGCTACTTGCTGCCTGCACATCAGCCATCTGCAGGGGTGCAGTTGCTGTGACCACCCCTGCTGGAACTGAAGACTCCCGACTGGGATACCATAGCTCCACAGCCCAGCCCCAGGACCCAGTTGCCCACCCACGCCTGCCTCTGGGGTTGCCATGTCGGGCACACCACCATCTGAGACCACTGGCAACCCCCAGCCAGAGAGGCAGAGGGCCACCAGCTTCACTGTCACCGAAGCTAGTGTCCTGGTGGAGAAAGTCCTGGGGCAGTATGATGCCCTCTTCGGAAGTTCGTGCGCCGACAGGGAAGGACGGACCAGGATCTGGATGGACATCGTGCCTGCTTTCAATGCGGAGAGGGTGGCAGTCCGAAAATTCCAACATGTCAAGAAGCGCTGGGAGGACTTCAGGTCCAGGACCCTCAACAATGCCCGGCACCTCTTGAAGGCAGCGGATGCTAAGGGGCGCCGGGGCCACCTGTCGGAACTTCAAATGTGGGTCCTGGAACGCATATCCCCAGCGCTCCACATCCAGGTCCTTGAGAGGCAGACCCGTCTGAAGTCGAGCGGTAAGTGTACATGCATACTGATTGTAAGCTGTGCGTGTGGTGGTGTGCCAGTAGTGTGCAGGTTGCACATGTGGTTTTGTAGGGCCATGTATGGATGTGTATGTAAGGGGCTGTGAGGCTAACACATGCGAGTCCTCTCATGTGTGAGACACATGGATGGTGCATGTGTGTGTAAGCTTGCATGCCAAATGCAGATGTGTGACCACACATTCTTGAATGACTGTGTATGTAAGTTGGCATGGTTGTGGTGCCAAACATGGACGTCGGTTTCAGCTGCATGTATCTGCACCGTGCACATGTGCATGTGTGTGTATTTCACAAGGGTGCAACAGTGATGCAACATGGATGCTTGGGACACTGATATGTAGAAGACTGATTGCCAGATGTGACATGGATGCCGATCTCATCACTGCGACAGTTGGTGGAGGTGTACACATGCATGTAAGTGTGGTGGCGTGTGTGCATGTCTAATGCACTCCCTGTGTTTCATGTGATGTCTGGCTCACCTTTGGCTGCTCATGCTGTTGTATGTGTATGGATGGTGCTGGCTGTTGCCATATGGCTGTGGAATTGCTCAGGTGTGTGAGTTGACATGCCATGTGTGTTGGGGATTGTGATGCCATGTCTGAAGTTTGACACTGCCACTCATGTGCAACTGGCATGTGTGTATCAGTCCATTGTACAGTGAGATGATGCCTGTCTCCTATCTCTCCCTGTCTGCAGTGTCAACTGATGAAGAGGGCGGAGAGGGTGCTGTGGAGCACAGCAGCGGGGATCACACCACCAGCAGGAGACGCAAGGCCCGGCACCCCTCCCAGGTTGTGATCTCGTCAGGGAGTGAGGAGTCTGGTGCCGCGTCCCAGGCCGCAGCTGCCGAGGGTAGGTCCAAGAGGCGGAGGTCGGAGTTGGACTCCTCGGCAGCAGAAGGGGCAGCTGAGACCCCACAGGATCCGACGAAGGAAGATGGCACGGAGTCATCCATTTTGGTGGGGGGTTTGGTGGAGGAGGAGGCCGCGCAAGGCCTGTGTGTAATCCTGTCCACGATCCTGTGACTGCATCATCCCACACCAGCAGGGATGCCTACGCCCAGACCCGTTTTCAGGGAGGGGATCCGCTTACAACAACTGGCCTTCCTCTCCCTGCGGACGTGGCTATCCGGGACTGGGTTGAGCCTGTCCTGGGTGGGGTGGCGTTGTGTCAACGGGACATGCGAGGTGACCTGCAGTCTTTTCATGGGGAGAGTGCACGTCATCTCGAATGGCTCGTTGACCACGTCAGCCTACTGGGACAGGTCACCCAGGCCAGGTTCCTCCGTTTGCTGAACCTTGCTTCGAACCCCTCCTCACCTGAACCCCCTTTGCGCCAGTCGGCCTCTGTGCCATCTTCCCACCCATGTATCACCTGGGTACCCTGTGGAGCTGCCTCTGACCGTGCGGCCAGGCTGGTGGAGGACACATCCCTGCCACAGTCGGGAGTCGGACGTCCAGCAGGGGTGGCCACCTCAACAACTGCACCCCAGCCGGAGGAGGATGTGCAGGCAGCAGGAGCCAGGGCACAGGCACAGGCACAGCAGCAGCAGCAACAAGGTGGGAGCCATGATGGCTCGGGGCCTTCGACATCGGAGGGGCAGGCATTGGCCGGAGGGCAGGAGGACCCAGGACGGGAAGTGTCTTCCGTGTGGCAGCGGTTAGGCCATGCTATAGATGCGGAGCGGCAGCAGGCGGAAGAGGCATGGCTCACAATGGTCTAGGAGGAGAACTCCATGCAAAGGGCTCTGAGGCGGGCCGAGTGCCTCGAGGCAATTTGCAGGGACCTGGAGGTCCGGATGTCATCGTCCCTGCGAACCCTCGGGCCTTAGAAGAGGACCGCCTCCGGGACATCGAGCAGGAGTTCGATGATGCCCTGGACCGGGAAATCAGGAAGTGAGCCGTCGGACTAGCCCGCTGCCATTGTATATAGTTAATTTGTGTTAGGTTTCCTTTTGGTTTTCATTTCATTTGGGGCGCTTGGACAATGCCCCACCTTTTTGTATATAGTTGTTCATTAGGTAGGGTTTTTGTAGGTTTCCTTTCAATGGTTGGGCTCATGGACCCTGGATTTGTACTTTGTATATAGTTCTACACTGGATTTCACTTCATTTAAGTTTCTTTTTTACCATGGATCAATGGATGTGTCTTATTTTTACACTTTGGATTTGGTTGGACGGACAGACTCTTTGGACCCATTTGGTTTTGGATTGATTTGGATTCTGCTTTCACACATTCTTTTTGAATATTTTGGACATGCAGCTTTTTCTTCATTATTTCCATTATTGTGTTTTTTTTTTTATTCATTTGGTTAATTATTGAATACACATTTATTATATACTTTACTGATGTGGTCTTATCTCTTTTGTTTTGTGCATGTCACAATGTTGATCTTTTCACAGTCATTTGTCACCATTGCGTGGGTCTGAGGGACATTGATTCATGGCCATGCTGGTTATGTATTTTCTATCATGACTTTGGGAATTCACTGTGAGGTGTTTGGACTGGGGCGGGATTTGGGTGGCCATGAGGGGCATGGGTCTGGAGTGTGATGACCTGTCGGGGGGACATGTGTGGGGGCCTGCTGGCAGGTGCCCCTGACTGCTGGGGAGTGGGGGTGCAGGGTGACATGTGTGGGACATGAGTGGGGGCCTGCTGGCAGGTGCCCCTGACTGCTGGGGGGTGGGGGTGCAGGGGGACATGTGTGGGGGCCTGCTGGCAGGTGCCCCTGACTGCTGGGGCGTGGGGGTGCATGGGGACATGTGTGGGGGCCTGCTGGCAGGTGCCCCTCACTGCTGGGGGTGGGGGTGCAGGGGGGTATGTGTGGGACATGAGTGGGGGCCTGCTGGCAGGTGCCCCTGACTGCTGGGGGGTGGGGGTTCAGGGGGACATGTGGGGGACATGAGTGGGGGCCTGCTGGCAGTTGCCCCTGACTGCTTGGGGGTGGGGGCGCAGGGGGACATGTGTAGGGGCCTGCTGGCAGGTGCCCCTGACTGCTGGGGGTTGGGGGTGCAGGGGGACATGTGTGGGGGCCTGCTGGCAGGTGCCCCTGACTGCTGGGGGGTGGGGGTGCAGGGGGACATGTGTGGGACATGTGTGGGGGCCTGCTGGCAGGTGCCCCTGACTGCTGGTGTGTGGGGGTGCTAAGGGACATGTGTGGGGGCCTGCTGGCAGGTGCCCCTGACTGCTGTGGGGTGGGGGTGCCGGGGGACATGTGTGGGACATGAGTGGGGGCCTGCTGGCAGGTGCCCCTGACTGCTGGGGGGTGGGGGTGCAGGGGGACATTTGTGGGACATGAGTGGGGGCCTGCTGGCAGGTGCCCCTGACTGCTGGGGGGTGGGGTGCAGGCGGACATGTGTGGGACATGAGAGGGGGCCTGCTGGCTGGTGCCCCTGACTGCTGGTGGTGGGGGTGCAGGGGGACATGTGTGGGACATGAGTGGAGGCCTGCTGGCAGGTGCCCCTGACTGCTGGGGGGTGGGGGTGCAGGGGGACATGTGTGGGGGCCTGCTGGCAGGTTCCCCTGACTGTTGTGGGGTGGGGGTGCAGGGGGACATGTGTGGGGGCCTGCTGACAGGTGCTCCTGACTGCTGGGGGGTGGGGGTGCAGGGGAACATGTGTGGGGGCCTGCTGGCAGGTGCCCATGACTGCTGGGGGTGGGGGTGCAGGGGGACATGTGTGGGACATGAGTGGGGGCCTTCTGGCAGGTGCCCCTGACTGCTGGGGGGTGGGGGTGCAGGGGGACATGTGTGGGGGCCTGCTGGCAGGTGCCCCTGACTGCTGGGGGGTGGGGGTGCAGGGGGACATGTGTGGGGGCCTGCTGGCAGGTGCCCCTGACTGCTGGGGGTTGGGGGTGCAGGAGGACATATGTGGGACATGAGTGGGGGCCTTCTGGCAGGTGCCCCTGACTGCTGGGGGGTGGGGGTGCAGGGGGACATGTGTGGGGGCCTGCTGGCAGTTGCCCCTGACTGCTGGGGGGTGGAGGTGCAGGGGGACATGTGTGGGGGCCTGCTGGCAGGTGCCCCTGACTGCTGGGGGGTGGGGGTACAGGGGGACATGTGTGGGGGCCTGCTGGCAGGTGTCCCTGCACTTTTGGGGGGTGGTGGGGGTGGTGGGGGACATGAGTGGGGGCCTGCTGGCAGGTGCCCCTCACTGCTCGGGGGTGGGGGTGCAGGGGGACATGTGTGGGACATGAGTGGGGGCCCGCTGGCAGGTGCCCCTGACTGCTGGGGGGTGGGGGTGCAGGGGGACATGTGTGGGGGCCTGCTGGCAGTTGCCCCTGACTGCTGGCGGTGCAGGGGGACATGTGTGGGGCCTGCTGGCAGGTGCCCCTGACTGCTGGAGGGTGGGGGTGCAGGGGGACGTGTGGGACATGAGTGGGGGCCTGCTGGCAGGTGCCCCTTACTGCTGGGGGGTGGGGGTGCAGGGGGACATGTGTGGGGGCCTGCTGGCAGGTGCCCCTGACTGCTGGGGGGTGGGGGTGCAGGAGGACATGTGTGGGGGCCTGCTGGCAGGTGTCCCTGCACTGCTGGGGGGTGGGGGTGCTGGGGGACATGAGTGGGGGCCTGCTGGCAGGTGCCCGTCACTGCTCGGGGGTGGGGGTGCTGGGAGACATGAGTTGGTGATCATATTGCAACGTGACATATGGCTTGGCTGGGGGGCATGCCCATGGTGGATGGGCTGCCTGCGGGACATGACCAGGGGTGCAGGGTAGTCCCCTGTGGTGTGGGCTGCCTGCAGGGGCCGTGGAGAGGGTAGAGGGGACACCTGGGAAGACCCACACTGCCAATTCACATGTAGGACTCCCCGCGCACCCCCGAAATATGCATTCCCCGCTCTGACAGCAAATTCGTGTGTGAAACTTCATGCGCAGCCCAGTAATACACGTATCCTACTCCAATCGCGTGTGAAACTTCCTGCGCACCCCTGAAATACACGTACCCAGGCCAATCGCGTGTGAAACTTCCCACGCACCCCTGAAATACACATACCCAGGCCAATCGCGTGTGAAACTTCCTGTGCACCCCCGAAATACACGTACCCAGGCCAATCGCGTGTGAATCTTTTCCCGCACCCCCGGAATACACGTACCCAGGCCAATCACGTGTGAAACTTCCTGCGCACCCCTGAAATACACGTACTTGCCCAATCGCGTGTGAAACTTCCAGCGCACCCCTGAAATACACGTACCCCACTCGCACAGGCCCTTTCGCGTGTGAAAGTTCCCACAAACCCTGTAATACACATACCCTGCTGAAATCGCGTGGCAAACTTCCCGCGAACCCTAGTAATACACGTACCCCACTCGCACAGGCAATTTCGCGTGTGAAACTTCACGCGCACCCTAGTAATACACATTCCCCGCTTGGCGTTTGCTGTTTGACAGCCCTGTAAAGTGGTCCAGGGTTAGCGCAGCCCTTTGCGCTGAATTGGGAATTTTGAGGGCTTTTCCTTGCGCGAGGGCGTTCTTGGGGGCGTAACTGGCGCTGCTGCAGGGTCGCTGCACCACTCTGCGCCACGGCTGGTTTTGGAGGCTAAAGTCCATGAATACGCTGTGCGTGGAAATCGATTTTAGCGCACACGGCTGGCGCAGACATTCGCACGCGCACACTTTGCGCCAGTCGCATGCGCCACTTTTGTGCGAAATTCTATGAATTACCCTGAGAGTTGGGGCTGTGATTGATAGTATAGGAAGGAGGAAAAGCATCCCAGTTGCCTACGGGAGCCATCTTGAAAGAAATTAGCGATTGGAAATGTCTGGAAAGTCTATCGGAAGACCTAATAGAAGCAACATTAAGCTTGCTCCTATTTTGCAAAAAGGGAGCATCCCAGAGACGTCAGGACTTGCCTTACAAATTCATTTAAATTTGTCCCGTCAAAGTTCCCTGAAATGCTATCATTGCAATGACTAAAGAATAATGCCCTTAGAGTGGCATAGCATGCAGTAGTTAGAGGCAAAGAATGAATATACCAGCCCAACCTTTATTCCCCGTGTTGTGGCAAATGCGAACAGATCCAGCAATTAGTTCTATTCAAAATCGCATGAGTCGCATTCATGATTAACAAAAGCGTATTATTGTGATAACTCTGTCGGTGTTGAGAATCCCTAGAACATATGGTGTGCAGATGCACGAAAGGAGAATACATAGTGGGAACACTCTCAGTGGGTATAAAAGTTTCAATGGACACAGCCCTTCAATGTACCAAAACCCAAGAGCAATTACTACTGTCAGACCGGTTAACATAATTACAAGGAAACAATACGTCCTCAAGGACCATGTATTTTTCTGTCCAATGTCTTTGTTAGCCACACAATCGATCGTTTGTTCCGTACGAGTAGAGATAGCGACAGGCATTGTTCCTTGAAGCTCTTTCCTGAAACGTTTCTGCGATAAGCATCGTAGTTCATTTGCTGGTGATCTCCTGACCACGTAATCTTGATTGAAGATAGCTTTTACTGGTCCCAGCCACTTACTTATGTTTCAGCGCAAAAGTGTCAAGGGACAAGCTCAACAGTCATTTCCTATGGGCACAGACGTGCTGTGCTGTAAGTCTAGTGCCGGGGACGCAGATCATATCTTAAGTCTCCAGGCACTGAGTGACCTGCGAACAGTGTGTCCTTGCTTCCTGATGGAAGTGGTGAAACAGAGGCAAGATCGCTCAAGGGTGCAGAAAGATCAGATGAAGAATTCAGAGACAAAGCAGCAGTCTCCCCAGGCACCAAGGGCTGAGGAAGAGTCTCCGAAATAACCTTGATGTTGTTCAAGACCGATTGATCACCAGAAGCAGAGCAAGTAGTTTCCTTCTTTTCTTCTCCATTGTTTGGCAAAGGGAAAGGTATCGTCTTGATGAATGTAGCATGTATCCAATGTCATCAACCAGCTACTCGTACAGCAGTCTGTGTGGCTAACAGGACCTGAAACAGTCCTCTCCAGCGTGCTGCGAGGCTGGATGCTCTCTCAAATAACTTTGTGAGCACCCAGTCACCGGGTCGAATTCTGTGACCTGGCCCCTCGTATTTAACTGGGAGGGTTTCTCACACCTGTTGATAAATCAAATACAAGTTTTGAGTTTACTGGTCACAGTATTCAGAAAGAAGCAAATGCTCTACATCCTTTAATTTCTTAGGTTTTGGCAGGCTCCAAATTTTAGCTAGCCTCCCCATTATAATTTCATAGGGGCAGAGTCCAGTTCTAGTCTTTGGGGTTGTACGCATTGACAGTAGTGCTATAGGTAAAGCGTCTGGCCATTTCAAATGACTACTAGCACAGACCTTGGCAATTTTATTCTTCAAGATACCATTATGGCGTTCTACAAGTCCAGCGCTCTGAGCGTGTCTAGCCGAATGGAACCGTTTATCTATCTGTAATCACGCGCATACTTGCAGAATAAAAGCAGCGATAAAATGTGGACCATTATCTGACCAGATGACCCCCGGCAAACCAAACCTAGGAAAATATTCCTTAAGCATGCTTTTCGCCATTGTCATTGCTGTAGCATCTTTCACAGGGAAGGCTTCCACCTACTTGCTAAAAGCACAAATGACTACCAAGACATATCTGTAGTTCTTACAGCGCTCCATCTCGATGAAGTCGAAATGAATGACTTCAAAAGGCACAGAGGGGGGACCAAAACTACCCCTCGGTGTCATTGTACCCTTCCCCGCATTATGCTGTAAGCAAACGATACAATTCTGGACAAAACGCTCAGCAGTTTTTGAGATGTTGACTTTCACCCAGACAGATTCTAGCATTTTACAGATTTTCATAGCACATATGTGAGTGGGACCATGGGCCATTGTGATCATGGCGCTGACATATGCATCAAATAGCATCCATCTTGCCTTTGAACTGTCTACCCAACACCCTTCCTCATCCAAACTCGCTAAACCCTCAGCCCGGTGTTTAAGTTCATCTAAAGTGGCATCAGCTTGAATATTCTTTATCGAGTCAATCACTTCATCTACTGTACAAGTGTTTGTGGCTTCCTTTGTAACATACATTTCTGAGTATAAATCAGTAGCAGTCTGTTTAGCTACCCTGTTAGCAAAAGTGTTCCCTTTCCCTACATCATCTACTACTTTCTGATGTGCCGCTCACTTCATGATTGCTAGTTGAGTAGGAAGCGCAAGTGCTGAGAGTAGCTGAGCTATCAAGGTGCCATGTTGGATTTTTGTTCCATGTGAGGTCAAAAAACCTCCTTCTACCCATAATCTACCAAAGTTGTGGACCACCCCAAAGGCATACTGGCTATCAGTATATATAGTCACTCTAAGCCATTCAGAAAGTTAACAAGCTCGAGTAAGTGCAATAATCTCTGCGGCATGCGCAGAGTTATGCAAAATTCTCTTGGTTTCCACGATTGTGCTTAGTGTGGTGATGGCATAAGCAGCAGTGTATGTATCATCCGGAAGTTTGAAGCAGGAGCCATCACAAAACAGCTCCCCTTGTGGATCATTCAGAGGTGTATCTTTTAAATCAATCCTGCCTTTAGTTTCTTGCTCTGTAGGATAAAGGCAGTCATGTGACATTTTGTCATTGCAAGCAATATCTTGCGGAAGAGGTAACAATTCAGCATGATTCAATATGCATCACCTTTTAATTTGGATATGCGGTGCAAATAGAATCAGTTCATATCTTGTTAATTGTGCAGAAGTAAGGTGTTGCATTTGCGTTCTATTTAATAGAACGTCTACAGACTGAGGTACCATCACGGTTAAGGTATGGCCTAAATCCATGCCCTCGCTCTGCTTTACAGCGACAGCGCTCAAGCATCTCGGCAAATCGCATGCAACAGGATCAAGTGTGGA